>NC_135737.1:32955430-35355430 GCF_041903045.1 Epinephelus lanceolatus
TTATTAATGACTTACTAACATTTCTAGCTGCAGACGTGATTGCTCAGTAGAAAGTAAGAAACCCTTGTCGTAATGCAGTTGGCAGTAGGTCTAACTTACATCCATCAAGATCTGTCGGATGGCTCTTACTGAAAAGTGCTGGCTAATAAATGCAACTGTGATACTGGAGCAGAACCAACGAAGGGGATCTTTCACAAAACTGGCAACCCAAATGCACTCATATTAATGGCTTCTAACAGATTTATAAGGGATTATGTTTGTTTATTAATTATTATTTGAGTTATCAAGTTCAATAGTTAAACCTTTTATAACGATGCCCTGTAAGGAAGTGGTACCACACACATAAACACACACAGACTGCACTCATAACCAACTAATGAGACAGAATAAAAAAAAGATGCAGACAGCTTTTATAACATTAGTGAGGAACACCTTAGAGCAACCTCCAAACCAGACGTTTGCCAGCTGTTCTCTTATTTACAGCATCAGGTGTTTTGACTGTGAGGTTGTTGCACACTGTGAATGCAGAAGGCACAACCCAGGAATGTTCCTGGACTCTGACAAAGTAAAAGCATGTGTCCCCAACCAACATGTTATCAATTCTATCTTGTCTGTCTATACAGTATGAAGACACACATAACATCGACAGGGAATCAGTTAGAGATGTTGAATGTAGACATGAGGACTGAAGCTATAATGAAGCTCATGGGAAAGACTGAATAAGGTGTGATTGAACTGTAATGTGGTCTTAGCTCGAAAAATGAGACACTGGTGGGGCGACCTTTAGCTCACCTGGTCAGATGTGGTTGGATGTGATTACAAGGCAAAAAAGTTAAAGCTCCAGTAGGCAACATTGTTTTGGTATAATTGAGTAAAAATTTTATAATATCCTCTAAGCATAATGTAAATCAAGTGGTCTGAGACAAACAATAGGTTTCTGCACTTCACCATGGCTCTGTGTTCAGCCTCTAAAGAATCAGTATCGTGCCGATGTGCATCAACCTATCAAAGGTCAGCTCAGACCTGCTGCTGTGCGGTGAGGGAGAGCTGAGGCTCGGGAGTATGTGCAGGTCCGCGAGGGAGGGATGGGGAGGGCTGCTGCATGGTGAGGGAGAGCCGAGCCTCGGGGGTATATGTGCGGGGCCGCGAGGGAGGGATGGGGAGGGATGGGGCAGGCTGCTGCGCGGTGAGGGAGAGACGAGGCTCGGGAGTATGTGTGGGGCTGTGAGGGAGGGATGGGGCGGGCTGCAGCACGGTGAGGAAGAGCCGAGGCTCAGGAGTATGTGTGGGGCCGCGAGGGAGGGATGGGTAGGGCTGCTGCGTGGTGAGGGAGAGCCGAGCCTCGGGGCTATATGTGCGGGGCTGCGAGGGAGGGATGAGGAGGGATGGGGCGGGCTGCTGCGCGGTGAGGGAGAGCTGAGGCTCCCAGAGAGGGAGAAATAGAACCAAGTAGGATAAAATACTTGCGTGCTTGTCTGGTAGGAGGGGCTCAGGGCGGAGACGAACGAAACCTAACTAAGATGAGACTCAAAAATCAAACGTTTTCAGGCTTTCTACCTACTGCAGCTCTAAGAAAAATCTCTAACAAGAAAAGTAAGACATTGGTAACTGAGAAGGTTGACCCAACCCAGACTGGCCAATCATAACGTAGCATCGGGCCGGCTCAGACCAGGGTCCAACAACAATACAGCTGTGCTCCATTGACTCTAATGCAGTCGTTTCAGATTTCCTTCATTTTCAGGTTGGTTTTGTGGATTTGGAGCTAAATGTTGTGTCTGGGGCACGTCATGTATTAATGATACTCGTTACCTGGAGAGGTTGGAAAAAGATATACGTTTCTTCCCTGTTCCAAAACCAAGATCAAACCCTGAAAAGTGTAGGGTTAGCTAGCTAGCTACTGAAGATATAGCCTACTGAATGTATACACATGCTGCTTTTGCTTTATAATGATTATAACAGTGAAGGAACCAGTGAAGGGAAGCAGGGAAACTTTGCTGATATTCAACCAGCTGTGTGTCATCACAGTGTGTGCAGATGAACGTTTTTTTGACTTCCCCTGAAGATCCCTGGTCGTCTGACAGCAGAGGTCCAGGTGCTGGCAGCAGCATGGGGTAAAATTACCCTTTATATTCATTGTCTTCTGTGGCGATCAGCAGTGATGTGGTGGTTCACTTTTACACTATGATCTGTAGCCTATAGTTCAGCTTTAGCTTCTAACTATCTTCGTCTTTTGAACCTGTTGTTGTTGCTGAGTCAGTTTGACATCCTGGATATATCCTTCAAACACAGACTGTAGACCCCTCTGTCTGCTTCTCTCTGAAATCACTGTTTCATTTTTCCAAACATATGATGATGTTTCTTCAGGGAATGTAGTTAGTGACGGTGTGGGCTCCATGCTTACTCCGACAGCTTGTCGGACCATCACAAAGGGGCGGGGCTTAGCGAAAGGTCAATTGATGTTGGTTTCGCAGGACCTAAAGACGAACTAAACCTTAAAACCACTTTTCCCAGCTAAAAACCAATGTGCACATGTTTTTATTAGTATGGTTGATGGGTTCAGGTCCAAATTTTGACATTTTAGGGCAAAGTATTTGAATTCTACACACTGTGTTATAAATGTGCAAAGTGACTGCCCTCTACTGGCTGAAACCTGGCCATTGTAATTGAAATTTGCAATTGGCTGAAGTGGTGGCAGCTTTCGTCTACCAACTGACTCCCCTCCGCTCCTCCGGGACACAACGAGGTGACTGGGCATGTCTTAGCCACACCTCACAATCCATATTGATATTTTTGAAATGTTCCAGGGGCATTTTTTGAATTGCCAGGGATTAAGCGCTTCAGTCAAAAACATGTATATTCCCACTTACCTGTAGTGCTTTTAATCAGTCTTGTTTTGGTCTGAATTTCCAAGTGTTGGAGATATCGGCAAAGAGGTGTCTGCCTTCTCTTGAATATAATGGAACTACATGGCACTCAGGTTGTGGTGCACAAATCACCAAGCGAAAAATTACATTTTCTTTCTACTGAACAACTCCCACTAATGGTATTATGGCGCAGAAGGAAGCGTACATCTCCTGCTAGCTCAGGCAGGACAACATTGGAAAGTTTTTCCCACTGCTGTAAGTTTAAACCAGTGCAGAGTTGTTGTTGTTGTTGCTGTAAATCCACTCCGAGCCTCCCTGCATAAGCAGTGAGTGACACTGACCCTCACATGGATCAAAGGATCAGTTATGATGTCCTTGAAACAATTATAGTTTCAGAGTCAGCCCAGTCCAGGGTCACTCAAGTCATGAAAGGATGATCAAAGAACAGAGCCAACAGAGCATGTGTCCGTTTTGCTGCTGGAAGCCCAGAAAAACAGGCTCGTCCTCCTGCCAGGTTTTGTGTCCAAAAACAGATAATCTCTCCCCAAGCTCCCCGTCAGTTTTTTCATCATTACTCCACATGCTCAACAAATTGACAAGCTAGTAACATCACAGATTCACTCCACATTTTGTATGCTGAACCTTCCCTTTAAGGGTTTAAGCTTTAATTTTTTTTGTTTGTTTGTTTTTCCCCACTTAGCTCAGTCAGAACTTTAAATGTACCTTGGAGAAATAAAAGATGGATTTCAGATAGGCTAAGTGCTGGATGGCCTCCAATTTCATCAGCCGTGAACCATCAATCAGGTTCAGCTTAGATGCAAATTCAGAAATTATACAACTAAGTAGCTGTTTCTATCCATCTGCTAGATGATGTACATGTAAAGCACACAAATGCAGATGTCCTACACACACCCATACACACACACACACACACTAAGGCTGTGTAATGGCAACAATCCAACAATACTATGCATAACACGATAAGGGATTATAATTCAACATATTGATATACCAATGCCCACTCATACCTAATGACAGCATAGGTAGATTTGCACTGACTTCAAAAGGACTCATGTTACTGTTCTAACAGCTGCAGTTTTTAACCTGTTTGTAACATCATGAAGCAGTCGCAGTTCTGCTCCAACAAACATCATGGTTTGGCAAGTACTTCTGTCACTAACACAATGTGACTTATGTCATGAGATATACCTCACATACGTCACATCACACATGTTACGCTGGACATACTAGCATACTAGGGTACGTTGTTATTAAAAGAGGTCAACATTGACTTTGGGACCCAAACACAGATCTCCCAGGTGAAAGTCCTTTGTTTGTTTAAACCATAAACCAGCCTCCCACCCAACCTATAGGGACGTCACCGACATTTGTACAACATTACGCTGACTCTGTTTGTTTTTATGCTGCGTCACGTCACGACATCTGGTGGCACGGTGGTGCAGTAGTTAGCATTGTTGCCTTACCCCCAATTTCCACATACTCAATTTCCGTAGCAGATATGCTCCCATTCTAGTGAATAGCTTCATTTCCACAGTGAGTGCCGCGCAGCGTGCCTGGAGCATCTCACAAGTGCCATGGCGCTCCGCTTCGTCGGAGATATGCCCCAGGTCTATTTTTCAGCGACTGCGTGTCCATTGCACGTCAAGCCACGAAGCTCAGATCGCACCAAACAGAAAACGGAACACACACAGCGTCCGGTAAATTTCAAAATACAACACAATGCGCGGACTTCGGATTGTAAACTCTCAATTTTTTTAAAAATCATGTCGCATCCTGTCGCACAAGTTGTCAGTCAGTGCGAGGGTTCAAGGAAAGGTGGACGAGGAGTAACTCATAGTTGAAGTGGAAAACCATAGTATTTTGTATGACACCGCACATCCTTTCTACAAGGATACAAACCGAAAGGAAAAGACCTGGTGTCAAAGTTTTGGGAGTGAATGGTGGTTTTTATCGCGTGATTTCGCAGTTTCCACATGTGAGCTTGCAGCTCCGCTACACAGCGCTGCGCTCCAGAAACGCATCCAGTAGGCGAGGGTACGCGCCGTCAGTCTCTCCAGATCTAGGTGCTGCGTAGCGCGGCGCAGACGGAGTATGTGGAAATTGGGGGTTACAGCAAGAGGGTTCGGGGGGTTCAAACCCTGGGGTGGGGGCCACTCTGTGCAGAGTCTGCATGTTCTCCCCATGTCAGTGTGGGTTTTCTCCGGGTACTCCAGCTTCCTCCCACGTCCAAAGACATGCAGGTTAATGGGTGACTCTAAACTAGCCGTAGGTGTGAATGTGAGCGTGAATGTCTCTATGTGTCAGCCCTGCGATAGTCTAGCGATCTGTCTAGGGTGTACCCCGCCTTCGCCCAATGTCAGCTGGGATAGGCTCCAGCCCTCTGGGCGACCTCTAACAAGATAAGTGGTTACCGAAAATGAACTGAATAAACATCACTTCCTCTTCTGCTCCTGTAATAATTACTAACTGTAGTAGAGGGCGCCACCGTACAATGAACGTAAGTATGGGTTGTAATAAGCTGCTTGCACAGCTGACTTATGTACTTATTTTTTCAGTTAGAGTGGGCTGTGCACTACTGTGAGCAAGGTCATATATTGCTATATTTTAAATTTAAATTTCAGGAAATCTGTCAATGCTAGCACTGCACCCTTTGTAATTCTACCTGTTTCATAGGCCTGAATTCTTTGTGTTTACATGTCAGCACTAGAGATATGTTGTAACATTGGAATGGAAGAGTCAAAGGCTGCAGATAGATTAATACACTGAAAGATCTAGCGTTCGGGGGTTTAAATCCAACACAAAATTAACCACTATTTTCCTTTTTGCATGTACACTATTCATTAAAAATCAATTTGGTGTTTTTGGGAACATACACACAGTAACAACCATGAACAGCCATATGGTAGCAGGGTGGTGGTATTGTATTGCTCAGCAGGTGGGATTTATAAACAGCAGTGGACTGTATAGAGATTTCTATAGAGCAGTAGGGTCTCCTCTCCTCTTCATTTTTCTCATCCTCTCATTCGCCTCTACTCACTTCTCAGCGCTGCTGAGATGGACTATAGTTAGGAGACAGTACGTGTTGGTATGGAAACTGGCTTATAAACTGTTCAGGTTGCCAACGTCCTAACTCACATAGCAACCACACAAGCAGCCTCTCAAAATGTTGACGTGAGGCAGCTTTGTGATTTCTGATGAATAGAAGCCAGACAGGTTTATTATTTTGCGTTACATTCTGCCTGTGGTGACATAATGGACAGAAGCTGTAGCAGAGGAGTACAAGAGGCCACGGCTTTTTATATAAAAAGCTGGGTTTTTTGATTTGAATGAAGCGACGCCCACACGCCTACCTTGAAATTTACTGCTGTGTGAATGAAGCACATTCTGCAGTGCTTGAAAAGTTATGAGTCATCTTAAGACCTTTGCTTACAAAACACTTATGCTTTTCAGCTCATTTGATCAACTGATGAATTTTGAAACACAAAATGAATACCTGGCACTTAATAAAAGCCTTCAAATGGGTCTCGCAGTTGGAGCACATTTACAGCAGTGGGAATGCTGCAGTGTCCTTCACACAATAAAGATTTAAAAAGTATGTTTTTGCGCATGAAGACAAATGTTCAAAGCGATAAATTTTGTTCATTTAACCTGTGATGTGGCTCAGACATGCTGTAAATATGGTTTGAAGTCAAGGTGAAATACGTGATGTTTGGGTTGTTAAGAGGGCTTTTATCTTGCCTGATTCAGTATTTTTCCACATCCTGTTGGCTGTGTTATTGATGCTTGTTGCATCCACATTCATTGTTTCAGAGTGCTGTGCCTCACAGAGCCGAGTCAGTTTAACAAATGCATTGCACTGTTGAAATAGGTTATCAATACAAACAGTGCTGCTCGCTGTTAAGTGTATGATTGCGTATGTCTGCGTGACTTTCCAAAGCAGGGTGTGTCATTGTCGCTTTCCTGCTGTTGTTTTACTGCTCGTGTTGTTTAAGGAAATTAAGTATGAGCAACAATAAGGTTAAGTAATACTCACACACACTCAGACGCACTCTTTTCTCTAAACTCTTAGTCATACACCATGTGGTGAACACTCTCGTTCGAGGCACTTTACAGTTCTGTGAGTGCATAGATTTTCAGCTTTGACGGCCCCAGCGGGAATCACACCAGTCTCCTTGGGTTTTCTCTGTTTCACGCCTACCTATAGACTCACAATACATACTTATGGACTGTGATGAATGTGAATGCACTCTATGTTTAGTATGAAGTGTGAACAATAGTGTCAGCACAGGATCGATGGATAGACACACAACTAATAGCTGGGCTGCAATTTAAGATGATTTTTCTTTTTCTTTTTTTCCCAATTTATTATTTACTCTCTTTATTGTCCCAAAAAATGACAAAGTATTTGCACAATTTACCAAAGACAATTATTTACTTTTTATTTACTATAATATAAAACTGAGAAAAGTATTGGAGCAGCTGGAACTAGTGAATCTTTGACATTTCTTCTCAATAAATGATTAAAATGACAATCAGTTACCTTCATAGTTGATGATAAACGTTCAGCCAGTTGACCAATTAATTCATCAACTAATCATTTCAGTGCAATATGCAAAGGTAGCCAAGGTGGAACTACCAACTAGGGATGTGCATGATTAGGCGACCAGTCGATTAAATGTTGCAACCTCCAGAAATACTAGTCCGTTAAACTTATAAGGATTCCCAAAGGAAACCAAAAGAAGCATGCGAGACTAACCAGCGGCTCTGATCAGCGGCTCTCCCTTTCTCTATCTCTCTTTCTCACAAACACAAACACACAAAACACACATCTGCTATCCGACTTGTGTGCGTGTGACCAGTACCAATGTTGAAAGTATGTCTGAGCCTTCACACACTTACCCTGACGAGATGTCTTCTCACTAGGCTTAACGAGAGAGGTGCTTTGGCATATACAGAGATCCTAAGAAGCCTGGATGTACAGTGTGTGTGTATGTGTGTTTGTGTCAATTTGTGCGCACACTCATGCTAGAGAGTCACTGTGTGTGTGTTTTTGAATAGAGATGACTTGGGATGTTAAACACACAGTAAAGAAATGCGAGTTGTCATGTTTTGTGGGATAATGTGCACTGTTCATAATGCACGGTGCAAGGTGCCACACATTTTAGCGGCATTTAAAATATGATTTGGTTATTGAAAATGTGATTAAGGATTTCAAATGCTCTTATAAAACATGGAATTGTGCTCAACTCTGTTTTCTTCCTTTTAGAATCGTCAACTAGTCTACGTTTAAACCTCCATTTAAATGTCAGGGAAATTAGTCGTTAGGAAGATCCTTGCTATTATACTGGTTCAGATTAATGTGCAGTTTTAGTTGGATGAATTAGGATCCACTGCAGAGCCAAATTTCCAGTGAAGCATCTTCTACTCATCCCTGATCCACCCTAACAATCCACACCTTATGCTCCCACTGCAAACACAACCATTTACTGCCTCTCTCTTATCATTTCCTGCTCCTGGCACAACAGACGCATTTCCCCAAATGCACATTTCTCATCAAGCTGAGCATCTCAAGATGAGGAACTGCTATTGTTCCACAGAAGAGGATGTCAGTGCGTTTGCAGATGCCTTTCAAGCTCGGATGGAGTGAAAGAGACTCTCGAAAACGTATTGTGCCATGGAGGATTGCGTTTAGAGGATGCTGTTTAGCGTGATTTTTGCAGAGGAAAATAGATAATATTATTTAATTTTGTCTGTAGAGTGGCAGTAACCTGTCACCAGAAAGGCTAATAATCAGGCATTAATCAGTGAGTGTGATCGCATGAGTACAACGAACAAATAAGTGCTTTACTTGCATTAAAACCTTAAAAGTGATCATTTTAAACAATATATTGAAATAAGAAGTATAATTTAAGTAAACGAACAAATGATTTATTTCTTTGCAGCGCTTTTAATTTGAATGTTTTTATTATCTCTGTTTGTCACCGGTGCAGTCAGATCAGCGGGGAGAAAACTGGATGTGTGGGGGATGAGAGAGCTTCCTTTCAATTGACACCAAAGTGTGTGTGTGTGTGTGTGTGTGTGTGTGTGTGCGTGTGCATGCTTGTGTGTGTCTGTGTGCATGAGGATGCCGTTAATATAGCTCCACCATTATGTAGATTAGCCCTATTCCCCTGAGTGCACCTTCACCATTTAGACCTTTCAATCACTCCACTGCTTTATGGGAGTCAGGACACACACACACACACACACACACACACACACACACACACACACACTAGATTTACGTACATATGCACTTTCAATCACAGTCTTTTATGGGCATCAAATACACACACTAAACCGCATCATAGCCAACAACACATACATTTTGACATGCATATTGTCCATAAACACACACGACAGACCTAGGTTACAGGCTGTATCCTCATCAGATTCCAGGTCCTTGGCTCACTAATTATGTTCCTCTGCAGCGTAGTTATTCATGCTGTCTCACAGTGTGTGTCTTTATGTGTGCGTGTGTGTGAGTGTGAAAGAGCAGCTGACTGAGTAAGTGATCACACAGTGGGTTTGTGTGTTGATTGCATTTGAGCAGCAACAACAGTCCCTGTTTTAATCACAAACTCAGGATCAATACTCCAGTCAGCTGCATTACACAGCAGTGATGTTCTGAAGTGTGTGTGTGTGTGTGTGTGTGTGTGTGTGTGTAAAGGGTAATCTAGATCACAGAGTCCACAACAGATGAAGAGAGACAGTCTCTCAGGAGAATTCGCTTTGAACTAACCTATTTTCTAGCTGCTTCTGTGTCTTCCTGAGTACATGTGAGGGCCTGCCCTCCTACCTGTGATTGTGTGTGTGTGTGTGTGTGTGTGTGTGTGTGTGTGTTCATGTGGGCTCCACAGAATTGATAATATGAGACTGTGTACAGTGCTGGTTATCTTTCTGTCTATCTTGCTGCTATTACCCAACACTGGTCAATACAGTCTGAGCTCCTACTGTACTAGAATAACCTTTCACCATGTTTACAAAACAGGCAGCCTCAGGGTGTGCTGGCACATTACAGCATTTAAAGGGGAACACCTAAATTAATAACTCCAGTATGTTATTTCCATGGCTTAGGAACGTTCAGTTAATATTTATGAACATGAGCCACTCTCTCTCAAAGCCAGACACCAGAGAAGTACGGCTCTGTCTACACATATACAAATATTTTTGAAAACAGATATTTTCCTCTGTGTGTTGGCCTGTTGTCTGCACACAAAAGGAGTTTTAGGTAATTTTTAAATGCCTTTAAAGGCAGATTGTTAAAAACTCCAGTTACTTTGTATTAGGGCTGCCAAAGTTGCTCAAAAATGACATTCGAATATTCCTTCTAAAAATAACTCATAGGTTCGAACCATTCGAACATTTTTTTTCCCGCATTATGTCCACAAGAGGGCAAACTAATACAAGGAAACATACTTGTATATGTATTAATACAAGGAAACATAACTACTTGTAGGTATTTTTATTTCAACATAAACGTCTTTGAAAACATTTACATACCTACACATTAAAACACATAAAACAATTATCTATAACATTACGTTATAAACGACCGCGGACCTCTCGCTCGCCCCCCCTCTCTGACCTGTGGCCACACCGCCCGCGGAAGCACTGCGAATAGCCTCGAAGCACCGGACTGTGACCGGCTCGCGCCCTGCAGTGATCGTTTCAGCGTCTGGTCTATTTTCTGCGCGAGCCGCAGCTGGGAGCAGAACCGCTTGTCGACCAGGCTGGAGAAATGCGTGTCTGATGCCAACGCCCACTCGCAAAGAGGACAGCTGCGGTGGTGTTTTTTTTTTTCTCCACAATCGAATATCAATTTTCACATTCGAAGGTCCATTTTTTTTTCAAATTCGAATTTAGAATATTCGTTGACAGCCCTACTTTGTATCCATGTGGATTTGTAAAATGGAGCATTTGGGAAACAATGGCGTCATCTCCATGATTTGCACATGCCCGCATTTGTGTAATGAGCATGAGCCTGAAACAATAACTACAACGGCGGACTTGTTTAAATTTAGTCAGCACTGCTTGGTGTAATGACTTGCCTACTTTACACTGAAACTTAATATTGCTGCACCACATCACCACTTCATGGATGAATGAAGGTGTTTGTTGTACCTCAGCATCTGCTGCTAAAGTCTGCCAGAATCAACGGATCAGGCCTGGTCAAACCAGCAGAGGATTTCACAAATTTGAGAGTAGGATTGTTAGCAATTAGGAGAGGAAGGTAAACTTTGGCATATCTAGAGCATCACGTGTATTTGAGTGAGCTTTATCCTCATATCAAACGGGAATTTACAATGATTAGATCTCCCCTGGGTGTTTTGAAAAAAATAACGTTAGCCTGTATACACTTTACTACCTTTGCGACAAGGGGAGGTTGGTGACAGCTTTGGAGTCATTTTTGCATTGTAGTGTGTACAGATATATTTTGTAAAATGAGGCCGTGTGGACAGATATTTTTTTCAAATGGACGAGGATCATTTTGAAAAAATATCTGTATAACTGGTGGCATGGTGGTGCAGTGGTTAGCATTGTCGCCTCACTGCAAGGGTCCGAACCTGGAGTAGGGTTTGCATGTTCTCCCCGTGTCAGCGTTGTTTTTTTCTGGGTACTTTGGCCTCCTCCCACAGTCCAAAGACATGCAGGTTAATTGGTGACTTTAAATTAGCCATAGGCATGAATGGTTGTCTGTCTCTATGTGTCAGCCCTGTGATAGTCTGGCAAACTGTTCAGGGTGTACCCTGCCTCTTGCCCAATGTCAGCTGGGATAGGCTCCAGCCCCTCCACGACCCCCGATAGGATAAGTGGTAATGGAAAACAAATAAATGAATGAATTTGTATATGTGTAGCCAGGGCCTAACTCTCAATCTTATGATGTCATAGTATAAAGTCTGGAGCTGCTCCATTGACAAATGATTTGGAGACTGAATACTCAGAACGTTCCCCAGGGCGCTCTCAGTGTCATCTGTAACATCTTTCCCAATTCATTGTTTGTGGAGCAGCTCCAGACCTTATACTTTATGGCATCATAAATTTGAATTTTAGTATTCTAGTTTTAGGATTTGGGAGTGTTGTTCATGTGTACTAATACATTTTCACTGTCTTAGACCATATGGATAACATGTATGAATTTTGAAAATAGGCGTAGTTCCCCTTTAACAGCAGAGCACACTCACCTCAACACGACTCCACGAAGCAAGGATCTACCTTTTTAGATATTACATTGAAACTTCTCCATCTAAAGAACGCGTCTCAACCTGAGGCTGGATACGTTCACTTCATAAAAAACCGTCACATCACTTTACTGCAAAAAGAGCTTTTAAATATCAAACAGAATATTTATAAACAATTCAAAAAGACTGAAAATGAAACACTTCCTGTTACACTGATAATTATTCTTTAAATTATCTTTAAATAAGGCACACTGTGATTCTAAAATACTTTCAGTGGATACAGATCAGACACAGAAACACACTGTACAGCAGATAACACTTCATCCTGTTTTATCAATATATAAACATGTAATTAAAGGTTGAGGTGAAGAAATCAACCTCTCTTCACCTCAACCTCCTCAAACATTGATGTTGTTTTGGATTCAATATTTCATTAAATAAAAGCATGTTACAGCTTCAGTTAATCATTGGCTCAAGCATACGGTATTTGAGATTATAGTTCAAAAATGCTCAATAACGACACTGATCAAATCTGATTTTGTTCGAGTGGTTAAAGCCTTCAAATATTCATCATTTATTTCAGGCAATTTCAGCCTCCAGTAAACACGTCACAACAGTACTTAGTTTTGATTGTTTTCCCAAACAATTAACAGTATCTTCTCCCAGTCAGGCCAATTTCCAGCATTTGAACCGAAGCGGCTTACTTCATATGATTTAGAGAAGCTGCTTTTGTCAGCTGGTTTTAATCCAGCACTGTGACTGCTTGCCTGTGATAGCTTCACATGTATTCAGTCAATACCCGTTTAAGTGATCTACATTCAAAAAATGCTGTTCAAACAACGACAAATATCATGCTCAACAATATTCTTACCTCGAGACAAAATGCATTTTAAAAGATCCTCAAAATTGATACCAGTCAGAAACCCACATCATAAAAGTCACCAGCAGTGTTGACTTGATCCAGCTGCTCAACAAATACATTTTGCATGTGATATGACATGACATTGTGCGTGAGTGTGCATAGAGCTGCTGGCATGCTTGTTTTTAGAATATGGCTCTGGGGTTTGTTGTCAGATTGATGCACTACATTAGACAGTCCTATTCAACCTGCTGTACAGCTTCATGCTAAATGTCCCGTCACTACCAATGTCACCTCGGAGCTGTCAGCGGCACATGGGACGCCTCCTGCAGCAGATTGGGGCTGTTGTGATGAATCTGTGGGGTGATTGAATGTATAGAGGTGTGGTGGTGGAGGAGATAAATCTTTGACATGTTTGATGCATTTTAAAAATACTGTACACGTGACTGTTATTTCTGTCAGGCTGGATGAAGGGCGACATTAGGGTTGATTCAGTCTTTCATTTTCTGGATATATTTTTTTAGAAATGATTATATATAGTGTGATGTTTTAGACCAAACACTGCAGAGTGATACTATCTGTTACTTTGAAGAACTCTTCAAAGGTCTTCACGGGTTTACCCAGACCCTAGGAACCAACCCAAGATGTGTACGTGTTCAGGGCCACGTTTTATTGTCGCCATTTGGTTAGGGTCAGGTTCAATTCTATTACTGCGGTTCCCAGGCCTGTTCAATGGGATGATTAGGCTGATTGTGAGAGCAAAAGTGAGGTGAAAAAACGCAGAGGAGTAGCTCTAGCAAGTTGAAGGTGAAGTGGAGGAAAGGTGGATGAGGAGCTGAGAACATTAAGGCATATCGGCGGCAATAGCATCACAACAACAGCAAAATAAATGACATTGAAAATTGAAAACAGTAAAATAAATAAATATAGGTATCTGAAACATTATTAAATATCATACACAGTAACTGGGCTAAGAACAGCTTTTTGTATCTGACATGATGAACGTTTTTAGCAGTAGAGCAACATTTTTAGTAGCAATTTTAACTAGCTTTTGGGTTTGTAGAGTCCAAGTCTCACCTCACAATGTCACGTAATTTTTTTTTAATTTAATTTAATTTTATATACTTTATTAATCCCCGAGGGGAAATTCAATTTTTCACTCTGTTTGTCAATTACACACAGGTCCGAACACACACGTGCACAAACTGGACCTATACATGCACTAAGTGGAGAGATGTCAGAGTGGGCTGCCCGTGACAGGTGCTCTGAGCGGTTGGGGGGTTCGGTGCCTTGCTCAGGGGCACCTCGGCAGTGTCCAGGAGGTGAACTGGCACCTCTCCAGCTACCAGTCCACGCTCCATATTTTGGTCCAGACGGGGACTTGAACAGGCGACCCTCCGGTTCCCAACCCAAGTCCCTTATGGACTGAGCTACTGCTCTGCTAAAGGTCTGTTTATTAGCTGTTCTTGTGCTTTCGATCATACAGTACCATCGTATATGACTCAAATGTTTTGAGCAAATATGGAAGAACAGATCTTAAAGTGCTCAGGAAAAGAAATTCCCGACCAGTGGGTAAACTCAGCTCATAATGGACCTTATGGTGAGATATTTTATCAACAAGTAAATCAGCCCAGTTGCCAGAAGAAAATGTTGACATTGTACGTTTCTGCAAATTACATATGTTGCATGTGCATGTTTCTTATGTATCATATCAATGTTTCTAAAGGGAATTAATATATAGGCTGACTTTGTAATTGAGAGGTGGACATGATGGTGGCCGGCGTGTCACTTAGGCGAAACCCATGGGGACCACTGCTGACTACTGTTGAGACCAGCAAACAAGAAAATAGGTTGCGTTTTAGTTAGGGGTGTAACGGTACACAAAAATCTCGATTCGGTACGTACCTCGGTACACAAGTCACGGTTCGGTTTTTTCGGTACAGTAATGAAAAAAATAGACAACTATTAAATATCTTTTACTTATTGATAACCTTATTAAAACGTACCACCACAGCAGTTAACTCTTTTTACACAATTTTTGAATGAAACAAATATATATAAAATCCTGCTTTTGCACATTGTTTGAATGAAAATAGAAATAAAAAAGTGAAAAATAAAATCCTGCTGTTTTTTTAACACAGTTTTTGAATGAAAAATATAAATATACATTTCTGCTTTAACAGTTTTACTCAATTAAAATAAAAAGTATAGTGCAGCTGGTCGGCTTTAAAGCCTGCTCAGATTCAGTTTTACTAGGAACTTACTTAGCTTTCCCACTTTGTTAAAGTGCAGTAAACAAAACATGCTTATATCTAAAGTGCAGCTTAAACAATTTACTCAACTCCAATGGCGTTGATTATTTCTTTAGCGCGATGGTCAGGGAAACGCTCTCTTTTTAAACGACGACGATATCGTAGTTTGCACCAGATTGCTTTTTCTAGTCGTGCCAGTTAACGTTCAAACTTGGGTGGTGTCGCTTTAGATGCGTTAGCATGTTAGACGTGTTTCCAAGTACATACCCGAACGCTGTACTGCAGTGTCGGCACACTGCTTTTGTCTTGTCAACTTGTTTATTTCCATCTTCGTATTTTACCCTGAAACCAAAGTGTTCCCAAACGGAGGACTTAAGGTTTGCGGATGGGTTTTCAGGTTCGTCAGGCTCACTTGCCATGTTGTCAAAATGCGAGAATGCGCTGCACAAAGTGAAAGCGGAGATTTACGGGACTCGGTCCGTCACTCAATTATGTCCGTCAGGGAACTAGATATTTTAAATGGTTCGGCTCGCAAAAACAGAATTAAAATAAAACAAAATAAAATAAAATAATATCCTGCATCCAATAATTCGGTACAGGGTCGTGTCGAACCGGAAGTGAACGGTTCGACACAAATACATGTACCGTTACGGCCCTAGTTTTAGTGAGTCATTCATGCATTTCCATTGGATTTTTAGGCTCCAAATGTGGGTGTTGTGTAGTGAGCTTAATGGAGGGATTGTCCCATGAGACATCACTGCTTTTCCTGCCGGGACAGTAGCAGGAAAAGTGGTTTTTTTTTTACTAGACATCACTGCTTTTCATCTTGGGATTGTGATTCAAAAACGAGGTATTTTGAGCCAAATCATGATCTTTTCCTAACCATAACCAAGTGGTTTTTGTGCCTAAACATAACGACAGGTTAACCATAGCGTTGTTGAAGCACTGTCTCAATATATCAGCTTCATAATGATGTGTAAATGTGACATATCTGAGGTTTGCAGAAATGCGCAATGCCAACATTTTTTCTGGCGATTGGGTTGACAAAAAGTTTTTCTGTTATTGCCTTCCAAAATGACTCTTTCATATGAGCACTTTCTGATCTGTGTTACCTCTGTCTTTTGGTGAAGGTCTCAAGATACTACGGTTGATTGATGGTAGGATGTGCTGGTAGGATTGCTGTGGATGGCAAGTCAGATACATTGTGATCATCTGACCTTCTCTCTTAGCAGTTTTGCACAAGAATAAGGGACACGTTTTTCCCATTGTCATAATTTGTGTGTCCATAGAAGGTAGGCAATTTTAAATATTTGAATCAATAGTCAGTGATGTCTTTATAATATCTGTAAATCCAAAAGCAATGAGCCTCATTATGAATATTCCTAATATTTGCATTCAGGTTTATAATTCCTCTGCATCCCATGTGGTCAAAGTGAGTCAACCCTTTAATGTACCTGTACTACAGTGTTTCTTTTTTGTGTGTGTGTGTGTGTATCCTGCCTGTGCACATTCTGACAGTAGGACAGTGAAACATGGGGCGGGCTGAGGGAGGCAGTAAGACCCAGAGGAGGAGCAGAGAGAAAGAGAGACAGAGAGAGAGAGAGGGAGAGAGAGAGAGGTGGGAGGAGAGAGAGAGGAGGAGGGACTGTGTTCACTCTATGCGTTGCAGCTCGTGGTGTTAGCGCCCCAGTGTGTGTCTCAGCCTGCCGGCGCGAGTGTGTGCATCGGTGCGTCGCTGTGTGTGTGAATGTGTGTGTGACTCCAGCGCTCTATCTGCGTACGACAGGTGGAGATGACATGACTGCGCTCGAGAGGAAGAAAGGAAAGGACCTGTAAGGACTTCACACACTCACACACATGTAAACACACTGACCTTTTCCCCTAAATTCCCTCACACACACCTTTTAAATTCCTGCACTCTTCACGTCAGGGGAAAGATAAGTTGAGTGTATGTGTGTGTGTGTGTGTGTGTGTGTGAAAGTACTCTTTTTCCAGCAGCTTATCACTCAGACTTGAACAGCTGACTCCATGTGTGCACAGCGGACAACTTAAACACACACACAGACACACACACACACACACACAGGGTCCTGACAGTTGTTTTTGATGCCCGCAGACGCGGTCAGCAAGTGTTTCTGCGTCCTGAGGAGAGTTCAGCTCCAGCGCTGACTACCAGACAGTCCACCACGTTGTCCGAACAACTTCAGGTAGGATTTACTCTTCTCTTCTCTTCTCTTCTCTTCTCTTCTCTTCTCTTCTCTTCTCTTCTCTTCTCTTCTCTTCTCTTCTCTCCACACAGTCTGAAAAACAGGATGCTATATGCTTCATGCCCTCTGCCCTCTTCTCTCTTCCTTCTTCCTTTTTAAAAATTATTGTCCAGCCTGGAACAACAACAGGTAGACATTGATTCATTCCCATAAATTAACGGAACTGTCATGGTTTTTCCTTCATGCAAACGCTTTCAAAATCCCCTTTGAGGAGGACTTTTCTTTAACAAGTTTCCTATCTTGTTATATTAGTCCCTTGATCTCCCTTTTTTGTTTATCTCTTGCACACACGCACACACACACACACACACACACACACATTTCTGTCCTCCTCTATGCTTCTTGTTAGTCCCTCACGGTTCTTGTCTTTTGGGAATGAGTAACTTTTGTCCGGCGGAGGTAAGTTTTAGCTCCTGTTGCTGCAGCGTTCTGTGTTGATTGAGTCAGTGAGAGACTTATTACTTGCCTGGAGCTTCTGTATGTGTGTGTGTGTGTGTGTGTGCGTGTGTGTGTGTGTGTGTGCGCGCGGCTGGTGTGTGTGTCAGATAAAAGACGGAAAGATAAAACATAAAACAGCAATAAACATGAAAGGGAGGAAATTAAAGTGACATTGTTGTTTGAATGGCGGATGAGTGCTTTTTGCACAACGGTCTCTGTTTGTGTGTGTGTGTTGTGTGTGTGTGTGTGTGTGTGTGTGTGTGTGTGTGTGTGTTTTAGGCTGCTATGTTTCTCAGTTGAGTTGATGCAATTTTGTTCTTGCAATCCCTGCAGCACTGAGCCTCATTTCGTTCCGTCGTTTTTTTTTTCTCTCCACCTCATTTTGGTCTGTCTCGCTCCTTCTTTTGTGTTGTGTGATTTGTGACAGGCAGATACCTACAGTTTAAAATTGCTGCTTTCTCGTATCCTCACGTGCCATCGAGCAGTGTTAGTTTGTGTGTGTCTTTGTGCAGTGTGAGCATGAGTGTGTGTGTGTGTGTGTGTGTGTGTGTGCGCATTTGTGTTTTATATTGCAAAGGGATTTAATGTTGTTGGCAGCAAAATGGCAACAAAAAAAAATCTTTGATTGGCTGCCAGTGTCGACATGTTCTGCTCAGATCCAATTACTTAGACTGATACACACTCACAGAGACGCAGGCACATGTGCACGCACATTGATGACACACAACCCCACATGCACAAATTCAGTCATTCATTCAAGAAAGAGATAAACAAACATGTAAACAATGTCCTCAAAGAAGACAAACTCACTCATTATTATATGGCATTGTGTTGCAGGGCAAAGATCAATCACATTCATGAACACAATTTTACTTATTTAACCTTTATATATAATTGCTAGTGTGTGTGTGTTTGGGTGTGTATCTGTGGTTACAGTGCTAAAGCACTACTGAGTCAGCCCTGCGCATACGCATTTCCGCAGTCAGTCAACGTTGCAGAAAGTCTTGTCCAACTACATTCCTCTGCCTGTGTATGTTTGTAAATAGTTTGTTGCTGTAGTGTTACTGATACTGTTAGACTGTCAGTGTGTGCAGCGCCACCTGCAGGAGCTGCTTGACAAAATCACACTTAAATGTGCATAACTTATTTTTTTATTTTTGATCACAGAGGTTTTACAGTTGTGTCGCTTGAGTTCCACGAAAAGATTTTTGGTGATGTCATGACTCTCATCCTCTGATTTGACGGATTATGACGAAGATAGCTGCGAACGCGAGCGTCTGGCTGTCCACAAATGCTAAGTTGTATCTCTGTGTGTGCTGTCATGAATCATATGTTTGCACAGTATGTAGGAGTGAAAGTGCTGCATGTATTCATGTGTGTGTGTGTGTATTCATGGGTTTGTGCATGTGAGCCAATGAGGCGGTAAAAGCAGCAGGTTAATCTCTCCTCAGTCTCCAGCAGAACAGATGTGAGGATTAATCCGCCAGGGCATCGGGGTTGGTGCTTACGTGCTCGTGTGTCTGTGTGAGAGAGAGACTCTCTAGTTCCACTAAAATTCAACAAAATACGTGTTTGCGTGTGTTTTCTTGTGTATATATTTTATAAGCTCTGCTGCTCTGGGTGTCTGCATGTCAGTGCAAATGTTTTCTTAGTTTCTTATTAACACATACTCGTTTCAATCCAAGCCTTCAATAATATGCTGTTGTGCTGTTTGTGTGAGGCTCAACAAGTGTGCACAAAAAAACAGAAGCAACACGTGGAGACAGGTTTGATTGATCCCCTGCTTCAGTTCTTTGATAATTATCTGCATCGCCCATCCTCATCACCGCGTCATTTAGCTGCTCAGCTGTCTCTTGTTCAGCAAAGATGGTGTGTTAAAAGCGATGAAAAATTCTCAGCAGAAGATTGATGTGGAAAAAGGCTATTTAAACTTAAACATAATTATTTCTGTTTGTGTTTGGGTGTGAGTGAGTGTGTTCTGGAACTCAGTGCAGTAGCGCTGCGGACAGATTGACCTGAATGACATGAAAGTGTTTTCCGTTGAATGGAGTAGGTCCAGCCCACTAAACTTTGCGCTCTATTTTATAATAATTTTCAGTTTTGGGACAAAAACACATTCTTACTCCCAGCATCAAAAAATTCTGCTGCACAACGTCTCATACCACCACTAAAGTGTGCCTTGGTACAGCAGTATCTGATGCAGAGGGCCACTGATCAAGCATCAGTATTTGACGAGTTTGGAGTCAGACTAGTTGAGACAGAAGAGGGGGCTGTATGCTCTGACCTCATTGCTGGAGAAAAGGGGAAAACAAATGGCACATTGCAAAATACATCCTTTTTTTTGTTATCACAGTACCAACTTGCAGAATAAACACATTGTGAATGACTGTGATATTACACTTTGACTATAGTAACAATGTAGTAAATTACATTCTGTCTTTAGGAGCTGTTTTGACTGATATGCGCCATGGTGTTAACTCTCTGGCCAATCAGACAGAGCCCAGAGGTCAGAATCTGCATACATGTGTCTGAGGTTCACGCCTCATTTCCACATAGCTCTATCTCTGCATGAGAGTCAACTTTGACTATGTTTTGCAGCAGATTTCAGACAGAACATAAGCACTGTGCCAAAGGAAATTAACATAAAAACAAATTAGCAAACAGATTGATGAATGTGCTACAGCTCTATTTACACATTTATTCTAAGTGAAAAGCTCAACAGCATGTTTAGCTAGCTAACATTGGTAGCATGCTGTGTAACATATAGAGTGCCTTTATTAATGATCTTCTCACAAAATCTTTCAGAAAAATGGCCAAGCCAACCTCCTCACTTATTTGTCACAATGAATAATTGGTCCTGTTTTTATCTCTGTACTGCTCCATGCGATTATTCCACAAGACTGGGCACCAAAAACACTTAAAAATGAACTTTTCTGCCACTTTTGCAGTGGCATTTTTATCCATCTATAAAGAGATGCATTTCCTTGCACTGAACAGTGGGGGCATACTCTGTATGCCATACAGAGTATGGAGACAAAACAAAAGTGTGTGGAAACGAAGTGATACTGGACTAGTGCTGCCATACTACTCTGCATACTTGAAGCAGGAGTGTGTGAGATGAGTGCAGACAAAAGTGCAACTGTCAGAGAGGAACTGGTGTCTAAGAAAGAAAGTACGTCAGTCGTCTGGCAGTATTTTACATACAGGAGAGACAATGTGGCACAAGCAGGTACTGTGTCTAGAACTAAGCACACTTTAATATCTGTTGATTTATCACAATAAGTAATATCATTATTGCATATTGCATGTTTTCCTCATATCGTACAGTCCTAGTGGCACATTGTGATGGCTGTTGCTCCAGTTGCCCTTTGCTTGTGTCCGCCTGCCTTCATCTTCACCCTGATCTGATTTGATATTGTGATGCGAGATCACTGTTTCACTTGTTGATCTGCATACAGTCACAACACTTAAGGCAATCATTTTATGTCTTGCTCTCACAGCATTTTCCAACTCTTTATCTTGAGCTTGTATACACACTGTGCATTTTAACTTTTATCTTTTTGATGTAATCTGATATGGAGTGTGTGAGCAGCGGGGTCTGCCCATTGGTCCGACAGCCCATTGGTCCGACAGCCCATTGGTCCGACCATATTAAACCCATTGTTCCGAAGTCCCGTTGTTCCGAAATCATCATGATGCCCTGTGGTTAAGGTCTGGTTAGGTTTAGGCACAAAAACCACTTGGTTAGGGTTAGGAAAAGATCATGGTGTGGCTTAAAATGAAAAAGAAAGTGGCAAACACATAAGCCGTGAGCCTGCTTCACCTCAAGCCTTTCCCAGCTGACCCAGAGCCAGTGGCGGCGCACCATCAAGAAATAGCCCGCCGGGAGCCGTTCAGCACCACGGAGAGCTCCCCACACAACCCGGACCCCAGAGTTAATAACAGGAGGTTATGGTGTTTCATTCTCTTCTCTCTATGACACTTGTATCTCGACCAGTAGCCTACTTTTGTTGCGTTGCTGATCCTCTATGGTACACAAATACAGTATAGCCTAGTATAATCACATATCGGACTAATTAGAGGTTGGAACAATGCTACGGCTCCGTGAGCAGCTGGGTTCATAGTCTTGCTCAAGGGCAAGACAACAGGACACACAGCTGAGCTGCTGATGTGACTACTGACAGAGACATCCATCGTTCTTATATTTTAGTGCTGTACCCAACTCAGAATTATGTCAGTCAAATCAGACTCGGCCATTAAATATGAATATTTGACAACTCGTTTTCTTTTTTCCATATTAAGATTTAATGTTTGAAACGGGCTTAGTGGAATGTTCAGCGGCATTCATGTAATATAGTAAACAAGCTAACAGCGCTAACGACAGATTGGAAATGAGCAACATTTTTTGGTGACACTAGATATCAAACAAAAGCCAGAGACCGTGTTGTATTAAGTATCTGTGAGCAGCAAATTCACCACTTCTAAGCAGAGGAGAGAAGATATTGTTATCTCGAAGCCTCGATGGAATGTTTCTCCTCCTCTGTGCCGCTGAATCATGTCAACAACAAAATCTGGGAACCAAAACATCCCTCAAAGTACGCCGCACAGCACACTGACTAGACAAAAAAAATGATGAATGCTCAACTTGGATCCATCTCAGTTGACTGAAGGGTCTCTGACTGATGATTCGAATCTCCTAAATTTAGTAGATTTAGTAATTAAGAGTAATTGTAAATAGATTTATTTTGCTCCTGGTAAAGCTTAATTTAAAGCCACCAAAAAGCAATAACAGGAAGAGATCAGTCCTTCAAAATCTGCATCTACAACAGTGGATCCCACACTCTTAATTTTCAGTTAGACATGAGGAACGCAACGATTCTCCCCATCTGACTTGGTCATTTCAGCCCTAAGTGAAACCTCTATTTCTTCTTGTCGACTCTCCTTTCATCCTTAATGTGAGCACCAGCAGCCTGATATGCAGCAATAAGCAGCAAACACAAGTGCTTAAAATTCAGCACATTTAGTCAAACACACACAGCAGTGGAGCACTCAGCGCTTAAGATTGAAGAAATTATCTCCAATGGCACCATAGGACTAGTGACCTATGTAGGTAGAATACTGCTGTGCCATGTGTGAAGAGGTGGAGGAGGCGCTAGAGAGAAAATGGATTGTAACTCATTTTACAGTGACAGATAACCATTGTATTGCATGACCCACAAAACCTGCAGAAGCAGAGGATCCAGACACTCAAGTAACAATATGTACTACAGCTTGTGCTTTTCATATAGATGACAACACAGCACAGCGTGGCACATCCCGAGCATGCTCCAATTAACACTTCAGACATCCTTTAAACCAAACACATTTGAATCATATGTTAATCTATAAATACAGAGTGTCTAAATAGAAGGCAAAGATCAGATCATAACAAAGGAGAGCAACAGGGGAAAGACAGGATATGATGCTTTGCATGACAGCAACACCATTTACATGCAACAAAATTATTCTGGAGTGCAAAGTGGACCATAGTATTGTGGCCACATAGAGCTCCAAATACTGTCAGCTGTGCAGTTTCTATCCATCAAGTGTGCGCCTCTCCTCTCAGATTTATTGCATTGATCACCAGTGGTTTGAATTAAACTACTGGGAGCAGGATCCATAATGTTCTGCTATTCCCAACACAGGTCTTGAGTACAAATGTCGAGGGACCCAATGAGAACAGGTAAGGCGTGACATGCATGAGTAGGAGCTGCAGTGGCAGAGAATGTGCAGTGAGTTGTCAACTTAAATTGATGGCCCAGTTGGTAATAGCAGAAGGAAAGCTTGGTTGGTGCATCAGCTGATTCAGAGCACAGTGCAAGTTGATCGGTGTGTGCGAACTCAGGTTTTTTTATGCACTGTTTGAAGGTATACCTACAAAAAGTAATGCACCAAAATGTGTATATAGCCTATCCCATGTGAAAGTAATTTGTGTGTTACCCACATTTAGGAAGGTTGCTATCATATAATAAATGTACACATGAGTGTAAAGAAGGTAAAAAAAAAGTAGTCCCTGTAAAGAGCTAGGTGGGGGTGGTGGGTGGGTCACAATACACAGGACATTTCCCAGGAGACTGATGTTTAGAATCGTGTGAACTTTGAGCACGCTTTGGATTTTTTTAAGCAGTGTTTTTCCTAAACCTAATCAAACTAACTTACATTTAGTACGTAACATCATTTGTAAGGAGCTAATTTGTAAGATATACTAACCACTGTGTGTGCTTTTTCATAAGATATTAAGACATGGGTGGATTCACTGGGGTTTGTTATAATTATGAGTAGATAATTGCACATTGACATTTTTTAGAAAGTATTTCTCTTGTGTACGTTTCTCTTCTGGGTGCTTTCAGCCCTAGAGTTGTCTTGCTTTGGTCCAAATCAGGGACTAATTTTGTTACAAAGTTGCATAATAACCTAGAGTTGGTTCGTGTCCTCACGGCAGCATTTACAAGCGGACCAGATAAAATGCCTTGTGAGAGAAAGCTGCTCTTGATTAGTCAGAATTTCCATGACAAAAATCCAGGAAGTAAACAAAATGTTGAAGAAGAGTACACTTGCGAGATAAATGTGACACACATTCGGATTAAGGTCGGAACAAGTTCTCACCACAAACGAATCACACCAGAGTTTGTTTGTAACCAGACTGAGACCACCGCTTCTAGAAAGTCTCGGTCTACTTGTGCATACCTGAGTGCGATTGCTGTGCAAACCGTCTTCTATGCGGCAAAAACACTGACCAGTGTTGAATCCCAGGGCCAGACAGAAGCAAAAGACAAGCTTGGCATCCAGCAGTAAACACAATGCATCAGTAATAATCTGTTAAATAAAATATCTGTCAGCCCTCTGTATGTGTAGCTAAAGTTTTCCGGGCTCTGTTTGGTTGGATCTACTTTTAACAGATGGGTTAATACAGCAGTTTAGCTTTATGTGCCACTGTAAAACATAATCATGTTGTTCTAATGTCTCCATATA
This sequence comes from Epinephelus lanceolatus, assembly GCF_041903045.1. NCBI lineage: Eukaryota > Metazoa > Chordata > Actinopteri > Perciformes > Serranidae > Epinephelus > Epinephelus lanceolatus. The sequence goes on from NC_135737.1 coordinate 32,980,364, forward strand.
AATGTCAGTTTTAAGTTTACAACATCAGTCAGGTTATTTGTGGTTGGATCAAAACATTACTCTGCCAAACCCATGAGAGTTTACCCACTGCAGGCCTGGTTAGGATGCAGTGAGTTGTGATTTTACTACTGTAGTTTATGACATGAGGGAACATAATCAACTTTTGACTCTGGATATCTTTAGGGAAACATTGAGGGAAATATTTCCAGCCTGCTTCTGGTTTTGTAATATTTGGTGCTGGTTGTTTTGAGCCTTTCTAATAATAAAAATCTCTTGTTGTGTGCCTGCTCCAAACTTTGTGGCACATTGGGCTAAAATATAGTTATTTTGTTTTCTTCCTCCCTTTACTGCTGTGGTAGCTTTTCTCCTGTTTCAGGGCTCATCCTGGCTGAATGATGTAAATCCAAACACAGGGGAGAGAGTGTTTTACATTTCGGGGGCACAGCAGTGTGGGATTATGTGCTATAGGGTTCAAAGTGATGAGAAGACATTTGCTCAAGTAGAGACCACTGGGCTTTGCCTGCCACGGCACTTTGAATCACATATTCTGATAAATGACCACCGACACAAGGGCACCTTCGCTCTCAAACAACCCTCTGAGAATGCTGTATATATATACGTGTGTGTACGTGCATGTGTCAGGGTTTGTGTTTCTGTCTTTGATAAATGGACCGCATTATTCAGTGCTGCTGAATTTTATCTCATGTGGATCCCTGCAGAGTATTGAGCAAGCTCTTTCTCTCTCTTCTTGGTGTGTGTGTGTGTGTGTGTGTGTGTGTGTGTGTGTGCGCGTGCGTGCATGTGTGCGCACAGTCCACTGCCCTTCTGCACCTACCAGCAGGTAAATATGCGATGCGGTTGTATATTTGCTGGTGTACAAACCCCCTGCTGACTTGTTAAACTCAAAGGACTGTGAGTAGGCACTTGAGCGCTCTCCATTCATTCAGACAGCTAGCTAATAATCATGACACATTCATTGTCTTTTGGCTCAGTAAATATGATTTAAAAACAAGGCAAGAGCAGGCACAGTAGATACAGAGAGAGAGAGACAGCACACAGTGTTGCAGTGGGTGATTTTTGTTAATCAGGGTCCAGGATTGTGTTTAAGAATGGTTGCGGCACCTAAGAGCGCTAATTAAATGCATTCGATTTACTATACCATTTACCAATAGAATGAATCTCTTTGGTTTGACTGTCTTTTCTTAAACATCACAGTTTATAGTATATATAGTTTATAGTTATAGTATTAAAAAATGTCTACTATTCTTATCCAAATTGGAATCCCTGTCACTGCAGTCCTTGTCAATGTTAACTCCACTTTTGGCCATGTGACAGCTCGCTTAACTGTGTTTGTTTGATCACATGAACAAGCCAGAGGTTGTGCGTTCTTTACATTCAACAGCTAGTAGAGAAACGCTCGGCTTCTGTGGTGGTAAATGATCATTTTGCCCCTGTACCATTCACAAAAAGAAATATCAGCTCTAAGCTAGTTCCTAGGTTTTTTTGACATTTATGATTAACCAGCACTCAAACCAGAGAGTAAAATCTGTCTTCGCTAAGGGCCGTGACACAACAGGCCAACCGTCCTACATACGCCAGTGTCAGGCTGTCAGCGATGTACGACGCAATGTGTCCCACACTGTTGGCACTAGCTGGCCCTTGACGGCGTCTTTTCGGACGATTGAGCACACTGAATTGAGCCTGTCACTCTGATTGGCTGTTGAGCTTAAGCTAATCAGTGCACAAGAAGAGAAATAGAAGTTTTGAGAAGAGAAATGTGCTGCTTGGCCCTTGGCTGTGGTCTGTATGTATGTTCAGGTGCAAGCGCGACGTAAGGTGATGCAACAGTCGGCCTTTGTCACCACTATTTCTTTGATGTCAGTTTAGTATGTGTGGGCCTTAAAACATTCTGTGGAGAGATGACATAGCATGACGCACTTATTCTGTCATGTCAGTGAGCAGCTCATGCTTCCATGGGCCTAACTTATTCATTCTTACAAAGCATTTTATTCATTGCAGTCACAATCAATATAGAAAGCATGTAATCCAGACTCCAGTTGTCGCTACATGACATGACTTGCCACTTCTTGAAACTCTCCAGCTTTTTAAAGAACTATTATAACTTGGCAATGCAGATATACAATAAAACATGATCATGCAACTGCATACCATAAGTCTGAAGTACAGTAGCTCAAGGGAAATTGGACAACTTTTCCAGAGCAGTTGTTTTGTACTTCTGCCATTTTGAAAACCACAAGCAAAAACAAAAGTCCCATAAGTGTTGTTAAGGTGTGGGAAGTTTCACTGGCCTGTCCAAGTGAAGGAGAAAATCAGTATTCTTCTACTGCACTGCCTATTTTACAATAAATGATGTCTTGAGCTATGAGAGGGAAATGAAATTGTCAGGTGGCTTTGTCAGGCTAGAGGGCACATTCCCCGCTCCGAGCTAAACAGAAAGAAGAATCAACTAATGAGTCATCATTCACCTCATGTAGGCAGAAAGACTACGGAGAAGTTCTTCTTCTGCAACTATTTCTTAAAGTGATACTCCACCCAAAATCTATTCCCTGAATATCAAACCGGCTTGAAAAGTTTCCTTCTTTACTGAAGGAAAACAGCTGTGGTCAGCTTGTAATCGGGCAGTAAATGTCCCACGTGGTCAAACATCTACATATCAACCGAATGTGTAGACACAAGTTTTGTCAGGCCTTTGCTTCTCCAGTCACTGTCTCCTTTGTGAGAGACACTCACAAAGGAAACAGTCAGAGAGTGAAGAGAAAAAATGCTGCTGATAAAAGGGCTGTTGCTGTGAAGGAATTTCCCCTCCAGTGATTAAGGGTGGCGCAACATCCAGTTATTATTGTTTGTTTGTTTTGCAAATGACATAAGTTATCCTGAGGATCTGCATGTGAAGAGGAGTGGGCTTTAGATGAGCTCGTCCTGGGCTTTGGATAAGGTGACTGGAGGTGAATGGGGTGGAGGAGGGCGTGATGATTCCACCTAAAATGACAGCTGACAGGAGCAGAGAGGAGAACAGATTTAAAGTTTGGCAGCAGCAACATGAATGACTGAAGGAGATAATGACAAAGTTTGACTGGCACATTCATAGTCAGCCCATTGGTGGAAGCGGTGGGAGTGGGATAGAGAAAGTATTGTGAATAAATTACTAAACACAAAAGCACAATGAGATGCAATAAGGGGTGTTTCTTCAGCTGAGACGCTTTGGTTGTTTCTGGTTGCTATGATACAGTATATTCACAGAGGTAAATATTTTGGCACAAGGTGGAGTACCTACTTGCTTTTAGCCTTGCTCTGAATTAAGAAAAAGCTGAAGCTTATAGGGAGAGAGGATGGACCTGTTGGTCTATACCATGGACTTATGGAGCAAACTGGATACAGCGCTGGAGGCAGGTCCCTGTTTATTCCTGAAAATGTTTCTCAGTGCCGAAGCCACAGAAGCTCAAGTTCTATGGTATAAAATTAATCAGATCCTCTGAAACTGTGGGGCCCATTGAGCAAGTACTAGAGACTTAAGGCAGTCAAGCGGCTACTTGTAGTTTAGCCCTAATGCAAAGTCGAATGGGGACGAAAATTATTTAAATGTGCAGCTCTTCTAAACTTCAAAAATGTTGTCACTCTGAATGAATCAAATCCTGATAGTGACATGAGTCATTTCAGGGGTTGTGATGTTCAAAGAAATATATCCAATGACATCACTTGATGGACCTGGGAGTTGTAATTCCACGTTTGGCCACTATTTAACTTTGGCTTCAAAGTCCGATGCTGTTCCGGGGGGATGGGTGTGTGTATAGTCAGTATTAATTTCTCCTCTATTGTTGTTTTTCAACAATGTTACAGTCTTTGTGGTATTTGACCGTCCTCCACAATGCACATCTGTGTAAAAAGTGACAGTGACAAGTTGCTGCAGTGTTTTACAAAAGTTGAACATGTTCAGCTCTTGGCTACCAATAAAAAAAAAACGGCAGATGAACTTGCTCAATGCAGAAGTGCTCAGCGCCTCATCACACTGGCATTTGTAGTGTGTATATGCAGCGCTCCCTTGAAAACAGGAAAAAACATAGTGGTAGTGGCAGTGTGTTTCCATTCCCTACAGGTGGCTTGTCAATAGCATGGTATTGCAATTTTCCAAACAGCCCTAGGTGATAATGAACCCTATCATTGGATTAACCTACAGGGAGTAGCCAGTTGAGATTACATAGCCTCCAACAAAGTGCATAACATTTTTATGTTTGAATTTGGATGCTCAAATACATGTGAAACTAAATGTTGTGCACTAGTTATCCAATAGGGAGTGTTTTAAGCCACAGGGCTTCAGTACATACATAAACATACACTTAATCTCTCCTTCTCTGCCTATGCTACAGAAAACAACCTTTTTTTTCTCCTCCTCTCTCAAAAAAGTTGGAACATTTCTTCGCTGTTTCCAAGCCAATGTATAAAATCTATCTAAAACTTAAGGTGGGTGGCCTGCCCACGCTCCTGTTACAAAAAGAGTAGATGGTTTTCTCTTCATCTGGCATTGCTGCAGTAGCTTACTGCCAGCGAGGCCAAGTTAGATAAGGATGTGAGTGCAGAGGCAGGAGAGAGAGGGAGCATGAGTAATAGACAGTTTCTCAACAGAACAGCGACATAAGGGGATAGATAGATAGATAGATAGATAGATAGATAGAATACAATAGTGAAACAAATTCAGGGAGGCAACATAAAGGAGGGAGCAAAAAAGATGAATGCACTTCCAAGTAACCTTGTTGAAAAGGATGCACTTTTCTATTCACTCCTCATTTCCCTCTTAATATCTCGCAGTGTTTTTTGGGGGTTGTTTGTGTGTTTTAGTGCTATTCTCTTTCCGTCCCATTCAATTTGCCGTCCTTCCATTGTGGTAATAGAGCATTACTGAATGGAGACTTGGATAGAGGGGAGAATAAAAGGCAGAGAAGAAAGAAAAGAGCCGAGGAAGTGGGTGAAAGAACAGCAAGGGAAGAGGTGTCAGTATGTAATTTCCCCGAGGGATTGAACTAAAAGAGAGGGGCGTGTCCCTTTCTCTCTCACTCTCACACTCGGTTTGTGTCTGCATGTGCAAGCGCGTGCGCTTGCATGTGTGTGTGTGTGGGTAGGTTCACCTACACAGTGTGCTCTTGCACTGTGCCACTCTGCAGCATTGACCTTCATGTATCTCTGACATGCTCCAGTTTTCCCATCGGACAGAAATTTCAATAACCAGCCACTCTCACCAGAATTGTGTGTGTGTGTCTTTGTGAGGGTATTTATGTGTGTGTGTGTGTGGATGTGTGGGTGCATGTATGTGGCAGGCGCATGCATCTTGCACGTAGGTGTGTTTTTATCACCCTATATTCGCCTTTTTAGATATTGGTTGACCGACTTCCTTATTGATCTAATTCGCACCAATGATGAAGATCAATCTCTCTCCATTTCCAAATGTGCACGCACTTCCACACACATACACCACAATGCACACACACCTTCACATTCATGCACTCAAACTTACGCTTACAATTTTCCATAGGCACAGAGGCCAGCATCCCCCAGGCTTATGTACCTTTTACTCTAAAAGCTCAGCTGTGTCAAGAGGGATGCATCCAGACATGTGAGTGGCTTTTAGATATCCCTATGGAGAAACTGAAGTTAACTGAAAGGGAAATATGAGCTTCTATATCTCTATGGACAGTCAATGTAAAAATGATCTCTATTTGGCACGGCAAACTGTCCAAACACTGATGACCAGATTCCTCATCCAACACAGCAATGTATGTGGGCATATTTGAATATATTTTACCCTATTAACTCACAATTAACCATAAATGCTTAATGCAGATCACTCCATTAATATTTATGTGCATATAAATGTTGTGTGCTTTTGGGGGAAAGTCATGTAGCTTCAGTGTCTCAGTTCAATTCTGTCCAGGAACCTCAGCCATATTTTATACTCCCTTCTCTCCACTGTGCTATCTAATGGAGCCAAAACACCCCAAAAATATAATCAAATGGAGCCTGTACTAAGTGGTTACTTTATCCACAGCACCATTAGCATCCTCACTTTCTGAGTAGTCTCATTGGGAAAATTTCCCTGAGATAGGATAGAACAGAGAGTCCTCATCCTTGAACCTTTTTCTCTATTAAAAGATGAAACTCCTCCATGAAAGCAGAATGTAAATCCCACATTGGAGTAGCTTGTTTATCAGTCACATTCTCATTCTTTCTTGTGTCAGGCTGTTGAAGCAGTGAGGATTATTTTCTCTGGCAGTTTGTCTGCTTGAGTTCCTTGTCATAACATTCAGTGACGGTGCTTGTTCTTGTTCTCACTCTTTATTGACTAAAGTGAATTAAAGTGGTCTCACCAAGGGGTTATGTCAGGCTCGGAAATTGGAGCCAATGCTCAAGTGCCTTAAACCTGCAGTATTTCCAGCAGAGGGCGACTCCAAAAGTCAACACATTCTCACACTGACCTCGTCACATACAGTATTGACATTTTGGTCATGGACTTTACGACGTGCAGGGTACCCTGGGTGCGTTGGTTGTTGACGTTCTGGGACACTATGTCAAGTTCTCCTCTTTCAAGATACACTTCCATTTTCACAGGAAATTTTGTCAACAACAAACACACATGGTTGGGTTTAGGCCACAAAAGGAAGGGATTAGGTTTGGGAAAAAAGAACAGGGTTTGGCTTTAGAATCTTACGGTCTCTTGTGTGAAAGTCGGTGGTTGTTGGACCCAACCACCACCCCACTCAGATTTTCGCCGCCTTAACTTTCGTTCTTGTCCCGCTGCATTTCCCCCTGATGCTGCCGGGCGGCGTTAAACTATAAAGGGAACCTGCTCTTTATTATGCTGACACTGAAGGATACCTTTTTTCATTGGTTTCAGACGCTGCAAGTCACTGGCCAAGCCCCAGATTTGACTTCGGAGTGAGACCGTGCTCCACAAGTTGCCAAAAGAAGTCTAATTGTATAGAAGCCTATCAGGGAAATGACCATACCTCTCACTTGATTTAGCAGAAATGCAAAACTTGAGACTTCAAAGCAGTAGTCCACAAACAAATAGGGTATGTAGAAGTGGCTACGTCCACTTCCTTTGTACAATCTATAGGGCTAACTAAACAATTCTAAAAACTCTATAAATGCCCCTATAAGTGGACTTAAAGAATCTTAAGAATCTAGCAACAATAAGATCACAAATAACTCATAACTTGTAAATGTCTAGGACTTGAATGCACCCCTGCTTTTTTTGTAATTTCCACCTCCAGAAAACAACAATATAGTTCGACCAATCAGACTTTCAAGAAATACACTAGGTGGAAACTTACTTCACCGTGCCATGTTCTACAACTCTTTGCAGATGATGCATCACTTTCTAATGCACTCATTTTGTTTAAGGATGATTTGTTTGATATGATGCATGGGGATATTGTTCACAGTCATCAGGCCAGATTTAAGGGAGAAAAAGGAGGCATCCTCTGGTGCTAAAGTTCAGCATACACTCTGACATTTCATTAGAGTTTGAATGGGAGGTATAGCACCCAGCCACAGAGTGCATCAGGGCATCACCAGCGGCATTTGAGCTGCAGCACCAGAATCATTACGTGGTGTTTTGATAAGGAGGAGGAGTGCCTGAGGGTGAAGCTGATGTTACTTGCAGTGTTGGTGCAGAGGTTATGACAGTTATGATGGTTGAATCAGTGATGACACAAAGATGTGTGTGGCTGAAAATGTTTGTGAAAGTGAAACACAGAGTTTCTCTTGATAAATATTTTGTGAAGTCACATGCAGCTGCAGGCTGAGGTCGGCTCCCCTTTGCTGCTCTGACTCAAAAGCAAACGGGTTCGCAAATAATTTAGAGTTTCACATTTTGATGGGTATAGCATTGATCGATAAAAAGAAAGATGAACATTGATTCTGAGAGGAAATGTGTGAATTGGTCAGTGACGTTTACCTGCAGTAAAGGAAATTTGATGTCAGCCGTTGAGTGTATTATGCGTATACCTTTGCTTTGTATCTGCTTAATTGAAGTTGCAGCTGTGTTTTTGCGAGGTTTTGAGTTCTTTCATCTTTTGTTTGGGTTTGTTTTCGAAAATCAATCTTAAATTGCTTTTCTGCTAGCATTATAAAAGAAAGAGAATTGATTTTCTGAAACTCACAGAAACCCTGAACAGTATTTGTCTGGGGAAAAAAAGAAAATCTAAAAGTTTTTACTTTCATAAAACATCTTATAGCGTGTCGCACAATGTTGTTAAACGTGCAATTAAGGTGACTTTTTTTTGCAAGAACTGGGAATACTGAATACTGAATACTGAATATTTTAAAAGGACTTTAAATTTGAAGAATATAAATTACAATTACAAGCACTTCTACCAGAGTGAATTGTGTAATACTACTGTATAATACTGTCAGCTGTAACGCAGCTTGGCAATCAGCACTTTGATATGAGAGCTTTCAAAGTAACAACTAGGAGCCAAGTCATCTGTGCACAGGCTGCAGGTGTATCAGTCAGATCAGCTGAGAAATAATTTCATAAGTCAAGGAACTCCAAACAGCATGAGAAATAGACGTCACGAGCAGAAACTAACCAAGAGTGACTGATGAATGCAAAAATGATTTATTAACTTCAAAAAGAGAGTTTATGTTATTTTGTCTAGCCTCCGTCGACCCTCAGCTGGCCCTGACTTTGACATGAACGCATTTGATCTCGACCGACATTGAAGTTTTTCATGCCTCTACTGTCTGCTCGTCTATGATGCAACTTGGCAGCTTGTCGACAAAAAACAAAAACAATAAAAAGTTAACTAGTGGCATCTTCCTATTAAAGTGTCATATTTGATTCTCTCCGTCACGGCTTTTCTCTTTTTCCTCTCACTGTCTTTGTCTCCCACGCTGTCTATTCTTCATCTCTGTTTTTTTTTCCCGGCATCCTTTAGCGTGCAGACATATCACACACATTTCCTCAACAACTAGCTTATACCCTTGAACTTCTCATAAGTGTGATCCCTCCTTTGAAGAGTCTTGCCATGTAGTGTTTCAGGGGCTAGACTGCAATCCACGTCGAAGTATGTAACTGCTGAACCACTCGACAAGCATGCCGAACAATGTGTGTGTCTAATGTGTCATTCTGCGCTGCCTGAGCGCTGCCAAAATGTCAGAGTGATGTTGTCGCTCTGTCGATCTCTCCACTTTGCGTCCTTTCTCTTACATTAGGCTACTTGTTTATCAGGCTTGGACCCTCCAGGTCTTTACTCGTGGTGTTGACAGGCTCAAAAACATTACTGACTGTATTCACACTCGATGAATCATAAAACAATTTTTTTTCAATGAAATTCCAATAAAACAGGAACCAGATTTGACAGAATGCATTGTGTTGACACAATGTAAAAATAATCACAGGTGTTGCTGTGGGGGAGACTAAATGGCATAAAACCCAGCTAATGTGGTCCAGCCTCGGTTAATCCTGTTTGACCCAGTAGAGGAAAACAGAAGAAGGATTTTTGTCTTTCCACTCGTGCCACTTTACATCCACAATTCATCTAAATGCTTCCTGAGGGCTGTGATTTAAATTGAAAAATAAATTACAGAATTGAATCCAGTAAGAGGGTTGATGGGCTGCTAACAAAGGAATGTACTCAATATACCTTATATCCAGACCTGAAACCCATTAAAGAGAGATTAAAAACTAAAGAAATGGACAAAAAGGAAGAAAGCGTCATGCAAAAGCCTCATCATCTTCATCCTGTATTCAGTGTCAAAATGGACAGACGCCTACACCAGCTTTGCCACAACTCCCTTGCTGCTTTTGGTGGGATTAACCAGTGTTTCAATGATGCACATTTTCTGATGGACATAATATTATCTCAATGAAATCTAGTCATGCTCATATGGCATGATTGTTAGTGACTGTTCTGCAAGTATTTGCACGTTGCTCTTTTTTATAGCTGCACCACAGGTGGGCAGTATAAAGGTCACACAGTAAGCCAGACGTTAATGTCAGTATAGTATATCTGACAATTTTCTACAAACCTGCGATCCAGAGTGTATAAGTTTCAACATCATCGAGGTAAATCTGTGTTGTCTACTGTAGTAAGACAGGTAAAGTCATTGACTGTATTTTCACTCTGTCAGAACTATGGAAAACAAAACAACAAAAAAAGATTATATCCTCTTTACATCTAATTAGCAATAAATTACTTGGCATTATGTTTAATGTTAAAGTTGGCACCAGATAGAGAGCATATGCTCAATCACTGCCAAATACCAACACTACAGGAGAGATGATACTAAATCACCTGCCCACAAAACATAATTAAATATGATGATCACACAACCTGTTCTAATCATTTTGTTGCCTGGACGAGTCACCCATAAACCAGTCTGGGGGCAACAGCCAATACTTTGGGAGATCTGGTGTAGCAAGCGGATATCCAAGCCAAGACTTCCTCTTCTGTGCAACGATCATTTCAGCTAATCTCTATAAACAGATATCTGCAAATTAATGCAGATACATTTTTAGAAAACTGCAATACCACACCTACCCTGCTGCCCACACATAAGACCCATTAGTTCTGCTAACCAACCTGAAACCACAAATCTTGAATTAACCATGCGCTATTTAAATGTTTCAGTTAGATAACATGTTTAAAGGGATGATTTTGGGGCATTTCATATGTGTGAAACTAAGATGATGTATTTTAAACAAAGGCAACTGAGAAAATACAATGTAAATGAATATGTGTTGCTTATTTTCATAATATTGAGCAGCACATATCCACAGTTAATGTGTCTGTTAGACACGCATGCATATCCATATTAATAATATGATATTGATCATATTGGAGCTGGTGCAGCTGGCAGAGCTGACACACAAAGTCCAAATTAACCTCATTTTATTTTAATATATTTATCATCCAACCTGCGATCAGACCGCCAGCATACCCGACTCGATGCAGGACTCTGCACTCAACCCATAACTTCAAGTCAAAAGACTTCAAGTCAAGTAAATAAAACTTCAGTCAGACAACTCGTGTTTTTAATGTTTATTTCAACAGCAGAACAGTGTTAGAGTTTGGTATCTAGACTCGCTCCCTGCAGATATGTGTACATGAGATATTGGGGAGAGATGCCTAAATATTACCTCCCTTAGCCTTAGTCTGCAGGTGGATGCTGGGGTGGAGGTGGGGCTGAAAGAGCAGGCTGCAATGCTGATGCAGGGCAACAGTGGCATTGGCAAGGCAAAAGGAGAGCAGGGGCAGCTCATGACAAAAGATTACTTGATTCCCCTAAATTCCTGTATGATGTTTTAGAGTGTAGAAGTTTAGGTTCAGGGTTTTAGGTTTAGGTTAAGCCTTCGGGGTGTCTGTGTTTTTGACATGCATATTTAAAATGCTGAGGAGAGATGTGATCAGTTTTACAAGTCTCACAGTCATTGAGCTTTTTTTACGGCTTCAGACACGTCATTGTGACGCTTTTACTGGCATCAACAGTAAACTGCATTTCACACAGTCTCCTAAGTTAAAATGAAGCTTCTGCCATCAGTATTGGATTGTAAAGTAGTTTTACTGGTTTTCATCATTCTGACCTGTTTTCCAAATTCATTAAAAGGTTTTTTGCATCCTCCTGGCGAGAGAATCAGCCCTCATGGAGCTGTCATTTCTCCTACTGAAGCAAAGCAGGAAGCTGAATACAAATGTATTGAAGACTTTTTGTTGAATAAATGTCAATATGTGGAATCTTGCCCCACAAAGCCAATTTGAATTAATATCACAGTATTTGCCGAGCCTGTTGAAGATTGAGTTTAAAGTTCATGTAGTCTGCTGACTGTGGGGGCAAAAAAACAGATAAGACATTAGATGAAAACTCAATCATGTCAGCAGGTAAAAAAATGAGAACACACTAGGCACACTGAGAGAGGAAACAATGGAGCCTTTGAATCTCAACTGTGTTGTATCATCCTCCTCCACTGACTTTATGATGCATAAAACTCAATACTGTGTCTTTCCTGCTGGGTACAAGTGATCTTTTCAGTGTGACTACCTGAGGTTAGTCATCAATTTGTATGTATATTACCTTGCGTCAAATTTATGTAGGATGTATAAAATCTGATTTTTGTCATCAAATGTTCCACAGTCCAATAGTTTCCGCAACACCTACACGCATCAAAATGTCTTGCAGTTTCATAATTAAATCCAATAATCTTTGTGCTTTCAGTGTTGAAATGATGCCACATTAAACCAACAGCACTTCAGTAAAATGGTGCATGTATTGCTCTGGCTTTGCTCCCATGTATTTTGTCCTATTTCTTTCTTGTTGATGCATAATAAAGTCAGGATTTGAACATATTTCAAACACTATTACACATTAAAACCGTACTGAAAATGGTTACTTCCACTCCTGTTATTGTTATTGTTTATTTGACATCACGCAGTGACAATAAAAGCTGTTAAAGCTTATTGTGTAAAGAGCCAACAGGAGGTCCGCTCACATCACTGCTGCATTTTGAATAAAGATATATCAGTAGATAATCCTTTTGCTACTCCATTTTTGTAAACTGACCTGAGCTTATAGAAGCTTTTACAGTATTTGCTGTTCTCTGCACCCACCATGGGGTAGCTTTTATTCCTGTTGTTGTTTTTGCTGCTGCTGCATCTTAGTTTGATCTTTTCTGTACATTATTTTTGGTGTTGCCAGTTGTGCAAACATTAAAACAAGCCTTGCACGGGAATGTACAGAATACAAGTTATTTAATTAAATTAACTAAAAGGCCTCATGACAAAATGAGACATACAGTAATTAGACAACAGTTGTGGTTTTATTAAACCATAAACATCAAATGGTTGTACAGAGCATATACATCAATCTACCTTATGTTAAAATAAATGTCACGCTCTCATACTGTTTAATACTGTTCTGTCAGTGTGTGATGTTTAATGAATTCCAGGGATTTGTCTGATGAATTGCTGTAATTAACTTTTCCTGGCATAACCACTTTCCTTCATTTCCCTGAATGCCTTTCAGCCACTCACTCGTACCTCAGAGTTTTTTCTCCATGTGCAGACAGAGAGCACAGTGATCATAAAATTGTGATAATAACAGCAATACAGAATGCCAGCTGAATGAATAAGTGGCACACCCCTTACTCAGCAAACTGAAACGTGTCTTGCAGCTGTGTTGGAGAAATTGAAATCCTTCTCTGCAACAGTGTCTGAACATTTTTTTTCTTCATGCCTGATAGACAGAAGAACCTGAAAAACATGAAAAATACTTTTCTGCTGTTGTTTGACTTTTTCTTTTATGTAATGTTTCAAAAACCAACCATGTCTCCTAGAAACTGCAGTAATGTACTAATTTGTTTTCCCAATTACTTTTTTATAGTAAAACAAAATTTCTGTCTTTGTTATTTTCCCTGGCAACATATTCTCTGGTGTAGGAAGTGCTGCAAATATGCACCATGCAAAAACTCATAACAAGTTTACTGATTGGGGTGGATTGTGGGCAAAGAGAGTGCAGGACTCAATAGGATTCTATTGATTAAATATCAATAGAGTAAACATTAGAGCTGAGTCCTGAACGTGGAAATATTTGAATAATTGGCCGGAGATCACTCAGTTAACTGAGAGTCTTCAAGTCAAGTACTCATTTTTGTTTTGTGTTCTCGTGTGAGTCAGTGTTTAGTGTACTTCTGGGGAAATTTCAGTCCCCAGATTTAGCTGCAGAGCAAGCGTTCCTCGCTTTCACGCTGCTTTCTGACACAGGCAGCTGTAGACACAGACCCAGGGTGGGTCTGAGTGAGATGAAGGCAGCTGCTCAGGGGGAAGAGTGGCTTTGCCCAGTCAGGCTCTGAGAAATTTTATTTCTGCTTTCTGCGTAGAGGTGGTGAATTTACCAACACATTCTCACTCCCACCTCGTCACACATTGACGTGCTTGGTCATGGACTTTCCAGGTCCATATACGACATGTAAGGTACCCTGGGTGTGTTGGTTGTTGACGTCCTAGGACACCGTGCCAAGTTCTGCCTGTTACATGCACTTGTGTTCTTTTAAGATACCCTTCCATTTTCACAGGAAATTTAACAAGTACATACAAAATAAATGCACTACGTTAGTACAACACTGCAAATTGACCTTTTTTGTTTCTTCAACAACAAACACATGGTTGGGTTTAGGATCTTAGAATCTTACTTGACGTGAACACCACTCTCTCGGGTGAAAGTCATGATTTCTTGGACCCATCCATCACCCCTTCTGCCCGCCCCACTTGGACTTTCACCGCCTTAACTTTCGTCCTTGTCCCACCGCGTTTCCACCTTACACTGCCGGGCGCTGTTAAACATGTTGGATTCTGACGCCGCAAGTCACTGCCGAAGTGCCAGATTTAGTTTAATTTTAATAGAGTAAACACTGGGGCTGAGTCCTGAACATTGAACATTTGAATAATCACTTGGCAATGGAAATTTCAGTCCCCAGATTAAGCTGCAGAGCACTCCTTGCTTTCACACTGAGTGATACGGAGGCAACTGCCGGAGGGAGAGAAGCTTTGCCCGGTCAGGCTCTGAGATAAAGTTAATTTCTGTCTTCTGCTTAGATGTGGTGAATTTACAGCTCATAGCAACTTAATATGATACAATCTCTGGCTTCTGTTTGATATCTAGTGTCAGCAAAAAATGGTGTACATTTCTAATCTGGCGTTAGCATAGGTAGCATGCATTAGCTCGGATGTAGGGCTAACTCGGCTTGTTTTGTAGATTATGTGAATGTCACTGTCACCCTGAACATCCCACTGAACCCCTGTTCAGACACTCGAAAAGTTTAATATTTATACTGAGCAGCCAAATCCAATTAGACTGACATAATTTTGAGTTGGTACAACTCCAGTAAACATGTCCTGTCTTATGCTTCAAGTCATTTTTTTAATTAACCAAGGCAATTTTGAGGGTTTTTTTACTTTTAATGACAGGACAGATTTGAAGCATGGAGGGGGGGGGGGGATGACATGCAACAGGGGGCTGTGGCTGCTGTGGCAAGGACACTGCCTTTGTTCCTGGGGTGTCTGCCCTACCTACGGAGCTACTGGTTGCCCCACGAGACAAATATGTCAATTAAAGCATTTCCTCATTATGGTGACATTGTGTGGCTTTGAAATTGTTCCCACTTTAGCAAATTATGTAGACATAGATTCCAATAGACAGGTTGTTTTTAAAAAGTCATATTTTATCATATTTCTTGCACAATGATTTCTGCTGTGGATGCAATTTTGCAAGAGCATGTTTTGGCACCACACAGGAAGTTGTGTGTGTGTGTGTGTGTGTGTGTGTGTGTGTGTGACTGTGTGACTGTGTGTTGTGTGTCCTCTCTTCATGGATGAAGAAGCAACATTTCTTTGGTGTAAATGGAAGATGAGCTGGGTTTTCAATTTGAGCTACAACACTTGCCATGTGTGCTTCCACTTAGATTCAGGGCTGATTGCCTCCTGAGTGTCACGCAGGGTATAACACTGAACTGTTTAGTAAGGTTAATTAATTTCAGAGCCGTTAACCAAAGGTCAACGAACCTTTACCCTGATCTCTGATGTATGATCTGTGCCGTTTGTTTTCTTTCCCCATTCTTTCCTGTCTCTGTGGTTCCTCTTTCACTTCCTCCTTGTCAGTCTGTTTCTATCCATCTATTTTCTCCATCTGCTGCTCCGCGTCCATCTGTGTCTCTGTGTCCTTTTCCCAGCATGCACTAACAGTATGCATCACTCGTCTGTCAAGCCTTTACAGTCAATTATCTGCCTCCTCCAAAGAGCTAATCTTAATGTTTGCCCTGGCATTGATTAGCCAATAGCAGGCAGGTGGCCATTGATTAAACCACCAATTGTATTGCTCCCTCGAGAAGCGGGCTTAAGGACAGTTGCAAGTCGCGTAAAATGCACACGTATACAGGAAGAGAGACAAAGGCAGACAGACGGGCTGGCAGCTACGTGCATAGATCACAATAAAAAAGGAAGGCACACACAAAGCAAACAGAAATATCCCATAATATAATAATCATGATCATGTTATGTCATTTTATCATTAAATTTCGTTACAGTTCCTTATTACTATGCCGACAAAATCACATTTATGCCTTGGATCAAATGCAGTTAAAGTTGCTGGCACCTGAGCATGGCAAGCACACGCACACATACATGCAAACTAGCAGAGAGACTTGGAGTCACACACACACACGCACACACACACACTCACATACACACACAAGACAGAGGGTAACATGCTAAACAGCAGGCCTGTTCGATTAAATCAAATGAGAATGAGATGATATGTTATCTATTCTAGCCACACTCTGTGGCTCAGAAATCTTTTATCAAGACAATGCGCCGTACGCCCACTGCACTTCCAGTGTGTGTGTGTGTGTGTGTCTGTGTCTGTGTGTGTCTGTGTGTGTGACAGTTATTAAATGGGCTTTGTCTTGTTCTGCTCCTCAGGAAATGAACCTGACATTACTCATCTATCAGGACCACTATCCCTCCCCTCATCTTGTCTTTACCTCCTTTCTCTCTCTCCATCACCTCAGTTTCTGCACTTTTTCCTCTCTCCTCTCTGTGACTTGCTTTCTTTTCTGCTTTTTCATATTTTTCTCTCCTGTCTTCTCTCTCCTGTCCAGTCAATCTCAATCCTTTGCCTGATATGCCACATTCAGCCTCTTTTTTTCTTTCCGTATTCATCTTCATCTTCCAGTCAGCTTTCTCTGCATATGTTTCGTTCTTTTCTTATTTCCCCTCACTTTCTTTTTTCTGTTTCCTCCCTTCAACCCCATTCTGCTAAATTACAATACTTTCTGCGTGGCGTTTCCACCTCTCTCTTCCTTCCATCTGTGTTATTTCCTATCCTCTCTCTACGGCTGTGTCTCTGCTTTTCTATCAATCTCTAAATCTGCTCCTCTCCATCATCTTGCTCCGTTCTTCTCTTCTTACTTATCTTTTAAACCACCCCAGCACAGCCATTCATCTTGGGTGCATTCAAGTGCATTAAACCTTGTGATAAAATGAATGCACCATCAGTTTTTATTTGTATCTGTATTTATTTATTTTTCAGCATCTGCACATAGCTGCTTGAACGTGGTCCACATTGTTCAAGTTTCACATTGACGCATAGTCTGAAAGCTGCTTCAGTGACTGTTTCAGCTTTAGGTTCAGACCTTAATGATGTCATACGCATTATAGCACCCCACAACGACTATTGTGCTCTGCTTCCTTCCACGTCCGGTTTCTGTTTTCAATGAAAGACATCAAGCAGCCAATGACAAAAGCTTTAGCAGCACATAAGACAGGTGCAAAATGTTTTTAAAACCCAAGCTATTTTCACCTGTCAATGTCACTGTGAGACTCGCCCGGAGCCAGCACACGCAGCTTTGTTTGCTTCTTGCAGTTTGATGGTTGATTTTAATCATAATGGCGCAACAGCTGTTTTATCAACTGTTGTCAGGGGTGGAAATGGGCTGGAACGCTCCACAGTGCCGCTGGGGGAGTGGAAGTTGTGATGGAACACTGTTCCAGCTGAGCTTTTGAATACCTAGGGACGGGTTTTATTGGAGACAACTGCCTGTGTTGATATTTACACAGTTTGCAAAGTGTGCTCATGAAACAAGGTGTGATTGCTGATTCCAGGACTCTGTAAGGTAGCAGTCAGTATGCATGTGTGTTGTAGTGTCAGGCAGGAAGATGTCAAACTGATAAACCGATTGCTTGGAATCAGTGTCAGACTTTATTTACCGAGTACATGTGTACAAGGAATTTGTTTTGGTGCAGGTGTCAGATCAGCAAAATGAGGAGGAAAAGATTTGATAGCTGAATAAGAGCCATAACTATTATGTACCTATAGCGTGCAGACACTGGTAATGTCACCCGATAAGTCCAGTGCAGTCAGTCATTTAGATAAATACACTGTGCAAATATTCATAGTTTGCATCTGTATTTAAATGTAATATGCATAATATGTGTAGTGTATGGAATGGAGGAGATCTGGGTACTGTGATGGGTGACGCAGACCAGATATAAAATCTCTTTTTGCCTTTGCACACATATAACAATTCACAAATAAAGACTTGTAGACTTTGTAGTCAGCTTATGAAGCCTAACATCACAGTTAGGTGTTAAGCACTATTTTTAATTATGATACAGTATTTTATAGATTCTTTGGTCGATGATACAATATTTGCTGATATTACAAAGTCTGCCATGATACAATTTCAGTATAATTCAGGGGCCTGCGATCCATCGGTTACAGAAGAAGCTGCCAACCCTTCCTTTTTTGCTTTTTGCCACAAATATAAATACAACACATAAATAACTAAATAAGTAAATATAGTTAAAGGCGCTGTATGTAAGAATGTGGCCAAAATGGTTACTGCAATCAAATTCAAAATACTGCCGCGAGTCGTGCCCCCGGTAGCGGCGGTGGGTGGCGCAACAGGCCAAAACACAAATTCAAAACATAAACATGATTTGCGGACCGTAAATTTTTTTTTTAAATGCGAATATTGTGGCTGTACTATTGTTGTCGGTGAGATCAGTATGTTATATGAACATTATTCCTTAGTCTCTGTGACATATTAGGATGATTTTATGACTATTTGCTTTAGATTTCTTACATATAGCTCCTTTAAATTTATTATAAATTGACTCTACGAACACACATAAAACAGCACAGGATAAGTTCACCTTTAAGATATCTTTTCATTTTAACTCAGATGATGATCTTTTTCCTAAAACTTAAAGTCCAGAAGGCAAACTTCTCCTAATGCCTATCACGCCTGATAGACAGAAGAACCTGAAATACACGAAAAATATTTTTCTGCTGTTGTTTGACATTTCACCGTGTCATGTCACATTTTTTATTTTTTTTTCAGCCCAGTTGGTTACTGTGATGAGAGAAATGCAGAATTCCATCCAAATAGCAAAGTGTGCCAAAAATTCAAGGCTTTTACAAACCAGAAACTGCTGTCTCCTAGAAACTGCAGTAATGTACTAATTTGTTTCCCCAATTTCATTTTGTAGTAAAACTGAATTGCAGTCTTTATTATGTTTCCTAGCAGCAAATTCTCTGGTGTAGGAACTGCCACGTAGACGCACCATGTGACAAGTCATAACAAGCACAAGTGGACAAGCACAGGACTTTGATTTCTTTTGATGAAATATCAATAGAGTAAATATTAAGACTGAGCCCTGAATGGCAAAAATTTGAATAATTAGGAAGAGATCACTCAGGTTCTTCAAGTCGAGTGTCGTTTTTGTTCTTCTGTCAGTCAGTGTTTAGTGTACTTCTGGGGAAATTTCAGTCCCTGGATTTAGCTGCAGTGAGAGCTCTCCTCACTTTCACGCTGCTTTGACGAGGCTTTGCCCGGTTAGGCCCCAAGATTATGTTATCATTGTGTTATTGCTTAGAGGTGGTGAAATTACAGCTCACAGCAACTTAACCCAATACAGTCTCTGGCCTTTTGTTTGATAACTAGTGTTGGCAAAAAATGTTTTGTACATTGTTGCTCTGTCTTTAGTGTAGTTAGCACGCATTAGCTTGTAGGGCTAACTTGGCTTGCTTACTACATTATGTGAATGTCACTGTCACCCTGAAAGTCTTGTCAACAAGATTCATAGACAAAACAAATGTTTTTTGCAAATTACCCATTATAAGCTTAAACACTTTTACACTGCATAAATTAGCTGTCTTTCCCTCTGCTCATAGCTCAACAAACTGCATGTATTATGTATTATACTATTTGTTACTCACTCTTGGTTGAAATCACTGCATCTCCAGATAGAATGGTGCAAGTGAATTTTCAGCCTGAATGCACCTTTTTTCATCCTAACATTGTTGAAACAGCTAATGAAGCAGCTAATGTTGCTGTAATGAGAACTTAGCGGAGTGAGATGCCCAATCTGGCAGGTACATCTAGTTTCATGAGTATTTTATCTTATAACGCGATTGTTTACATACGACGTGCAAAATCAGAAACATTTCCGCACTGGTGATTTATTCCCAAATGAATTATGTTATCCTCATCATCTTTTTCTTGGCTGCCATTATTTTGACGGTGACACAGAATTCCAAAATAAAGGTATACTAAGGATGATGATGGATCAATGTTTTCAGTTTGCATCAATGGCATTGGATCACTGACCACTGAACAGATATATTGTTCCA
The DNA here is from genome assembly GCF_041903045.1 of Epinephelus lanceolatus. Taxonomy (NCBI): domain Eukaryota; kingdom Metazoa; phylum Chordata; class Actinopteri; order Perciformes; family Serranidae; genus Epinephelus; species Epinephelus lanceolatus. The sequence goes on from NC_135737.1 coordinate 33,000,563, forward strand.
GATTAATGGATCATTACACCTTTAATATTGATACCAGTGTGTATGTTGGCAACTAGAAATAGCAGTACAGAAACTGTAAAACTGTGGTCATAATTTAAAGTGTGAAATGTCCCTCGTATTAATTATGTATGTATGTCAGAAATCCAGCATTAATTGGGCTTCAAAACAAGCAAACACTCAGTGCAGAAGCAGGATAAGTCTGCTAATGTTATTTACCAGGTGGTAAATGAGCTCTCTAATGCCCTGTCATGAAATATCAAATGCTACATAAAGAAGAGAGACAACATGTTTAAAAGTCACACCTGGTGAATCTTCCTGTCAGAGAACAGGATTTATCAGCACGGAGGAGAGAGAGGAGAGGAGAATATGTTTTTGAGTCTGAATACACAGCGCCGTGTCATCGAGTATGTCTCTAATAAAATCAAGAGGAACAAACAGCAGCTCTTGACAGATTTCATTTATCTGAGTAGCTCTCATGGTAAAAGGGTTTGAGACGCCTGAAGTGAAGTAAACTCAGGCTTATTTGAAAATGTACAGTCAAGCATTTAGCATATTTTCACTTCAAATTCAAAAAAGGTATTTTAGTTATGCATTAAGGGCACTATACTAGAGCATGTACTCACTGACTGCCCACAAAAACATCATTTGTAATTACATTAGAGTATGTTTCTGGCTCAGGATGCACAAAAAACATGCATTTGATTATGAGAAACTTACTAGTAAATTTCAGCCATTTCCACCACTGCTACCCATCCAAATATTCATAGAGTGGGTAAAACTAAAGTTCCACACATTTGTCCCAAGGTCAAGAATGAACCTCCACACTCATCAGATCAGTATTACATCAGCACATTATTTTCCTCATAAGTCGAACATTCATTACTATGCTCTACTCTACTCATAGCAGGACGATTTTAGGGTGAGTAATGATACAATTATGTAAAAAAGTTGGAGCCAAATCTCCCTCAGTTCAGACAGGCAATGTCATAAGAACAATTTTGTGTTCACTTTTCTGAAGAATGCTGTCTTCCATCTATGGTCCTGAAGTGTGAAAGGAAAATATATAGCTAACAGGAAGTTAAAGCAGCTATAACTGTTTTTTTTTTTTTTTGTTGTTGTTTTTTTTTGACAGCAGTGGTGCCCACTAACGCTCCAAACTTTGGAGCGTTAGTTTTAACCTAACTTTGGAGTCCAAAGTTAGGTTAAATTTTGGCGAGGGAACAACTGGCATGGCCATTTTCAGAGGGGTTCCTTGAACTCTCACTTGAAGATATCTAAATGAAAATGGGTTCTGTGAGTACTGACGAGTCTTCCCTGAACTTGACAAGACATGTTTTTGGCAAATGTTTTGTTCCTTACAATTAATGCATTCCTTCAAATTATCCCGTCGAAAACCCAATTATGTTCCAAACACAAAAAACATAATTGTAATGATGGATTTCTACTCATAAAGAAGAGTAAGAACCCACTACCTGCTCAGTGCCAAGCGGCACAAAGTCACAGTTAGCAACTAGGCTACTTGGTGAACATAGTGGAGCATTCAGCCGCTAAAGGCCAATTTATGCTCAACGTTAAATATGGATCCGGATATGGACGGAGCCTTCTGCTCGTGCTCTGCGTTCATTTCGTTCGTATTTCTGCACGTTTCCATAAAGCTTATGGATACGGGCCAAACGGAGCAGTACCACCGGAAACTGTGGGGGCAGTGTTGCTGTCACTACCCCATATGTAGCTCTAGCAAGACACGGAGAAGGAATAACAATGGTGAAGCTTGCTGGCTGATTACTGTAGGGAGAACGCGCAGGGTGACAGCTAGTCGCTCTACCTCACTCACAGGCACGCTGTGCGACTTGTCATGCTGGATGTAGGGGGCCACCCGGCGAAGCAAGTTATCGAATGCCCTGGCGGACATCCTAAAGTACTGGAAATGACGCTCGTCGTCAATTTGTCTCATCAGCAGTACTAGAGAAAAGAATTCTCCGTCCTCCAGTTGCGATATATTTAACGGCCTCACCGACCACCGCCTCCTACAACGCTGCCTCTGTCTTTGTCTTTTATGTAAGAGGTACATTATCAATATCTCCTCCACAGTCACCATGTTTGTTTTTGAGTTTGTTGTTGTCATAAACTTTTGACTCTGGGCTGCCTCCTGGTGGATATATTGGTTAATATCCATGCCAGGACGCATGGAAGTATGTGGGCAGTGACGGTAACATCGTTTGAAACGGACATATACATTTTTGTACGTAAAGGGAGCATAAATGGTCCTTAAAGAGACAGATATTTCCCTGAGGAGTTGGTAGAGACCAAGAACAGGGCTAAAGGAGAGTAAATACTTATCTTACCTTCTGACCTTGGTCAGAAACATGTCTCCAAATGAATGATAATGTTGTTCTAGAGTAGCTAAGCAACTGTTTTATAACAATGTTTAGCATATCAAACTAAAAAATCAGTTATTGCAGGTTTAAAAATAAAGTGTGCAATTTCTTTCATCTCCTGTCGTCATCTCTTCTTTCCACAGCTCTTCAGAACAGCAGCCATCGTTCTTTCGCTCATCTTTTCTGCAGTTTTTTTTCAGACTGAATCTCCCACTCCATCGATCTCACCTCTTCACTGATTGATTTTACTTCAGGTGTTAATTGATTCTTTTTTTAATACACCTTCCTATTATTTTTCATTTCACTGGGTTAGTGTGTGTGTGTGTGTGTGTGTGTCTCTGTGTGTGTTTTACGTTTCAGTCCCCATAGGACCCCTGCGGACCAATACCAATTTAAAGCATACACACACAGAGGTGGTCCCCCTCTAACGACCACAACCACCATGCAGTCTCTTCATTAGCCTTTAGCCCCCTTCAGCCATATCATAGAAATCATTAAAATTGCTCTGCCATTTAACAGACACACACAGTTGCATACGCATGGACAAAAACACACCATCCCTACTGTATATCATAACCATTAACACCCCGGACACGAACATACATCTGGGCGAAACAGGGAGAAAGGATCGAAGCAAGATATGGAAAGAATGGGTGGGAGAGTCAGAGGGACTGAAGCTGAGAGAAATTGAAATAAATTTGAAACACAAATAAAACAGACACGTAGATGATGAGACCGATGGATGGGGTGAGTGGGGAGATTGAATGAAGCGCATTGTGCTGTTCTTATCCGTCTTTCCATCAGGTTGTTGCTCTACCCTCAATGCTGTTTATCACCGTGGCAACTGTCACTTAGACGTGTTGATGTGGGGGCGTTGGGAAGTGAAGATGTCTTACTAAAGGCAGGAAGCAGAAATTGTAGGTCCGCAGTTGAATTGCAACCAGAATAATGGACCACCGCATTTAATAATTGTCCGCGGCGGACGGAATATTTTCGTTCCTCTGACACCCTCTCATCAGTGTGTGTGGAGATTATTCAGCTGCAGGCTTTGACTGTTTGTTTTTTACCCTTGATTTTTTTAAAAGTAGGCCTGCATTATTTTTGTCAAGTTTTTTTTTTAAAGTTTTGCTTTTTATCATGATGAATGGAGACATGAACACACAGAGAGAAAGACGAAGGCAGTGAGGTGTGTGTGTTTGTGTGTGTGTGTGTTTGGAGGTAGTGACTCGCAGTGTGTTTGTCAAGCTGACTGCATTATTTCAGAGTAACAGAAACAATGACAGATAATTCAGCCGGGATGAAAAATGTTGTTCAATAATGAAAGTGTACAGTAGCCCTCTGATGCTCTGCTGTACATATTACAGAGCCTGTTTGCTTGATCCTCAGCCCGAGGCAATTTCTCTAAACATGATTCCTCATCTCTCTCTCTCTCTCTCTCTCTCTCTCTCTCTCTCTCTTTCTGTCTTTCCATCTATCCAGCTATCAGTGCTGCCTTTTGTGCTTGTGTGTGTGTGTGTTCTTTATGCGTGTGTGCCTGTGTGTGTGCATGATGAACGTGCAGTCTGTGTGGGTGTACATGTGGAGGTTTCTGCCATTCTCCCTTTTGCTCTTTATGAGTTAGCTAGCAAACATTATTTTTTTTCATTATAAGATTATTTTCAGTGGCTTGTGTCAAAGGTCATTACTCGCCCACTCCCTGACACACACACACACACACACACACACACACACACTGTATGCAGCCTCTGATAGTGCTCCTATTTGCTGAGGGGACAGTTGTTAGGAAAACGGACTGATTGGGCTGTCTCGCGTGTAGGTGTGTGGGTCTATTTTCTGCTCCAACTTTTCTAGAAGTTTCTTCATCCTCAGTAAGTCAGCAAGGCCATCATTTTCACTGTGTGTGTGTGTGTTTGAGAGGAGGAGAGTATGAGAGAAAGAACATGGTAGCGCAAAGGTTAGTACATGCTGCACTATGCACATGCACATGTTGATCTTTTCATGACCTTAAAATGCACTCCCCTTTTATTTGTTTTATGTGACTGGCAGAGGTTATAGCTGGGGCACGAGGGGCACAAAAAGATGAGCATTTACAGCAGTGCAGTGTGAGGTGGTCATATTTTGGTGAAATTTGCATCTTTGAATGAACACCCAAGGACCATGTCTATTTAAAGCGCAGGGCCAGCTGCATTCACAAATGAAACATGTGACATTAATACGCTGCATTCACAAAATAATCCTAAATAATGTGAACAGGCACATTCACTAGCTCCACCCTCCTCAACAAGCAAAATAATGGAGCCTAATTTATCTTTACTTCTCTTGTACTATTTTTTATTACAGAATCAGTAATTATACCACTTCTCTTGACCCCTCTGCAGCACAAATGTGAATAAATAACAGATTTAATTTTGATTCACCATTGTCCGTGCGCACGTGACCTCGTGATTTGCACTTGTGATTTGTAGATTGGGCTGTGAAGAGGCTGCATTGTTTGGATGAAAGAGAAAAATATAACAGGATGTAAAACGAAATGTGTGAATAAACAGTAAGTGTGTTTCCGCGGCTGTGTCTTTGTGTTTGTGCATAATTTTGACTGTGTGCATTTCAGCAGTGTCTCCCACTGTGCTCTCCACCTTGTTTGTGTTTTTTTTATCAAGTTTATACACCATAGATAGATAGATAGATAGATAGATAGATAGATAGATAGACTGTCAGTATACACTATCAATATTCACTCATTTTCCATGACTGCTTTTCCTAATGGGAGTTGCGGGGGGCTGGAGCCTATCCCAGCTGACATTGGGTGAGGGGCGGGATACACCCTGGACAGGTCGCCAGACTATCACAGGGTTGACACATAGAGACAGACAACCATTCACATTATAAATATACTAAAATAAAGATACTGAAATGTATAATATGGCCATAGGATTACATACTGATGGAATAAACACTGAACAAAAATTTAAACACAACACTTTTGTTTTTGCTCCCATTTTTTCACAGGTTAAAGTTGTAGTTTTATGCAGTGAATAGATATATTTCTCTCAAATTTTGATCACAAATTTGTTCAAATCTGTGTTGATGATCACTTCTTTTCCAAGATAATCCATCCACCTGACAGATATGGCATATCATGATGATAAAACAGCATCATTACTACAAAGGTGTGCCTTGAGATGGTCAGAACACAATGCCACAGATGTCCCAAGCTTTCAGGGAGCATGCCAGTAGCATGTTGACTGCAGGAATATCCACCAGAGCATTTGTCTGTGAATTGTACAAGATAAGATAAGATAAACTTTATTGTCCAAACGGGAAGTTTGTTTTGGGCACATAGTAAGACAAAGCTGCATAGCAGATACACTCATCATGTACAGTCAAGACACACAGTAGACAATTATGTAGTACATGCCGATTGGAATAACATGATTGTACAATCAGGACTACTGGGCAAAATAAATACATCAACAAAAAAAAGTGCAGTAAAAACTGTAGTATAGATGCAAATAAAATACAGAAGGGCAAGTGAAACTGTCACAATAAAACTGAAGTGTGAGTAAAAACGTACCAAAGTGTGCAACAGGTCAATAGTCACAATAGTATGTGATATGTAAATTTCACTACCATAAACTGTCTCCAATGTTGTTTCCCTAAATTTAGAGCCTGGTCTTACTCCAAAGTCGCCAAAATCCGGCACTTGAGCAGTGACTTTCAGCGTCAGAAACCAACAAAAAAAGGCAACCCTTAAATCAGTATGATACAAGGCCGGTTGCTGTGATAGTTTAACGGCACCCGGCAGCATCGGGGGAAATGTAGTGGGACAACAATGAAAATTAAGGCAGTGGTGGTGGATAGGTTCAACAAACACTGATTTTCACCTGAGAGAGAGGTGCTTTGCGATTCTAAAGCCAAACCCAGTTCTTTTTTCCTAAACCTAACCACGTGCTTTTGTTGCCTAAACCCATCTATGTATGTTTGTTGTTGAAGGCAAAAAACAAAAGTCAATTAGCAGTGTTGTACTGACATAGTACGTTTATTTTGAAAGAGATTGTATGCAAACGTCAAATTTCCTGTGAAAATGGAAGTTTATTTTGAAAGAAGACAATGCATGTAACAAGCAGACAACAGCACACCCAGGGTACCTTTCACATAGAATCTGGACGTGGAAAGTCCATGACAAGACGTCAATATGTGACGAGGTCGGAGTGAGAATGTGTTGGAATTTGCCAGTACATCCAACCAGCCCCACAATTCACACAAGTTGGTTAAGATGACAAACTGGCGTCAGGTCCGCACATGCAGACAAGCTTCCCTGAGACTGTGTCTGATGGTTTGTGCAGAAGTTCTTCCGTTGTGCAAATCAATTGGTTGCATCAGCCGTTTGGGTGGCTGGTCTCAAACAATTTTGGAGGTGAAGACGCTGGATGTAGAGGTCCTGAGCTGGTGTGGCCACATGTGGTCCTTGATTGTGAGGCTGGTTGGATGTACTGCCAAATTAACGGAGACGACATTGGAGACGGCTTATGGTAGTGAAAGAATGTTCAGTTCCCAGGCAACAGCTCTGGTGGACATTCCTGCAGTCAGCATGCCAATGGCACGCTCACTCAAAACTTGGGACATCTGCAGTATTTTGTTGTGTGATCAAAATGCACATTTTAGGCACACCTGAATAATACGAATTTTACCAAATTTGCGGCCCAAAAATGTAAAAGAAATATATCTATTGAGTGCAGTCTCAGAGCTAAAACCCAAATGTGAGGTTTAAATTTCTGGTTAGCATACATTAAACAAACGTGCAAATTTCTTGGACATTGTAGTTCTAAGAGTGTGTGTATGTGTGTGTGTGTGTGTGTGTGTGTGTGTGTGTTTTCACAGTCTTTGACACTCTTTGAGTCCCACAGCTGGTCCGTTGGTAAAAGCTGTCCTCCCCTCTGAGAGGCAGAGTGGGAGTAAAAGCCTTCCCCTCGCTGACTCTCTCACCCTTTCCTTTCACCAGTAAATTAACATCAACACAGGTGAGATGAAGCAAGCAAGAAAGAAAGTGTCAAGAGTGACGGTAAAAGGAGTCGATGGAAGTGACTGTTACTTTGTAGATACTCTGTATGAGCCTCCAGGTGGGAAACAGGAGATGTGGTCAGCCTTTATTGTTTGGAGCAGACCAGAAGAGGGGGAAAAAAGAAAGAGAAATGGCCTCGGACCACAGGCTACATTCAGGATGCTGCCACCTGAGCTCAGCCGCAACATACAATAGAAACATTTCCATCTCCATTGATTCAATTCTTGATTTGATTCAATCAAGTATTCCTTCATGCTGTGGGAAACATTGCTCTCAGTCTGATTACCGCTACAGTTTGTTATTGTGGCTGATTTAGAAAATTGGACTGAAAACAACCTTCAAGCTTTGAGGCTTACATGTCCATAGTTTGGAAACCAAGGGAACATACTGAGTGTACACATGGACAATGGAGCAGAGGAATCCATTAAAACCAACTTGAATTTAAGCTGATCGCAGCTGCAGTTTCCCTTGAAGGAGCAAACTATATATAGCGTTTTTATCTGAAGTGCTTTACAATTTGCCTCTCATTCACCCATTCTCACTCACACAGCAAGCTACTGCACTAAAACATGTGGGGTTGGGGACTGAGCCGCTGTCCAACCCAGTGACCTACTGTGTGTGTGCCACAGCTGCCCAAACTGTATATTAGCAAATGACAAAACAATCTCTTAGTTTCTTCGTTGGACACACTGCACATATCATTTATGATTTCTGTGGCTCTACAGGCCAGTGTGGAACATACTCAAATAATTTACAATCACATTTAGCTCACCTGATCCAATACCAATACTTGCTTTGGACTGCAACGGCCCTAACGCACTGAAAGGGATTATTCATGTGCCTCATTAGATGCGTGTCAGTTGAAGCCCTTCTGGCGCACTGCAGCATCAGACTTAAAATTCAAACGGCAGTGTTTTAGAAAAAGGACATACTTCTACTTAAGCATAAGTTTGTATGCCTTACAGATACCTCACATTAATTTTCCATCTGTTTCTATTTGGGTAGATACAACATAACATGAAGCAGGAGGGAAACTGTTAGGTGTGTGCTGCTTTTTGGAGCACCTCTCCTCAGGAAACACCCAGCAGGGAGCATTTGAGAGTGCTTTGCGTCTGGTTGCTACGATACGGAATATCCACGGGAGTAAACATGTTGGCACAACGTAGATTACTTACTTCAGATGAGCAGAAAGGTGAAGCATGCAGGAAGAGAGAATGAACCCGCCAGGCTGTGTGGGTTCATAAGAGGAAACATAATATACAAACACTGTAGTATACAATAGAATAGAGTAGAAAGAACTTTATTCATCCCTAATATAATGGTAGGGGAAACACTGTAGACTGGTTGATGGTGTGACCTCTTCCTTCTGAAATACACCACCATCTCCTTGGTTTTGGCTGTGTTGAGGTGGAGACAGCACTTATTGCACCAGTCCCTGAAGGCATCCACAAGGTCCCTGTACTCCCGCTCCTGATTGCTCCTGATACAAGCCACAATACCTGTGCTGTCAGAGTATTTTTGTACAGTATGTGGCAGGACTCCGAGATCTACTTAAAGTCCGCTGTGTATTAACAGATTTCTCCTCCATTGTTGTTGTTCATGTGCAATGTGACGGTTTGTCTTTGTGGTACATGTCCCTCCTCCACTGTGACTAAATGCCTGAAGTGAAAGTGATGAATGCAGCATTTTTACCCAAAGTTGAGCATTTTTCAGCTCTCTGCACTCAGAAAATAAGAACAATCGACAGCACTCAGCACCAAATTCATGCCCAGCGCCTTGTTGCACTGCTGGCATTTATAGGGCAGCGTGAATATGTGGCGCTCCCCTCGCAAAGCATTAAAAATAGTTTAAAAAATGCTTTGGTGGACAAGGCTCCTAAAGAAACTGGGGACCAGCCATCGTAATTCATCTTTTATTTTTTCCTCCAAGTGGGTGACAGTCTCATAAAGCGCAGCATATTATTAATTAAATGCTGTTGTTAGTTTTGTGTGGCAACGTAAGTCTAGACGCTGGTGGTGGTAGAGTTGGTGAAGATGAGATGAGAGGAAGATGGAGAAGTGCCAGTGATCTGGATAAGTAGAGGAATGAGCCTTTATTGAGCTCGTCCTGGACTCTGGATATGATGGCTGGAGGTGAGCGTGGTGGAGGAGGGCGTGACAGTTCTGCATAAAATGACAGCTGACAGCAGCAGAGGAGAGAACAGGTTTAAAATTTTGCCGTGGCATCCTGATTGGCTGATAAGGATCGTGGCAAAGTTTGATTGGATAACTAGAAGAGCGAACACCCATGGTCAGCTGATTAGAGGAAGCAGTGGGAGGGAGAGAATTGTGAGTGGATGAGCACAAAGAAAGTCTTCCTGATTGAACTTACGCTGAGCTTCATTTGTATAATTGTTGAGTTTTGAGCTAAGCTAACAGAGCTAACAGAGCTAACATCAGCTGTCAGCAGTTACCCAAAATTTTTGTGCACTCTCGCTGTATGTTCGCCTCTCCTCTCTGCCTTCCTGACATTGGTCACTAGGTCTTCATTTGATGCAGCAAAATTAAAACAAGCATTTTCAGCCATTGAAAACAATATGTGTACCTAAAAATGTACACATCAGATGCTCTCAGTCACTTGGGCCTTTAAACCAAAGGTAAACAGGCTGTTCATTCTGGCCAAAATATTAGGAACAACGAAATCATCGATTTTCAACAGTTAAAGTACCAACACATACTAATCGGCAATGCCTGTGTCTTGTTTTAAAGGGCCCAGGGCTATTCTTGAAGAGTTAAGTGTCTTTAACCTGCAATCTGACTTTGTCTACACACAGAGGCAACTATTTGTCACGTGGTGAGGCGCACTGAGTTTGTTTGTTATAGTAAATCTGTTTCTGCTTTGTGTCTGAGCTCCAGTTGCTGCAGAGCTGTCAAGGGACTCTTCCTGAAAATTGGATTCAGACAATTTCCTCAAACTGTCATCACGGCAGCTCTATCATATTGGTGGAAGTGAAGGACCGTGTGATGGCTCTTGGCCTAATGTGTATATAAAACGTTGACCCTGCGAGAAAAAGCTTCATTTAATTTAATCTCCAAAGAGCCCTCTGCTCGTGATTCTGTTTTCTCTTGACAAGAAGTCATAGATTGCTTTTTACGTGTAAAATTTTATTATGCCCGTTTGAATGCCTGCCAGCAGAGATCCTGAATGGACTGGCAGCTACGTAAGTTAATTAAAGCAAAGCACCATAGTATCTTCTAAAGGGCACTCTCTGGGGGGTACAGAGTATAGAAACACACAAATATATAGCACTTTATGCACTCATGTCACAGTGTCCCATTTTTAACTTGAGTTCATATTTTTAGAAATACTGAAAGCCTGGTCAGAATTTAAATCTATGCATTATTACCTAAGGAGGTTATGTTTATGGTTTGGTTTGTTTGTCTGTTTGTTTGGATTACAAAAAAACTAACCCGATTTTCATGAAACTTGGTGGACTAAGGAACAACCCATTTTAAGATTAGGCATTTGACTTTGGCGGCGGTCTGTGCTTTCAAAGTGCCCTCCTAGTTAGACACATATTTCTTCACAGAACAACATCGTGTGCAGCAACATTAAAACGGGACTCCGACTCTAGGAGTTTTAAAATCCTAACCAATTATAATCAGATTGTATCATGCACATAAGTAGAAACTTCAGAGATGGTCTTTTGTCTGATCTCAAACATGCGCACATACATGGTTATTATGAAAACTATCATACCAGAAGGAGCAAACCTGGTCTCAATGCAAAGTCATCAATAACCGGCACTTAGTCAGTGACCTCAGCATGATACGTGGCTGGTCACTGTTAACGGCACCCGGTTGTGTCGGGGGAAGTGCAGCGGGACAACAATGAAAGTTAAAGTGGCGAAAGTCTGAGGTGGGCAGGAGGCCAGTGTTCGCTTCCTGTGTGACTGTAAAGCCAAACCCTGTTCTTTTTTCCTAAACCCAACCATGTGCGTGTGTAGGCAAAATTTAAACATGTGCGTTTGTTGTTGAAGGAAAAATAACGTCAATATGTGATGTTGTACCTTCATAAGTGTGTTTATTTTGAAAGAGATTTCCTGTGAAAATGGATGTATATGTTGAAAACAGACAATGCACCCAGGATACCTTGCAGGCCATATCTCGACATGGGAAGTCCATGACCAAAGGGTGTTATATGAGGAGGTCGGAGTAAGAATATGTTGAGAGAGCATGAATGCACCACCTCACTCACTCTCATTGGGAGGCAACAATCAATATCAACAGAATGGAGACTGACGTGCTGCGACAACTTGCTGTAGTGTTAACGATGCTTGGTTGGGGAGACGTGGTTCTTCATTATGAGCTGGAGGTCAGTGTTATGATGGCAGTAGGCTAGCTAACATTTGCCTCAAGAGCTAGAGTCTTTACTGTTGCATGGCAACACCATCAGCTGCTCTGTAGCGATGTAGTCATAACAGTAATCATCAAACATGTTTACAATTATAGGGGCGGCCTGGATGAGTCTTTGAGCTGTCCTGGAGGTTTAAGTCTCTAAACCCCTGACATTACCTGATAATTTTGGCAGAACATCTGTACTGACAAAGGTCTCCTCCGATTTTCAGGACGGGTGAATTGGAGATAAATTGGCCCAAACTCCTGTTGTCTTTAGTGCACGATTACCAATACTGTGTAGAGTAAAACCTCAAAGTAAAACAATGGTTTGGTGGAGGCATGTACTGTATACAATTACATAAACTGATCCTCATAACAATTATTTTGAGACTATGTCAGTTTTAAAAGAAGAAAATAATGCAGTCTTCCACAAATTTGACAGCTGGACTTTTTGTGCTCGATGTTTCCATTTGCTCCAAACAACCAATGCGTTGTCTGTACAAACATTGGCTGCAGCTAGCCAGCTGCGTATGCACCAACTTTGTTTGAGTAGTAGGCTCAGCCTTGCCTTAGATTGTGCCACTTACAGTACCTATGCATCTATTCACGGCCACCGGAGAGTTTTCAATGACTGTATGTGAAATTGCAATCTGAGATTAGTTGTACATTCTGTCTGAATCCAGTCAAAATCCTGTGAATGGAGTCCAGATCTTTGCAGGTAGACATACATGTACTCCCTGCAGTCACAGTAACAAATGCCAAAGGAATTGCATAACATTTTTATTAGATTTCATAAGGCTGAGCAGGCAACAGGATAAACATAAAATGTCCTCGATCAAAAGAAGAATAAAGTACCTCTGTGTGTACTAAACAGGCAGTGACCTCCGATCATTTTTTCATAAAGTGTAATCTGTGGCCGCAGAAGTTTTTGCATTTTCCCTCCCTGCAGGGTGTTGGGGGTGAGCGGAGTTAAAATAAGGCAAGAGAGACGTCTATTTGCTGCTCTGTCACTCTGATCCCAGTCTGCTTTGTGCGTCATTCACTCCTCAGGAGACCACCTCGATTTCTCTCCTTTGTCTCTCCCTCTCTCACTACGCACCTTCAAGTCAAATCAATTTAAAGGCACTCTGTTGATGATGGCATTTATCCACAGCATCAAAGCACAATGAAAGACTTTCGCTCTCTCACCTAATACACTTCCTCTGCTTTTATCAATTCCCGTCTTTCCCTTCCCTCTGTCCTCCTGTCTGTCCCTCTGCACCTTTCCTCACTCATTTTCTCTTTTAACCACTCTCACCTCTCCGGTGTCTGTCTGTTGTCTCTCGAAGATGCTCAAGAGAGCAAACCACTTTTGGAATACATTATTTTGCAACCAATTGCATCTTAAAAGAGAGTATGCAGTGGAGATGGAAAATGCAAGGAAGGGGTTAGAAGCTGAATGACACAAACAAAAAGTATATTTTTATTTGGGATTTTTCTTTCTTATATTTTAAAATATATCTCTGACTTTTTTGTGTGTGAAAACACCTGCATTTTCTGCTATTGATCATCAGATATCCTTATGTATCAAGAACTGTCTCGACAGTGGCTTAAATACAGCTAAAAGACTTGAACATTCCTACAAGGTGCACAGGTGTTATGCTTGACCTTTGACCTTGCCCAGAAAGACAGGAATGCCACGAAGGGTATTAATAAAGTATAACATGACAGGACATTAAATCTCTTGGCATTTGCTCAGAACAGAGTGTGAACCTGCAGTCTCTGACCATCTCTGCTCTGACAGAACAAAAGCATGGTTTCAGACACTGTCCTGGCCTTTCATTTTTCACCACATATTTTCTTTAACCAAGAAATTCCTGCAGATTAAAATATATGATACAGAAATCTTGTCCCACTGCCTGTGTATAGGGATGAGCCTGTAGGTGACAGGAGAAGAAGTTTAGTCAGTGTGACTTTGTAAATGAAAATAACTCATTCATGCTGTCTCTGCAGGCTTAATGACTACTGTGAGACCAGGAGCTTGTATCTATCAAGCATCCTATTAATCTTAAATTGCCAAAAAGTGTGCATGTCTCTTTTGGGACTTTCGGGGTTTTGAAGAGCTGTGCTGAACCATCACTTTCACTCACATTAATTAAGATGTGGAAATATGAAAAATAACTAAGTTTGCTCAAAGATATGACAAGATGCAAACATTTTGTGGCAGAATTTGTCAGCATAATTGCTAAATCTACATAACTGTGCCCGTAGAGATCGAATGAGAGAAGAATGGACATTTTCATTTAAACCAAGTAGCAATATGATCAGAGCAGTGGGCATTTTTATTTGTACTGTTGCCATTGCACCTATTGTAAAGAGCTAACCATGTATAAACTTCCATATAAACAAACCAACTTGCGGCAAGTCCTAAACTAACTGAAGTGAGGTGTTGCAATAACATAACCAAAGTGACGTATTCCGTTTTCAAAAAAGCTGTCCGTTACTTTTAAAAATATCACCGTAACTGTTATTCCCCATGTTTCTCTTGTTGCCATTATACATGTTTGTTGAAACACAATGTAATGTTACTGTAGCTGCCTCCAAAGAGCGAATGTGAGAGAGGCTGCTCAGTCGACAGCTGAGGGGCAGATACCACAGGGATAAAACAGTGTGTAGATCAGCATATTTATTACATCAGACTCTGAAAATTAGGAGTTTATTTCAACCAAACCAGAGTTGGCGATTGTTCCAACTGTGGACATAACTAATTGGATGACAAACAAGACTAATTAAGATGGTTTTCATGAGTTTTGTCTTGTTTCTGTTGAGTTTCAAGGAAGTGTGTTTCACATGAATTAACGAGGCAATTATTTATTTAAAGAGAGAAACTTGGATTGGTGTCCGGTTGTATTTTTCTGTTAAATAAGGAAATAAGTGCAGTATTGTGTGTAATTTATCCTGGCTTTATATGAGCAGAGGAAATCTCAGCTGGTCGCTAGGCTAATTTATACAATGTAAAATGCCATAGGCTCCTGCTAATAACGTTAGCATGTTATATTTGTTTGGAAAACATGTTTAGTATAAGACAGTTGTTTTGTCATTGACGCTTGTGAGTTGTAATGGAGCCAAATTATGTACCGTTACCTTTGTTAAATGTTGCTATTCTCCTTGGCTTTATGAGTAGAGGAAAAGTCTGATAGCTGCTAGGCTAATTTATACAATGTAAAATGCCATAGTTTGTGCTAAAAACATTAGCATGTTGTATTTGTGGGGAAAATGTGCCCAGCAAAAGGTAAATGCTTTGTCTGTGAATCCTGCGAGTTATAGTGAAGCCAATTTGTGTACTTGTGTTTGAAACTGTCTCTATTAAGCCATGTTTAATGTGTGTTTTGGGTGTGTTTTGAATCAACTAAACTTCACAACACTTCACAGAAACCACGCCGCTGTCTAGTGTTTTGGAGGTGTAACTGCAGAGTGACACAAACACAAGTATAAATGCTCACAACGGCGTAGGCCATGTGCATAGGCTACAGCGAAGGCTCTGCATAAAGCTGACACACAAATATAAATACCGCTTAAAATAGGCAAAAAAGAATTCTCTAAATTATCAGTGTGACACACTTCACAGCCCCGCTGATGTGTGTTGTCACCATACCAACTAACAACAATTGCCATGTTATTTTGTACTAGTCAAATGATATTCTTTCCATTCATTTCATTCCTATGCTGTGCCCCTTCAGCAGATAAATACTCATTGATAACCTATAAAATGTATAACCTGGTTATAAAATGCAGAAAGCAACAAAGTAAAGAGAAGGCAGCACACGTGTGAATTTTATCACATTTGCTTCATCCAATTCACTTAAAAACTTGTAAGGTGACACTCTTTATTACCAAGTCCCTTTCAAAGGTTTAAGTGTAAACATTGTCCAAGGTCTGGGAGTGAGTGCGTACTTGTTTATAGTATAAAGGAGCATTTGATCATGCTTTGAGGCTTGTAGCTGTTGAAAAGCAGTTTGGAGGACACCACCAGCGCGACTTACAGGAAGGACAACTGAGTAGTGCTACATTGTCTGCATAAAGCTGAACGTCCTTCTTGATGTTAGTTATAAAAACTGAAAATAAAACACAAGGGGAAGTTCAATCTTTTTCAATGAAACTGGTGTTGATGAAGCGTCATTTGTCACACATATATATATATATATATATATATATATATATATATATATATATATTTGTCACGCATAAACAAACTATCTGTGAGGTAGCTGCTAAACCAGTTCTTCCTAACAACAGCTCATTGTCAGAATCAAATACAAAATTCAGATTCAGATTCAGATTCAAATGCAAATCAATGTATGCTCTCTGCAAACAGCACTGATAATATCAGTCGATAGCAGCATCGCTGCATCAGGGCTGCTGTGACCTGAGCTTCGTGCTAAATTAGAAAATTGATTTTCAATCAGCTTCAATTAGGAGATAATCTTATATTTTAGAATCCTGTCAAGGACTGGGAGTGTGAGAATAAGGTTGGTCTCCACTCCGTGATAATAAGAGGAGCCTATAGCCAGCTTTTCTCTGTTTGGAAAATAAATTGGTTTGAAGACTTTAGAATATGAGCAATGGGCTCAGCAATATAATCAGCTGCAACCTTTAAAAGATTGGGTTCCAAGCTGTCAGGCCTAGGTGACTTTCTTGGATCAATAGCTTTTAAAGCCTTCCAGATCTGTAATCTAGAAATAGCATTGACAAGAAGAGTCCCTCAGCGAGCCAGTGCTGAACACAGATATGACAGAAGTTTAGCAATTAGACCCCGAAGCAGACGTGATTAAACAGACACAGTTCATATTAAAATCTCATTAACGTGTCCAACAATGTGTTTGTGGTCTTAACATTAATTGAGCTGACAAAGTCTGAAGGAGTACTGGAGAATGGCGGACATTTTATCTGCCTCTAAAATTTAGTGGGATTGGTCACATTTTTCTCCTCTTACAACAAACATCACTGGTAGTTTGTAGACCAGGGGCGTCGTAGTGGGGGAAGAAGTGGAATTAATTTGGCTTCTTTTATTCTTAAGTAATTAGTGCCATAATTAAATTAAAATTGGCTGAATAAATTGACTGAAAAATAGCTGCAGCTCTCTGAGGCCCTGTCACCCCTTACAAAAGGCGCAAAATAGTTCAATCCGCCCCTGTGCTAGGATTCATCTCTTGACGCACCTTGAGCTGCATGAGTGACCTCTTATGCTGCTGCTGCACCAGCGTCAACTGTTATGTCTCTCCCTAATTAAAGGAAAGTCGAGGATCCAAAAGAGAAAAGACAAAAAGAAAAAGGAAATCTTAAAAATGTATAAGGAGTCTTGAAAAATAGTGTGTGTCTGTGTCATAGTCAAGGTCAATGTGGTGTATTATTAGCAGGGTAATAGTGGCTAACATTGTTTAACAATGGTTTAAACCAGGGACACTCAACTTGCTTTGCTGCGGGGCCACTCTTGCAAAATGACAGGAGGTCAAGGGCCAGTCAGCACCCCTGCACATGTACGCAGGGCCCTTTCTAGGATTTGAGGACATTTGGAGCTTAGCCCGGACATCTGTCAGGGGATCTGGGGCGTCCTCCCCTGGCACTTTTTTTGATAAACAAGCTCTGAGTTTTTTGTGCACTCTGGCACCTTAAGCTGCTTTCATACTGCTGTGAGATAACTTCTAACAACCAGTCATTCTGAGGAGGGGAGGGCAGCAGAGGCGAAGTGGCTTCAAACATGGCAGTAGGAAGCATTTGCAGCTCATGTGAACTCGCACAGACTTTGCTCTTGAGTTGACCGCGGTAAACTTCTGGTGCTTAAGCCGCCTGGCTTTGGGCGATAAAGTTGACGGGGGCAGGCATAATGGAGGCAGAAAGACAACAAGATGGAGGAGCTGACAATGTTGGTGTCTGAATACTCTGAGTTGTACAACACAGCAACTTATAAGGACAACCAGAAGAAAAACTGGGCCTGTGATAACATTTCCACCAAATTTTACATGACTGTCTCGGTCTCCTTTGTGGTCGTCTTCTCCGCGTGTTCATCCCACCAAACTCGCTTGCTTCTTCGTCCAAATCAGATCAGAGTGTTGATTAAAATAGGAATTATCTGAATCTGAGACCATCAGCATCTCCACGGCTTGCAGAACTGTACACTTTTCCACCGATGACAGCATTTTCGTGAAGTTTACAAGCTGCTACATTCCCGTAAACAAAACTTCTTTTGGTTTCCAGAGGATCTTCTGCTTCGTTTGTTTTTGGACATGGCAGTGCTGTTCTATTTCACAAGATGTGTAACAGTGCCCCCTATCTTATAACAGTGAAAATACAGATTGTCAGAATATCTCCTTAATGGTGGGGAAGCGTGCTGTCATAAATGACAGAATAGCTTGTCAATGGCGGGGGTAGTGTTAAAAGACAAGGGTTTGGGGGGGGCATCTGGCATCCTATCAGGAGCCAGATTTGGCATTATTTGGCTGATTCCGGCATTTTCTTAAAATTGTAGGTAGTTATGTTTTTGCATAAAAAATTGATCAGCATCATAGCAACACAGGGACTGCTTACGTATACGACCTGGGATTTGGTGCTGCGCCCCTGCAAAAGACCACAAGCTGAAAGCACCAGAGCAAAGAGAGGTCAAACTTTCACTATGACATGAAAATGATTGGCTTCTTTGTTTTGTTGGAGTACTAATGCAGACTATCACACGGATAATTTCTTTTTACTCGGGTGCAGAATATTCAAGCATGTTGGGAGCCACCCAGCCATCAGCCGTAGCCGCTTCTTTGTGTTCAAGTGTAACTCTAAAGGAGCATATGTGACTCGATGTGATCACTCGCTCTTTGTCAGTGATAGATCTTTGTATTCGGCTTTGCTTGTCACAGCCTTTAAAACAGGGCAGTCAGCAGTGGAGTTAATGGATCAAGCTTTGGTCCAAGATGTGATATTTTCACCCAATTAAATTAGATTAATAGTCTATGAACCAAGAATCGTCCGCCCTGATAATATTAAATGTAGCAGTAAATGTATTCCCATGCTCGACATCAAGTCAACTCAGCATCCGAAATCACTACACACTGCTCCCCATCTGCTTTGCCTTCAGTCACTCAGCTCCCAGTAATGGTAAACATGTATGGATATGTCATTTGACCATTTAGTTTAATCATGCAGGCCTTCACACGCAGATACATACACACTATGCATACATTAGATTAGTGAAAGGCTTGTCTTTGTTATCTACTGTATGTTCCTCTTCATGCAACGTCTGTGTGTGTGTGTGTGTGTGTGTGTGTGTGTGTGTCTGTGTGTGTTCTTCACCAGCCCTTGCTGTGGGGGTGTCTGTTATTATTAGCACCTCTGTCGCCATGGAAACTATTTCAGTTACACTAATTGGCTTCATAACAAGAAGAGTGGGTACGTGTTGAACTGGCTGAGAGATGGAGAAAAAAATTGAGGGAGAAATGAGAGGGAGAGTGAAAAAGGACAGAGTAAAAGTTAGAGGGCATGAGGAGAGTTTTCTGGGGTGAAAAGTGGAGATGCAGATATGTTAATGGCGTGGAAGAGACGGCTGGAGAACAAGACAAGGATAGCGGCAGAGAATAAATGCTCTTTTTCTTCCCAGATTTTTAGAAAATAGCACACATATTCCCACGAGGTCCTGCACTCAGGCATCTGTTCTGCAACTGTTCTGTAGGATATGTGTGTATGTGTGTGTGTGTGTCTTTATTGTCTGATGCCATGGAAGAGAGTGAAGGCAGGCTATTGTAGTGGCTCTCTACCACGTGTGATTTAACGCAGGCTGTTGCGGTCGCGAGATCACTCATTTAGATGTGCTGGAGTCTGCAGAATCACGGGAGATGCGACAGCTCCTTTTCCTTCATTCAACAGGAGCCATTTTCCTCTATTATTTCCTGTATCAGAAACAGCTTGCACAGGGTTTAAAATTGCCCAGGCAGCATCATCTATGTTAACAAAAGAGCCTGCGTTTTGTCAGTTTCTCAGCTGTGTTGTTGTAGTTTGTTGTTTTACCGTGTCTGAGTTGTTTTCTTTCAGCAGCCTTTCATTAAACCAAAGAATATTTCTCTGACTAAATGAAAGACGCTGCAGGGTGATGTCAGTAAATATTGGATGTGGACAAAAACTTTATACCAATCACTGCAGTCCTCACTGACACAACACAAGCACCCGACACGAGTGTCCGCTAAGAAATCACACGTCACTTTGCAGATTTAGTCACATCGTGTTTCAGGGCATCTCTGTCAGCCTGAAGGGGGGGCCACTACAATCATTTCAAGCTGGGGTTGACAAAAACAACAAAATGCAAGTAATTAAATGTGGCATGCGTTGCAAAATGCATAGACAGAAGTAAACAGGCTGTAGTTTAACTCAAAGAGACACTAGCATTCTCTTTTAACACTGGCTGGCTGTGAGCTTGGCAGTGAGACTCCGGCAGGCTGGTCCATGCATATTGGAGGCACACAGATGGCCTGGGCGCTGAATATGGATGAGGGATCTGACACCACAACTCAGACAGACAGCGTGGAAAAGATAGAGAAAGAGGGAAGGAGGAGGGGAGGGGGGTAAAGAAAGGAAGGAGGGAGACAGGAGGGCAGATCAATAAAGTGAAACCTCAGGTGGCAATTATATATCAGTAAATACATCAGTTTTTAATAACCTCACTCCATTTTCTCTTATCCCTTTCTTTCCCTTCCCAGCCTCCTCAATCCCCAGTCTATCCCTCTGGCTATGGCGATATGAATTATGAGGCCCAAATGAAGTGTGTATGTGTGTGTGTTTGTGCAGTATACTGTGGTTGTGTTTGTCTATGAGTGGGCTGAGGGCCAAGAGTGTGCAAGAGGCGCAGCGCAACAGTAGCTGCCACAGCATCTGTCGGGGCCGAGGGTGTGAAGGTATTCCCTAGCGGTACACAGAGGTTATAAAAAGACACACACACTAACACATTTTTCATAAGTGGACACATATACAAACACACGCGTGCGCACTTACAGACACACACACAGATGCAGGGAGCCCAGAACATGCAGAAACAAATATATATTCACTACACTCGGTTGAAACATAAATAAAACATCAATGCTCTTGCCTGGAGCGCTGCAGGGTGTATTGATGTGTTTTTACATTTTCCACTGGTATATACATCTGTATGTGTGTTTGTGTGTGTGTGCGCATTTGGCAAAGCTAACAAGGTCTTTAGCCGAGGCAGTCTTTGCCTATCTGGCGAGGGTGGTCCAGCAGTTCTACCATGTTGCCACATTTAGTCAATCTCTGTCAGTGGGAGGAAGGGAGTGAGGAAGAGGAGAGGGAGGGACAGGTGGCAGCAGGTGTGAGGAAAGAGGGATGAAGAAAAGAGGACGGGAAGCATAGACGGGAGAGAAGCAGGAGGATGTAAGGATTAAAGGAAGAGAGGCAATGACTGAAGCAATGCTGTGAATATTAAGCAGTTTTTTTTTTCTTTTTGTACTTTATAAAAATCACAGGAAGTAATCTTTTACAAGAGATAGTGACATTAAGGTAATGAGCTGTAGCCAAATGGATGTACTTAAAATGTATATATCAGACACATTCTCGTAACGATCAAACAAATGAGTCAAATCCAGGTAAAACCCATTATCCTTTACTGGTTTCCTTTGGTAAATGTATATGAATCTATACAAATGTGCACATAAAGTGAAGCAGATACGGTAAAAAATTATTTTATGCTTGAAGATAATTAAGATGTGGGATGTGAACAGGGAACCAAGACTCCCTAAAGTATTATTTTATATTCATTGTATGGTGTTTATGAATTTATGAATAGAAATGTCATTACACTGTAAAGAAACATCAGGTGCTTTTGTACTTTTTATTCCATTAAATGCAGAGCAGATGACGTATAAGCATGCAAGATTGATTTAGCTCACCTCAGGCAGCCACTGGTTTCACTTCATGCTGGCACAGTATGAAAATCAACTTGCAGAGGAACTTGCCTCAGATAGGTGATCCATCACAGTGAACATTTAATCAGCTTTATTTTTTCCCAGATACTTTAGCCTCATTACGAGCACGCAGTCATGGCGAAGAGAATTGTAAAGCTGTCTCTGTCTTCACTGTGACTGTGACATCTATATTAAAGTTCTGTTTTAATATAATAAATGAGCAGATTTTACAGTTTTCTTCGCACAGCATCTGTGTTTGCTTATTGTTTGTCGATCTGATTTGATTAACTAACAGCATCTGCATGGATCACACAGATACTGCAGCCGAAAGTGTCAGTGTTATATGCACAAATATATATTACATAACACGTATTATATGAAATACAATCTGCTTTCTGTCAGTTTACCATATGTTCCTACATGTATGAACAATGGGATCAATAGCTACATACTGTAATGCATTTTAGTTAACAGCTCGATAAAAGAAATATATTTACTTGCCTATATCTGGCAAATAAGCAAGAAAATAACATTGGAGCGGACTCCTGAAGGCAACGCTTTTTCACACCTGAACTGCTTCAAAACAACATATATTACCATCCTACTAGTCTCACTCACCAGACCTTTCTCAAGAAAAGAAAGGTCTGGCTGGGCCGACTCTCACTTTAAGATTGGAGAAAAAAACGCCCCGGCTGCTTGTATTCCTTTCAACCAATCACAATCGTTCTGGGCGGTGCCACAGCAACGATGCGCTTGCAAAAATATTGCCGGGGGGAAACAGGTTTTGGTGTAACACGCCCACAAAAATATCGCCTACAGGATGTGAACCATGGCAGAAAAATAGCTACATCCCCGCAAGATCAAACACCGCAAAAATTAGTAAAGGACATGTTGAAAATGGTTGAAAACTGCTACACAACCAGAGGTGGTAGGGCGGGACTTCAGCAGGTGGCTTGTTCCGCCCAATGAGAGGCTGATCTATGCAGCGAACTTCCGCCCGCTCAGACTACCATCCTACAGGCCTTTGCAAGCTGAGTCCTTCTTTTTTCGTCAGAAATTGTTGTATGCCTTGTGACGGCCCCTGCTTGGCTGCGTTGGTTGGTAGTTCATGCTATGTTGATGATGTAATTGGTGACATGATGTGTTGTCTTTTCCCCAAGGTCATCAGCTGATTGTTTGGATCAGGAGCACCTGGGCCCGGTGCGTAGACAGATATAAGCGGTGCTGGCTGACGCCGCGCTCTCTCTCCCCCGACTCTTCGCCAGCGCCCATACTTTTGTTTGGCTTTTTTGTTTATTTAGGTTATCTCCACAACATCACACCTCGCATGCTCCACACATCCACATGTACACTACTGATCACACTGACTAACACACCCCATACCTGCATTATGTTTATTTACGTTGCTTTATTTAAATAAATATACTTTTGTATTTGAGTTTGCGCCGTGTCTCTCCGCTTTTGTCATTGCCTGTGAGCCGGGTTATGACAAAATGGGGGCTCATCCATCACACGCAATTTGGTTACATGTGAGTAGATTTGGTTTAGATATTTGGTTTAGATAAATTTGCAGTTTTCTAATGTTTGGTTTCTAGTTGCGCGTTTGGTTTTCGGGTCAGGATTGTGTGTTATAGTAAACTGTGCTCTAGTAGGTACGACATCCCGGACGAGCCCCCATTTTGTCATAACCCGGCTCACAGGCAGTGACAAAAGCGGACAGACACAGCTCAAACTCAAATACAAAAGTATATTTATTTAAATAAAGCAACGTAAATAAACATAATGCAGGTATGGGGTGTGTTAGTCAGTGTGATCAGTAGTGTACATGTGGATGTGTGGAGCATGCGAGGTGTGATGTTGTGGAGATAACCTAAATAAACAAAAAAGCCAAACAAAAGTACGGGCGCTGGCGAAGAGTCGGGAGAGAGAGAACGCGGCGTCAGCCAGCACCGCTTATATCTGTCTACGCACCAGGCCCAGGTGCTCCTGATCCAAACAATCAGCTGATGACCTCGGGGAAAAGACAGCACATCATGTCACCAATTACATCATCAACATAGCATGAACTTCCAACCAACGCAGCCAAGCAGGGGCCGTCACAGCCTGTAAATAATTATGACTTTACATTGTGTCAATCACGTTTGCACACTGAGTCCGAAACTTTCGTCCGTCAGTAAAGTTTTTAAGTTAAAGAGGTTTGGTTTTCTGCGTTTTTCGCATCCGTCAGAGTTTTCGAGACGTTTGTCCAAGAATCAGTGAAGAAAATGTGGCGGCGGGACACAGCCATGACAAGACAGAGCAACGGGGCGCACAGAATCATTTCATAACTCGGATAGCTACTTTCAACAGGTCAAATAGTAATATTCAGGTGGATGATGATGACGAGGAGGAGGAGGAGGAGGAGGAGGATATGGACTGGATACAGAATGTGGAGACAGAGAGGGAGGACAGCTCTGCCCCCTTCATGTATCTGTGGTGCCAAATGCAAGACAGGGAGGGACTGATGATGGCCAGATAGATAACTCCAGTGGAGAGAGGCAAAGGATTTTTTCACAACCAATAGAACAATAGAACACATTGGAATTAGTGTACAAGGTTTCTGTGCATAACGATTTTTGGGGGGATGACGGATTTAAAAAACGCATCAGAAAAAACAAAGCTAAGTGGTCAGGTTTAGAAAAAAAACTTTTGGTTTGGCTTTAAGTAATTTTGTTACTAACTTAACGTCACATATGTCACCATCAGACGTTACACATCACACACTTCACGAGTGTAAACTGCTACACATTCTAGCATAGCCTACTATGCTACGTATTTATTAAAGAAGTCAATGTTAACTTCAGGCCACAAACTTCCTGGGTGAAAATCCTGTGCTTGTTTGACCCTTCCAACACCTCCCCTGTCCACCCTATAGGGACCTCTTCCAGCTTTGCACATTACGCAGTATTAATTGCTTTTTATACTACGTCACCTCACTTCCTCTTCTGCTCCTGTCATAATAGCTATGGCCACTAGAGGGATTAACAATAAACGTGAGTACAGGTCATAATATTCTGCTTGCACAGTCGACCCATGTAGCTGTTTTTTTCGGTGAGAGTGGCCTGAGCCAACAACAGTCAAAACAGGTTTCCACAACTTGTCATATTAAAGCATTCATTAATTGTCCATTAAACAACTAAAAACAGTGCAAATCCTCTATATTCATCTTTAAAATGTTACAAACCATGTATCATGCTTGGTGGTGAAGTAATATATGATGCATGTAACCAGAGGAATAAGTATGATTTGCTCCTTTCAGCCTGCAACTAAAATGAAGAGTAATTATGCAGTAAATGACCACAAACCCTTCATTGTCAAATATCAGACATCTTTAATGTCCCTACACCTCCATAGGCCACCCTGAAAGATGTTTCTGATTAGACTTTCTATGAAGACACTGCAGGCGTGTGCAGACTGTGCTTGACTGAAGTCTGTGAATGTTGAAATCCATCATAGAAATCACAACTTAAACACTTCCAAGAAGAAACAAGCTGTCTACATCACCTTTCAAGCCCTCAGGGGATTGAGTATTTTGTACTCCAAAGCAAAATTGTGTCGCTTCAAGTTACATTTGCCAAACATATTGCAGTCTTAATATTTACTTTGATAGCTAGTTTCAAATCTCTGCAAGTTGATAGTGCTGAGAGAAAAGAAAACCAATATGCTGCCTGGAAGGTAAAAACAGTCGAAAAAGTTATGGTGTGCTTGGCAGCAACAGAGTTTTGGTGATCTGTGGTTAATGGACCAAAACATGCAAAAGCCATCGTAATGATTCGTTAAAGTTCTAGTTTTCTTCAGGACTCTAAAACCAGTTTTGCTCTTTCACTGTCTTCCCTCTTTCTCTCTCTTTGTACCTTTTTCTGTCTTCTACAAACCAAGGGAACCATAAAATGGCCCTCCTCAGGGAGCAGCTTGTAATGTCTGTCTGTAAGATTGAAACAGGCAAAGTTTCACCTCCGGCTCAACTCCCCAGTGACTGCTCATATCAGTGCGACTGGGCCTCGATTACTTTTTTTCTGTATCTCCTGTCTCTATCACCAGTAAGGAGATGAATCGCTCAGTGATATCTGTCTCTGTCTGGGTTCGGGGAACGATAACTTGAGTCCCTTTTGGGTCCACTCACTCCTAACCTGACAGATAAGACGTGTCGCCTTTGTGTTTGTGTGTTGGTGTCTGGACGAGGAGGGGGGGGGAGCTCCCTGCAACAGGCACAACCGGTGGCTCAGTAAACTAATTTGATGATCTAAGTATCAGTGTCTTTCTGTTTGTGCACTCTTTGTTCGGCGCTCTCAAAGACAATCTCTGGGCTTTTGTTCTATCAGTCACCACTGTCTCTGAAATGATTTTCTCCTCCTTTACTGTGCCAGTTAGTTTTTGC
The DNA here is from genome assembly GCF_041903045.1 of Epinephelus lanceolatus. Classification (NCBI taxonomy): domain Eukaryota; kingdom Metazoa; phylum Chordata; class Actinopteri; order Perciformes; family Serranidae; genus Epinephelus; species Epinephelus lanceolatus. Next base: position 33,026,728 of record NC_135737.1, read on the forward strand.
TCCTTTTGTTTGAGATTTTCTTTTGCTTGCTTGTTTTGTATTTTTTTCTCACGATTGTTTTGTTTGGAGTCACATTGCGATTCATTAACATTTTGTCTCTGAGATTAGAGATGTTGTTTTTCTTTTGACACTTCTATGAGCCAAGATCAGTTATTTAAAATCCTCCCCAACAAATCCTCATTCATATCTTTAAGCATTACTGGAAAAACTTTTACTTGTCTAATTTTTGAAGCCCAGTATCCTCAGGGATTACGTCCATGTTTGAAGACTCTGCATCTCTAAACGTAACCATCACCTTTGCCTGAGCTTAACCAAGTGCTTTAATTGCCTAACTCTAACAAAGTAACCACAGTGTTTCCCTAACCATACCATAGTTGCCCTGCAGAGATTAGAAAGCTGTTGAAAGTGAAGAAAGTTATGTTTTTAATAACAGTGGAACTGGACGTAAATCCGTGGTTTTGCAGAATCATCTAACATTAAAGTTGTGGTCTGGTGTTGGGGATGGATTTTTCCTGCCAAACAAATGAACATCATGTGTTCAGCCTGCAAATAAAGCATAGCTGTACAGCCAAACACTTTGAATTAATAATGAGATTACAGTATATACACAACAGGGCTCTGTATATTCAAACAGACAACACACACATTCAAGTGCATGTAAGTGGATTTCCCTGCAGGAATAACAGTACACCTCAGAGGTAATGACAGGAATTACAGAGAATCAAAGCACCGACTGAGACGAGATGGGAAAGGACAGAGCAAGGAGAGGATGAGGGGAGACAAATGGAGTGGAGGGGACGGCGGGGTGCAGGGCGCAGGTGCAGGAGAATAGGTGGGGAAGTGAAAAGGAAGAGCAGAGCGATGTAAATTGGCACACACCTCGCCTTTTCTGCACCGTCAGTGGCGTGATGGAGACGAGACAAAGGTGCAAAGACAGACTGTGGCTTGTATACGTGAAAAGAAGCAAGAGATGCAACAATAAAAAACAAGAAGGTAAAAGTGGGGGAGATAAGAGAGGTGTCACATCTTGAAACTTCGTAGAAAGGAGACGAGGATGAGAAACACTGCTGATGCCTCAGCATTTGTATACCGGATAAAATATTGAACATTAGACAGCTACATCCAAAGCTGTGACGCTTCTTGCTCAGATGAAGTGGTGATGTGGGAGGTGAGCAGAAAGAGACATGAAGGGGGTCGCGGTTACACAACTGTGTTATGCCTACTTTTGTAATTTCGCTGTGGTTTGACTGGCACAAGCTCTACGAGAGCGCTGACGTGCCATCGATACACCCACTGTTAATGGTCTGTTTTTCATGAGGACCACGTACCTGCAAACCAAAAGGCGCCGCAGACAAACAGCTATTGGAGTTACTGATAAGAAAAGAACAACACCAAATAAAAACATTGGATTTAGCAAGTTCATTCCACTTTGTTCATTACATATTTTCAGCTGCAGACACTCAATCACTTTTGTCTCTGCCTGGAGCATTAGCCGGGCTTTGATTTACCAAAGAAAGAAAGAAAGAAAAGAGAGTGACATGGAATGCACCTTAGCCGAATGATCCGTCTGAACTCAAAGATGCATTAGCTCAGGGCTGTTTAAACAATCAAATGAACACCCCCAGAGAACGTAATTATACTCACGCCTGTCTTCCCTTCTTCTTCTGTCTTTCCTTCTCTTCCTCTCCCTTGCTCTCTTTCAAAGCTTTAATTATTTATGATTTAATCACAGGGAGCGCTAACAGACGCCGCAGCTGCCGCCTGTCACACACATGCACACACACACCAATACATGCACAAGTGAGAACATGACTAATGATGCTGTGTCATTTTGTTTTAAATTGTTCCTGTTTTCAGGAGCTTCATAATGCAAACTCAAAAAAATAAATGATAATAGAAAGGTGGCAGAGATGGTGCTGTACCATCTCAGCTTGACACACATTTAATCTCTTCTCATAGTAATATCACACCTTGTGTACAAACCTCTCTGTGAACACGCTGTCAAATTCAGGCTGAAAGCTTTGTAATAGATCTCCTCTAATCAAAATAAAAATCACCCACTCAGTACCCAGACAATTAAGAGTAATTCTTAAGGGATTAAAACTGCCCAAATCTAATATCTTAACTTTCCAATTATCTGTCCGACGTGCGTAACCAGGAGACGGTCTCTCTCAGGCTGCAAAGAAAGCAGGAAGTTGGCGAAACTAAATCATTTAATGCACAATTTATGCACTGGAGGCCAAAGTGAGAGTAGAAATTGAAATTGCCTTTCAGGCAATCACTGTTCTGTGACACTGAGTGTATAACTTCCTTTTCAGCCCGGTCTCTTGCAAACCAGTTTATATGTGGGACACACTATTACTGCACGTCTGACTTTTTCCTCAGAGGACACAGCTGAATTACTTCAAAACAGAAAACATTAAATATTGCAAGCAGTGTTTTGGAAATTATTCATTGCTGACTTTGTTACTTGGTATTCAGTGAAGGTAGCAGGGGAGGAGGAGGAAGGGTAAAGAAGAGAGGTTATGTCGTCCCCTCAGGGGTTAGATCGGCTGTTTAATTCAAGTCAAAGACAGATGAGGAGAAAAGGTCGGGGTTACGTACAGAGGACAGAAAAAGAAAAAAGAGGAGAGATGGAGGAGGAGTTGTGTTGGATTGTAATTGTTTGGATGCCATGCTGTTGTCACATGTCCATCTCTCTCTGTGTCTGATTCATTTGATTAGGAGGATGGACATCAATGACAGGGCTGTCTTTAAAGCCGCCCAGTGGTGTGGTGGGACACATTTAGACTAAAGACTAATGTTACACTAAAACAATAAAAACCGTCAGCTCGTGAAATATAATGTGGCCACAGTAAAGACATTATATGTGTCTCTGTGCGTTCACTGAGAGATAATTTGGATTCTGCAGGTAGACGAGGTTTACGCAAGACGCCGGACAAAACACTAAACCTTTCAAAATTAATTTTCAGTCATTGGGACTTCTGTCTGAATGACAAACAAGGAAATGACCTTTCCTAGAAAGACACCACCGATGCTGCCTGCTCCCAAGTACACACATAGATACACACACATGCACAGACACACTGATTGAAACGTACAATGCAAAAAATAGAGACGTTCCGAGAAAGTCAAAAGATGATTTCTGACATCTATCAGTCGTCTTCTTTGTCTGAGAGGATAAATCTCTACATCTATGTGTAGCCCTATCTGTGCAACATGCGCGTGTGTGTGTGTATGTGTGTGTGAGAGAGAGTGAGTATATTTAGACATGTCGACATGCCTCCACAGGCAATTTTCTTCTGCGTTACCATGGAAATGACGGAGCCAAATTGTCAGTTTGCACTAGAAAAGAGGGGTAAGTGATGCAGAGCCTTAGTGTCTTTGTGCGTGCATGTGTGTGTGTGTGTGTGTGTGTGTGTGGGTGCAGTGTGTATTAACTTCATTTATACATTTCGGTGTGCGTAGATGAGTCGCTCACAGAGGCTCCAGTGGGATGATGTGTGTTTGTTTTGGTTATTGCGGCAGATAAAACAATATTAGTGGCACGGCGCCCTCGCCCTCAGCCACTAAATGTCTCCATGCATGTTTGACCAGGAAATTAAATCTTTCATGCTTTTCAGACGACGCTGAGCCATTTGATCTCCCCCATTGTCTCTGCCAGCATTATTGACCCTTTTCCACCTGCCAATCTTTCCCACCTCTCCGTCTTCCTCAACAATCTTCTCCTCTGTTTCACTTTTCAGTTTTATTGTTATCTTCCTGCGTTTCACTCCGCCTTTTAGTGCATCTGTCCGCCCCTCACTGGGTGATCATGGTGAGATGCAGCTGTTTTGAGAGGAAGCAAAAAAAGACAGATGATTAGATTTCTCCCTGGTTCATTTAACTGCTTTTGGGGGGCCGTGTATTCCCAAAAAGCTGTTAAATGAACCCAACATGTTGAGGAGAGAAAGTTTAGATTCCCAAACTTCTAAAGATGACTGCAGCTGTCAATTTAAAGAGCTTAAATAAATTAGTATAAGTGAAAAAGTATCTCTGGAAACCATAAATTTTTGTTACTTTGATGATAAATTTGATGAGATTTCATTTTAATCTGAGGTAGAGGTTAAATGATCCAACATTTTTCTTTTGAGCCATGCTAGCAGCTGCACTCTGTGTATAGCAATGTCAGTCATGTGTCGGTCCACCACTTTGGTCCCTGCTGAAATATCTCAACACCTGTTGGATAGATTGACATGAAATATGGTATCCATGGTGCCCAGATCATGTATCCTAATGACTCTGGTGATCCACCATGAGGTTGACAGAGGTTTGCCTTGAAATTTAGGGAATATATTATGTGACTCCTTAATTTTCTATCTCATGTCATCATCAGGTCAACATTTTGTTTTGTAGAAACTCCAGCACAAAGTGTATGCTAGCACACAGGTTGTTCTCATGCACCATTTGTACGTTTACCTACAAAAAGTAATGCACCACAATTCGTATGTGACACATATAATGAACCAGTAATTTGCATAGAACCCAGGTAATCAGGAAGGCTGCTATCACATGACCAATGTGCTGACCAGTGTTGGGCTCGTTACTCTGAGAATGTAGTGTATTACTCATTACTTTTTACTCTTTTCAAAAATATTACTTTACTTATTACTCCCTGCCAACAGTACTTTGTTACGCTACTCGTTCTATTGCTTTTCCGCTACACCCGAGAAAATTAGTAATTGCAAATCTCCCCAAAATTCAGATGTGTGCCTCTGTGTGATTGTCAGGGTTATAGCATGTAAGTGTCACTAAGGCTAGATTCCTGCCTGTGACCAGTATTTTCCCAAGGCTCTGCCGGAAAGATGGAGGGTCAGTCATTGAGCATCATTTTATCCACAACATATCCAGCCACAAGCTTCATCACATCTTTGTAGCTGCAGCTGCCCACGAGTAAAATCCAGTTTTGGTTGTTTAGCCAGTGTAGGGCTACAGCAGACCTCGCAGCTGAGGAGGGCTCACCTTTGGTGGGGTGTATTTCTTGGTGCTTCACGTTGCTGTACTGTCAGTCATAGTAGGCGTTTCAGACCGGAGGTTTAAGGACGTGTTCTCACAGTGGAAAGAATCTTAGTCCGACCACCTGCAGTGACAGTGTTCTTATCATCATTACTCCCAACAAAATCAAAATAATGGGAATATTTCCAGCTGCTAAGGTAAGTGATTCTAACTAGATTGCTGCTTTGTGGCGTGTCTGCACAGCAATCATTACAAAAATGAGTCCGCTGATGTGATGTTGTATTTCAAGTTAGTAGTAGGGTGGTAACAAAAGTAACCTTGTAATGAGTTTGTTTGATTTTGAAGTAACTGTAATATTATAACTGAAATTTTATTAGTACTTGGTTACACTACTCATTACAGGAAAAAGTAATATTATTACTGTAATGTATTACCAGTAAGGCATTACTGCCAAACACTGGTGCTGATGGGAATAAAGACGTAGTATAAAAACTGAAAGCTGGCAGGTTGGGTGGCAGATGGGTCACAAAACACAGGATTTTCCAAGTGAACTTTGAGTCATATTAAGGTATTCCCCAAGTTTCTCTTACTCACCTCGCCTCTTGTCCTTCACCTCACATCACCAGTGTCTCGGTCACAATGTTGCACTTGAACACACCACAAAGACTACAGCCACCGGCCAACTAGCATGTATGTTCTGTGCCTGCGTGAGAGGAAATATGCCCCCATAGCAGCAGGTGGTAGTCATCTATTTTCATCATTCAAAAAGGGGAACCAGAAGATCGAAAGGACGGATTCAAGATGCTAGTTGTCCAGCTGAACTACCAATCAGAATGAATTCATCCATTCTGACACTGATTTAACATGCTTAATCGGCCAAAAAAGAGCCTTCAAGTGCAGACAAGCGCCAATGGTGCAGGACTGCCTTCAAAAACGAAGGCGTCAGATGCTCACTGATGGTGTGACAATGACCGATGGCCCACAGTCTGCGTGGTGTTTCAGGACTCTTGGTCTTGTCAAGATATAAAAACTAAACAATCATTCTGTAGTTTCCCAAGTAAATTCAGGACTGCAGTAGTAAAAAATGAAAGGCTCCTTGAACCATTTATACTTATGGAAACCAACCAGACATCGATGTGTGATTTGGGCGTCAGTGCTTCAGATTTCATCACAGATTTGACTCCAGCCTCATTCTGACTTCTCAGTCACAAACAATTTTAAAATGAAATTAGTGGGTAAAGTTATTGGCATAACTGCAGGCAAGGTAAAACCTTCATGTGACTAGAAAGCTGCTCGACAAATGTGGGCATCGGTTTTTGAGGGAAATTACAATGTAATTATTTTGTCAGATTCTTAATAGTCTTCTAACCTCGGGGTACATTGTTCACTGTTCCGTAATGATACATGCTGACACTGATCAAAGTGAAAGTAAAACTGCAGCCCGCAGTAAATTGTGGGGACGAGATCAGCACAATCCTCTTCAAACAAAGGGCATGTAGGCGTGAAAATACGCCAGCAGTAGACACAAACTCCACCCCACCACAAGGAGAGAACAAGCGGTTAAACTGGGCAAAGCGAATCTGCTGGAACAAGAGGAAAACATCTCTCTCCTCTCTCCGTCTCTCTCTGTCTGATTGTATTGTGAGTCTTTCTATTGCTACACATGCTTTTACCTGAGGACACTGAATAGAGATACTGAAAAAGATATTGTAAGAGTGAGGGAGAGGAAGGTCAGGACTGAATGAACTGTGTACTTTGTTTGAAGGAGGCCTCAGGGAGTGTGAAAGGGTTCTGTCTTTGTATTTGTATTTGTGTGTGTGTGTGTGTGTGTGTGAGAGAGAGAGAGAGAGAGAGAGGGAGATAGTTTTTGGAGAAAGGCAAAGATGTGTCATTGCCACAGGGAATGTAGAAGAAAAACAAGCTGAGTGTCCAGGGCTGATATGACAAAATCATTTGAATTAGCAGTCCGCGCTGGTGCACTGCTAGGTTTTTTTTTCCTCCAGAAACAGTGTGTGTGCAAACTGAGACAGGAGCTATTATTCTCTTCATCTCATCCTCTCATCATTTTTCTTTTTTTTTTTTCATTTCACTTCATCTGTGTGTTTTTCTGTGTCTATCAGCGTGAGTGGCAGTGAGTGGGCGCACAAGAGCGCGAAAGAGGCATGAAGGAGGGGAGGAGCAGGGAGAGGAGAGGAGAGCGTCAGGGGTGTTGGTGGTTTGCTGAGAGATATTCATGGACAATGCACAAGATCCACTGTAAAAAAAATCTGCAAATAGTTTGGATAGAGTACCTGCACAGACACGGACACACGCTCATACACACAGATGAGATTTATTTGATTGTCAGACAAGGAGATGAGGGAGGAATGTGACATTTTGGTATGGTCAGTAGCAGAGGATGTTCTCCTTCTGGTTATCCAACAATAACAAAACAGCCAATTCTCACATTTTTACAAATAACACTTCACGTCAAATGCATAAAGCAGAGGAAACATGTTGAGAGTACATCCTCTGCTCGCTCACCGTTACTTAGACTTTCACTTTCTTGAATGGAGCTGTAACGTCTTCTGCATAATAACTCTCGTTTGTTATAACTTAAGGTATGATTTTGTCAGTTTGGCATAAAAACCTGATGCATGTTCTAACTTTAAAGCTCTTGAACACTTGGTTTCAAACCTTAGCTATGTCTTTGTAACTTTAAAGTCCACCTCCACACACAAATATGAAAAAATACATATACTAATAATTTGTTTGGCATGTTTTATTCTTATAATATTTAAAAAAAAAAAAAAAAAACACTCTGAAAAGGGGCCGGAAGCAGATCTACTCTTTCTCCCTCACTGAAAAATTCTGCCCACCACCATTGCATACAGTAGTTCTCTTTCATAGCTTTCGTTTTGTGTCTCACTATGGGAATACCTCCTGCGTGACCCCATCAGAAGCTCAAATAACATTAAGCCAGCCTTGAATGGCACCAGTGACACCTATGTTAGGAGGGGATGGGACCCTCCTCCTATTGGTCTGACACTGTCAGTTGTCAATTAAAAACATGCTCACCTCTTCCTCAATTCCAAAGCAAGGAAGGTGGTTTGGTGAGAACCGGGGTTACATCCATAACCTTAAGGGTTTGCATTTGCTTTCTGCTTTCTTCAGTGCTGCTGTGTTAGGTTGACTAGTGAAAGAGCAGTGCACGTCAAGATTGGAAGCGTTAGTGTTAGAGAAAACATACATCTATGCAGTGTGTTAGCATTTAATATTTGTTTATGTTGTTTGTTAGCTTGTTAGCTTGTAACCTAGTGGCTGACACAGCGTCTATAGTTGTGAAACAAACAATAATTTTGGCTACAATGGGGTTTTTGACAGATAGTGGAAAGACACTCTGGGGTCCAGTTTACATCCAAAAACTACATGCATTACATGTTTGCTGTCAAAACTTTCACTATGCTAATACAAACTCTACTCTCTCTCTCTATTGACAAGTCTGCTCTGTACTGAAGGCTTCAGGTTTCTTTGTCGATGTTTTGACAAGATCTGTTCCCCTGGCGATATGTGTTTCCCATATTAGACAGCCATTGGCTTTCCAACATGCACAGACATCACCCTCTCCAGTAAAGAAATGTGAAAACAACTTTGCGCAGATCAGTCAGTATAGTCAAGGTCAGACATTTTAGGAGACGTAAAAAATAAGGTAAACACATTTTTTAGTGGAAGGACTTTAAATGTTTATGACTTAATAAGCAACAATCATAGTGAAAGTTAAAATAATTGTGACAAACTGGTATACACCGACAGGCGATAAAATTGTCCGCCATTAGAATTTTACTGTTGTCTAATTTATACCCTTTATCATCTCTGGGTGAATTAAACCAGTGGATGGAGTTACTTTTGTATGATTTTTATATTGATTTAATAAAGTGCCTTGACTTACCACTTTTTTAATTTGCCTGGTTCGACAAAAGAGATATTCCTGTCTAGATATTTTGACCTTTAAACATTATCTTTTTTAGATTTTTACAGAAAATGTATTCCATGTGTTTGAGGTAGTTTCGAAAGAGTGTCACCATTACATTGTTTGTCCACTAAGGAGCAATGACAACATTGTTTTTCAACTGTAAAATGTCCTACTCAGTGCATATGTTGGTCACAGTTATCATTTTTCAAAATCTCAAATAGGTGTTGACCTTAGAGATCTAGGGCTCTAGTTTACCGGTGCGGCACAGGGTGGCGCAGGGTGGCGAACCCCGCGCAGAGCTAGTTTTGAACATCGCAACCCGAGGCGCGCTCAGTTTGGTAGTTTGGCAGACCGAGGTGCGCTGAGATGGGTGTGGCGGCGCAGCAGGGGGAGGTGTTGACAGATGCAGCTTGCCGCAGTGACAGTTTCATGCCAAAAGGCTTCGCCGAAGGTGCGCTAAAAGCTTGCCAGCTGAAACCAGGTCTACTGTTAGCGCAGCCGGTGTAAGTTGAAGTTTGGCTGACCGGCGGACAGTGCGCACACGTCACCAAAACCTCACAGGACTTCTTCCAGGAGGAAGCTGATGTTTTGGTGACACTGCGAGGTCCAAGCTCACAGTGTCACCAAAACATCAGTTTCCTCCTGGAAGGAGTTTGGCCATCTGACGCTGTTGCTCTCTTCTGCCATGGCGAATTGAGTAAACTCTCATTACGCCTTCGCGCAGTGCATTTAAGGGCGAGGAGAGGGGCTCATTTGATTGGTGTGATGTGAATCGGCAGTGTAAAACCCACTCCACGCCTTCTCTCCTCCCTCTTTCGGACTTGCGCAGGTAAGAGGGACGGAGGTGGGAAAGAGGAGTAGCTGCGCCAGCGCGCACGGTGTGCCAAACTTGCAAAATCTGCCTGGCCACACCCAGTTGGCGAAGCGCAGGTGCACTGCGCCTCCGCCTCGCCCGGTCTGTGAAACTAGAGGCCCTAGAGTTTCTAAGGCAATAATCATGATGTATATTGACATTGCCATATGCAAATACCAAAATCACACCTATGGTCACAGTTTTAAGTTGTATCTTGTCTTCCTGTTTACCGCCTGAAAGTGCTGTCTTCACATTCTGCTGTTGAGGGCTACAACTGTGTGTCTGAGCTGCTGATATTTTAACTCACTCCCCTGTGCACTGTTGTGCTGCACATTGTAGCCTACTGGCGTATTTCAAGGCAACTCAAACTGATGTTATGCTGTTAGCACTCACTGGAAGAGCGTCAGCTAAACGGTGTGATAATACCGAGCTAAAATATCTGTAAAAATTCTCTTTTTTCCCCTCAACAATATAATGAAAGCAGTAGAGAGCAAAGAGGGAATGGGGGGGGAGTTCTGGTAGAGAAATAGCACATGTTACAGTTAGTCATCTCTCAGTAACCGTAGAAACAGCCAATAGGGATGTAAAATTGCCGTCACCTTGGGAACAGAATGGATTGGAGAGAGCGAGATGGGAGAAATGTATGGACTGGGTAGTGGAATGATGGATGCTATTATGACAGGTTATACTTAGCATAATACGGTGTAAGGTGTGTGTGTGTGTGTGTGTGTGTGTGTGTGTGTGTGTCAGTCAAAGAAAGAGAAATCAAGGCGTAAGGAGAAATTCAATCACCACGCACTTTTCTTCCTTTCAGTGGAGCATTCTGATGGATACAGTTATTATGTAAATGATTGTTCCTGTGTTTGCTCTGCAGATCCTAATTTTACCTTCTGCGGTGCTGCCACCTTCGCACAGAGATCTGAACGCGAGTGGGGGTTATGTGGGTGTAAAAGATTAGTAGCGGCTTCTCTGCGAGTGGAGTGAACTACACTGACCCCTGAATCACAGTAACCCTCAGATCAGAGCTGCGAGCGTCATGCTAAGCTCTGTTCTAACTGCAGGTTTAAACCACTTGTGGAGATTTTCCCCACAAATTCAACCCCTGGAATCTGGTGGAAATATTTTGATCCTGTCATTCCACTAATCCCTTGAATTCTGTCTGAAATTCACCCAATAACTTGTACGGAGTTCGGAGAAATGTCCCAAAACAGCCCACAGAGCAGATTTAGGAAGACCCCCTCCTGTTTCAATACAAAAGACAGCTCCATAATTCTGGAGTCCCTCGTCTCAAACTGAGTCTGACTCATCACATCATACAGCTTTTATACAGAAACAGCAAAAAAACAGAAGCACAGCATCTTCACACAGCTGGTGAAAAACAAAAGCTCTACCTGCTTTTCCACCTGAACCAAAGAAAACAACATATTCACATCTCTAACAGAGCGTTCAGACCTGCATTGACAATGCAAAGAGGTGCTTTGACGGAGGCGTGTTTACTTCTCTGGAGAGTTATCAAGTTGACAATTATTTTATCTTTTGTCATGATGATTGCCAGGTAAACAGCAGAAATTTGCTATTCAGGTGAAAAAGTTATCTACCAAGTAGGTGGTGCTTTATTTACATATTTTCAGTATTACTCTAAATGTTTTCACTGTAATTGTTGTATTGTTTGTGTGTGTTACATAGATGTTGTGGGGGATGGAGGGGGCATGGCCTCTTCAATGAAAAACATGAAAGTAGCGGAGGACTTTTATTTCAACAAAGTGCTACAACTCATAGTAGCACCTTGACTCATAGATGCAACAGTGCCTCCAATAAAGTATTTCAATCAGGAGAGAGAGAAGAATGAAATAAAGATAATATTTAATACAGAATATGAGTGTACAGATTAACAGAAGGTTTGTGCTGATTAAGATTTAACAGAAGTCTTTGGTGCTTGGGCACCAGAAGGAAATATTTTGTAATCAAGGAACATCTGAGCGGCATCAGGATAAATCCCCCCATGGAGTCCAGACACTGTTGGTGGTGGTGGTGGTGGCTGCTGACTCAGAGGCTGATGAGTGCTGAGGCAGATGAGGCTGATGAATCCGTAAAGACTAGGTGGTGATAGGGAGGTGGAGGGCGCGCACGACTGCAGCAAGAAAGAACTACGACAAAGAGAAAGAACCATACTGAAAATGAGGAGCAGTAAGATGATAGGCTGACAGAGAAGGTGTGTCGCTGTGCTGATGGTTGATTGCGAATCAGCTGATGGCTCAATTGACCTACCCAGACAATGACACCTAGAGATAGTGAGTGAGCATATGTGCAAGGAGTGAATGGTAGGGTGAGAAAGAAACTTAAAGGCTTAGCATGAAAAGTGTTGTCTTCCTGACTGAACTTTCACAAGAGCTTCATGTGGGGTGGCAATATGAAACTCAAAAGCAATAGTTGCACAGTGGCATCCCCAGAATTTTTTTCATTATGGAAGCCAGATAAGGCCAAATAAAATTTTGGGATGGCACACCAAAACCAAAAGCCATAACAGAATTACAGGAATTCTATGCTTTGGTTTCTTATTTAATAGTTAGTGTTACTTATCATTGGATGTGCGAAGACTAATGCAGGTACAAGTAACATTTAGAGTTCCACAGCAATCCTGTTTTAATGTGCCGTGTATCACATGTGTCAGTTCATTGTTCTTTCATTCAACTGGTTGTCCTTTTATTGAGAATAAGCCTTCTCAAGTTCAGGGGAGACTCATCGGTACCCATAGAGCCCATTTTCATTGAGATATCTTGAGGTAAGAGTTCAAGGGACTCCTTTGAAAATGGCCATACCAGTTGTTCTTTCGCCAAAGTTTACTTTGGAGTGTTATTTAGCTCCTTTGCGACAATCTATGCCGACATGGTTGGTACCAATGGATGCTTGAGGTTTTGCAAGATACCTAGCATAAAAACTGACCACTACAGCCTTTTGGCAGTAATGATGCCTCCATTTGTTTTTGCTGGAGAGGCTAGTGGGGGGCCCTACAATCATGGCCATGGTCCTCCTGGCTCGCCATTGCGGGCACCATTGCTGTTGCAGTCTTCCATGAAACAGAATGAAGAAGAAAAAGCAACTATGCAACTGGATCCTGAAATACCATGACATTTCCACTATAACTGATGCAAAAAAGTGTTAGGCTGCTATGCTAATCCCGGCTCAGGAAACCGCATCAGCTAAGGCTAGCAAGCCCATAACTTAGTGTCTCTACGTGTTGCATTAGATGTGAGAAATGTGCCTGGACTCCCCTGGGTTAGTGTGAGTTTTCACTTTTGGGGGGAGTGTGTGGTCGACTCACTGCCAGGTCACCACTCTCGCTCCTCTTGACCAGCTCGTTGGACCAGTTGGCTGGCCAGCACACTCTCCTTCATGGTCATTCAGAGTGAATATGTATTTACATGGATAATTCGTGGTGACGTGTCAAACGCTTTTTCAGTCTCCTTTGTCTCAGAATGTCTTGCCTCTGGCGTCTCCCTCTCAGCTCAAAGGCCTATCCACCTTTCCCTCCAAGTGCGACTATCAGCAGCTAATGGGTCATTACCACCAACTTCCAAGTGTGAAGTCAGTCCTCCTGACCCTGCCTCCCACCACCTGTCTAAACCACACCCACAAGACATACATTAAACTACCAATAAAGCTATCAAAACAAAAGGCACAAATTGAGCATTTCTTGACCCCCTGCTAATGTGACCCCTCATATGCTGACAAGAAACCTATGCCCTTGGTGTGTTACATTTTCTTTATTGTATTGCTGTCACAGTTTGTTATCTAACTCCTTTTGTTACCACATTTTTATGCAAGTAAAACCCATTTGAACTGAACTATTCGGTATTGTGCCATTACCATAGATGCACTTGATTCCCTTGAACATGCTCGCCAAACTTTCCCACTGAAGGTCACACATATGAAACTATTTCTCTCTTTTCTACGCAGAGAGAGAGAGAGAGTGCCTGTTAATTTTGAGATAAGACTGAAGCCGGAGCTTGTCTTTGCTTTCATCTGAAAGCCTGATTACGCGCACATCCTCCCACTGAAAGCTCGACCTTAAACCTAATGGAAGCAGTTATATCCAACAATAATCTCTAATAGTTTATATCACAAAACACAAAATACATGTTTTCGTGTAAAACTCTGAAGGGAAGAATTTCTTTTTTACACTGCAGCTTGATAAGAACCTTGAAAACTGCTCAGAGGTTTTTAAACACAATAATAAATACTAAATACTGTGAAACAGTTTGCTCTCCTTATCGAACCTTAAAGTCAGCTGAGAAACATTTGGAAAAGGAGTAGTGAGAATGCAGCCCACAAGCGTGTACTGTAGCCCTCTCAGTGCTTCACAGGTTAACGGCAACAGATGGGGAGAAAAGTGTACAGCATGATGCAGAAACACAAGAAAAATATGTATGCCCTGGTGTAAAAATGCACTGCCAAAACAGGGACAGGGTGAATTTTAAAACAATACTAGTATTTATATGTTTTGTACGAGTGTGCCTGCGAGTCTGTTAAGCACATAAAATACCTGTTTGGATATTTTTTTACATGAATTTTCTTTTTCTTTCTGAAATATTCTTGTATCATTTTCACAAATGAGAACAGCAGAAACCATCTTTCATTCCTCCTCTCTCATCCATCCATCTTCTTTTCCCTTTTCCTTCATCTCTCTCGGGTCGGGTCAGGTTAGATTCCAAGTAAGCTCCAAAATAATCATCATAATTTAGATGGGGAGCTTAGAGTCGAGGCCTGACAGAAATTCTATCTGAGAGTGGTCTGAAATATTATGTGCACTGAAGGTGGGGTTATTTTATCTTGCATCACTTTGATGTTACATGAAAATACTCCCCTGTTTTTTCATGCATTCATTTAATTTCATTATTTATTTTTCCAACACTTCAGTGTGCAAGTCCAACACAAATTGATATAAATAATAAGCACTGACCTAAAGTAATGCACATTCCGTGAGAGAAGAGAAGCAGGTGTATTCAATCTCTTTTTGTTTTGAGCGACCACAAATATCTGTCTTAGGTTACAGAGGAAATAAACGTAAAACTCAGAACAGAAGGTGGAAAATTAGTTAAGTACATGTTGACTTATGTGGCAAATGCCAGCAGAATTAGGTTACACAATGCCAGAGAACGCAGCATAAATGTTAAATATGTATTTGGCATTTCACTAATGTGAGGTGGAGGGAGGGGCATCAAATGTGCTTTAAAACACATTAGTGGCTGCAAAGAAACACAGACTGATGCACACGCACGCTAACACACACACACATGTAACATCAAAGGATACAGAGTGACTGGTAAGTGACAGTTTGATCATAAACTTTTATGTCTCTTCCTCTGACTGATCCGACAGGAAACAGACACACAGCCTCTGTATCCTGGCAACAGCCCTCTTTCAGTGGCACTGAGCGATGGACAGGATGCACGGGTGTGTGTGCGTGTGTGTGTCTGTCTACATGCGTGTGTGTGAATAATGGATGGAATATACTTGTGTCTTCTGTCAGTTTAACCTCCTAAAATCTGTCGGATCCCAGCAGTAGGTCCAACTTCATGAACTCATGCTGCTTTGCCAAACGTTCAAAGCCACAGAACTTTATTTTAAATTTCCATAAAGTTTTTACACTGAATTTTGGGAAAGTCTGTGTCAAATAACAACGAAGGGATTTGAAATATGTACTTTTATTTGAATGGGCTTTTTTCACAAAAGACATTTTAACACGTTGCAGTAGGAACAGTGGAAACAATAAAATGAATGATGGCTGAAATCCTTTTTGGTGCTTCTGCTTCAAGGTCTTGCTACTGTGCATGCTTGCTTACTGTCACACTCTCTGAATCCAAATGTTGACCCTCTGGACTTTCAGACTGGGCCCTTGTGGATTTCGGGTATATTTACTGTGACACTCTCACCATCATCATGTCCAGTTTGCGAGGCTGCATGGCTGCACAAGCGCCTGGCACTTTGTTGTTTCAACATAATGCAAGTAAAGTCTCATCTAGGGCTGTGTATTGGCAAGAATCTGGTGATATGATATGTATCATGATACAGGGGATAGGAGTCTGTAAGCAAATCTAATTTCAGAAGAACTGTCAATGCTAGTGGTGAGCCCTTTATGACTCTGCAGCCTGTGCTCTGGTACTGGCAATATGTTGTTTCACTAAAATGACAGAGTCAAATGGCTGTACCCATATGGAAAAGATATAGATAAATCTTATAAAGTGTGTATCTCTTTTGTCTGAAACTTGTATGTAATGCATATGACAGTGAAACCAGATATAAGATCCAAAATGAAACTTGTATGATTTGGGTACTTATAAGAACATTATATGATAGTAATTCCACATACAATATCCTTAGTAGAAAAATGTAATATCAAACTTAAATGAGCTGGACAATAATCAGTGAAACTAAACTCTTGTAAGTATTATAGAAAACACTTACAAGATTTACTTGTGGTGCCACAAACATGAAACAACATAATCTGATAATAAAATTGAAGGGAAAAGCATATGAGTTGACTGAAAGCAGGTTTTCAACATGTAATGACAATGGACTGTTAAAATGTTGCTAAGTTTAGCATTTTTGCAAAACCAGGCATCATATTCTTCTCTCTAAACTATTAATTTTCCTAAAATTATTACATGGGTAATATTGTTTAAAATTTTAGGAACAATTATATCCAATAAGTTGATTGAAATGATTAAATCAACACAGCAAATATTCAAAATCCCTGTCGAATGTATTCAGTGTAACGCAGAGATTGAAATTGTAGAAATAGTTTTAATTTTGCACAAGATCAGCAGATTACATAAGTTGCACATTTACTTAAGAAAGAAAAAATGGCAATACTTGTTCCCTTTTTACATGACCCAAGTTCATTATGACGGTGCTTTAATAATTGTTGTCCCACTTTACCACTATTCTTTTGGATTGTACATCAAAATACATAAATATTGATAACATGCATTACAAAATGTTTCACATAAGAATCAATGGACATTTTGTTCACTCTGATATGTGCCATTTCATTTACATACATTGGTAAGTGTTGAGACATAAATGTTTCCTTTTCAGCTCAGAAACCCAAAATCAATAAGTGACAATCATCTGGTTAACATTCAATCATTTACAGTAATACGTGTTCAATAGCCGAAACACAATCGAGCTGGACTGTGGACACTGCATGTACATACATGGTCTAACTATTTGAGTAGCATTTATGGCTTTGTGAAAGCCTGTGGGAAGGTGGACAGTTGACATATAGCTCAGTTGAGTTCTGATAAGAGAACCTCTGGCTAACTTGCACTGTGCAATTGCCATATTTTCCTATGGCATATAAACACTGATCACCCATGTCAATAAAGTGTGAGACTGTAAAAATACTTCCATCCTTCAAAAGCACAACAGAGTTGTTTCTTTGTTTTGTTTTACTGTAGGTATGACCATGAACAACATCTCCATTTACAGCAATTCTCTTGTAGTAACTTACCCCAGAGTTTGTGGGAACCTCTCTCACTGTGTGGAGAGCAGCTTGGTCACCAAGAGATATTACAAAAAAACTATATGTAATGGTACATATTCATATATGTTTGTATACTGGTTTTTATTAAAGGGCCAGTGTGTAATATTTGGCATGGTTTATTGTCAATCTGAATCTGAATCTGAATATTCTACCCATTAATATGTTTATACAAGTGTATGATTGCTATAAAATAAAATTCGTTTGGTTTTCTTAGCCTTATAATTATGCTTTTATATATATATATATATATATATATATATATATCAAAGGCCTTGCTTTAGAGAGATCGCCATCTTGCGCCGCCATGTATGTACGGCAGACCGAGTGGACAATCCAGCCAGCCAGAGAACGCGTTTCGCGTGTATAAATAAACCCACGACAGTGGAAGGAAGGAAGAAGGAGGAGGAAACAGCAGAGAGTGTTAGTAGTTCGTCGATAGAGAGTAGTGAAAAGTTTTTTTAGTTATAAAGTTTGCGAATGGACCACACTTACCACGCAACAGGAGAGAATGAACCCGAACCGTCATCTGCGAGGAAAAGAAGACGCAACTTCACTCCTTGTGATGCACTCTCTGCGGCGCTTTTCCTCCTGGTGATATATCTCCCCAACGATGGTAGCACTGAATCCCATTCTGTGCATTCAGCCTCTCTTCTCACCTGCTCAGCATCAAACACATGGAGTTCCTCATCTGTATGCTCCGGCTCAAACAGGTATGGCTCTGGGTCTGTGTCCGCTACAAGAAACTCTTCAAAATCGCGTTCAAAGTCGTCCATTGCAGCTACTATAATCCGGAGATATTGCTAGGCTAAATAAACAGCTGAGCTCTGTTTACCGGCTACGCTGTCAGTCAGTGTGCGGGCTGGAGATTGGCGGAGCAGAGAGGGGAGGAGGTCCCCACTCAGTATAGTAAACGAGTATGTGTGTAAAGTTATGAAGTGTGTCTGTTACGCCAGAAGAGTCAGAGTTTGGGATGGAGTGGAGTGTTACCGGAGTTTCTGGAGTGCTCAAATAAACGGGCCTTTTTCCCGAACACTACTCCGGTCTCCTGCTCGTGAGGGATTCATTACAATATCGTAACGTGGTTTAGATTTCTAAATAAACATTCACCTCGTTGCTACATAGACCTACTCCTGAAAAACTTGTGCGCAAGGCTTTTTGTCCCTACGAGGCCACCGTCATTTACCCGACGGGAGGGGTGAGCAAGTGAACCCTGCAATCTAGAATTTGACCACTGATGTCACTGTTTCCAACGGTTTTCAACCCATTTTACACACTGGGCCTTTAAACATGACATATAATGAGCCTATATAAAGCATATAAATAAAGCATAATTCCCCTGCAAAATATATTGACTTTACATACAGAAAACATATATATAATGGTATTTGTTCATATATGTAAAGCATATGTCTTTAAAACAGACATATAGGAAAAACTGCAAAAATTATATGTAACATGTATGGAAAACATACTTTGACATGTACTTTCCTTATATACCGCATACATAGATTTCACATGATTCCTATGTAATTCTTTTTATTTTCTTATATGAAAAAAATGCAAAAGTGGCCACTTTCAAGAGTAAATCATAAAAGCCTTATATGATGCACAATACCTAAAACATAAACTGAAGGTGATGGAACTTCTTTTTTTTTTCTATTTCTTTTCCATATGGGTAGATAGATAACAGCACTGAATGATCAAGCATTTGGTGGTGTAAACAAAACACAAACGAACCACTGCCACGAATATTTGAATGTAAATTATTAATTAAGCAATATCACACGAGAGGGAGTGATGTTATACTCGTATATCACAGCCGTGACGATATACGAGTATAACATCATGAGCTTGAGTGTGATATTGCTTTTATACAACAGTTCAGCAGTTAAATAAGCAAGGCTGATTAAGAAATGTTGAAAAATGAGGACAAAATAGATGATTTAAGCATTTTATTTGTCTTCCGAACAAAAATAGTTCCCTCAGGACTCCGCTGTCACCGTTGCTATGTAACGCAGACATGGTGCGCCAGGCACTTACTCTTTATACACATTTATCTGCACATTTCCATTAATTGTGCAGCCGGTGAAATAAGTTTCTGGTGACTGCATGGTGGACTGTCGCTTCACAGGCACAGCCGACTCTGCCTTCTGATCTGACAGTATGTTATTTTTTGAGAATCAATACAGTATCATTCATTCATTCATTAATTACATCTTCTTATCTGGGGGCAGCAGGCCAAGCAAAGCACCCCAGACATCCCTCTCCCCAGCCAACACTTTCCAGCTCCTCCTGGGGGACCCCAAGGTGTTCCCAGGCCAAATGAGGTATATAATCCCCCCAGTATGTCCTGGTTTACCACGGGGCCTCCCACCAGTGGGACATGCCTGGAACACCTCTAACAGGAGGCGCCCAGGAGGCATCCTGATCAGATGCCTGAACCATCTCAACTGACCCCTTTCAACACGAAGGAGCAGCAGCTCTACTCCGAGCTCCCTCCGGATGTCCGAGCTCCTCACCCTATCTCTAAGGCTGAGCCCAGCCACCCCATGGAGAAAACTCATTTCAACCGCTTGTATCCGCGATCTCATTCTTTCGGTCACTACCCAGAGCTCATAATCATAGGTGAGGGTTGGGACTTAGATGGACCAGTGAATCAAAAGCTTTGCCTTCTGGCTCAGCTTCCTCTTTACCCTGACGGTCTGGTGCAGCGTCTGCATCGCTGCAGACACTGAACCAAAACGCTGATCCATCTCACACTCCATTCTACCCTCACTCGTGAACAAGACTCCTCGGGTTCTCAGTACAGTCGAACAAAACATAATATTGCAATACTCAAGCGTATAAATATTTTCTTACACACCGAGTCTCATCATACTTTTATGTTTTATGTGTTTAGTCCACAAGTTTTTCTTGTGTCAGCAAATTTAAATGAGGAATTTTGATGAGTTGTGAAGTTTTTGGAAACAAAGTTGCCTGTTAAGTCAGCAGGTCTGCAAGTGTAATGTACAGAGACACTTGAATAGATAGAAGCTATTGTTAATGTTTATCCCACTGTGTCACAGTGTATGTTTTCAAAATGGCCTATGGTGCAGAAAAATAAAACATTGTGTGTTGGGTTTGAATGGTTCACTCATACATCATATTTATGTACAGTGATATTGTCATAGTGCGTGGGAAGTTTGAAAAATGTAAATAAATTGGAAGAGGAAGTCAAGAGTTAAACATTCTACCATTTCTGTCATTCTTTCTTCTCAAACATTTTTTGTAGGGGGTTTGAGTCTCACACCAGTGTTCATCACAATTTGACTTAACCAAACAATTACAGAAATTCATCCACTCAGGCCATTTTTCAGCATCAGCAGTTTGAATTCAGAGAGCTGCTGCTGTTGGCCAAAAAGGGCCCAGCGCTGTGACTGTTCTGCTTTGTTTGATTCAGTCTTTAAATTTATTCAGTTTAACTGGTTCACTGACTTTTCAACTAACCCACATTTACATGAGGAACATTATTCTGGTCCTGCGCCAGGCTTGATTTGAAAACATGAAAATTGAATGACACGGAGTCTTTAAGGGTGTGATTATTACAAGGGGAAGGGACAATGTTGTGACAGACTGCGTTCTGGCAAGGGAGTGAAAAATCGGATTCCCATGAGAGATGTAAATGTGATCCTGCAGCATCAGATCTCGCAACAATCTGCAGGGAAAATGCATGTTAAAGGCAGGTGTAAAGTCTTTTTGTATGTTTGCTTGCCCAGGAACTTGTAAACACATATCTGTATGTAAGTGTGTTAGAATATATTCGAGAGAAAATCTGAGTTTGGTTCGCCGTATGTAAGAGATGTCATCTTGTGTGGGTGTAAGAAAGCATACCTGCGCACGTTTGTGTGTGTGTGTGTGTGCGCGCGCGCGTGTGCATGTGTGCAAAGTATGTGTGTACGCGTGCATGTGTGCAAAGTGTGTGTGTGTGTGAGTGTCTTAATCCTGCCCGTCAAAATGATTTTACAGCCCTCGCTCATCTCCTCCACTCTTTCCAAACAGAGGAAGAGAAGATTAGTCACACCTCCTCCACTCTTGCTCTCAGTCTCTCCCTTTATCCTCTCTTCCACAAGTGTGTATCTGCGTGTGTGTGTGTGTGTGTGTGTGAGAGCTCACGCATGCGGATGTGTTTGTGTTTGTGTGTGGGCTCAGCGGTTTACGTAAAGCTCCATAGAAAAGGCAAGAGTCAAGCAGAGAGTCCTTGGCAGCAGAATGCAATTGCTGCTCAATGGACCATTTTCTGCAGAGCTGACCCTGCCATATTGAGTTTTCTGTAGAGGACTACATGCACACACACACGCACACGCGCACACGTGCACACACAGATACAACAGACTTCAGATGATGAGGCTGCAGTGAGACAAAAAAAAAACACGCACAAAAACGTTCAGACACACACACAGAATGAATTGCGCAAATACTGAGGTGTATGTGTGAGTGCACATTACACATTTAAAAACGCACACAGACACAAAGTATACGACAATAGACTCACACACACAGATACGCAGATGACACAAAGCTGTGGTTTTTCAGAATCGCATGCCCACGGTTTGGCTTGATAATGATATTTACCACCTAATCACATATTCACATGCAGAGCACAATTACTTACACAGCTGGTTATACACACTGTTTACGCGTCTGAGTGTGTGTGTGTTTATACAGTGTGTGCAGGCGTGTCATGGGTGCCTTGAGGTCAAAGGGAAGTGGGTGGCGTTCCCTCCAGTGTGGAAGTGTGTGTGATGACACGATGACCTCTTCATCAGTATCACTCGGCCACCTTTGACCTTTAGCCAAAGGGGGGGGGCACCATAATTTGCACTCTGTCATGTTGCTTATGTAATGATTTTTTAACCTGACCTGAGAGAGTCAGAGTATGTTTTAAAGAACACACTGCCGCCGCAGCACAGCATCATATGACGTACATCAAGTGCTGCCCCTAGCACCAGTAGTAGGCGTCGTGCTGCAGTGCGTCAACAGAAGTTATCACTACTTGTACTAAAGTTAAAGATCTGAGTTTGTCTTCCACTTGTGCATTAGCTTAAAATCATATGTTTACACCTACTACTAAAACTTGATTTCTCATCTGAAGAGCCAATCTCCAGAGCTACAGCTCCAGAGGCAACATCCTTTTTGTCATCATCTTTAAAATGACGATGGTTGTGGGTTGTGTAGCTCAGGATATTTCTCGAGTCTGAAAGACAGTACTGGCGAAAGAGGTGAGAAGAGAAGTTGAGCTGCCATGGAGCACGAGAGCAGCGAAGAAGAGCTGCTATGGGAGCTGGGATATATACGCAGGAAGCAAGTGGAAAAGACAATGTGTTTTTCATGGGCAGTGAGGCTGGAAATAGGACAGTAGCATTGGCGCGTGCCAAGCGGCCTCCGATTTGGGGTTGTACGTTGAAAATAGTAGGGGCGGCAGTGTGTTTTGGCCTTTGCCTAACTCATTTTGTGTGCCTAAATGTTTTTCTCCCCCAGTCAAATCCATTAAATTACAAATGTTTTCTCTTATGGAGAAAATTTTAAGAAAGATTTCAATTAAGATTTGTGCCTAAATATCCATCAATTACAAGAAAGTGTCCCAAAAATCATGTCCAATGTCCAATTTACATCGATAAAACCCCCACAAGAGACTGAGATTCAAAGCTTACATCATACCAATGTCATACTAGATCATGATGTCCGAAAACTGATGCAAATTATTAACAATTTTTTAATAACGATAGTTTGTCTCTTTCTCTTTCTTTCTCTTGATATGTCTCTCCCCCTCCTGGTGATGCTCTTGGATGTTCCTTGGATGTTAAGGTAAGAGACTAACGCAGACACCCACTCACAGCACTGACGGGCGTTTATGTAATAGATAGATAGATAGATAGATAGATATTGGATAAGGAAGCAAAAGATTG
This sequence comes from Epinephelus lanceolatus, assembly GCF_041903045.1. Taxonomy (NCBI): domain Eukaryota; kingdom Metazoa; phylum Chordata; class Actinopteri; order Perciformes; family Serranidae; genus Epinephelus; species Epinephelus lanceolatus. Next base: position 33,050,019 of record NC_135737.1, read on the forward strand.
AGGATAATCAGGAAGATTGATCAAGCGACAGGGGGAGGATGGATCAATAACGAGGCTGATAAACAGAATTGATGTATGGCAGTATGACTAACAAAGGGGGGCAGATCAACAGACGGGCAGATTAATAGATCATCGCACAGACACAAATAGACAGATGAACGGAGAAATAGAGAGACTCAGAAAAAAAAGAGGTGGACAGAAGGAAAAATCATATCTGCAAGTCTGCTAACAGACATTTTGGCTGTGATGGCTTTCCTCTGTTGCCATGGCAGCACTGTCACATACCAGCTGGACTGGAGGAGAGTTGCCCTGAAACACACGCACACACACACACGCACACTCACACGCATGTGCATTATTATGTCTCTGTGCTCTTCAACCGAATGACTTATCTTACTTAATAACATAAATTATAAACACCCTGTGGAGAGGACAATTATGTAAATCAAGTGATTATTTCCTGTGTTGAGTTTTACACTCTACTGTGAGAGCAAGTAGCCTACATTGTTGATTATAAAAGATTCCTGCAATACGACTTACATTAAAGGCACTGTCAGTGGGAGGAAGCTCTTTAATAACACCTAGTGGTCCCCTTTGTGATGGCCCCTTTGTCATGGTCCGACAAGTTGTCCTAGTAAGCATGGAGCCCACACTGTCACTCACTGCACTCCCTGAAGAAATGATTTCATGTTTTTGGAAAAATGAAACAGTGATTCCAGAGAGAAGCAGACAGAGGGGTCTACAGTATGTGTTTGAAGGATATATCCAGGATGTCAAACTGACTCAGCAGCAACAACAGATTAAAAAAAAAAAGATAGTTAGAAGCTAAAGCCGAACTATAGGCTAAAGATCACAGTGTAAAAGTGAACCACCACATCACTGCTGATCGCCACACAAGACAATGAATATAAAGGGAAACTTTGCTGATATTGAACCAGCTGTGTGGCATCACAGTGTGTGCAGATGAACAGTTTGGCTTCATCCTTGTGCCACTGCCCCGCCCGGGATGGGCAGGGATCTCCAGGGGAAGTCAAACAATGTTCATCTGCGCACACTGTGATGACACACAGCTGGTTCAATATCAGCAAAGTTCCCCTGTTTCCCTTCAGTGGTTCCTGTACAGCAGGGTCGGTCTTTGTTTCACTGTTATAATCATTAAAAAGCAAAAGCAGCATGTGTATACATTCAGTAGGCTATATCTTCAGTAGCTAGCTAGCTAACCCTACACTTTTCAGGGTTGATTTTGGTTTTGGAACAGGGAAGAAACGTATATCTTTTTCCAACCTCTCCAGGTAACGAGTATCATTAATACACAATGTGCCCAAGGCAAAACATTTAGCTCCAAATCCACAAAACAACAGCTGTGTTGTTGTCGGACCCTGGTCTGAGCCGGCCCAATGCTACGTTGATATTAGGGCAGGACTTAGCAAAGGGTCAGTTTTGCTCAAAAGATAATGCTTCACTCCTGTGAGGTAACTGATACAGTGCTGCAGACTTGGATATCATCACAGTGTTTTGTATGTCTTTTCATGCTGTGATGATTTAATGATTGACAGTACATTAACAATAAACATTAGCGTACATGGCTAATGTTAGCTACATTGTACAAAACGTATCTCTTCAAGATTGCAATCTGACTAAAATATTAAAAGTATTCTAGTACTACTACAGATTATGCAGAATTCTGAATGCCACTTAAGGTTAAAAATTGCATTCAAATCTGGCATAGAGACAGTTTGGGGTTGTTGTAGCTTACTAAATGGAAAATGGGTACATTATTTGATGGTTGTTAGTTTCTGTCATTTTAACACAGTAACAGCTGCTCCATGCTCTCTTCAAGACATCCTTTTCTCTCAACAATATGTTGGTGTCACAGGGTTAACAAGGTTCACATCTATCTGACGTTAACAGAATTATTTCTCTCTTCCACTTGATGTGAGTGTAAGAGTTCAGTTCAAGACAGAGAAGTTCAAACTGCAGGTCATCACACCTCTACGTGTGCAGGTCCCACTCTCACTGCCTGCAGCCATTATTCTTTCACTAATTAATCTTTCAGTCGTCACCCACCTCTGTCTGTTTTTCGCTCTCCCTCTCTCCTGGAAATCAGCTTGAGTAAGTTAGGCATATAGGTGTACATGACCGAGAGCACATAGCAGCCTTTACACTATCAGATCAACTAGGCCACATGTGATCAGATCACAGACAGGTGTAAATGCAACCTGTTCCATTTGGCCCCATTTTTAACTACAAAAATGTCCTCAGTAGAGTGAAGCTCTCTGCCAGGTGGCCAAGCAGTTGCCCGGGCTAATCCCAGCTGCTCCAGACAACTGCTGTAATTCCAGATGTGGAGCGACATGTTTCAGAAGCGACGTTCATAGTCAAGATGGTGGTGAAGATGACAAAAATTCACTTATTCATCATGTATCATGCTGTAGTACTGTAGTGGATTGTAATATTTTGTATGGGATAAATCTGCAAATGCACCGGCTCAAAATGCAGGCTATGAGTCACAATGATGGCCAAAATGTGACCTGCAACATTCTGGGGAGGGCTTGTTGTCTTTAGCCAAGCCAATTTTAGGATAACTTGTGGCTAGTTATTAGGAGTGAGGAGTCAGCAATCAATTACGATATAACAGTCAATAAAACAGGTTTTTCAGCAACTGAGAATCATTGCAACCACGAGAGGGTCTTGAGCATGCAGTCATAAACGTGCACACAAAATACAGTATGAGGCTGACTGGTCCAGTAGTTTGTGAGATTAGCTGTGAACGGACAGATCAACAAACATAAAACCTCCAGGCTTACACCTAGCTGAGAAGGAAAACAGCTGACAAGAAAGATCACTTAACTCTTAATTCTCCTTCTTGCTATCTCAAGCAAATCTGGCAAAGAGCTACAGACAACCCCTTCCTCTGCAAAACAAAAGTCAGCCAGCTCTTCCTGACACAATGCAGGCAGAATCAAGGTACCAAGGACACTTAACAGAGCACTCCACTGGTTTAGCTTCACTCTTCTACAACATTGTCACAGTGAACAGAGATGTCATCTATTTAATTCCACACTTTCTTCTTCTCTGTCAAAACTTGCCACCCACCTTTCTCACAATGCAACCTGTCTGCTGACAGCTCGGTTGAAGATTCGGCTGTGTTATGCTAGTAGCGGCTAATGTAGCCTGGAGCTGCTAGCCTCAAACAGAGATAAGGAGTGGGCTTGGTTATGTGGGTCCAGACCTTTGAACTCCACAGAGTTGACTAATTCGTGTCGCATCATGACGTGAAACATCTTAGTGACAGAAACAGTTTCTCAGTTAAGAATCCATTGATCCAGTCAGTGCCACTGGTGGGACTAATGCCATTTTCAAGGCGTTGTCAAGGAAGCGATGTGTCAGGACAAATGAAGTGTAAAAACAACAATGGCGACCACTTTGGACAAGATAGACACTGGTATTTAGGCGGTTCTTATTTGACATATCTTCTCAACATTACCCGACATCGCAGTTTGTTTTTCTTCACTTGGCTCCACTCTTAAAACTCCAGCACAACCAGTATGTTGGCATGGCTACACATCTGTGTGGACTTAGATTACGTTAGACTCAAGGTAATACATTGGTCTCTAGAAATTAGTAAGGTCAAATCACCCTCCCCCATGGAAATCAGTTAAGGCTCATTTATGCTCAGTGACATGGACAAAGACTTCTGCCCATACGTTTTATGAAAGCTTACAGGCACGGACCAAACAGAGAAGTATCACCGGATTTCATGGGGGCAGTGTGGCGTATTTCAAGAGAGACACAACCGCATGACACAACAAAGACATTTAAAAAATGGCAGACTGGAATGAATTGGTAATATGGTTAAAAAAAAAAATCCATCCACATGTCACAATGTATTTAATGGCCTCGCAGACCACCGCTACAACGCTGCCTCTGTTAAAGGGTACATTATTATGATTTCCTTCACCGTTGCCGAATTTGTTGTTGTCAGAAACTTTCAACTCTGAATGGAGGTGATGGTTGCAAGGCTGAATTGAATGGATCTATTTTCTTTATAAGATTTATTTGATTTTTCATTATATACAATAATCACTTTCCATCATAACAAGACAAAAAACAACAACAAAGAATAGAAAACAATAAAAAAAAAAAAAACTTACAAGCTCAGCATATGTGTCTCTCTCTGAATGGATCAATTTTTTTGTACATAAAGACACAATTTTTTTTTTTCCATCAGCCCCACCAAGCTGCCTAAAATTACATCACTTTTGTGCAACTTCCTGTGGAGCCAGGGCTTTATACATCCTTTTTTTTACACACACAGTCCTTAAACTATGACACCAGGTGTAAAGCAAAGGCTCATTATGAGATGTCATTACCCAGGTAACATATCCAGCAACAGATCTAAATACCAGACAGGTGTGTAAGGTATATATCTCACTTCTACTGTCTTTCTTTCTTTCTTTCTTTCTTTCTTTCTTTCTTTCTTTCGTCACTTCATCCCTGTTCTCACTAACCTTTTCCACCCCAATTCGATCCACCTGAAGCTGCCATATATTCTAATCCCAAATTTTCCTTCCTCATCTGTCTTTTTAACTTACATCGACACACTCCTCCTCACACACCCAATCATTCCTTTTTTTATTCTTTTTCGCTCCCGTTGTCTACCATCTATCAGTCATTTCATCTCCATCTCTTTTCACGCCGTCTGTTCTTTCATGTCTCCTCATCTCTCCACCTGCTTCTCTTTTGTCTTTTCCTTTCTCGCCTCCCCTCTTGTTCTGTCCCTTTTCCTTTTCCTTTTCCTTTTCAGTCTCTCTGCTCTCACTGCTCTCTGCTACACTATTGACTTCAATCAGTCTTATTGGTGAATTGATTACAGTTAAGGTTAAGATCCAGATAGGGTTAGGACTGTAGTGCCACACTGTCTCACCTTGCCTTGCTTGAATGTGCGTAGCTTGTGTTATCTGCATTGCGGCGTGGTTTTTCCTTGAGACTCAAAACACTGATTTAACAAATTGCTTTTTTCCGCTTTTTTCCTGTTTTGTTGTTAAAATTGTGCGTGTGTGTGTGTGTGTGAGAGAGTGAAAGTGAGAGTGAGAGAGAGAGAGAGAGAGAGAGAGAGAGAGAGAGAGAGAGAGAGAGAGAGAGTGCATAATAAGCACAGTAGATTCACACCAACACACATAATACACACCTTCAACACTAATGTGAAATCAGCTGTGCAGTTGCTTTTCAAACACATTAACCTCACTGTGACCGCAGGCGATATATGCAGTTTAAACACAAGGGTAACACATTCTCACACCAAACTGGTATTAACACAGGTAAGTGACACGGCTGCGATAAAAGGGTTCAAATGATTGACCTTGAGTATGTGATAGTATGTGCTTATGAGAGAGACTTAACGACCTGACTATAATCTCAGTAGAACAAAAACACACACACACACACACATACAGGCTATATACATATCTGTGATATAGGTATGCCCATAAATAAATTCTAATTGCTAAAGCAGCTTTGAAAAATAGATATTTGTTTTCTAGCAGCAGAATTTGTGTCTGAAAATGCAGTTTCAGCAGCCTAATAGTTTGGACAAATTTGCAACTTTCCAGCATTTACCAGGTCAAATGTGCTTGGAAATGTATGCATCACATGTGTGCAGGTGTTTCATGTTGTAAAATGTCCGTTTGTGCAGATGTGTGCAGCACACTGTTCAGCTGTGACGGGCACATGAAACAATTTTGTATGCAGCCTCTGAATTAAACTTGTATTTAACACAATGTCACTGCAACACACACACACACACACACACACACACACGTACACACACAGGACTTGTATGTAGTTATTTTGAAATTCAAAGTAGACTTCTGCAAGTCCCTGATAAGGCAGCCTTGGGCAGGATATAACATATTAATATTAGTTTTTACTATATTTTTAAATGGGTTTGCTTCAGAGTGTGTGTGTGTGTGTGTTTGTGTGTGTGTGAGTGAAGTAGTAGCTGCCATCCATCACTAAACTCCCTATCAATCACTTCTCGTCCAATCAGCTAAGTGGACCTCACTAGGGGCTTTTGTGCCTGAATGCGTGTGCGTCAGTGTTTGAAATGCAAGCGGACGATGTGTTAGACTGCTTCATTTAATTCATTTCCATCTCAGTATATTCAGCTTTTTCCGTTTAGTCAGCAGATCACAGTTAAATGTCAGATTTACAGTTTGTCAAGCTTTCTACTCAAATTGAACCAAACGTGTCAGACTCAACTTGTATATCATCCTTTCAGTTTATAGGGGACCTAATGTGCTTTTCATTATTTTCTGTCATATATAATTTCACATTGTTGGATGTTCATATTGAATGTGGCTAGAGTGTTGAGGTAAATGTATGTGAAGTAATCCCACTGAGCAGGAACCTCAGGCTTCCTCCAAGCACGCTACTGCATGTGTTTACATTACGTACACTGCTTCTGTGTGAAGTTTGCATGTTCTTTCCATGTCAGCATGGGTTTTATGTGGGTACTCCAGCTTCCTCCCACAGTCCAAAGACATGCAGGTTAATTGGTGACTCTGAATTGCCCGTAGGTGTGAATGTGAGCATGAATGGTTGTCTGTCTCTATGTTAGCTCTGTGATAGTCTGGTGACCGGTCCGGGGTGTACCCCACCTCTCACCCAATGACAGCGAGGATAGGCTCCAGCACACCTGCCATCCTGTACCAGGATAAGCGGTTACGGTAAATGAATAAATGAATGAAGGTTGAGGAAAGTTCCTTGAATTTGGCACAAATGTTGATGATGAACTGATTAAATTTTGGTGGTTAAAGGTCAATGTGACGTCAAAAAAACATATTTTCGGCCATAAGTCAAGAATTTCTACACTAGTTCTGACAAAATTTCACACAAATGTCTAAAAGGATAAAATATCAAAGCAAATAATAAAGTGTTTTTTTTTTTAACACTAAAGAATGTAAACATGTTGTAGTTGAAACCCAAAATAGTATGAAGCTGAAAATCAGCGTCATAGGTCGCTTTCAACAAACGCCTGGTTCAGCTACGGTAGGTTACTCCTCAAGCTGGTAGTAATACGACATCTGCAGTGTCTTCACGCAAACTGTTCTTCACCATGCTGCTTCGTTGTCACACCATTTATAATCTGACTTCTGTTTGTGTTTTTTTTTCTGTGTGTGTGTGTGTGTGTGCGTGTGTGTGTGTGTGCATGAGTGAGCGAGTGTTTTATCAGTAATTTATGTTCTGCCACAGCAGGCTTCCTGTCCGGTCTGCGCTGTCTGTGTGTCTGTGGCAGGAATCCTTTAGTCAGAATTATGGCCTCAGGCAGCAGCAACACACTGTCCTGCTGTTTGTGTGTGTGTGTGTGTGTGTGTGTGTGTGTGTGTGTGTGTCTGTGTGTCTGTGTGTCTGTGTCTGTGTGTTTGTGTGACCTCTGGGGCGAGTATTGATTGAGTGTCTGGTGCCCTGTTGTCAGCGCACAGTTAGCCTCATTAGAAATAGGTCTTGCTGTCCCCTCTCCTTCCTCCTCACATATCTTCATCACATCTTCTTCCTCAACCACCTTCACCTCCCCTGACCCCGTTCTCCTCCTCTCTCCTCTTCGTCTTCACCATTTCATGAAAGATGAGGGTTGCAGGAGATTGGCAACGTTGTTGTCAGTACTAGTGGGAGTTGGCACTACACTGAATGTGGAAAACATAATGGACTGTGAAGGACAAAGGTTTAATGAAACAAAATACTGTTGTAATTATTGGCAGCAGCTCATCTTTTCACCTCAAACAGCAGCTGGTGAATAATGAATCTAACATTGTCGTCTCACCGGCCTGTCTAAGATTTCCACAAAAAATATCATAATTACTTGAAGGATGAGTATGTCTTCCTGTCCCTCTTTGAAATTTGAATTACACGTTTAAAAAAAGCATTTATGTAGCATTTTTCAAGACAAGAATGCCCTTATGAAATATATAAAAAAAATCAATGTAAAATTATAAAAATACATGTATAGGAAAGCCTTTCTAGGTTCAGGAGCGACAGTTACGAAGATACAGTCACTATTGGCGGCCATATTAAGGCTGAACTCTACCCATAAGGTCCTGTGAGGACTCAATAACCCGGTAGATGTTATCTAAGAGTCTCACCATGTCACTCTGTGTGAAATGAAAAAGATTTTTAGATCAAATCTGTATTTCAGTGGGAGCTGATGAAAAGAGGCCAGTCACGGGGTGATATGGGACCTGCGAGAGTGTTTGTCAAAAGCCTGGCGGCAGCATCCTGCAGCAGCTGCAGCCAGGTCATTGTTGACTGACTGAGGCAGGAGAACAAGCCAACACCAAAGACCTGACATGATGAGATAAAAGCATGAACGGAAAAAAAAGAGACAAAAACCTGGACAGGTTGCCAGTGTATTGCGGGTTGAAAACACAGACAGACAAACAAATTCTCACCTGCTGTCGGTTTCCAGTTCACCTGGTCTGCTAGTCTTTCACTGTGGCAGGAAACCAAAAACCACACAAATAGAGTGCTAACAGGAGGTGGGGAGGGGTGATTGTTAGAGAAAAGAAAAATGGAAGGACATATATTGTTTCAATGGTGAAACTGTCTGATTTGCATTTATCCTTCAGTAAAAAAAAAGTAATTAAAAAAACAAAATGCTAACCATTGAGCCACTGTGCTGCTGACTTCATAATTACTTGAAATAATCAGGCTCACTCAGATGAGTGTGAGAACTATTTACTGTGGAAACAATACTGAGTAACAAGGACTTAAAGCACATAAAAAAACATTCAATACCCCCACCCCCTACAAATTGAGCAGTATAAGTCTTAATTTCTTTGATTCATCTGTCTTCTCAGATGTCACAGACATTGTTTAATTATCCAAAGGCAACAAATTAGCTCACTCCAATTAATAGACCCATCTTGCCAGCTTGTAATTACTGTTTCTGGGCTTGTTCCATATTATGTTCATGCTATCAGGGTTATAATTATTGTCCTGAATCACACTCTTTGCCAACTGAAACATAACACCGTGCATTTCATCCAACCGAGTGTGGACGTCAATTGTTTCAATGCCAGGAGTGCTGGTGTATAATGAGACGCTGTGGGTCGGTGCGTTTATGGATTTATTTTCTTTTTCAACATTTTGTCTGTTTGTGTGAGGACTGCAAAAGGAATACAATTCATACAGCGTGATATCATCCCTACTCATCATATTTTGCCATCTTCTGCGCTGTACCTTGACCTTGTACCTTGTTTGTTGGTCTCAAAGACAGCTCTCCTGGGTCAAAGTCTAGTGTTTGTTGGATCCATCCATCTCTACTCCTGCCCACCCTGAGCAGACTTTCATGCTCTTTAAAATGCATCTGTTGCTCCAAGTGTCTGATAATGACACAGATGGGTTTATATTGGAGTTGGTAGAAAGCCTGGCGTGTCTTGCACTGAAGCCAAACAGCCCAAGTGGCATTATTTGAGAGTGGGATGTTGTATGAGATATGCTGTTATAACCTGGGCTCAAGGGAAGCAACATAGAGGAGTCAAACAACAACTGTAATATGCACAAACATGTTTGTAAGCAAAGAAAAGGTCAACAAAGAAAGTGGTGGCTGATAACAATGCCACTGATGCCGGCTGTTGTATGTGTGACAGAGCATTTGAGAGGGTTTTTAAAAGCCAGCCAACAGGTTACCTGCAAAACACAGCATACAGAGAAGCCCGACCAGTAAACCAAAACTTATAAAATGTGAAAACACTGTGACAATGTGAAGACGTTATGCTCGTAGTGATGAACCCAAAGGTGATTATCACCTGAATCTGCAGCTCCCATTGGCTTTACAAAGCTGCGTAGAGAGTTTCAGATCACAGATTAGCTGTCCGACTCACAACTTTACCGTTTTGATTCACTCTCACTGCTCTCATATTGTCGTATTTGGCCTCGGCAGGCAGCTGTTTCAGTGACAAAACTAAAATTCTCTCAGGAGTTGGTAGAGACCAAAAACAGAGCTGAAAGAAGGGTGAATATTAACAGCTGGTCAGAAACACAACTCCAAATTATAGCTGCTGTGCAGCAATGGTCGGGCCAAGTTCCAAAGTTGTAGCACATATGGTTGATTTGTTATGAATTTTCAAAGTTTTGAAATTTGGAGGCTTGCTGTAGCGCCACCATCAGGACTATTGTCTTGTGTTTCCAGTTGAGGACATCTGGCATGGGACTGGACCTTTATGAAAAGTTTTGGTAGATTTCTCATATGGAAATGTTGCACGAGTTGAGGCTTGAACTCACAATCTTCAACACCAAGAACCATCCTCTATCTCACTGAGCTAAATGGCAAACAGAAACGTCACATGTAGCTTCACAAATTGACTAAGCCAGACACCTGTGTGCAAGACAGTAGTGTGTAAAGGCAGATTTCAAACGGCTGTCAAAAATTCAGTTATTAAGACAAAAATCCGAAAATGCACAAATTGCATCTAGACAGCATGGAGATATTGGTAATTTGTTTTTAACAATGATTGATTTGCTCCATAAGTGAAAAACTGATGTTTAAAAATGCCTTTTTTTTCAATAAATCAAAAATCTGTGTGGATCGTTTGTGTAGGACAGTCTGAAGATGGTCTGTAGCAAGTTTGGTGTCAACTGAGCAAAAATTGTGGGAGGAGATAGGTTTAATAAGTTTTACAGTTTTTGAAAAAACAGAGTGATGGACTTCATAATTTGCAATAGGTTTAAATGTACAAAAGTTTCTTCAGTATTGGGGCTACAGTTTGGTGAAAGTTGCAAATCTGTAGCACGTATGGTTGATTTGTTGTGAATTTTCAAAATTTTGAACTTTAGAGGCTTGCTGTAGCGCCACCATCAGGACTATTGGCCTGTTTTTGCAGCTGAGGCAATCTGGCATGGGACTGGACCTTTGTGCGAAGTTTGGTGATTTTTTGCGCATGGGAAGTATGATTTCCTTGGAAGAAGAAGAACATGCAGCAAAACAATAGGGTCCTGGCAGCTTAGGCTGCCCGGCCCCTAATGAATGACAACGTTAACAGATGGATGTAAAATTAATCACCTGTCTGTTAACCTGTTTGTCATATTGTCTGAAAAGGTGATGTCAGTGTTTTGGTCATGATGATATAATGATATAAAACAAATAAAAGCAGGAAATTCTTCCATCAAGGAAACTTGAATCAGAAAATATTTGACATTTCTACTTTAAAAAATTATTGAAGATTTATTGACTATTAAATTTAAATTAATTGAATATACTTTATTTTGAAAACTAAAATAATACTAATAATAATGCTTTGTACATGTAAAAACAAATAAAAGTAACCAATAAATAACTATGAACATATACAACAGACTTTCAGTAAGCAATAGGCTGAAGAGTAGTAAAAAAAGCTGGTCTAGTCCGACCCCTATTCTCTTATAATCCATTAATACGCGATCAATCTAATTAACCAACTCTCCACCTCAGCGTCCAGCCCCACAGTTAAACCACTCTGTTCATGCTCTTAATGAAATAATCACAACCTAACCCAATCAAGACTGTGAAAAGAAAACCAATAACAACAATATCACCATTAGCATGCTTCACATTTTTCTTCCTCATCACTGTGCCTTTCAAAAATTAAGTTTTTGTACATATTTTATAAACTTATAAACTGTCTGATATTTGTACTTTGTTCAATTTCTTCCTCATTTTTACAAAATCACCCCACAAATAGATGTTCTGTTTCTTGCTTTGAATATTATTTGCACTGTGTAAATTCCACCAGATCAATGAATTTGACTGCTTATCCAAATAGCTGCGGATTAATTTTAATCAATGAATTAACTGTTAAGTTCTAGTGAATTGCCCGTGTTTACTAGCTCGGTCCAGTGTATGTGCTGCTTCTCATCCAGTGCCTGCAACTGGAAAACAGTTTAAAAACCGAATGTGAAAGTCTGTACCCTTTCCTGAAGAACTGATCATAATGTTTTTATCCTTTAAAAAATGAGGTGTTGTAGTTTTTAGCCTGAGCGAAGTGTTGACTTCATCCCCTGATAAGACGTGTCAACGCCTCAGTTTACTTCTTACCCATTCTCACTCCTCTAACATGTTCACACCTGAAACCATCCAGCGCTCAGTTATCAGTTTCAGTCTCCGTCCTACGCTTTGATCCTATGCTACACACACACACACACACACACACACACACATGCAGGAGCATAGCAAAGATTTATGACTTCTGTGAACAGGAAAGGCGCCCTCGACCCCCCTCCCCAACCTTTCCTGTAAACACTTCCCATCAACAACTCAAACACACCTTTACCCTCATCAGTTACTGGGCAATCATATTAGAGGATTTTGGTTTTAATATTCATGATGTGTCCACAATCATGGTTTGCACAGGTCAGATTTCACCAAATGTCACTGCTGCTTATTCCACTTGTTCTCAAATACCATTACAGATTTTCACATTTTTGAAAAATAATGTTTTTGGAGACTAACCCTGTTTGAAAACTAGAACAGTGTGAAATGAATTTATAAAATATGTATGAATACACACTGGAGGATCACAGAAGGCGTTTCATATCAGGGGCTTAAGGTACCCACCCTGCACACAGCTCAGAGCTGTGTTACTCCTTCCACCACAGACTCAGATACACACACACTGCTCAAGGTGACCTTAGATTTTTTTAAAGGCGAAAGACACATAGGAGGAAAGGAGGTCATGGGAAAGGAGGAGAGTGAGTAAAGGGACACGAGGTGACCCAGTAGAAGAAAAGATGGAGAGGGAGAGGCGGGTGAGGGAGGGAGACGGGGAAAGTAGAGGTGAGCGAAATGTCAAGGAGACTTAGAGGTAACGTCAGGAGACTGAGGCATTGTATTGCCCTACGTAAGTGTGTGTGTGTGTGTGTGTGTGTGTGTGTGTGTTCCTGAACAGATAAGCAGGGAAGCCCCCAGCGGGGAGTCCATCCTGGAATTTTTAACAGGAAATTTATTCTACTCCTAAACAATGGCATAATGCACGCACACACACATACACATACAAAAACACAGTGCACATGCACACGCACGCACACACACACACACACACACACACGCACACGCGCACACACACACACACACACACACACACACACTATCTAATTACCAGTGCAATACAGTGCAACAAAACATTTAAATCAAACCAAATCACTCACCTTGGACAGGATGTGCTTGCTTACGTGTGTGTGTGTGTGTGTGTGTGTGTGTGTGTATGTGTTTCTGTATAGTGTGTGTCTGTTTCTGTACAGAGTGTGTGTGTGTGTGTGTTCCTTGCGTGTAATATTTCATGTTTTTGCTGGTTATTCAGTCATTAAAACCGTATTTGTGAGCGTGCACCTGTGCATATTTCCAGTGTATGTGTGTTCTAATCACACCGCGTTTATAATTCAATTTGATAAATTTTCATTTTTAATTTGCCGCATTCATGTGCAATAGCTGCCCCAGGTGTACACTTTGAAGTGGGATCTCAGATACATGAGCACACGCACAGCCTTTCACACAATGACGTGTTTAACAGGAGGCTGGAGTCTGGTGAAAGGCTCCGCCGTTAAAATAACAAGTGTGTGTGTGTGTGTGTGTGAACGTGTGTGTGTGCAGGAAATACACTTCTGTCTTTCCAGGGTTTCTGCATGTGTGTAGATATTCCTGTTGTTCTGTTTCTCATCCAAAGAAGACACATTAAGAGTTTTCAGTGTTGACATGGACACATTTGCAGTTGCGTCACAAACCTTCTGGCAACCGATGTGGAGAGCTTCAGGAGATCTGGCTGCCTGCAAATGATGTAAAATCAAGAAAATAGACGTGCTTACATAACACAGTTGACAGTAGGGATGTTAAGTAAGATTATTTTGTTTTTGTGACTGATGGTCTCAGCATGACTTTCTTTTTTTAAATCTTTTTTTAACATTTAAAATTGGCCAAATCTTATGTCATGGTAGAGCTATGTACAGTGTATTGCTTCACTCAGCACCTTAACCCCCCTCCATTTATTCAATTCAGCTGAATTGTATTTGTATAGCCCAGTATCACAAATCCTAATTTGCCTCAGACTGCTTTACAACATGCGACATCCTCAACCCTTGGACAATGACAGCCGAGAAGTTAAAAACAATTGAAGAAACCTCAGGAAGAGCAACTTAGGAGGGATCCCTCTCTGAGGAAATACAGTGAGTGCTGGACGGAGCAGTGAGCAACAACAACCCCTCCCACATGGAAATGCTAAGGTCTAGGTACATTGTCTGAGGGGTTACTTTTGGTTCCAAAGGTACCATATTGAAAGTGTTTGGAGAAAACAGGGCTTTAAATGATTTCTCTGTGTATCAGCACAACAGTTTGCTGATCCTTTCCACCAGTGAAGAGGATTAGTATCCATGGAGGGGGGGATTGTCTCTCATATAGGCCTCTGCCTCTGGGTCATTAGCTTGTTAAGAGGTGCTGTTGTCATTTCCCAAATGTGACATCATGGCATTGCCCTGGTGGCGTTGCGCGACTCCACTGTCTCATTATCTCCCCCTGTAGGGCCAGTAAAATATATTTATTTGTTTTTTAACTGTTTAACCGATAGTTTTAATCGGTCAAAATTCTTAATGTCTGCTGACAGTTAATTATTAACATCCCCAGCTGACACTGTTAATCACTGTATAGTTTAATGAAGTCTAATTAAGTAGAAGCCGGATATGGTAGATTTGTCTCCATATTTGTCCCTGGTGCAGAGAAGAGTCATGTCCCTGGTCTCAGTTATTATCTAGCTGGTGGGTTAATGTGAACATACTAATATCAGCCTCTACTGAGTATGTTGGCTGCCTCTCAGACGCACTGATAGCAACAGCGATGGCTTTGTGACTGGAAATCTGTGCTCAGGCCTGTTATTTCTAAGCTGTTTTTACATCTAATCATTCCACTTTAAAGTTAAAGCAGGGTTTAGAAGAGTTTCTCTTACTTGTTGCCAACTGAGTCCCATGGGTGGCTTCTAGTGGCTTTAAAGCCCAGCGTGTCCCCGTGAGTGATGTGACTAACATAGATTCAGACTGCAACAACTCAGACTTGCAAATTTTCTGCCCCTGAAACTATTTTCAAACATGATTGATTCAACCAGTTGCTGTACAGATCTATCTTGTGCGAGCTGGAGGAAACACAAAAGCAGAGACAACAACAGCAAGAAGTCAGGAGGCTGAAGTTGTGCAGCACCAAATATAAAACAGAAATGATGCAAATTTGTTTTTGGAACTTCAGCAACATCTGTAACACTTTGCGTTACTTGTCCCTTATGTTCCTATGGTTCACCAGAAGGAAACAGATATGTTACTGTTTGGAAACATTTTGATAATTTGATACCAATTAAAGGGAAAATGGAGACAGTGTTTTAACTGGGACACTCTCAGTTAATAATTATAAATTGCTAGTGTAACATAAAGTCTGTTTGTCAAGGCACAGCAGATCAACCGAACATGCCAACATGTTAAATCTGTCTAAAGGCAGGTACATAATTAACAAACAGGGCCACCAAATTACATCTTGATAATTAAAATTTTAGTTTAAGTTTGTTTTTTAATTAAAATGTGTCTGGAGATAGACATCAACATAAATCCAACACATTATTTCCAAAGAAAAATTGGCCTCGTCGTAACATTAATTTAGAAAATTTAATTTATAGCGCACAACATTAATGATGCCAACTGCAACCCATAAATTCTAGCACAATCATGTGAGCTAGCTAATGCTAAATGATTGTTTGGCACCTTTTTTTCACAAATTGGCAGATTAGCTGTATTATTATGTCAAGCGTACGGACAGTCGTATGAGACACAATGGATCATTTTATAATTTTCAAGCAAGAGACTCTGACACACCTCAGAAACCACAGGTGAAAGTGCAGAGGGTGAGGCTAGCGCACCTAGCCATGCTACAACTGCTGTTGACTTAACAGCCACAGGCAAGCAGCAACAAATAAAGAACCAAAATATTTGGAGAATTATCTAAAGTGCAGCTCAGCTTTATACAATATAGTAGAAGGGGGGGTTCCTGCTCTGTCTCTCTTTGAGCTAAGAGGTCCATGGCCTGAAAAAGACCCCTGATGTAGAGGATAAAGTTTCCCAAAAGAAGTCCTTAAAATTAAATGACCAAAAACATTGCTCATTAATGCTTTCTAGAGTGACATACAGAGGCGTGTCCTGATCAGACACCGCTGTTGGAGCCATATGTTTGATTTGTGTGAAAGGTATTATCCCGCCACGCCACTAGGTGGCTTATGTCACAGGCTGAGGCAGGCCATGGTATTTAAGTTCATCCCAGTAAGCACTGGTATTGCTGATGTTAGGAGGCAAGCAGTTTTCGACTGTGCTAACATTTATATGGCTATATTTACTGAAACTCTGTGTTGGAACTTCTAGGAAGTTATATGGACATTATGGAAAAATAACAAATGATGATTGTGTTGGTAAAAATTGGGAGTTTTCTGAATACATGTCCAAACAGTTCAGCCAATTAGCAACCAGTAGTGACTAAAATATAGGGCTAGTTTCTACAGAAGTTTCCGAAACAGGGCTAGTTTCTACAGGAGCTGTAGGAACTAGCCCTGTACTTTAGCAGGACCACATCCTTTGTGCCTTCCAACACTAGTGTAGTGGTTAGAGCACTTGCCTTCCATGCGGAAGGTCCTGGGTTCAAATACTGCTGGGGTTGATATCAGCAAAAGCATGTGGTCGCAAAAGGTTCGAAGAGAGTAACTCTGGTATCGGAGCCAATTCCTCAATGGGGGCACGTCGCATGCCCATTATAGACGGGAGGTTCCAGATGTAAAAGCAGATTCACTAACAAATCACTGTTAATAAATTAATGTGCTTTATGATGTAGACACTATAGTTAAGATTTTAGTTAGGCACAAAAACAACTTGGTAAGGTTTAAGCTGCTTTCACATTGTCACATAGTAGCCGCAACCACAATGGCCTAGAGAGTGTTCTGCCAAAAAGTAGTGTTTTAAAGGCGTCTGCTGCCAATACAGTCCATGGCTATGATGACAGGCAGGTGCTTTGGTGAACACTGGCAGATGTGCAAGCTAGCTTGTAGGTGCATACTGTAGCAAGACAATGGCAATCACTGAAATCACCAAATATATTACCAGTCATCTGAAGTTTGGTGGAAACTTTATCAGCTTTCCTTCTGGCTGTCCTTTTAAGTTGCTAACACTGTAATTCGGAGTCAGCTACTCCAACTTGCCTCCTCTCTTCTTTTGTGATACCCACTATTTGATTGGCCAAAGCCAGACGGCAGCCACGAGAGTTCAACATGGTGAACTCTGCCTGAGAGAGCAAAATCTGTGTGCATTGATGTGGGCGGCAACCTCTTCATAACCCTATCGCTGTGTTTGAAACTGCTCCCCTTCTGTTGCCTCCCCCTCATTGAAATGACTGGCAGCAGTGTGAAAGCCTCTTTTAGGGAAAGATCATGAGTTGATTCAGTTTTTTTTTTTTCTTAAGGTCAGGGCAGCCTTGTTGTCATGGATACAACAGAAAAAGAACCAGTAAACACTCAGCGGTCTCCCAAAGTCCAATGTTTTGTATACCCATCCATCCAACCTGACCTCCTCCCCTAGTAGCTCTTTAATGAAGTCACCTTACTTCCTCCTTTGCTCCTGTCACAATTACTCAAGGGCTTTACCACTTGAACATAAACATATGTTTTAGGGGGGGGCACCTGCGACAGCTGATGTTGTAATTGTTCTCAGGAGAGGAGTCGCAAATTGAATAATGAATCATTTACATGGCTTTAAATGCAGCAGCTCTTCCAAGGAAATCCATCTGGAAAATGACTTAACTGCTCAAAAAGTCAATACAGCTAATTAACTCAAATATTTCTCTTTAAACTTTTTTTATTCATGTTTTTATTTCCATCTCTGTTTTTTATTGACATCTTTACAAAGTGATGTCTGTGTAACTGTCCACCAGTGGAGCCAGAGTTTAGAGGCCAGACGCATTACGAACCACAGAGTTATGTGTGTGACATTATCAAGTGCTGAATTGTGAGCTACATGGCAACAGTGATATCTGTATCCATGGCGATTTGGTTGTCTAGTATGCAAGCAGTTTCCTAGGCAGCAACACGTGTTGCCTTGTCTGAGCTTTCGGTAAAAATCCTGCTGGCAGAAGGTGAATTTATCTTTTAATAATGTCATTGTTTACATGATGGATGGATGACTAGATAGATAGATAGATAGATAGATAGATAGATAGAGCAAGGGAGGAAAAGTATGAGCTAGAAGAGAGAATGAAATGGAGTTTGAGCTTGGAAAACAAACCTACTGGAAAACAGAAAAAAAGAGTGAATAGAGAGCGAAATGGAGCCAAGAGAATGGCGAGAGCATGTGGGTGTCTGTTCCTGAACAGAAGAGTCAGATTAAAATAGAACAACGGCCATATGACGACAGTATGAATGTCAAACACCTGAAGCCGAGAGAGGCAGCCGGAGAGAAAGAGGGAGAGAGAAAGAGGGGCATAATAGGATGTGAGGGATACACAGAGAAACAGACAGGTGACAAAGGGAAAGGGGTGGAGATTGTGAATAGTGAGACTATGCAAAGCATTAACAGAGACCAGAGCGACAAAGAAGGAGTGGTGAATCAGATACAGATGAGCGCAGGGCTGAGGGAAGAAAAGGTGAGGATGAAGAATGGAGACCATTATTGTGGCCTCCCTGCCAGAGTTTGTGTGAAGGAGTGTTTTTCTCCTGTGCTCTCTCATCACTCTTCCTTTTTCCTGCCCAGAGCTTTGAATAGCTCCTCACAGCAGTGCTGCGAGAATGAGAGAAGTATTGTCTCCAACAAGGGTGCTATCACACATATGACACATTGGTTGCATTTTCATAAGGTGGTTTTGAGTGGCCATGATATTTAGAGCAGCCCTGATTGGCACTAGTTGACATTTGAGAGGAGGCCAGTGCCTCGGTGAGGACTGATGACAATCAGAGCCATTTAAATTAGACAAGGTGCTTAACATTGTACTGCATCCCTACTCAGTCTGCATCAGGAACATGGACGAGACTCGGATATGATTATGTAATATATTAACAAAACTGTAATTCAAAACACGCAAGAGACATACAGTGTGAATAACACTTTAAAAGGATATCAAAATGTCACTAACAGTCATTGTTGGAGCAGTAGAAGGTTATTTTCAGTATCAATAAAGACCACAGAAGCTTTAAAGTTCAAAACTGAGGTTACGGACGTATTTTGTGTTGTAGTTTCTTAAGCTTGTGTTAACCACAGACCTTATCTCAGGTATGTAACCAAAAATCCATTGAGATTGAGACGAGGGAACCGTGAGTTGTGAAATACTGACTCCTGTCCAAGTTTTAGGACTCATTCCTGGAACACTCTATTGTACTTCTTCCTTGTATCCCTCAGAGCATTAGGGGAATAAAGAATAGACCGAATCACTGTGACGTCACACTAACAACAACAATGACTTGCAATTGTTGTTGCTTGCGCACCTGGCAATTGATTACAATTGCGGAGACGTGAAATCAGCAAACTTGTTTATTTCGGTTGTCATTTTCAGCTGTAACTGTGACGTTTAAAGATATATATAGTTAAACACGGTGGTCTGACCTACCTGACATTTTTTTGTGCTTATTTTATGTAGTTGCAATATTCTGCTGTGGACAGGGCTGCAGCAAAATGTATTATAGCCAACTAAAAATATCAATATCAGTGTCAGTGAATGCTATATTTGAATGTTTGCTCCACTTTACCTTACACTCTAACTGATAGAGGCAGTGGTAACTCAGCAACTCAGTGATCTGCCAAGTAACATGGCTGCTTTTGTCAATGGACTCTGGTGGCTTTGGTATAACAGGCCCAATTCCCACTCAGAAAAGGCAAAGTAAAGCGGTGATAATATTCTAAATATAGTGTACACTTAAACTGATATTGCTCAGTGCCGTTTGATTTTATGTACACGACGTTGCACCGTCAATGCAGTTTTTTACTAAAGTGTCATAATGTCTCGTTAACATGTATGTTTTTGAAACATGGACAGTCTCTTCTGGACATATAGGTAAAAAAAAAAAAAAATAGGACAAAACTACTTTTTTCTCCATTAAACTTTTCTAGAAATTGTAAAATACAATTCACATGCAAATTTATGGCATTTCTGAGTAGCCTGACTTATTGAATTTAAAATTACAATAATATGGTGTACTTGTTAAGACATGCAGTAAATTGAGCCTGTAAATAACCAAAGGTTAGAACAATGAATCAAAAGAACATCACAACTTGGTATCGTCGCCATCAGTGTAACTGTAGGAGTGACACCCGTTGCAGGAACATTAGTGCAGAGGTACTTGCTGGTTTACTTACAGACATGCTGCACACAGAACAAGCTCGCTGGACACAGTTATTAATTAATATTCAACAAGAATGACATGCCTTATTACTGTATGTTTACCTTCATATCATGGCTGCACGACATTGGATAAAACTGACATTGCGATGTTTTTCTCTGCAAGGTATACAGTGATATGAAAAAATACACAGCATTCCTTGAATACATCTAATAGGAAAAAAAGTGTAGACAAGTGCATCTGCATGGAAAATAAAAATACTAATAGCAAACCTGAAAAATGACTTTTTACTAGAATTTCTGAGAGGTAGGAGGAGGAAATTAATACACTGGCTGACTCACCATGGCACCATTGTATTGATGTAATTTTATCAATCCAGGATAAAATCAGTGATCTAACATGTCATGTTAACAATGCATGTTGCTTAAGCTAAAGTAAGGGGCTCCCTTATGTTGTGCCCATCCTCTTCCTCGCTCATTTACAGGTGGTGGTTGGCTATTAACAGGACATGCTTTGGTTGTTTATCTTCTCTTTGCGGATTAGTGTTAATGTTACCTTTCCAGCCTTGCAGCTCCAAACTAGTCAGTAAGCCTCTGGTTTCTTTAGGTTAGCTCAATTAGCTTTAGCCTTGCTCGTAGCTGGTAACTAGCTTTTACAGTCCTGAAATTCTGTGGTGAAGAATGGTTGCATTACATAGATGCTTTATTGCTTCTGCTGATGTTCTTCAGCTGTTTTTTCCATTTTTATACTCAAACCTGAGCTTATCTAGACACTTTTTTGTTTGTTTTTTGCCTTTATTGGAAGGGATGGTCTAAGCAAGGAAAGGAAAGGAGGGATGACATGCGGCAAAGGGCCACAGGTTGAAACTGAATCCGCGGTTGCTGTGGCAAGGACAATGCCTTTGTATATGGCACGCCAGCTCTACCCACTAATCTACTGGGCACCCCATTATCTAGATACTTTCTGCTGACTACTGTAGCTTCGATTATGGTATTCTTCATCGATACTGTTATATATATCATGCAGCTTTACTTCATATTTTTTACTTCCATGTTTACTTGGAAGCAATCTTCTTCTTCCTTGGCTATGTTAGTGCATTTCTACAATTCTTTGCACATCTCCACCGCCAGCTGTTGATCAGTGAATTAACGTGAAACCATCGGCAGGACTGTGTATCATGTCTACCGTGTGCGTGAGTATTCTAATGCACGAGCACATCATACTAACACGACAGGGAGCGACTCCAAAAAGCATTCCTCAAGAGTTCAAAAACAGACTTTGAATTGAAAAGCACTAACAAAGACAAAGCAAGGCAAATGTGTTTGCAGCACCCTTCAATAAGGCAATTTGAAGTTCTTCACATAAGGCATTAATGCATCGAGGCAAAATTTAAAAGAAACAGATGGTTTGAAAGACACACATAAATAGGATTTAAAGGATTAAAACAAAGTAACATCAGAGAATAAAGATGAATCTAAATGCAGAGGTGTCGAAAGGCAAAGGCCTAATACTGCGGTTAACCACCTGGCCTGTTTAACATAACATACATCATTTTGTGCACGCATTACATGTGCATATCTTGCAGGTAAGGCTTATCAGCACCACAGAAAACCTGCATACATAAGAGCAATCACACAACCCAATACATTTGAAATTTTACAAGAACACCAATAGGAGAAAGGAGTGATGAGGATTCACATGAATGAACTCCCCTACATCAGATTAAAAATCGGCTCTGCTCACTTTTTAAATTCTTTCTGCTTTTTCTTCTTTAATTAAAATGTAATATTGATGAGACCAGATGAGAGCAGCTGTCTGCTGTTGTCTCAGGAGATGCCAAAACAGCCGTAGACCGACTGAGAGAAGAATTGGCAGAGCTTCATTACTGACAGAATATCTTCTGTCAAGTTTTATAGCATCAAATCAATATAGTTTGATTGGCTATAGATGAGCTCATACGAAATTTGGCCACAGGCTTTAATTGAGGCATGAAGTCTTAATGACGCCACCAAAAAATGTGATTTGAATGATTGATTTTTATTGTAGATCTGTGATACATTAGAGCTCGGTAACCACAGAGCACATATTGGACTGATTGAAAAGACAGTGACAGTAGAGGCTCCTCAGTGTTGTATCTGGGCTTCTTGGCCTTTCTCCAAACATTCTTGTGAACGCTTGTCCCTCTCGTCTGAGCGATATGTGAATTTCATCAGTGAGCACTTCTCTGTCTTTAAGGGACTGAGTTCCCCCGGTGTACTCTGTCAATTCCTGCCTTCCTACTTGTTCTTTCAGGTCTGAACCTCTGTTTCTCACTCTTTCTGTCCATCATCATCTTCCCTCAAGTCATGCTGAGGAAATATTTATGAATTATGGTCCGTTGGCTGGTCTCACTTTAATAGATTTCACTCAAAACTCCAGAAAAATCTCTCTGTCTTACACACAAACACACACACACTTAGGATGGTTAATTAAGCAGCAAGACCGTGATGCACCTGTTTCTCCTGTTCTTCACACAGTCACAGGTCAGCCTTATCAGCGCCATAGCAGCATCACTTTATCGTTTTACGCCTCCAGTCCTTTATCTTCTTTGTGTGCATGTGTGAAAGCGAGACAGAGAGAAAAGGATGTATTGTCTTCCCTCCCATTTTCACTGTGAGCCTCCATTGACTTTGTCCTCTCGGATTTTTGCACACTTTGATTCTTATTTCTGGAAATATCTTTGGGGCGTTGAATGTGTGTGCTCATGTGTAAGCATGTGTGTGCGTGTGTGTGTGTGTGTGTGTGTGTGTGTGTGTGTGCATGGCAGGGCCTGTCATCATGGCTTGGCTGTATTCTACAGTGCATGTGTCTCCAGTATGTTAGTGATGCTACTGGAGACCCAGCTCTGTTGGAATAACAACCAGGACCCAATGCAGCACTACCAGCCTCCCTCTGGCCATGCCATGTGTGTGTGTGTGTGTGTTTGAGTGTGTGCCCTCGCCTCAGTCTGCCTCTCTCTAAAACAGACATTCAGACACAGTGATTTAGTCTTTATATTTGTCCTTTTTTTTACTCTTCTCTCTACAGCAACTAGACAAACTGGCAAAAATCAATCCGCATCACTCAGCTCAGATGTTAAACAGCGAACAGTCGTCCCTCGCGTACTTAAACGTCCATGGTTAAACACAGAGCAGGTGAAGGAGTGAGCAAGCTATGGATTTGCTGAAATACACCAAGGGGCTTGTCAGAGCATGTAAATAGTTGGTTTTACATAAAGATCTATAGGCATGAAGGAGGATGCCTTTAATTATGTGCAAGGGGGATGCCATTACCCTTCATCCTCTGCTGTTAGATCAAGGTCGAACAGTGAACTGTCTTGAAATGCAGATTGGCTTGATTCAGTCAGACTGCTCCGTGAACAATGCAGCAGATAAGAAATACAGGCGCTACCCTAAAGACTCCAATTAGCTCCTTAAACTAATCCTCACGGTTGAGTCTTTAGCTAAGCTAGGTCTTTACCTAATGTGGCCAATTTAGATTATTAGTATTCAGCTAACTGGCTAATCTAAGATCTGATTCCCAAGTGAATGTGCTACCTTCATTACACCCATGAGTGTACTCAAGCGCCAAGTAATGTGAAGGTGTTTCCCATTGTGAATATTTTGTAAAATGGTTGCTGCAGTGAAAACAAAACCTCACTCGAGGTTTTTATGTGTGAATGTTGCATGTTTCACCTCAATTTGAGTCTGACTCAGACATTTAAAGCTGACGATGATGTGGAATACAATTCATTCCCTTGCTCAACAATCAGGACACTCACATGTACATGAATAACCTGTTTATTAGTGGGTTATTGGAGTATCCCGTTTATGTGTTTAAGCATGTAAACACCATATCCCGTTTACAGAAACATGGATAAAACCCACGTGAAGTTAGGTACTCCAAAAGAAATCTGTGGCATCTATACACCTCATCCCAGTTATTGAGGGCCACTGACTATCTGCGCATGTTACCTTGGTTACATGGTATCAGCAATGGATGAAGTGAAAGTGTCTTACTTCTGGAGCAATAGGAAGGTTAGCGTTGTCGCCTCACAGCAAGATGGCTCCTGGTTCGAACCCAGGGTGGGGGAGCCCCTCTGTGCAGAGTTTGCATGTTCTTCCCGTGTCTCTCTGGGTCCTCCAGCTTCCTTCTACAGTCCAAAGGCATGCAGGTTAGGGTAACTGGTGTGAATGAGAATGTGAATGTCTATTTGTCAGCCCTGCGATAGTCTGGCAACCTGTCCAAGGTGTGCCCCGCCTCTCGCCCAGCATTAGCTGGGATAGGCTCCAGCCCAGCCCCCCCACCCCCCCGCGATCCCTAACAGGATAAGCGGTTACAGAAAATGAATGAATCAAGGAATGTAATGGAAGTTTAATATAGCAGGTAGCTTAGATGGGAAAAGGCATTAAGACGCTGACCTATTCAAGTCTGTAGTTGAAATTTTCCCTCCACCCGCAATCACTGAGCTCTATCATGACAACTCTATCCCACCAGTCACGGCTTCGGCTATCTTCATCCATTGCTCCCTTGCTCTGGGCAGTGGCAGTGAAAGTGAAAGTGAAAGGCAGACACCGGTCAAAGTCAAGGACCTGTGTAAAATTTCCTGACACTCCTGTCTCCCATTGCTGGCGATCAGGTTGAGGAGCAAAGACCACAGCGGTCTGTTGGCATTTGATAGTGCTAACCTGATAAAAGGAAGTGGATTCATTTCAAGCCACAGTCAAATTATTTTAAGTGTACCAGTTACACGATGTGAGATGTCAGACTGCCAGTTTGTTTTGTCAACAATCACTGCGACGGGGTGCCCGATGGCTTAGTGGTTAGAGCAGGCGTGCCATGTACGAAGGCAACGACCTTGCTGCAGCGGCCACAGGCTAAATCCCAACCATTGCTGCATGTCATTTCCTTTCTCTCTCCCCCTTTCACACTTAGACTGTCTTATCCAATAAAGGAAAAAGCCCCCAAAAGAAAATAGTCACTGTACCTGCGCAAAGAGAAAGCAGCAATCAGTAACCAGGAGTAACTAGAGTAACTAGTATTTATCATGTATACAGGGAATGTGAATAATCTGATTTCTCTGTGCTCGTGAAAGAACCCTATCTCGCATATGAGCATGACTGGGATATGCCTCATTGACGGGTTATTCACGTACATGTAAACACACTGAATAACATAATTTACCTACAACTGACCTCTGGGACAATAAGTCAAAGGAAATGTAAAAACTGTAGAGTCTCTAAACAGGTGTTTGAGGGTTTTCACAGCACTAGTTCATATTTAGGGGACAGAATTAAACGTCTTGTATGTAGGACTTAGTTGTCTTAACAGTAAGGTTGCAGATTGCAACCAACTGAAACTGTTTCCAAAGCATGTAGGAGAGCTGTGGTGACCGACACAAAAATGCAAATGGCTCTTATCTAGACCTAGTGTTTGGTTTGTCTGCTCTGGGCCACTGTAGAAACAACATAGTGGTCTCCCTGGACGTGGACCTGCTCCCTGAGTAGATATAACTGGCTCATTCTAAGGTAATGAAAACACACCAGTGATTTAAAACTAATGAAAAGATAGTTATGAATATATCCAATATCTGTCAGTATGTTCACCTAAATCCTACACACTGGACCTTTAAAGGCAGCGCTTATCAAAGCATATGTATGACCATGAGAAGTTTGTGGGAACGCTTTGATTGTGTTCACAGAGGTGTCTTTTGAAAAATTCAAAGCTGTCAACAGCACCTCCTTTAAAGACAACATTTTTGTGTGTTGCTGTGGTGAAGTGGCTGATTGTTGCTGATGATCAGGGTAGAGGGTCAGCTGAAGAAAATTTGATATGATTTACCTTGATGATGATTACAGTTTTGATCCTGTGCAGATAGGAGTGCACAAGAGAAAGAAATTGTGTTTGATTTGTGTCAGGGCTAGTTTTCCGAAAACAGGACCTGTAATTCACGTCACATCAGCGGATCAACATCAGATCCAAACAACACGACTGTCACTCACCTTTTATGGCAGGGCTGTCCACCAAAATGATAAAATAACAGCTGGTCACATATAATAGCCACATAGGGGCAAATCAGACAACAGGGAGGCTTCGCTCAAAAAATTATATAAAACATTAAGGTCTAAAGTTCATCTTTTACCTAAGAAGCATCCATCATTGTTCCATCTCCATGAGATGCTTATTCTTGATATATGTTTGTTTTCTAAACCTTATGTTTTCATTCTGTTTCTCCACATTATGAATTTAATATCGTAATTTCAGTCTGTGCACAACATCTGTTGCATATCTGTCTGTCTAGAAAGAAAAACTCCTCCTCTATCGGTTTTCCTTTTTTTTTTATCTGTTAAAGGTTTTTGGAGTTTTTTTCTTTATCTGAACTGAGGGTCTAACAATAGAAGATGTCATATATTATTCCAACTGTAAAGCCTTGTGAGGCAAATTTGTGATTTTGGGTCATAGAAATAAAATAGATTTGACTTAATTTGAGCGCACTCCATCCATTGATGAAGATCATGAGATGTGGCTAGCAGAGTCCTGCACAGGGCCATTTTTGAAAACCTGCACCCGCCCATATCTGTAAAGCTCAGTATTAGAACTGACCTGTTACCCGTCATTATGTCTAACTCAAAGCTGCACCAGCCCACACCCATTAATAAAGGTCCTGCCACCAGATGTGACCTGCACCTGTGATTAAACACACACACAGGCTACAGTCACTCACATTAGGCTGGGTTCTCAGTTCGTGAATTACAAATCTAGCGGAGAAAAAGTCTCTTCCACTGGTTGCATTCGATACCGGGATGCTGAAAACATTCTGTGCAATCACTGTGAGGTTAGGAAACATTTTAGCATGCTCCTCCCACCACCATAAAACATCAAAAGGATCCTCCTTGGGTGTCTTCAACTCACTGTGGGCTGCCACCTTATCATCAGGATACAAAGTTTCATCTCTGGAGTCTTCCTGTCAGTGACAAATGCGACGATAGGGTCAAAGGTTTGACTTCTGCCAATGACTTTCAAAATAAAAGGAATTGGGGCTTGATGATACTGACTTAGATGTCAAAATATTACACATATCCTGCATATATTTCTCATTTGTTTTATTCTAAAAAATAAAAGATATACTTTTGTTCTCACCCACTGCCCGTCCATGTGTAGGTCATCTTTACTAATGCCCGTACCCGTAAAATTATATATGTACCTGCAGGTACCCGACCCAGTGTATGACTCTGATGGCTAGAACTTCTAGAAATTTTCTACTAATTCAAACAAGTTCTGATCATTTCTCATAAGCTATAAAATAGAGACATAAAACAGCAGGAAATCTGGTTGTCTTTCTTGACAAAAGACAATAGGATATGTTATTGTATTTAACAAGCCACCACTACCCCCTCCTCCTAATCTTTCTCCTTGTCTATCAAATATATTTGAAGTAGCATTTTCTTGCATCTCACATCATGAATATTCCATATTTCACTGGTCTGCTCCTCAGGGGCTCCAATCTGCTTCCTGTTGAACCTTTCGCCTGCTGCTGCTGGATTCATATGGAGAGCCCCTCAGAGAACAGATCCTGCTCCACCAAATACAACTGTGTAACTATTTGTGTAATTATGCTTTCACTATTAGTGAGCAAAAATACTGCAAACATGAGGGCTGATGAGCAAAGCTGGGTCAAATCCCTGTGGGAATTAATCTGGTTTTAATCAACTTGAAATCAGACAGCATATATAAATGTGTACAAATCAGGCAGTGTCAGAAAAGACATCTTTTATGTACAGTAGAAGTACAACTCCAAACAATACAGCACTCACTGTATTGTTTTATATGATAGAATACATCCCTGCTCACCAGGCAACCAAACAGGTTATCATAAAACTTAGAAAGAGAGTGAGAATACTATCTGGCCTAGTTCTGCTCAGTGGGAAATTATCTCAATATTATACAGACCTGATTTGACTTTATCCTGCAAGCTACAGCTCCATCCATGTAGACTTAATTAAGATTTTCAGTGAGTTGTCCTCCTGGAGTTATGCTCCAAATGTCTGCCTCCCTCTCCATTAACTCTGATTTTTGACTGCTGTAGTTCAGGCAAAAGATTGAATGAAAGGGTAAAATTGTGCCCTGTATTTTTTTTGTCCTAACCTTCACAGCAAGTTGGCATTTTCGTGTTCAGCAGTCAAGCCCCGCTTCGCTACAATCTCATTTCCATACCACTATACCTGTGGGTTGACCACTATGTTCTTGTGCTGTTTTACACCGTCTGCAGAGCGGCTTCACAGAGATATTAAGGTTTAAGTGTCCTCCTGAAGAGCAAATTGAGCGCAGTTCTTGCAGGGGAAGTGTACACACTTCAGACACTTTGTACCGCTTTGCCTACAGTTAAATACCTGCAGCAAGAACAAATAAAAGTGGAAAGTAAGACAGAAGATAAAGACGGTAGATTGAGACTGAGGCCAGGTACAGGAAACAGGTACAAGGTCGGAAGTAATGAAATTATAAGCAACTCACTTGAAGTTAAGGCAAAAAGATAAGAAAGACTTTAACCATGCAGGAGCCAGGCCAGAGATGCCAAATTGATTTTCCAGTCAGTCTAGGAGTGTACAGTGATCTATGGTGTCAGAAGCTGCACAGTGATCCATAGTAAGCACACAATCATTCACCTATTTATTAATGGCAGCTTCAGTGGAGTGACAGGCCCTAAAAGTGGCGCGAACAGGTTCAGAAAGGTTACTGTTAAAGATGTGGGCTGAAAGTTGACTGTGAGACGCTTTCAAGTACAGTGGAAACTGCTTGTAGTGATCACAGTAACAATGATTGATGGATCAAAAAGCTTAATCATTCCTATACTATTGCTGTTTAAATAATTTTCTTAGTCTGCTCACTTTGGGTTTTTCATACATGACAACATATGGAAAAACTATTGAAAACCACAGTAATTCTATATATGCAAATATTTTTTAACTTGACTCCCATGATACTTTGCCTTTGCTCCAGCTGGCTGCATGAGGTTGGTGCTATGTGCACACTGAAATCATGACCGCAACAGGAAAGTCATTTTCTTTCAATGTAAAATACAGTCTCCTTGTAGCTTAAGACAAACTCCCAAAAACGAGCCAATGAGATGCAGCAGTGAAACTTTGTGTTCCTCAGGCTACAACTAGAAACAGTCATGCCTGCTAGTGATGGAAACAGAAAATGAATGTGTTCAGGGAAAACACTTATGGTTGAAGCCACCGTAATTATATGAACTGATAATGCTCCGTAATGCAACGCCCACGTAGTGAAACAGCTGTACTGTATTTTGAAACTGTCAGTAAAATTTACTAAATAGGGAAGCTCTATGTTTCATTACTTTATATTAATGTGATAAATATACAAATGTCAATTGGATGGTAGTCTGCACGAGAAATGAGGTGAAAAACAGTAATAATAATCATCAGCTCATAGTGATCAATTTGACCCAGACAGATGTGTGATCATTACAAATGTTTCCACTGTTGAACAAAAGTTGGAGACTGGTTGACAATTAATCAGAAACCCTGGATCATGATGTGTTGTCTTAATCAGAGGTTTAACCACAGCAGTTTGAAATTATTGGCAACAATATCGGTATTATGTGTGAAGTTAGCAATATTCAGCGTTATAGGTCCCTGAAATGGCCAAGTTATGTAGGTTAGGTTTAAAAAAAGAAACATGGCGACAGTGTACCTTAAAATAACTCAAAGTCCACTTGTATTTACATGAGACACAAAAAACGGTCTTCTGGGGAAAAGTGCTGTGTTTTGTGACCTATCTTCAACCCCAACCTGCCACCTTACACAAAGTTCCGCTTTTCATACTGCGTCCTTCTTTTCTTCCATCCACGCATTGGTGACTTGATCGCAGCCCTCTCGATTGCATAGGTTATACACAAATTAATGGCTCATGAAAAAGTGGGTTATATACAAATTATGGTGCATTATTACTTGTCCTGGACCAGGGGTAGGCATCCTGCAGCTCCGGAGCCATATGCGACTCTTTAGTCCTCTCTGCAGTGGCTCTCTTTTGCTTTGACAAAAAAACAACAACATTTTGTCAACTAAAATGCATGTCATATATCTACAGCCTGGCACCTTTTCCTCTATATTTTGACAAACCTTAACAGCAGTAAGTAGTCTTAAGCCTCCCTAGCTGGGCCAGCAATGGATTCCAAATCCATAAAAGTAGAAGTCTCAGAGGAAAATACTGAATTTAATAGTGGGTGGACAGATTTGTCTGCCTTCACCGCCAATGTGTCAAGTTAAAGTCACAAATGATTGTAAATAGCCCACTGCAGAGGAGCCATCTTGTAAATCATATTTCTGAATGCTCTTTCAGACCTATTTTTAATATCCACAGGCTAATTTAGACTTAATACACAATGTTACCATGAGGCTCAAATATGCTTTGCGGCTCTAGGCAGATTTTTCTGAATTATTTTTGATCAAAAATGGCTTTTGATGGTTAAGGTTGCTGACCACTGCCATGGACAAAGTAATTCATAGCTGACAGAGATGGTTTAAGATACAAGAGTCTCAAGTGTTGCTGTCAAATTTAGGGGTTAATTTGAAATAAGACTTACAAATCAGGCATTGGTCAGGTGGGAAGTTTCATTCAATGGTGAGAAGACATTCACACACATAAACAATGTATTCTGATAGAATGGTTCGTATCATATCCTACGAAAAATGCACACAAAACAGTTTGAATGACGTCATGTCCGTAATGTACAGTCACATAATTAACGTAAAGTTACGGAGGTTCGGTTGAGGAAAAGAAACATGGCGAGGACATACCTTAAAATGATTCAAAGTTCACACAGTTTTCCAGGGGAAAGTCCAGATTTCTTCCGGATTTCTGTGACTCATCCACCACCCCACTCTTTACTCCAACCAGCAATGTGCTGGAAACAAGGAAGCAGTAGCGTGGTCCCCTGATTACAGCCTTTCAGAATTTATGGGATGTGTACGAATTTGTTTGCATTCATTTCAGTAGGAAAACATACCAAGCGTTTGTGAGAAGAGCCTGACATAAACCAATCATATTCAGACTGTGCATGAAGAATCAGATCGTTTATCAGTAGGGCTCAATAGACAGTGATCTGTTATTTATGAAACCAAATTTGAGGGTCTTGGTGGGGATTCAGCTTTAAATAATTGGCCAATTTGTAGAGCAACCAGTAGGTGGTGTATTAATTAGTGTGGGGATTCAATCATGATTACCTTTGATAATTTTTTTATAAGACTTTATCAGGTGCTTTATCAGTAGTAGGGATGATAATTATATTTTGGTGCCTCTCACTTTGGGAAAGAAAACTTGTGGTTGATGGGACGTTGTAGAGCAGGCTATCAGTCTAATAACCTAAAAAAAATCTTGTGAAAATTACAGTTTTACATGCGCTGTGTGATGTACAAAAATGTCAGGTGGTAAACAGAAGAGCCTGTAAGGAAAACGTGTGCATGTGAATGAGAGGGTGCCTGATAAAGATAGAGGGGAGTCTGTGTTTAGTTATGCTGATCACAGGTGCCCTTCAAAATGTCAGAGCGCTCAGAGTGATTAGAAAGGCTGCAGATAAAGACAACAGCAAAGACTACCCCCTGATGAAAGGAGGAGGGGGGGAGGAGGAGAAGACGTAAGATTTAGGGGTTCAGGTAGAAAGATGCAGGGAGGGAAATGGAAGAGGTGTGGAGGAGAGAGGGTTTAAGGGTTTAAACGAGAGGAGGAGAGAAAGGCCATAAATCAGCATATGTGTTAGTGTGACATTTACAGAATTGTTCTGGTTTAATTGTGATTATTCGTACTGTTTTATATTCAGAGACTAGAGCACAATGCATTCTGATACAGATGAGTGCATCGCTGTAACAAATTATGAATGGCAGTAATCCAGTGAGTGGAATAAATATGGAATCTATGGGACTATTTCTAAAATTAAATAAAACATAATTAGATAAATATTATAAATATACATCATTATCATAATGGCTCTCCACACTGTCCTTTCGTGCCGTTTTGTTTCTATTGCTATCATCAGGGGAGGATTTGATGTCTCCCATATTAAAAATGTACACTGTTGTAATATAATTCAGATAAAAGCTTCATCCAAATTCACATAAATTGAAATGGCATTACCGAAAAACAAACTGTGTTAGTGTAATGAAATCACGTCGCCGTTTTCATTCAAAATTTCCAAGGCTGTCATGCCTCAGTTTTGAACTAATTGAAGGATTACACTGTCCTCTATTTAATTCTTCCTGCTGCAGAGGTTCAGTGACCCTTAAAAATCCCAATTGGATGAACTCTAAACGTACCCTATTCAAATGAGAAACAGAGCTTTTTCTTTTCAGCTCCCGAAAAGCATTTCTGAGACACTGCGTGCGGCGACAAAATGGAAGTGAAAAAAGCAAATTTAATAAGAAAATGGTGAAAATAAAATGAATCATGATAAAATGGTGAAATTTCATTAAGCAAGAATAAAAAAAAAGCTGTGATCATGTTACAAGCTAAAACAATCATGCATGTGTGTCCTTGTCTGCATCAGGACCTGATGAGTGGGCGGTTGGATGTGTGTGTGTGTGTGTGTGTGTGTGTGTGTGTTTGTGTTTGTGTTTGTGTTTGTGTGTGTGTGTGTGTGTGTGCTGACGGGTTTAGAGGCAGGTAAATTAATATAACAGATGGTTTGAGGTTTATAGCAAGAAATTATTGCGAAAGGTCATAAGACAGAGTTTGACATTTACAAAGGCATACATCTTATTGCTAGTAACACACACACACACAGACACACACAGACACACAAAGGATGACAGGTTTCAGCGTCTATCCTCGACGAGTTCTTGACAGCAGAGTGGGGAAGACGAGGAGCCAGCGTTTGTCTGCAGCTCAGATCTACTTTCGATCAAATATTATTTATCGGGATTTACACAAGCATTTTCAAAAGCTGCAGCTTAAGATGCAAAACATTCTCAGATGCTTTCTCTAACACACACACACACACTCACACACACACCCATACACACACACTGGCAGAGCTCCAACTTCATTACAACAGCACTCTGGCAGGCTGATTGAGTGATCAAAGCTAATCGCATTTAATCATATCTAATCATATGTAATAACCAACACGGAGTGCTCAGGCATGACAAGACTCTTCTCCTCCCTCACTCCTTAACCCTCCCCCCGACAATCTCAAACTGTCCCAGTCATCCAAACACAAGCCTGAACGTGAGCGATTGACAGAGGAAATAGGTATAAAGGGAGGGTGTCCAAAAAGCAGAGAAGAAGAAAAATAAAAGAGCAGGTGACAGATGGACACCTTCGGTAGAACATCGAGCCCCCCAGCAGACGCAGCTTGCAGTACCTCTGTGGTGTTGTACGCTTAAAGAAGGAACAAGATGCTCTTCCTTCCGGCTCAGCTGTGCAACTGTGGTGCTTTATCAGAACAACTGAGAGAGAAATGATCACAGGCAATTTTTTCCAACATTATCTTTCCAATTTATATTCAGTACACAGTTTAAAAAGCTGTGGCATTTTAAGCCTCTGTGATTTCTCCCAGTGTTTTTCTAAGCTTTGATCAGATTTTGAAGTCCCGCTGAGATTCTCTTTTACACTACGGTTACATGTAATAATAATGCCGAGTGATGACTAGAACTGGTAGGGATTTAAGTAGACCGCACACAGAACGTAAATATTCTTACAGGATGAATTTCTAGCTGTCACATTGGATGTTACGAGCTGATAAAGTTGTGGTTGTGAGACGCTGCGGATCTCTGCGCCTGTTTTGTGGAAGGTGAAAATGTAAAAAAAAAACCTTGAAGCACAAGCTCAATCTTGCTTGACCTTAAGATATAAGCTGCAGTGTTTTCTCAGATCAGCTCTCCTATTTTCCTATTTCTCTGCTCCTCTAGTTTCCAGACCTCATCTTTATTAAAGCAAAAAGTTGCTTTTAGAGGAGTAAAAAGAGAGAACAGACTGCTCTCACCTTGCAGTTACACTGACCCTTTTAAGGTGTTAGTATGCTGCAAACAAAGTGCTTGTCTGATGATCCTGCTGCATCTGAAACACCTTTCTAACGTATCGGGATTGGAAGGGCTGTTTTATTTTTCGCAGTTTTCTTCTTTCCTAAACCAACATTTAGCAAGCACAGCCACTTTATGCAGCAATTGGCTGGGTGTGTGGGGGAAACAAAGGAAGAATTTTTTCATACCTTACTGACATTTCACCAGGGTATACGGTGCATGATGGTAAATGTTAAAAAAAAAGAAACATAAAAACTGAGCTACTGGTGATAGAAGTCATTGTAGCATGTATGTCACTGTCTAGCCTACAATATTGTGTGTCTACTATGTAATTAGCCTGCTCAGACTACTCAGTCTTGCTTTGTTTGAATGCTTATAGCCCATAGAATAATGAATGGAGGATGATGACACTTTATGTGGCGATATTTCCAACCAGGGTCAGAGTCTGGTAACGTTATTCCCACCACTTGCAATTGCCATCTCTCTCAGCTCAGCTGCCTGTTCCACCCGTAGAGACTGACCTCTGGTGGTGCATATTGTGCACTACAATACATCACCTCAATACAGCATCTCCTTATCAGTTTGATCAAAAGAGGAGCATTTGTATTTTCGACGGTGTTAAAAATCATAGTTTCGGGATTTCTACCGTACGGATTTCTAAATCTAAGTATCGTAATGCTTTGATACCGCCCAAGCCTAGTTTGAACTTTCCTCTCAAGCAGAGGTATAGATTTTGGCGGGGGGTGCAGGGGACTTGTCCTCCTTAATTTTCAGAACATGTCCCCCCATAAAAACTAGGGGTGGGGGAAAAAATCGATACAGCATAGTGTGATATTTTTGTTTGGCAATATTGTATCGTCACACACAGCGCCAAGTATATAAATCTTTAATATGACAAATACGAATTAAACTTTAGGTAGCCTCCTAGAATAATATAAACAATTGCTTTTTCAGTCCACTAGATACATTTTGCTGCTGCAAAAAAATGGAAGTGAGACGAACAGACTGAAAACTTTTTAAACTGATTAGATAAAACAGATGTTGAGAAAACTTTCCTTTGGGGACATCATTTACAGTTGAGAAAATATTGCAATATATGGCAGCATATATAAGCAAAATATTCTTAACACATTTATGAATATGTTATCATAACATATTTAAAATTGCAGTAATACTGTATTGTGACTGAAGTATCGCGATAATATCATATCGTGGATCCTCTGATGATTCCCACCCCTAATAAAAACATGAATCTAGCAGAGGGCTCAAGATTCATTAACTGTGAGAATGTGACCCTTTGACGCAACAGGTGGTAGGTGGTGGCAGCATGCAACCTCAAATGCAATGGTTGCAGTCTGCCATGAAATGGCAAGCAGAAGTAGTAACTATGCACGGTTGAAGCAGGTAGTACCATGATATATCCTTTAGAAATTGATGCAAAAAAGACATGTATAGTCCAGTTCATACCAGTTTTAGAGTGTTGCAGAGTAAAGTTTCAGAGCTGTAAATTGGCAGGTCTGAGCTCGACTGAGAACGTTAAACGTGTCACCTGTTTCAACACCCAATTGGTTTGTAGTG
Organism: Epinephelus lanceolatus; assembly: GCF_041903045.1. NCBI lineage: Eukaryota > Metazoa > Chordata > Actinopteri > Perciformes > Serranidae > Epinephelus > Epinephelus lanceolatus. The sequence continues at coordinate 33,086,011 of NC_135737.1, forward strand.
AAGTCCTCTGGTCAAGTCAAAATGACTGTAGACGGTGTGTTCGCTTGCTGCAGCAGGTGCTCCATCCTCGCCGAGTTTCTGTTTCTGTCCTCACGTTGTGCCATAGTCGGACGATGGGTCGCTGCTGCTGCTTACTGCTCGCTGTATGGGCTTATGCCTCCCCATCCACACACACACACACACACACACACACACATTGTCACTGACTGATTAATCGCCGTTGGCTATTTATATTATTGTGGCATATTTATTATGACATATTTATTATGAATACAGTCCATCTGATGCTCGTTTTGTTTCATCACTACTACAAATGCAGCTGTAGCCAGTATCTCACTCTCACTATCCTCATTCATATTTGAAGAAGCTACAAATTATGTTCAGCCACAAAATAAGCCTGAAAAGCTGAAAATCAGAACACAGTACAGAGAGTTGTTGCATAGAGATGATACACCATCTCATCTAGTTGCATTGGTGTGAACCGGCAGGTCTTAAGAACGTTGCAGAACGACACATAAAAACTGACCAGAATGCAGGAAATTAAGTGTTTGACGCTCAAAATTTCTTGGGGGGGGGGGGGCCTCCAGACTCCCCCTCCACCCAAATGTTGAAACAAACGCAACGCCCTTGCTTTAAAGCTCTCTTCACTCAACTCTGTATGCCTCTTTACAACATCATCATGCAACATTATGACTTTCCATTATCTCCATCTGTATGATTCATGGTGCCCCTCAGATGACCTACATTTTGCCCTGCCTTTGAGTGTGGCCACTTAGGAACATAGGAACAGATATGAGCACTCTGTGGTTGGACAACGTTTAGTACAGACTAGTTTGTTTCAGTCATGCATAAGCCTTTAGTAGCTGTGATTAGATCCTCCGTGCTTGTCTGTCTTTAGTATTTTTCTGTGTATTTAATTTTGATGTGAGGAGATATTTGATCAAAGTCAAGACACATAAAAAACAGATCTTGTTAAATTTGATCAGACTGATCAGAGGCAGACTGTAATTAAGATAACCACCACTCTCCTCCAAGTTAAGTGCTTCTATCCGATCTTCAAAGCGCTCAGCAATGAGCAGAAAGTAAATATCTTTTATGTCGTTTCTGAACCGTGAGATTTTTTTTTGTTGGTTGTACTGCCATACGCCATTTCATTTCATGAATAATCAAGCGCTTCTTGTGAAGTGCTTGGTTTTCACAGTGCCAAAATGAAACAAAAATCATTGAGTGTCCTGAAGAGCAAAACCAACTCCGGTAATCCCTGACGATGTTTGAGTTCAGTTTTCATTTTTTAAGCACCTCACTTGTGCCTCCAATGAGCACAGATTGCCGTGCGTTACAGAGTGTGACACACTTTAAATATTGTTTCAGAGGCCTTCACAGCCTGCCAAGCTGAATATCTGGGGAAGAGCTGTTGAAATGTAAACCTTGTACCCACAAAAAAAAAAAAATAAAACCATCGCCAAGGCCTCAGGTTCTTGGAGGCGCACGTTGAGATCATAAACAAACAACCAAACAGACATCAGGGCATCTGTTTGTCTCTGTCCTCAGGATGCTTTGCTGCGGCTGGCGGCAGTTGTCGACGCACGCTCGCTTCGAGTGGCCCTTCGAGACAGCATACAGGAGTTGCTACCGAGCACGGTATTTGTGCACACACACACACAAACACACACACTCCACATTTGCACAAACAGCTCAAAATAATTGACATTTCCTTGATTTATCACCTGAAAACTAAAAGCTTCCTGTTAGTATTCAGAGTGGCGGAGCTAAAAGCTTCAGCCCTGACATAAGACCAAGGAGCAGAGGCCCGGGCCTTGTTGCAAATGGATGAACCTCATCACTCATGAAGTTAATTAAAATCTGATTAATATTACAATGAATGTGCACGTTTATATGTGTGTTTTATTCCAGGAGTGTGTGTGTGTCTACATGCTGGAGGGATACTCGAGGCTGCTATGTGACAACCCGCCACACGAACTGCCACACGAGGGAAAGATCAGGTGTGTACTCTTTGTGTGTGTGTGTGTGCAGTAAGCAGCAGATGTATCGCAATAGAACAAGGGAGACATGAAGAGGAGAAACAGAGACGGCTGTTTCCTCTGTGTGACTAGCAGGTGCCACCTGAATGAATATGAGCCACGCAGCCAAAATCACATCATCACCACAGAAACAGAGAGTCTCATCATAAAGACACATGAGGACATCCTCCGTGTCTCTTATCCTCTCATTTTCACCACCTCTTATTCTTCCCTCATCCCCTATCTCTATTGCTCTCTCATTAAAACTCTCCCCTTATCTCACTTTTGTCCCCTTCTTATTACACATCCCTCTCCCTGACAAACTTCTTCCCTATCTTGTCATCTGCCATCCCACCTTCCCACCTCACAGCATCAGCCTGTCGTTGCCCTTTTCTTCCCTCTCAGCCTGCTCTCTCCCCGAAGAGCCATGAAGCACTAAGCCGGCTGTGTTTCGGTCTATCTACCCCCCCCCCCCCCCCGCATCTCCTCTTTCTCTCTCACCTTCAATCCCTCTCCCCGCGGAAGTGTCGCAGGGCTAATAGCCGAGGTGACAGCGCCCGGGGTCCCTCAGTGAGACACGGCGATCCTCTCCTCTCTTAAGTGCTCTCTGAAGCTCTACAACCCTGTGTGCTACTGCGACCGCTGCCCAGGCTTCGGCAAAAACCAACACTGCATAATAGATGAAACTGTCTGTTTGTCAGACAAGAAGCCTTTTTCCAACACCTCATTGCCACACAAACATGGCCTCACACACCAACATGCTTATGCAGACACGAGCGTGCAAGGACACGAGCACAGGCCACATGTACAGTATGCACACACACACATATATATACAATACTTTCACACACATTCGTCGGGGCTGCATTCGGGATAGAGGTAGTGGGGATATTAAAAGAGCTACAGGGCACTTTGTTACTTTTCTCCCTCCAATTCACCTGCTTATATAAGCCTGTTATCAAGACCTTGGCATACACACACACACACACATAAGCACAAACACCCACCCAAACACACACACACACACACACACACACACACACACACACACACACACACACTCAATGAACCCATCTGAGAGGCAGAAGGCCACTTTGTTTGAGCCTCATTCCAGCCCACTTTACAATACATGCAAACCCATTAACTGGTCCTTGGCAACCTTGACACACACACACACACACACACATACGCACACACACACACGCACACACACACACACATATACAAACACACATATAAAGGAAAAACGCACAAACAACTTCAGCCGAGACATCTTCCGTGATTGTTTATCCTCTAAAACTATTTGTTGTGTACAAGATAACCGATGCCTCACAGCCACACAAGCTATTGTTGGAGATACTGCGAAAAGAAAAACACACAGTCCAAGGTCTAAAACATACAGAATGCAGTGTTACATAAACAATGTAGCTGCACAACTGTTGCAATAAATATTTTGACTTGTAGGTTTATTTCCATCTAAAGCATTTTTCCATTTTGTGAAACAGGCTTTTTATGTCTTACTTAATATGCAAATAATTAGATGTTTTTGCCGTCGTATGTCATAAAGGTTTTGACAACATTCAGTTTGTAAGATTGTAATACAGTTATGACATTAACATTTTACATATTTTAGATTTAAACAGTTTAGTTATTCTTAGATTTCATTTTCAGCCAGTCAACGACACATTATAATAATAAATGGACCTGCACTTATATGGCACTTTTGTAGTCTTCTGACCACTCAAAGCGCTTTTACACTACAGATTCACACACACAGTCACACACTGGTGGAACAGCCATCAGGAGCAATTTGGGGTTCACTATCTTGCTCAAGGATACTCCAACATGCAGACCGGAGGAGCCGGGGATCGAATTGCCAATATTCAAATTAGTGGACGACCTGCTCTACCTCTGACCCATGGTCACCTGAAAGTAATGAAGCGAACGAGATACGACTCAAAATGCAGATTTGAATGTACAGTATATCACCGATCGCCTTTCTAGTCTCCCAACCACGCAAAGGGCTTTTACACAAAACAGTCACATTCACCCATTTACACACACACATTCACACACCAGTGGCCGAGGTTACAATACAAGGTGCCAACTGCTGGCAACTGCTACTCAGTTTAAATAATCAGATGCACTCACACACCAATGGCACGGCCAGTTCAGTATCTTGCCCAAGGATACTTTCGCATACAAGCTAGGGATCGAAACGTAGATTTTCCGACTGGTGGACGTCACACTCTGCCTCCTGAGCCACAGCCGCCAATAAGTCATAAGCACAAAAGATTTATAAATCAAAAAAACTGGCCTGACTGAACCAATTTCTGTGAGCTATGACTTTTAAAAAGTGCGTGCCTTTGGACTGCCACTCTCCTTTAGAGTTTTATAAAATGCACAAATGATCACATATATGGACAAACACACAGACTAATAACTGTTATGGTGGAGAGAAGAACTATTTCACGCACTGTCGATCATGTCGTTCATATTCCGTCATCTGCAAAAACCTCATACAGAAAATAGCACACAACACAATACCTGAGCTGCATATATTAACAAAGACATTCGCACACTGGCTCGCCGTCAGCTGCACAGAGCTGCAATGTTTCTTAATGACGGCTAAGCAGTTATGACAAATGGGGCTCGTGATGTCGGTTTAGGCAGGAACATGAAGTCATTAGCATCACCCAGATAAATTAATCATTCGCTCATTTCCATGAGTGCCAAATACACACCCACTTTTACTGTATCTGAGTGACCTATTTAAATGTCCATCTCCATGTCTCTAACTGTGGTCACCGGCCACTGCTGCACTGTCAACACACCGCCCACCACGCCAGCTTTGACCTACATGTTATTCAATTTGAGCTAGTGTTGCTGCTGACTGCTCCGAGCTGATTTGTGAGGCTTTAGTCAACCTTATACTTATCTCTATACATCAGACATGTAAATTGCATCATCTAATAGGTGTGTCATTGTTGCACAGCAACAACTAAATAACAGTGTTTTTCTCAGCGCCCCAGGGTGGGTTTTTTGCTCTTTGCCGTGCCTGCGATAAATTGGCTTCACGCTCGTGCAGTAAAGCTGCTTTGACCAAAGACAATACACAAAGGTCAGTTGTATTTGCCACCATAGTAAACTGCAACAACTGAAGTGGACTGTTCCTCAGTGAGCTGAAATAAATGGACACTTTAAAATCAATGCACCATGCGGAGATTTGGCTGCAATGGTTTGAGGGGATTTTAGACTCTGTGAGCATGTAATGGAGTGACTGCTGCAATGTGTGTGTGTGTGTGTGGGTGTGTGTGTGTGTGTGTGTGTGTAGCTGCTGGGGGTTTCAGTAGATTATTATGAGAAGCACATAGATGTTGAATTTACCTGTGTGCATCAGTGAAACTATTTTCCTTCTTTTTGTCCTTCATTTCCATATTCATGCAAGTCTGAGTGTGTTTGCTCACTGAGGTGCGGAGGCACACGTGTGTTTTGTGCATGTGTGCAAATGCGTGTGCATTTGTGTCATCTGGCAGTCGTCAGTCCAGAATAAATAAATGTATCATATTTTAGCATAAGAGAGCTGCCCTCTGTATTAAATGTAACACAGGCACAGAGCTGCGCCTTTGCCATCATCACACCTGGCTTCACACCTGGCCAGCACCTCCACACACACACACACACACACACATGGCTGTATTGAGTTCATATAATTTGACAGTGAATAATAGTTCTATTCAGACATGTTTTGGTTAGTGTCAGTGAGCACAACGTGTCTGTTTTTGTAATGCTGGTGATTATTTTTCCATTTGCTCCAATTGTCTTCCAAATCCCCTCTTCCTCTTTGTCTCCCCAGCGTCTGACACGCTCTCTCTGTGCTCCTCGCAGTGTGTGATGTGCTGGAGGTAATTGTCTTTCTCTGTGTCTTAGGAGTATTGTGGACCAGCTGAAGCGATGTCAGTGCGCCGGCCTCCCTCCGTCCGAACTGCCAGAGAAATACAGAATCTGCCTCGCAGCTCCATTACCAGCACACAGAAGAGGTGTGTGTGGCTCTTCAGCATGTGTGTATGTTAAAGGGTGTAGCAGGGGCTTGAATGGTGCTGGCAGACAGACAAATGGACCAACATCTGAGTGTGCGTGCTTGTTTGAGGGTGTGTAAGCGTGCTCCTGTTCATGCAGAGGAGCAGAGAGATGTGAGAGTGTGGGAGAAAAAAAAAAACGAACGGAGGTAGAGAGAAGTAGCAAACAAGAGATGATGATTGCAGAGGGATAGGTATGGAGCTGCGTGGGCAATAAAATTGGACAAGAGACCCCCCCCCCACAAAAAAAGCAATGAAAGGTCTGTGATGAGAAAAAAATGTAAGGGCTCACATGGAGCGCATCGAGCACACTCCGCATTCCTCTTCAAATGAACATTTTTTGTTTTTATCTAAAAACAGGAATGAGAGAACAACCTGAGGGGATGTAATCATGAAGAGACATCCTAAAGTACACATGCACGACCACTCTGCACTCTGCGGATCAATAAATATCACTGAACATTTCATGTTGCAGCAGAAAGAGGAGATAGTTTGGTACCAGCGTGGTAAACACATCACTCTGTCTGCCGTTTCGCCTGCTGTCCACACATGCACCCCCAAGATCAAACAGATTTTGTCCATACAGATCTGCTGTTGCTTTCTGCTCCACACTGACGGGAGCAAAAAATGAAAGGAAAGAAAGAACAGTTACGCAAGGACATTAGGTTTATTATTTCCCATGTTCTTTTCCCCTGCTTATTCCTATCAGAACACAGAGAGAGAACAAAAAAGATTAAGAGCAAGACAAGGACATGGAAAGAAAATTGAAGGGGGCCGATAAAAGGACCAAGAATGTGTTTTGTCTGAATCAACGCATTACATAATATGAATGCTTTTCCTTTCTTTTTGTATTCGTTCTTTCTTTCAGCTGTTGTCATTCCTCTCTTGGATCAGGAGCAGGACAAGGCCATCGCTGTCTTACTGGTAAGTCCTTGCATTTGAGGACATACAAAAAGGTTTATAAATCAATAAACTGAAGCAACAAAAGCAAACTCTAATGATGATGACATTACCTCCTGCATGAAAAGTTAGTTGCAGTTGAATGACATATAGTCGTATTCATTTGGTTTCACTCAACATTCGCAAATTAAATGAACTCTACAGAGGCAACAGTCAAGCTCATTCACTGGACTGCACTGAAATGTGTGTGTGTGTTGCAGGTGGGCTGTAATCCACTATCTGATCAGGATGAACTGCATCTTAACATGCTGGAGAAACATGTAAGCTCTCTCTTTATCTGTTTTTTATGGTCACATATGTAAAAAATAAGCAACTTGGCAACAGTAGCGGACTTACTGCAAGAGTTCAACACGTTTCGATACTGGGCCTTTATCAGAGGGTTTAAAGCACAGCCTGTATGTACTTTACAAGAAGGCGTTCTCTCTGTTGATTATCTTCTGAGAACTGGAGACACATCGCCAGCTTTTAAAGGATGCTGCACCTAAAAAGAAAACACAAACTTAAAGAAAATACACCATTAAACATTGCAAAAATATCATCGTAGCAGCAAGGATAGAATTTACATTAAAACAGCGTGCTAAACTATCAAACTCTTTAATAAAATAACCATAAAAACAGCCTTGAAGTTGGAAGTTTCTGAGATCATAAATCCAAAAAGCTTGTTTCTGCTTCTTTAAAAAGTTTATATTAAGACCGCTTGCAGTCCTGGATAGAGTCTATTAATATTAAAAAAAGAAAAATCTGTCATTTTATAACTTTGCAGAAACGTGTGTGTTGGATTCACACTCACTTTCTCAGTATTGATTTCTGTATAAAAACTGGTCATGTTTACTTGACAGTGGGTTTTTGTTTTATTCATTCATTTTTCTGGATGAAAGCATCGAACTGTATTTAGTCTGATAATTTGCTCCCTCAAATTTTCTGTAATCTCACCTGACTTTGCTCGTCTGCAGTGTTGGGTTGTAACGGATTACATGGATTCAGGACTATAAAATGAGGTTACAAAAAATCATATGGGTGTTTTTATTGGACTTAATTTTTTGTAACCCACACAAGACAATCTACAAATGTGTGCTATGATCCTCAAATACTTCACTTTTTATTTTTGTGTTGTGTAAGGTCATATCCACAGAAATACAGATTGATGTGCAAATGCATATACCTTACTCTGTAAACACATACTTTAATTTCACATGAAAGTGTCACAGGTTTTACAAATGTAAACAGTTTCACCAGCAAAGACACATGAAGTCGAATTTACGCTTATGGATCGCTTCCTGTAAGTTTGTGGGTCATGTGACATTTGAGACTTTGCTTCTTTTTACAAAGCCAAACAGGATCTGTGGATTTTCTTATAGTTTTCGGTGATGATCCTGAACAAAAATCTAGTTTCTAATCTAATCTAGTTTAGTGCAATGGGATTTGTTTGCTTGTAGTGTGATGGACAATATTCATTACATTGTCAAGGATTACATGATCAGATTTTAATATTGTCCTAAATCATGAAACTGTCTTTCATGATAACAATACTTTGTAACCTCATGAAAAGCATGTCTGAGAAGTGCTCCACTTTGTGGAGTGGGTAATGCAATGGATGATGGGGCTAATTACAAAAATTGCAATGTGATTCATACTCAGTAAACTGACCCACCCCTGTCTGTGTTTCTGCATACGTGCATGACGTTGCAGGCCTCAGTGGCATGCACGCGAGTCCAGGCTGTTCAGACGTCCTACCAGAGGCCTCCTCTCAGCCCCTCTCCCATACAGTCCCACAATGCACTGCTGCACCTCAACGTCTCGGAGCAGGACTACTGCGAGCTGGACCGCAACATCCTGCAACTCTGTGGTACGCACACACAAATGGTTCACACAAACATACATCGAGGCATGTTAAATAATCCTCCTCCTCCACTCCCTCACTTCTTACATCATCTTTACCTCAATTATACAGACACCACACTGTGAAGTAAACATAATTATACACACACACACACACACACACACACACACACACACTTAGTGGTATATATGAGGTGTCCTATGTTAATAGGCTATGCCCATCTGGATAAAAAGCTCCATGAATTTAGATGGACTCCGTCAGTGGCACAAGCAATGTGTGACAGCTCCTGTGTGAAAACAGACCGCAGAAACGCTGTTTAAAATCTCATGCATAATGGAAGTGGACTCGCTAATGCCGTTCCTATGCATATACACATGCATCAACGTTGTTTACTCCCTGGTAATTGTCAACAAATATGAGTCGGCTTTAGTCTCCTCCGTTTTATTTCCCCCGGCCTCTGCCTCGCCTCTCTGTGCTCCCTGTCCAGCTCGTTCCTTCTGTCTTCATCTGCAGTCCAGACGGTCCTCCATCCTCTGTCCTGTCTTCATTATTAGTCCCTCTGTTAGCTGGTCCCCGCTCACCCTGCCCCGACCTCCTTCTCTCCTCACATCCCTCCCTGGATTGCTTTCTGTCCAGTTGCGTACATGCTCTGCATTTCCCCGTCTTCCTTAGCGCCAACCTGCCCGTGCTCCTCTCTGGTTCTCACTCCCATCACTCTCTCTCTCTCCCTCTTCTCTTTCAGGTGAGCTCTTTGACCTTGATGCGGCCTCTCTGCAGCTCAAAGTCATCAATTATGTAAGTGGTTGAGATCTTTCATATGCTCCCTCGTGCACGCACACACACACAGTTAAAGACATACAGTACATGCAGAACATGAGATCCTTCCTGGTGACTTGTTCCCCTCGTCCTGTCATTACCTATACCACAAGCTTTTTATCACACAATTGCTTCATCGGTCTCCCCACAGTAACAGTATGCCCCCCCTCCATAAATATGATAGACTCTCTGTGAGAAGGAGGGGAGGAGGTGCAGTGATTGATTGCAGTGAGGTAAAAGCTGGGGGAGAGAGGAGGGATACAGAGAGAGGAGCTATCAGCTACAGTGTGTGCAGAAACCTGACAACAATTTAAATGTATGGAATTATTCACTGATAAAGAAAATATGAGATGGAGAGGGATATTGCAGGAGAGAGGAAGGAGATTTGAAGGTTACGCTGCATCAAAGGGACGAAGTCTCAGTCCAGCAGAGCTTCAAGGAAGTCTAATGACCTTATGCACACCTTATGCTTGTGATTCTGTTTTTCGTACTGCTTACTGAGCATGGTGGAATTTTTTTTTGAGACAAGTTTTGGTAAAGCAGAAAGTTAAGTCAAAGTTTGTCTCCACTAAAAAATCAAGGACTTTGCATTCACTGGTTTTCAGCGAGGATTTGCTGCTTTCATTCATCTTGTGTGATTTTAAACTGAATTTCTTTGAGTTTTGAGAAGTTGAAAATGTCATTTTGGATGTGTTACAGACATTTTTTACCTTATCCTGACATTTTATAGAATAACGAATTAATTTAATGGATCTAGAAAATAATTGGCAAATGAAATTGATTATGAAAACAACAATTAGTTGCAGCCCTAATATGTCAAGGAAATTCTGGGGATTTATTTCCCCTCTGGTCGACTGTCACAAAGGCTCATTATTTTTATACAAAAAGAAAAACTCTGTGAAATTCTTAGTGTTTGTTTTCATTTTTAAACAACAGGTACAACTCAGATTTTAAATATTAATCTAAATAAATGTTAAAAAATGTGAAAATCTTATTTTGCAGTTTACGCACTCAATGATTAAAATATTGATTGTTTTATCTTAAATTGTTGCTAATTAGAAGGAGTCTGGTGCATAATCATAAGCTCATTCTTTTTCTCATTTTTCTTGTCATTTTTTATTAATGAGGGCTGTTAACCGCAGTGATCTGTGTCTTCTTGCAGCAGAAAACAAATATATTTTTTTATTCTTGTTTTAAAGCACTCTCCTCCTTTCCCCAAAAAGTCTGGTCAAATCTAAACAATTAGAGATTGCACCTTCGCTGCTACCTTGACGCCACAGGACTTAGATCCTCGGGGTGAAACAACACCGCAGTGCAGCCTGCATCTAAAACATCAGCCTCTGATTCCTCTAAACCTGAATTTGTAGTAGTTTTTCCGCATCTGAAGAAAAGGAGAGGGAGAAGTCGCGGTGGTGCAAAAAGCTGCAGGGGTTTTCAAATGCATTTCGAATCCGACATGATTTGTTTCGCCTGTTTATTGTTACAGTTGTAAAAAGGGGTTAGGGGGGAGGGAGGAGAGGGAGGAGAGGGAGGAGGAAGGGAGGAAAAGAAGCGGGAGATTGTTGCTTCTGAGGAATCGTCAGTTTGGTGGGAAGTGCTCAGGGCGGCTCTCACGAGATTAACTGTATTTGGGAAAAAGGGGGTGGAAGGGTTTATTATGATATGTGGGTGCGACGACTTGCTTGTGTATGTTTGTGCTGTGTATGTGTGTGTGTCTGTGAGTTCATGTGTGTTGTTGAGTGCTTACATGTGTGACTGGGGGGCGAGTGTGTTGGCAGCGGCTGGTGTATATCCTTTTCCTGCTTGTTCTCTATCCAGCTCTGTGGATTACAGAGAAGAATGATGTGTGAGGAAATGCTGCTCTCATGACTGTGTGTATACGTGTGTGTGTGTGTGTGTGTGTGTGTGTGATCATGTACATTGTTATGCCCCTGCGGTATTTGTGTAACTGTGCACATACGGGCGTGTGTTCCCACCTTAGAGGTGCTTTTTAGTCTATGAATGAAATGTTTCTCATTACATACTCCTTCATTAAGATGGACGCAGACACCTATATGTGACTTTTTCTGTGTTTATGTGGGGAGTCAGCATCGAAGAAAAACCTTGCTCGTGTGTCAGAATCAAAATTAATTCTTAAAATTGATTCTGTTATTTGCACAAATGCTTTAATCCCTCATAGTAGTATGATATAGTGGTAAGTAACGCATTCACCAACAGGTTTAGACTGTAAAAAAAACAAAAAACAAAAAGAGAATCAATACAAAAAATATTTTTTATTCTTTAAAATAATTATCATGTTAATAATCCACACTTTGTAGATTTTTTTTTTTACATATTTTTAAATTTATTTTATTATTATTATTATTATTATTATTGTTATTATTACCTTTTTTTCGCTTTCTTTCTTTCTTTCTTTTTTTTTTTTTTACATAATTATTCCCCTAAGAGTGGCTTTCTCTAATTTCAAACAGCCTCTGAGTACAATAAGGAAGCAAATTATTGTTTGCTTTGTACATTATCTGTGCAGTTCACAACATTTTTAAGCATGTGAGTTAATAAGTAGAGCATTGGTTGTATTGCGGCTTCCAAATAAGTTAAAAAATATCCGCCTACAGACGCCATAACGGGAGATATGATGAACTCACTGTCTTTGCTTTAGTCTTACTCACTGTTTGATGATCCAGGTTTAAGAGTTGATTGATTTGCATGATGTGTGGGGACTTGCAAGATGACACTATGACTGTCACATTCAAAAAAATGAAAACTCTCCAAACAAACACTCCCCAAATTAACAGGCATTTACAAAGACAAAGCTCAGATCAATGGGGCATTAAACAACTTCATCACACAATAAAAAACCAAGACTAACCAAATACACAGTGGTTAAAGCCTGTAACCCCGTGGTGTCTTCCACACCTCAGCACACCCGCCTTTAATTAAAGGGTCCCGAGATGCCAGGTCAGGTGGCATTAAAGTGACTCAAAACATAATAGGACACTAGGACTTGCTAGAAATGGCTCTAACAGGTTGGTTTATAATTCAATTATTTATAATAATTCAATCATTCTTATAGCTCTCTTTTGTGACAGGGAAACAGGATTAAGAGATGATCATGAGGTGAAGGATGCAACATTATAGGAGCATGTATGAGTATGTGTAGACATGTGAGGCAGTTTATAGTAACATGATATTTTTGTATTATCACTGTCCATGAAAATACAGTTGAATAACTCCTCTCACAAACTCTGAATTTACTCCAGATTTTATTGTGTGAGATATTTTAATTCACACTAACAATTCTTTTTTTGGCACGCCGATGCTTCTGCCAGACAATGTAGATAGTATTGAATTATTGCTCCAGTCATTTTGTCCGCCGATGTCTAATCTTATCTTCACACCTCGACTCGGCTCCAAATGCCCGACTGAGCCTGATAAAAGGAGAGTTTTTATGACTTTTTATCAGGACTGATAGCATGTTTGTGTTCTCCTTCAGCTGCAGCAGCAGACTCATTCACAGTGCTGTTGTTTGCTGCTGGTATCCGAGGACAACCACCAGCTTTTCTGCCAGGTACGCACAAATAAGCATAAGAAGACACAAATAAATGTTACATACTGTTTTAGCAGTGACTCCATTAAATGACCTCTGACCTCTGTGACCTGCAGGTAGTTGGAGACAAAGTCTTGGAGGAGGAGATCAGCTTCCCGGTGAGACCATCAAACACGAGAATTCATATAGATATTCATTTTGACATTATTTGTATATAATGTTTGTGGTCTTCGTTCCCAGTTAAGTAAATCACACCTTCATTCATTCATTCACTTGAGTTTTTCACACTGAGGTCATACGATAAGATACATTTAGGGAGGTTTGTTGCCATTTTTAACGAGCATACTTTAAATGCAAGTGTTGCAGGTCTCTCTGACTGACACGGTAGACTAAACCCCCACATGTAATCTTTTATAATCCCTGACAGGGGTTATAATTAAGAAATTTGGGCAAGTAATCACTTCCTTCAGGTCGCTTTAAGTCTCCTGTCCCCGGTTGCGGCGCCGATGTAGTATTTGTAACAGGCTTTATGGCGCTAATAGACCTTGTATCCGAGGCCAAATGATGTGTGGAATATAAGGACACAAAGAGAAACACACACCCAAGATGGGTTATTTGTGTTAATTTAACAAGAGAGGTAATAGACTCAGAATAAACAAGCTCTATTTATATATTTTAAAGAGAATCACCAGCGACTCTCTCAGCAATTATGATTGTTTCCTGTCTCTCGGGTTCATTACATTGTTTTTCTTTTAATCACACGGCCTTTATCGCTCTCCTTCTCTCTCTATTCAGCTGATGTTTGGACGCTTTGGTCAGGTTGTGGAGAAGAAGAAATCGATTACTCTTCAGGACATCAGTGCTGTAAGCAGTTTCTTTCTTTCTTATCTATTTATCTATCCATTTATTCTGTCGCTATATCAAACTGATTTTTCCACTTCTCTTCCTCTCAGGAGGAGCGAAGGCAACTGTCCAGCATGTTGGGCTGTGAGATCTCCTCCATGCTTTGTGTACCGGTGGCGAGCAGGGCCACCGGTCAGGTGGTGGCTCTAGCGTGCGCCTTCAACAAGCAGGGTGGGCAAAGGTATGTATGTGAGAGTTTAAACTGTAAGCTATCATTAACCCTTTTCCATTTTGTGATCACAAGATCACACTGAACCATTTCATGCGCAGAAGATTCCTTACGTCAAAAACAGACACGTTTTTAACCTGTTGGCTTACCTTTAAAATTACTGTAATTTAGCCACTGCTGGTTTATTGCTAAAGTATATTTAAAATGCTGTGATGTCAGGCTGAAGACGATTTGGCTTTTCCTAATTCCTGAAGCGCTGACTCATGGTAGATACAAAGATTTATCTGACAGCGGCTTACAGTAATGTTGGGATGGGTTGGCCTGATTGGTTGAGCTCAACGGCTCAGATTTGTTGAGTTCATAGCAGTGGAGAGTTTGCTGCTGTTTCCACTGCAGTCTGCCGCCAACCAGCAGAACGTGCTGCCCTCATGAATGCATACCATCGCCCCGTGTGTGTGTGTGTGTGTGTGTGTGTGTGTGTGTGTGTGTGTGTGTGCGTGACGATGCAGATGGCTATGCGATGATCTAGAGTCGGGTCATGAGTCTAACAGCGGGTGGCTTGGCTGCCTGGTTTGGCACCATGTCTTGGCATGTATTTGTTTGTGTGTGTGTGTGTGTGTGTGTGTGTGTGATGCTGCCAGGAGCAATGCTGCTATCTCCTGAATACAGAAGTCCATAAAAACGCACTCCAGCTGTGGCTGTCTGTGTTTGTCTGTTTGCTTAAGGAACTGTCTGAGAGAGTGAGGAAAGTTTTATCTATCTATCTATCTATCTATCTATCTATCTATCTATCTATCTATCTCAGTCATCCAGGTCATGGCAATCTTAAGTGCTATATCGTAGGCAACTGGACTTGCTTGAGTTTCTTGAAGATGTTTCGTCCTTCATCCAAGAGACTTTTTCAGTTCTGACAGACGGGTGTGGAGTCACAGGCTTTAAACTCTGTGTGGGTGTGGGAACCCTTACATAGTTGTTAAGGTCACATGTGAGTCGTTGGTCCACCCGGTTGTTAGGATTGGATGGATCCAGGTGTGAATGGGTGTTAAGGGAGGGATCCCAAGACTGCATTGTAGGTCCATCCATCCATCCATCCATCCCACCTACAACCTGTCTGTTACAACTGAAGAGGCCTCTTGGATGAGAGGTGAACCGTCTCTAAGAAACTCTATCTATCTATCTATCTATCTATCTATCTATCTGTCCGTCTGTCCGTCCGTCCGTCCGTCCGTCCGTCCATCCATTCATCTATCTATCCATCCCTATCTCTTTGTCAAGCAGCATACGCCTCTTTGTCTTATGTTTAAATGCTTGGAGATTAGTGTATTCTGTATTTTATCTCTTTTTCTCACTAACAAACACACACCTCACATGCACACTCACACACTGTACACATGCTCGCGCTCCCGTACAGTACAATCCCTCTGCTTTCCATCCTCTCTTTCTCTCTTCTTCTCTCTTTCTCTCTCTCTGAAGACTAAGATAGATGAGAGGGGATCATGTCGTATAATTTCTCCCTCTGCCAGTGGCACAGATGACAGAGCTGGCATCTCATTACCATAGTAACAGCAGCAGGATTATGGTCACAACTGTGCATAAAATGTGATAAATCTATCCTTCGCTCCAAGCACAGTCATCCAGATTTTAGCAGAGACATACATCTCTGAGATACATCCCCTCATCTATAGATTGCATATTCATGTGCACAGTTCTCTCTGCCTGGATTCTTCAAAGTGTAAATTAGCCAATTACCCTAGGACACAGGTGCATGGAAACATATTGTGGTACCAGTAAGTGGTCATAACTCAGTTTTGATGCCAGCAGATGAGAACACTACGCTCTAACCATTACAGAGTGACGTGTGGCCTCATGATAAACCTGAACCCTAAGCAGCAGTGTAAGAATATAAGGATGTATAAGGCCAACATGGGATGAGCTTTTATGTTCAGAAGGCCATGTTAGTAGGCTGTTGGATTCATTTCTCATACTGTCTTAGAAACTGCAGCCAACCCCGTGGGAACCTGCTGTGTGCTTTTTTACTGCTGTGTGTCTGACTTCAGTTCCTGGGAAATTGACTCTTGCTTGTTTCGACTCTTGCTGCAGAAATAGAGACTGTTGCAAATAGCCTGATTTACAAGACTCTCAATACTCTTTACAAGAGTATCAAGAGTATGAACTTCCCAGGCCTTTTCCAGGTTCGGGTCAAATGCTGCTTCCATCCAAACTCAGGGACAGAAAGCCCTGGAGCCACACACTGCTGCGCACAGCAACACTGGTAGCATGCAGCACATTGCCACTGCCCTCTGTAGGCTGAGAGAGAGAACGGCAGGCAATTACCAGCATCACTGTGGTCACTGCAGATAATTTCATTCATCAGTCTTCATTTGCCTCCTAAATGCTCTCAGGTTCTCCAGTCATTTAATTTTAAAGGAGATTGACAGCCATGTTTAACGGTCACAGGAAACCAGAGTTTGCTTCTGTTGTGATTTAGACATATTACAGTAATTTAAGTCTCACACAGCTGTAAGTGTTTTTTAGATAATAATTATGAATCAGGCCTGTCTTTGGCTGCATTATTTTCATTATCAATGAATCCACAGATTATAATCCATTATCCACTATCCCAGCTGACACTGGACGAGAGGCAGGGTACACTCTGGACAGGTCACCAGACTATCACAGGGCTGACACATAGAGACAGACAACCATTCACACTCAAATTCATACCTGCAGGCAATTCAGAGTCACCAATTAACCTGCATGTCTTTGGACTGTGGGAGGAAGCTGGAGTACCCGGACACGAGGAGGACATGCAAACTCCACCCCCTGGGTTAGAACCAGGAAGCCTCTTATCTTGCTGTGAGGTGACAATGCTAACCACTGCACCAACGTGCCGCCTCAACTACCCGTGTTATCTCCAATTCGTAAAGAAAGCTTCTTCTCACATGTCTCCACAGTGAAGTACAATAATTGAGTAGATGTTAGTTACGTTCCACCACTGATTCAGTAGTTTTAAAAAGTGATTAAAAAAAAAAAAAAAAAGTCCAATCACAATTTTCCAAAGCCCGAGATGACAGAGCATCTGAAGATGTTCAGTTTACAATTATCTGCAGTGATGCAGGTGTTACACCGGTCCATCGTGGTGAAGAGGGAGCTAAGCTGGAAGGCAAAGCTTTTGATTTACTGGTCCATCTACGTCCCAGCCCTCACCTATGGTCATGAGCTCTGGGTAGTGACCGAAAGAATGAGATCGCGGATACAAGCCGCCAAAATGAGTTTCTCAGCCTTAGAGATTGGGTGAGGAGCTCGGACATTCGGAGGGAGCTCGGAGTAGAGCCGCTGCTCCTTTATGTCGAAAGGGGTCAGTTGAGATGGTTCGAGCATCTGATCAGGATGCCTCCTGGGTGCCTCCCGTTAGAGGTGTTTCAGGCACGTCCCACTGGCAGGAGGCCCCGGGACAGACCCAGAAAACACTGGAGGGATTATATTCCTCATCTGGCCTGGGAACGCCTTGGGGTCCCCCAGAACATTCCTGTTTTTATGCTTCCACATCGGCAAGAGCCGTCGCCAGAGGCATTATGTTTTCAGCTTGTCCATCCGTCCACCCCATTCTTGTCAAGAACACACTGAGAGAATTTCTTCAAACTGGTACAGACGTCCACTGGACTCAACAATGAAGTAATCAGAGTTCGGTGATCAAAGGTCACTGTGATCTCAGAAAACATGTGTTTGGCCATAACTCAAGAAGTCATACACTAATTATGACAAGATTTCACACAAATGCCCGATACAGTGATGAAGTGAAGACATTTTATAACCAAAAGGTCAAAGGTCAACTTCACTGTGACATCATAATGTTCTGCAGAGACATATTTCTGGCCGTTATTCAACACCATAACTCAAAAACAGAGGGGAAGACATTTAGTCAGATACTGGATAATCTTGGGTGCCCACATTGGAACTGTGCTGATTATACAGATCATATGTGCTGCCGAGTTGAAGATGTGTGTGAAGCATGTTTTAAAATGTATAGCTTCTTTGCAGTAACATCCATATTTGAAGCGTTGTCACCTGTCATGGCGACATATGAGTCCGTACTCCAGCTTGACATTGAACCATGACGCAGTAATTCTAGTTTCCTGCAAAATGATTAATCTGTTATCAAATTAGTTGCAGAGTAATTTTCTAACCATCAACCGATTGATTAATTTGCCGTTTCAGCTCTACATTCGTAAACGTTTTGAGTATCTGATGTCCCACAGCAGCCTATTAGCTCTGTCTGAATTCTGATTTATCATGCAACTTTGTGTGTGTGTGTGTGTGTGTGTGTGTGTGTGTGTGTGTGTTCTCCGCCGCAGACACACAGAGGCAGATGAGCATGCAATCCAGCACTGTTTCTGCTACACTTCAACAGTCCTCACTTCAACTTTGGCCTTCCAGAAGGAACAGAAACTCAAAGTGGAGTGCCAGGTACTGCACACGCCCACACTGACACTCCCTCACACACACTCACACACATACTGTATACGCATACATAAATATGCATGAAGTTAAAGAGCTTTTCCTGTCCGCTGTCTCTCCACACAGGCACTCTTACAAGTGGCCAAGAATCTCTTCACACACTTGGGTAAGTCCTGCCTGTCTGTGTCTGCGAAGGAAGAACGTCGTAGGACAATTTGCCTTAATGGCTGATATTTAAGTGATCACCTAGTGAAACGAATGGCGCACGTAATTGAATGAGATATTACCGAAAAGGTGATTACACCCAGGATCATAACCATAAAATCAAAAGGGCATTAAAAGTGATGGCTCCACCTCTCTATCCTATAATTACACTGAGTCATTTAGATTCGTATCCAACAGTAAGCACCAACTGTGGAAGGAGTCGTTGATGATTCATCACGATTGCAGGTGCAAAGAATTGATCCACTGGTGGAGCAAATTGCCTCTCACTGTACAGAACCGTTGATTACAAAAGCTCATATCAGCTCGTACAGCCTATCCACCGCTGTACTCACTGTATAATCTCTGTTTTTGTCTATCTGGGCCTCGCTGATATTTCCTTTAATTTCCTCTCCTTTCCTTTTGTTTCCGCTCTCACCCACTCTCTTTCTCTCTGCCTAATTCTTTCAGATGATGTGTCAGTGCTGTTACAGGAAATTATAGTGGAGGCCAGGAACCTCAGTGGCGCAGAGATGTAAGCCCTCTGATTCATCTTCAAAGGAATGTTTCAACATGTGTGTGTGATAGAGAGAGTGTGTGTGTGTGTGTGTGTGTGTGTGTGTGTGTGTGTGTGTGTGTGTGTGTGTGAAATGGGAATGTCTTTATCACCATTTGAAAAGGCTATCTTGGCAATTTGTTCCTAACCGACTTGTCGCATTTAATTGAAGTTACAAAATGACCTGAGATGAAATGAGATATTCTCGTTTCCTCTCTCCTCTAGCTGCTCCGTGTTCCTGCTGGATCGTCTCAGTCATGAGTTGGTGGCGAAGGTGTTTGACGGAGGCGTGGTCAGTGACGAAGAGGTACGACACACGAGCCTCCAGTTGCTCACATACACAAACCCATTGACCGGTGACCTTTTCAGGGAGAGACGTTGTGCCTTTATTGAAGAGACAAGGGATGTAGCTATGTATAATGAATGTCTCAGTGCCGCTGTGGGACTGTGAGGTTATCAGCAGAGATATTACATAGGTATTTAACCAATATGGCTGCATTTTGTCGTCTCTCCTTGTCAGAAATTGTTCAACATTAACGCTTACCCACCTGACGAGTAACCTCTGTGTTGGGGCAAGTGGATGCCTCATGCAGTTGTCTGATCGGGGAAGTGAAAAATAAAGGATGTCTAATGTGACACAATCTGAAAATAAACTGTGTGCAGTATCGCTGAAATGGTGCTTTTCAAACTGAGCTGTGTCTCCCCACCAAGTGTTGAACAGGACTGATGAGGAAACTATGACATACTGGACACTATAGAAGTTAACTCTGCGACCAGCGATGTTGTGTACGACACAACGTTACTAACATTAAATATCTCAGGAACGCTGCAAGTGAGAGACAGATTTTTTTGCCATCATGCTGTTCCCGTGCAATAGTATCCCTCTCAGATGTTTTTTACTCCAGTCTTGAACTGCTGTGTCTTTTTGAAGACTTTGTGAAACAAGTCCATGATTATAAATCCAAAAGCAAATGTCTTTGTTAAAACATTCTCACTCCCAAAACATTCTCACTAGGTGCCTCTCCAACATTGGTTTTGGACATTTAGGGAGGGCTTCTCAATTTACGCTTGTTACATGCACTGTGTCTTTTCAAAATAATCTTCCGTTTTCACAGTAAATGATCAGTTTCCACATGCTGCACATGATAGCACACTACCTTGTTGTTAAAAAAAAAAAAATCAATTTTCTGGTCTTTAAATGGGAAAAGAACAGTGGTTTTCCAGATGAAAGTCTAGATGTAGTGGCAGTTTCGAGGTTTATTGAGAATGCAAAAAAGGAAAACAAAACGGCAGACCAAGTTGTCCAAAATTTCATCTCATACAGTTACCGTTATTATACTTAAACACTGTGTAATATGGTCAAAAACGTATTACGATCCAACTCAACACAAACTTCACATCGTCTTTTACACAACGTTGTCCACAGCCCTTTTGTTTTATGCGCACTGAAATGCCTTACAGCATCAAACCTGGCGTAAATAACTTGTACCTGCATTTTAACACATGAATAAAGTGAATATAAACATAGCCTTAGTACAGTCCACTACCATACACTGTTTAAAATATACAGAAACTGTTGTGTAAACTTAAATATCATTAGAATCTATATGAAATGTCATATCAACACAGAAGTCCTTACCAAATACGTGCTTAAGTGGCTCTTACACTAGAGTTTGTTTGACACTTACTTTGCCGCTCTTTATACTACAGCAGTTGCTCAGAGCGTGAAAAATGCCACAGCCCAGTGCGTCTCATAGCACTGCTAAAAGGTGCCCTCTTGTCGAGGGCCACCTACCGAGCGTCAGCATTTGATAAGTTAGAAGTGAGAGCAGGTTGTGTTAGCTGTGTGGCTGTCTCTGATGCCTGGAGCTCTGATGCATTCACAGTGTAATGGAATATAAGCGACTGTCTTGTGTTTGGCTTAATATGTTCCTCTAACCAACTAAAACTGGCCAATGAAAGATGTTTAAGTAAGGAAATGCGGCATGATATTCAACAAAGGTCCCCGTCCAGACTAGAATGCAGGATGCTGTGATTATATTTTCAGCGTCATGGTTGCATTGTTATGCTCTCGCCCCACATTTCCTGTCTGACTGTACTGCCATCAATCAATTCAAAGCAAAAGTGTACGAGAGTTAAGTTGTCTCTTGATGACATGAGCATGTGTGTCTGTCTGTCTGTCCGTGTGTGTGCGAGTGCAGAAGGAGTTCCGTATTCCAGCAGATCAGGGTATTGCAGGTCACGTGGCGACCACCGGTCAGATCTTGAACATTAAGGATGCCTACTCCCATCCTCTCTTCTACCGCGGCGTGGACGACAGCACCGGCTTCAAGACTCGCAACATCCTCTGCTTCCCCATCAAAGATGAGAACAACGGTAACAACAATGACTTCCACACCAACACACACAAAAACTTCTTTCATTCAACATTCACAGAAAGTCAAAAGTTATTTTCTTAATCAAACGTATTTGTAAAACACCTCTCATACAGGGTGGTGTAATTCACACGTGACTCAGAAACTATGAAGAAAATGAACAAATATGAACAATAATACAGTAAAAAAGTGGAAATATACAAACAATGAAATCACTAAAAGACAATAAAAACACAGGATAACAATAATATAAGATATAAAGATTATATGTTTTAAAGATAAACTATGCAGGATTGTTACTGTTGTTACTGTTTGTAAGCACGCTCAGCAGCGAAAGCAGAAGTAAAAGTCAACCCCAGATTCACTCTGGTTGGGGTTTTACCTCACTATATATACATTTTTCAGCGCTGTGTCTCTTGGATGCCTGCTGCTTATGGCCTTGCACCTGGTTGCTACCTTTTTATAAAGCCCTGACCTCACCTGACCGCTGTGGGGGTACACACCCATAAACATCCTGAACACAGACAATAAGATGCGAAGAAGAAATCCAGGCAGAGGGCAGAGTCTCTGCAGAAAAATACAGCACTGCACACTTGTAGTGGATCATAAGTGATGACTGATAAGGAATACTTCTGTATGGATCTATACATCGTTTGTTAGGAAACTTCTGCATAATATATCTTTAAGTTTAAAGCACATTCAGCTACTCTTGGGCAGGCTCTCAGCAGTTTGGAGCATAAATACTAAATGTTTTTTCTGCTGTACTTTAACACAATGTGACAACAACTGTTATCTGTAGAGGGAGGTGTGCAGTTACTCTGTAGGGTCCAGTAATGCACCACTAATGCAATAGCAAAGCTACTGATAAAACTACACCATTGGAAGTTGCTCCTCTATTGTCCTCTGCAGCACAGGTTCCCTTCCTAGGGGCCCTGACCCCCGCTAGGGGTCACCAAAGCTTTACAGGGGGGTTGTGGGGCCTCCTTGATTTAAAGCGATGTAAGAAAACTCTTTCTTAAAAATATACATCAGGTCTATGTGTCAGCATTTCATTTATTTCTGTAAGGAAGACTAAATAAATATGTTGGGTTGGGATATAAGCTTGAAAAAAATTTTTTAGGATAAGGGCACAGTAAAGACCTGAACACAAGCTGTATTCGCAGAGCCTTCACACTGCTGAACAGCCTCATCCTGCGTTAAGTAAAAGTCCAAAAAAAGTTGTCAACATACATGATGAAGAGTGTTTCTTTATAGTCGGAGGAGGAATGGTTGAATTGATGTCAGTTATTCTGTGCTGTTATTGTCGTGCATTGAATATAATATAAAATATCCATAAAAATATGTCACTTGGTTCGGGGTTGTCAGTTTCCTCAATGATAGAAAAGGTTCACATAAGGAAAAAGGTTGGGAATCACTGCTCTACAGTGCCTACTCTTCCTTTTTCCTTTTAAAAATGAAGCAAGGTTTCCTCACAGGTGCTCTCCCAGAATAGCACAAAGAGTTGTTACATCACAACCTTTGCTCCTAAATGTTGAAGTGCATAAAGTGCACCCATCCTCAGTCTGCTCCATACTTAGAAATTACAGAAACCTCAGACACTGATGGTGCTCCCTTCTTCTTGCTGCGAGCAGACGAACTTTAGATGCTGTGTGATCTGTCTCCATACAGAAAACTGTCAGATTAAGAGTGTGAAATTAATTTAAGTTAGCAGAGCTATTTGATTCAACGACTGTTCTGCACCTCCCAAACTGTTGCATTCTGGGCCTCATTTTCTTGTCCTTGACTCTCCGTTTTTCTTCATCAACTTTCCCTTCTTCCCTCTCTTCAACTCATTGCCTCCCTCATTGTCTCACCTTCTTTTTCCCCTCTCCCTCTTTACCTCTGTCCTCCTCTACTTTCTTTGAATCGTCCTCCCCCTAGAGGTGATTGGGGTGGCAGAGCTGGTGAATAAAATGAACGGGCCGTGGTTCAACCGCTTTGATGAGGACCTGGCCACGGCGTTCTCCATCTACTGTGGTATCAGCATCGCCCATGTAAGTCTCCTCTCCCGCTGAAAGAACTGACTCACTGTAACCTTTACATTTTTCTTTTTTTGTCTTATTTATTTATTTTTTATTCAAAGAAATTATATAACATTGTAATAGTGAAGTAACAAATCATGAAAGAGAGAAAGAAGAAAGATAAAATATTAAAGAAATGTTAATAAAATTATAAAAATTTAAAGACAAACATGAGTTCATGGGATATAATTTGTTGATAACTGATATAATATAGGTCAGAGGATGCATTATACCAACATAGGACACAGCAACATATGTACCATAAATACACACATAGTCACACAGATACACACCCATGTGCATACCCGTGCAAAATGACAAAGACATCAACACCCTTAAAGGTCCAGTGTGTAGGATTTAGGGGGATATATTGGCAGAAATTGAATATAATAAAATAAGTTTTCTTTAGTGTATAATCACCTGACAATAAGACTCATTGTGTTTTCATTACCTTAGAATGAGCCGTTTATATCGATGTCAGGAGCAG
This sequence comes from Epinephelus lanceolatus, assembly GCF_041903045.1. Taxonomy (NCBI): domain Eukaryota; kingdom Metazoa; phylum Chordata; class Actinopteri; order Perciformes; family Serranidae; genus Epinephelus; species Epinephelus lanceolatus. The sequence continues at coordinate 33,110,483 of NC_135737.1, forward strand.
GTCCTCATCCGCAGAGATCACCATGTTGCACACCATGTTTCTACAGTAGCCCAGAACGGACAAACCAAACATTGGCTCGAGACAGGGCCATTCACCTCAGTGACAATAGCTACCAGCACTTTGGAGAAGTCGAGACAAATAATTCAGCTCCTGCTTTAAAACATCTGGATCTTAAGTTAGTAGAGAAATAAGCTGAGCACACATTGGCAGGTGCTGGGCGCGTAGCCAGTGTGGCCAGTGTATCCAGTGGCGCGTGGCCACTGGATACACTGAAGAAGGCTTAGGCCAAAATGCGTCTGTCATTTTGTTTGGCTGTGTGTTGCCCTATTAAATCCTAGATTTTGACTCTAGTCTTTTGTGAGTGCTGTTGCCCACTAGTTTCTTTAGAAACACAGATTTAAAATGCAAAACTACTTCTGTAAGTGTTTTTACTGGTGTAAGTCGCCATGTTTTTTGTTTTGGAGAGGAAGAGACCACTGCACATAGTTTGGCTCACAGTAAAAACCTCCTGAACGTCTGGTTATCAAGGAAAATAGGGGAGCACACATTTGCAAGTGCTGGCCAAGCAGCCTGTTTGCAACGTGTCAAACAGTATAGGAAAAACACTGATTTGTAACGTGAAACTGTTTTAGCGCTTTTACCGTTTTAAATCATCTGGTCAGATTGTTTTTGATAGGAAGGGACCTCTGCAGATAATGCGGTTCCTGGTTAAAACCTCCTGATGACTGAACAATGAAGGAATTCTAACCAGGAGCGGTCGCAGCTGGTTGTAATCTGCAACCCTCATTGCTAAATCCCCCAAAATCTTACACACTGTTCCTTTAATATCATATTATGTTGTCTTAGTTTTTACATCTGACAGGAGGGTCTTTGGAAATATTGCATGTTGTATACCTCACCCATTTTCTCTCTCTTTCTTTAACGATATGAACTTATTTTCTAATTCTCACGATTATACATTTTATTTGCGAGATCCCTCCATTTAGAGTTAATTAGCTTTTATATTTTTTGGTTCGGTGTGTTGAATAACAAAAGATGTCTGGTCAAATTGTTTCTAGTCTCATTTATCAAACCGTCAACACATGAAAAACAAATATGCTATGAGCCAAGCATATTAATGATAAAGTGCATAAACAGCACAGCTGCGTCTCACTTTAAAACAGAAGACAGCCTCTATCACTTTCCCTCATTATCTCTGTTAGCAGCAGCATGAAACATTAAAAAGAAATAAATGCAGCATTTCTTAAGCTGCACATTCACCTCCGTACTCATTGTAAACAATCCGAGGTCATTAACTCAGCTTGATTTTAAACGTAATGTTTAATAATGTCATCTCTAAAAGCTCTGTGCGCCATAATAGTCCTTAATTAAATTTGTCTGCATGTGAGGAAGAAAGGGAGGTGTAGAGAATAAGCCTTTACAGTGTATCCATCATTAGGAGTCTGTTGCTCCTCAGAGCAGTGTGGTAGATCTTTTGTTAGCGCTGTCAGAGAGATCGATCCTGTCGGCATCAGTTCAGTGGGAGCAAAATGCTCAGTCACAGCAGAGCTGAGCGAAGCCTCGGGGGAAATTTAAAGAGATTCGGTCTGTGATAGAACTGAGTGGCTTTTATGGTGTTGTTCATAAGCATTGTATGACTGCTGCAAACCCATTAACACGCATTCTGCTGCGCCAGCATATGTAGCTCATGAAGACAATGATGAAGATGGGCTATTATGTTTATACTGTGAGGGTGTTTATCGTCGACATTGATTTCTAATTGTTAGAAAATCTGTCAGAATCTTCAACAACCCAGTATTTATTACAATTGCGTATCTTGTTTTCCATTTGCCATACAACAGGTTTTTCAGAATGTGATGATGAAACTTTGTCACCCTGTTTCTCATTACTGCAGTGCCTTTCACCTTTTACCAGAACATGGTGGATTAAAATTGTTTTTTAAATGGATTTTTCCTGCATTCACAATTGCACTCAGGCAGTCACACAATTGATTTGAGCAATTTAGACAATTATAAGAAAATTAAATGGTTAGTTGACTGATTATAAACCATGTTTACAATTGATTTCACATAATGTGCCATAAGGAAGGCGTTTTAATGGAGGCTGAATTAAATCAGAGGCACTGGATGAAGGAAGGAAGCAAGGAAGGAAGGGAGGAGAAGAAACAGCTGAGACAGTACAGCTGCGATGATATTCACCATTTCCGATTCACCTTCATTTTAAGTGGCTCTTGTAGCATCTGACCTTTGCATGACTGCAGGTACTCAATAGTTTATCTACAAACTATAAAGATATTTGATTGGAAAAATAATTGCCTTCTAGGCAGCTCGTTAATCATTCAAACATGCCCACATGCATTATGTATCAGTGCTTACGCTGCATCATGGTGAAACAGTGTACTGCATGTTGGGGCACAAATACGTACAGCAGGGTGATCTATGATAAGCAGGAGAGCAGGAGCAGGAGTTTGGGATTGATGCTCTCCTGAAGATACTGTTAGAAAACATTTATGCTTACTTTAAAGCAGTGGTTCCCAACTGGTTGTACATGGGTCCATTCTGAATGGACCGCAAGTGACTCGTAAACGAGTCAAGTTTGTATAAAAACACACTTTATTTTTAAGTACAGCAAATTTCTGGCTTTTATTTTGATGTGTTTCCTGCTGTAGAGTGAGTGAACAACAGACAGCTACTTAACAGAGAGCGCGACGACATGGCCACACACTAGTATGACGCTGAATACATTAAACTGTGTGAACTGATCTAATGACGAAGGATAAATCTGGACCCCAGTTGGGGACCCCTGCTTTAAAGGAATACTTCAGCCTCCAAATGATCATTTGTACTTTAATTACTCACCCTGTGTTAAGATGAATTTGTGGAAAACAAAAAGTTTTCCTTTCATTCCTCCTCTGTGAACGAAGAATCCAAAAACAGAGAAAATCCTTGATGAATTGCAGTAAAAGGGGTCCGCTATTTGAAACAGATCAGTAAAAACTCGTCTATGTACAGCCAACTAGCATGCCTGGGCTTGCGCATGCATTTCAATCAGGAGAGATAGAAGAATGACATAAAGATAAAGTTTAATGTGAAATATAAGTGTACAGATTAACAGATGATTTGTGCTGATAAGATTTTAACAAAAGTCTTTGGTGCTGAGACAACAGAGGTACATTATTTGTGATTGAGGGACATCAGAGCGGCAGCAAGATAATCTCCCCATGGAGTCTAGACACAGGTGGAGGTGGAGGTGGCTGATGACTGTGGTCGATGACTGCTGAGGCGAATAGAGGCTGCATCTGAGAAGACGAGGTGGTGATGGGGAGGTGGAGGGTACACACAGCAGCAGCATGAAAGGACTGCGGGCAGAAAAAGAGCCATATTTAAAATGAGGGGCAGTGATATAACAGCTGATGACTCGATTGACAGTTGCGGACACTGACAGCCAGAGATAGAGCGTGAGCATGTGTGAATAGCGGAGTGAGGAAGAAAGTTAGAGCCTAAGCATAAGAAAGTATTGTCTTCCTGACTGAACTTTCACTAGAGCTTCATTTGAACTATGTTCAGGATGCACTACCTGTAGGCAGATGTGTTTTATATTCTAACTTTGTGGTGAAAATGCACATGTTTGAGAAGCACTAAGCATACGACTGGATAAATCAGACTTGGATTATACTGCAGGAGTTGTGTGAGAGTTTGTAAACGGCTTTTCGATAAGCTTATGCTGTTAAACACGGCCCCCTTGAACTGCAATTCATCAAGAATTTTCTCAGTTTTTGGATTCTTTGTTCACATTGGAGGCATGCGAGCAATCTAAATTTTCTTCTGACTCCAAGGTTACACAGGGAGAGTAATTTATTATATTAAAATCAAGCTCTTTTGGATGCCAAAGATCAAGCACCATCTCCGTTTACCCAGTTATCTTTTTCAAAATACAGAAAAAGAAGAAGCAAGTTTTTGGCTGTTTTACTGCTGGTGCTGTAACTTAACTCTGCATCATATAACCAGGGATCTGTGACAGTAAATAAACTGTGATTTGTTATGGTGTAACTGTAATATGATGTTTGTTCCTCTAGTCTCTGCTCTACAAGAGAGTCCATGAAGCTCAGTTCAGGTCCCACCTGGCCAATGAAATGATGATGTACCACATGAAGGTAAAATCACATTCATGCATCTCACTCACTCACGCACACACACACACACACACACACACACACACACACACTCTCGACGGGTTGTATTTACTGACTCTGTCCCTATATTTTACTCAATATGATTCAGTATGTGTATGTTGTAGGTTTCAGAGGAAGAGGTCACTAAGCTGCTGGTGACGGGGATTGAACCCGTCAAGGAGATCCACCCCTGCTTCGCCGAGTTCACGTACACGCCTCGCTCCCTGCCTGATGACACCACGCCGCTGGTAAGAGACAGAGGTTGAGAGGAAAAGTGGGAAAGAGAGTTTGAAGGAGGCAACAAATTAACTGATGCTGTTATTTGTGTCTGCAGTGCGTCCTCAGCATGTTTGAAGACATGGGTTTCATCAACACCTACAAGATTGACCTGCACACTCTCGCCAGGTCTGACAGCTCCATCAGTTCATATATGAAGTTTGAGAGCGTGTGTGTATGAGTGTGTCTCCCAAGTAACAACACTGACAAGACACTGGTCTGAACTGATCAGTACAGATGAAAATTATTGGAATACAGTATGTTTAGAGTCAAATTTATACTTTAAACCTTGGTTAGAATCGACAGTTTCTGGTGCTGCTTCATCTGCATTGCAGTAGAGACATCATATGGTTGCTTTTGATAACTTTCTTTAGTACTTTTTATTTAATAGAAAAGAAAGAAACAGAACACGAACAATAAGATCACTCTACACGTGCTACGTGCCTCACTAGCTGCATGCTGCGTTGTAGGTGATAATTAAACTCCTGCTTTGGTGTCAGGTTCTGTCTGATGGTGAAGAAAGGCTACAGGGACCCTCCGTACCACAACTGGATGCACGCCTTCTCTGTCTCACACTTCTGCTACCTGCTCTACAAAAACCTAGGGCTGTCCAACTACCTCGAGTATGTATTGAACACATTTCCCCGTGGTGACACAAGTAGCCAAAGTTTAGTTGTTTCAATCCTTTATGCTCGTTCTTTCTTCTTTTTTTAGGGATATAGAGATTCTAGCTCTCTTTGTCTCCTGTATGTGCCATGACCTGGACCACCGTGGCACCAACAATTCTTTCCAAGTCGCCTCAGTAAGACAAATGATGTTTCTGTTTTATTAGAGGGTTTACAAGAACTAGTTTCTGCATGTTTACAATATTAATGTTATTGTCAAATTATATATTGTGGGTGGGGCAACACAATGGTTTGAGTTGAAGGTGTGGGAAAGAATAGTATCAGTAACATTGTTAACACTGTGCTACATTACAGAGAAATACAAAACTGTACTAATGAACCTTCATTAATATAGGCCTATATTTTATCTACAAGTGCACGTCACACACTGAGCGAGCCGCCTGTTAATGACGCTGTGGGCAAAGCAGTAATGATTGTGCTAAGTGGCTAATTGGCATGTAGCTACTTCCATGTTTCAGATGATACGTCATGTTTGTAGTCGACCAATGAAGATGAGTTTACATATCACCTTGGGTTCATCCTTCACCTTCTCAAAATGATCTCACACTTTGGATTTCCTGCCCGACTTGTTATTAACCACCTGGGCGCTGGGTGCTACCCTACTGCCTTTTTTGTGCCAGCTTTCAAGAGCGTGGTGGCAGGTTGCGTCTGAGGTTGCTAAGCAACCTTAACAAACATCTTATAGCCTTTTTATCTGAAATCCTGAGTGCAGAGCTGATCTTCTTCCAGGCACTGTTTATAAGTGTGTAGGCCTATCGTCTATGGGACAGATGTAAAGCTCTGGGTAGCCCTGCACTAACATGATCAACTTTTCTGTATTTATCAGACTGAATATTTACTGAAGGGAAAGATATCTGTCGCCTGGATTTGAAAACCCATATCGTCCCCCCTGTGTTGACTCCATGGCTGCAGCCTTGGTACAAAGGGGAAAAAGGGAGAATGAATACACTGCTGCTCCACTACCCTCCTGAATAGAGTGTTTCAGGGCAGCACTGCAGTTGCACTCTGAAAATGCTGACTAGAAATGGACTTTTAGGCACTCAAGGATGGAGAACATCAATAAGAGCCAGGCTCATGGTGATATGAGAGTCTGTGTATATCCCCGCCTGTGCATTCGCCCTGGTGAGACACTAAATGCCATTGTGATTAGAAACATGTTGCTCTGCTCCACTATAATCATGCATAACCCTCCGGCACCTAAATGACGCACACACCAACGCTCATTATGCAACAAAGGTCATCGATTTATCAGCTCCTTTTATGATTTTTCTATTTGAAGATTTATATTCAAGCCGACGAGCACAGTTAAAGAGCAGGATGTTATCGAAGGATGTTGTTCCATTTGATTCAATATATTGTGTACACGAAGGGGATTGTGTTTCATTTGTCTGTCTGTTTCTATTTTCAGCAATCTGTGCTGGCTGCTCTCTACAGCTCAGAGGGATCTGTGATGGAGGTAAACGCGCAACCAGTTACATCACATCACAGGGATGTGGGAAGGCTGACTGGAAAGCTATCAGAGCTGTAACAAGATGAGGGATCTGTGCCCAAATAAATTAATATATAAATCTTAATTGCGTATACACCCTCCGCTTTAGCTCTGTACAGTTCTGCCATAAATGATACAATCAGAAACATGTTTTTTAAGTTTATTGCTGAGGTCATAGTCATAGGTGGTGGACTCTATTATGCTGAGAGGTGTTTCTATTGCTGAGTCGTTCTCCCCTTTTACACACACGTCAGGGCTAGAATATTAGAAACACCTCTGAATATAATGCACTTCAAACCAAAAACTATACCTTCATGCTGTGGAGTGCATTTTCGTATACACTTAACTTAGTAGACTGAGAAAAGACAGTCTACTCATACTCATATGTTCCTTCCTTGTTGATGAACTTCAGTATGTGAGCTCGACTCATATTGTTTTGTACTGGTACGACACCTAGTGGCCAAAATCACACTTCTGTTCCTTGCAGCAGTGATGAGGCACTGGGAGGCATGGAAATTGGCTGTGCTCATTGCATTGCAACATGACTCAACAATCCTTTAGAGGCAGCATTTTTCAATTGTACTCACTCCTTTTCCCATCATGCTCTATTTGCCATGACAGAGACATCACTTTGCCCAGGCCATCGCCATTCTGAACACTCACGGCTGCAACATCTTTGAGAAGTTCAACAGGAAGGTGAGATATAAAATCTGGCATCTGACATTCACACATTGCAAATGCCTCTCACTTTTAATTTCCATTTACTTAATTCAGCTAGATAATTTTGTTTTTTATGGTTTTCGTTTTTTTAGGACTACTCGCGCATGCTGGATTTGATTCGAGACATCATTCTGGCGACGGACCTGGCTCACCACCTTCGCATTTTCAAGGACTTGCAGAAGATGGCTGATGGTACGTGCCATTAGTTTAATTTGCAAAGCCTCTTGCAAAGTCTCTGCACTCTTAAATATTATTCATAGGGTTAGTTTATCACCATAAAAAATAGTCAGCTGACAACTTATTTTAAGAAGTTGGTCAAAATCAAAAACATTTGACATTTTTAAGAAGGATGGAATTAAAATATATATATATATATATATATATATATATATATATCACAACTTTTGGATAAATATTAAGTTAATTCAACTTAATTAAGTTTTTGGAGGTCAAAGCAAATCATGTTGGTTGTCCTAAGCTAAGAGTTTGTCAGACTATAAATACTAATAGGATTTACTTTACAAGGCCAGAGTTGGAACTGCTTAAAAAGATGCATGCAAATTGTTACCTTGATTTTTACTTTTGTTTTAAACTAACAACCCTGAACCGCAAAGGAGGCTTGGTTCGAATTCTTGGTCCAGAGTGGTGTCACCAAAACCAATGTATTTGTTTTTCCTTAAATTGGACTGAGGTGATTTCAGAAGAGAAAAATATGTAACATGACTGATACCAAAATATACAGTATTGCATATTAGAAATGTTCCATTTTGATCATTTTGTGATCAATAACAAGTAAACCCATGCAGTTTTTGTTCATTTTTTGGCTAAATATGCAGCCTGTGAAATGATGAACCCATTCCTCGGCTGGCACCTTCTTTGTGACACACAAAAGGCACACACTGACTACAGATTTTCATTATCTTGTGAATTCCTTTTCAAAGATCTGAGGTCAAACTCGCAGTATTCATTTCTGACATTCTTGGTTATCCTCTTCTTTCATTGGACTGTTTACCCCTTTCAGGAGACAGTTGTGTACTTCACTCTTATATAATATAATTGGCTGTAACCTCCTAGCCAGCGGTTTGTTACGCCTGAATGCAACCAATTATAAGTTATCCAGAGTGGATGTCTCCTCAGTGGAATCAATTTTGTGCTGTTAAAGTAATTCAAGGACATTAAAAGCTCCTAAATGAGTTAGTGACTGCTTTGCAGTGCGTAACGTGTCAATCATGGAGGGAGATAGTTTGACCAAACACAGAGTGGAAATAAACAGAGTAAAGATGCCACTGAAACGTCGCTTCTTCCCACCAAATAAACAAAGTTTATATCAACACATAATAACCTCAGATCTTGACAAAGCTGTCATTTAATTAACTGCCAGTGTAAATGTGTAAATGCATCTTAGATATGTGCATGTGTGTGTTTCAGATGGATACAACCCCAAAAGCCGTAACCACCGCTCCATGCTGCTGTGCCTGTTGATGACATCGTGTGACCTGTCAGACCAAACCAAGGGCTGGAAAACCACACGCAAGATTGCTGTCAGTTCATTGTCTGAAACTATGTCTACACTTTATACTGTATCTTTACATATGTGAAGCTGAATGTGTTGTGTATTTAATATGACCTACAACACAAGAAAGATGCTCTGGCGCATTCGTCTGTTCTTCACCATGTTAGGAAATATTAGGTTTAAAGGTCCAGTGTGTAGGATTTAGTCAGGGGCGTGAATAGAAACAGTGCAGGCAGTGCGGTTGCACTGGGGCCTGTGGGTTGTAGGGGCCCGATCGCCACCTAGTGTGCTTGAATTTGAATTTTATTTGTACACAAGATGTGATAAAAACATGGACATAAAAATAAACATGGTAGGAATTGTGCCCGAGGGGGCTTATGGTGAAAGCTTCCCCTCTAGAATTTCACATCTCTTCTACAAAGAGTATTTCTGTCCTAAACATAAGAGTATAACAGGCATAACAAGTAGTTGTAAGAAACAGAAACATACACAGAACACATAAATTGTTCAAAAAAGAACTGAACAAATTAAAATTGGGGTGATTTTTATATATGCTCTCAAAAATGTAAACAAATCTACATCAAAATGATATGCTTATTCCACATAAAATATAAAATATTGTAATTTAACTAATTTAATTTAACTATAAAAACTATTTAGTTAAACTAATAATTTCCTATTACAGATATGTAATGATGATTGCTGGGTAATATGTAGCTTGATGTTGTTCAATATCAAGTCTCAGTTTAATTATGCAACGAAGGCAAAACGATTTACAGGAGATAGTTTAGGTGCAAAATCTCTCAAGACCGACAAACTGGGTACATCTGCAAGCGGGTATCCTCCTGAGACCCAAACTTCTGTTTGATATGCATTTTTATTTTCTCCTAGCCATTTGGGATCAGTAGGACCGGACAAGAATAAAAAAACTAAACACTGTCAACAACGATAAAGTCCCAATGTCCTCAAATGAGAAGATCATAAAGTCCCACTATCCTTCAATGAGCTGACGATAAATTCCCGACATTTTTAAATGAGTACTTTCTAATTAACAGCGTCTTAGCTTGTTACCGTTGCTAAAATTGGTAAAGTTTGTAAGGCATATCAAACTACAAACATCATAAATCATCATAAATAAAAAAGTGTAAATTATCAAATTTGATCAGGTTTTGGACCGTGTCCACTTTTTTGTCAGCTGCAGACTGACTTGGCAGAGATGGCTGCCATCTTGTTTTTACACAGATTAGTGTATTGTGGTTTTACCGCCACTAGATGGCACAAAAAAGTGTCCATGAATGAGGACAACAGGTCTAAATTTTAAGTAGACTGAAGTATAAGGTCAAGTAAACCCGGAATGTGATGTCCTCATATGAGGAAACAGGGTCTCAGGAGGATATAACATGAAAGTGGCAGTAAGACACTCTGGGCCGAATTCACAAAGAATGAACTGCGGCCGCTGATAGCACCTTGAATTGCACTTCACTTGCACCCGCAGTTTGCTCCGTCTTAACGTCCTCTTCACAAAGGATATTGCGCTAATGATATACCAGCGCAAACACGCCCACAAAGTTTGGCAGCAGTTTGCCCCTGATTTGCCCCTGATTGCAATTAGCCACATGACAAAGTTATTTTTTTCACTTAACTGCGTGTGGCTATTAGCGCTGGTATTAGTTAGGCTAATTAGACTTTGTTTGGCAAAGTACTGAATACTGTATACCCTCATGTAGTGACGTCTGCTGGTGAGTCAGTCTAACAGTGTTGGATGGGTTGAGGCTGTGGATTTGACCAAGTTTGACCACTTTATCACTATTCCCTCTCACTTGTAGCTGTTATTTCGTTATCTTTTGAATTTAATATGAATTATGGAACCGTTTTTGTTCACGTTTGTTTCCCCCGTTTCGTAAAAGAAATTATTGAAAGTTGCTTTGAAGTGCGTGACAGAAGTGTGTTTTGAGAACGACCGCAGACTGTCACCTGTTCAACGCATCAATATCTTCGGATGCCATTAAAGTAATAATGATTATAATAATAATCAAAATATTATTTACAGACTGATTTAACAGATGATCACTGCTGCCATGATCACTGGAAAGTCTGGGCGAGAGGCTTCCACAGAGGAGCGCCCAGTTTGCACCAGCTTTCTAAAGACGTTATTTACTTCACTCAAACTGCGTGTGGCTATTAGCGCTGGTGTTAGTGAATTAGACGTTTATCAATGAGGCTCATTTGCATAGAAAGGGGCAATTTTTCCGCCAAATATATGCATATTACCTCATTTAAATACGTGCAAATAACACCGGAGCACCGAGACACAATCTGCTTGGCAGCGCAGTTAGTGGAGCATTTCACCCTCTGCGCGTGCTTTGTGAATTAGATGGTACGTGTTTGCTCCATTTTTACCGGTTTAGCGGCCGCAAAAGCCACACAATCCTTTTGTGAATTCAGCCCTCAGTTGATAAAATATTTATACCAAAACTCTGTGTGTGTGTGTGTGTGTGTGTGTGTGTGTGTGTGTGTGTTTCATAGGGCGCACTCGGGCCCATCATAATAGCGTGCACTGGGGCCCATCGTAACTACCTTACACAACTGAATTTAGTGACACCTAGTGGTGAGGTTGCAGAACTATAACTTGTCCGATGTGTCAAACGTGTAGACGAACTACACAGTCCCAGACCCTATCTAGAGCAAATGTTTGGTTTCTCCGTTCTGGGCTACTATAGAATCTCCCGGCGGACTCCCCATGTAGATGTAAGTGGCTCATTCTAAGATAACTAAAACGCAATGATTCTTACTTTCAAGTGGTTATAAATTAATGAAAACATGGTTATAAATATTATACACCATTTCTGTAATTGATCTGACACACTGGACCTTTAAGTTGGGGGATAACAAGCAACATTTGAATCAGCACACAGATATTAAGGTCACAGATTTTTGTACGACACGCTTCAATAAATATACTGTAGTATATGCAATCATGTAAATGTGTTTCAGTGTCAGTCCAATAACCTTTATAATATGAACAATTATTAATATTAGCCTTTCGTCATTAGTGTAGCACAGGTTGTGTACTGCTCTGTAATTTAAAACAGCTTGTTGTAGGTCCAAACAAAAACAAAAGGGTAGATGTGATGCAGTGAAAGGACTGTAGTTTATATACTGTCTCTGTTAGTTAACAAGCACAAGCACATTTCTCCACTGTGTTACAGGAGCTCTTATTTTCAGCAGTGCATTCCTAAAGATTTCCAATTCCCAGAGACTATACAATAACACTGACCCCTTTCTGGGACAATAAAGATTATGAGATGCTTAGCTGTACAGTTGGAAACAACCATTATTTTCTACTCTGTCAAACTGCACTCCATTTTAAGGATTACGTTTAATCTTGGTCTGCCCCCCTTTTCAACACCAAACCCCTGACCCTTGTCCTAAATCCTGCACCCTAAATCTCCAAACACCTAACACCTACAGCAAATGCACTGTAATCCTTACGCCCAATACTGAAAGCACATTTCTGTTTAATTCTGGGTCTGCCTTGTGTACATTTTTACTGGTGAAAGAAATACATGGGGATTAATGAAAAAACAGCAATCACACCAAAAAGTGAAATGTAATAAAGGAGAATGACATTTTATCCTAGATTAGGTCATTGTTGTGATTCAGTACAGTCAAATTACAGTTATGTTTGCAAATACGTCTCCCAAAGCTGAAACCCAGACAGGTTTGCATCAAATATGGTGTTTAAAATTGATTTACGCTCATTTTAGAGTGAAATGAAAATCTAAATATCCGAATTACGATGTCAATAAGGAGTAAGTAAATAAGTAAACTGTATTTTAAGTGGACTCAGTGTCACTGTGAGTATGAGACTGTAACAGATGTCGGCCTCTTTCTGTCCACAGGAGCTGATTTATAAAGAGTTCTTTTCTCAAGGAGATCTGGTATGTGTCAGTGCTCACTTGCCATTAAATGTCATGTGAAATTATTTAATAAGTAGCTGAAGTGTGTGTCACTTTACATTGTAGAGAGCCCATTACTCATGTCTCTCTGTATTGTGTTTGTGTGTGTGTGTGTGCAGGAAAAAGCCATGGGGAACAGGCCCAGTGAGATGATGGACAGAGAGAAAGCGTACATCCCAGAACTACAGATAAGCTTCATGGAACATATCGCCATGCCTATTTACAAGTGCGTATGAAGAGCCGAACCCTTCAATCACGTATCAGTTTGTCAGGCCTGACATAGCAAGTTTTAAATACAAAGAGAGAGGTTAAAATTGTCAAGGAGGACTCCCCTATTTATGCTCAACACAGATAAAAATTCCCTCGTCTCTCGGCTTTAAAGAGCATTTAAGTGTCTTTCAGCTTCTTGTTTTGGTTCTATGACCCCATCATCTTCATTTTTTACCACACCAGGCTCCTGTTTTCAGTGAAAAATGCTCTGATATACTCAGTGTATGCTACCTGACCAGCATCAAACAGCACACAGACACAGTGAGTGATAAAGTGGAGCATTTAGCAGCCAGATATTTCCCTCAGGAGCAAAACAGAGCTGAAAAAGTGAATATTAGGCTGACATTCAGTCAGGCAGCCAGGAACATGACACTAATGAATAAGAGTGTTGCTCAGTGTCTGCTGGATATGTAAATAAGCAACTGGTTCCCAACATGTTTGCTGTGTTACCTTTATGAGGTGACTTGTCAGTGTTTTGGCTGCAGCCTGTTGCACTTCCCACAAGTGGCCAAAAAAAAGTAGTTATTTCATGTTTGTTTGTTTGAAATGCTGTGATAAAAGAACACCAAATTATACTGTTGAAAATAAGACATGCAAGATAATAGAGTACATAAAATGAAGTCAAAAGAACATGCAGTTAAAGATATACTATAATATTATGCAGGATTTTACTACTCAAACAGAAGTAATCACCAATGTGTCGCTAATTTCACATCTCCAAAATGTTCGTAAGCGTTTTTCCCATCAAGTCTGTTTTTATAGATCACAACTTCTGCGTGGGAAGTGGCGTACGCCTCTTTCAGGCCTTGTTTTGTGCGTACATAATGTTTATAAATGAGACCCCAGGAGCCAAACTGTAAGCAGCAGGCATCCAAGAGACACAGCACCGAAAAAAAAACATATATAGCGAGGCGAATTACCAAATGAGAGTGGGCTTGGTTTGGCTTGTACTTCCACTTTTGCTGGTCAGTGTGTTTACAAACAGCAACCAACAATCCTGCATAGCACACCTTTAAATTCTCGTTTTTACCTTTTTATTTTGGACTTTGAAAATTTCGGGCACGTCCTCAGGCTGGAGCAATGAATAATCTTTTATTGTAAAGTTATCACATCCTAACCCATGTGCCACTGCTGCCCTCTGTCCTTTCAGGCTCTTATCTGAACTGTTTCCTGGGGCCACTGAGCTGTACGAGAGAGTGGCGGCAAATCGGGAGCAGTGGACCAAAGTGTCCCACAAGTTCACCATCCGTGGGTTGCCTAGCAACAACAGCCTAGACTTCCTGGACCAGGAATATGAGCTCCTGCAAGCCCAGGGTGCTTTCGGGAGCGACGACCACTGCCTCAACGGTTGCCTGGACGATGCAGACGGAGGGAGCGGTCAGTGACAACAGCGGGCTGCTGACAGTTTCTTGAAGTTTTCTGTGGTCCAATAAGAGGCCAAGGATACCTTTTTAGCGACCTGAGAGGAAGGGATCTCTCTGCTGTCAATCACTTAGATGCTTAGCAGGCCATGCAGAACGAACAGGACAAAGTTTCAAACTAATCGAATCAGACAAGCGATTTGAAATGAGCGGATCCATCTGAGCCGGTTCAGTGATTAGATGCTACATGTTGCTTGTGTCTCCAGTTCAGGAAAGCAGAAGGTGGTGACTTTTATCTTTTTCAGCAGCTATACTGGAAAAATAAGTTTTTAACCGCAACTCACACGTTCATTGACACAGTACTGATCCTGAATACGATTGTAAAAACACACACACACACACTGACACACTGACACAAATATGTACATGCGCATACTGTTTAGACACACGACAGAGAAGAAAAAAAAACAGTTCTTATGGAAAAAGACTACTTCAACATGTAACAGTGAGATAAAGTGCTATACTTTCTGTAAAATGTTTCATAATAGCTATTATTGATTTCAATGGCTCAGCTTTGTTCACACATAAGCAGCTGCCATAGTCCCTCACCTGATGCTTATGAATGCATGCTGTATGGACACCTCATGTATTATTCCTTTTATCTTTGTCAGTGCTGATTTCTCCATGGCTAAGGAATTAATGCAGTCCATTTTTATACCATCAGAACAGATTTTTGTATTCAGCTCTTCAAAAAATCTTGATTAATTCATCACCAAAAAGCTGTACAAGGGAGATTTAATTAATTTACTTAGACAGCGTTAAAACCCTCATGTGTACTGATTAACATTTCCTCATTTTGGGGAGGTTTAAGGGACAAATTGACAATCACTGATCAACGACGGAGTCACATATCCCTGGCCATAATAACCTTCTCCATGCATAAAACATTGAAACACACACACACCCTGTGCATATTAACTGCATGCCACTGCATCAAGTAGGCATCTACACCTCAAACAAAGGTCACCCATGACCTTAAAACACTCCCTCGTGAGTTTATTTTTCTCTGCCATCCCTCCCACTCCCTTGCACCGTGCTCACTCCCTTTTACTTTTCAGTTCACAGATTTCCTCATGAACCACGTTAGACAGAGAGCAACCGAAGCCCTTTAAAAGATCCATCTCATCTGTCAGTGTAAATGTGCCACAGTAGAACGTGTTCTATGGAGTGTGTCATTGACTGTGTCATATGGATCTGCCTTATTGCGCATCTTTGCTGCCTTTCTTAGAGCTTTTAATATATGAAAATTGAAATAAAGAGTCTGTTTGGTATGTATGTTGTATATTTGTTATAGACATAGTTTGAGTATCAATGTGGTGGATGAATGATCACAATGCTCAAAAGATGTATATTTGTGAAATACCTGTGTGAAGACCTCAGATGTCATGTTCACTTCTTTATATTTTAAATTATATATATAACAACCACCAGTGAATATTAGGCAGACCCAATGGCGTTTGTTTTATTTTTCAGTTCTCAATGCACCCAAAAAACAGTTTTAAGGAAGGAACTAGAGATGTAGCCATCATTGAAATGACAAGCATCGACAGTCCACTACTGCTGCATCCCAAAGGAAATGAAAATTAGAGTTCTCAGATTGTGCCTCGTGTAAAAAAAACAAAAACAAAAAAAAGGGGAAGCCATGGGGTTTTGTGTTACAATATGCCATATTCAGTTTTACCTTGCGATGTTTAACATAGGAAATGCTGCAGAATAGTTACATGAAGAGAAACTTCTGTTATGGATACTACCGCTGTATGTAGGCTGTGCGTGGAGAGGTGAGAGCGTGCGAGCAGCTGAGTGGACAGATGAGTGGGTGTGTAGATGTGATGGAGAAAGAGAGAGAAAGCACAGGAGGTAGCTGAGATCAAGAGGATGATGTTTGCTTTAAAAAGCTGATGTTAAAAGTAATGATGCAGACGCAAACCTCAAGTGATCTTGCTCGAATCTCTTAAGTCGATAATGCTAATGAAGGTAGATTAAAGCAAAAATATTGGAATTGTAGGATTTAAATATATAATTTTTCTTGAGAGTCTCTTGAATGTGCATTAGGGAGGAAGGTTAATCGGTGAGCAAAGTGGTTTGATGTGTGTTATACCTACATTGGGATGGATTTATCTGCTTCATGGACTGAATATTTTTTAGGATAAGTTTCTTAAAGGGCGTACAGACTCTCTCTCTCTTTCTCTCACGTGTGATTTCGCCTCTTGTATTATTTCTAAACCACCATTTCATACGTACCTGCCTTTTTCATGTGCAATATGAAGTGTCTGCCTCTGTGACTTTGCATAGAGTCCTATGTAAATACCTATGCCTCTTGTTAAATTATTATCAGGTCTGAGTTTCCAAAGGCATTTCAGTGTTAGATCATGATAAAAAAAAATCAAATGCCTGTCACAGTTTTAATCCTAAAATGCTTTTGGGAGTTCAGACCTAGGACAGTTTCTATACTGAGTGTGTATCTGTCCCTTTATGTTTTGTTTTAGAGAGTCAGGGCTAAATGTGCCAAGCAAATGTTGTCTACTTCCTGGCCAAGCTGCAAATTGAAATTTATTTTTGTTCTCTAATGCTGGGGGGAAAGTCGAGGGCTGTGTTCATATAAAACCTTTTTTGATCCATGACCGGGTCTGAAACTGCGGCTCATCCAGGAAGTATGACCCAATCTATTTCCCATCATCACAGATCAACGGGACTCTAACCTGTGATGTAACGTCATTGTAACGATCACCTGTGACATAATTGTTAAAAGTGGCAAAAAAATAATTGCTGTAAATATCAAAGTTTTAAAAGAAAATGTTATTTGATTGTCTGTCATTATTACAATGGGAAGTATTTCAATTCTGTAATGTATTTAAAGTGGTTGCATCCTGTTCTCTTTTCTTTTCTTTTTTTTTTGACGCCATGTTTGAACAACCCCGAGCTTAGTGTTTTAGACAGAGGTGATGAAAGAAAAACATATGTGTATTTAGGTTATACATATGATACTCTGCCACAATTAAGAACCCAAATTAATCTGACTTGTATACATGATGCTCATACTGAGGACTAAAAGCAGTCATCTGTTAATTATTTGTTCTGTTGAGTTCTGAGTGCTGGTGGTCTTGTTCTTCTTCAGATGTAATGAACAAGGACATTTTTTGACAAGGAGACAAATGGATGAAATTTTGAGATTTTTTTTCTCTTTCTTGGAATAAATCTGGTGAAATGCTCCTTTGGTTTCTGTCTCTAAAAGTGCACACAACACACACAAACTGTAGCTTCACCATGAGGTCAGGTGACAGTAGGGCTCTGCAACACTGATTATGTCATCACAGTGACATCTCTGTTGATCCTGTTGGACTAACCCACATACTGATACTGTATAAGCATGCCCAGATTAACACACTGGGGGCCCTGGGGCAAAAAATCTACCACAGTCCACTACAGCAAACTCCCCTCTCCACATTCTGCATGTAGGTGAAG
Source organism: Epinephelus lanceolatus (assembly GCF_041903045.1). Lineage (NCBI taxonomy): Eukaryota > Metazoa > Chordata > Actinopteri > Perciformes > Serranidae > Epinephelus > Epinephelus lanceolatus. The sequence continues at coordinate 33,128,450 of NC_135737.1, forward strand.
GAAAATTATCATAACTTGTATCTGTACAATATCCAAAGCTCAAAGATGAGGCTTCAGTGAGGATATGACCACGTTATATTTAGCCTAGAAAATAATGTATTAACCTCATTAAACCAACCAACTGAGGTAAAATGAAATCAAACAGAAATTTGTTTGGGAATATGCATCACTTAAGAATTTGACAAAGGTCCATTTGAAGGGTTTTACACTAATGTTATGCCTAGAATGATGCCTATGTCCATACACGTCTGTATTTAATTAAATTAATTAAATTAAACCAATTAAAATGTGAAAACCTTGCTAGAAACACAAGCTATTTAATTTGAAATAATTACATTTTGTTTATTTGTTTATTTATTTAACCTTTATTTAATTAGGAAGTCCCATTGAGATTGAAAATCTTGTTTACAAAAGACACCTGGCCGAGGTAGCAGCCAATCAAAACATGTTCAAAATGCAACAAATACAACATATAATACAAAAATCCACAATAAAACAACAACTACTCAAACATAGTGGCCTCTCAAGAAAAACAAGCACATGTCTCTATCGCCACATTATTTAGGCTGCCCTTAAATTCATCAAAGGATTTAAGTGTTTCTAATTTTAGATCTATTTAGAATTTGGCATCCCTGTGAAAATCTGAAGGTATGGCTGCCCACTACTGTAGCTCACCTAATAAAGCAGGCGCTCCATGTATTGGGTCCTTGACGCAGCAGCTGTGGGCTCAATTCCAACCCACGGCCCTTGGAGCATGTCATTCCTACTCTCATGCTATAGCTGCTCTGTCAAATAAAGGCAAAAAGTCCCAAAAAATATCTGTAAGAAATCAAATCTAAAGGTATTCCAGGTCGTAAGAGAACCCATGAATTTTCTGTGGGAGTAATATTTGATTTATAAATTTGAGAAGAGGGACATGAACATACAGACTTTGCATGCAGAGTTATGCAAGTACATATTGCACCAATAAGACCAGGGCAATTTAAATTAAAAATACAAAAAGCAGAAGAGCTAACATACACATCCCCTTAAAAGCAAATGAATCCCAAACATACTGAACCACAAAATCTTAATCTGCCAAGAGGTGCAGCCAGAGAGGAGTCCATACAGCTTGTCCAAACACTCAGACAGCATATCACAGCCCAAACCCACTCAACAGCACCAAATTAAGCTGGAACCAAAAGAAAACTCCCAACAAGACATATAAAAATATATGTAAATCACAGTGGTGGTCTTTACACCAGAAAATTCTCTGACAGCAACAGAGAAAAATCTAATAAAACCTTAAATTAAGAAACAATTTTACTTTACAATTTGCACATGTAGATAATGTAACACTGATAGGGGGAGGGGCAGCAGTTTTACTTTTAATACTATAATTATTTTCTTCTGGCAATATTTCTTTACTTGAGTAAAAGTTTGAGTGCTTGGACTTTTAACTGTACTGGTGTATTGTTTCGTGGTGGAAGAAGTATTAAGATCAAGTAGCAATATAACTGTAAAAATAGTCAATTGCAAGTGAAGGCCCTGCATCTAAAATTTTACTTACAGTAAGTTCATTTACAAATGTATCTGCAACAAGATGTACCTTAAGTTTCAAATGTAAAAGTACTCATTATGGACCCTTACAGTGTTATATTACAATAAAATAAGATATTATTTTTGCAATTTTACTTTACAGTATGCACTTCTAGATAATGTACCACTGACAGGGGACTATTCTGCAGTATTTTTACTTTTGATAATATAAATACATCCCTCTGGCATTATTTCTTTACTTGAGTAAAAGTTTGAATGCTCTGACATTTACTCAAAATGGTGTGGAAGAAGAAGAAGCAATATAACTCAATAAAAATAGTTCATTGCATGTAAAAAATCCTGCATCAAAAATCTGATTTAAGTTAAATTACAAATGTATCTGCAACAACATGTATTTTAAGTCACACTTATTATGCACCTTGACAGTGTTAGGCTATATTACAGTAAAATAAGATATTGTTATTGTTGCATTAACATGTAAGCAGTAGCCTACTTAAATGTTGTAGCTGATGGAGGTGGAGGTGATTTTAACCAGTGTGCACAATAACACATCACATTTTATGAGCTGATAACACAATATTTCCCTATGAGAGATAGTTTGAAGTGTAACATCAACTCAAGTAAACTAAAAGTAAATTAGCCCACAATTGAAGTACAGCTAGTGGAGTAATTATACTTAGTTACTTTCCATCACTGGTATTTTTTAGTTGCTATATATGGGATTACTGCTCTTCCTTGACTCTGCTTCTAGTGAAGAAGACTGACTGTACAATATAGGGAACTACTGAATAAACCGTGTAATATAAATAGTCCTTGCTGTACTATATGTGTGACAAAGTAAATTATTGTAAAGTACAGGTGTAACTAAAGTTGAGAAATTGTTCCAAATAATTACTTTCTCGCGTGACTTGGAGTGCGTGAGCTCTGCGCAATGAGAACTGCAGATAGTCCGCCATTGCTGTATGAAGAACTATCGGATTTGGCGTTTGGCTGTCAACAATAAACTTGCGGTGCCGGGACGCGGAGCTACGAGGTCGAGTGAAAGCTCGTCGGCTGCTCCATAAACCAGTAGTCACCCCCGTCCCTCCGTGGAGAATACTTTCATGTGAATACAGAGCCCACGGACGAGGCAACCATGTCCAATCTCAGCAAAAGCGGCACCAAGAAGGACACCAAAATGAGGATACGGGCCTTTCCTGTAAGTGCACACCGCAGTAGGTGCTCTGCCTGCCCGGCAGGCGGTGACGCGATCACCGTGGTCTGGGCTGCTAGCTACATGCTAGCATGCTAACAGGCTAACCAGCTGAGCAGCAGACTTAGTACCTATCCGTAAACAAAGTGCAGCCGTCAAATGTATCAGTCGCCCCCACTCTTTGACGGCCGGTTGGGTGCTTACTCTTTTATATTAGCAGCACAGTGGGAAGTTTAATTAATCACTTTCATTGTCTTTAACGTTTAACTGCCTCACAACTCCCCAAACGTTAGCTAGCAGCGACATAGTCGATGCTAACGTTAGCCCTGACTCTTGACACTTGTTGTTTTGACTGCTTTTGGCTTTCTTATCAAATGCACGACGTGTTTGTGTCTGAGCTTTAAATTTGACTAGCATCTGTGCACTATAATGCAACCTATATTTCCACATGTCTGCAAAAAACAAGCAGCAACGTTGCTAAGGCTGCAGATGGATGCTAAAAAAACCAAATCAGTCAACCCAACGTTAGCTTTGGGTTTGCATTAATAGCAATATCATTGGTAGATATTTGTGTCGTTTCTGTCTTTATTTCAGTGTTAAAATCATGCTTTAGTGTTCCTCCCCTCGTCCACCTGGCACTCCCTTTGTCTGCAAGTCACTGATAGACCTCATTTATGAACTGACCTCATTCTGCTTAAACTGAAATTGAGTCTGTCTGTGACTGGCTGAGTGAGACTGCACATCAGCCAGATACTTGTTTTGTTACTCCTCTATGAGTAATTGAGTAATTACAAGTTGTGTGCAAGCTAACTTGTGATAATACAGAGAGGACCTTCACACATGTGAGCCCAGTCCTGACAGACTTGCTGGTAGAGCAACATCTTGACATGCATGTGTTTGGGCTTGTCTGCTGAGAGGGAGCACACACTGTTCCTCCTCCTTAGCTGCAGCACACATGTGTAGTCTTCTCCTTTGGCCAACATGCCTTTGGCTATTGAGATGTCCACGGGAGCATCTTAGTCCAAGCTGGTGCACCACAGCTTTGTGCTGTGCAGAACTACATGTTTTCAACCATTGTCAATAGTGGCTGAGAAATAAAAATCCTGCTCCTGCATTTTAAATCCCATTTGAACTCACAGTAGATTCCAGAGCACATAAGTAATGATTGTACAGCCACATGCAACATTTAGAAATGTTTTCTGTTAACAGATACAGCTATGCAGAACTGCAGTCCAGCAATATCACAAATATTTACATACCTAATTGTTCCTTAAAGTTTGACATTAACTGACTGACCTATATAATTAAAAGCCCTTACTCAAAGTGTATAGATACCTCAGAGAGCTGATTTTCTAAGAGCAACTAAGGAGGTTGCTCCAGTAAAGTTTTCTTTGGTTTAAGCCTTTCTGGGGTACACTGCCTAACCACTATCCCAGCAATTTGCTGGCTTAATTGGGCTTTCAGCCAGATTTGCAAAAGGTAAACTGAAAGAGGAAGAGTGAAAAGGAAACAGTGATTCATTCAAACTAATCAAAATGAACCAACATTACCTTAGATGCAAACATACCAGCCATATCACATATCTCAGCATTTCTAAAGAAACTGAAAGTTGCGCCTTGGTCCTCAACACACTGTTGGTACTAAGAAGTTGAGTCTTTTCTTACCGTGTGAGTTTGTGTTAAATACAATACACGGAGTCAAAATGTGCTGGCATGGCAACGGCAGTCCTTGGAGCTTTTAATGTAGCTGTCATCTTAGTACATTTCTGATGTAAGGCAGCTTTTTGGCCTAATTGATTCTTCCAGGTAGATCTGTCTTTCAGGTTTAATAAAACTCCTCTCTTGTTTTCTATAATCAGCAGATAATGAATAATTAATTGTGAATTGATTATTATAAAATATTATACACCTTTACCAAGCTTATGGTTATCGCCAGGGACCAATACAGTAGACGATTTATTCCACACTCCAACTCCTGGCCCACATTTCCAATGCAGAATTTGAATCTGAGGACAAAACTACACAGAGGTGAAAGTTTTTAGGAACAGCATCAATCTTGGTACTAAGTTTTGGTACAAATAATCACAGGCGTTATTCATCTTATTCAACCCATTACTGGCTGCCTTTTGCAGATGACGATGGATGAGAAGTACGTCAACAATATCTGGGACCTTCTGAAGAATGCCATCCAGGAGATTCAGAGGAAGAACAACAGCGGCCTGAGCTTTGAGGAACTGTACAGGAATGCCTACACAATGGTGCTCCACAAACACGGAGAGAAGCTCTACACAGGCCTACGGGAGGTCGTCACAGAACACCTCATCAACAAAGTAAGGCTAACACAGATCGCGAGCATTTGCAAAACGTTAGGCGTGATTTTATTTCAAATTTTGGGAATGCACAGGCAAGGTAATTAGCCCTGTTGAAAACATATTCATAAATCCCTAAAATCTCATAAATCACTGTATCATCAGCAAGCAAATATGCTTCTTTCCTCTATCAAAGGAAATTATAACACATAGAGTGGTGCCCCCTTTTAGGGATGGTTAATTTGCCAGACACTTAATGTCAAGTGATGCCATGTGGCTCACAGATTGAATTATAACATGCTTTATGCCCCAGTTTTTCGTTGTGTTTATCATGTATTTGACTGCTATTTAGCTTCAGTGCATAATAGATAATTATCAGTACATATTTGTCTTTAATATGAGATACTCCTGTGAAAATGTATGATTGGATCTCAATCTAGAAATGCTGGAATTATGGTTGATCTACAGTGACAGTTTGAGATACAAAGAAAATTGACGTGCATAGTTTCTACAATAATTAATTAAATCATGGAGCTGAATTTAAGATGGACAGCCTCTGCTCTGTAGCCTACTTGGTGCTTAACAGAATCTGTCATAGCCTTCATATTAAGATTCATGTTACTGTGTAGGCTGTGTGTCATCTTTCAAAACAAAGGTATTACCAGAAACCATGAGCTGTTTCCATTCATGAGCAGCCTTGTGAGGGTGAGTGAGTATTAAATGAAGTTAGAAAGCCAGGGAATACAATTTCAGATGGTTTTTTTTTTTTTAGATTTGTACACTCTTTAAGGATCACTCTTTTTGACAGATTCCCCATTTCTGTGAGTGGCTCCAAAGTGCCCACGTTTGTGGATAGGGTCCTTGAGTTGTAATCTTGTTCTGGGTTTTCAGCTGCATGAGGCTGGTTATCTTTCTACAAGCCTTTCATTAAACAGGCTTTGCCTTGTTTGTTGCAAGTGCAGCAGTATGTCTTTGAATGGCACCGTGACAGAGCACAGATTCTTCAAACTGGACATTTAGTTGATTTGTTTGCCTGGAGAAATCCATTGTAAGTGAAATGGTAGACCTGTCAAATGTCAGTGAATTGGATTATTTTGAGCAGCCTGTAAAAAAATGCAACAGCGGTCCAGTGCTGATCCTGTAACTGTGAGATTAATATGTTTTCAAATTCCTGCTGATAACTTCGAGAACCCATCAGTGAATGTTTTTCCCAAGCTGTCTCTTGCTTTTTGTTGCATATAATTAGTAACAAATTAAGCTTGGCCGTGATTTCTGTAGTGAATGCTTCTGTGCTGCTTACAGTGCTCAGACACCCAACAAGCAATATTTCAGTAGCCTGCTGTTGAACAGCAGCCAGATGGTTTTACAGCTTAATTAAATGTACATTCTCAACTTGGCAGGTTTAGTAAATTAGCAGTCAGGGAATATCAACAAGTGGCAGTTCAAAGACAAGAGAACCGACACCTGTGTATGTTTTTATTATCTTATAATGATCCAAATATCACTTTCAAAGAAATACAGTATTAATGGTTCTCGTGCAGCCTGAAAATCTACAAACTTATCTCCTCTACATCAGCCAGACTTAAGCATTAAAAACAACTCAAAGATTATGATTTTCTCTCACATCTCAACTGTTAAATCTGAAAGATATATTTTACAATATATGTTCATTATTATTGCTATGCAACAGTCACTCTGCTTCCCAGTTTGGTTAAATAAATTATCTTTTAGGCCCAATTTTTGCTGGTATTCTGATTATTGGCAGAAGGATTTGGAGATGAGAAATTTCTTTTAACAATGACACTGTTTGAGTTTACACTCTCAGCTCAATTTGCTGCCGGGCACTGACGAGGCGGCTAGAACAGCAGGTGAATTTTGAAGCCAACATAAAAGAAGCGACAGATGAAATTTCTCTAATTTAATCTTGGCTGAAGAAAAGCTTAAAATCCTGCCTGCATTCGTGCATGTCCGTTCATCCACAACCAGACCTTTCACTGAAAATATTACAGCTGCAGTTGGTGACTTTTATGAGAACAAGTTTTTTGTCATATGGGCTGAAACTGTCACTGTGTTCTGAAAGAAGTACACGAGACAGATAGTCTGTGAAAAAAAAAAAACATGCCCCTCCTTCTCCTCCTACAGCTTCTAACTGCATTTTGCTAGAATCTACTGCAGCTCACCAAAAACAATCAATCAGAGCCGAAAAATCTCTAACGCAGCTGTCAATCATGTCAGTCATGTCAATCATGGCTCATGAACTGTGTTCAAACTGTCAGTCTAGGCAGTGCTGATCAAACATGAATCAAGATTCTGTAACTGCATTGCCTATTTCTCACCTCAAATGTTTTCAGAAACATATTTTAATGTACTGTTAGGCTGTGAATGAGAGTTCGCTCTGGCTTTCTCATTCACAGTTAAATAGTACACCGAAATAGTTTCTGAAAACATTTGAGGTGAGACAAAGGCAATGCAGAAATAGAATCTTGGTTTGTACTTGATGAGCGCTGCCTAGTTTCACAGATTGACCGTAGTTCACAAGAGATTGACATGATTGACAGCTTGGCTCTAATAGGTTGTTTTCATTCATGTGCGGGAATGCCGTTAAAAGTGCTACAAGGCAATAGAGTAGGTGGTAGAATATAATTTTTGTCACAGATTATCTGTCGCAAATCATCCACTACAGGCATCAGTGTCATGTGCAGTGAGTAGGACAGCAGTGCTGGAGCTGGCACCAAAACGACCCATAATGATCATCAATTATAATCATATGTTCTGCATTTACTTTCCCAGGTAGAAAACAAACAAAGCAATTGTGCTTAGGGCACAAACATGTTTTATTTATCAGAGATACCAACTACGGCTTTAGGGTTTTTTTCTCTACGAAACCTCTGGCGTTCATGGTTAACTCAACTTCCTGTGTTTCCCCTGTTACTCCAAAAGACGTGGCAACCGCCTCACATAAAGTCTTCTTACTCGATAATATCTAATATCTAGAAGCTAATGTATGAAATCGCACTCATGTTTCAACTTAAGTTATTAACAGTGGTCCAATATAGTTTCATAATTAATAGCAGAATCTGAATTTTCAAATAGGTTTTCATATCCAAGGGATTTGCCTTGGTATTGTAGTGCATAACCATAAATATAGTTAGAGAAAATAAAGAAGATTAGCCAGAAAACAGTGAGAAAATATATAAAAATTAACAATTAAAATATATATAAACTATATATGTGTGTGTGGTAGAGCTGTATAGTTTGTGGGGGAATGTGAAAAATATTAACAAAGAATGAGCAAAAGTTCCCAGTCTGAAAAACGTGCAATACAGAGATAATATTCCAAACGATGCGTGTTGCGTCAGTGTTATGCATTGAGACAGCTGCAGAGACTGCGTGTTACTGTAAAGTTTATATATTACAATCATTAAACACAAGGTAAATATATGTCAGCTGCTGTAATTTAGGTATTGTTTGATATAATGTACCTGCAACATTAGACACTGTTAGAACAGGTGAACATAAGAGCAGCTTCATTTTAGCACCAACCAAAAATAGCAACCTCATCATTACCTTTGTAAATAAGCCATGAGTGTGCACAATGAGTCTTTGATTTAAAGGCATATTCAGAGTCATGGCTTTGCTTCCATCTTGAAGCTCGACATTTGATCTGGTTGTTAATAAGAAGATGTCAGTGAGTCTGTGAGGGTTGATCTTGTGTATTGGAAAGTGCAGAGGCGATAATTCATCATCTCTGTCCAGAAGAAGAAAGAAGGGGAGGTCGGTGTGCCCTTAAGAACCTTTCTCTACAGAGACGTTTACAATGCTGAGTCACACTGCAGTGTGACTATTATCAAGCTGTTGTATGCCTGACTAGTCGAGAAAGGTACTAAAGAGACAGCAAAGTAGGGTCACATTGAAAGACTGCATGAACAAGAAATCACAAAGAAAGTGTCAGCTTGATGCAGGAGCAGTTTTTTCTCTTCAGCAAGGCGTTAAAAAGATTTTAGACCTTCGTCAGGCACTGTGATGTCACTAAAACTTGGTATAATATGCCCATCTCATGCATGTGTTTGTTTCCCTCAAAGGTACGAGAAGATGTCCTAAACTCTTTAAACAATAACTTCCTTCAAACCCTAAATCAAGCCTGGAATGACCATCAAACAGCCATGGTGATGATCAGAGACATTCTGATGTATATGGTGAGTAGCTGATGTGTCTGGGGATTCTCAATGAACACATTTACACAGCTTTATAACAGCACACATCAGTGAGGGGAACACAACATGATTATAAGTTAATACAGGTCATTATTTAGAAAAACTTAAGGTACTTTTTATTCATATGTGCTCTGACCAAAGAAAGACTGCCCTCTGTCACAGCAGTGTAGCTTCATGTACACATGTAGATTCAAAGTGGTAAGGAAAGTTTACTGGCTGAGCTACAACAATAAAAAACAGCACATTCATGTAATGCTGTTTGCCTTCATTCTCTAATGTATTTAAAGTACCCATAAAACAGAAGTTAGAGCGTGTTTAGGTTCTGTAATGTGACCAATGAAATGGAAAATTTTAGCGGTGTACAGTTACAAAAGGGATTTAAATCAAATCCTTCACATTTGATTGGACTGCCAAAAAGTGGGAGGACTGTTTGTCTCACACTCACTTCCCTCGCTGTAAGATCAAGAGGAGGACGAGGGAGGGTTGAATGAATTAGACCTCCGCCGCATTGTTTTGGAAATAAAAACAAAGGTTTTGCCCACAGATATCCAAACACACATCTCTCTCCCTATCTCATATTGCTCCGTTAGCTAGCTACATCCCACAAACTTTAAAGTGTGGGGTTTTTTTTTTTTTGGTGTGGGTAGGTGGTCACATTTGATGGGATGAACTTTTGAAAATGCCTGTGAGTGTAGGATAGGTCATCAAACATTTGAAACTGTTTTACCTGCTTTTAGAGAAAGGGAAAGACAGAAACTGTGATGTGATGTTGATGTTTTTGTAAGTATATTTGGCATATAACAAGAGATAAATGATCAATTAACACAGGAACACAGAGTTAAAAGTGGTAAAATGTATTTTTCATTTCATGGGTGTTGCTTCTTACTCTTAACTTCTGTTATTACCACAGTAAAATAAGACTTTTGTGATTGTATTGGCAACTGTAACACTGGTATAATTACATCTCCTTTGGCATCAGTGTTTGGGACATAAACTTGCTTTCAGAGAATGGGTCTTAGCAGGATTAAATGTTGTGTAGAGGGATTGTTGTCAGTGCAAGAAATTGTGTGGAAATACACCGTGGTCGTATTTGCATATATATCAACAGAGAAGCGTATTTAAAAATGAACCAGAAACTCTTTAATGTGTCGTTCTTGCTGAGTCATTACTGAAGAATGAAAAACACCAGGTCTGCTTTACATGATAGCAATATCTTAGTTGTTGTGTTGTTGTGTCAGTACATAAGTGAGATATATGAAAGCTGTAGGCAGGGTCTGGAAGTCAAAATGAAATGAAATTAACCATGGTATCACATTAAGTATCACAACACTTGAGCTGAAACCCACTTTATAGGTCAACACAGAAAGACATTTAACCATATAAAAGATTATATCCAGTGTTGTCCAAGATACTAATTCTCCTTTTTCTGTGTTTATCCCACAGGATCGAGTGTACGTACAGCAGAACAACGTAGAGAACGTCTACAACCTGGGTCTTATCATCTTTAGGGATCAAGTGGTTCGTTACGGTTGCATCAGAGACCACCTTCGACAGACCCTGCTGGACATGATCGCACGCGAGAGGAAAGGGGAGGTGGTGGACAGGTAGCCAAAGACTCACAGACAGCATTGATTGCATGACAGTTTAATTAGTCGCCAGCTAATGTTGAGAAGTTAATATTAATTTAAGTTGCATATAAATTGGGGTGAAAATGGAATCAGCATCCTTCATATTTAGTCAGATAATTAAGGAAAATGTTAAATAATCACAGGGTGCGTGCTTTTGGCATAAACAATGAAAGAGCTTCAAAGTACATCTGCTACAATTAAACTTCCTGGGATGTTCATTGAAGCAGCCTCTGGCATTATAATATGTGCTTTTGATGTGCAAATAATCAAAAGTTCGATGGCAGCCATAGTGAGTGGGAAATGAACATCCAGATATATTTTTGTTGTTGTCTTTTTAGATATCGCATTTATTTTCTTTTTAATTACTGATTGTGCCTTCTGCATATGTCTTTCTTCTTCTCTCCACCAGGGGGGCCATTAGAAACGCCTGCCAAATGTTAATGATCCTCGGCCTTGAAGGGAGATCAGTTTATGAAGAAGACTTTGAAGCGCCGTTCTTAGAAATGTCTGCAGAATTTTTCCAGGTTTGTGAGAGAACATCATTTCTCTGACTCTTCATTGTATAATCTTCTACTTGGATCCTTATTATCTTGGCTACTTGCCTGGGTCCAGACCTTTGAGTCCGCCCACTCTACCGAGTTGACTGATTCATCTGGCATCCTGACATTAAACAGAGATGTTCGGTTAAAATTAAAAATGATACCGTGAGCGCTGCAGGAGGACTTACACCTTTTGTCAAGCTGTTGTCAAGTGATGCGCCAATACCAATGAGGAGTAATAACAACAATGACGACCGCTATAGACAAGATGGCTGCTATTATTGAGGCTATTATAAATCAAAATGCCTTCTCGATATTTCCTGACAACTTAGTTTGTTTTACTTCATTCTGCCCCACTCTTAAAAACCCAAGCAAAACAGGTATGTTGGCATGGCTACGCATCAGTGTGGACTTAACATCCACCACAGAAATCAGTTAGAATGGACGCAATGCCAGACTAAAGAAGGCAGCAAGCGCTGTCTGATATCAGGCAGCTTGGCTACATCTTCCCTTTTTGGGTTCCATATCAGTAAAAGTAAATCTAAGTACAGATGATTCTTAAAACATCTGTACAGCACGTACATACTGTTGGCCAGATAACTAAAACTATACAAGAAAAATGCAAAAAAATGGACAGGAGTTTGAGAAGGATATTGTCTTTTACAGCTTGTAAGTGTTTCTTGTTTTCACTCAGATGGAGAGCCAAAAGTTCCTCGCAGAAAACAGTGCCAGTGTGTACATAAAGAAGGTGGAAGCCAGAATCAATGAGGAGATTGAGCGGGTGATGCACTGCCTGGATAAATCTACGGAAGAGCCTATTGTCAAGGTGGTGGAACGAGAGCTCATCTCCAAACACATGAAGACAATCGTAGAGATGGAGAACTCTGGCCTGGTGCACATGCTCAAAAACGGCAAGACAGATGGTAAGAGTGCTGCAGTCCTGTGCTGCTTGTGCTTCATGTCCTAAGCATTTGTTGCTGATCATTTATTTAAGTTAAACTTAGTTAGTTAGTTAGTTAAATTTCATGCTTCACTCCAAGATAAATGAGAACCCAAAATTCCCAATTCTCTTTAATAAACTGTTTAACTGTCACTCACAAGAGATTTATGTTTTCCTGGATTGGTAACCCCTTGCTGACGTCACACACGATAAGATACAAGGAATGTAATTTTGATGATTAGATTTAGATGAAGATGTCTGTAGCCTCAGTGATGCCATCAGAAAATATTTTTACATCAGTACTCTCAGAGGTGTTTCAGTTCACTCTGCACCTATAAGCCTCTTTCTGAGCAGATCTCATTGGTCGGAGTAGATTTCTAATATGTGTGCTTGTGTGTGTAATCGTGCATATCCATCACAGATTTGGCGTGCATGTACAAGCTGTTCAGCCGGGTTCCCAACGGCCTGAAGACCATGTGTGAGTGCATGAGCTCATACCTGCGGGAGCAAGGAAAGGCCCTCGTGTCGGAGGAGGGAGAGGGGAAGAACCCTGTAGACTACATCCAGGTAAGACGAAGGGGCATCAGGACACATTAGAGTGCAGGGATGTTACTGCTCAGTCGTGTGAATCGGCGGGATCATGTTGTAAAATTTTCAATTAATTTGCTTCTGCAGGAGTAGGAGGATGTTCTGATAGTACACACGCTCTGCTGAAGCACACTATAACCTTTCAGCCGCACATATTTTAGGTGAATGAAAGAGATCTAACCTTGTTAGAGTTCATGGAGTAATTTCCACTGGCTCCGCACGCTTTAGCACACCATTGCGTGCCGAGCCTTGACCGTAAAGTACTTCCATAGCCTCCCAGCGGAGGATAACTGTTCTGACCCCCTGCGTTTGTGGCCACAAGCCATGATGGTCTCTGCCCTCAACCACACTGTGTCACTGCACTGTGCTGAATAACATGTGAGGTCATTCAGGCCACTAGAGAGCAGGCACTCATTTAAAAGTTATGTTCATCTCCCAGTGCTTTTAAAGCTCCTGTGTGAAACAGTCTTGTGGTTTGCAGTTCCGCTCCGACATTCCTGCTCTTACTCTTGTCAAACCGACAGCCGCCTGACTCTTTGTTGATGAGACCAGCTTTCCTCTGCTGTAGCTACTGTCGGAGCTGTAATTGCAGTGTTAAGCTACTGCTAATGTAAGCTGCTGCTGTGTTATCCCTAATCACCCCTGTCTTTCCTGCAGGGTTTGCTGGACCTGAAGTCACGTTTCGACCGTTTCCTCCAGGAGTCCTTTAATAATGACCGGCTCTTCAAACAAACGATTGCGGGCGACTTTGAGTACTTCCTTAACCTCAACTCCCGCTCGCCTGAGTACCTCTCACTCTTCATTGATGACAAACTAAAGAAAGGCGTAAAAGGGGTGAGCCCTCTTAAGGATACATACTCTTATTTTAGGACACGCCGCAGATGTTACTGTCCTGCTTATAGACTGTTTCCAACATTAACAGTCTAGATGGGCTCTTTTGTATTTCCTGTTGGAATGTGTCGCAGTGTATGTGAGTGACAGCTGCTGACAAGAAGTAATCATGGACCCATGCAGTTGCCTAGCAATGCAGTTCCAGTTAAAGTGTCTATTCTGGATTTGATAACACGTCGCAACATAAAACCACTTAGATTTCATGCCAAATCTCATATCACCCAAACAAGCAATGCTATTATTGTTTGTATTATTTATCATATACAAGTAGGGAATATCCTAATTAGTTGTAATGTGTCACGTGTTGGAGTTGCTGTGTATCAGAGGCAATGGGGAGTCCAGAGGCTTTATCAGATTGGCTCTGTTTATGACCTGCATCATGTTTTTTTTTGTCCAGTTGACAGAGCAGGAAGTGGAGTCTATACTAGACAAGGCCATGGTGCTGTTCCGCTTCATGCAGGAGAAGGACGTGTTTGAGAGGTACTATAAGCAGCACCTGGCACGCAGGCTGCTCACCAACAAGAGTGTCTCTGACGACTCTGAGAAGAACATGATCTCCAAGCTCAAGGTGAGCAGGAGTGTGATATAACCAGGCTATTTTCTTTGAAGTGCAATAATGAGATTTCAGTTGAGATTTTGGTTGAATGAAAAATCTTGAGAATTGGTCATCTAGCTCCAATGATTGTTTGTTGTTGTTCCTGTGCTTTATAGCTGCCTGTCCAATCCAAAATGTGCTCTCAACATTTTTCACATCCCTATGAAATTTTCAGTGTAATTTGTAGAGTCAACTTGTGTGATCTTGTTAACAGGGTTAAGGACATGCTGTATCAAATTCACAAAGAATTGTTGACCACCATATGACTGTTGATTCACCTTGAATAGCTTTTGATTAACTAAATGTGATCCTTCCTTGTTGCTCAGACTGAGTGCGGCTGTCAGTTCACTTCTAAACTGGAGGGCATGTTCCGTGATATGAGCATCTCCAACACCACCATGGATGAGTTTAGACAACATCTACAGACAACTGGGGTGAGGAGACGCTGCACGCCACAACTCATTCTGTCAAAAATAATGAGCCCATTTGCGATCTGTAATCAGTACATGGCTGCTTGACTGACTGAGCATTGCTGCGTTGCTCGGTTACATAAAAACAATTATGCATCTAACTATCCATATCCTGGGAATACATGGTGCTAATTTCTGACTTGTGCAGTGCTGTCACATGGTTTTTAGTCACCAGAGACTCTGACACTGTATCTGATTTGTCATTGTGGTTTGCTGAAGCATGTTAGAAATTAAATTAGTTAAGTGTGGAGTATGAATATTAATTATTTGTGTGTGTTTTGCTTAGTCATAGCTTAAAAAATCCTGTTTTTTCTCATTTATCTAAATTATTGTCTCCTTAAGAGGTAATCAGTGATTTGTTTCAGATATAAAGCACATGTCGTTATTTTTCGTCTCACTTTTTTTAAACTCAGTTTCTAACCTTAATTGCACCAGTAAAAATTGGTGTACTATAGTAGTGAGCTACAGGGTGTCATTGCATCAGTGTAGACTCAAACCTGATTGTGTGTCTTGTATTTTTTCTAACTTCAGGTGTCTCTTGGAGGGGTTGATCTCACTGTGAGAGTCCTGACCACGGGATACTGGCCAACACAATCAGCAACACCCAAGTGCAACATCCCCCCTTCACCGCGACATGCATTTGAAGTCTTTAGAAGGTCAGTCAGTGTCACACTTGAGCCGCGTTTCCACCAAACTCTTTTGGTATAGTACCCTTAAAACCAGAACGTAACCTGTACCTACATGTATCTAAACCCTGGATTTGTATCTGCAATCTGTGTTCTCACAGCAGACTACTTGTAAACATAGGCAGAGTTGTTACCGTATAGAAACAGCCGCACCTCACTGATCATTCATGGATTGCACACCGATCTTTTCAGAACAAAAAAGAGCAGGAGTGTTTACAGTCTCTGTCACTGTGGGGTATTTAAAAACAGCAGATGTGTGCATTGAGTTGTTTCAGAGCAAGAGTGACAGTTCCCTCTCAACAAATCAACAGACTGCAGTGTTTCTAGCTCCATCTTTTACTATCAGATCAGTGTGTGAGGCACCTCAGCAGAGGACCAGTGAAAAAACAAGCTGGTGTGGAGTTGTTTTATTGGTACCATCCACAGCTTTTGACACTGTAAAAATAACTGTTGTAATGTGTAATGAACTGAAGTGGACTGCTTGGTGGAAACGAGGCTTAGGAGTTTATTTCTTATGTGTGAATGGTTTCATAACAGCACTCTGTTCTCAGTCGAGGGGTTTCTGAAATGTGTGATGCAAAATTAACAGTCCTGAAAAGCCACATTATGTTTTGTTACAACCAGAGTAACAATCTTCTTAAGTTCCTGACCTGTTCTTGATGATATAAGCTTGTGTCTATCCCTAGAAATAGAATTATCATAAGTTGATGCCATGCTGTATTTCCATGCTCTTCAGGGGTCTGCTACATTGAGTGCCAACACTTAAGTTGAATTAATTGTGGTGTGTGGTTGACTCTTCTTAAATGTTTGCCCAGAGTGACTCTCCTCTGCTTGTAGGTTTTATCTTGGTAAGCACAGCGGCAGACAACTCACACTGCAGCACCATATGGGCTCTGCAGATCTAAACGCCACCTTCTACGGTCCAATCAAAAAGGTACGTGCCGCCTTATTTCTAAAAAGCTGCATGCAGTGATTATGTCAAAGAACACAGTACAAATATCTTTTGATAGGACAGTTATGTGTTGCGTAACAAACAAACACAAACATTCTAATTTATAGTGTCATGTAAATTTACAGTGGAACAAAATAAGTTTTGTTGAAAAGTTTAGAGGTCTGAAAGTTTCCCTAAGAGGTGTTTTTAATTTTCAAAGTTTACTTTTAAATGTAATGTGTCTAAAAACACCTTGTAACATCAAAGTGAATACAAAGAGTTATGGACGCAACTAAATGTGATTAATATTTGTAAAAACAACTCAGTAATTTTACAGAGAATGCAAAACTGTCAAGTTATTAGCTCTGGTAGACTGTCGTGCCATTTTTTTTTAAGTAGTTGGGATGCTTTTCTATTGTGAAGATGATTTAAGTTATTTGAGTAACAAGGGAATCTACATCTTTAGGACTACACATGATTGCTTGTGGGAGGCGATTCTGAATCATGTTCTTAGAATCTAATCTTTCGTCCCAACATGTCAAAAGGAGGATGGGTCAGAGGTCGGAGTGGGAGGAGCTCAGGTTACTGGCTCCAACACCAGGAAGCACATCCTGCAGGTGTCCACCTTCCAGATGACCATCCTCATGCTTTTCAACAACAGAGACAAGTCCATCTTTGAGGTACACAGTTTAATACCTTACAGCCCTATGCAGTGTCACAGTATGTTACGGTTCCTGTGGTTTGACAAAAACAGTTTGCCATGCCAAGAAAGACAAACAGCCAGTTAACTGATAGTGAACAGTTTCAGCAGGAACAGGTACTTCTAATACAAGTTTCAGATTCCTGCTCTTCTCACTGTTACGTCTCGCTTACTATTTTATCATGAAACTTGATCTTTGTAACCTGCAGGAGATCCAGCAGGAGACGGACATCCCAGAGAGGGAGCTGGTGCGGGCGCTGCAGTCTCTGGCCTGTGGGAAGCCCACTCAGAGAGTTCTCACCAAGGAGCCCAAGTCAAAGGAGATCGAGAATGGCCATGTGTTTACAGTCAATGACCAGTTTACCTCTAAACTTCACCGTGTTAAGATCCAGACAGGTACAAAAAAATCATGTTTCTTAAGGGGTACAGTAACATAATGCCTGATTTTGAATTTTTGACAGATTGTTACACATTTTATTTGTTGAACGTGGTCTTGTTCTTTTTGAAGATATAGAACAGTTCCTAAAATTGCAGCACTGAACTGTAATGCAGCTTTAAAGACAGGGAAAGGTATTACAAAGCATTAATGTCATGTCATATTCTAATCTCATGGTATTCAGTAATCATTTAAATGCATAAGCCCCATGTACCACAGTAAAATAAACTGAACCTTTCACCTTGTCACAGTCAAATTACTAAACGCACATATTCAGGAAAAGGACATGTATAACTTCAGTCTCACTGCTTGTCCTTTACATTTTTGTCCTTTGTTGTGCACCACCCAGTGGCTGCTAAACAAGGGGAGTCAGACCCAGAGAGGAAGGAGACACGGCAGAAAGTGGACGACGACAGGAAGCATGAGATCGAAGCTGCCATCGTTCGTATCATGAAGTCTAGAAAGAAGATGCAGCACAATGTTCTAGTAGCAGAGGTCAGTAGGCTGAAATGTTTTCCTTTTTCTCCCACATAAGCATATTCTTCCTATACACATCCTCTTCCTTTCAGTGAGCTCCCTGGTGATTAACTTTGAGTATGATTTACAAGAAGTGGTGGTGACTGACTGGAGTTGAAACTAAACACCCCACACAGTCAATACAAGGACGTCTTGCTAAGATAGCTTCTTTACATATGACGTCATGCATCAGTGCGCTGTCCAGATGGAGGGCAGGCAACTGGAGGCAAAGAATACCAGCACTGCACAAATGCCTAGAAAGTGAGCTGATTACAGCCGTTGAAATCGATCAAATAGGTAAAAAGCAAGGGCCACTGTAGGTCCCAAAAATAGTAGGACATAAAGGGGAGGAGTTAAAAAAAACTCAGAGAAATATCGACAGATGTGGATCAAAAATCTCCATCTTAAGTCTGAAGGAGCGTAGTCAACTAATGCCAGATGTTAAAGTCAAAGCCGCGAGTTGGATGCAGTTAACGTCACAGTGTGCTTCAACAACCTCTCCGTGTTTTTAGCCACGACACATATTTCTAATGGCGTTTCACCAGACCTCTGGGAGCAGTTGGACCTAAGTAGTAGCTAAAGTTAGCTAACATAAGCTAGTAATGTTGGCCTGACAACGGTGCATCCATGTACAGAGTGGAAATATAAAAGACAGGTATGTTTAAGCACATTTAGTCACCCATCGTCGACCCAACCGCACACAGAATAATTACTGTCCACTAGACTCTTGTATGCTGTCATTGGCATCCTTTAGTAACGTGAAGAGGTCTGGAGGATGAGGTAACTTGTTACGACAGTTGTTCCCACATCAGGAAAATAAGGCTAATTGTGTGAAATAAATCACTTTTCCTTGTTTTGTACGGATCACGTCCAACCTGAGTTTCAATGTTCTGACAATACCTGCAGCCTATAAGTTCATCCAACCCTTATGTATGTAGTCACGTTCCTCTATTTACAATTCATGCAGTGTGTGGATTTATCACTTCCTGCCCTCCATCTGAATTTTGAGCATCATTCTAGTCACATGATTTCAAACAAGCTATTAAATAAAAATGCTTTACATGTTATCTTTCTTTTGATGGCAGTCTGTCCACTATATTGTAGGAGAGCAGAAAATGAAAGCAAAAGATGTCAAACAAAGTGATGATCATTGTGAGAGCAGTGATGACGATGATGGGATGAAAAGTACTGATTTCTCGTATTGTTTTTCGTGTCTCCGCAGGTCACACAGCAGTTGCGAGCACGATTCCTCCCTAGTCCTGTAGTCATCAAGAAGCGCATTGAAGGACTCATTGAGAGGGAATATTTGGCACGAACACCAGAGGACCGCAAAGTGTACACTTATGTAGCATAAAACACGTGAATCCAATGAAAGCTAACATCGAGTTGAGAGAAACTGAGAGCCTTGTTTTTTTTTTGTGGACTGCTTTGCATTTGAATGAACTCGGAAGTGCTTTCATCATTGATTCTGGGAAACACTGGGAAGCTTAACTTTTCTTCCATAGAAATGTGTAAAAAAGAAAAAAAACGTGCAAAAGATGGGGAAGTTTTCTAGCAATATTAGATTTCTTCTGCCGAGAGAGATGAAAGGAGGGGGATCTAGTTTTGTATAAAATCATGTTTCTTGTGGCCTTTGGAGAGAATTGGGTGAGCCTGTTTGCCAATTTACTGTGTGCTGTTGAGAACGAGCGTAAACATGTTACAGCAAACGTGCGGCTACACGGAGACCAAGAAAACATTTGAATTCACTCCCCTCTTTTAAATGTTGATGTCAATGTGTTATGTTTGTTTTTTGTGGCACATTGATGGCTGTACAGGTTGACAAGACACTCTTGGCCTTTTCCTTCCAGAGGATTTTAAATTTAAAGCGAAGGACAAAGTGTTAACTGGTACAGACCTGGTTTACAACAGCAGCAAAAGACATTTTGAGTACTGAAGAAAACATGAAGAGTGCTTAATTTATGTTGCAACTATGTCTGTTTTTTGAGGTTGTTTTAATGTCTGATATGAATTAAGTGCACCTCACATAGCTGAAATATTTAATGCCATTTTCAATGTTTTGGCCAGGTCTGTACTAGTGGTTAGAGAGATCAAGAGCTGTAGCTTCACAGCATGCTTTTATCTAATGGATCAATCAGGGGAGTAAGATGCATAAAAGCTCCATAAATGGTGTTTGGTCTCTCATGACATTTTTTTTACTTCAGGCCTGCTGTATGATCGGCCAAAAAAAAAAAAAAAAAAAAAAAAAGATTTATCTCCTCTCTGAAACGGAAGGTTCCTTGTGGTGCAGCTTACAAAGATGATTTTTTTTTTTCCATTCTCGACTGCATTTTCAAATGGGTGGAACCAGTCTAGCACCATGTTCTAATGTGTACAAATTGTAAAATAATTATTGTACTCACTGCAAAGGTGGATTGTACAGGGCCTTGTTTTCATCATATTAAATGTAGAATAAAAAATTAAGGGATGGTTTTATTTTGTTCATGTGAAGGCCTTGGCAAACATCAGAAGTACTGGCCTCTAACCATAATTAAAGCTTAGCTTAGTGTTTGCAAGAGGAACTCTGGAGGCCTCTTAACTACCTTGTTTACTGCAGTATTTTCAGTGCAACTCTTCATCTTTCAGTTAGTTTTGTTGAAACTATTTTGGGCAGGTGTAGAATTAGCTCAGTGGTCATTTTGGAGGCTGCAGATGTATTATTTACAATATTTATTCTCTGATATAAAATGAGTGAACAGGATTTTAGACACTACACAAGTACCACAAACTACAGCCCTCAGAATAACCACAAAGTTGAACACCTCACCCAAACAGTTCCAACAAAAGCGTTATATGTTAACCTTTATGTTAAATGGAGCCCCGTCATGTTCAGTGTTAACTCCAAAACTAAGACATTTCAAAATAAATAATCACATAGATAGACAAAATGTTTAACACAACACAGAACCTTATTATGGAGCGTTATTTTGTCCTGCTAATTTATGGTTTGTTTCAGGTCATTTTTATTTCACAACTGAAGTTTCTATTTCAAGATTTAATTGTCAGCTCATTCAGTCCAAAGTCTGCCCAGCTGGTCTTAATTGACAGACAAAGACTTGAGGATAAAAAGTTGTATAATGGAATAAAATGGCACTGTTTATTAAAAACCTTAGAAAAAAAATAATCAATTATCTGGATTTTAAGCATTTATAGCAGGGGTGTCAAACACACGGCCCGGGAGCCAGAACTAGCCCGACGTGGTCCAATCCGGCCCTTTAGATGACTTTTCAAACCAGATGTTGATGCTCATGTGAAGGCTGAGAGGTTTTAGGAGCAATTTAAACAATGAGCAGCTACTTCCTGTAAAATACTACCTCAGAGGCTTTTCACTCTGACCAGAATACAGCTCTCTGAAATAACAATGAATACTTACTGTGGTCAAATCTAAAGACATTGAACACATTGTCATCCAGCAGCTTCAGTACAAAAGAATCTGTATCAGACTTCTACCTTAAAACAATATTAGTGGAACCCTGCTGCTAAAGCACTGACAAAACTTAAGATTGTAAATGGTTTATAAGGCAGGGGATTACTTCACCTGCTTCTTGAGCAGCTTTTACCATAGCAGAAAATAATGAGAAAATGCACATGTAACAAAAGTGAGAAGTAGACTGACTGAATTTGACGAAAAACTGAGACATATTGTTGAATTTGCACATATTTTGGAGGGATATTGCTGGCTATTCATCATTTGTTTTGTAAGAGGATGAACATTGTCAGAATGTACTTCCAGGTTTTGAAGGTGTTGTTATCTATAGGTCAATATGCAGTGGTTTTGCTGGATCAAATTGGGCTGTATGTGGCCCCTGAACTAAAATGAGTTTGATACCCCTGATTTACAGGATTATTTCACACTGTCATGGTTCAATGGTATATCTCTTTATTCATATGACTTTATTTTATGCTGTGATGATCATTTGTTTAATGTTGAAACCTCTGTGTCTCCATACATGAGGGTAGGATGTGTTGTTATACACAGATTGAATGTATGTGACATGTAAACATGTCTTTCACAGGTCGTCAAAACGCAGTGTGCCCCAAAAGCGAGTTTAATGCTCTTAACAGGGTGTTAGAGGCTCTCCTCCATACGTCCCCTGCACTTTTAAATCTGTCCACCCCGTCTGGACTGTCCCCTTTGTCTCCTCATATTGTTAGACGCATGCCATCTGCTCCGTGTTATTATAGGCGGCTTTAGATTGAAAGCAGCACAACTTCTGCTGCTCCCTTTCGCCCAGACTTCCTCAGTAGCTTCCTAAACATAGTCCAGCATGCATTTCTTCCAGACTTAACAGAGGGGGGCAGCTCCAGTGTTTTTTTTCTTTCTTACAATACATCCAGAGCCCATATTTTAACATAACGGTGTATGGTTGCCCGGTGACGTCAGCGTCCCAGCCAAGGAGTCCCATTTTTTTTGGAGCAGCCTGTGGAAAGAAATCAAGCAGGATGCTTTTCACTCTCAGTCCGCTGTGCTGCAGAGTAACTTTCAGTGCAGATGGCTCAAAGTAGTGTGGAAGGTGAAGCAACCGGACGATGTTTCGACGAGCGGCGGTGATGAAGAGAGCCGACGATGGAAACGTTGACTCCGGAGCTGAAACTGCCGAGTGAGTCAACCGTTTGTCTCAGCGCTAGCTAACGGAGGCTAACGTTAGCTAGCCAACTTTTAGCCGTTGTAGCCACAATGGAAATTAATTATAACCAAGACAGCATATCACAAAGAGGTCAACATTACAACCTAACAACTTAACTTTTACTTTAACCACTTAGCACTTCACTATAGGTGCTTGTAGCCGCTGTGCTCTTTATGGTATTTTCTCATTAATTGTTTTTTTTAAAGCTCATGTTAGCTAACAACAGATAATGTGTTGTCATGGTGACCACAGAGGCACGTTTCCAAACCAACCACCACAAGATGGAGACAGATTTTTGTCTCTCCTCCAGCCAGTGTTAAACCCCCCAAAACCGTGTTTGTGAGTCAGTAAGTCATATGCCTCTTATTATGTGTTTTATTCAGATCTGACTGCAGCAGGATGTCGTCATCTGGCAGTGAGTATCTCCTGTAATTTAAAATTGTACTTTTATTTTGTATTTGTTTTACCTGTGGTGTCATTATCTTGGTCATGTGATGGCCTCCTATTGGTTCCTGCTACTATATAGGTGGTGCCATACCTTTGTTGTGGGTTTTTTAAAAGCCCTGACAAAACACATCGAGTCAGAAACTTGTCTTTCTGTAAGTTTAATTCAGCATCTGCAAATGGTCTCACAACAAACAGCCAAGAATGAGCTGAGTGCAAAGGTAGAGCCCTAATACAGGAGCACTTTTAGGGTGTTTTCACATATAGTCCTTTTAAAACAAACTGAACTCAGTCCTCTTAAAGTGCAGCAAAGGTGGACCAACAGAGAATGGACTCAGTCCTTTTTGTGTTCACATTGTCAGTTCATTTGAAAGAGGACTCAGCTCTCTTTCAGGTCAACTTCAGCTTTGATGGGGCCTCAGTCCTCTCTCTGCTCACACTATAACGTTAGCCCATGTATAATATATGTATAGTTTGGTTTTTACTTTGACATGCCACTGCAGAGCGGTTACGAGCACCCCAGGTTTTAACAGATCTGGGGAAAACTACATTCTCCTACTCTGCACCTTGGACATGGAACAATCTCCAAAAGATCTAAAATTAGAAACACTTAAGGGCATCATAAATAATGTGGTGACAGAGACATGTGCTTGTTTTTCTTGAGAGTCCACTATGATTGAATAGTTGTTTTATTGTGGATTTTTGTGTTTTATGTTGTAGGTTGTTGCATTTTAAATGGGTTTTGATTGGCTGCTACCTTGGCCAGGTCTCTCTTGTAAAAGAGATTTTCAATCTCAACGGGACTTCCTGGTTAAATAAAGGTTTAATAAATTAAAAAAAAATCAAGCTCCTCGCTTTTAGATTAACTTAAAAATTGGAGGAAAACCTTAGCGTCTCTGTGTGCTGTAGACAGTTTGATGTATTCTACATTCCACATCAGGAGACATGCAGGATCTTCCGTGGACCAAACTTCTCCTCATCCTGTGTCCTTGTTACAGGCTGACATGGTTTTGTCTGTTTTTCCAAGCCTCCCAGTGCAACAACATGTGATCTAGAGAGCTAAATACAATGGCAAAGAGCAAAGCGAACCTGGAGCATATGTTAAGCAAACTGCAGTTCGGTTCCCTTTAGAGGGGTCTGAGTTCTCATGGAGTGTTCACATATGTTCAAAAAATGCTGAGTCACCGCTCTGAGTCTATTTTGAGGACTGATAAGGACCAAGTGTGAAAACCCCCTTGTGTGGTCTTAGTGTTAACATTATCTGAAACGGCAAGCCCAAGCTGAGGTAACATGGATTATTTTTCTTAAGGTATGAACTCATTGGTCTCCTGCTCAAGGAAATGGTCCCACTTTCAGCCTCAAAACAGTATGATAAGGCACTTCCAATGTAGGAAATTATTATGCAGAAAACCACTGTGAATAGTCTGGGAGAGTGAGGCTAAAGTTTGTGGTCTAGCAGTGGTGACGAAACAGATGATGAGACATGCCAGAATAATGACTTCTCCATTTCCAAAGACAGTGCACCAGTGTTAGTTTTGACACTAAACTAAAACTAAATCACATAATGCATTCTTGAATTGACAGTTATAATGTGACTGTACCTTGTTTCCAAAGAAGACACCATACAGCTTATTTTACAAACTGAGTCACATCTCCCCTGACAAGGAACCTGATCTTTGTGTGTGAAATCTGTGGAGTACCCCTTTAACTAACTTTTAAACTAACGTTTAATGGTTTCTGCTAAGAATTGGTGCTGCCTGGTTTTAGCATTTGTGTGTTTGCGCCTGTTTAAACTATCTCTGTACACTTAAATGCAGTGTGTGTGTTTGTGTGTGTAACCCCAGTTGAGCTCATGACCAGTCGGGTCAGGCAGCAGCGCCATCCACAGCTCCTTCTAATGAACTTGCATCTGCTGGCCAACCCTGGAGACTCACTGCTACTGCAGCACACCCTGGATCGCCTCCTCCGCTGGCTCTGCCCAAGCCTTCGCATCTTCCATGTGTCAGAGAGGGCGGCACCGTTCAGAAGTTACACCCGCCTCTGTCCTGTGGCAGGTAAGGATCATTACTGTGTGGTCTTGCATTTATTATACATATGTCTTGTTATACAGTAGGATCTCAGGTATTTAATGGGCAGGATGAAAAACACTGTTGTTCGCTTACAACCTTTTTGTACATTTTGTAGATGTATTTTTCTGCCTAAAGAGGAAAATAATAATTTCCATATGTGAGAACAAGACATGTTTACAGAAATTAAAACCATTTTTATGTCAACAACCCCCTCAAATGTTGTACTCTTAACTGAATACTACATTTACTCTGTGTATGGCGTAAACATGCCCTTCACAATCTTTCCATGCTAGAGCTGCATCTGTTTTTATTCAAGGTTGATTGAGGATAAACCTTTTTTATAATGTTTCAGGCTACCCTTCTGTGGCCATCACCTTTTTCCTCCATGAGGCCTACGGAGAGGAACGAATCCTCAAAGTGCTGGACTTCTTTCAGCGTCCACCCTGGCAGTACCACCATACCGAGAGCTGTGGCAGCCGAACTGGAGGGATCCACATCACCTCCAGCAGCTCCCCTGCCAATGCCATGCTGCGGCCCTACCTCCTGCCTAGCAGAGACTTCTATAGTTTGGGTGCAGGCATGCCTGTGTGGGGGGTTCGACCAGTGCACTGTGGAGGAGAAATATTACGTGTGACACTGTATAGTGGATATGACAACTACGAAGATGCTGTGCGGCTGTATGAGACCGTGCTGCAAAGACAGGCAGAGGAACAGAAGACGGGCTTCTGCTGGTTCACTCTCCACACAGGTACATCTTAAAAGTGTTGCCCTTTTAGTTTTATACTGTTAATATTCTAAAGCAGTAAGAAATGTATTGTATTCATCTCATCAAGTCCAGCCTCAAGGCTTAGCTTTTTTATTATAATAAGAGGGAAAACAAATAAGCAGGAAAGTGACACAAAATCATGTCTTTTCACCCCAGAGCCTGGGCTGTGCCTGCAGCTTGCTTTAAAACAGTTGTCACCAGGGGTCCGGGTGGAGCCATGCAACTCTGCCGTGCTGCAGTTTAGTGTGGAAGAAATTGGCCAGCTAGTTCCTCTGTTGCCCAACCCCTGTACCCCCATCAGCACTACACGCTGGCAGACAGAAGACCTGGATGGCAACAAGGTTCTCTTCCAGGTAAGTGCAGCTTAAAGTACAGTGTCATTGTTGAATGTGTCAAAATGTGCCTGAAGCCAGGGAAGTATAGACAGTGCTGGCAGGGTGGCTGCACTGGGGCCCATGGGGTGAGTGGGCCCTCCAACAATATGTAGGGCAGAAAACAGGCCCTTGTGAGTGATTCAGATTGCCACTTTAGAAATATGCCTGTGTTCAAAGAAGAATTCACCTTAAATTAAAAACGGTGTCATTGGCTATATGTCCTTTTAAAGGCAAACCCATATACGTCATGGTTTTTATTTGTTTTCTATAAAATAGTGAGTATCAATCTATGACAAAATATGGTATAAAATATATGCTCGTTTAATAAACTATAAATAAACTATAAGAAAACACTATTTAATTAAATTAACTATTTATTATTTTCTCTTGTTCTTGTGTCATGTATAGATATACAATGATGATTTCTTGGTAAAGGCCAATTCACAGTTTCCTTCGATCTACGAAGGACTAATTTGGTCCATGTGACTTAAATCTTGTCATCCACCCATGTCCGTGGGGTCCACAGGGGTCCACATTTAGCCCATTTTTTGTGACCATGCAGACTGTAAGCATAGCAAGCGCGCCGACTAGGCATGCTCCGATCTCTTGCTCCACACTCCAATTCAGTTTAAAACGCTGCTTTCAAGTCAGCCACAGCTGCCTCGCCACGCTGAAGTTAGTTTTAAGTTGAATATTTGACAGAGATTCACTCCAGATCCAACAGCATCATTTAGTTTCACTTTCACCCAATACAGTAGGACGGTAAGCTTACCTCACAGCCCTCCTGCTAGTGGACTGTCAGTTGTTCTATGAATAGAACCGCATGTGTGTCTGCGTGACTGCAGCTCTTCGCGGATGCTCACTGTGGAAGTTATGTCCGAGCCTTAATATGTATGTTGGTGTTATCCAATGTCAAGTCTCTATTCGATCATGTGACGAGACGATAAGATTATACGGTAGCTAGTTTAGTCTAGCCACATAACAAATAGCTAGTGTGCACTAGGGCCTGTCATAATAGCGTGCACTGTGGCCTGTTTTAATTACCTCACGCCACTGCCTGAAGCCCAGTGTTGTGGACATAATTGCTCAGTTCCTGCCCTTTAATTGTATGTTTTACTTGCAGCTTAATGACTGATGTTGTGTGTTTTATGTCTTTTAGTCACTCTCTGTACATCATGTTAGATCATTGTGAATGGAGGAGTATCATCCCCTTGATTTATGTCAGGTTAAATCATGAGGTTTGTCATACATTAGTGTGACGCAGCCCTACATTAACTGTAAACTCACAGCAGTCTGCTGGAAGGTTTACTCTATAATTAACTCAACATAGAGAGTCTAAAGAGCAGATCCTTGTTCTACTAAAATGTTATTTGTAGAATGGGAAATTTTGCACACAACATGTAGCTGGCCAGGTTCCCCGAGGAAATAACAAGCTCGCTGTGGAGGGAAAAGCAGCAGTTGTTTTTGATATAAAGAAACGTTAACGTGTTTTATATTTCATGTCATGTTTGACAAACTGATGATTACTTAAGCTGGAATGCATCACGGAAAAGCTTTTCTTCCATTCACAATTATCTCATGGTAAACAGAGACAAAGAGTTTAAAAAGACACATAGAATGATGAAGTCTAAAAGGCACGTGGTTGCTGTCTTTCACGGGGCAAACTCAAAGCTGTCAAAGGAGCCATATGTAAAGTGCGTAAATGTTAATTCTGTCAAAGTCACTTAACTTGCTTAAATCTCTCTAGTCCTAGTGTAAATCATAATCCCTGTCCTTCTGTCCTTCTGTGCTGCAGGTGAGAACCCCGGCTCAGCCTCAGCGACCTCTGACCTGCGCTTTCCCCCTGACCTGCCCCAGTGTGTCCCCTCGAGGAATACAGCTCAGGAGCTCAGGACAGAGCCACAGCTTGTCGCCCTGCAGCCTCACAACACCCCTGCCCTGGCAGACACACAGGCAAGGTATGTACACAGAAGTGTGAACTGTGAAGGTGTCTGTGGGGTCTTAAAAAGTATTAAAAAGCTGATATATCTATTTAGCAACAATTAGGGCCCTCAAAAGTTATCTATAACTCTTAAATGCCATTTTCTGAAGTATTACATCTTGTGGCTTGTTGTCAATATATAGATTTGTACAAAGATGATGTATGCCAAAGTTTTTGTGAATTTAATCATTACTCTGGTGTGTATTTGGATTCTGTGTGGTTTATATGTGGAATCCTGCTGGATTTGATGTCACCTAAAAAGCACAGCTGTAGGGCTCCCTGACCAGCTGACTGATTGACTGCTGCTTGATAACATTACACAAAGGTCCCTTAACGCCCCGGTGTTTAACTACCTAGCTAATTGGGAAATGCAAGTTTTCGGACTGATGGTCGGAGAACACAGAGTTTGAACCATGGCTGAAGCCCGTCTCTGAAAATAACCTTGACGCTGTTTGTGTCAGAAGGTGATAAGTTTAGCTTTGATGGGGGGGGGGGGCATTGTCTGGTCCCACATGCTAAGTCCTAGCCAAAAATGCCCTATGGGCTACACACAGCAGGCACCAGATACATTGAACTCTGTGTAGACTGAGGACCACAACTGTAAGTACACACAAAGACAGAAATATGCAGACACGTTCTTACGTCAACTTTATAAAGCCGCACCTACGCCTGGTTCTGTTTCATGAATGTACATATTTACAACCTAAGAATGTTTAGTTGTACTATCTTACAATCAATATGTAGGAATTTGACGTTAAAGAGTGTAGCTGATGTAGCTGGTTAGAACTCAAAGTGATGATGAGGTCTTAAAATGTATGAAAAGGGTCTTAGAAAGGTATTAAAAGGTATTTTCAGGATTCCTGCATGATGATGATTCACTCAGCTGGATATATAGCGTGTTAAATCTGTTGCAAATACAGGTGGTACTTTCCACAAACTGTTATTTGTAATGCCTGTGCTTTTCCTACCAAGACAAGTCAAAATGCCTGCTGTGAAAAGGCCTGTGGTTTTATACAGTTACACTGACCTACAGGTGGCGGTAATACACCAAAACAGCAGCAGTGCACCAACATAGGCAGCAAAGAAGAAGGCTGCTTGCAGTGAACATGAATGTAAACTATACAGGACTCAAAATACTTTACTGCATACTAGTCTGCTTTGAAAATGATGAGGATGGAAATGTTATCCACACATCCGAAGACCTCAAAAATACTCAAAATGTCTTTTGGCGAGTAACGCTGAATATAAAAATAATGTTTACAGGAAAACTCCACAGGTAACCTTTAATGTCTGAGTTGAATAACAGAAGGAAAGTTTTTACGAGCCATTTAATTGCATTACTGTGCAATTTGTTGAAGTCGATCAGAGTCTTCTACAGTCGTACGGTTTCATTCATGTTCTCTGACCCATAAGCCATTTTTTTAGGTTTCAAACTCATATTGAAAGTCATAATTTTGTATCAAAATCAAAGGGTATCCAAGATAATATACATAAAAATGAATCACTTCTAATAAAAACATCAGTCATATCCTGCAATACCATCTACCAATAATCTGACCCAGGGAAACCACACTAAATTTTCATGTCAAGTAAAGTACAATAGCAAAGGTTTCTAATTGCCCACTTTTGTGCCTCTTCTTGATATGTGTTTGTATGTCATCAGGCCACAGACCGCGCAGTGACCCTGTCCTGGAGAAGCTTCATGGAGGTGGTGGTGGAGCAGAGAGCCAGGGATCAGGAAGCTGCTGTAGCACCCCTCCAGGCAGCTCCTGTTACTCATCGCAGCGCAGCAGCCCTGCACCGCCCTCAATCACCAATCACCCTGACTCCCCTCTGCGCCCCTCCATCACCCGTTCTCTCTCCCATCTCCTTCTGGAAGAGGATGAGGAGGAGCCAGAGACCAACGTAGACACAGGAGTCCCCGTCTCGCTGCACTCTGACGCAGGAGTCAAAATAATCACTTGCTCTTCCTCCATGGACCTTTTGATGGCTCTCCACCCTGAGAGACCTGCAGCTGTTGGGGCTTCAGCTGTTGAGGGTCTGGCCAAGGAGCTGATTGAATGTCTGCCACAGACACACGCACATCCTCAGGTGGCCTCCAGGACATGGGGCTCCACTGGATGTACGGATGCAGCCAGGAAGGACTGTGGCAGCAGGACTGTAGCAGCAGGACAGAGCCCCTCTAAAGGGACCTTTCTGGAGAGCAGGACTACTGCTGTGCTGCTGTCAGCACGCACTAACAACGAGGAGCCAGTCGATGAGTTCTTCATCTAAATTCCTGCAATTATGTCACATGCTGTGGTAATAATCACAGTGTGAATAAAAATATGTCACAGGGAGGAGACAAGATGAGAAACCGTTTAAAGAGGATCTGAAGTTATGCAGGACACAGCTGTGCAGTCTGGGAAAAGAGCAGTGCTCTGGAATACAGAAGAAACCAAAGTTCAGGTGCAGGTGACACTTTCCACTCAGACATGACTCTGTGTCTGAACTCTTACAATGGTTTGACTTGTCCCATAAATGTCTACAATTTACAGTACAATTGTTTAAACCTATTCTAACACAGCTGCCAAGAGAGCGATACACGGTGAGTGATGTTTAAAACAGTGCAGCTAATAATATTCTTGAATGTCTCACTGACATTTATTTTTAGATCCAACTAATGATTTGTGCAGCTATTGTGCTAAAACAGCCTCATGAACAGGAGATGCTCTGTATGAAGTGTTACTGTCAGGGTACTAATGCCGCTCTGGGTCTCTGTCACATTACTCAGCTCGGCAAGCAAACGTTTTATTTTTCGATTGCATCTGAAACGGTTGATGAGCTCAGCGTGAAGGCTCTCTTTGATGATGCTGTTGATGGTGATTAGAAATCTGATGTAGTGTGATTGCTCTCCACAGTACAGCACTGTCAGTCTGTGTTACAGGCTTTATGTAGTAACAGTTGAGCCTAGTGGCTTTCGATTACATTTGTTTAAATGCACTTCAGATTGTCTTTACTCTAGTATTTGTGTGTTAAAATGTATAAGTGGTGGACTAGAGCTGGCCAAATTACTGTATTGAAGAGGACAGAATTTGTCACATAATTATTTTTTATCCCCTTAGATAGCCTAGAGTTAACAGGATTTATTTTAAAATAACCACTTAAAGAGAACATTTGGACTTTACAAAAAAAATTGTAATATATGTTTTTAATATTAATCCAACAATGAGTGTGTGCGATGTCTCAAACAGCCTAAATGTGTCCTGACATGTCTAGAAATGTTACTGTAAGGCCAGTATGGACTCGCACTGATCAGTTACAACAGATGATTGATAGTGATGATAGTGATTAAATTTGATTAGAGACAAGTCTGATAAAAGGTAATAATGTTTTGTGAGAAGAGGAAAGTACTATGCATTTAATGACCTCATGACTCAGGTCATATTAGTCTCTTCTGTAACACCAATTACTTTACATCTTCTCCTGTTGACTAAGGCCCTGTCTACGCCTATACAGATACTTTTGAAAACGTGTATTTTCCCTTCTGTTTTGGCCTGTCATCTACACACTAACCACGTTTTAGGGAATTGAAACAGATTTTTTAGAGCACCTTTAAAAGTGCGTTTTTTCTTTTCAAAGCTCTGGTTACTGTTTATCCTTGTGGACATGTAAAAAGGAGCAACAGAAACATTAACAAGGACGACCGGTTTGTCTACGTTTTATTAGTGCTGCTTATTTTAACGACTACTATACATTTAAACCTAGTAGTGCTGCACTATTTCACGTATGAAAGGAGCTGTCTGCTTTACCTAAAGTTATTTGGTCCACCAGAAATGACGGTTTTGGATCAGGCCTGGTCAAACCAGCAGATAGTGGGTAAGTTAGGAGAGCTGGATTGTTGTCAATGATGAGTGGAAGGAAAACTTTTGCATGTCCAGATCATCAGTTGTATCGTTGAGTTAGCTCCGTCCGGGAATCAATGGTGATCAGATGTCGATCGGTTGTCATTTTGACTGACGTTAGCCTGTGCAATTTACAATCGCCAGAAGAAAACGCTCTTCTTTGTGGAGTCATTTTTGTTGGGTAGTGTGGACAGAGATATTCTGTAAAACAAAAGCCGTGTGGACAAAAAACAAAAGGAAACGCAGGGGGCAAATATCCGTTTGGAAAATATTCATGTATGTGTAGACGGGGCTAAAACTATCAACTGTGGCCAATGACCTTTTAAGTTAAACCCACTAACAGATGAACCTGAGTCTGGTATTCTCTGTTGCATTACAGCCCGTGTTGGATCAAATGCATATATTTAAGGTTGTACAGTATGAGCTGCCCCTGTGCAGCTGCTCACTGGTCAGCAGGACACCGCAGGGAGTGTTTGTAACTGTGTATTGTGTATGAGTGTTAAAGCAGCTCAGTCAGAAAGCATCAACTGTGTCTAAAATAAAGTGTCTTGAGGCTTAGTATTAAAAGATAAATTAATAAAAAGCTTTCTCTTGTGGTCAGATCATGAAGCATTACTGTTCTTCCTGACATGTTTCCACCTGACAAAAGGTTTTAAGAGTCAATACCAATGTTAACGTCGCTGTCAGAATTAGGATAAGTGAACTCTATAGTGAGCTAAGTAATCAATGATCTACATCGGACTGACAGACGACTGCTCTGCCTGCAGTGATGGAAAAATCACACGCCAAGTGAATCCTCTGATAGGACGTAAAGGTCAGAGGCGAATGATGGATGTGTCACTGATTTATGACCACACTGTTGTCAAACCCCTTCAGTCACAAAGAAGACATTCAATTTTTTGGTTGAACGAGGAAACGTTCATGGTTACAGCTGAGTCATTGCTCAACTGGTACTTAAAATGCATCACCCTGAGGACACAGCTGTCAGCTTTGTCATAACATCCACCATTTGTCTGCCGCCATGTTGCACATAATGATGGACTACTCATCATTTTGTCCAAACAGTTGGTCCGACACATCTAACTGCTTTGACAGATGCTGAGCACCCTGGAAGCACAGGTAGTCAAGGCTCATAGTGGGAGTCAGCTGATACAGATTTGGGCCTTTCACTGTAGCACACAATGAACACGAGCACACAATCACAGGTCAAAGTCATTTATACAAATATTACATATGTACTGACATTACAGAAGAGATGATGAAAACATACAGTTTGATTTTTATGTCTCTGTGCAAAAAAAGAGAAAAGATTTTAAGGTTTTAAAAGCATAGTGCCAACTGAAAGAACAGTTCTTGGTCTGCTCATGTAAGAGTGCACAGTCCTTTTATTATCATACCTGTATTAATGAGGCTATACTTGTACATCTATATACAGTAATATCCATTGCCCTGAAGTATAAATACTATATGTGCTTCAAAATTTATAAACAAAGTGGGTTTATTTTTACTGATCCCTTCATGGCATGAGTTTTGCAACATAAAAAGTCAGTGTGACTTTAAGCTGAAGAAGTTACAGCACCTTTACGTTACACATCAACAGATTGCACTTTATCTAAAGCCTACAGCTCCCTCTGCTGGTCAAAGGATGTTGTTGCTCTGAGGAGCATTGCTGCAGCCAGTCCAGCTCAGATCCTTGGCCCACTGGCCCTCTCTGGTGACTCGCACCTTGACCGGGTCAAATCTCCAGAACTGCTGTTCTCTGAACAGGTAAAGGCGTCCGTTTGGACGGGTCAGCGCCCCATTGGTCCCCTGCGGCACGCCAGTCCAGTCTGTCAGCCTGCGGGGGTAGTAGGGCTCCTGGTGCAGGGTTTTGAGGTTAAGCACAGAGTAACGGGCGCCCTTGATGACGACCATGTGACCCAGAGGAGCGTAATAGAAGGCGCAGTCGGGGTGGCGAGGCAGCCCCAACTCACTGCTTTTCCTGGGGAAGCCGGGGTCCAGCACGCTGCTAGTGTAGCGCCACATCCGCTTCCCTGCACACAAGGAGACAAGGAGGAAAACAGTTAGAAATTCTATAAGTCAACAATAAAACAATTTCAACTTAAAGAATTTCTTTTATCAAATTCATCAACTACATGAGGTTGACAGATCGAACTCGCTCGGCCACCTGCTCTTTAAAAGATGTCAATAACACAGTATTAAGAAGCTCTGTTCTTTTAAAACTCATAAAAAAGTATAACCTTTGCAAAACTGTAAAGACACTGCATTCTACTCCAGAGAGAGCTGTAGGTTGAAGTATTTGAGAGCTTAATGTCTTGAGGAGATAAGACCTGCTACTTAGGAGAGCAAAGTGACGACAGTACCTCTTACAGCTCACAGACGAGACATGACGAAGACAAACATGAAGATGATAAGTTGTACAGTATAAATAATGCCTGAGTAGACTGTCCGCCTTTTGCATGAAACTGTTCTGCATTTAGCAGATAAGTAAATCTAGACTAACAGGTTTTTGGCCTTTAGCAGGAAAGTTAAACTTAGCCATAACTTCATTAGCCTTAAGCACAAAGGTGAAGCTTTAAAACTGCAGCTGTGTCCCAAGTGCAGAACAGTCTTTAAATACCACTGTACTATTTTAAAGGCACAGGAGAATTTATTTTGGGACTTTATCAGATTTGTGAAGTTCAGCAGTAGGTTACAGAATGTCTTTAAAAGGAAGTGAGATGATAATGAGTTCAGTGAGGCAGTACCTTTGAAAAAGTACCACTTGGAGTCCAGCGGGGAAAAGGCAGCAGCCTCGATGGCTGGAGGTAGGTCAGACCAGCGCTGACGGAGAGGCAGCGGGCCGGTCACAGCACCAGCAGACGATACTGTCCAGTACACACTGCCCCGAAACACCAGCACTGTCTCATTCTGGTCTGGAGATACAATCAGAACAGAAACAACACAGGAATAAATATAAAGGATATATAACACATTGAGGTCAATCTGACCTTTGTATGTTTTTCATGATGGATGACATACTATACTATGACGTTTTTCATGATTTTGGACGACATACTATACTATGATGTTTTTTCATGATTTTGGACGACATATTATAACTTTTTTTCATAATTTTGGATGACATACTATACTATGATGTTTTTTCATGATTTTTGACGACATACTATACTATGATTTTTTTTCATGATTTTTGACGACATGCTATACTATGACTTTTTTCATGGTTTTTGACGATATACTATACTATGACTTTTTTTCAAGATTTTGGACGACACACTACACTATGACGTTTTTTCAAGTTTTTGGACGACATACAATTTTTAATTATAAACTTTATTTCAATAGTGCTTTTCTAAAGATTTACTACTTCATAATACAATACCATACAATAAAAGAAAACAAAGAAGTAAAAGAACATCATTCACAGAAATTTCAATCTAAGTATAATTCATATGCTGTATATAAAACATAATATATCTAGAAAATATGTCCACACATACACATACATACGTATAGGCTTCTTATACATACACACTGCACATACACATAATTATACATACATACACATACACATATTAACATATATACATGCACATACATACACATACAAAATCATACACTGTTATACAAATCCAGGCCTGTACAGGTCGGTTTTAAAAGATTTTTTTCACTGAGGAACTGACTCAGCTGATTTGATGTTAAGGGATAGTTGTTCCATAGCTTTGGGGCTAGCATAGTAATAATAGCATACTACACTATATGACTGACTAAAAAAAGGACTACTTGCAAAGTATTCAGTTTTACCTCAGGATTCATGCATATACCTTGTCTTAACTCAATGACTTTTCCAGGACTTTCATGTGCATCTCAGAGTTTTAATCAGTGGACAGAGTTTGCACACGTTGCCATGGATTCATTTAAATGCAATTCTATATACTTTATTAGTCCCCAAGGGGAAATCATAATGTGTTAGAGAGTATGAAGACAGGAAGAGATGCGGCTGAAAGCTTCGGAAAATCTGGCGAGTGAACACAGGTACATGAAAACTTGATTCTTTTTCCTGTTTTGTTTCATTTTGACTCATTTTACTATATATTTTTCAGCTTTTTGGAGCAGCACCAGTAAGCACAGTCATGAAAGATGTGGCTGAATGTTATATATTAATATATCCTGCAGGCCTCACCCATAGTGATGGCATCAAAGACACCCTGGCAGTACAGAGGTTGCCCTGTGCTCTGATGCCCGCTGTGAAGCTCTCTGAACTCCCACTCCTGCAGTGTGGCGTGCAAAACCTGGCCTGGCAGCCTTACGGGGCGATCACCTAATGGCTTACCTGAGGGACAAAACAAAGCAACAAAACATTGAGCTGAAAGACGCCAGACAAGGCCATGAAAGACGGATCCACTTTCTGTCAAAATAACTTTAAGTGCTGTCTGTCCACCTGCTCTTAAATTTCCCACGAGTTATTTAGTTATATAGAGATCATTGCTATTTAAAACCCACCGTGACCAAACAAAGCTGTGAGGACAGACAGTGTGTGACTGAGGCACAGAGAGACTCATTTCTCATGCAAAAGCAATTTAAGTGAATTGGACAACATGGGAACAAATGGAAAGACAAACAGTGGAGACTTCTTCTCAAACAGGACTTGGATAATGTTAACATTTAAATCGTCCTTTACAGGATGTGGCTGGGTTGATGTATACTAATGGATGACATTTTGCTGCACAGGAAATAAACAAAGGACTCTAGTTAGAGCACAAACTGGAGCCTTAAGCTTAGTGAATTTTTAGCACTAAAAAAAAATCTCTTTTACTTTTGGCCTGTGCTGCCTTATGGTGCAGACTCCTGGCACGTGAGATCGAAAGAATAAAAGAAGAATCAAAGCAGGACAAAAGGAGAAAGCCTGACATACCGAAGCATAAGACGAAACGATGGTGCGTCAGACCTGATTACAGCCATTTTGTTTGCAGAGAGCTGAACAAACATTTGTGTAGGAGGTGGATAAAATCAGCTCACCCAAGAACAGGAGGAAGACGGCAAGAAAAAGAGATATACACACACACAGCACAGTGGATAACAGAAGGACAGCTGCATGCGTGTGTGAGTGTGGGCAGTGTTATAAGATAAGAGCTGGATGTCTGACGTTACTCAAACACAAAACTTTATGATGTTTACATTCACCAGTGGAGGAAGACGATTTCAGATATTTTGCTTTGGCAGAAATATCACAATGTAAAAAAGGCCTGCGTTCTGAATTTTACTTAAGTGACTGAGTATTACAAGCAAAATGTACAGTATTAAAAGCACGAATAATGCAGAACGATGCTTTTCATATTCTTGTGAAGATTATTCTTTTGCATTAACATGCTGAGTATTACCCTTTCAGGCACCTCCAAAATAAAATATAATGTGTGCAACACAATATTCTGTGTAAAAAAATAAACTAGCCTGTTTCCCATTGGTGGAGTTTATTTACATATTATTCATATCTGTTGTTCTTTGTTATGACTGTTCACGAGAGGTGGAGTACACTGCGACAAAACAAATTTGTTGTCTGTCCCTTGCAATCACCTCAAGACCCGTGGTGATCCAGCCTTTGTGGCCGTAGCACCTAAATTGTTTGCTGACTCTGTGGTTTCTTTTGAAAGCCAGCTAAATATGCATCAGTTTAGATGGGCGTTTGGGTAACTTGTATGCACCAGAGCTGTATTTTCTTCATACGTACGTATTGTTGTGTATTGTGAATTTTTGTGTGTGTGTGTGTGTGTGTGTGTGTGTGTGTGTGTGTGTGAA
Source organism: Epinephelus lanceolatus (assembly GCF_041903045.1). NCBI lineage: Eukaryota > Metazoa > Chordata > Actinopteri > Perciformes > Serranidae > Epinephelus > Epinephelus lanceolatus. The sequence continues at coordinate 33,166,607 of NC_135737.1, forward strand.
GACTTAAGTACACATTTAAGGCACTTGTACTTTACTTCATGCCACTTTATTTTTCCAGTTCACTACATTACAGTGGTAAATGTACTTTTGAGTACAGCATCTACCTTAATGCATCAATAATTATAATATATTTCACACAGTAACACTCAGAGAGGCCATTTTGAGGCATCCTTGAAGTGTATTTTGCTTAATACGTCATAACAATAACATGACATTTTCAATGCAGGACTGTTATTTGTAACTGAGTATTTCTACATTGTGATGTAATACATACTGCACATAATACATCGTCTTATGAGTCAGATTTATTTAATATAAGATTTGCCAAGGGATTTCAAGCAATCAGAGGAGCTCTGGAGACTGACATATTTCAGCTGCCTCGCATCTGCTTTTCATCAGATCTCAATGCCAACGTGAGGAATGGTTCACACACACACACACACACACACACACACACACACACACACACACACAACATTCAACATTCACATACTGCCTACAGCTCATGTCTGTAAGCAGATGTAGCATTTTCACAGCGCCTGCAGTCCTGTCAGTTACAGTTTGCGTCCACGTCTGTCTCTGTAGCTGTCTGACATTTACGTGAGACATCTGCAGTCTGCAGAAATTACTACCACAGGATGGAAATCAGGTTGATAAGCAAACATGTAAAAAGCATGTTGCTAAAAGAACCACTAAAGAACCATGAATACATTTGTGAACCAAAATAAAAAAGTCAGAGTGCACTGTTGTGGTGCCAACATTTCAGTGTTGATGAAAAACACAAACAGCTCAATGAGCAACTAAAATCTAATCATCTGTTCTAACTGCTGCTCATTAGTGGCTATTAATTCAATGGTAGTATCTGCAGTCACATAATAAATCAAAGTGGCATCAGGGTGCTGCTCTTATCGAGTATAACTGAGCCTAAAATGTGTGTCTGTGGCAGCGGAGTGGTCAGTTGCTGTTTTCTTTTTTAACGCAGAGCGAATAAGGGAGGCCCTGAGGAGACCAGGCTGGCAGATACCATTTTAGGAAGCTGAGGCCAGAAAATCTCCAGAGGCAGAGCAGATGGGACTCCTCATATATTAAACAGAAAAAGAGGAATCTGGACGGCAGCCTGCCTGCGAGCTCGTGTTGAGCTGAATCTCAAGTTCAGAGCTGAATTATCCAAATTACTGTGAGACTATCCTGAAGCAAACATTCCTGCGGCATGCTGCATCTTCACCGGCCCTTTGCAGCTGCCTCACACCTCATTTCAAAATCAAAGCAGGGGAATCACTTGATGCACTATTTGCATCTTGTACATTCTGAGCACCCAGAGGAGGTCAAGTCCTTGAAGGAGCTACTTTAAAGATGTTGTTTTGCAGCTGCTGCAGTGAAATCAGTATCATAGCAGTGCAGAAAACACAAACAACAGGAGAACTCTGCACATGTGGAAACCTGCCTTAAAAATGCCAGGAGGGACAACACACTCTCGGTAAACAGAAACTATTATATTTGTCATGCACAAAGACGTGTGATGATCTCACACTCTGCAACAACACCAGCAATCTATCACAACAGAGCCAACAAAACACACAGATAAACACAGTGTGAGAGGCTGGATAATAATGACACACAAACACGCTTCTGAGTGTGTGTATCTGTGTGTTGTGTCAGTGTGTGTATGTGTGTGTTTCAGGGCAGGGTGGTATTTTGACGTTCGCACCACCTCTGCTGCCCTCAGTCTATTTTCCCAGCAGCTGAGAGGCCGCAGAGCTGGAACTGGAGACAGGAAGAACTTAACTCTTTGTTTTCAAGATGTGATGTTTTATTGTGTTTGCCAAGAATACAAATTGAAGTGACTGAAAAAAGCTGTCTGTTCTGTCTCTCTGTTCTACAAATGAAGCCTTTCGGTGATCTCTTCCATGAATAATGCTGCCATGGACTTAAATCACACGTGAGCTTTGTTAGGTGTATACATTCAGTAGGCTGTATCTTCAGTAGCTAGCTAGCTAACCCTACACTTTTCAGGGTTTGATTTTGGTTTTGGAACAGGGAAGAAACGTATATCTTTTTCCAACCTCTCCAGGTAACGAGTGTCATTAATACACGACGTGCTCCAGGCACAACATTTAGCTCCAAATCCACAAAACCAGCCTGAAAATGAAGAAAATCGAAACGACTGCATAAAAGTCAATGGAGCACAGCTGTGTCTCACTACTGGCCTGGCATGTATACTACAGCGTTTTTGGTCATTTTTGTGGATCCATGTGCACGGCGATTGTTATCAAAACATGGTCGTCTAAACGCAGAACTTTTTTCAAAACGAAATTGAGAAACGATTCTGTTTTCAGTGGATCATTTTCGTGTAAACATGGCCTTAGCGAAGGGTCAATTGTGCCAAAGAGACACTACTTGGATACTACTAGGAAGATAGTGCTAACTGTTCCAGGTTTCAAAGAAATCCCTGCAGCATTTACTGCTCTACTCATTCTCATTCTTTGTTTGCAGCTGGTGGCCTTCAGACGGGCTCTCTGGCCTTTTCACAGCTCAGTGCCACCACTCATGATTTAATGGGCGGCAGAGTAAAAACTGTGTTTCCTCAAAGACAGGTCTGGTTTTATGAGTCAGTAATTCATGTAAATATTCCATCTATTACAATAAGAGTTCATTCTAAAGTGCAGCCTCATTTCACCATCATTAACTCAGCCGTCCTGAGACATTTATCATCTGTCCACTAAAGGTTTTTTTACCCTGACCACTCAGACTTTAAACCTGAGGAAAAAGTGGTAAAAATAACTCTGTGTCCAGTGAAGGTGTGATGTTTAGCGTTTCTCCTGACCTTAGGACCCCACACTTTTCACTCCACAGAGCAACATTCCCCTTGAGTCGCTGTTAAGCTTCATGAGGTATCTTAGAAATGTTTGAATCAGGGACATGATTTTAAAGTTCCCCTTCAGACACATGAAGTATGTTTGCTATGATTCATATTTTAACCACTTAAAAAAAAAAAAACTAAAAAAAAAACATGCTGAAATGGGACTCATCAGTGATTCATCCATATACTTGTGCCTCAGTCAGACTCAGATTGGGAGTCTGTTGTGCACCAAACTCAGCGTCTAGCAGTTGTATCAGAATGGTTAGTGTAGTTAGCATCTTTTAATTGTTCATGTTGTTTGTTAGCTTGTAACTGGCAGTGGCTGACAAAATATAAGTGGTTATGAAACATACAATAATATCAGAAGGAAGCTCCAGGGTCCAGTTCAAATCAAAAAACTGCACATACTACTGTTTGCTGTCAAAACTTTCACTAAGCAAATGCAAACTCTGCTCTCTGTGCTGATCGTCCACTCTGTGCTGGAGGTTTCAGATTTCTTTGCCAGTGTTATGTCGAAGTTTGTTCCCCCTGTTGATGTGTTTCTCGTATTAGACAACGATTGGCTTTCTGGCTTTGTTTATCTTGATGTATATGTGGCCGACACGTTAGATAACCTTTAAAGGAAAAATTTGGTTTCCTTGCTCATGAAAATTAAACAAGACTTTGAGCGATGGGCCCTGCTGAATCTGTCTGTTGCTGCTAGAATGATCAACTGTCAAGATGAATATTTTCCTGTATTTTTCATATTTATTTCAATGTGTATTAATCTGTCTCCCCCCCCCCTTTTTCTGCAAAGTAGAAAGTCTTATCTTGGAATTTGTCTGGAATATAAAGACTCCTCGGTTAGGACGTCAGATTTTACAGAGGCTGAAGACATTGGATGGAATGGCGCTACCGAATATTCTCTTTTAATATTGGGCAGCAAATATAATAAAGTTCAATTACTGGCTTTGATATGAGGATATTGAGATTCCTCCACTTGTTATCCAGGCTAATTCTACTTATCTGGTAGCTTTGAAGGCTCTATTGTGTTCACCTCTTCTTTTGTCTACCTCTGCTAATACAACAAATGTGACTGGCTTCCTGTTTGTAGTATTGTATACTGAGCTTTACTACAGTATAGTAAATGTCAGACATTTTAAGGAACATAAACATTAGTAAAACATTTTTTAACAATTCTTATTGACGCAGTATGAGTTTGTAACAACCCACATAAAGGATTTGCATGGCTGAATAAATCCATCTTCTCACCGTACAGCTGCTGCACTGCGATGATGTCGTCCCAGCTCAGCACCAGGCTGCGACCAAGTTTCCTGTAGTATGGCGACATCAGGGCGTGACGGACCGGGGAGTGCTCCAGTCCCAGAGTGTGTCCGATCTCATGGGCAGTCACCATGAAAAGGTTGTGTCCCTTGTGTCCATTTAGCGTCCACCTCTCCGCCATGTCGAAGTGGGCTTCCCCTCGGCGAGGCAGGAAGGCGTGAGCCAGAGTTCCTCCTGAAAGAATCAGAGACACTTTACAGTTCAACCCCTCATATCTGACTGAAATAAAGTTATATATTCACAAACACTGAGTGGTGGCTCGAGTAAGTAACTGGTCAGTTGTATAGTATTGAATTATTTGAATAGTGTATCAGTGATATCAGTGGATAAACTGAAACTATTATTAACACTGAAAACCAGTGGGTCAGGACCTTCACAACAGGTCACAAGATGATAACCAATGTCAGAAACACTAATATCTTATTTCAGTCAGGAACACTTTAGTCAAAGTAAACGTTATTTCCATTTGCAGTATTATATTTGGCAGCATGGCTCTGTTCTGGGGCCTCTCTGCTTTTCCTTGGCCTATGCAGAAAGCCTCTTCCAAGCACCTACGTGAAAAGTCTTAAGGCGGAGAGAGTACACCTCTCTGCCCTTCCACGTGCAAATGCAGAAAGCCTGAGGCCGAGAGAGCAAACCTCCCTGCCCTTCCATGTGCTTACATGTAAAGCCTAAGGCAGGGAGAGCAGCAGCAAAGACCCTCCAGGAACAGAACAAAGCAGCATCAATGACAAACAGAAATGACATTGATAAGTCAGACACAATATGAAAAGGAGGAGCTGGGGTGGAGGTGGGTTGCAAAGCAGCTTGCTGTGGAAGCAGCAACAGTAGGCAGGCCAGAGCAGTTTAAATAGGGCGCCCTGAATGAGATGCGCCAATTGGTTGTATAGAAAGGACTCGTGATCTATCAGCTGACTCCCTTCCATCAGTCAGCGGCTTCATCAGTTGATTGGGCTGTTTGAGATCAGCTGATGTAGCTGGGATGTGAGCTGAGCTTGACATCATGTCCTGCCTTTTCCTGTCTTATGTACACAGAGCACACAGAATAACCTTGTGTTTTACAATAAACCCTCTATTAAATTTTAAAATGAAACAGTTTGAGAAGATCACAAATACTGCTCCTGGATCAAACATGCACTCTGAGGAGGAGTTGCAGGTAGATTTAGCCTAATACTAAAAGGTCACATGCAAAAAACACTGGAGACTACTGCTCCGACTGTATCATACTGTACACTATTCCACACTTGTGGCACTAATACAATGTGTCCTGCAGGTGACCACACATCCTTAAATACACTGACCTGATTAGTTAATAAGATGTTTTTCAAATCATGTAAACTCTTGTTACCGTGTAATTCAGGTCAGTGCAGAGTGTGTATTCAAACTAATATTTTAATCTGGTTTATCCACAGTAATCCGGTTATTGTGTGTTCACATAAACAGCAGGATGTGTTTAGCTTTACTTATTCAGGAAGTTCAAGGGATGAATAACAAAAACAGTCATCACACACACACACACACACACACACACACACACACTAATTAAAACTATGGAACAGGCAGATAGATTAGTGATGACTTGAATCTCTGACCTGGTCCATCAAAGGCATTGCTGGCCCCGTCGTTGTGGTCTCCCTCGTAAAATGCCAGCCGGATGTCTGCAGGGCCTTCAGGGGCCTCCTGGAACACCAGGCCAGACACGTTGCTCCAAAGCTGGAAGGCAGTGCGCACTGCCAGCCGCACAGAGCCCAGAGGCAGGTGGCGAGGCCAGTTCACTATCTGGTAGGTCAGATGACGTTTGTACCACTTCTCTGCTGGAGAAAACACACACACACACACACACACACACAGAAAGAGGAAACAGAGATATGAGACCTGCAGGTATGAAGCTCACAATCTTATTCATCACAGACTTATAGCTGGTGCAACTGCAGATAAGCTCAGATAATCAGAAAGAAAAAGCTTGACAGTGTTTCAACTTCAACTGCTTGGCAATAAAACAGAATGTACCGTAATAATTCAGCATATATGAGTTATGAGAGCTACATATTTGAATGGCATGGGATGCTGTCTTCCCTTCCAGAGTGACAGAAGTGACCACTTTAACCTTTTTCCACCTACACCATATTCCATGAGTCTTTTCAGTTGGCTTTGTAAAAAATATTGGCTTGTGTGTCCGAGTCTGGCTCATTATTTTGTTGTTGCATGTACAGCTGCCACCGTAAAATGTTTCTCTATTTGATGTTTTCATTTTGCACTTGAATTACACAAGAGAACAACTGTTGTTTTACATTTGCGGAAATGTGTTTTTCCTTGTAATGCTACCACAGACATCCATGCAAAGAAATGAGCTGTTTGTTGACAAAAATGTTGGCAAAACACAGAGCCAGGGATGTTCAAATACAACAAATTAAAATGTATAAAAAGAACAGAAAAAATGAACAGCTAAAGCCTACAGCCTCACAGCACACATCAGTTAGATTTGTGTGGCCTGAATACAGCGCCCTGCTGTAAATACCAAGCAGCAACCTGCACAACTGAAAAGTGAAGCCAGCTGCAGCTCCTTAAATGGCTACTTGAGGTTGGCTCCAAGAGTGAGTCAATCTCCATAGACACCCATGATAAAATGCCCAACTTTACAGCAGAAAAAAGGCTGAAAGTTATGCATGATTAGGGGCGTGGTCACTTTGAGTAACAGGCTGTCTGTGAGGTGTCACCACAGTCTATGGTCCCATTTATACGACAACGATTTCAACTGAAAACAAAAACTTTAGTTGTGTTTTGGCTGATCGTTTACACGACAGCGGTGTTTTGGGTGCCTGAAAACGCAATGCTTTGAAAACGGGTTCCAGAGTGCAATTTTCCGTTCCGTTTTCCATCTCCGTTCTCATGTAAACTCGCAATATGCAGCTCCTCTGAAAACAGACTTTTCGCACATGCGCATTACGCTTCCAGTCACTAGGCATGCGCGAGAAAGTCGAGCATTACAACAACAATGGCGGACTCCCGAGCTCTGCTTGTGCTGCTCACCCTGTTGAATTTATCAACGCTTCTCCATCATAGTGTTGATTTACTGTAGCAACTCCACCTCGTCGTCCGTCCAGACAAACGTTCGTACGGTTGCCATTTTGTTTGTTTATACATCACCACTCTGTAGAAGGAAGCGTAAGCGTCACACCGCCAACTACTGGCCTGGCATGTATACTGCACCGTTTTTGGTCATTTTTGCGGATCCGTGTGCACGGCAATTGTTATCAAAACATTGTCGTCAAAGTGCTGAACTTTTTTCAAAACGAAAATGAAAAATGATTCTGTTTTCAGTGAATCGTTTTCGTGTAAACATGGCCTATGAGTCATGAGTCAGCCCTCACTCCTCCACAGTGCCACCTTCTTGTCCAAATATGGTCACTTCTTGCTCCAAAAATCCAACATGGCATTGGCCAAAATGCCAAACTTGAAGCTTCAAAACCTGCCTCCAGGAACTCAGCCTTGCATTTTCCCCATAGACTACCATTATAAAAGAGATGTCTCTAAAACTGTTAACAGGACACCTCAAACTGCAAACAAGGTACATTATACCTCCTTCTATCATGATTTCTTGTATTCCCATTGAGGTTTTATATTTGTAAAACTTTCCTGGAGCTGAGAAAAAGTGATTAAAAAATATGTGATGTCATCACAATTTAAAGCCTATGAGCTGAGAAGGAACTCGCTGGCAGGGCCAGCGGGGGAAACACTACTACACATACAGTGGGCCGCATACCACACAAGTGAACCTGGACGCTCAAAACCTTTTTTGCCGTATGCACCAGGCAAGGTGCTATCTTGCCATCCAGTATGTTCAAAACAGGAATCCACAAGCTATAGTTGATGTCACGGTGGCTATATAGTCCCTAATGAATGCACAATTTACTCATGCTTGAATGATGCTAAAATCTACCATGGCCAACTTAGTCCATGAGCCAAGGGCTGGTTGTGCCAATTTGGAGGGACCATTTCTCAGAGTGATTTTTTTTTTTAAAGTTTATGTCCATAGTGTTGGACAATGCATGATAGTATTGCAGCAATGGTATCTTTCTATGTGCTATCATTCCTTTTTCCATCCCTCCATCATTACAATTTTTCCATGTTTTTTCACACATAGAGCCGGTATAAAAGAGGGAGCTCTCCACAGAACATCATAGAGTTGCATATCATTGTAAAGCTTAGACTATAATCTATCTATCAGTTCCATTTCCCTGACACTGGGGATGACAGAATTTGACCTTTGACCTTAAACACTGCAACAGGACTATTCTGAATGCCTGTACAAATGCACTTATAACTAACACCATATTTTACTGATAGATCATTCCATTATAACAGAGCTTTAAAATGATATACTGCAAGAATAACAACTATAACAGCATTTCTGACGAGACATAACCTAAACTTTGTGAAGTTTGGTTCTGATAAAAAGTTCAGAATTTTGGATTGAATTGTTTGACTGGGGCGGCTGCAGCTTTCTAAGCAGCAAAAACACAAACTAATTCAAAAACTTTTAAAGAAATTCATTAAAAAGAAATTTGAATCAGTGGTTAATTTTTTTGTTTTTATATTATCCAATATTATATTTATACTACATGACTTTTCTTACTCTTTGGTCAGCACTGGTTCAATTGTCATCATCAACGTTATTGTTATCAAGATTCATATCCTGCACTATATCACTGTTTTGGGATAATTGGAGCTGTTTTTAATGAAAGTATATATTCTTGGCTTGTTTTTAAAAATGTACCTCTTCAGTAGAAATGAATGAGCTTGGAGCTGATGGTTTTAAAATTCCTGAGAAGCATCTGCCAAACTCCTTCATACACTGAGACAAGATAATCTGGCTGTTTTCTGTCTGTTTGCATACAAACATGTTTGAAATCATGTCTGCATATTTCTACCGGTTTTGTTATTGACATATAATGCGGTTTTGGAAGAGGTTTCATAAACAGTTTATATAATTATTACCTACTGGCGTAGCTACATATTTACATCTTGCATATCTGTATCATGAATCTGATGCCAGATATCCCATGTTCAGCCGGGATGTTTTGAAGTAGAACCTCTCTACATCCAAAATGATAGGATGTTAACCACATTAGCTCACAGCTGGGTAAACTAACAAGCACTCTGAGTACACGCTTGACTAAACAATTTACTTAAACACGTGTCTGTGGTTTCTCAGCTTAGACGTAATTACATGTGTCGCAAACTTCAGAATCTCACATTTGTTCAGAGACAGAAGGAAATTCAGCCGCTCTTTAATTTACTAAATGCTAATCTCTTCGTATGTATGTAGGATTAGTCATCGCAGCAATCTGGAGACAAAGCAAACGCATACAAGCTCTCATCCGTGCAGCACACGTTCACGACGGGCAGGAGGAGAGGGCGCCTCGCAGGAAACAATCATTAGATAATATGAACCTTTAGGGAGAGGCAGCTGGAGAGGCTGGACTGTGTAAGAGTGGATAGAGCTGCTGGAAGAGTTGCTGAACACATTTTAAACAAGGAGAAGAATTACAAGACATAAAGTCATCAATCATCAATCATCCACATTTTTATATTTGATGGACTTCTGGTAAATATTCGAATAGAAGATGATTGCTCTTTTGTTCCATTACACCTGGGCAAATAAACTTAAAATGCGGGATGAATATCTCTTAATAATATTTTTATTTTAAGTAATTAATCAATAATTTAAATGGAAACGGGCACATACACACCCTCTAACAAAGGACAACTGGACTGCAACTGTCAGTGAAATTAACTGTGCAGACAAACTGATCTTTACATTAAGATAAACTTTATTTTTATTTATAGGTCGAAACCAAAATGAGTACTACATGGGCAGCAGAGTACTTGTACAGGAACAGGGTCTATCTCTAATCATTTTTCCAGTATTTTACATGTCGTTTATATCATAACTAGTCCATACCCATTGGTAGCTTTGTCACCTTCTACCTATGCCAGTCCTCAATGCCTATGTGCAGTTTCACATAGATTGACCACGTCAGTGAGTAGAAAAACGTGGGACAGACAGAATGACTGACTGACAGAATGACACACTGACAGTTTCCGTGATTATGTACAGCATACCATACCATGACTTAGTCATACCAAAAATTAGAAAAACAAACAAACATTGGGCCACAGGGGGAGCCACAGCAATCGGTCGCATTTTAGCCATTTGTAAGCATTTTTCTGTTGTTATAGTGCCACCCACCCAGTTGCCAATTAGAGTTAAATTTCTCCAGTCACCTTGAGGCGTTCTGTTCTACATATCTACCAAGTTTAGCAAAAATCCATATGGCGGTTAGGCCTAGATAAGAAATTAGCTCTCTAGCGCCCCCATTTTGTTTGATGGGGTCAATAATGGAGGGGTCCCCTCAGATTATGTGTGGTCATATGCCTACAAAGTTGCGTGGTGATCGGTGAAACCCTTGAGATGTTATACACCTTTATGTGATGAGCCACGCCCTCCGCAATATTCATTGCCTTATAGAAGCTCAGTTTTAGTAAGTTTTCCAACTTTTGCCAAGAAGGAACTTTAGATATTGGTCCATTGATTATGTTCACAGAGTTTCGTGCAGATCGGTCAAACTTCCTAGGAAGAGATCGATTTTAAGTGTTTTTCAAAAAATTCAAAATGGCGGAAAATCTATATAACCGGAAGTTATGGGCTCTTGAGGCAAATTTGTTCCTCATGAGGAGAGGCATCTCTGTGCAAAGTTTCATGTCTCTACGACATACAGGGCATGAGATATGCCCATTCAATGTTTGCAATTTCAATCGGTTGCTATAGCGCCCCCCTTTGACCAACTGATGTAATATTGCTTCATTCATATCCTCTCATGACCCTCTACCACTGTGCCAAATTTCACATGGACTGACCAAGTCAGTGAGGAGAAAAACATGGAACAGAGACACAGACAGTTTTCTTCATTATATAGTAAGATTTCCAGGTTTTAAACACATCTGACATGCAGAAAAACAGATGAGGTGGTAATAACTCTAGCAAAGGGCACAGCCTTTTAAAAGTACTTGTACTTGTGTTGGTGAGAGGGCTTAAGAGGGTGAGACACAGAGTGCGAGAATCAAATAGCTAATGCACTTAAGACAACATGTCTAAGAGCTTTACACATTTACACATACTTTCAGATTTGAGGCTCAGCTAGAAAGTGGCAAGATCGCTCAAGCACACTTGCAGTTGTCAAAATATTTAAAGTTGCGGTCGATGTATGTTTGCCCCGACGCGGAGGCCAAATGTGAGTGGGAGGTCTGCACATACGCCTGTACTGCACACTTCTGCGAAGGACATGGAGGGCTGAGGCACACAGGTTTGAGACCGTAGAGCTTTGAGTTATTTGGATACAGTGAAATGATACACAGCAGAGAGTCATGTGAAAGATGAGAGCGATAAACAAGAGATATGCACTACATACTGTGAACCGCCATGAGACCTCAATAGCACCCTGGAGAAAAGAAAATATCTGGATATCTGGAGCCATTAAGACATGGGTCTGGCAATGACATCAGTGTGTGTAAACACACAAACAGAATTTGTGCTTCAGAAATACCTCAACGCTAATCTCAGCGTAATCATGAGAGCTATGTAAACTTTAACCTTAGCATTTAATGGAGGCAGCAGGGCCTTGAACACCACAGCTGTACGGGAGTGAATAAGAGTCAGACCTTTGATTTAGATTCATTTGAGGGAGAAAAAAAGATACAAGTAGTTAAGAATTCAACCTCAGGAGTAACATCGCTGCCGTTACAACCTGAATTCTGCTTTAAAAGTCTGATTTTTATTCACAGTTTAATATCTGGAACATTAAAGTCCGTGGAACACTTGAACCCACTCCAGCGTCATGTTTCATTCCCAGATGAAATACACGCTTGTTGCCACATGATGTGTGCAAATCTGTACTCTGAGCAGAGCTCTGGCGCCTTCCCTCCATCCCAGACCACCGCAGAATAAGAGGTCCCAGAGGACAGCAGGAGAAGCCAGGAAGTCAGATACACAAGACATTCCCCGACTTCCCTTATGGAAGCAATTATCATGATGCCCTCTATAGCAGCAGTGTGGGGAGGGTGGGTTATCACATGCATTAGGAAGTGACTGAGATCATCTGATAGCCAGGGTTATTGTTTGTGGAGGTGCAGAGAGATTTTGTTTGTTAGTGGTGTCAACTAAACGCTAACGTCGGCGTGCTAACATGCTCATGACAATGCTAGTGAGCTCCAATCTGTGTACGCGTTGAAATAATGTAAGTGATGAAGTTGTAAAATGGCAATAAAGTGTTTAACAGTTTCCAGGGAAGGACAAACATAGATCCACACCTCTGAAAAATACACACACACACACACACCTATCACACCTATCGCACCTCTAGCTCTTATCTTTGACAAGGGTGGTGGAATGTCAGCTCTGTAAATATCAGCGTGAACGACCACTGGATTCCACCACATGTCAAGGTTTGTTTTCAGTTTCCAGGAAGCTCACAGAGGCAGCTATGTTCACACAAAACAATATCACATCACACCACAGCTGAGAGTGAATAAACAGGCTGCAACATCTGCATGTTACTGGTGTCTGCAGGCTGTGATTAGCAGTCAGTGTCAGCCGTCGAGGACAAACAACGCCAAGAGACAAGCGTTACATTTAGATCATGGGGTCTACAGTCTGTGTTTGAAGGATATATCCAGGATGTCAAACTGACTCAGCAGCAACAACAGGCTAAAAAGACAAAGATAGTTAGAAGCTAAAGCTGAACTATAGGCTACAGATCACAGTGTAAAAGTGAACCACCACATCACTGCTGATCGCCACAGAAGACAATGAATATAAAGGGAAACTTTGCTGATATAGAACCAGCTGTGAGGCATCGCAGTGTGTGCAGATGAACGCTGTTGGGATTAACCCTGTACTGCTGTCAGCACCCAGACCTCCGCTGCCAGATGGGCAGGGATCTCGTTCATCTGCGCACACTGCGATGACACAGAGCTGGATGAATATCAGCAAAGTTTCCCTGCTTCCCTTCACTGGTTCCTGTACAGCAGGGTTGGTCTTTTTTTTAGAATAGAATAGAGTTTTATTGCCATTTGCACAAATACATCACAGTACAGGTACATTGGAATTCTTGTGTGTTTCTCCGAGCACCAGTTAAAAACAAAAGACACCAGTAAGCACTCTTCAAGTCACAGGCAGAAACATATCTGCTGCCACTGTTGGGCAAAGCAAACCAATGTTTGAGACAAAAGACACTGTTAGTAATCATTAAAAAGCAAAAGCAGCATGTGTATGCATTCAGTAGGCTATATCTTCAGTAGCTAGCTAGCTAACCCTACACTTTTCAGGGTTTGATTTTGGTTTTGGAACAGGGAAGAAACGTATATCTTTTTCCAACCTCTCCAGGTAACGAGTATTATTAATACACGACATGCCCCAGACACAACATTTAGCTCCAAATCCACAAAACCAGCCTGAAAATGAGGGAAATCTGAAACGACTGCATTAGAGTCAATGGAGCACACCTGTGTTGTTGTCGGACCCTGGACAGTCGGGACTTAGTGAAGGGCTAATTTATCCTGAGGAGGATATGAATGTCTGTACCAAAATTCACTGAATTCATCCAGTTATTGTCAAAACATTTCCCACACAACAGTAAATGTGAACTGAGTGGTGCTAAAGGAAAAGTCAGGGATCGTTAAATTCAGGAGGATTCACTCTCTGGGGACAAAAAATGTTTGAACAAAACTTCTTGCCAATCCTTCCAATAGCTGTTGAGATGTTCCAGTCTGGACAAAGTGGTGCACTGACTGACTAACACTGCCATGGGCTGTACACAAGTAATTCAAAGTTTACCTAACTAAGGCAGGTTTACTGGTATTTTACCAAGTCTGAATCTGTTCAAGCAACACAAAACTCTCCCAGTAAGCACTCTTCAAGTCACAGGCAGAAACATATCTGCTGCCACTGTTGGGCAAAGCAAACCAATGTTTGAGTACAAGGCGGCAGCTACACCACCTTACTACACTCCCAATTAAGTCATTACATTGCTACACTACATCAGTGGATATATGAATCCAGATCTAAAAGAGGTTTGGCCTGAGGGTGTAAAAGTATCTGCCACTCAACGCTGCTCTTTGCGTAATGCTGCTGCCACCTGTCACATGAGTCACGTCAGGGTCTAAAATAATGGCAGTCAATTGTTTTCTTCATCAAGAACAGACTGTAATCCACCCAAACACTCCGTCACTCAGCAAGATATCCACTCAGCCAGTAAGGTTTCTGGCCATTGAGGTAGTCAGCCACTCTGGCAAACAGTGTAAGCCAGCCCGTCAGTTATGGATGTGTTTACCAGAGGGAACATGTCAGGTACTGACACGAAGAGACAGCGGCAAACATCAGCTGCCGCTGCATTCCCTGAACATTAGCCAACCTCGTCAGTGACAGGAAGGAATGCAGCGGCTTCACACACCAAGAGGCTCGAGGCACGAGTAGAAAGGGAGGGAGAGGAAAACCTGGTGCTGTCACCAGACTGCTGCTGTTCATTCACAAAAGAGATTAAAGAATGACGGCATGTAAGAGAGACAGCAAGAATAAAACAGATGGAAACTTAAAGGTCCAGTGTGAAGGATATTAGGGGATATACATTGGCAGAGATGGGATATAATAGGTATGTTTTCTTTAGTGTATAATCATCTGAAAATGAGAATCTTTTTGTTTTCTTTCCCTTAAAATGAGCCGTTTAAATAGATAAGGAGCAGGTCCTTGTGTATGAAGCTTGCCATGTTGCACCACCATGTTTCTACAGTAGATTTTTTTTTTTTTAATTCAACACTGCTTCATATAGTGTTTTTACTAATTTATATCACCTGGTCCATTTGTTTTGGAGACAAAGAGACCTCTGCGGATAATTTGGCTCTCGGCAAAAACCTCCTTAACAAAGAACACTGAAGGAATTCCAACCAGGAGAAGTTTTAGCTGGTTGAAATCACCATTAAATCACCATTAAGCCTCCCTAAACCTTATACACAAGTGAAAAACATAAGGCTAAAATTGATCCAGATCCAATCATAAGTAATAATAATTTACTCCTGGGTCTGTGCTCTGACTCTCTACCAAATTTAATCGAAATTCAGTGCTTCATTTTTGAGATATCCAGCTCACATCAACATATTCACAGATTCCATGACCCATGTGGCTTCGACAACCTAAACTGAAGACCCATGCATGAGAAGGTAAAAAAAACGCCCCATATGGTTTAAAAAAATCCATTATAGTTTTAAAGATTTTGATCCTGGCTTCACTCAATATCTTCCACATGTTCAAGAGGGGACAAATTACAACTCTGAAAGATTTTCTGTAAAGCACCTTAAAATATGAGGGGGGACGTCAATTTCCTTGTGGAGTCTGCAAGAAATCTGGCAGCTGCACTCTTAACCACCGTTAAACACTTTAAATCCTGCAGTCTTTAGCCAGTTCAGATTGCAGAGATCTGCTCACCAATGAATGCATTTATTACGGTGTTTACAGCAGAAAATTAGGATAATCTCCAACAAAGGCCTCAATAATTCTTTAAAGGAATTTAGGGGAAGAAACAAACTATACCCACCAAGCCCAAGAGATTAATGAATGTTGTTTTTCAGGCAAAATGTGGTCAGCTCGTCATGGCCTTTATTTAGCCTAAAAAAATCATTAAAATTGTGTTGTGTTGGGCTTTTTACTTGTATTTGATTGGAGAGAGTTAATTGTGAAGGGGGAATGAAAGAGTGGATGACGCGCAGCAAAGGGCCACAGGCCAGAATCAAACTTATGGCAACTGCAGCAAGGACAATGCTTTTGTACATGGGATGCCTGCCCTAAACACTGAGCCACTGGGCGCCCCAGTCACAGCTTTTCCAAGACTTACATATAAATACATTTATCATATATCCCACCAAGAAAAAAGTTGTTGAAAAGACAACCTTGCCAGACGCTTGGTAGAAAAGTGAAAGGTGAAAAGACGTCTTTTGGTTGTTGAAAAGGTTTCAAAAACGTCATTCCTCGAGGTCTAAGTTTGGTTTAAAGCTGAAAAATATGATTCATGTCATTAATAAAGACAACCATTTAAGGACGTCCACTGACATCCAGTTTTGTTGAAAGTAAAGTTGAAAAGACGTCAGTTTTATGCGGTTGTTACAAAGTCTTGAAAACACTTGCGACACTAAACTGCAGTATATGTTGAGACACAGCTTATAAAATATAACGGAGGAGCCCAAAGAGCAACTGTGAACTGGAACTCAAGCTGCAGGATACATTGCTGTTGTTCAGAGAAGTCCTGAAATCTCCAAAATCATTTTACAATCATAGAGAAACTATCCAGTAGGTTACATGGGCTCAAACTTTCTCATCCCACAAAGGAGCATAAGTCCTAATCTGGAGCTGAAGTTTTCCCTTAATAAAAATGACGCACAGGAAACATGGACTTGTATAATTGCAGCTAAAAGCAGGAACAATCCAAGCAGACACGTGCAACGCCAGACACTCCACCAGCTTTAATTACACCCCTCAGCTCTATTTAGTGCTTCAGTTTATGGAGGAGGACCCTCCCAGTTAACTGTTGTCTTTATGACCACTCCACAACAGGACACACAAAACCTCCACTAACAAGGCACGATGAATGAGATCACAGCTTGCTCAGTTAGATCTCTGCTGCACAGAAACATACATGCTCTCTCATATAGATTCTCAAAAACAGGTATGAACATGTGACACACAATACCTTGCCCAGCAGAGCGCCTCCTGCGGTGCTGTGGTCGTCTGCTCTTTGCGGTGAAGATGGCGTTTACTCTCTGAGCCCAGATCTCCTGGCTGCCCTCATCCGACACCCCACAGCGGGGCTCGGCCATCTGCCTCAGGGTGGCGCTGTCAAGTCTGCCTGTGACAGGAAGCCGGGACAACCACTGGAACTCGCTGCAGAGACAGGAAATGTTTGTGTGATGATTTTCCTGAACAGGCATTTGGCTTTTCAATCAATTTAAAATGACCTGGATACTCAGTCTCTACCCACTCTGAACCTCTGCGGTCCTTTTGTGTTTCTGAGGAGCGGTGACTTACAGTAGATTGATGTGACGTCTCAAAGCAAAGGTTGGGGATATTGCTGCTTCATGTGCACCAAATGAGACGAACATGTTGACATTTTCCATGTTTGTCAATCACACACAGTTGACTACCCAATGCTCAGTCCAAGCTTTCAGCACAAGTGAAGCTTTTCAATCAGTTTCCATTACAGTAGTCAGTATGTGGGCCAGAGGGCGAGGTTCTTGACATTCCTGAATGGTTCAGAGAGGGTTCAGGAGAGGTTTCCCAGTGCAGAGGTAAGGGTGTGTTTTACGGCCCTGCGCTGATGTTCAGCCCTGGGGCTTGTCCCGCACCAAGCTCATTCCTAACACTGATGAACACACTGAACACCATCTAATTCTGTATATAGAGAAAAACATGTATCACTTTGTTCTAAAATCATCATTCGTTGCAGGACGTGTTGTGATTTGTTTCTGAAACAACTGCTAACCACATGTCTCCGGCTCACCAGCACGAAAAAACTTTAAAGCTACAGAAGGTAACTTATAAAACCCGAAACAATCATTTTATCCTAACAGTGGTACAGGAAACAGATGATGTGGGAAAAAATAAAGTTCCTCTGGCTGCTCCTAGTTTGTCTAATAGCTTTTGCAAGAATCCACCACACCTGAACAAAAACAACCAATCAGAGCTCAAAAGAGTCTCTGACACAGTCTCAAATGCAAAAGGAGTATGATGACAGTCTTCTTCTGTGAAAGTGAAAGAAAGCTTTTGTCACCGGTCTGTCTGTGTTTACTTGTCTTCGCCATGCACGTTGTCATTGTTGCAGTGCAGCATTAGAAGCCCTTTATACACAGATTTCACGCTGTAGGGCTACTACTAAGTCCCTTCTTTATGCCTACTGTGCATTTTTACGCAGAACCAAACAACAGCAGCACTTCCAAATCTGAGGCCATGGTTATTTGCTGGAAACCCCGTGGATTGCCCTCTCCGGGTTGGGAGTGAGTTACTGCCTGAAGCGAGAGAGTTCAAGTATCTCGGGGTTTTGTTCATAAGTGAGGGTAGAATGGAGCGTGAGATGGATCAGCAATTTGGTGCGGCGTCTGCAGTGATGCAGGCGCTACGCCGGACTGTCGTGGTGAAAAGGGAGCCGAGCCGGAAGGTGAAGCTTTTGATTTACTGGTCCATCTACGTCCCAACCCTCACCTATGGTCATGAGCTCTGGGTAGTGACCAAAAGAATGTTATCGCAGATACTAGCAGCCGAAATGAGTTTCCTCCATGGGGTGGCTGGGCTCAGTCTTAGAGACAGGGTGAGGAGCTCGGACATCCGGAGGGAGCTCGGAGTAGAGCCGCTGCTCCTTCCTGTCGAAAAGGGTCAGTTGAGGTGGTTCGGCCATCTGATCAGGATGCCTCCTGGGCGCCTCCTGTTGAAGGTGTTCTGGACACGTCAAACTGGTAGGAGGCCCCGGGGCAGACCCAGAACATGCTGGAGGGATTACATATCTCATCTGGCCTGGGAACACCTTGGGGTCCCCCAGGAGGAGCTGGAAAGCGTTGCTGGGGAGAGGGACGTCTGGGGTGCTTTGCTTGGTCTGCTGCCCCCGAGACTTGGCCCCGGATAAGCGGATGAAAATGGATGAATGGATGGACCCAATGACGGCGGCATGATTCTGCCCAAGTGTGTGATTACACACTGCATTTTGGCATAATGGGCACGACATGTAACACAACAGCCTTGGTCTCTAGTGTGACAGAAAACATACACATCAGCAGCGATTTCTAAACAACAACAATGGCATTAAAGTATCAATAGCAGTCATCTACTGCCCCTGTTATATGACAGCTGAACTTGTCCTCTGCTCTGAGGGTAAGGAGCTCCTGATTCTCATTGTTTTCCTAATTTGCAGACATTTACGGCCACTGTTCTTCTTTGGGTTAGCCGCTAACTGCTATTAGCTACTTTTTAAATCTCCCACAGCGGGTCGCACACATAACACATCGTCAAAATGTCACACCTGTGCCACCCATAATCCCGTCTTGCAGGCTGTCCTATTTATACAGACACCACTTCGGAGTTGTTACTACCTCCCATGACGGCTTTAAGATGCGACCACTCTGTCCCCCTATTCCACGATCATACCTTATATACAGAACAGTGAGGTGGCATAATGGCGTGATATTCCTGCCCTGAACAGGCAGTGCAAAAGGGGCTAGAGATTCCTCCAGGCTCTGATTGGCTGTTTTCGTTCAGGTGTGGTGGATTCTTGCCATCAAAAAAGCCATCAGGAGAAACTGAAGGAGCCAATCTGACAATTTTCGCAGATCATCTGTCTCATGTACTACTGTCAGGATATGGTGACAAAAGTTACCTGCTGTAGCCTGAACAGAAGAAGACCACCTACCAGATGGCCGAATGCATCTCAGCTGCATCGTGGACGTGGTGGTCCTGATGCAGGTAGCCATACTTCTCCAGAAAAACCTGCCAATGATATAAAACTTGTAAATACTACTCTATCATTATTTTGCATCCAAGTACTCCACAGTGAAAATATGATTATCTCACAGTAACACTTTACTTCTCATTAAATCACTCTGGTAAATTCCCAGAGAGGCGTACCTCCCCATGAGGGGAAAAATAAATCATAAAAGTATAAAAGATAATTTTCCATTTGCACTGTAGCTGCTGTAGGCTGCCACAGCAGATGTATAGATCTGGACCACCCATAGGAGAGAAAAATCCCCGGGGTGTCCCTGAAAATTCATAGTTATTTCACAAGAATTTAATGCATACTTTAACGCCTATAAAAGACTGTAAAATGAACCAACAAGGTACATGACAACAGCTGGTGTTGCGTTGCGGTTTGAGATTAGCCACATTGATAGTTTAATATTACGATCTCTCATGTGGATGCAGCAGGTTTCATGTTCTGACAACAGCAGGCGCAGCTATGATTACAGATGTGGTGAAGGTGGGATGGAAATTAAAATTAAGGAGATGACAGACAAACAGGAATGTGCAACAAAAATGTCCCTTTGTCCTTTCAGAGACACTGAAACATGCCAGGAGGCCTTTTATGTAGGAACAAGAGTAAAGTTGTGGATATAAATGTAATAGCCACATGCTGTATGCTCCGACACAGCAGTGGAAACCACAGTGAGGCAATTAAACTGTAAAATCACAAAACACCCTGAGACACAAATAGTTGCACTGGGTTTGGTCTCTGGATGTCTCTATATGCAGCTATAGCACATGGCTGAAAGGGCCAAATTAACTGTTGCTGTGGACAATAAACTAAAAACGCAGACAGTATTTGTTACATCTAACTTTTCCTTGATATAAGTAGTTTCAAATATAGCCTGAGGGAAAATTCCTCCAGTATAGTTCTCTTTTAAGTTGTCTTGTTGTCTTGTCATTTTAAGGCACAGTTTAACCCTTTTGTTTTGTTGAGATTAGCTTTATTTCCACTTGGGATCCCACCGACACCTGCTGCATGTATAGAGATGAATGAAATTAATATGAAATAACAACCCTGTCCTTTTAATTTCTGTTTTGTTTTCTTCCTTTGTTCAGTTTTGTTGTCCTTGTTTTTAACTGTATGCGAATTTCTGTGTTGGTACATTGAGAGCAACGACAACAACAAAAACATTAAAGTTGGTTTTGATTCTGGTCTTATTATAACACAAAAGGTAGAAAAGGATCAAATGGATCACTCAGTGTTGGGGAGTTACATGTAATTAAATTACAAAATAAATTAACTGTAGTTAGTTAAAAGGGAAAAAATATGTAATTAAATTGCAGTTACAGATCCAACTGTGATTAATCCATATTTCTTTGGATGCACTGACGCCAGCTGCTGTTGATACATAACTGTGCTTATCTCATATTCCTGCAGTGACCGCTCAGCACTGCACTTGTGATATATGCTGAAAAGTTTCAATGAAAACGATTTTGAATTTAAAAAAAATGTTGGTAACATAAAGCTGGAGAAAATGCGATGCACCCTTAACAGTTCAACTTGAAGATTCTATAAAGCCTGGGACCCATTATTAGACTGCCAGGAACAATGAACTCTGGACTGTCTGACTGAGGCTTGAATGCACCATGATGTACTAGTTATGTTTTTTTTTTTTTGTATGCTCGTTTAATTATTATTAATATTATTTATTTTTCTTGTTTTTTTCTCTCAATGTGATCTCCTTGCTTTGGTTGTTGTTAGTCTCCAGTATCCTTATTTATTTATTTATTTTTTGCACATAACTGCAACTTGAGATGACAACATATGTCAGTATCTTGTAAATGTTGGTGATAACAAAGGTGTAAAATCAGGATATATTCTTCTATAAAGATTTTCTTTATGTAGAATATAACATTTATTCTGTTGTTTTGCATCTTCGCACTGTGCAGCAACACCTTCTTTTGTTATAGCCAATTTCTGGATGAATTTCGGCTTTATTGCCCAGTTTAAAACATTTATTATGAAAGTTATTAAAAAGTAATCAGATATAATAAGTTACTATACTTTTATAAGGTAGTTAAAATTGTTGCATTACATACCCTACCACATTTTTAACACAGTAACTAATAATCCGTAACCTATCACATTTCAAAAGTGACTTTCCAAACCCTGGTAAACATTCCTGTGGCTTCAAACTCAGCTTGCACATTTGATGTGGACAATATAGCATAGGGGAGACCAGAGATGGTTGTAAGAAAGGGATAGTTGTAACATTCTCAGTTTGGCCAACTAGAAACGAGCTGTGGTGACATCATCAACATAGTCCATGCCCATTTACAATTGGAGCTCACTGGTGAAGCCGCATGTCTCTGAGTCCCGCATGTCTCTGAGTCCAAATTTGTCTGTTCTAGAGCCTAAAAACAGTTTTTCAGGTGAGAAACCAAACATTTTCATCACAGTTGTTTTTTGCATAGTGTCCATTGTGTTGTATGTACAATTGTTTCACTTACATAGGTTCAAGTAGTAGTTTCTCTAGTTTAATTTGATGTGTTTCATTAGTGCTAGCTTTGAAGCTGAATGCTAAAAACTGTTAGCTCTTTCATGGCTGCTAGGCATGGGGAGGGTTGTAACAGTTCTTAAAAAGTGTGGATTTTGGGCCCACGAAGCCTGCACCCCAGGCAAGGACATCTACATTTGCCACAACTTCCAATCAGATTAAAAATAGGCTATAGGGATTATGCCTTAGTTTGCTCAGATAATAGTTACTCTTCGAAAGTTGTTCAATTGTTAAAATGCTGTTCAAACATCAACCTTTTTTGTATTTATGTTATACATTTCTATTTATTTTAATATTATAATTATTGTATCCTTACAAGTTTATTGTTCCTTCTTTATTATTCATTGAAGTGCTTTAATACATTTAGCCTATTGTGAATCTTTTTTAAGCACAATAATTTAATTGTTACATCCATCCCCCAGCTTGTTACATCACCCCGGTACTGGGGTACATTGTAACAATATACCTCTTTGTATTTGACATTAATTTCCATAATCTGTGATGGTGTAGTAGAGGTCAAAGTATGTGTTATTTATAGCAGACAAATATGGGTACCATGCATCAAAATTTAAGAGCTCTAACAAAAACAACCACTGAGTTACACTTGCTCAAACAAAAAGTGTTGCAATCATCCCCAGTCTCCCCTAATTTATATTAATACAGAAAATATAGAAATGTTCCATGTTTTATACTGCGTTATACATGGAAAAAAAAGTTTAATATACTTTGTTTTCAGAGGTCAATCACAAAATGCTCAGATTTCCATTTTTACATAAAAACCTAATTTATATTTGGGGCCAATTAGACCCGGGAGAGGTTTATACTCCAACAACAGAAGTTCAAATAGGCTTATTTAGGAAAGGTGGTCATCACCAATTACAGATATTAAGCCTTTAAAGTAGTTTGTAGGTTATTCGAGTTCATTTTATAGCTTCAGTCGAAAGCAAACAGTTAGAAATCATGTTTATTTTTCATGAGAACCAGTGACTATCATTAAGTACAAAGGTAATAAAACGATGTTAAAAGCTGTTAAAGTCGACCAAGATCCCACACAAATAACTCGTTAATGCCACCATCGCTTAAGGTTATTCCTTAAGCACTAGCCTTTAAGATTTTCGCACATATTTTACCTCCACCTGTGACTCAAGATACTTCACTTGACTTCAAAACACTACTACTAGGTCAAGATAAAGGAGTACCCCCGGGTCCGGGACCAGCGGTGATCCCCCGGTAGTGTGCGCCGTGATGAGGGTGGTCACAGTCAGGATCCAGGCTGCCCTCATGTCCCCTCCTGCTCCGGTCCGCTCCGGAGGTCGGCGGCTCATCGCGGGACAACCTCACTCTCTCCACACCGCTCCTCGCACGGCGCATTGCCGATGAGCTCCAAATATTTTTTTCATGGCTGTCTTCCCTGGCTGTCAGTGACTGAGAGCATGCTGCTGCTCGCCTAACATCTCCATCCCTGCGAGCAGTGACGGAGCACAGCCAGACACCGGGAGTGTTACAGGGGGAGGGCCAGCACCGCCCCTCTGTGCCCGCCTGCCTGCACACAGCTGAGGGCCAAACACCAGCAGAGCACGGCAGCCTCTCCTGCTGTACATGCATATACTAGTGCAGCTTTTCAAAGTCTGAAACTGTCTTTAATGATGGAACAAACTCACACAAAGCACAGGGAAAAGATCACAGTTTTTAATATTTTGGAAAAAAAAGAACCCAAGTAAAACATTTAATCCGTTCATACAAAACAATGGTACGAAGTCTACCTCACAAAAACATCTGCAACTAGAATTTGAGAGGAAATTAAAAAGATGTACAAAGAAATAACAAAAAAGCGGAGAAAAACAAAACAAAAAAAACAAACATCTGACCCCATGCCAACAGTGCCAATCAGCCCCAAAGTCCCTTTACAGTCGCTGAAGGCATCCGCCCCTCGCTCACACGAGTGGGAATAGTTGGGATGTACTGGCTGCAAAAGGTGCACAGATCGGAACATCTGATCCCAGTCCTCCCCCCCAGTGTTCCCAAGCTACACCCCCTCTCCATGGCGACTCAAGGGCTGCGTGGTTTCCATCTGCTTAACACTTAGTATGGCCGGTCTCTTCTGTCGTCTCTACGGTCACCTCTGCAGGGAGAAGACAAAGACGTCTGTTACCAGCTGAATTTTTATTTAAAGACCAACATCCACTTGTGTCATTGAATTAACCGCCACCATCCGACCGACAAAGACGAGGATGAAATATGGTGTCAGTTTATCCTCGTTCACCCGCCCCTTTGCCTTTGAAATCTGTAAATGGATAACATCATTTGCTTTCAGTAAAAAGACCGTCCTTCCTTTAACAGCACTCGATTAACGCAGCACTTCACCTTCAGCGAGCAGCAATATCACGATTTGCAAATACCCATGACCATATAAGGGCACAAAAACGCCAAGTGAAGGGTGTAGCAGGAATATTCAGACCAAAGTGGCTTCTTAATAAGCAGCAACTTTAAAGGCTCTTTGGTTTAAGAGCTGTCGGGTGAGACTGAACACCCAGTATTAAATTGTTTATGAATTAGTGCACATAAGGAACATGACAAATGAAATACCCTTAAATCAGTAAGTATGTATAATGAAAAAATAATATGGACACTATTCGTCTACAACATCAGAAGACCAAAATGAAATGGTAACATTTGGAAAAAGATTTTACAGTCTCCTCAAGTTTTAGTGGTGTTCAAAGGTTACAGTGATGTTTTCAATGCTCAACAGCTTAAGTGTTACATCATTTCCTGTGAGTTAACAGTGCACTATAAAGATTATTGTATACAGTTAGTATGAAGTGTTGAATTGAGAAACAGCATTTGTCTTAAGCCAGGTTACATATTTGGAATTTGACAGGCTTAAGACTGCATGATATGAGGGAAAAATGTAATAACATTGACTATGGCAATAACAATATCACTTGCAATAAACAGATATTAAGTGTACCAAGTAATTGACTCAGACCTGCACAGTTCCTTTGCTTGTATATGTATGTATATTTTTATTTGGGTCTTGAGTTTTCAGTCATATCCTTTATTCACCAAAATTAGTGTGTGCAAGGAGGTTTTTCAAACAAAGGAAAACCTGCTTGAAAAAAAAAATGGGAGTGTGCCTCTCTTTTTTTGTTTTTACTGGTGTGTCAAGTTTGACTGCACGGATGGGCTGGTTAGTCAACAGTGGAAGGCAGCATTGAGCCTAGTGAAAAGGTTACTGCTTCTTTTTTCTTTTCTTTTTTTAAATCGCTCCCTTATTCAGTCTCGCTCTTTAAGTTGGTGCCTAACAAATTTTTAACTGTTCAATGAGAGCTACTTAGATGCAGACAGGTGATATTCTGTGGCGACAAAGGGGCTAAAATTAGCACATTCCCTCAGATGTTGTATTTTCATCACTGCCGATCCGAGCTGGAGCCGATAAATACCACTGACTACTTCAGATTCATTTGTCCAGGGAGTGAATGTCGATTGTGACCTTTCCCATTAAATACAAAAGCCAGCCATTATCTCAGTAAGTTTTAATCCAGTGGGAAAGGGGCTGTAGACAGAATGAAACCTACAATACGTTTACTGATAACTTCAGTTTATTTCTTCTGTTATGATCGCCAGCACCTGTCTGCTCTGAGTGCATCTACTGTGTCTCTCTCTGGACCACACACAGATATTCCCTGAAGGAGCTCCGCTACTGTTATGGCCAGTCGAATTACTCTTTTTGCATTATATTGTGTGTGGCAGCAGTATGTAAGAGATTGAGAGCTCCCGTTTTCTTGTGTGGATCTTTGTCTCCCTCCAGGTGCTGGTACCCAGTGTCAATTTGATGCCCCTCCCAAGACATCGCTGCTGTAGGTTGGCTGATCTGGGGCGCAACAGCTACTCTTACAGCATCTCTTAATCTTATAGCATCGTTCTCAACCCAGTTATAAGTTTCTCTATGACATGAGGAATGTTGACTTGTGTTTCAACTTGTATATTGTCTATTAACTGCCCTTTTCTCTAGGACGTAAACAAGCCTACCTGTGTCTGTCTTTGCATGGCACACTCTACTGATGAAGACAGACACAAGCAGAGCAGAGAGTCTTGCAGAGTAGAGCAGATGTAGCCAAAATTGCTTGCTCACTTATTTGAGTGCTAGCCTGATGGGAAACTGACAGATTGTATTTACTGGCTCCAGAACATTAGAAAATCCTTATTGTTGGATCCTGCCTAACAGCATGGCATTAGTGCAATATCCTAGTCTTTTGAGATGCATTTACTGCATAAGCTGACACTGCAATCACAATAAGGCAGGCTGCACCCTGTTCTGGTCATATACTCACACTAAATCACCAAAGACCCACAGATCATACAGAATGCCAGCTTACATGTAAAATGTACACAATGCAAAAACAAAAAGGCTTTACCAACCTTCCCATTTTGTAGCCGCCTCCATATCCTCCGCCGCCACCTCCTCCGTAGCCTCCACGGTCTCCTCCACGGAACCCTCCTCCACGACCTCTGAAGCCGCCGCCTCTGTCTCCGCCATAACCGCCTCTGCCTCCACGATCTGCAAACAGTCACAACAAATGTCACTAAAACAAAACTTAACTTGAACTGTAATTTCTTGTTTTAGTTTTATTCAGTGTCATTTACTAATTCTGCATGTTTTCAGGAATATGTACAGACAGTGGGGAAGGTCTGGAAATAAAGTTAAAAGCAGTCACCTCCAAATCCTGCATCTCCTGGTTTGGGAGCGCCACACTTGTTACATTCTTGCCGCCGGGCAAAATTCATGTTGCCACAAGCACTAAGGACAGAGAAATCAGACAATTTGTACATGAAACGACTTCACAAGTGAGGCCCTTCTGCTGTAGATTAATAACCATTTTTTTCTAAACTGACACATACCTGTTGGGACAGGGCCAGTCTCCTCCTTTAATGTCGAAGTTGGGTCCACCTCCACCACCACGACCTCTGAAACCTGACAGACAACAAGTGGTCAAACTTAAGGAGCAGCAACGTCAACACAAGCACTTTGACTCTGACACTAGATATTTGAGCCCTGAGACAGCTCACTCACAACCCACCTCCTCGTCCGCCTCTTCCGCCTCCTCTCTGTGTGAACTCAGCCCTGCGGGTGGCAAATGTTACTTTGATGGGTTTTCCATTGAACTCCTTGCCTGAAATGAGAAGACAACTTATGTGTCAGAGGGACCCTGAACAATACGAGTGTGAGATTTGAGAAACTGAAAGATTCGCCAGTGCTCGCTCTTACCATCAAACCAGTCAATAGCAGCTTTGGCAGAGGGCGGGTCATCAAATGACACTGTACATTCTCCCTTTGGCCGACCAGTGGCCTTGTCGGAGTAGATGTTGATCATTGGCTGGCCGGTCTTCTTGTTCACCTAAAAGCAAAAAATTTTAAAACACAGGATTTTCAGTAACATAGTAGAGATGCATTCAGGAAGTAGTAGCGCAGACACTGACTATGTTTACCTGCACACTAATCAGGGCTCAACAATAAGGATTGCCCGATTGCCCGGGGCAAGTAAAACTCAAGGTCGGGCATGTAAACTAACAACTCACTTGCCCGATCGGGCAAGTTGCTAAAAATAGTAAAAGTTAATAACTAATTGATAAAATAAATGTATTTTAAAACATGCTCGTTCGGCTCTGATGCA
Organism: Epinephelus lanceolatus; assembly: GCF_041903045.1. Taxonomy (NCBI): domain Eukaryota; kingdom Metazoa; phylum Chordata; class Actinopteri; order Perciformes; family Serranidae; genus Epinephelus; species Epinephelus lanceolatus. The sequence goes on from NC_135737.1 coordinate 33,194,573, forward strand.
GCGGTCTCTCTGCCTGAAGTCACAGGCACAGCTGTGTAACAATGTCCTGCCCACAGCCCCCATTGATATTATTTTGCGCGACAAACGCTTCATGTAATAACAAAACAGTATACTAATTATGGTGTTATGTCATCGTGTCATTTCTGTCTCTACATGGTCACGCATTAACAATTCTCCTCTGCTTTCTGTATCGCGCACGGCGGAGTTCCGCCACCCACCCACACCCACCCACCCAGCCCCACACCCACACCCACACCCACACACACACACACGAGCACGCTAGAGCGGCTCGGGCCACATTTTCCTGACCAAACCTGACCCCGAGCCCGGTGCAGTTTGTCAGCTGACAAAGTTATTGTTATGGACAGTGTGTAAATAACCATCAGACTGCTGTTACGCACAGACAAACACGCTGCACTCCAAGCAGCGTAGCACGGCACTCATGCTGAGCTTGTGTTGCGTTCAGGTGTTGTCACGTAAATAACAACTTCCAGCACTTAAATAGGTCATAGCACAAAATAGCAGCATGTCAAGTGACTTTTTACTGTTATTATATTCAATAAAATTTTATGTTCCTAAATCTCGAGACACCTCATATGTAAGCTAGACAGACATTTCACCTGCTCATTGCTGTGCACACATGTACTGTATGTACTTAGTCCTAAAGAGCCCTTCTGGTGCCAGTAGATACATAGAAACATCCCAGCAGGCTGTGCTTTGTAAGCATACAAAAAGTTTCACACATGTGAAAATTATTTTTCATGCGTGTGCTTCACCTCCGCTGCTACAACTCCATCCTAGGGGAAACACTGCTGTGTGCGTTTTGTGCAACAGGTGGATGTGGTAGTCTACTGGTAGAGTAGAGAGAGAGCTAAGTAGCGTTGAAGTAGAGCAGGGCAGAGAGATGGAAGCAAAGTATATTAAACCCGGTGTTAATACAGCAGAACTGGAGAGAGGGGTGAAAAATAAATAGAGGTGGGCATGGGCGCAAAATTATAGATGGAGAATGATTGACACAATTTTCACTTTAAGCCCTGACACTGTCATATTTGTGTAGGGATTAAGCTACAATACATGACATATGTTGTTTTAACTAATAAATACAGTGTGAATAAAGATTACATAACATGAAAATAACTGCAGTCTTTGTTAATTGATAGCCGCTTAAATTAAACAATTTTTATAGGGCAAGTGAAAAAAAACCTTAGCGTTGAACCCTGCTAATGTTCCACTATTAGGGTACGTCCACACACAATTAATGTCTCCTCCACACTTTTACAATTTCTAGAGGCTGTGACTTCACTGGCCTAAGTTTACCGAAGTTGAACTCCATAAATATGACAGTTTTTGAAATCCAATGTGGGTCACATAAACAGCAATGTAGCATTTTCTGATTAAGACATCCTGGTATTGTTCAGGTTTTAGGGGCATTCTTTAGACATCTAAATGGCAAATTTGTAATATGAATCTTTATTAGGGGTTTTTACCACAGTCTGCAACACTCTTGCCCGTTTATGGTCGGCTCAGTGCACCGTCATCTAACACACTGTACATAAATAAACTAGCCATCAGTTAGCTAGGCTGGGGTAGAGATGCAGGCCCCAAAGAAAAGTCCACATTTCTAGTTGGAAGTGGCAACATAGCAACTTTTAAATATCAAAAGACTAAAAGACCTTAAAACCTTTATTTCAGGATTTTCAATATAGGTATTTTGATGTAGTAAAATATCTCTACCTAAACCTTTTTGAGTAGGTGGTTAAAGGAATAAAAGAGGAAGGCTTTGCACAGTCAAACAAATCCACCACTGGTGGAGACTTTGAAAAAAAATCCTACTTTGATGCAAAGCAAAATGGCACAAGGGCTTCAGCTGTTCCACCTTCGCTAATTTTGATGTGATAAACCCGTTAGATCACATTAATTGGAGTATGCGTAGCGGCATATAAGACTGAATATTAATTGCCTGTTTAATCAAGTCTCCACAGTGATTACAGTGCATGTTACTGTGTAAATGAATGCCAACATGCCAAGAGACTAATTCAATACCTTGATGATCCCTATTTGTTTGAAGAAGTCTCCGACTTCCTGAACTGTGGCATCTTCTCCCAGTCCCTGGACAAAAATGGTGTTGTTGTCGGAGTTATCCTGCTCACCAGCTGTGGAAGAGATCAATGGAGAGAAGACGTCAGCAATCATTGCATTGAATTCTACATGGAGATCTTTCTGGACTTTTGGGAGTATTCATAGTCATTTTGCAATAACCCCATTCACCCTGACTGTATATATTCTGTTTGTGTAAATAATCTTGTTCAGTTATCTATCCATCTATCCATCTATCCATCTATCCACAGTACAGGCCAAAAGTTTGGACACACCTTCTCATTCAATGCATTTTCTTTATTTTCATGACTATTTACATTGTAGATTCTCACTGAAGGCATCAAAACTATGAATGAACACGTGGAGTTATGTACTTAACAAAAAAAGGTGAAATAACTGAAAACATGTTTTATATTCTAGTTTCTTCAAAATAGCCACCCTTTGCTCTGATTACTGCTTTGCACACTCTTGGCATTCTCTCCATGAGCTTCAAGAGGTAGTCACCTGAAATGGTTTCCACTTCACAGGTGTGCCTTATCAGGGTTAATTAGTGGAATTTCTTGCTTTATCAATGGGGTTGGGACCATCAGTTGTGTTGTGCAGAAGTCAGGTTAATACACAGCCGACAGCCCTATTGGACAACTGTTAAAATTCATATTATGGCAAGAACCAATCAGCTAACTAAAGAAAAACGAGTGGCCATCATTACTTTAAGAAATGAAGGTCAGTCAGTCCGGAAAATTGCAAAAACTTTAAATGTGTCCCCAAGTGGAGTCGCAAAAACCATCAAGCGCTACAACGAAACTGGCACACATGAGGACCGACCCAGGAAAGGAAGACCAAGAGTCACCTCTGCTTCTGAGGATAAGTTCATCCGAGTCACCAGCCTCAGAAATCGCAAGTTAACAGCAGCTCACATCAGAGACCAGATGAATGCCACACAGAGTTCTAGCAGCAGACCCATCTCTAGAACAACTGTTAAGAGGAGACTGCGCGAATCAGGCCTTCATGGTCAAATAGCTGCTAGGAAACCACTGCTAAGGAGAGGCAACAAGCAGAAGAGATTTGTTTGGGCCAAGAAACACAAGGAATGGACATTAGACCAATGGAAATCTGTGCTTTGGTCTGATGAGTCCAAATTTGAGATCTTTGGTTCCAACCGCTGTGTCTTTGTGAGACGCAGAAAAGGTGAACGGATGGATTCCACATGCCTGGTTCCCACTGTGAAGCATGGAGGAGGAGGTGTGATGGTGTGGGGGTGTTTTGCTGGTGACACTGTTGGGGATTTATTCAAAATTGAAGGCACACTGAACCAGCATGGCTACCACAGCATCCTGCAGCGACATGCCATCCCATCCGGTTTGCGTTTAGTTGGACGATCATTTATTTTTCAACAGGACAATGACCCCAAACACACCTCCAGGCTGTGTAAGGGCTATTTGACCAAGAAGGAGAGTGATGGAGTGCTGCGGCAGATGACCTGGCCTCCACAGTCACCGGACCTGAACCCAATCGAGATGGTTTGGGGTGAGCTGGACCGCAGAGTGAAGGCAAAGGGGCCAACAAGTGCTAAACACCTCTGGGAACTCCTTCAAGACTATTGGAAAACCATTTCAGGTGACTACCTCTTGAAGCTCATCGAGAGAATGCCAAGAGTGTGCAAAGCAGTAATCAGAGCAAAGGGTGGCTATTTTGAAGAAACTAGAATATAAAACATGTTTTCAGTTATTTCACCTTTTTTTGTTAAGTACATAACTCCACATGTGTTCATTCATAGTTTTGATGCCTTCAGTGAGAATCTACAATGTAAATAGTCATGAAAATAAAGAAAACGCATTGAATGAGAAGGTGTGTCCAAACTTTTGGCCTGTACTGTATATATGTTTATGTTTAACTATATATATATATATATATATATATATATATATATATATATATATATATATATATATATATATATATATATATATATATATATATATATATATATATTTGTTAATACTATTGTTTAAAAATTTATTATATTTTCACATATCTTTCCTCTCTTGCAAGGAGCACCTGTAACATAAATAATTTCCCCTCGGGGATCAATAAAGTATTTCTGATTCTGAAATCTGATGAACTTGAAATTCTATTTTTTTTATAAACTCAAATAAATTAGTGCTTAAGAACTTGGGCTTTAAATGTTCAAACTCAAACTACAACTGGCATGTGCCATCAGAAATTTTCTGCGCTGGCCATTAAAGGAGGATATCAACACTCATAGCAGATTACAGTGAAAGATTTTGAGACTCTCACCTGGTTCATCCCTTGAGTCGTAGTCTCGAGAGCCTGTAAAACAGATGAGAGGGTGGAAGAGAAAACTTGAGCAAGGAACCTTGAGACTGTCACACTGTTTCACACAAATAAATATTAACTTCATCCCTAACAATGCATAATGATAAAGAAAATTAAACAATGTTCATGTTTAAGGCTCTCTGATGGGTGTTTTCATACCGTTGCATCACATACCAACACCGTGCAACAAGAACAGAATTGTTCTGGGTTTTCTTTTTTTTTTTTTTGAGCTTACACCAGAAATGAAAACAACCAAAATGTCTCCAGTTTTAGAAAGTTTTCCTTCTTCGTCCTGGAACACCTCTGTCATTTACAATCAGCCCTTGTCTTCATGCAACAATACCATTATTTTACAACTCAGGCTCCATGTTCTTTACCATATCTGAAGTCACTTAAGAGAAACCCTGCTAAGAATAATAGGTGGAGTCCCTTGGGCTCTGGACATGAAAATGGTGGCATTCACTGAGGTTTTTTCTCTTTTATCCCCCTCTCTTTTCTTTTTTGCTAACTCAAGTTCTTTCCTCCCCAACCGACACAGTTCTGATGCTCGTCACTTACCACCGTAATTTTTGTAGCCACCACGGTCACCACCTCTGCAGAGGAAAAATTGGAGATATGATGGCTTTTCCTTTGTCCCAACTGAGAGCTCAAAGCTCCCCTACATCCCCATCAGTTTGCACTCCTGCCAGGGTGTGCGACTATGGTGGAAATGTCTCACACGAGGAATGTGTTAGTCTTTGACATTAGAGATCAATGAACAGACGACTAGGCAGCTCTGACTGAACAATCAGGTAGACGAGTGACGAAGACCATTATCACATCTGGGTCACCATTTACAAAGAATTTAGTACTTTTGCTTTTTACATGACCAGATTGGAAACCAGGAGCTGGAAAACCAGCTGATTTTCTTTTTAACATGAGGCCAAATTGGTGTGAAGGGGTGTAGCAACTGATAAGCAATCTTCCAATGAGTGCGTTTATGAGATCCTTTTACTGAGGTCCAAGTTTAAGTTCAATCACTCTGAACACCTGTAGTATAAAATGTAGATCCATGTTAACACAACACACATGTTCGCCATTGTCAAATATACAACACTTGAATGAAACCTGTTGAATGTGAAGCAGCTGAAGATGTGGCTCCAGGTCTAAGGGCATCGTCTCAGTGGAGTTTCCATTGTTCAAAAACTATCATGTGGTCCTCAGAGCACAAGAAACACACCAAAATTGAGTGTCTGGCAATTGAGAAAGTATGGCTGCGTGAGATTTAACTTTGATAAAATTATGAAAAAGAAAAAAAAAGTGATATTTGACAAAAAAAGCTCCTGTCTAAGTGAGAGGGATTTGTGAGAACAAACTAACAAGTCAAAGCTGAGCCACTCGGCTTCCTAGCATTACCTAGTGTACCTGTTTAGATCGTACCACACTGGGTCTTCCAAAAATTCTAAATGCATTTTTTTTGCCTTCCTCGTGGGCAGGTACCGTAGCCAAAACCCCCCAATTGCAACTTTTGCAAGTCATGAAGGGGAACGGGATCCATTTACAATAGTGAAAAAGATCATTCATCACCGTACACATCTCAGCGTGGAGCAAAAAAGTTTTCCATTCGTTAAGAAAGCACTTTTCTGCATCTTAATGTTGTGCTGCAGCATCGTTCACCTTGCAGAAACATCTGCTAGAGAGGTAATGCTAGTCATTTTTCAATAGCATCTCACTTAACAGCCTCTAAAAATGACACATGGTGTCTCTTCAGATTTGATAGGAAAAAAAATTACAAACTCTTCTGTTGCAGAACAACAAAACCTGTCATCCCCATGTCTGGGATAATATGACTGGACAACCAGGTCTGTGATACCTTTAAAGCGTGTCCTTGGGCAGACATGTTCAGGCTCCAATCATTACTTAAGGCCCAAATGACAGCAAGGAGATCGTTAGTGGGTCAAAGAACTCTCACCTCTGATTAACCACCTGCTTCGAGTGATTATCGATCATTTGATCATAACAGCAATGTGGATTTAACACCAGCATGTCTCTGATGAAAAAACTTCAATCAGATTTTGATGAAAAAATAAAAAAGGATTAATCTGAAGGTTTGGGCAAGTGGAACAAAGTGTGGGGTCGGTGAATATTACCTATGTGTTCTGTGACGACTTAGGATAAATCCAGTTTGTATACATTAAAAAAAAAAAAAAAAAACACTAGAGTTTGGGAATCTGGAGCACAAAGCAGATGAGTGGTGAAAATTGTCTATGTGGATGGTTTGTCGTTGAGTGATGATGTGCTGAGCGACAACAAGTCATGTCTTATATTTCACAGTCAACAGTGGTACCTTGGGGGTAGTGGCACTATGCAACTTACCCCATACCATGAGGTCCACCTCTTCCACCACGGTCGAAGCCACCACTGCGGTCATAGCCACCACTGCGGTCATAGCCGCCACGGTCATAGCCACCACGGCCTCGGCCTCTGAAGCCACCTCCTCCCTCGGAACGTTCTCCCTGGTCACGTCCATACCTCCCACCCTGACCACCTCCTTCACCTGATGAAAAGATAGACTGAATGAGCAACTTCCCAGCCTGATTTATTAGACAGCAAATTTTGGTTGCAGTAGAAGGTACTTAAAGAACAGGTGTAGTCTCTAAATGCAATTAAAAACCAGTCATTTTTACCTTCGCTCCATCTTCCATAGCTGCCGCCACCACCTCCTCCTCCCTGGCCACCATAGGAACTTTGCTGTCCATAGCTATCTCCTCCTTGACTCTGACTACCATAGGAGCCTTGCCCGTAAGACGGCTTGTCGCCATACCTGAAAGTGGTTTTAGCAAAATCACTACAATTAGCACAACAAAGATGCCCAACATTTGAACCCATCAATGAGTTGTTTGCACCTAGACAAGCAGATAAATTAAAAATTATTTACAATAAAGTGGAGCAAAAAATACCACTGTTTTACAAACTGACATTTCAGTCCCCCAAAATAAAAGTTTTGCCTCTGGCTTTATCAGATTTGTAACAATAATCAGAATATTATATTGCTTTGTGATGCTCCAATTCTTGACTTAAGATTTTTTTTGGATTATTAAGTGGATCTTAATGTTACCAAGACACTGAGGCAAAGAATGTCAGTGAGAATTATTCTGCACAGACAAATCATAGCACTCACACAATTTATGAAAGTATTTTAACAAAGTCACATTAGTGTCTTACCCAGAGTCCTGTCCGTAATTGTCAAAGCTCTGTGGCTGAGATTGGCTGTAACTGTCTGTGAAAAAGAAAATTCACAAAATTGAGAAATTAATTTCAAAACAATCAGCTTCTGACAGATGACAAAACTCGCTATAACAGAAGTGCATTGATGACCATCTTTGAGATGTTCTGCGGTGTCTTTCCGTCCACTTTTATATTTAAACATTCAGCTGTAAATAGGGTCAAGGTGCTTAAGAGAGTAGAATGACTCCTTTTTAACATGTGGTGATTTCTTTATCAGTGTTAAGTATTAATGTTTTCCTTTTTCAACAATAACATAAGCAATTACTTTGCCTTACTCCATTAACACTGTAAATTCAATGGAGCCCATCGCTTATGGTCAACTCCTTCTAAAAGATGATTGATATCTTAGGCCTCAAAAAAACAAAAGCACAACTCATTCAGCAAACATTTAACAAATCAGTATTAATTCCCTAATTAATGTCTAATTAATGTCCTAACAATGCAGTTTTAATGTTTGGAACTGCTGATTTGTAAACCAAAGATTTACTGAATGAAACATGGTGCTGAATTTAGCAGAAAACCTCAGTAATATTAGCAATGACCTAGTAATAGTATAAACAACTTTAGGCACTCATTTACATAATGTGACAAAGGTGCGGTAACTCTGACACATTGTCGGCCTACTTTGAAACATAAACAAACCCTGCACGCAACCATTGGTGAAATGTCCCTAGGCTTCCTTTAAACTGTTCACAGGTATGTGCACCGATGCCATAAACAAGATAGCTGGTAAAATCCAAGTAAAAGGTTGGGGGCAGCTATGCTAAGTCTGTGCTCTGACTTTTTACGGTTAGGCTGAATCAATGTTGTTAGTAGATAAAAATTAAGCCGAATGACAGTCCCTGGCGTCCTTGCTGTGCTTTTCCGTGCATGGTATTCTCTCAGGGTGCTTCTGCTTCTCCAGCTGGGTGACTTAATGGGTTGAATAACTACTTAATTGTGTTAGCTGTACTGTTCACTGTAGCTACATAGTCAAAATGACACAACTGACAAAGGCGCACTGACAATGATGATGCAATAAACTTTGTCAAAATTATCTTGTTAAACTAAAAAGAATCAGGGACTTATGTAACTTTTGGTATTTTATTAGAATTAGTATATAAAGTATTCCAATCCATAAAAGCTTCAACTGATACTGTAGTCATAATTATGACTTATCACTCTGCATACACAGTGCCGACTCCTTTTCTGAGTGAGAATTAAACTAAAAAGGCATCAATGCAATGTACCATTCATTGCAGTTCTGCAAGCTACTTTGATTAGATACACACATACTATACCTTGTGGACCACCACCACCGCCGCCGCCACCTTGCTGGCCATAGCCACCATAACTCTGTCCCCCATAAGAGCCACTGCCATTTCCTTGTCCATAACCCTGTCAATCAGAAAGCCCAGTTAGACAGTTACAATTATAAAGCTTTCAGCAGACAGGCTGACAAGTTATTTGGGGAAGGGTCTTACCTGTCCGCCCTGCTGACCGCCATATGATCCGTAGCTGCAAAGACATGATAAAAACACTTAACTTCCGGTTTACAAAAACATCATATGGGTCATATGGGTCTCAGATATATAACTGAATACATACATACATACATACATACATACAAACATACATACAGAAAGTTAATGTCGGGCTTGTGTGACTGTACATTACCTTTGAGAGCCACCGTAGCCTGAATCTGAAAGAGAAATACATCAGAGGTTTAATGTTAGCTTAGCTCAAAAGGCTACCCGCACGCGTCTGGTTAAAACACACCAAGTATCAAAGTGACTAAGCAGACAATTGACAAATAGCTTCAGGACAGACGTAGCTCATCTAAGTGGGGCAACTAGCTACTTGCAGCCACACGCCAACGGGCCCGTTAGCACGCCGCTCCGGTAAAAATGGCGGTCAATTTGGTCTCGGCTTGGGCTAACGCTTGAAACGAAACAAACTGCCATAAATGCTGTCCCTCCTCGGCACAATTAGCTTAAAAACAAACTGTTTCAATGCAAGTAATGCCAATTGACTCCAACACTAGATTTGTTAAAAGTAACGCAAAACGTGTCTGGCTCAGCACTGAAACAATGGGATCGGTATAAACAAAGACGCATTCATTCTCCCCAACTGACACCGTGAACTAACTGTTAGCTAGCTAGCTAGCGGCGACAAGGCCTTGTTCATTCTGCGGTGTTTCCACGTAACGGCACTGAGGTTACGGCACAAGTGTGAGTAAATATGTACAACAAATTGTGGTTTTAAACATCCGTACTGAAAACTAATACATTCAACGTTATTCAAACACTAAAGCTAACGTTGCCCTGCTAATGAAATATGAGCCATGTTCCATGAGATAGACGGCGCCCTTCTTCTGGCCTCGCGGTTGTCCGCTACATTAGCTCCAATGCTACTCGACCCACTTTTCATTATACATTTCAAAAACGACACAAAACAACACTGACACACTGTAAAATAACACGTTGACTTACCAGTGGCCATTCTGTGACGTTGTGTATATAGTTAAAATACAATGAAGTCTATTTAGCTGATAAAAACCCTGGTTGACATCTACGCAGCGACACTGAATTGAGCCGGAGCACAGTGCGACACTTCCCTTATTCAGCTTCTTCTTCTTCCTGTTTAGCACGCGCTGCTCGGATTCACAGATAAGTTATAACACCGCCACCTACAGGTTCACAGTGTAATAGGAACAACACCATGGCTGATAGCTGCAGTATGTGCTCAGTTATTAGTTTAAAAAAAGGCAGAACTAATATTAATCTCAGTCTCTGTCATACCTGATGGTATCTTTACTCCAAACAGACACTGAAAATTAGAGCACATCAGTATTTTTGCAGGTTTCAGCTTAGTATTGATATTGTGGGGGGGACGCAGAAACATGACAGAAGCAGATGGCTTTTGTTTTGACAAAATTGTAGACATTCACACTATAAACTGTTGCAGAAAATGCATGAACTGCTGCACAGACATTCACCAGGATATAGAAAAATAAGCATTTTGATGCTCAAAACTCTCTGGTGGAGGTCCTTTCTTAAAGACGTTTCCCCTCTCATCCAAGAAGCCTCTTAAGTTCTTCATACATTCACTTCTGAAGAGGCCTCTTTGCTGAGAGGTGAAATGTCTTATAGAAACTTAAGCAAGCCCTGTTGTCGATGATATAGCATGTAGGGTTAGCATGAGATACGCTGGATGTTAGTTATGTAACAGACAAAATACCAGCGTCATCAGTTGCCAGTATTCTACATCAAATTGGCATTGGCATTAGACATTGACCTTATATTGAATTTCGGTCACCTGACATCAAAACCTAGATTCCACCTAATATCAACATCTAACAACGTTGGTGGCTGGCTGGGTTCATATGTGCCCCCCTACCCAGTGTTAAACAAAACTTGCGCCCCTGGTCATTCTCTGAGGTGACAAAAACAAGGTTGTATTCGTGAATGTATTCATGCATGATTAACCCAAAGACCTTTTCCATATTTTTTTTTTGATGTGACAGTAGGAAAAGTACAGTATATTAATTTATGGCTGCACTCCGTTTAGTTGTAACCATTTCAGGATCGTGGATTTGTGCATACTCACTCCCTGCAGCTGGCGTACTGGGACCCTGCACTATTCCATATGTAGTCTTAGATTCTCATTTTTACTTTTGTGATTTTCTTTTTACTCATAATATAAGAGCACTTTTGGAGATAGCTTAAGAAAACATTTCATTGCCAATGATTGCTTCACTGGAATAGTTGTGCATATAACAAATAAAGTACTTTGTTGTAAAATGTTTCTGGACCTTTTTATCAAACTGAAAAGACAATGTAAAAGTTTATTTGTAACCCAGAACAGGATTTATCATATCCAGTATTGACTAGTAGTGAAATACATGTAATAAAACTATTAGTTTAACTACTTTTTTTTTTTTTTTGCAGTAGCTTGCTGGCAGTTTAACTAACAACATAATGATTCAAGTAGTTAGAAGTATTGACTACTGCTTTTTTATCAACAAAATTTCAGAAAGTTGTTGCATACTATTTTAGAAGTTACCTGGCAAACTGAGTAATCCTGCTCAGTGCAGTACCACCACCTGGACTCTAGTTTCTGGGAGGCAGGTGCACACAACCAAAGCTGCATTTCTTGCTCTTTCCCATGAATAACAGGGTATTTTATTTATTCATTTGGTTTATGTATGACCTGTGAACAAGTGGGCACTTTCGTAACAAACTCAATTGATTGCATTTTATGCTGGCATGTGACTTCTTTTGTATATTTGTTATAATTTCATATCACATACGCTGTCAATTTGATCACTTTTTACAAAGAAGCTTGACTTAACCAAACTAGATTTTTATCCCTAGGGTCGCTTTGCTGTACTTCCTTCAGTGTTAAAGAATTAAAAGCATGCAAAGATATGCTCTCAAAGTAGCTTCCTCAAGACCGATCATATTAGGCCTTACAAAAGATTTTGTTTAGATACCCTATAATAAATAATTTAGCACATTTCCTTCTTGGATGAGGCTGTTCCTGCTGGTTACTCATGATTACAAAACATTTAAAGCAAACACACTGCAGCCCTGTGTGATTTAACCTCTCAACACTACTGCTATGAGAGCATTAGTGTGACGGAGCTGAAACCTCACGTTTGACGACAAGTTATACTGATCGCTTTACACACACAACTTTTGTTTGCAATACACTTCCACACAAATCCAGAAGTTTGCAGTGTGGGTGATGTTGTGTGTGCAGCCACTGTACATGAACAAACCTCATTAAGTTTAATTAATCATAAAAAGTCACATCTGACAAATTATTCCAATTTTATTCATAAAAAAATGCATGCCTTGATAAAATCAAATAATTACATCATAAATTGGAATGACAAAAAAGTGACAGTACTGAGTAAAGTGACTTTCTACCACAATGTAAGCATGGAAGAAATAAACAACAACAGTGAAGCGTCAGGGTTTAAATGCTAACTGATAACATAAGGCAGTGTTATAAAGGCACAGGCTGCATTTTAACTGGTTGGCAGACCTCCTCACACTCACCATATTCACACTTATGTACTTAGCATCTGTCTCTTAGATGAAACAGATGCTCAGAGACAAAACATTTCCATGTGTCTGGTCATCTTCTCCATGTAGTGGTGCATATGTAATTGGACAAAACAAAATACAAAAATACAGATAATTAAACTGAGGTGGTCGTCACGTGTCTGAGTGTTACTGCCACGTGACAAACCCTCGTCACACTCCTCTGCTGTCAGATGCATATAAAACAAAGAACCACCAATCAGGAGGCCAGATCTGGATTCAAGGCAAATTTCAAATTAACATTTTACAAATATTACAGGGTAATGTCAGATTAATTTTTTATCTTTAAAGGCAGGCTTTTATGAGAAATAAAATCCACATAATCTAATATTTTTTTCTAAACATGATCTTCTCCTTTGCACCACTTCTTGTGCCTCTCCAAAAGGTTACTGCTACTGATTAAAATGAACAGCAACTTATGCATAAGAGGCAAAATCCCTTGTCAAAATACAAAGGCAAATATAATTGTACCTAGTTTGTTACATCACACAGTTTCCTCACAGAATTTTTTTACATATTCTCTAAAATATTTAATGTGTTGTAAGTACTTTCAAAAGTACGACAAAATCAGCTCCGAGAGAAACTAATGTCATCAACCTGTCACGTCTAAAGCCTCTCCGAGTGTTCACACTGCAACAGGAACACACATCTGTATATTCACTTCAACATATGATCCAACATACTGCGGTGTCACGTCCACGATTTGTTACTCAGTCAGATAAAAGTTAGGAATATTTCAAGATGGCAAAATGAACAAACTTCTTTTAATTTAAATCTTTATGTTCACAGTGGAATTATATCAGGTGCATTCAGAAGTGGGGCGCGGCGAGACCCTGCCCCATGCCAAGTCATCAGTTTGTAAAGCTGCTCTGGTTGACTCATCAATATAAAAATGAATCTGATCAAAATTAAAGTGGAAATAGACATTTTTTGCATCAGAAGTAAAGTGAACACACAATATAGTGGCTATAGAATAATGACACCATCTGCGTTTACACTGGCTCCCTATAGGCCTCGCTTTCATTATACAGTTCTGTCTGACACTGGATATGATCTCCTGGAAAAATGAGGCCTCAAGCACAAAGGACGTGCATCAACAATTGTGAAACTAAAACAGGAAGAGGATAGCGCTTTTGTCTTCCCGGGTAGCCATCTCCAGTTACCAAAGAGTATCAGTCTGAGGTCTTTGTAGTTACAATTCCCAGTAGCGGAAATGGCAGACAGTGGAACAATTGAATTAACTGGACAAAACTCTGCAGCAAAATGAGCCCTGTTGCCAGGCTCAGAGGAAAACAGAAAGAGATCTGGTCATCTTTGTGTTTAAAAAGTTGTCCGTTTCCACTTTAAATCTAAAATGAAGATGACTCTCTGCTGAATTTGCATGAAAGAATGAGGAATTTAAAGCCAGCAGTGTCCTACACCCAACCCCCAAGCACCCAGAGTTGCAGTCAACCACCCGATTGAACAAATTCATTCATTTATAATCAGATTCTTAATGATCTCTAGAAACCAGTTGGGGTTGTTTGGTCTGAGACCACGGCTCAAGTCAGGACCCCCCAGCAGACACAGGCTGGTGGTCCAGAAACATAGTGTAGCATACACAGGAAATACAGACTAAAACTGCTGAATGTGTTTATCGACAAAACCTGCTGAGGTAGTGTTTGCCTCAAGATCTTCTGCTACCTCTAGTTTTCATGAACCAGGGTGATGAGCAAGTGTTAAATGGTTTTATATCCAGTCCTGATAAAACAAGACACACAATAAAAAATAGAAAATTTAAAACCAACAGTTGAGTAGTGAGACTGATGCTCTTTAACTCCAGACGTCTTGCGAGTAGCGTCCCTTCGTCATCAGTTTCTTGATGTAGTCTGTGGCCTGTGTGCGCGTCATGCCTCCCAGTTCTTCTCCTATCTCGTAGAGGGCCGTCTGCACGTCTTTAGCCATGTTCCTTGCATCCCTAAATCAGGAGAGCGAGATCTCTTAATGCCTGATATACACTGGAAGACTTTGAAAAGAATTCAAGTATACTATTAAAAGACTGAAGTCTGACGTCCTCTCAAATCTACAGACAGTGTGACTTCTCGAGTCAAACACTATACTGGGTTACCAAACATTTTCATGACAAAATTTCCAAACTTTTCCATGACTTTTTAAGCACCCATAACTGTTTTTTTTTCTTGACCCACTTGCCCAGTATCAGATTCAAACTCTTTTCAAACATAACTTCAGATAGCTGGCACACATGAAGGTAGAGACAAACCCAGGTTGAAAACGATTAAATGCTCACGATGGTAAACTTAACACTGTCACACATCGACACATATTAGAGCTACGAAGAGTCAACAGCTACAGAAAATTAATTTGCCGTTATGTTACATTACATGGAAGGTTATCCACGGAACAATTTCACAATACAATACACAACAAAATTCCATGTTTTTCCCCCAAAACTTTTCAATGATTTTGACTAATTCCAGGACTTTTTCCAGACCTCGAAAATGTGATTGTGAAATTCCATGACTGTGGGAACTCGTTGCTGGAGATCTTGCAGGGTCACTATTTGCAAGACTACAACTAGATTCCTTTTGAAATTATTTCCTATCCTGCTCCTGGTGGAAAATATTACGCCAAACTCCCTTTAAAAAATATGCCATATTAACAATTCCTTACTAGTCCACAAAAACACATAACTCTAGAAACACAAGATAAAAGGCGCCACATGTCGACAGTATTCTTGTCAATTCAGCATCAATATAATCCATAAAGATAAACTCTATTTGTGCACAAGCTTCACATTTGAATTTTGCCACCTCAACTAACTACCAGCCTCCATTGGTTAGCTTAATATACGCCAAATATAACACAGACTCTTATTCACTCCACAGCTCCACCAGTTTCTCCTCTTTTTCCACAGTAGAAGAAAACTGAACCTTCCATGTTTACTGTCTACCTGGTTTGTTGCTACCTGTTTGGTGTCGGACAGAATGCAGATACTTGTTACTGGCAATGTTCACGTCATTGACTTGAAATTGCCTGAAAAGTCGCTTGGTGTAAAGCCGGCATTAGATGTCTGGTTGTGTTAGTTTCAGGGTTGTTTTGTCTGGATTTTGGCGGATTTTTCAATTTAATAAAAAAATATCACCAGTAAGCGGTCATGTTCACCTAAAACGTGGTGGAAGTTATTTGCTTTTGATTCGTGAATGATGGGAGTATTAAACCAATAATAACTATCCCTCTAGGAGGTGCCGAGGTGCCAAAGGACCAAAGACAACGTGGGTTTCCATATATTTGTTTTCCCTCCAGTGTACATCCTAATTCCTTTATATTAAACAATATCAACAATATCAACAATTCAAGTATGCCAGAATTCAATAACTCAATTCAATATTTCTTCACAACATAAATAAATTTATATTAAAGTCTGAACTTTGTGAAACTTTTGGTGGTCAAATGTATTAATTACCCGCAGACGTAGATATGAGCGTTGTCTGTATGAATCAGCTTCCAGAGGTGCTCCTTATTCTTCTTCAGGAGATGCTGCACGTACACCTTTATTTTTGAAAATGGAAAGAGAAAACTTTGTTCACATGTGCATCATATGGTCGGAAAGTTCCAATAAAGGGTCAATAAACGTACAGAATATTGTGGGGTTTTTTTATGTGTATGTCTGTTCTCTAATCCACTCTCTATGTTCTCACTTCAACAAAACAGTGTTTAATTATTTAAATAAGACAAGGATCTTTTTCTCAGCTCTAAGGGACACCAACAGCAGTGACGAAATCACCCGTACCTTGTGCTCCTGGTCTCTGGAGAAGGCGACATTAAGCTGCGTTACAACTTGATTTTTCTCTGCTTCCTCCAGCTCCTCCTGGTAGATATAATCCTCGTTCTTATGTCTGCAGCCGAAATACATCACTGTCTCTCCAACCTCCCTTCCTGTAAAGGAAACAAAACATTGTTATTCTGTGCGTGCTGATGATTCCATTCAGGCTCTTCCACAGAAGTTAAAAATATGACTCTCAGATCAAACTGCACGCACATTTATTGTGTTTCCTAAGTAACTAGACAATTCCTACTATAAGAGGACCTGTTATGCTTTTCTTTATTTTCTGCCATATGTATATAATGTTACAATATTGGATATTCAATATTAAACGTGGCCAAAGTTTAAAATAATGAGGCAAACATATTTAAAAGTGGACATATTTAAAAGTGGACATGGGACTTAAAGACACAGGCGCTAAACATAGCCTTCACAGAAAGAGGGTGAATACAGGTGTTTCAGTACAGACCATATGGGGAAAATAAAGTGTTTTGAACATTAAAGCATGTAAATATGTTCTAATAGAAACCCAAAGTACAAGTATGAACCTGAAAATGAACACAGCAGGTCCCCTTATACTATCAATTAGGTCTGTGTTGTGAGTAAACAAGAAGTTAATAGCTGAATTAAGATAATTAAAGCCCTGATTATGTGTGTCAATCAACCCTTAAATACTTTTGTGATGTTTTGTGTGGGTCGTGGAGCGTGCACAAGGACAGGAGTGACACAAACACATGTGGAGGTCATTACCCTCATCTTTCTGTCCTTGTGGAGATGTAAGGTTGTAATAAGGTCAAAAAAACACACACACAACAGTTTCTATAAATACCTTGCTCTTTGAGCCAGCCCCTCTCCTGGATGAAGCCCATGAAGGGAGCAATTCCTGTCCCAGGGCCGATCATGATCACTGGGTTGGTGGCTTTGAAGGGGAGGCGGAACTGAGACTTGCGGATATACATGGGTACGGTGGACTTGTGGCCGTTGTCAGTGACCAGTTTGTTCTTTAGCCAGTTGGTGGCAACTCCCTTGTTGAGGCGGCCGGTAGCGGTCTTGTACTCCACCACTACTGCACAGATGTGGATGCTGTTGGGGTGAACCTACAGAGCAGAGGAGAGTTACCGACAGCCCTCTGCCTCAACTCTCAGATCTGTCTATAGGCTGTATAACATGAGTGGACATTGCCTCAGGGTCTGAAAAGTGAAGCCAATGCCGAAGTGCTTTGAACATGCATTCTTTGTAATGGCCAGCAGGGGGCGCCTCCAGTGGCTGCAAAAATACATCTGATTGTACAGAAGTCTGAGAATATAACTCTACTTCTCACTTGAATTATCACCTCAGTAAACATTTTCCTAACAAGTTTATGGTCATAATCACAAGTTTCAAGTACAGAATGATGTTCGTTTTGTAAGCTGTGGTCCCATTTGGAGTAAACAGAGAATAAAAGAGGGCATTTTTTTAAAGAGCGTGGCTACCATGGCGACCTGTCAATCAGGACAAAAGCACAGCAATGCCTATCCTCCACAGCTCCACCCTCTCCTCCAAATATGGTCACTTCTGGCTCCAAAAAAATGGCAACGGCCAAAATGCCAAACTTGAGGCTTTAAAATGGTGGTCCACAAACCGGTGGGTGATGTCATGGTGGCTACATCCACATTTATACGGTCTATAACTGTGACCGACATTTTTGTGCATCTTTGCTGCTAATACTATCAAAGAATCTTTAAAAATGAAGTCATTGACAAGTTAAAAATGATGTGACTCTGCCTCTCTCGGGTGATTTAACAGGGAACTACCTTCGAGGAGGAGGCGATGGAATAATAGCGAGCCTGGAGACGAGGCAGCAGCTCACACAGGTGGTCTATGGGAGGCTTCAAAGAAGGCATATCCTCCAGGATGGCGAGGATGTTTCTACTGGCATCCAACACCCAGTTCTGGTAGAGTGCCTGTAGAGAGGCAGCAACAAAAAGGTGGTGTAAGAGGTTGAGACAGATTGAAAAAAGGGCATTGATAACACACAGAGATGGGCGAGATGTAACTGCAGCTGTGTTTGTGTAACATGAGCTTTACTTCCTCACACTGACCTTGCCCTCAGGTGAGGAAGAGGCCATCTTTCGCATATTATCCTGGTCTTTGGGGTCAGAGGCGTACTGTGCCAGCTCATAGAGGACGTTGGTGCGAGGAGGGTGTGTGATGTCCAGGTAGTGAGTGAGGGCCGTGCGGTAGGTGGTGGGGCAAGGGAAAGGGTGCTTCTTGTTTGACTCCTCTGAAAAATAAAATAAATACATTTTATTGGGTATCTAGAACATTCATTTCATGGTCAAACCGTCATAAATGTTTAATAAAAACTTGTGAAGGGCAAAATATAAATATAATGCCAACACTACAGGTGATACTGCTCTGATTAATCTACGGAGTACAGATCACCATTACCCAACCATGCTTTGTTCAAGTTAATTTTTGATTGGGGCTTATAAAATACACGCATGTACAGGAAGTTATAAAGTGATTATCTCAGATTGTGCAACAAGTCTTTCATTATTAAGGGAGAGTTCAGATTTTAGAAGCAGGATAGTATAAGGTACTTATCCAGAGCAGGGATACAAATCGATTCCGCATATTTTAAACAACTTTGATACTAATATTCTGCAGTATCGATACACTGGTACCAGCACCACATTCTCTACTGCAGTCATTTTGCTTTTCTCTGCTACTAACCAAAAAAGAAAAAGCCATAGTTGTCATGTTATGAAAAAAATTTAAGGTGTGTGCCCTCAATGTAATTTGTTTCTGTGATATTGAAATGGAACTGAATTTCAATCATTTTCAAGGTACTGTACTGAAGTTAGAAATTCCAGTATTGTGATAACACCAATCCATAGTCAGTGTAATACCTTCACTACATGGAGGTCAGCACAGCCCCAGTTTGGAGAAACAGGCAGTTGTGCTGACACAGTAGCTGAGCTATGTACTGCTGTGGATAGGGTTAGCAGCAAAAATGTATTTTAGCCACCTAAAACAATTCACATCCTTCTCAGTGTGTTACGGTTCTGGCCATATTTTGACGTGTATCAGTTTTTCTGTGTCATTCCCAAATTTGACTGTGAGAGTGAGTGCTCCTTTCTACGTCAGGTGTGGAGTGCTGATTGGCTGGCAGTGTGGGCTCGGTCTGAATGTGTCGACCACTGATTGGCTCCTCTACTACTATAGTCTGTTGGCTTAAACCCATGGCTTCCCAACAATCCGGATGTCTGACAGCAGCGGCGTTCCTGTCCTCAGCCTCCAAACCTCCTGTATTGTGTATTTGTTAAATCTAGAGATTTGTATTTCGGTAGTGTTTGATTGTGCCTCCTGTGGGCCATCATAGTGAGTGTTAGTGTGTGTAACAGACTGTGAGCATTTAACAGACTGTTTGTGGTACTAGTTTACTTTTGTTATTTTTACCTTAACTTTGAAGCTGTAGGGGTGGGCTGCCATTTTATTTTATACACTTCTGTCATGTTTTCTGATGCATCCTAGGGAGCCAGATTTAGTGAATGTCTAGTTAGTATGTTTGGGGTTTAGATAGTAGTTTTGTTTGTCATTTTGGCCTTGGTCCACCTGGAGTTATTTTTGCTTCACATTATTGTTAAACTAAGTTAATTTTCACACGATAATAAATACTTTAACTTTGAATTGTAATTGCTGCGTTGAGCTGTCTGGTTTGGGGACCGGGGAGGCAACAGCCTTGTGCACTTTCATGTTGCGCCCTTACTCCCTTTGACGGGGGCGTAACTAAGTGTACACTATATTGGGAATATTTTCACATCTTAATCTTACTCCATAAATGCCGCAGATCAGCGGTTTGGGTCAGACTTTCAGATCTTTACAGAGGAGACAACAGACACAACAACAGCAACAATAAAGCGCTGTTCACTGCGGGGACAAGAGGAGTATACAGAAGAAGAACTTCTGCAAAAGGAGACAGAACGGGCCAAAAGACAGACATGCGTAGGAATGCAGAAGTTCTACAGTTGAGAAAATGTAGTGCCAAAAGAAAGAGCAGCCTGGTGGCAAGGTAAAGTGAAAATATTCTCAATATAGCGTCCACTTACACCAATATTCACTTTTTTTACGTAGGCCTTTTTCTACGCGGCTTAATTATTTTGCTGCTGCACCCATCACTGCTTAGCTTCCGTTGCAGTACTCCTGTCTGCTTCTCCAAACTGGGGTAACATCTACTGTATGTAACACACTGCCTATTGATTAGCACCTGATAAAATTCCACTTTATAAAACTTCAACTACCCCTTTAAGCACTCACTGTCATTTTCAATGATGTTAATAAACACTGAACAGGAGCTGCCTTAAATGCTACTTGTGCCACTACAGAGTACACGTGGTGATCTTCATGACCACAGGAGGAACATTAATTCCTAAGAAGAGTCAACACTTAATATTACAGCAATAACATGCAATAGCGGTCATATAACAATATACCACTCATTGGCAGATGTCGCGTGTAGATATCAAGGGAGGTTTTCGTGAGAGGGTTTCAGGGACAAGCGAGGGAAGTCAATGTGCCGCTGGCGTTCAATGCCATACCATCAAGGTTGTTTAGAGAGATAACCACATCAAGGTCCACTCCAAGGATTTGTCCCAGTTTGTTCACAAGTGCAGAGTCATTTGTGGGGAAAACAGCAACGTGGTCTCCTGACTCATATCTGAAATCACAGATGGTGAAAAATTCAGACTTTAACCTGTATTCATAAAGTCTCACAGCAGAACATGATTTTTTTTTCATCTGGTCCTACGTAGTTATATGAAAAGCATAATCCAGACATTAACTTCAGCTATATCCAACAGGTCTCACCTGATCTTGGAGCCTGTTATATCCAGTTCCAAGTGCATAAGATGTCTGTCCCCTGCTTTGTTGAGTTTGCGGTTGACAGTGACTGGAGCCAGGAAAGGGTTTTTCGAATCAAAGGGCCTACAAATAAAAAAGCAACACTTATATGTCAAAACGTTATCACAAAGGGTTGAGCATGGTCACTAAAGAGATGTAAAAGCTCATTTAAATCAAAAATTAAAAAGATCTATCACTCTATAAATAAATGTATTATTAAAGATTTTTGATTAAAGACTATTTGATTAAAGAAAAGCTGCAGAAATGTGTCTCCTCCGTCCACTAGGAGGCAGAAAGCTTCATTTTCCAACAGTGACCTTTGGTAAACTTTGTGGTTGGTTATAAATGTGGGTGAAATGTGAGCAATGAATGAGCAGACAGCGCTTTAATGATGAATGACTTCTGGCAGTGAGCAATTTCTTTGCTACGGTACTCACGGCTTTTGGACCTCGAAACTCTTCAAGCGGCCAATTTCTCCTGTGTACACTTTGTTCATGTTGATGTCAGTGTGCTCCTTCAGCTCGTACTGCCGTATGCTGTGAGGGAAAAGGATTTCAAGTTAGCTTCCTCAGACACTGCATATACACACACAGTGAAATCAATTTAGATCTTAGTGGAATAAAATTAAATCTGCCAGTTGCTGTTGCTTTTTGCCCACTTAACTAAAAAAACACCTTAAAAATGATTCTTTGTATTTGTTCATTTCACAGACAGATAGGTGGGGTTTATCAGAAATCAGATATGTCCTGATTTAGCATTATATAACAAGTCACGTCTTAGTCAAAACATGGGCGTTTAAAAAAAGAGTTTGAGTGGACTATGACCATGTGACACTGATGTAAACGATAACTCACACTGGCTTATCAGTGTGTGGCGATCACGCTGTAACTTCAGTCTGTGGTTATTTTTTTATTTAAACCTCAGCTGAAGTCTGGAGTCATCATGGAAACTCTACTTAAGGAATCATAGCAAACCTGAAAATACAGCCCCCTTCTCTTACTGAAAAACAGGCATTACATGAAAACTACCTTACTTAACCTTTAATTCAGACCACATAAATTAGTGTTAATGTACAAGCTTTCCTCTTGCGTGACGTCATCTGTTTAATGTTCACAACTCAAAGATAATACAGAGCTGGTAAAGGGTGAAGGTAGGAAAAAAAACTTAAGGGTAAAGATAAGACAACTTAAAGACTGATGGGGACAAAAAGGGAATTTGAAATGATGAAAGATAAACGCATAAAAGGAGAAACTGTTCATGACTGAACCTTGATTCATCTCCCAAGGCTTCCACTCCAAAGTGCTCGCAGACGGCCGGCCAGAACTGCTCTCTCCATGAAACAAAGTCCTCTTCCAAACTGAAAAACAAAACCAATCGAGTTAGCTGAGGAAGATGTCTGAATTCACAAACTAGACATTGTACTGAGATGATAACCATGTGCACTGTTGAAAACTAGATGCCAACCAGTCACGTTACAGTTTGCATCCATGTCTATCCAGGCTCATATAATATAAATAGTGAATACTTTGAAGGAATTTAATAGAACGTATTAAGTGTATTTTTTTGGCAAACACATCTTGCCACCAGCAGCACAGAAGTTCTGTACAGTCAGCAAAGTTTCAAGGCGGAGACCCAATATTCGTGTCACCGATTCAGTATCTGACCAAATGTCTCTCGTTCTATTCCAGAGTTGTGATGTTTAATAATGTCAAGACAAGTATTTTGCAGAACATTATGATGTCAAAGTGAAGTTGAGCTTTGGGATATAAAATGTCATTATTTCTGAGTTTTGATCAAAACCACTGTTTGTGAGGTCACACTGACCTTTGACCAACAAAATCTAAGTGGTTCATACTTGAATCCATACAGACAACCCAAAAACATAATGCCTCCGGCCACAGCTATCACCTTAGCGGAGGCATGGAAATAAATACTGATGTTTCTTAAGACTTAAGGCACCTTCAAATCCACTGTCGTCAACGTACACACATGGAAGTTGTGCTCCAAAGCAAGAGCGACACCGTTGCAGCAAGCGTTCCCAAGCACCTATTTTTTAGGGCATGACAGCTGCTCCCTGAGATAAACAAAGTTCAACTTTTGAAACGTAGCAATGTGCACTACACCATATGACAAGTAGCAACTAATTACAGCCAAAAGACATCTTTCCTTTCTTCCGAAAATATCAGTGTACAATAACTGTGAAGATTAAGTTGATCATTTATTTTGGTGCAGGGTTCCCCAGAGCTTCACATCTGTCCCACAGACAACATTTTAGGCCAAAAACACACTTAAAAAACATGCCTGGAAGAAGATCAGCTCCAAACTCGAAATTTCCGGTAAGTAAGCTGTGATGCAGTGCAGTGCTGGTTATGGTTGCTTGGACACATCAGGCACAACCTGCCTCTGGCCCTTGAGAGCTGGCACAGTGTAGGCACAAGAGTGGCGCCCGACTCCATGGTTTCCAGGCAGTAATAGACACAGCATGTGTCCCAGCCCTTAAAATACTCCAAGATGATGTTCTGTGTTTTGAAAATACCAAGACAAGACCTACGACTGGGCCCAACATGCTGATTTTTTCTTATATATGTGTGTAAGTATGTGGTTGATGCAGCAAACATACTGATGATTATTGTGATTTTTGGGTTAAAATGTACATTTTGTCTTGAAGGAATTATAAAATAACCTCAAGTTAACAAGGACCAATGTGTTCAGTACATTTCAAGATAGTTTGTGTACAGAAGAAGGTGACATGATAGTTTGGCTGCCTACAGTATGATTAAAGGATTGCTGATTATGGTCCACAGCATCTCACTTGTGCTGCGCTGAACACCTCTACACTCAGAGACATGCTTAGTCATCACGTCCCTTTTGACTCAGAGGATCAACAGGTCACTTACTTGCCATCATCATCTCCTAAGCCAAGATCAAAGATGCGCTTGGCCCCGAGTTCTTCGAGCCTTTTGTCAACGTATTTTCCCATTGCATTGTAATGTTCATATGTCTTGTTGCCCAAAGCGAATACCTGGAGACAGAACAGATCAGTGTGTGTGACTTTGGAAGCATTTATAATGGAAATAACATCACATGATGAACTTGAAATCCGTGTTGGCGATGAATCTAAAACCTGTCACAGTTAAACAATCAAGCAGTGCAGATGATTGATGGCTTTTCAGTTACCATGTGAACGTCAATCAAGTTTTTTCATTTATTCTACTAAAATAGAATGATGAACGAGGAAATATGCAATTAGGGCTATGCTGATGTTTTTTGACAGTTGAAGCTGCTATTGAGGTTTTCAAATGACGCTTAAAATCTCTGTCATATGTTATAATGTCATCACCCTAAAACAATAATGAATTCTCAAACAAAATCCTCAGTTTGAAGTAAGTGGTTCATCTGATGAAATGAGTACGTATGTTTTAATTAAATCAACTTTCTTGAAGGAATAAATGTAATTTACGGTGCTGCTAGAACATCCTGTTAATACAGGTGCGTACCTCCCTTAATGTGCGGTAAACAGGCTTTTTTACTGTAGTCAATTGTTGTTTCTGAAAGGCTAAACACCAACATGTTTGGACTGAAGCAAAATATTTCATTAGATAAAAGCATGTTTTGAAATTTGGAATGGATTAAACTCATATTCTTTTGATATATTTTGACTTTTGGACTTTTGGAAACAATCCTACGCAACCACCACTGGAATCTAATTCTACAAATAGTATGATACTAATAATTTTAGTGTGGCCTGCAACTGTGTGGAAATAAAGGGTTCAAATACAATGAAAAGACTTGCAAAAAAGCTGCAGAGCATTCAATTGTAGGCTTAGAATTTGAATGCCAACATTGCTTCAAACTATTTGGTACATGCCACAGTGAATAATGTCTTACAAGAGACCCTGAGCCATCTCTCAGGGAATGTAATGTATGCAGTCACTCTGATACAGCCCTGAGACACCAGATAAACTACAGCAGGAAGGACGTGACAGTTCTCCACACTTTAGCTTGATTTCCCACAGTCATGTTCCTCACTCCAATAAGGTCAGGGACTCTGCACCCCAGCCCTCGACACAATGACACACACGCACAGACAGAACAGACAACACAACACACAAAGCCCTTTCATTCATGATGCACACAAAGCCTGACGCAGCTAATGCTGGAGAGGCTTGAGTGCTGTACATCAGCGATATAGGCTGGCGAGGCAAAGTGACATAGCGTGGCTGACAAAATAAACAGGCCGCGGAGCAGCAATCGTGAAGTAAATCTGAATATGCATGTGACTCATATGCTTTATGTTCATGACAGGGGTACTGCAATTCCAGCATGTGTGTACCAGTGGTCCGAGCTGAATATTTTTCCATCGTCATTTACATCAGCTGAGCTCACATGATTTTAACACCAACGATGCGTCCATTAGTCAATCTAAAGCAAATATTCTGATTAAATGTTACAGTAATTTCTAATTCCAAATGTTTCATGGTTTCTCAGTGGTGAGATTTAATTGCTTCTCTTGGTCTTTACTCACTAAATTTAATTGTTTTTATTGGGTTTGACGACCTTATATTGGGCTCTATAATTTTGTGATGGGCATGTTTCTCTGTTTTCCGATGTTGCATCAACAAAACCATTAATTGAGAAGATAACTGACTTATTATTTGATAATTAAAATAACTTTTAGCTGCAGCATAAGCTTCAACAAACCAACAGATACACACGCAGAACAGAGGGTAGCACTGTTTGTATAGACATCATGCACAGTACACAATCTAACACCAACATGTTTATGAACCACTAACACCAACACAAATATTATATAGGTACATTTTAAGATTTTGACAATTCTCAACATTCTTGTAAGTGTGTACAATAAGTGTTTGAGAGGAAACTTAAAGGGAAATTTCAGTTTATTTCAACCTGTCTCCTATCGTCCTAAATTTGTTTCAAGTAATTAGTGACATAAAAATAATAGTTAGCATGTTAGCCGTTAGCCTAGATACAGCCGTAGCGTCAGACCTGTTAAAACGTAAGTGAACGGGCAACCTTCAAGTGCAAAGTTACTCCACTAAACAAGCTTTTTTTCCACAAAGACCGCCTCATATCGTTAGGATAAATGTCAGAGAACATATAGAAAACGACATGTAAACGTGTTGTCTTACCTTATCGGTGTGCTGCCATGTTTGTTTACCATTTAGCTCTGCTTTCCAAAGCGTGCCCGAAATATATCTCGCAAGCTCTAGATAAAGCCCAGCTGGATACTACTCCAGGTGGAGGTGTCTCGTCCTCGGTCACATCCAGACCTTGAAAATAAGGCTGCAACCGGTCCCATTCCTTGCAACAGAGGCATTCCTCTTCTGTGGGCACTGGGGCACAGCATTCACAGGTACACCACCAATCTCCAGAGCTACGCAGCCTTGCAGCAGCCATTCCTCCTCTCTCGTCCTCTACCTGTTGCACCTCTCTCTCTCTCCTCCTCCGTTCTTCAATTTCACGAAGCTCTTCATCAGTGCATTCTGGCTCAAATAAATAAGGGCGGCCATAAAACTCTGCAAAATCAAATTCCTCCTCCACAAAGTCGAAGTCTGGCAAAAAGTCAGCCATTATTCTATAAATCTTTCATAAAATAAATGAATGAACTTTTCAGGCTACTGTCCGGTTCTGCCTTCCAGCTGTTGCTGCTTGTTCAGGCACGCTATGAGATCGCTGCTTGTTCTCGCGATATTTCGGCCGCGCTTTGGAAAGCAGAGCTAAATGGTAAACAAACATGGCAGCACACCGGTAAGGTAAGACAACACGTTTACATGTCGTTTTCTATATGTTCTGACTTTTATCCTAACGATATGAGGCGGTCTTTGTGGAAAAAAAGCTTGTTTAGTGGACTAACTTTGCACTTGAAGGATGCCCGTTCAATTACGTTTTAACAGGTCTGACGCTACTATGTGCCCGGCTGTATCTAGGCTAACAGCTAACATGCTAACTATTATTTTTATGTCACTAGTCACTTGAAACAAATTTAGAATGATAGGAGACAGGTTGAAATAAACTGAAATTTCCCTTTAACGTATACAAAATGTAAGCATAAAGACTCACAGTGTAGTTCAGTCCAGAGAGGTCTTCATCATCATTTTCCTGCAGCCAGTCGTAGAAGTCCTGAGCGTTATCTGTTGGGTCTCCCTCACCGTAGGTGGCCATGCAAAATATGGCGAGGGAGTTTTTAATGTCAGATAGACGGGACAGCTCCCCCTGGAAGATGAGACATCATAATCAGCGACAGTGAGCACTGATAAAGTAATAATGTAAGGAAGTTTGTATTTAAAATCTGTCTGGCTGTCTCAAGAGGCGTACTGACAGCGAACGTGCAAGAAGAGTTTGGCAATATATTAATATAATATCAATATCATGATATGAGACTAGATATGGTCTTAGATTTAAAATATTTAGATGTTTAGATAAAACATAAACACCATGGAGAACACTGTGTGGAGGTTGAGTAATCATGAGTCCACGTGTTAAATGTACTTTTATTGTCTGCAGACATTCACAGTGAAGCTGCGTCCACAGTTTCTGAAACAAAGACTGTCTACTTCTCACATTGGGGGAACATTTCTCCTCTAGACTGGAGAAAGTCATCTTTTCTATTATAAAGATCTCCTTGATTATGTCCATCCATTGTTTAAGGCTTAGAGGCTCAGATTTGTGCTGCTTTCTTGCTGGCAGTAAACAGTATTTTACACAAATACCAACTTTTTATTAATCACGTCTTCGCTTATTGCACTGAAACACAGGACCTTAACATCAATAGGTATATCCCAAAATTTTTTTTATAATTGAACATATTTTTCTCAGAAATACTTGGACACACCAAAAAATGTGGGAGTTACTGGCATTCATGTGTCCGCACTATGTCTTTCCTGGTTTTAAAGGCTACATTATGGTAAAGTGATATAATTTCCTGAACTTACCTAACTGTTCTATTATTTGCTTTTACCCACTTAGTCATTAAATTCACATTATGTATCAAAAATCTCATTGTGTAAATATTTTATAAAAGCACAAACAGTCAACCCTACAATATCACAGCAAAATCGATATTGAGGTATTTGGTCAGAAATATTGTTTTTGATTTTCTCCATGACGTCCTGTGTATAAGTCATTAAATGACAAACAAACCCAGGTATGTTATCTATGTCAATGATGGTTCCCACAGCAGTGTTGCAACACCTTCTTGGATAAAGCCTGAGGTTATAATATTGTGCACTGCATATTACTGTGATTGTAATAGCATACACATAAGGATATAGGCCTGCTGCGTCTTTGTGTGTCTTTCATACACTGACTTGTGTGGACATGTTTTATTTCAGCACAGTGAATTAGAAGAGATTGTATTACTCTGGCAGTTACTATAAATTGTTATTTGGCTGGTGTACAATCTGCCAGGGGATATGTATTATATTATCGTCAAAATGACTGAAGTCTCATGTCTGGAAAATGCAGGAGAATCAGATTATAACCACTGAGGTGTTAACCAAATGACTTCTGCAGTCCTCAGCACTGCACTGATACTTTTTCCATGATGAAACTGTCACAAATAATTAACTGGCAGCTATATTAAGTTAGATCCAAAAGAATGGGGAGGATCTCGGTTAATTTTAATTCTGTGGTTTGTGTGTTGTTCCACTGATGCAAATTACCATTTCGTACTCCTCTGGATCGGCAGCCATTCCTTTCATGCCGTAGCGCTGAGCGTCTTTGGACAGTCTGTTAGCAAATTCCTCTGCTGTGCCCGTCTGGGAGCCGTAGAACACAATGATGTTCTTGCCCTGGTTACAGATTGACAGAAAAGCATTTACTCGGGACATGTCAAAGCCTTCTCAGACGACTACAATAAAAAGCTGAGCCATTTCTCATGTCTGACAGGCTGCTTTATCAAACACAGACAATGTGCAAGCACAACAGATGCTGCAGATCTTTGGAAATCATCTAAAATATATTCAGAATGTACTTTCTCCATTGCCAACTAGACTACTTCTGCACATGACAGGGAGATGATATAACCCAAACTGCATGATGAACAAAAAAAAGAAGCTTCCCATGATTGGACTTCATTTCAAAGCAAATAACAAACAAAGACAGACAGACAAACAACCAAACATTTCTTCGACATACAGCTTGTCTTGACATAAACAAACAGCTACATCTGCACATGTATTTGCGGGAATCATGACATACTTTCTCCTTTCCCACAGTGTTGCTACGATAACTCATAACAAAGAAAAACAGAGACTAAATTAAATGGCACTGCGGACTAAAGTTCTTCTCTGCCACCATTATGGTATCTGAACTATTTGCTGCAAAACCACATGTTTCAAAACTACAAGTCTTTTCTCAAGGCTGCCTTGAGAACAGAGGACCATCAAAGTCAAAACAGTGTTTTGTAATCCAAACCTCCATATGGTATAATCACATTGGCAGAGAGACCATTACAGTCATCATTAGCTCCATCCAAAAGAGCAAAAGAGGAGAAAAACTAAATTTACTTGAACACTACAATCCCACTTTTTATCTGAAGTACTTTGACTTGAACATCAAACAGGTTTTAACTGGGGAAAACAACGTCAAGGGCCCAGTTTCAGAAAGAAGGGTTAACAAACTCTGAGTCCAAGCCTGAGCTCTGAGTTGATGAACGCTGAGATGGAGACTCTGAGATTTCAGTTTCGGAAACGCTGATCAGTGTAAAAAAAGACATTATCAATGGAGCTCTGATACTACGATTCACCATGGCGACAAATAAAAGGAAGAGCCTCCATTTTAATCCAGTGGACATGGAGATATTAATGCATCTATTGCCAGGCTCTGCATATATATATATATATATATATATATATATATATATATTCTTTTTAAAAAGAGCCTGAGTCAGAGTGGGAGAGGCATCATTAAGTTAACATAATGACGGTTTATTCAGTGATGTTCATTAATCCATCATTTAGGCCACAACCTACATCACATTTTAAATATATTTGTACAGCTTTAATGTGACGGGGACAAAACAAAGGACCAAGCAACTGAAGATGGAAAATATAGTTGAAGATTGGAAAAATGCATAAATCAAAGACATGGCGACACAACTGAAAGCCCACAGTCTGGACCAGTATTTTTTTTTTTTAAGATATTTTTTGGGGCTTTTTAGCCTTTATTTGATAGGACAGACAAGTGCGAAAGGGGGGGAGAGAAAGAGAGGGAGAGACATGCAGCAAAGGGCCACAGGCTGGAGTCGAACCCGGGTCGCTGCGGCAACAGCCTTGTACATGGGGCGCCTGCTCTTCCACTAAGCCACCGACACACCAGTCTGGACCAGTATTAATGTGGTCGGTGATTTACACTTAAAAAGGTACGGGGTTAAAATACTTTTTGTGACATCTATTTGGATCTTTGGCTCAAAAGCTTTCGGTGGCTTTGTTTCAGCTACTTTAACAAATGTTATAAATTCACATAGGTGATCATAGGTATGATTGTGAGTGTGAATGGTTGTCTGTCTCTATGTGTCAGCACTGTGATAGTCTGGCGACCTGTCCAGGGTGTACCCCACCTCCCGCCCAATAACGATAGTGCTCTAACAAACTAACAGCTGTCTTGTAAAGAGTCACAGTTTAACCTAGAAAAAAAACAATCCACTCGCAAAAAGACGGACAAACTCAAACTCAGAACCCATCATCTGACAACGATTAAGCATAAAAATGTAGGTATCCGAGTATAGAGATTAGGACTGGCTTTATGCAGTTAAATATTTTACCATGAGGGTAAAACCCTCTGTTCATTGAAATGACTGACAGCTCATAAAAGCGGTAACTTAAGACAGTCCTGAGTAACAAACTAATTTCCAAACAGGATTTTGATGTTGACAGACCTAAACCTCTAATTAATGCGCTTTGATATGCGCTTTGACACGGACTGAATCAAGGAGGAAATGAAACATCGTGTTCAGCTCTGTCAGAAGGAAGAACACGGAGAGATACTCAGGATTTGTTGCCAGTGAGCAAGTTAGGTTCACAGAGTCAAGTTTCCACAGTAACTAAACCAAAGTTTAAGTAACCTTTCTTTCTGAAACTGAAAACCCAGAGCTTCCCTCATCTCAGTGTCAACTAACTTGGAGTTGTCACGAAACCTGCTTTCTGAAACAGTCCCCTGGTTTAACGTTAAATACCCTGAGTAATGTTTTGAAACAATAGCAACTTAACTGCTCCTGGTGAATATATGTGTGTTGGAAACATGAGATGGTCGACACAGAACACAACCGAAGCAGAAGTGATGGGAAGGATTAAGTAACGTCACTCACTGTTTTCTTCATTTTCTCAATGAAACTGGTCTCTCTTGTGGTGGGTGTTCTGGAAGAAAAAAAAAACAGGTTAGACTTGTTATTTAAAACTATAAAGCAGTGACCACGTTCACCAAACATCAGTTTTAGGAAATGAAGAGAGAAAGTGTCGACTCATGAAATAATTATTTACAAGGTCATCCTACTTTTTTTGGGGCATTTGCCTTTAATGGACAGGACAGGTACGTTTGAGGGGGGAGAGAGAAAGGGGGGATGACATGCAGCAAAGGGCCACAGGCTGGACTCGAACCCAGGCCGCTGTGGCAACAGCCTTCTATATGGGGTGCCTGCTCAGTGCTCCACCAGCTAAGCCACTGACGCCCCCAAGGTCATCCTACTTTTATTTACAGTGCAGTTCGATAATTTTCACACTGGAGAGTTGGAGGTACTCTTTTTAATTCAAACACCTTACTAAATCTTTTATCTGTATAAATCTGAGGTGAATTCACAACATAGTAAAGAGTTTGACTTTTCCAAGTGGAAATAGAGGCCTGTTTTACTGATTTAACCACAAACATCACTGGTGTAAACAAGCCTTTAACAGCACTACAGGACACCAGAAATGCACATTTAGCTGTTGTCTGGTGTTAGTCTGGCAATGATGTGGCCATCTGTCAATAAATCTGAGTGCCAGCAGGTTCTGTCTTCTGGTGCAGGATCATGAGATTTGATCATTTTACTGACATCTACATCACAGCTCGTACCTTCAACCAGACAACAGGAAGGGAACACTGACTGACGCACCATGTATTAATATTTAATTAGCCTTTATAAAGTTTAAATATTGCAAATACAAATGTCACTTTGGCAGCTTACTAGAATAATAAAACTGTTTGATTTTCAGTCCACTTCATGCATTTTGCTGCAATAAAACTTAATGTGAAGATTCAAAGCAAGATTACAGTTGGACATGGATGAGTTTAATGAACAATGGTCCCTGGTAACGGGCAATGCCAGAACTCTAGCTACCGCTCTTTGTCCTTTTGTTTGCTTTTTAAATTGGTACTATTGTTACTGCCCTGCTCTACATATAGGTGTATTTCCTGTGCTCTTAAATGTAGGGTTTTTGCACCGACATACAAGGTGTACTATAGGAAATGATATCACTTGTGTAGATGTGTTTACCATTGTTGAATGTGAGCATGAGAAAACCTAAAATAGGGTTTAAGATGTGAATTTTGATGTACACATCTCCTCCGTATTGTACTTTATGTTAAGTGTTTTGTGCTATACATTGAATAAATAATAAGTTCAAAAAGAAAAATGAATGAACCAAAGATTAAACAGATATTGACAAAGTTTTCCTTTGGGAAACAATTCACAGTTGGAAAAAAAGGTAATAAATTGCAATATGTGTACTCAGCATATCTATGGTATCATGGGGCCTCTGGTGATTCCCAACTGCATCATCTACTACGTAACAAACATCAGAGTAAAACTGGCTGATCTATCAACTTAATATTTTGCTGACCTTTAGGAAAACTGCATCGTCACAAGTCATATGATCAGAATTGCAAAAGTCAGATTGTAACAGTGCTCAGGATTCTCAGAATGAGGGTGGCTGAGCCGGTGGCTAGCAGCTAACAGTGCTAAGTCCATTAACTGTGCTAAACAACAGCAGCAGTGCTGACAGAGCTAATGGTGTTAACCAGGGCAGAAGCAGTTGGTGGGCGCTATGCTTCCTCGATGACGCCATCCCGACATCACGGGTAACCACCGTGTGAACGCAGTGCAAAACAGCAGCCCTGAGCTAGCCATTAGGATACACACATGCACTAACATGGACATGCAGCCAGAGCGTCTACCACAACAAACCACAGAAAAGCTCAGATCACAACATACACAGAGGTAGCATGACCTCACTCTCTGTTCAGGATGCCATTATTCCACTACATCTTTACATAGCAAACAGCCATTGGCCACTATATGAATGCCCTGAGTGTAAAACACAGAATCTTTTAACACTTATCAGTTACTGAATCTGTTTTATGCACATGAAGAGCTTCATCTGATGTATTGCAAGATTTCTTTGGTTTAATTTTATGTGATTCCCTTATTCATTCGCCATACTGCGATATATAATCATTTCAAAAACATATTCTCTTAATAGCAACTTGTGAATTTAAATAATCAGCATTGAAATAAATGTGCTGCCAAAACTCTCGGGGTAACATGGTTAAACTGTCCAGTCATTGTTAGTGTTGTTGCTAACAACAGGGAGAAGCAGAGCAATGACTCAGCAGCCATACAAGCATTAGTCATATTAACTATATGTACAAGGCATGTGCTAAACATTAGCATACATCATGCAGTTTTCCAATATTAAAAAGCGTGAAGTGGTTGATTCATGATAACTTCAGGTTACAGCTCATGGTAATTCAAAATATTGATTCAGATTCATCCAGGAAGTAATTAATGGACGGGAACAGATCAAAACAACATGTGTGTTAGTAAAAAAGGGAAGTAAATCTATTATGGAGCTGAATAAAAGGCAGTGCCGCTTCATTCAGCATCAAAGCTCCAAGTGGACAGCTGCACTGAGAAAGGATTAAAAAGGCCACACATAACTACAAGCAGAGATAGTACGCCAGATGAATGTTTTCTGATTTTCCATATCCAAAAGCAACAAGGCTGTAGGATAGCCATGAACGCTACGAGTAGACACAATATACTAATTTGCTATATTTGACCTCTAACACACATTTAGTCAAACAATTTACAACCTAAGGAACAGCGGTGTGCAGAGTGGAGGCATGTGGGACTGATGCCCAACATGCCATAAAAATGAGCCCCCGTGGTTAATACGGGCCGCTCTCTGGAGCTAAGTGTAAATTCCTGATCGAAATTTGAAACAAGCCTTTGCCCCCGAGCTGACGCATTCCCCACAGATTTAGCAGTATCTGTCTGAGCACCTTTCAGCTGAGACCATCTGCTTCAGCGGCCCTGAAGTCACTCAACGTAGAGGATTTTTCTGCATCATTAACAAATAGCCAGGTGACCAGAGTTCAAAATCTGGAGTGCCATGTGTAAAACTGAAAATAAAATGTGTACAGCAAAACACATCCATCTGATTTAATCTGTGTAACACAAACTAATATTTAATGATATTGTGAGAATCATTTTGTGAGGATATGGATCGATAGGATCATTAATAACTGCCCAACTGGGAATTTTATGGGTTACTAAGTTTCATTTTCATCTTGTATTCGCAGAGTACAAAGTCTTAGAAGAATATACAGGAAAGAAATAAATAACATGCCAACAAAATCATCAGTCACATCATCAGTGTTGTGGATCTACTAGCTGCAGTAACATCATTCAAGGAAGACAAAGTTGTCTTTGCATATCACACGTTTTGAATATTAGCATTCCTAAAACAGGAACAAAGTAATATGCCACGCCAGTTTGACGCTGATAACATGCAAATGCATGATCTCAAACACCTTTTCCTTCCTGCAATGGCTCGAGTCCCACGTGTAAACACACTCACTCATGCTGGCATTCAGTCATTGTTTGAGTAATTTACAGTTTAGTCCAAACAGTCCAGAGCTCATCATCTGTGTATATTGTCTAATTTTCCATTCATTCATCCACACAGGAAGTAAACCTTTTCAAACAAGCACAGTAAGTCACATCAGTCTTGCCCTGCAGCACTCAAACATGGAGGTGATTTTAGGATGTTACAACCAATGACATGTTTCTGGCTATTAATTTTAAAAGCCCTAATAAATGTAAACAAGGTGGAAATGTGCGAAACAATGATGGCTAACGGAGCAGTGTTTGAGGAGCTTGTGGAAAAGGGGAGAAAAAAACAGAAGCCCCAATAATCAAATTGTGTTTGTAGTCGAACAGATTTCATGACCATCTCTTACATAACCTACTGGGAACATTGTATGGCTTTTGAAACTGCTATCTCGCCACTGTGTGTGCGAGAAAAAGGCAAAATACACTTAGTGTAGAGCTTAATCTGGGAACAAGCCACAAGTTCAACATTTACTGTACAAATCACTCACAAGGTGTCACTGAAAAACTTCAACGCACACGTGTGATCTCCGTCTGTCAAACTAAACAATACCCAGTGACAAATATTTACTACTATTTTAAACAAGAATCATTAGTCGGCCTTAGACGAAGCAGTAAATCAGACTCTTTACTGACCTCTCAGCAGCATCTCTCCTGTCCTCTGGCAGGGAGAAGACACAGCCCATGGCATGCAGCCCTGTAGCTCACCACTGCCACTAGCACCACTGGCTAGGCCACGCCGGGAACCGCCACGCTCAAAATCAAAAGCAGGACGTCAACGCTCCACAACCACAGGATGGAAAAACAAAACCAGTCCAGAGAGACAGCCGGACACTCGCAGATTTGGAAGAGCTGCCTTCACCTCAGAGGCTCCAACACGATCTGAACTCTGCCTCTTCCTGTGCTGCTCTCTGAAATCAGCAGCGTCTGTTCTCTACACACACAGAACTCCACACACACACAGACTACAAGCCCTGTCAGTGTCTGGCAACCGCTGAGGACACAATGGTGGGAAACTGACTTTCCCATAAAATGTAGCCGAACTGCAGACCCACACTTTTGACTCACACAAACACACACTGAAACACTCTACGGGCTGAAAATGCCTTCCTCCTCATCCCCGCCCCTTTTCCTCTCCGGTCTGAAAGGTGTTGGGAACGAAAAAGTCTACAAGATCCATTCTGAGCATTTGGCTGGTTATCAGAGCAACTCCTCGGAGGACTACTGAAGGAGGGGGGAAAAAGCTGTGAATGGTAGTTTTTTTTTCTAAAGTATCCCCCGCCCCCATCTCACTGGAGGAGAGAGGGGAATGTCATTGCTATGGCAACCTCATTTATCATAAAAGGATTCCATTTGTGACATGGCCTTTCTCCAATGGCAGAGCAGCTCAGCCCACACACACACATGCACACACACACACACACTAAAAAGAAAAACAGGGGAATGGGGAAAGAAGAAGAAGAATGAAAAAAAAAGTAACTCAGGGCAAAGAAAGGGTTGCTTGTCTTTTGCCTCAACTTTCCACCTTTGGAGAGGACTCACAAAAGCAGCTTGGCTCGCCCTCCTCGTTTGCTCTCCAGGGAACTTTCAAAATGGGTTCAGGGCCAAAAACAAAAGCACAGGAAAGACATGGAAGACTACGCCCCCCTTCATAACAGTTAGGTAATCACTGCTCCCTTTAAGGGGAGGGGAGACCAGCTCTGTGCTCCCTTCCTGTATTCCCGCCCTCCACAGATGCACACTATTCCCAAAGCAAAACGTGCTCTACAGGGGTCTTTCCCCCCTTCAGGGCCAGCCTTCTGTTTCTACACAAATGGTCAGGATCTCCCCCGCTCGGTCCTCCAACACTGTCTCCATTCACATAGCTACGCAAGACCTCAGCCACAATGAGTGAGGCTGCTGCTGGCCCCAGGCTTTACTATGGTGACCAAGGAAATTGTGTTGTGGGTGGGGAGGGGCTTAAAAAAGTGGCCATTGGAGGGGGAGTCCAGTGAAATTAAGCCAAGCCTCCACCACTCCAAATAATAAGCGATGAGTAGGCTTAACGCCATTATTACATAATTACCTAATTGTGATTATTTGAGCTGATTGCAATCATTGTGCACATGAAGGGAATTTAAAGCCAAGGTTACAAGTGTGCCAACAAACAGAAATTAAGTTAATTAAGTAACAGTTAATTAAGTGCATTTCCATCTGCTTGGTTGAGGCAAATAAAGCATCTACCTGAGCACAATGTTCTTATGTCAAGAAAAAACATGGAAAAAGACAGGTTTGTAGTCTTGACCTAGGGCAGGTTCTTCCATTTCACCTCATATTATTTCATTAATATTTAAGCAAGATGATTACAGAGAGGTGCTGGTAACACGTTTCTTAACGTATAGCAGAGTCTGCTCTTGGTCTCCCCAAAGTGCATTAATGTCTTGGACAGCTACGGGGAAATTTATTCTGTAGTTGTCACTTCCATCCAGCTTTTCTAATAAGCTGATTCTCTCTACACCAAATCTCAGCTACCAAACCACAGCTATGCAGATGACACTCAACTATTCTCGTCTGTTCCCCAGACTGAAACCTTGGTGACACAACAAATCTCTGCTCGTCTGGCTGACATCTCTGAGTGGATGTCTGCACAGAGCTGCTCTTCCTTCCAGGAAAGGCATCTCCCATCCGTCATCTCTTCATCACCATTAGGAACTCTGTAGTGTCCGTGACTCTGACTACAAGGACTAGGGTGTGACACTGGATAACCAGCTGTCTTTTGCTGCTAACATCTCTGCAACAACCCACTCCCTCTGACTCATTCTCCACAACAACAGGAGGACAAATTCATTCCTCACCCAGGAGGGGGCGCAGGTTCTGGTCCTGGCCCTTGTCATCTCATGCCTATATACTGCAATTCACCTCTGGCTTGTGCGCCTGAATAGGTCATCTGACCTCGGCAGCTCACCAAGAATGCAGCAGCCTGGCTGATCTTTAACTTTCCCAAATTCTTCCACACTAATCTGCTCCACCAAATCCCCCATTCACTCCTGGTGGATGCTCAAATCCAATTAAAGACACGGGTACTTGCCTATCATATTGTGAATGGCTCAGGCCCATCATACAAGCATGACATGGCCTGTCCAATATGCTCTGTTACTGCAAATCAACTTGCTACTCCCTCGGAGTGAAGGGGGCTCAGCTAGCACTCTACAAAGTCAAGACTGCTGCGTTGACTTCGCAATGGTGGCACAAACTCCCCATTGACATCAGGACAGCAGAATCTCTACATGTTCTGTCGCTGACTGAAAACTCATCTGTTCAAACCCAACCGTATCCCATAAAATAAAACAAAAATGAATCGATGAATTCAAAATACTCTCCCCTGCGATTAAGCAATAGTTTACACTGGCTTTCTGAGCAGCCATTGAAATTAACAACATGAATTTACTTACAGTTGCAAAGCCAAACACAACAGCACCACAGTGTGGCATAAAATGAAACCAAAAAGACAATTAAATCTTTAATCAGAATTATCTGTATGGCAATGAATCGTCAGCTGAAATTTAATGATTGTGAACTGAGGCCTAGAGACACTCTCGCAGGAGAGAGAGGGGGAGATCAGATAAGTTCCTGAGAGAGAGAAGAGGGACTGTGTAACAGTGCAGGACAAAGAGACAGAGAAAACAAAGGTCGCTCCTAGTGACACATTTACAAGCTACAAGCCGTGCACTCTCACACACTTGCAGGGCGCATGTAGAGACAACTTGATACCATCTAAGTGAAGGATAATACTGTTTTTCTAACTGCATTTACGTAATAGGAAAGGAACCTAGTGTATACATATACAGGAGACTACTTAAGAGTTAGATCTGGCTTGCAATATAATAATACTAATACTAATACTAATAATTAACATATACTGTGATGGATACTCACGGTGTGTCAAGCTTCTTGAATTCGGGGATGGGCTCGGGCTTCTTGCGGGACATGAACCAATAAAGGACAAGGCCAACAATCAGGGTGAAGAGGAAGATGTCCAGGTTGCTGAAAAGAGGCTCCTCTTCCTCCACCATTGGCTCGGTGTGGGTGGTGGTCTCAGCGTCCATGTCTGCCACAAAAAGTTAATCAAATTTGATCAATGGGCCAAATATTTCATAGTACTCTTGTATAATAAATCCCTTTGGACTGTTGGCTAGATTAAACAAGCAGCTTGAAGTCAGTTGTTTTGACCGTGAGGAAGATGTGTTACTTTTTTACTATTCTATAGACTGAAAAATTAATCTAAAACCACCCACCAGTTTTTTTTTTAACATAACCATAATCTTATAATGATTGAGTGAGGTGAGATTTAAAATCAGCATTTTAAAAATGAGTGTTGGTTCTACAGTCTCAGTTAAAAATTCCCACTGAACCAAACTGGGGGCTCTGGCATAAAACTGGTTAAAATGCTGCACAGGACGATATGATTGCTAACATATGTGTGCAGCATTCTACATGCCATACCATACAATGATAGCTTTTGTGCATGCATTATTGGACAATTAGCTCTAGGTATTATAACATCATAACCTACTTCTTCCGACACAGCAAGAATTTCTTGTCGTGCATCAACAACGGCGGCTCTTTTCACACAGAGCATGAGAGGACTTCATGTTCTGAGCTCTCAAGTTTCAATTTGGTTCAAGGACTGAAAACAAAGAGATCCGATTCTCTCTGATTCCTGTAGGCTGGCTGCTGCACTACGAGAGAGCCGCTTGACTAACATAGCCATGTACACAGTAATCGGCTTGCTCACTACAAGACCTCTGACTTACTGACAGATAAGGAAAACCACTTCAGCTATGAATGCACAGGGTTACCTGTGTGCCAGACCTCAGTAGGCACACAAGTCATGGTGACTTCACAGCTTGTGATAATATAATCAGGAGAAAACATATTACCAATAAAACCAAAAGTATTTTACTTTATCTTTTGTTTTTAACATCTTTTTTCCTCTGTCATGAATGTTTTGATTATCTGCACTTTGTGTTGCATTTTATGCATCAATTGCAATATATAAATTAAGTTTTACCTATTGTTATTATTAATATTATATTTAAGAGTTTAAAAAGTCTGTTAACAATGCATTAACTTATATTCACATTTTATGCAGAAGCACACAAATGTTTTGATAAAGATAACTTTAGTTATTAAAGAACTGAGACTGTGCGAGATTTCTGATTGCCAAAAATAGTTTCAAATTACCTGAAGTAGACCTCTGCCATCCCTGTGCTAATATTTCTTGTTATTTTATCAGTTGACGTACACAGATAAGATAACTGCAATATGAACTAGTTTATCTGCTGGGACAATTAACCTGTGGATAAATTTAATGGGGATTTGGGAGTACTGTAAGGCGCTATAACATCAGTATTAACTTTTTCCCAAAAGCAGAAATCCAAACACACTTAAGGGACACCTGGCTTTTAATTGATATTTATCATCATTTTGTTGTTTTGCATTTTGTCTTTATTGTAGGGTCCACAGTATAGAAGCAGGAAAAAGGAGGGCAAAGACATATGATATGCACCAAGGGTCCCCAGCTGTAATCAAACAAGGAATACCAACCTACAATAACCTTTGTGGTTCAGTTGAATTGTACTGGATTTCACTAAGAGGTATATTTAGTTCACCACATCTCTATAAATCAGTAAAGAATGAATAATTTTCTAAAAATAATGTTAAGTCTGATCAATCTAAACTAATGGCCACAATCTACACCACGGGTACAGTGTCATTGTCTTTTGTCTGTTGTGTTATAATATCCATGCCGACTTCGTTGTGAGTCATCTCTCAGGAGGCTCAATTAGCAGTCCAAACTGAGAACACCAGTATCACCTGTCACGTCCATAATGTATTATATATGTAGGTGTAGGGTTATCTGGCACAGGTAGTAACAAGAGGAGACAAGCCTAACTACACAGGAAATTATTAATTCATTACTTTGACAATCAAGACTAGTTATTTTTTACTTGTTGATTTCACAGCCTGTGGAGTATGGCCTTTCAAAGACATGACATGCAGGAGAAAATGCCCATTAATTTAAGGAAGTGACTATTCCAGATGAGGAGAAGAAGCCAAGTACGTGACACACACACTGTATCCACTGTGTGTGCGCCAACTACAGGCTAGCACATGGGTTATTCAAAGTCATGTGAGACTGCCAAGAAAGCCAAATTAAAGAATCTTCAATAGCTGCTGCTATCGAGGGGCTTAAATGATCAATGAAACCAGATGTGGACGAGGTTTACAAAAGTTCACTGACAATCAGCCTCTTCTGCTTAAAGCAAACACCGGTATTGTGTAACACTTGACGTATCTGCGCCGGTTAACGACAGCGTGTATGAATGTTACACGTGTAATTCAGACACCAGATTTATTTGTTTAGATTAATTAAGTCATAGCTGACGTTTCCTGTCCAGAAAATAACGCTGGTGTTCAAATAACACTGTGATTATTGAAAAGATAACCAGCGAAACAGGAGTTTGGGCCCCGGCTATTCCCTGGAACGTGCCAACGCTGGTTCAAGACATACGCTTTTAAAAATGACAGTTTAATCTAGAGTCAAATAGTGTTGTCTAAAATATACAAAGCTTGTATTTTCAACTTTAGCTACACACCAAAGAAACGAGTAATATGAGTTAGCCACAGTTTGCGTAACACCGGAGTCAGCACGTCCCTTTAGCTAATGTTTCACTGAAAAAAACTAACTGTATTTTAAGTTTCTAGTTTCTAAGTGAATCTATTATCGCTTACGTGTAATTCCCACAGACTGCCACAGACTTCAAGTCGATGTAAAACAACTTTAAGACGTGAGTTTGGTGTCAAGCTTACCTTCGCCTCCCCTCTCTGTGTCAGGCTCACACTGTGCTCAACGCGGAAGAAAACTTTACGCCATGTAGGATCAAACCAACTCCATCCTGGCCGCGGGGGTGGACCCGTCCACTCTCAACACCAAATAAATTAAATGTACTCATATTTTCATTATTAAAACGCTGCACACGCTTTTCTTTTAAAGAGACGCTTCCATATAAATTCCCTGTTCAAACTAAGCGTGTTTATTTTCTTTTTATTTCTGCGAACACGTGTCTCATCATGGACGGGTCCTCAGAGGCATTACCTAATATCGCTGTGCGTACGTAACCTGCTATAATAAATAACTGTCGAGGTGCAGCAGGCAAAGGGTCATGGTTATGCAATTTACCCAGCACAAGAGACTGTGTATCCTCACCGAAAGGCAGACTCATCAAAAGTGTCCTTCTCGCCTCCAGGGGTGTTTATGTTCACAGTGCCAAGGACACATGTTGCACAGACCATCTACCTGTGAGGATTTTCTGCATGGTGGAAGAAGTTTTCAGGTTATTCACTTAAGTAAAAGCAGCAAGGCCACATTATTTAAAAGACAGTCTGTCATGCATTCAAAGTTTTGAGTAAAACAGCCAAATATCACAAGTGTTTTCATTTTAACTGTAGGTATAGCGTGTACTGTGTGAGTGTATATGGAATTACTGTCTTCCTAGTGCTCCATAAATGCAGTTTAAATGAAGGACCTTGCCATATCCATACAAGACATTATACTGTACAGTTATCTACAAGACTTGCGTTAACCATGTACAGAATAATAGGCCTACCAGGCTCTGTGGTTGTATATATTCAAAGTTTGGTCCTAGTTTTTAGTTTTCTGTTAAATTTCCAGTTCTAATTTTGGTTATTTGTTCTTAAGGTTTACGTTTATTTGTGCATTTAGATATAAAGAACAGAGATAAGTAGAACAGTTTCATGGTACCTCACCTAAAGGGAAGAATAGAATATGCATAGCTTTAAAAAATATGACGACGCAGAGTAAAATGACAATAATACACATAT
This sequence comes from Epinephelus lanceolatus, assembly GCF_041903045.1. Classification (NCBI taxonomy): domain Eukaryota; kingdom Metazoa; phylum Chordata; class Actinopteri; order Perciformes; family Serranidae; genus Epinephelus; species Epinephelus lanceolatus. The sequence goes on from NC_135737.1 coordinate 33,237,846, forward strand.
CTTCCACACAAGCAACACTGCTGAGGAGAAATAAACAGAACATTAAATCAGTATTATGCAGAAATTTGGGGCTTTTATATCTTCTCATATACCCATTTCTGTTTCCTTATGTTGTCCTTTGTTCATCTGCATTTTCCCATTAGGATTAATGAAGTGCTTTACAGGCCTGTCTATCTTATACTTTATATTTCTGGCTCACTACATGTCAAATGAGCTTTTAACTCCACTTACTTTTCAAATACCAAATCAGTTTATACAACATGAAGCATTATTACATACATAAATTAAGATACCCAGTAGTACATTAATATACTGAATTAGCTCACCCTTTAAATTACAAAATTATTCTACTGTTAAAATATGAATACATCATTAATTGTGATGCAGAACAGTAATAACAGACAGGGGCCTCTCTGCATGATGAGTACTTTTACTTTCAGTAGTTTAAGTACAGTTTGTTGCTAATACTCCTGTACTATCGGACTTTTATAAGTTTGGTACTGCTTGTTTGACTTAAGTAAATAACTTAAATACCTCAATTTCTGCCTGCCAGTGTTATATTGTATGATTTTGATTATTATTTCTAATTTTAATGTTGTATTAGCAGGCGGAGCTGGAGCTCATTTTGATTAGGACTGCGAGGCAGTCATCAATGAACCACATTTTGTAAGATCTTCATGAGTTTTGTACAATATACAAAATAAATAGCTACTACTGCTTTCAAATAAATGTTGTGGAGTGAGATATAATAACCTATTTTCTTCCTTAATGTAGTGGAGTAGAAGTGTAAAGTATCTATAAATGGAAATACTCATGAGTGAGTCTACTACATACTCCGATTGGTTCTATCTCAAGTTAAAGTTGCATTCTGTGTGAAATTACAGGGAGGAAATACCTGTCCAGTGTAATATAATACGATAGAATGAGATGTACTTTTTAAATCTCTGCAGGGAAACTCAGAGTTTACACGCCCAACTTCAACTCAACCGTATAATAGGAGGGGAAAAAACAGGAATAAAGGGCTGCAATTAAACAGACACATGTATGCAAGTACAAAATATGTAGAAGTACTAAAAAAAAGAAAAAAAAATCACAGAGGCTGATGTGTCTGTAAAAGCAAATATTTATTGGGTTTTATTCATTTTTACCTTTTACTATACAATTAATGTCACTAATTATACAAAGATAAGAACATAGAGGTATTATGAAGGATACTTTAATCTTAATGATGCTTGATTTGACATAAAACTTTTTACATGAAGTTTACAGTCTACATGTTCTGCAATAATAGCTGTGACTTGTAATAATTTGATGACACAGCAAATAATGTGCAAATAATGACAGCAATAAATGACGTGAGCTTTTCATTTTTAATTATAGTATGTATCACAGACTCTTTGGTTTCTGCTTCCTGTTCTTGACCTTGTGACGAACGACAGCAACAGTGGTGAAGAAGTTTCCCATGAACAGAATGAGGAAGCAGAGACCACACATCAAGACCTGGCATCACATGGAACAAAGGGAACAAACCGTGAGTAAGCATAATAGCTTTTATTCGTCATCATTTCTGGAGGGGATCAGGTTGGGATGCAAAAACTTAATATAATGTATTATACAAAACATGTTTTAGCCATGCAGATAATAAGTGTTAGGTTACTGTAGGACAGATGATGGATAGAGCAAATCGTTAGCTGTTGTAAAAGCAGGAACAGGGTGAAATAATCCAACTTTGGTAACTGTGAGTTCACTGACCTGCCATTCTTTACAGTCTGGGAGCTGAGCCATTCTGAAGAGAGAGAGGCCATTGAAGAGCTGCCAGAACTACAAGACAAAACACGAGGACTTAAGACTTTGTGTTGTAAAAAAAAGTGTTTGAAGCTTTGCAAACGTAGACAAAAGCTTAAGCTGTTATTGAGATCAAACACCTGAACATTGTCTCGAGTCATGCCTACATATGCAGAGTAATGTTAAGTCTAGAATGACATCAGCATTATCAGCATTTTTTCATCAATTTGTCTGTGTCAACCAGTCTTAACCATGACAAAGCGGGATTTATAAGCAGAGGATATTTCTCAAGTTCTGTTGCGAATCAGGTCACTGTCACACATTGTACTCACATGACCAAAAAACAGGAAGGGCAACAGAAACGTCAGCCCTTTCCACATCCACGACTGAAACCCCTCTAAAAACAGAAAGCAGAAAAGTCTTTCAAGCACCTTTTTTTAAACTTCAACATTTGTATAATACAGCAGAGACAATGAGGAGCCTGAGACGTGCCAAACGGAGCATCATTGTGTCTCAAATCTTCACTAAATAGTCAAATATGCCTGGCTGAGTGTGTCTGTGTTCTGTGTCCTTGGCATGCTACAGTGTATCTCACCCACAGTCAGGTCCATGTTGTGTCTCTCTCCAAGGGCTCGCAGCCTGTACAGGCATCCACTTTGATAATAGCACTGCAGACACTGAACAAAACCTGTGCGTTCCAGATAAAAAAGTGAGGCTTTGGTTTGATTCAGAAAAGACTGAATGTGTTTCAAGTACTTCGACCTTACTTTGATACAAAGAGTAGGCAAGGAACTGGTTCCTGAATGTCTTGTACAGGTTCCCATCTGGCCTTGAAAGTGAGTGAAAGGGAGAATATTTTTTATTATATAGAAAAAAAAATTATATTTAATGGATTTTCTTTTTTCCTCGATAGGAACAGAAAGTTCATGTTTAAATGAAGGAAAGTTATTGTCTTTTTGTCATCTCGGTGATTTAACCTTCTGAGACCCTGCATCCTCATATGAGGACATCACATTTTGGGTTTACTTGACCTTATACTTCATTCTGCTTAACTTAAACCTGTTGTCCTCGTTTGTGGACACTTGTTGTGCCATCTAGTGGCAGTAAGAGCACAGTACTCCAATCCATGTAAAAACAAGATGGCAGCCATCTCTGCCAAGTCAGTCTGCAGCCAACTCTGACACAAACGTTGACAAGGTACAAAACCTGAATACATCCAATGGTTAAAACTTGTGATAATAATAATAATAGAGTTTACCTGTTTATTAGTCTAGAGTTTTTATCTCCATCTACTCACCATGTCAGCATCACACCGGACAAAAATGCAGAGACGTAGTGATGAAAAACCCACCAGCCTTTGATTCTATGATACAGGATACATTTTATTAGATATTTAGATGACATGTTTTTACACTTTGTTAAAGCAGCTGTGCGGAACTTTACGTTTTCGTTGATTATATTTCCCCCTTTGGTCGAAGCAGTATGACACCCACAGTCTGGTGTCGTAAAATTCCGACTGCAGCCGGCATTCGGCTTCATTCGTAAAATCTCGACTGCAACCGTCAGTTTCCGCATGCATTTGTTTTGGAGAGCGAGAGGAAAATCATAAATGTTCTGGTGTAGCTCTGAATTTCTTATAAACTGAAGACAACTGCCTGCTGTATATTTGTGTTCATGGTCACAGTCACAGATAATTTTGTGGTGTTTGTTGTAACGTTACTAGACAAAAGCGGTTCACATCAGCTAATGTTACATTTAGCTTGCTTATAACTTCCATGTCGTCATACAGTACAGGCCAAAAGTTTGGACACACCTTCTCATTCAATGCGTTTTCTTTATTTTCATGACTATTTACATTGTAGATTCTCACTGAAGGCATCAAAACTATGAATGAACACATGTGGAGTTATGTACTTAACAAAAAAAGGTGAAATAACTGAAAACATGTTTTATATTCTAGTTTCTTCAAAATAGCCACCCTTTGCTCTGATTACTGCTTTGCACACTCTTGGCATTCTCTCCATGAGCTTCAAGAGGTAGTCACCTGAAATGGTTTCCACTTCACAGGTGTGCCTTATCAGGGTTAATTAGTGGAATTTCTTGCTTTATCAATGGGGTTGGGACCATCAGTTGTGTTGTGCAGAAGTCAGGTTAATACACAGCCGACAGCCCTATTGGACACCTGTTAAAATTCATATTATGGCAAGAACCAATCAGCTAACTAAAGAAAAACGAGTGGCCATCATTACTTTAAGAAATGAAGGTCAGTCAGTCCGGAAAATTGCAAAAACTTTAAATGTGTCCCCAAGTGGAGTCGCAAAAACCATCAAGCGCTACAACGAAACTGGCACACATGAGGACCGACCCAGGAAAGGAAGACCAAGAGTCACCTCTGCTTCTGAGGATAAGTTCATCCGAGTCACCAGCCTCAGAAATGGCAAGTTAACAGCAGCTCAGATCAGAGACCAGATGAATGCCACACAGAGTTCTAGCAGCAGACCCATCTCTAGAACAACTGTTAAGAGGAGACTGCGCGAATCAGGCCTTCATGGTCAAATAGCTGCTAGGAAACCACTGCTAAGGAGAGGCAACAAGCAGAAGAGATTTGTTTGGGCCAAGAAACACAAGGAATGGACATTAGACCAGTGGAAATCTGTGCTTTGGTCTGATGAGTCCAAATTTGAGATCTTTGGTTCCAACCGCCGTGTCTTTGTGAGACGCAGAAAAGGTGAACGGATGGATTCCACATGCCTGGTTCCCACTGTGAAGCATGGAGGAGGAGGTGTGATGGTGTGGGGGTGTTTTGCTGGTGACACTGTTGGGGATTTATTCAAAATTGAAGGCACACTGAACCAGCATGGCTACCACAGCATCCTGCAGCGACATGCCATCCCATCCGGTTTGCGTTTAGTTGGACGATCATTTATTTTTCAACAGGACAATGACCCCAAACACACCTCCAGGCTGTGTAAGGGCTATTTGACCAAGAAGGAGAGTGATGGAGTGCTGCGGCAGATGACCTGGCCTCCACAGTCACCGGACCTTAACCCAATCGAGATGGTTTGGGGTGAGCTGGACCGCAGAGTGAAGGCAAAGGGGCCAACAAGTGCTAAACACCTCTGGGAACTCCTTCAAGACTGCTGGAAAACCATTTCAGGTGACTACCTCTTGAAGCTCATGGAGAGAATGCCAAGAGTGTGCAAAGCAGTAATCAGAGCAAAGGGTGGCTATTTTGAAGAAACTAGAATATAAAACATGTTTTCAGTTATTTCACCTTTTTTTGTTAAGTACATAACTCCACATGTGTTCATTCATAGTTTTGATGCCTTCAGTGAGAATCTACAATGTAAATAGTCATGAAAATAAAGAAAACGCATTGAATGAGAAGGTGTGTCCAAACTTTTGGCCTGTACTGTATATTGAAGTGAAACAACGTCTAACGTCTAAGTTGCGGTACGAAAATTACATACCTGTCGAAAAGGGCCAACTCAGGAACCTTTCAAATCTCTCAGCTCTCTCCACTTGGTGAATGCCCGACCGAGGTTTACACACGTTTGGGCTCGAGCCCTATCACTGTCCCGTTTAGCCTTCCTCTGTTCTTTTTCTTTTAGATGGTGCTCCTTTGTTATCCGCCATGACATTGAAAGTACAACCAAGTCCTTATAGATACATCTGGTAAAACTGTTATGTGTTCTACCTTCCGTTTTCAAAACCACTAGTCTGATCAAAAAATCCAAATCATCAACCTGCCAGTTAGTTCCCCTTCCAACTGCTCTTGTTAAAGCCACCGTTCCCTCTCTGGCCCCTCTCATCACACACATAATCCATTCTTCCCTCACCACTGGAATTGTTCCCTCACCCATAGACCGTGGAACCGGGGGGGCCAGGGGGGCCATGGCCCGGGTAACTTTTGTACTCTGACATAGAGGGCTGCATTGGGATTGGGTCCCACGGGTCCCCATTAAACAGTAGAAGAAGAAGAAAAAGAAGAAGAAGAAGATGTAGCCTAGCGACAGGATGTCAACACAGGAACTTGGTGCACATGCATGAGCGTTTCCACTCCATATTTATTCATGAATGGACGAATATGGCCTGAACCAGCTTTCATACCAATTTGCCGCTTGCTCCACCTGTCTGTCTGTCTGTCTGTCTGTCTGTCTGTCAGCTCCATCTGTCATGAGACAAACATGAAAGAAGACGTGCAGTTTATTGTGTTTCACCGGCAAAAAACAACGAAATAGGAGTGCTATTCCTGACCAGTGCATCAAAAGACATGCAGACCAGGGAAAAGAAACAAACAACCCCATGAATCTCTTTATTAATAGCCTATAAAATGACGTGTTTTCTCCTGCGGGACAGGAGAAGACACAAAATCAATGCATCTCTAGTATTGTGCGGGCATAAATTCTCAGAGTTTTGCGGGAGCGGGCGGGAGTGGACATACACATTGCAGTTGCGGGCTGTAATGGTCAGAAATTCAGCGTTCTGGTTACTTTTCAGTAACTGCGCAGCTGCGCTTGTTTTGTTGTTGTTGTGTGTGTGTGTGTGTGCGTGTGTGTGTGTGTGTGTGTGTGTGTGTGTGTGTGTGCGGCTCTGCACATCAGTCTGATATGAGTGCTGACTTCTGATGATAATGAATATGATGTTGATTTAGATTAAAGGCAGCAAGATGAGTTTTGGTTCTGGTTGTGGACTGGATGTACTTTGTTGTTTGCTATAGTTTCATCTGTGCATTTATGTGTAAATAGGCTTGGCCTGTTGTGTGTGAATGTTAGAGTGGGATCAGAGGGGTTAATCTGAGCAAGCATGTGTTCGTGTTCATGCGTGTACTGTAGATGTGACTGTGTGGCGTCGGAATAAAAAAAGTTCTCCGCAACGTTATTTAATACATCAGTAATATTGTCTGTTTCAATGCATATGCCCCCCCACCCCCTCCGCGTGACTTGAAATTATGGCCTCCCCTTGTTCAGATGCGTTCCGCGGTCTATGCCCTCACCCCTCAAAACAGCTGCTGTCACCCCAATACTCAAGAAACCTGGTGCAGATCCCAATAACCACAATAACCTCCGTCCCATCTCCAATCTTCCATTTCTCTCAAAGATACTTGAAAAAACTGTTGCCTCTCAGCTCCATTCCCACCTTTCCCACAATAATCTTTTTGAACAATTCCAGTATGGTTTCAGCCCTCTCCACTGAAACGGCACTTCTCAAAATCACCAACGATCTCCTCCTGGCAGCCGATTCCGGTCTCCTATCCATCCTCATCCTGCTTGACCTGAGTGCGGCCTTCGATACCATCTCACACACCACCCTCCTGGACAGACTCCTCTCTATTGGCATCACACACACCCCCCTCAACTGGTTCAAATCCTACCTCTCCGGCCGCTCTCAGTTCATCCAACTCAAATCATTCACATCACAACCACTCCCAGTCACCGCAGGTGTGCCCCAGGGCTCTGTCCTGGGGCCCCTGCTATTCATCATTTACTTACTCCCCCTTGGCTACATCTTCCGGAAACATCATATCCACTTCCACTGCTACGCGGATGACACCCAGCTCCATATTTCCACCAAACCCGACTCCACCCTCCCACCTTCCTCCCTCACTGACTGCCTCCTTGAAATAAAATCCTGGTTTTCATCCAACTTCCTCAAATTAAACAGTGACAAAACAGAAATTTTACTCATTGGCACTAAAACCACCCTATCCAAATCCCCCAGTTTCATATTATCTATTGACAACTCTTCCATTTCTCCTTCCCCACAGGTCAAGAGTCTGGGTGTCATCCTCGACAGCACACTTTCTTACACTTCTCATATCAACCACATAACCCGGTCAGCTTACTTCCATCTCCACAACATCAACCACCTCCGTCCCTCTCTCACACCTCACACAGCTGCCATTCTGGTCCACAGTCTCGTCACCTCCCGGCTTGACTACTGCAACTCCCTCCTGTACGGTCTTCCACAAAAAACTCTCCATAAACTACAACTGGTACAGAGCATTCAACCGCTCTGCTCCCCAGCTCTGGAATTCACTCCCCCCTGACCTCCGCAACACCACATCTGTCAATCTGTTCAAATCCAAAGTCAAAACACATCTGTTCAGACTTACTGTCTTCCCCTCTATTTTAATATATTTGTATGATGTTTTGTATGTTGTGTTTCTTGTTTGATGTATGCTTTTTTTATCTTTGCTGTAAGGCGACCTTGAGTGGCATGAAAGGCGCCCTAACAAATAAAATAAAATGCATCATCATCAGCAATGCCCGTTGCGTACCGCTTACTCGAAGAACACTCTCTGTAAACACGGCTCTTCTTCTTCTTCTTCTCTCAATTTATTGGCGGATCGCAAACAACTTCCAGGTGCATACCACCACCTACTGTACAAGAGTGTGCAATGTGTCCGAAATCATTCACTACTCCCTACTACATGTCATTTAGCCTGTTTCTTAAATCCTACTCGTAAACATGGCTCCTTCTTCTTCTGTGGTTTAATGGCTGCGGGCCGCTGCGGGCTCGGGGTGCTACAAACTAGGGACAGTTTTATAAATGGTAAAAAGTTCCGCACAGCTGCTTTAAATCTGAATTGCTTTAAGAATCAGATTTGCTTGAGCAATAATGACTAGTCCCCTTTGATAAAAAGTAAAAGGTCAAAGAGAGACACTGTTGAAGTCAAGGCCACCTAAACTGAGACCAAGACATGACAAAAACCGTGGTGTATTAAGGACGAAGACAAAACCAAGACTTTAAGGGGCTGAGACTGAGTAAAGACCAAAAAGAAACCAGTGCAAACCATGGACACCATGAGAAGTGCACCATGAGAAATGTCTTGGTAAGCTAAGCAAAAGGCATTGCAAAAGTGAATTGTCCTTTGTTTTCTATGAGCATACAAATAAAACACTAAGAAGATTGAATCAACCTTACCATCAGTGTGTTGAACACTGATTTTTGCACAGGGAATTTAGTAATGTCCCCACATCTGTGGTCTTGACCGGTCTTAACCTCTTGCGATCCACCCCCATTTTATAGCGAAAACACCTATGACTGTAGCATCTGAACCGCTCTGACTACATGCATGCATGAGGTCTTGCCAGAAAGAAAACTTCCTGAAGTTTCTTGTGAAAGAAACACTCTAGGAGATTGAAGATTTTGCCTAAAATAAAATAAAAAATGTTTTTCAGGATGAATAACTGTCTGTGGCTTCATCTGAGCAGGTAAATGACACTGTGGGGCTGTAGGCACACTATCAATGAACATTTGTTTCAAATTTGAAGAAGATTGATCAAAGTATGACCATTCTACAGTGTTTTTTCCATGAAAAGATCCAGGTGGAGCTCCAAATGACAAGTCGGTCACTCCGCTTCAAAACAGTACTATCAGTGATCAAACAACACTCAGCCAGCTTCAAACATTGTACCTTATTGAAATCAGGTGTGATTATGATACCACCAAATAAAGCAATATGAAACGTGAAAGTTATGATCCCACTTTCTGGGCAGTATATCTCAGCCAAAAATAGTGGTATGAGTGAGACTCTTACCTTCTATAAAAGATCTAAGTCTCCACTAGCGGCTCCGCATAAGATCACAAGTAATCCTTTAAGTTTTCCCTTCGAAAAACGGCATGACATGACTTGTCACCACTCATCACAATTTTGGACTTTGCTGCTCTGATGCGAAATCCATAAGTAATAAAAGAAAAATTATGTTATTTTTGAAAAGTCGAGAGCTTCCTGACTCTGGCAATACCAAACATCACATGGTTTTAGTTTTAAACTAAAATCCAAAGTTCAAGTTCAAGTGCGTTCAAGTCTAAGACAAGGACCTTCAAAAACTGGTCTTAAAACTAGTCTCAAGACCAATCTCATGTACCACAACACTGGAGAGAGATGCCAGAATGTCTTGTATTTTATATATTTGGTAGAAGGGTTGGAAGAGTGGAGGGGCTGACCTGGAGCCATTGGTGATGAGGATGCTTTCCCTGATAGTTAATGTGCAATAGTAAAACACCAGCAGGAAATTAAGGATCGCATCAAGGAATCTAAAATCAGAGACATAAGATTAAGAAATACAGTACATGCAGTGTTCATGTAATAAACTCATGGTAACTGGCAAGGAAGGAGCAGCTGGGATGTGTGATATGCTGATGCTCACCTGTAGCTCACAAAGAAATAGCACATGAAGGAGAACAGCAGTAGGAGGACTGTGAGGCAAAGCTTGAACGTCTCGTAATCGTCTTTGTAGGCAAATCTGACAAGGATGTGATAAATTCAGGAATCAATATACAGTACAGGCTTTTTCTAACTAATTAAATTAGACATGGAAATATTTGATTCATGAAAATAAGGAATATTTTAAGACTGCATTGGCTTTCATGGTCTTTGCTTACTTTGACTGTTTGCTGAAAAGAGTGACATTCACATTTCCAAGAACCAGACTGAGGTACAACCTGCAATATCAAACAATCATATTACTTTTCTTGTTTAACTTTACACAAGGTAACATCTGTTGTTATGTATTTCAATCAAAGCAATGATGTCAACTTGTATGTTTAAGTAGAAGTCGTCACCCATTTTTTTTGGGAAGGAAAGCTTCCATTTCAGAGAAAGCATTCACTCGAGTCTTCATCTTCTCATTTATTCCATCCAAGGTCTTGGCATCTTCTTCTGATAGTCCTTTGCTGCACCTGATGAATGATATACGTGCATAAGATATGTCTATACCGTTGACACAACATAGCATGTATGTGTGTGGTGTTGCTGAAGTGAGTGGTCCACTTTGTCCATATCAGTAAGCCTTTCCTTGACCCTGTGGATCTGTGTGCACAGTGCCGGACCTAGCAGATCCAGTGACCTAAGGCAAGCCCCGCTGGGCAGCTGCCTATGTTACCAATGGAAAGATTTGCCACTGTATGTACACATCAGTGAGTGGATAAAAAGATGAACAACACATCTACTCTTTGTCCCACTGTACAAAAAAATAAATATCCCAGATGCGAATATGCAAATCCTTGGACGGCAAAGGAATGGCCCACCTTACTCTGTCTGACTCTGCCTCTGATTGGCTGATCCTGACATTCTTACATTAACCCTAACCAATCCCACCCTCTTGCCTAAACCGAACCAATTCGACCAACAAAGGCAATGAGTACTAGCCAGTCATAGGAAGAGTAGGGCGGGTCATTCCATCGCTATCCTTAGATTTGCAAATTTGCATCCTAGATGCAGCCGCTGCACCTTGTGCTGGTGGACCATGGTCTCACTCGGAAGTTGTCGAAATCCGGCTTGGGCAGTGACTTGCAGCGTCGGAAACCAACGAAAAAGGTGTCCTTTAATGTCAGCTTGATACACAGCTGCTGTAATAGTTTAACAGCGCCAGGCGGTGTCAGTGGGAAATGCGGCGGGACAAGGATGAAAGTTAATGTGGCGAAAGTCAGAGTGGGGCTGCGGGATGGGTGGTGGATGGGTACAACAAACACCGACTTTCACCCAAGAGAGTGGTGTTTATGTCCTGTAAGATTCTAAAGCTGAACCCTGTTCTTTTTTCCTGAACCCAACCACTTCATTTTGTTGCCTAAACCTAGCCACATGTGTTTGTTGTTGAAGGAAAAAGAAAATGCCAATTAAACCGCCTGTGAAATGGGAAGTGTATCTTGAAAGAAGAGAACTTGACACGGTGTCCCAGAACGTCAACAACCAACACACCCAGGTTACCTTGCATGTCGTATGTGGGCATGGAAAGTCCATGACCAAAACACCAATATGCAACAAGGTCAGAGTGAGAATTTTGGCTGGTGATGTCATTTGAGGCCAGAGACAGTAGCGATCCTGCCCAAACAGCTGTCCAACCAATCGTGATCATAAGATCATAAGCCCAGCGATTGGCTCATATAGCTGTCACTCATAATGCCCCACCCCCTTTATTACATCTAATTAAACAGTTAATTAAAATCAAACATTAGGAAAAGAAACACATGAACATACATTAGCGTGATAAATGACAGAAACCATCTTTTTTAAAAAATGATATTTACGTGTGTGCCTTGATCTTTAATTTTGACCCATGTCCGATAACATAAAGGGGGTGGGGTTTATGACCTATACTGTAGCCAGCCACCAGGGGGCGATTGAGATGTTTCAGCTTCACTTTTGGGGAGCTGTCATGTCGTCCATCTTTAAAATACAGTCATTGGTGCATTAACTATGAAATATGTGTGTGTGTGACCGGATGTATTGTATCTGTCTGAATATGTTACTATAAGTCTGTCCATGCAAATTTGTGTGTAAACTAACTTTTTCATTAGGTGGGACATGTCCTTCAGTCTTCTGCGCTGCTTAGAGATGGAGGAATTGCAGTTGTTCTGAAGTTTGTAAACTTCATCCATTTTCTGTGAGTACATTCTGTGTGTCTCCTGGACGAGAGGAACATGGGGTTACATCAATAACCAAAGACAAATTGCAAGAAACATTAAAAAAAGAAGTAGTTTTTTGGAATACAGTAGATTACTAAATAATATGAGATATTTGACATGAAACCAAGCACGACTGACAGATGTCAGGTTTACAGGATGGATTTTAAAAGCATTCATGGTTTGAGTAAACAGTATGATAATAAGGTTTATACAACTGCTCTAGGTAAATCATCTAATACTGATGTTTCTTACCTGAAGATGTTGGTACTCTTCTTCCAGACATTTCCACTCCTCCAGAACCACTCTTATTCCTTGAGACATTTTGGCAACACTTAATCTTTACAGATCACTGACAGCAAATCCAGACCCACTGAAAATAAAACTTAGTAAAGCTTTTTAATTGATTAACAACTAAGAAATCACTTGCACATAATGCCGTGTTGAAGTCCTTTTCTTCAGGGTGTGTACCACATCTCTATGGATGGTTTATTGCATAAAGTGAACTTTGACTGGTGCAAATGTGCAACTTGGACATTGTTCTAAGGTAACTATCTGGTTATTATATTGTTCATTTATCACTCACAGGTGAGTTAAAGGTGATAGGTTATTGTTGACTATGTTATATACAAACAATGCAAAGAATAGAGGTCTCTATTTTTTACCATTGTGTGATTCACACAGCTCCCTGTTAGCTAGACTGTGCTCTTGTGTATATTTAATCGTTCAGCATATTTTGTTCACCACTTACACAGCTGCACATTAGCAACATCTGGTGGATGAAAGGACCGGGTCAGGGTACCCTGACCGGACTAACACAGCAATGAACTTACTTTGCCATAGAGACTGGTGTTGAAGGGGGAATGTTTTGGTTTTGGTTGTTGAAACATATATACATATTTAAACTGGTACATTAAAACGGTTTGATATGAAAATTCTATGTTGTCTTCTTAATCAACAGCATTCAGTCAAGGTACTGTGTTGACACCGTACAATTACACTTAAATTAAAACTGTAAACCTAAAACAACAACAACAACAACAACAACAACAACAAAAGGAACTCTACATTCCACACACAGTATATGTAATGACACATTGTCCTCTGTTAGTAAAGCAAGGAGGTTTATTTGAGTTGTAGCCTATAAAATGGGTATTGCATAAGTAAAAGGCAGGCTCATATGCTGTAAGTGGATATGTGTAATAAGCTGTTAAGTAGCATGTGAGCCATTTGATCTTGAAGAAGCTATGTAATTTCCACTCTACATTTGTTTTTATGTCAGTCCAACTATTGAAAATAAAGTGTCATCTGTACAATGCATCTTTGAATTTTAATGTCAGAATACCAAAGGTGGGATCAAGCCATTGTTTTTTGTCAAGTTCCAGGTCTTAAACTTTGAGTTTCGAGTCCTAATCAAGTCATAATCTGCTCTTCACCAAAGATGATACCATTTTAACAACAGAGTAATAGCAAATTAAATTTACAGAAATCAAATGTTTTTAAAATTTTGTACATATTTCTAAAACCATGTTGGAAGTTATTGTGTCTCCATCTGTAATTTTCAACCTGCACGTTTTGCACACCAGTATCATTTTGCCTCACTTTGGTAACATTTTTTTCAGTTGGTGCTCAGTAGCATAATATTCTCGATGGATGTCTCCTGCAACTGTCTCCTAAACTGGATGCTGTTGGACTGGTTCAAACAAAGTAGATCTGGGGGATTAAGCGTCGACTTGCTGAATAACATTAATTTTTGATTCAGGAAATGAAGATAAATGAACTGATTCATGACATACTTTTTGAATAACATAGCCTACTTTTTAAAGGTGAAATGTATAGGATTTAGGGTCATCTACTGGTAAAAATATACAATTCTAATTAAGTTATACTATAATATAATTATACAATACTATTTATATTTATTATATTATAGATAATATAATATGTATTTCTTGACTTGAAAACACAAATTCATGCTGTTCACCCAGATGGACATTTAAAAAATAAATCTTGAAAAATGCATGATTTAAAAATGAGCTTCAAAAAACTGTTTTCATGCCTAACGAGGAATAAAAAAGAAAGAGAAAAACACTTGACTGGGGTAGTATTACTTAACTGATAATAACTAATAATAATTCAGCAAAGTGAATAAAGAGGAATAAATAACACACTGGGAAAAACAAAGTTTAATCTCACTCTAAAAGAAAATTAGAGAGAAACACAGCATTGAATGTTTATGATTTTGTCAAAATTCCGCTTTTATTCTGAAATATCAGGGCGGAAGTGCCTTTGTTGTTGCCTTTGGCAAATATGCGTTTGAGGGTAGGAGGGGATTGCGCATGCGCATAGCAGACAGTAACCGGTGAATTGTCATAGACAGCTGTGAGCTGAGTGGAGCACAAGAGGAGCCACCAGTTCATTAGGTTATCTTCATTCAAAGAGGCTGACTGTACAGATACTTGGACACTAACTGACTCATACCACACTTATACACACAGTTTGATGAAAAAGGTAAGATTTTATTTTGTAAATTCGACCCCATCTCAGCTAACGTTAGCCTCGTGAAGCTAGTACGCTATCGTCAGTAAGATGGTTACCGTTATTGTCATGTTGACAGTTGTTGAAACTGTGTATTGTCAGGGAGACATAGGTCCTTATTGTTGTCTAGTCAACATGTCATATGAATTAAACCATGTCTCTAACGCTGAGTGAGCTCAAACAGTCACACTGGCAATAAATGAGAGTAAACGGTGACAATACAATACATTTAAAATAGTAGCTGATATGTGCTGTCTGTGGCTATCTGTCCCCTTTGATGGCAGGATCATTTGCTCTGTAGGACTAGCCTTTTTCTGATGGAGTATATAACTGTGTATATAAGCTAATTTATTAATGACTGTTGGTGGGGAAATGTCAGCATGAACACCACAGCCTCACTTTGTGCTTGGCATCTACTATAGAGGCACAACTAGTCTTGTATCTCACACAGATTTGATGTGGTTAGTTGACACAAATACTTGACTGCAAGACTTTATTATCTCCATTTATATTAATTTAAATGTAATGCGTTGGGGGTTTAGCTGTTGGTCAGGCTAAGTAAACACCTTTATTTTCTTTTTGTAAATAAAGGGGAAAATAGTTATCAGTGGAAGCTCTACTCCTGCTGAGCCTGAAAGATTTTTTTAGACTCTGCTCGATATTTGTTTGTTGAAATCCTGCCTCCCTGGAGATATTGACTATGAGTGTTTGTGTTGTTTTCCAGCAGACTGATAGGAGATGTGTGCTGCTGTGTACATCCTGTCAACGGTAACGGGCTACGTGCTCACCTCTGCCCTGCTGCTGAAATGCCCAAATCTTTTATACCGTAGGAAGCGAGAGGCTTTCCTCAGCAGGCACATTTCTCATCGAGGTGGTGAGTCTGTGGCACAAATACTGATTACAGCATCTATAATCTTCGATTTTATTTCCTGTCAAATCCCCATGAAGTTAAAGGGTGTGTGACAATTTATCCCCAGTTCGTTACAGAATAAGCAACTTATTTTTCAATAGTTGGCGTACCTGTTAGTCAGGTAGTTATTTTGCATGTGAAGATGACGAGCGTTATTTACATTTTGAGCCTCGTGTTCATTTCTTGGCCCTTTCAACTGTCAGTGACTACAGTTTTCTCAGTCTCTTGTCTGAATACAGTAGCATCATCATCATATTTGGATAGTTGTGACATAGTTGTGATTATAAGACCTTTGACAGCTTTGGGTGCCTTGCTGACACCAAACAGTACAGCACAGACCTACTGAGTTTGGTAGATCAGTCTCTGTTAGAGTGACAAACTATTTGAACTTATTACCAAGTGAGACAAGACAGTGCCACAGGTTTCTTGGTTTTAAATTTAAGATGAAATCATGGCTAAAATCAACCCAGTCATGCACCCATCACACATGAACTCACACGCTTGATCTAACATTATGAAATCTTGCTACATCTTAGTATTGTAGTTAAGATAAGATAAGATAGGATACACCTTTATTGATCCCACAATTGAGAAATTCCAGTGTTACAGCAGTCAAGGAGAAAGAGTCAGATTAAGAATTTAAAAAATTAAAAAGTTAAAAACTAGGCATGCCAAAAAAAAAAACAACCCGAAAATACAAGAAACAGCAATAAAATAACAATAGTTGTTGCTGTTGTTATTGTTGCAATGATTTGATGTTGTGTTGTTTTGCTATTGTTATTGCTGAAGCCATTGTGTCATGAAAATGACTATTGATAGTCATCAATAGTCATTTTCATGACACAATGGCTTCAGCAATTTTTAATTGTGTTTCTGATATAATAGTGTGTTTTAGCAGAGGAATTTCTCTGTTTCCTGCCCAGGGACTACAGATGAAAATTAGCTTATAGCTAACTCTGGTGTGGCCAAGTAGCTGTGTACTGTCCCTGTTAGATAAATAAAATTCTAAAAAAAAAATAGACCTATTGTTTATACTTTGGCATCTTTATCCACCTCTGGTTGGGCTGTTACAATATTGTTTTGCATGATTTTGGTTTTACAGTGTATTTATTGCTGTGCTTCCAATAAACAGGGTTACTTTTATGTTTCAGGAGCAGGTGAAAACCTGGAAAACACCATGGCAGCTTTCAAGCAGTAAGTAGAAACCTTAGTCACAATGATAAAGCTCTTTGACCTTTGCGTGTACGTGTGAAACATAACTGGTGCTTGTACTTGTGATTGTGGGCAGTTTGAGTCATCTAAGCTTTGTTTGTGATCTCTGTCAGTTTTGTGCGTCCGGCTTTGCCTGGTTATCCACACCCCAGCACACAGGCAGTGATGCCTTAGATTCATGTCAGAGCGTCAGATGATAAACTGCTGGGGTTGTTTGACTGATTTATCAATGTATTTGATGTATTTGATTTGAACTGCTTTATGATTTCATTAAATTGAATTTATTGTTAAGTAAACAGAGTCTTCCATGTATAGTGATAAATATAGTATGTGTATTGTGTGTTTGTTTACACAGTGCTGTGGATCTTGGCACAGACATGCTGGAGTTGGACTGCCAGCTGACGAAAGACGAACAGGTAGTTGTGTCACATGACTCGTGTTTGCAGAGGGCCTCAGGCATCAACGCCCGCATCTCTGACATGTGCTACGCTGTGAGTTACTGCTCTGCTATGTCATCCTGTTTCTATACATGATGGAGAAATAACTACCTTTTTAGTAATTTATCATTATTAACATTTAACACTTAATGTGAACACAACCTTTGTTTGTTTAGAAGAAAACCCCCTTTTAACATGTTAAAGGTAACAGAGGCCAAGAGGTCAACATAATAGTGCCTCATAATGATTCTTCACTTTCATTAAAATTGATCTATTGATGAAGCTGCATCTTGTGTTTCTACATAGACTTCTCTAAATGAGGTAACAGCATTGATGGATCATGTGTTTTGGTCAGGTCAGGTCAAGTCCACACCAAGTCATCTGACATGTCACATGATCAACCTTTGCCTGATTAAAACAGATCCTGAAATTTTTAGTTAACGGATTAGTTGTTGCTCACTCAGGATTTCTGCTCCGTTCTGTTCTAAACATCTTTGATGGCTCACACTTGTTATGGAAAATGGAACCAAGATCTTTGTTTTTCTGAGAAACCTTAAATAATTTTACACCGATGTGAAATTTGTGTAACTTTAGACTAGATTCACAGAGAGGAGAGAAGCAGTTCCTTAGATTACTCGTGCTTTGATGTGTCCTTGCCTTTCTGTTTCTTTTATATTAACTGTCATCATAGCCACAGTTGGTTTTCATATTGGCTGAAACTGCCACCACATCCTCACAGAAGTACATGAGACAGATAAGGTGCTTGTCATTAGGCTAACTAAGCTTCCTTGTGTCCTCTCCTCCTGTGACCTGAAAATTGGTACCCCTCTGCCATCATGGAGGATCTTACAATCCCTTAAATGCACCTCAAGGAGACAAGAAATATAAAAGCCGTACCTCCACGTGTGGCACAGCAACTGACATCACTTAAGGCTGATGCTATGGAAACAAGGATTTCCCCTTCGGCAGCTTTGGCTCCTCCTTCCTCGTGTCTCTTCTTCACATCTCTCACCTAACATCCGTACTTGGTGAAGTGAAGACAAGAGAAAGAGACATGAGTGAGAAAAGCGAGAAGACAAGTTATGAATGCATGTAATGAAAAGCACCCACAGTCTGCGAAAGGAAGGAAAACAACCAATCAGAGCCATATCATATCATATCAGTCACTTCTTGTGAACTAAGGTCAAACTGTCAAACGAGGCAGTGCTAATCGAATATGAATCAAGATTATGTTACTACATTGCCTATTTCTCGCCTAAAATGTTTTTAGAAACATATTTTAGTGTACTGTTTATCTGTAAAGTGAAAGTTTGTACCAGCTGGTGGGTGGTATTTTGTTTCAACTCGACTGTTTCTAACATGGTGGCCAGGTCACAAACTTTCTCATTTTACAGCCAAACAGTACATGACAGTATCTTGATTTATATTTGACCACTGCTGCCTAGTTTGGCATTTTGACTGCAATTCACGAGCAGCGATTGACAGCTGCATTAAAAGACTCCTCTGCTCTGATTGGATGTTTTCGTTCAAGTGCAGTAAGGCTATTAAAAGCACTGCAAGGCAAAAGAGCAGGCAGACGAATATGATGCAGTGACAGTTTTAGCATATATGACAAAAAGTTATTTTTCAGTTAAGTCACTAACTACAGATACCCCTTAGTCACACTCATGACACCTCTGGACCCAACCTGACCTCACAGACTGTCTAAAGACTGTATTTCTTGTCTGCTCACCACTGACTGCTGTGTGCTCTTTGCAGGAGCTCCCTCCGTACCTCTGCAAGCTGGGTGTAACTTTTCAGAGGGGTGAGCATCACATATCCATGACTGGTGTAATAACTACAAAGCTAACACCGCCCACATACAGATGCATATCAGCAACTTCAGTAGGCTGTGCTCCTCAGTTTTCAGTGATGTGTGTTTGAGTATGGGAACCAATACACAATTATTGTGCCTATTTAAATTTTTCAGTTAATCTGAACAGTGGATCAATTAATTTGGCAACATGAATGAATGTTTTCGTTGACCTTTGACAGATGACATATTTTTATTTCACAAGCTGTTGGCCACAGTTGAAATGTTGAATACACTAGGGCCAGTGTGCCCCTGTCAGCCCTGCTGAGTATAATCTGAAGCCGTCTGTGTTTCTGACTTGTCCTTGTCTGTGCAGAGTGTTTCTGTGAGGGAGGAGAGGACAAACGCATCCCTCTCCTCAGGGACGTTTTTGAAGCATTTCCCAATACCCCTGTCAACATTGACATCAAGGTCAACAACGACACACTCATCAAAAAGGTGTGTGTGTGTGTGTGTGTGTGTGTGTGTGTGTGTGTGTGTGTGTGTGTGTCCTATTTTTTTCTTTTGGTACTTTAACCTTCACTCTCTTTTTCTGTTTGTTTGCAAATTTCCCATGCTGTGTTTATTTAACAGCAGTGCTAGTCACAGATTTTAAGCTGCAGTTTTTGTCCTTAAAGGAAGACTTTAACCCCAAACTGATAATGTATGAAGCAATGTCAGAAAAACAGAACATTTCTAATGAATTGCAGGTTCACTATTTGTGCATGTGTGAGACAGAAGTGTTATATATGGTAATGTTTTTGCAAAAATGCATATGTTTGGCAAGTACAGAGCATACAACTGATGTGAGTAAATGAGACTTGGATTATACTGCGTGAAGTATTCCTTTAAAGAAGAGGCATTAGTGGTTGTCTCATGGTTTATCAAAAGGTGTACATGAATGGGTTGTCACTGAAACTAACTCTAAGGACTCTGTGCTTCATCCCAGTGTCAGAGTAATGACCTTTTTTTTTATCTCCACAGGTCTCTGAGCTGGTCGTTGAGTACGACAGAGAGCACCTGACGGTCTGGGGCAACGCCAGCAACCAGATTGTAAAGAAGTGTTACAAAGAGGTACATTTATTATTCAGTTTACCTTCAGCACAATCAATCCAGGAACTCTCCCTCAATAAAAGCACTTGCTACCAGCAATAGTATTGTTTTCATCTAGCAGGCCTTCTATTGAAATGAATAAGGCACTGCTGAAAGCAGGATGTGTGTACTTTATAATACAAGTACTAAATCTGTCATATAAAGTAGGTCTTTCCACTGCTGAGTACATTTCAGGCATCACTTATCACCATTAGCAACTGAATTGAAGGAAATTGACCATAAATCCTGGTTGTGTATTTGTTTCTTTGCAGAACCCTCGTATCCCAGTGTTGTTCAGCCTTCCCAGAGTATTGCAGTTATTAGGCCTCTTCTACACAGGCCTTCTGCCGTTTGTTCCCCTCAAAGAGCAGTTTCTGGAGATCCCCATGCCCTCCATTATCACCAAGTAGGTATACATACATACATCAGCCCTGTTCACGCTGCATGTAGCCCCAGGCTGAGTGAGCTGGAGTTAAGAAAGCTTACACACTGGCACAATCCTGGTACATTCCAAAGTGGGATAACACCGATTTTAGCCTAGGGCTTGCTGGTCGTGCTGCAGAGCAGGGTTGGCCTCTAGTTTGATGGGTTATCCCCTGAAAACTGACTGAACACGAGGTTAAAAGTTTTGGGTGAGCTAATGGAATTTCTATCAAATTTTTGTTGTTTAATCACACATCTTCGTCACGTCATGGTAACCACTACTAACTGAAACCAGAGGTACCTAACAAACTAGCTATCTTCAAACTACAATATCATTGGAACAGATGTACTAAAAGTTAAAACATTAGAGGCCTTCTTTCCAGTCTTTCCTTTCTCTGCCGTTTTCTCTCTTTGTGATGTTTCAGGGCCGCTCTCACATAAAGCCCTGCTAATGGTGACAATTTAATGCTGCCACTTGCTGTTTAAGAGTAGCCACGCCTCATCCTAAACATTAGTCACATGTTCCAACAGACATTTAACCCGGGGCTAGTAAAAATGCAGTGTGAATCGTGCAGCCCTGGGCTTTACTTAACCCTGGGTGTGAAAAGGGGCTAAGATAATGCAGTGTGAAAAGCCCCATACACATACAAATAGGATCAAATGAGAGATGTATTGGAAAATACAGTTTCCAAGAGATGTACGGTGAGCGTCGGCAGCATGCGTCAACCTCAAGTGCTGTAAGCAGCTTCAGTCATGAAAAAACTTGAGCACTCATTTTATCACAACTCAGTAGTTTAAAATCATATCTAAAAATGTTAAATTGACATTGGCAACACTTTTTAGCTTTTACTCAATAATTATCTTGAGGAAAAATGTTTTCTTAATGCATCAATTTAACTCCCATTTATAGTTAAAATTCAGATGGTTACACCGTCTTCTTCAGAGTGACCAATTTGTGGAAGTGAGTTCATTGTGGACCAGCTCTTTTACAAAAATTTTAGGATGTGGTCTATTTACTGGGAAATGTCCTGACCTCTCAGTCACATCTTGTGGCCTTCATCAGCAGATAGACACATCGTCACATCAAACACCAGGGAAAACCTTGAGCAGAGCTCGGGGTTACCACATGACCTTGAGGTTTCATACTTAATTAACTGTCTGAGGCAACACTCTGTGCTGATGAAAGCCACAAGATGTGACTGAAAGGTCAGGACATTTGTTTTGAAGTTTAGAGTTCATGAGTTCATAATTTTGGTTTGATTTAATCTTTTGAGTTGCTCACATGTTTTGACTTTGTTGTCTGTAATTAAATGTATTTAATTCTTATTTAGGTTTTTAATTACTGCAGCAAAGAGGTAACCTGACTTCCTTGGCTCAGGTGTACCCACTACACTTTGTTCATTCTTCGCAGTGTGTCCTTTTTGTCTCTGTTATCTGGGCCACAGTACTGTTTGAAAGATGATCTCACTCACTAATAAGGTCATTAAAAGAAACATTCACACCCTAAGAGAGTGTAAGTTAGTGGATCATAAGGATCAAGGTCATAGAGCAGATTATACGTGACAGACATTCGTGAAGGATCAAGTGATTTCCTTTACTGCGCTCCTGTTGAGGCCGCTACAGTATTTATCTTGCACTGTTTACTAATTCCCCCTCAAACACACTTCCAGCTGTTGTGGGCTGTATTTGATGAGAGTAAATTTAGCTTTACGTGATCATTTTGCACCTCTAATAACTTGTAATGCAAAAGTGGAGGAGCATTGATTGTTTAACACAATTTTCTACCCCCTATCACATTTGAGAACACTTCTTTTGTCAAGTCTGTGGCAACTACGTCAGTTTGATGCAACTTTTCTGACTTTTTTTTTCTACTTTTTGTGTGATTTTACAGACTACAGGATCCCAACAGATTAACCAGGAGTCAGCGAATCATGACCTGGCTAGCAGACACGTAAGTCACTAACTTGTCTAAATATCTGAGATCTCTCTGTCCTTTTTATTTTAAGTTCAGAGGAGCTCCATCTGTGGGTGTCAATTTAAGTCTGTACAACTGTATGTGCTTTTTTAATGTCTGTGTTTTGGGTTGTGACTGCTTTTATGTATTTCTTTATTTGTGTTTTTGAGAATTGCTGATGCTTTGTTAAACAGGGACACTGCAAAGAATTCTGATGCCTTATTACCATATAATACACACATACAGTGTGATCATGATTAATGCAAAACTTTTTACAACTGTGCAACTATACTCCTCTCTAGCTTCGCTGTACTTGCAGTTTCTCCCCTGCAGATGAGTCTTTTTCTCTCTCTTGCAGTTTGCTGATGAGGAAAGCTCTGTTTGAGCATCTAACTGCCAGGGGAATACAGGTAATGCTGCTGTTATGTAGCCTCTATAGTAGTCTTCACAAAAGAGAAAAAACCTCTACATTTAGTTAAAGGTGTACTCTGCAAGATTGTCTGTTACTGCTTGTAAACACGCTCGCCGGCAAAACTCATTTGGTGTTTTGCCTTGCTATACTTTCGTTTATTGGCACTGTGTGTCTTGAATGCTTGCTGCTTACAGTCTAGCACCTGCTTGCTACCTTTTTTATAAAGCCCTGACGTCACCTTAGCGCTGTAAAGGTACACGCCAAGAAGATAGAAGACAGGCAGAGGGCAGAGTCTGTGCAGAAAAATACACAGCGGCAGACTTGTAGTGGGTCCTAAGTGATGATTGAGAGGGATTACTTCTGTTTGACCTGATACATTGCTTTTTGGGAAAATCCTGCACAGCATGTCTTTAACAAACAAAGAGAGAACACATCTTTTAATCTTAAAAAGCCAGGCTATTCAACTATTTGGCATCAAATCTTTTGATATGAAATATGCCAGTGATTGATTAAGACCTTTTGCGTTTTTTAAAGTTGGTGTGTTTGCAGCCTGTTCTCACAGAGTCTGTTTTATTGTTAGTAGCCTGGCAGTCTCTTCAGGTGCTGCTTAACACGATATTCACAATTATTTTAATGATGGAATCAACTTATTATGAGTGTTTTATATTGAGATCAGCAATAAAATTGTGATTCGTCCCATCCCCTGTGGCCACTTCCCGTCAAAATCAATTTATCACTCTTCACTTTAACTCTTAATATAACCTGAGAGCTCAGATAAAGTTTTTGTTCACAACAGTGTTGACATGTGCATAGTTAAAAAAAATATCTACATATACAGTGCTATTAGACTACTTTACTTTTTAGAGTTTTTTCAATACTACTTTCAATATTAGAAATACCTCTGATACTGTCAAAAATGCAGGATCGGTTATCACCGAGTACCCAAATCAAAGTGCTGATCTGATACTACACAATTTAATAATAAACTAAAATAGTCTCACACCTGGATAAAACAGGTTTTCCCATGAATAAATTCTTTGTCACTGTTGTGCTGTTCAGCCACTGACAACTATTGTTTCAGAGAGACGGAGAGGAATTAATCTCCAGTAAATAGTGAAGCATGAGCCGTTAGCAAAATGTCAGCAAGTTGTTAATTTCTTTGGAATTTGTTCATGTTTTACAAAGAGTTTAACTTGAGCCATGTCATACAACATGATAGTAATCAAGTCACATCCATACAGGGTTAATAGCAGGGCTGTAAATATAGACGGTGCTCGTGGGGGGCAAATGGTGCCATTTGCTTTAGGCTATATGCCATTAAAAATGAAAACACATCTCCATCATGACTGTCTTTTCTTTTTCTTTTTTGGCAAAACAGTAGTAATCTATAACAAAATCATGTGCTTGTTCAAGATGTTATGATGCAGTGGCTAGTTTAGGTGCAAAATCTGTCAAGACTGACGCAGGTCCAGTCCAGCGAACAGTCATGACTTTAGTAGTAAGAAAGGACAAGAAATACATAAACAGGAGGAAAAAGTAGCAAAGCTCCCTAAATGAGATTTTTAGGCTTTTTTTTATGAACAGTTGCCTGTGGTATGAGAGGGTGATAAGCAAGTTCAGGTTTTGGAATCGGTATTGGGAAGGAAGAAATGGTATCAGAGCATCTCTAGTAACTTCCCCTGTATTGTCTTTACTTCTAAAAATGACTGAAAAACTTTCCATGCTACAAAATGAGCCTGTGTGCATTCTGAGAGCTGCTTGTTGAGCCATGTTGTTTTGTGTTGTAGTGTTAGTTAAGAGATGTTACTAGGAAATGTCCATCATTCATACTCGTTCAAAAATAGGCTTGAGTGGCCACTAACTCTGCTGTCAGAGCACACAAGCATTCCTTCCCCCTGTGTGACTCCCTCGGCTGTTTGATGTGTGTGTTTTTAACCGAGTCCTGCGTCTGCATCTGGTTTCAGGTGTACATTTGGGTGCTGAATGACGAGGAGGACTTTCAGAGGGCGTTTGACTTGGGCGCCACGGGAGTTATGACAGATTTTCCCACCAGGCTTAAAGACTTCATGGACAGGAATGGCATTTCTAAGCCCCGGTGACCTGCCAAAATCTACCTCACCCCCCCGCCACACACCACCAGTGATTATCCTTCAACCTGACTGACCTGCCAAACCAGTCTCCCCCTCAAGTGCACCCACTTTTACTGCATGCATTCCAGCAGGGCTCCTCTATACAGCAATCAGCTGTTGTACTGCTATACAAACCTGTGTATTTTCAATCATGTAAAATACTTTTAAAGGACACACACTGCATCTGCTATCATCCCCTCTGAAGTTATGTTCTCTGTAGGTTTTTTGTTCCCTCACTAGATACCTTCCTATCAGTATCAAACAGCTATTTAAAACCACAGAACCTTTTTAATATGTCTGTAACGTGGGACAAAACCGTTATTGAAATATAGTATTTGCAAGTCTTACAGCTTTGAATTTCAAAATTAACAGCTTTTGACTTGAAAATGTTTTTTTTTAATTTTTACAGATGCAAAGACATTCAGGCTTTTTTAACGCCATCAAGTAATGAGACTTTGCAATATTACTGTGTTCAAGTACTGCACGAGCAGATGCAGTTTGATGTTACTTCACCAGCAACTTTACAGTGTTTCGATGTCTGATTTTGTTTTCCTTTTTACAAGCTGACTGTCACTTAGCACACGCAATAACACACCGATCTTAGCAGTTGTGAGATTGCCACATGCAGTCAGACATTTGCTAGTTTCAAGTCAAGTTTCACATGAGCAGTGTGAGCGCTGAGGCTGGTCGTACCACTGCTGAGTACTTACATTTCAAAGGCACATTCAGTTGTGGACGGCTCTGTAAAAAACCCCACTGTTTTTAATGTTGCGTAGCTGTGCTTTATGATCATATGTAGTTGCTCTGTCTTTACATTTTCCTCTGAATCAAATGAAATACCTGAGGCTGACTGAGTTTGTCCATTAATGAATCTGAGACAGAAATTTTGCACAAAGAGAAACCTTATCTTGTTTGTTTAAGTGATGAATCGTACCTTTTTCACCTGTTAATATAATCGTGAACATTTTTTAACGTATGGGCTTTAAAGTGTATTGGACATACAGTGTAAGCCCCGATACGTGTTGATTTATTGCTTGATTGCGGTCACTTGAAATGTATTAAAGATGGCAGCACTTTAGCAGTTCGTCTCTGTGGGTGTCACAGTTTAAAAGTGTGAGGATCATCGTGATTATCATACCACTGACATACTCTAATCCAAACGTGTGACCACACAGTGAGGGTCAGTACTGAATGTAGTTATGGTCGAATGTACTGTACGTTGTTTGATATTTTACAGTAAAAACAGTATTGCTGTTTTATTTTCTTTAGTTTGTTGTTGAGTGTTTTGTATTAGTGTGTGAGCGTAATCTGACTGATATTTTGTTTTGAGAACACCTGTATATCCAAAGTCATTCATTATTAGAAATCTTACATCAGTGACTCTATTTTGATTTTATTACCTGTGCTGTATTGAGTGTACATTTGTTTTGCATGCCTAAATGAATATTTGTTAAGTGTTTGATTATATTGTGACTGACAGAACCAGTGTGTGGGACCTGGCTGCTGTTTGAAATGTCTTATCCCACGTGGAGTATGCCATGTGTTTTGATTTGAAATTATTAATAGAAGTACATTTTTATCAACATCAATAAACTCAAGAAATATTGTAATACAAGCAGTGTGTATTTACAGTATAATGATAGCTTTATAACGTTTTTTTTTTTTACCACTTTGGACAACAAATATATGTTAATTTATATGAATAAATATTTGGTAACCACCTGCACACTGGCAGGAGGTGGCGCTGTAAACTGCAGGGATTTAACAACTTTTCCCAGTGGCGGAAAAGTTAATAATGCTGAGCATGTTGGGTTACATAAAAATCATCCGTGCAAACATTTTTCTCTACTCACAGTTTTACAATAACCAGTAAAGGCTTTCTACTCTTCACCTGCTTGATTTTCATTCATAAAACTACACTCTCATGGCCAGTGGTGTAAGTTCATGGAGAATACAGTAAAAATATGATTCCTGTGAGATGATTGGTCACTTGTTTCTGTCCTTGACCAATAACCACAGTGTTGCTATGCCGTATCAGTTCGCTGATTGGCTGATACAGCTGTCAATCATTCATCAAGTCAACGGCTAGTGCGACTTCCGCTAAAGATCGTTAACTCGGTCGTCAAGATAGTTCCCGTCTTCGTGTAACGTAGTTTTTTTTATTATTAAATTACCAACTAAGTATATTAAAGAAGTGTCTCAATCGCTGTTTGTATTTATATATTAAAAAACGGTGTAAAGATGGTAAGTAACTGTAAGAAATGGAAGGTTTTCCTTGAAGGCGAAAGAGTTGTTTTAGTAAGTATCTTTGATATCTGACTACTGTGTTGTACTTGTACAAAACGTGTTTCTCAAAAGTAAACACGGCTCTACCGATTAAAAGTGTCCTTATATAATGAGACAACACAATGACAATAGAGTTTGAGCAGGCGTTTCTCGTTTAATGCAAAATTGTTGGCAACAATTGGGAAACGTTGTCATCACCATATCCCTACTGAGCATGCGCGAAACCGTGCTTCAAAGAACAATATTGGCAAGTATGTCCACGTATTATAATAGTATGGATAACAGGCGTTTTAAATCACGCTGCGTAAGTTAACGTGAACATAAAAAATAAGACAATGGACAGAAATCGGATAAAAGAATCCACCTACCTGTATAACGGGTTTTCTGCAAACCCGGAAGTATGTTGGAGTGAACGCTCTCGCTCCGGCTGGCTGCTTCATCACTCTTTCTCTCTGCCTCTTCTAAACTCTGCTGGGCATCATTGCGCGTCAAAACATTGCGTCTCTGCAGGACTTGCCAGGGCCGGAGAGGAGAGGAAATTTGCTTGGGAAGGAATGCGAAAGGGGTTTTAGGATTGGCACTGCCACGAGGAAGACGAGGAGGTGCGACATTTCCTGAGCTACGTGGAGATCCGTTTTTTCTTCCCTTCAAAGGTAAAATGATTTCCTTTGCGTTATTTATCACTGTGGTGCATTTGTTGTTACGCACTGTTTTCATTATCGCGCTGTGAAGCTTTTTTTCCAGGGTTGGTATAAATATATAAAGCTTATCCACCACTTTTTTAACCGAGTCAACTTTTATCAAGCAGGCTCGCGTGCTGTAACCAGCTATAACAATAAAAACACAAGTTTATGACGTGTAGCTCGTGTCCTGCCAACAACATGCGTGACATGATAATCATATGTGTTATTCATATTTGGACTGATGTTGTCTTGGTGGACTGGATGCTGAAGTGCACTCTGCAGTGGAGCTACAGTATCCAGTGGTTATTATTAGGACACATGCTGTTTGTGGTGGCAGTCCTGCACGTATGCGCCATCATCCGCGTGCGCGCGCCTGGTCGTGATGGTGCACGTCAGCGGTGATCAGTGTGGGTTATCATGTAATACGCGCGCGTGTGATCACCAGCTCTGACGACAGTCACCTGGCCCTCATCGATCTGTCAGTCATTGCAGATGTTACAGCTGGTCGGAGTGGGTGGTGTGTGTGTGTGTGTGCACGGGCGCGCATGCGTGTGTGTTTTGAGCATTGTTGAGCTGAGGCATCCCCGCCATCTGTGCTGCGTGTGGTGGCTGAAGTTCTGCCCCAGATTAAGTGCGCCACTGCCTGTGACCTGATTCAATAATCACACACACACACTGTAAACCTCAAGCCTTCATGTATTATTATTTTGTTTGTGTGTGTGTATTTATTGATGTGTTGCCCCACGTGACATCTACCATCCCATACAAGTCAATGACAGTTAGGGCCAGCAGGTGGAAATGTCCCCCCACCCCACCCCACCCCACCCCAACTAAATAAAGTGCATGTGAGGCAGTTTAAGAAGAGACACTTTTATCAAGTCCTGACCTTTGCACTGATCTATTTTCATTGCAAAGCGTGCATGCAGATAGTTATTGATGATGCGAAGATCGATACACAGGGATCGAAGATGAGGGTCAGTGTCGCAGGCTTTGAAAGGTGATCCTTCACAGACAGGACTTGTATACGTAAACAAAAGTTGTGCACAGTGTGTTGTGTTTCGCAGGTCTGAGTCACTTTGTCACATCACCCACTTTGTTTTTTGTCTCACTTTTTATGACACTTTCTCAGCTGATAGCCACACGCAGAGATGCAACAGAAGTTATATATGTGAACGAGGCAGATATTGAGAAATAAAGGAGTGCTTTCTTTAGGCAAATTCTGTAAGGAAATGCACATGTGTCTAAAGCACCTGAAAACAAGCTGCCCTCCTCTCCTCAAAGGACAAACTAAAGACAGACGGAAGAGGATTAGAAGTGAGTACAGATCAGACATTGCAACAGTAACCAGACACACACCTGGGATGCAGGAGCATCGCTTCATCAGTGAGATTTGATATGGCTGGGGGGGGGGGGGCAGAGAGGAGTTTTTCCTCCTCTAGTCAGTGATGTCATGCTGCTGTATGCTGTTGGCCTTGGTGTAAGACTGAATGGAGAGCAGGATGAAAGTACATGAAGTACAGAGATTGCGTTGGTGCAGCTCGTGGGTAGTATAGGACACACTGCTCATCCAACACTGAAGGGACACACACTGCTCCTTCCCTCCTTCTCTCTCTGTTAATTTAACTCCCTCCCTGTCCCCGTCTGACTCTCATCCCCCCTCCCCGTATCTCTTCCTCTCCTCTGTCTTTCTCCTGCTCTCGATCATTGTCAGGAGCAGCATCAGCAGCGGCAGCATCAGTGCGTTACATAACAAAGGTTTTTTTGTTGGGATACAAGGGCCCTTTTGGCTGTTGAGACTCGTGGCACGTAGCCTTTTGTGATGACACCCAGAAATGACCAGAATGGACAGCTCGGTGACCTCAAACGACCCGCGGTGGAACTGATGAATAGACAGAGTGACAGCAGAAAAAATAAATATACAAACAGGCTGAGGGGCATCGAGACAGACGGAGAGAAGACACACGCAGACTGAAAAATAAACTGGTAAAAGATGGACAAACACCAGACATACACACACACTCACTCTGAGGTTATACAAGAGTCAGTTTTTGCTAGAAATTTCCTGCTGTTGGAGCCTTGTCTGAATCGCTGCGACCAGTTCCTCTAGTCATCTGATCATTTATGCAATTTGTTATTCTGTCTCCTGGGTTTTTTTTAGTGCAAAGCAGCTCTGATTGACTCTTTGCGTCAGTGTTTTACAGCACGTCAGCATCCTTGTTCCCACAAACAATGTTGCCTTGCAAAATGAGTTTCAAGCATGTCCACCCACCAAGATGTGTGTTGTCCTGTTCTTGGAAACTGATTGTTATGAAATGTCAAACGGCGTCATGGTGCAGCCTTGATCATCAAGTCCAGGACGTTTTTATCTGTTTAATGTAGGATAAAGCCTGGATCTGCTCGCTTGTACATTATGTTCAGTAGCCTCATTGTCTTTACACTTACTGATCTCCATATTAAAGTGCCCCTCTGGACATGTATTAAAGTATGTAAAAATATTCTGCTGTGATTAATAGTTTGTTTAACATGGTTTTCCCACATAAAAAGTAAATTAACTCTAAAAGGGGGGTAGAAGCAGATCTACCCTCTCTCCCTCATTGAGAAATACTGGATCTGACCTCTGCCCCGCCCACCACCACTGCTCGCACAGGTTGACCAGTGAAGCTGCAGTGTGCATCAAGATGGCTAGCACTGGAGGAAACATAGAGATTCAGACATGCATGTTTGAGCCTCAGTCAGGCTTAGATGAGGACTCTATTGTGCACTAGAGATGCAAATTTAGACTTTTTTTTTTGTGACCGATAGTGGACCTTCCTTAACCAACGATTCACTGTTTACCGTGACAGGGCTAACTGCTTGAATCACATGGCTAACATTGCCTAATGGGTTTAACAACAGAGTCAAGACATTTCAGTGTCAGTGTAGGTTTGTTGGGACCATTCAGTGTCGGATGTTAGCCGCTGTTGCTGTGTGAGCTTGTAGTAACCGCACAGACATTGGACTGACCGTTTTGTGTGATGGCAGCAACAGAAAGTTTGCTGATCCTTACCACCAATGAAGACGGTTAGTATCTGATGGGGGAAGGGGCATTGTTTCTCATATGTGTCCACCTCTGCCTCTAGGTCCTTAGCTTATTGAGGGGTGCTTAGGGTTGCAGCGATATACCGGTTTCCAGGTATACCGTGATGTAAAAGTTAACAGTTATCATACAGTGTACATTTGCGAAGCGAAACTGCAATATTTTCTGGGACAGTTATCGTACCGTGAAAATCTCATACTGTTGCAAACCTAGAGGTGCTGTAGTCATCTCCCAGAAACAACATCATGGCAATATGTCTCCAGCCTGGGCAGCAGACTCTGCTGTCTCATCTCCCCGATAGCGCCAGTATATTATATTAAATAAAATCTTTATATAACTGTTATAACTGATGGTATTAATTGGTCAGAATTATTCTGGGGTGGCACAGTGGGGCAGTAGTAAGCACCGTCACCTCAAAGTAAGAGGGCTGCAAGTCGCATCTGCTGGCTGGCTGGGGCCCTCTGTGCAGAATTTGCATGTTCTCCCTGTGTCAGCGTGGGTTTTCTCCAGGTACTACGGCTTCCTCCCACAGTCCAAAGACATGCAGGTTAATTGGTCACTCTAAATTGGGTGTGAATGTGAGTGTGAATGGTTGTCTGTCTCTATGTGTCAGCCGTGTGATAGTCTGGGGACCTGTACAGGGTGTACCCTGCCTCTCGTTCAGTGTCAGCTGGGATAGGCTCCAGCCCCCCTGCGAACCTGTACCAGAATAAGTACTTATGAATAATGAATGAATGAATTCTTATTCCTAATGGTTAATTAATTAATTATTAACATCTCTATTGTGCATTAATATAGACAACAACAAGCTTGTTAGCTTGTAACTGGCAGGGGCAAACACAGTGTTAGTGGTTGTGAACATACAATAATATCTGCTATGATGTTACAGTGTGTTCACATTGTCATTTTTATTATGTCTTATATACCACAGGTCTAATTAAAGTTTGCAAAAAGATATATTCTCTCTGGCTGAGATTTTCATATCACATACATTTAAGTACGTTTTTTTAAAGCTATAATATGTAGATTTTCCACATAAAAATGTCTAAAAACGACTAAACCAATGTTATATATTTTGTTTAGTTGTGTACTTTGATTATCAGAAATGTTTCCAACAATTTTTCAAACCCAGATAAATATGAAATATTAATAAAAGTTACGGACCGTGTCATTAGGTCGCATGTCAATGGCGACGTAACTCCAGTTACCATAGCCATTAAATGAAGGAGAAGGAGAAGAAGCAGACGGGATGAGACGTCAGAGAATGAACGTTACTGTTGCTAGGCTAAGCTAACTCATCATGGATCATGATTATGCATTGGGGGTTGCTGCACCTTCTGACACCGAAGCTGTCCCGGTAAACAAGCCGGTAAAACGGAAACGTACGGGTCAACCAAGCGATCCCAGAAGAATTTGGGATAAGAAGAGAGCTAAATCAAGGATAAATATTGGTGTGGCCTTTCCGAGATGGAGAGAGCTTCGTGAAAATCTAGGACTACAATTCGACGCCGACCTCGCATGTGTTCTACTAGACAGGTAAGCAAACATCTGGCTGATGTTATCGAAATATTAATCATTTCCACCAGTGTATTGCAAGCACTGCTGCCCGCCGGGGCACCAGCACTCCGGCCAGCAGTTATATGACTACAACTCCCATGATTCCACGCTACTTCGTGACATCATCCAACTCCGTCATCCAACATCGTCTTCTGTTATTGTTTTGGTTTGAGACCCCTAGCGGCAGAAAATTACATATTGCACGTTTAAGTCTGCTCATGGCTGGAGGTTTCAGGTTTTTTTGCTGGTATTTACATATTGGACAGTGATTTGCTTTTGTAGTAGTGACGTACCGTAATTTAGCTTCTAGGGAAGAGCGCAGGCATCGCCCCCCTCAGTGGAATAATTTGAGAACACCTCTCCAGTGACAAACTTTCCAAGGATACAAGTCAGTATAGTTAAGGTCAGACATTTTAGGGGACGCAAACATAAGAAAAATACTTTTTTCTTACTACTACTACTACTACTTTTTTCTTAATATTTTGTTGTTTTTTAAATGAGAAAGTGTGTCACAAATAAACCAAAATAAGCCTTTGACTATGTAATATGTAGGTCTTCATGTTTTTCAGAGATCTTATGGTCAAATCAGTCATTTTTATGATTGCTAAATCAAAGCTGTAACATCAGTAGGGCTGCAACTAATGAACATTTTCATGATTGGTTATTTATTTATTGAATTTATTTCATTTGATAGAGACAATGAAATTTAACATGGTTCCAATACAGAGTATGAGACTGATGTGTTTGTTGTCCGTTAAATGCCAAAATAGAGTGAATCAGTGCTTGTCATGAGTTCAGCTTCACAGAGCCTGAGTCTGTAAATGTTTTTCCAGGCCAACAAATTTAGTTTACAAAGATAAACAAAACAGCAAATCTTCATAACTGAGATGGAGGAAGTAATGGTTGGCAATTTTTGCTTGAAAAAAATGACATAAACAAAAAATTAATTATTAAAATATTTCATCATACGGCGACTACGTGTTGTGTTTTTAATCTTGTGAGTTTGTGGTATCAGCTGTTTTCATTCAAAGCCACTAACATGCTCTGGCTCACAGTTGTTATGGCTTTAATGAAGTGAATCCTCTGAGACCGAATGCAGATGATACGCAGAGAGAGCTCCATATGGATTATGTATGACCCACAAGATGATGTGTAACACGTGCAATACGATAATCCAGCGCTGCTGTTGAAAGTCCGTTGAGAGCACATTAGTATCGTGATGCACTATACGTCGACGTGCAGTTAACAGCGTCCCACAGAGCTCGAGTTAACATCTCGCCTGTCAGACATGATGGACAGGTTCTCGTCTATACATCACATTTACATTTAACACATTTAGCCAGTACTTTTATCCCGAGTGCCTTGTAGCAAGTGCTTCCTGGAAGAAGAAGAAGCTTGAGTTTAATGTCATTAAATTGGAAGCTTAAGTTTGAAGCTTACATTCCTAGATTCCCCACAGTACTAAGACTAATTACTCAGCTGTCATCAGGCAGCTTCATGCGAATGGAAGAGATTTTCTTGATTAATTTAAATTCAAATTGCTTGTCTTGTCTGACCAGCAGTCTAAAACTCAAATATATTCAGGTCATATTCATAAAAGACTTAAAAAATTAGCAAAAATTCACATTTAAAAAGGGTGGACTTGAAAAATTTCACTACTTTTGTTTGAATTAATTATAACAAATTATGAAAATAAACTTTCTGTCAAATTGACTTATAGATTCATCCACTAATTATTTCCGAACTCTTGCAAACATTTCTAATTACATAAGTACATTGTCTTTGTGTCAGTTTGTCATTTCTGTATGGCAGGACCATAGACTGTATAAAAGTAACGGACGTAGCTACAGTGATGTCACCTATTGGTTTGTAGACTCGCGTTTTGAAGTTGTTGAAGTTTGGCATTTAGGCCATCGCCATCTTGGATTTTTTGGGGCAGAAGTGACCATATGTGGATGAGAGGGTGGAGCTTTGGAGAGGCAAGGGTTGGATCTGACTCATAGACTGTGGTGACGCCTTGCAGACAGCCTGTCTGTTGTCATGGCTTTAGTTAAGCATATTTTTAAGCATTAATAGCTTTCAGATTTAGATATGTAAATATTCACCCCCATACAGTTGTCATGAAGTGGTAAAACCAGGCTGTAAACATGTTTTGAGCATTGACAATGGGGGTCTACGGGTAGTCACTCCCTTCCTGAGCCAGCTTCAAGTGGCCATTCGAGGAACTGCGTTTCTTGGCACTTTCACGTTGGCTTCATTTTTTAGCCCCCGAGGTAACAGCTTGAAGAGAGCTCAGAGAACCAGATCCTACATAAACTTCCTCCGGGTCCTCAGTCCTGAAATGACTGAGAGCATGAAACACGCTTTGGGTTAAACATCAGTCTGTGTGTGTGTGCGTCAGGGGTCAGCTCCGACAACTGCACTGAACGTGTCTTTGTGCCCCAATCCCACGCCGCTGGCAGTGAGCCAGAGGAGAGAAAACAAGGGCACGTCTCAGTGCCTTATTTATTTATATCCCCCGGTCCTTTCCATCAGCACTGGAGCCTTTATCAGCCTCTGTCTGACACTAAAAACAATCATATTGCAGGGCAGTAAAGTAAAGAGGCCTCTCTCTGTCTCTCCCTCTGTTGTTTGTCCTGAACTCACAGAGGCCTCCTGCTCCCATTCAGTATTTTATTAGTTTTTCCAGATGGTTCAGTAAAGACAGACAGGAAGGAGAGAAGACAGAAGGTGGTGAAACAGCTCAAGTTATTGCAGTATCTTATAGAGTCATCGTCCTGTAAACCACAGAAATGATCGACTTTATTCAGTTGGAAAGGTCATTGTTTTTTATTTTACTGTGAAACACTTGATTATAGAAACAGGCAGGTGACAATAAAATGTGCACACTGGTTTAGTGAGGCAGCAGCAACGGGGAATAAAACTAGATTACATTCTGTGATTGATGATTGTGTTTAACACCAGAGCTACAGGGCTGGAATCACAATTAAAGTTGAATTAAGCAATAAACCCACAAAGATTATATCTGCAGCACAAGGTAGAGAGCACAGGCCCCGAACCACCTCCTGTACAGTTAGTCAAAACATACTCCTGTCCTTCTGGCCCCGAGCCTTTGGGATGGGTTCCCAGGCCAGCTTACTAATCTTCTCAGTCACCAGGGCACACCAGCAGAAGTATTTTAAGGGCTTGGTCTAGTTGGATATCATGGAGTGAGCAGAGCACGATCCTCACAGTTATGCTACGCTAAGAAGATTATCTCTGCAGCCCCATAGACTTAAACACAGAATGTGAGCGAGCGTTGCTGCCTGTGTGTTGCTGCATTGAACTGGAGTCAGTGCAGAACGGTTTGACCACAGGTTAATGGAGACAGCTGCTACTAATGATTATTTTCAATATCAATTTTCTGCCACACCAATTAATTAGTTGATTGTTTGGTCTATAAAATGCCAGGAAATCATGAAAAATGCTCAGCATATTTGCAGGCTGACATCCAAAAATGTTTGACACACAGACCAAAACCCACAGAGTTTCAATTTACTACTAAGAATAAGAGTCTACAGTCACGCTAGCAGCTCTGTTATGCTCTACTTACAGTGATGCATTTAGCTAAATGCTAATGTCACACATGCACACAACCAAATGCTAATGTCTTAGCAGGTATGCCATCCCAGGTAGCCAAAATGACCTGGCCCAGAATCGGCCTTAACTCGGCATGCCAGATAAAATTAGCCGGGCTGGGTCCGGTTGCTGACGCTTCCATCACTGGGCCGTTATTAGAAATGACCTGGCCCAGCATTGGCCAAACTCTGCACACCGGATGAAATTAGCCGGGCCGCAACTGATTGCCTGACTTGGCTGAGACTCGGATTAAATGATGCCCCAGAATCGGGCCAAATCAGCTGGTCCAATTCAGGCTGCCGACACTGCCGTCACTGGGATGTTCAGCATCTTAGTTTAGCATGTTAGCATGCTAACATTCACTAATTGGCAATGGACACAAAGTGCAGCTGAGTCTGATGGGAATGTCACTGGTCTTGCCGGTATTTGGGAGGGATGTTTATTCTTGCAAGTCTGCACCATAAATACTACACAGTTAAAATTATTTTGTAGATTATTGTTTGAAAAAAGATAGATTAAATGTTTAGATTACTATCATTTGGAAGAAGGTTAATGAATAGAAGCTACTGGAATGTTGTTCTTTGTATCAGGTCTGACAGTCTTTTTTATCTGTTTTTCTTTTTGTATTTAATTAATTTATTTTGCTGTCATTTTTTTTTATGTATTTATTTTTTGCAGGCTAAAATTCTTAGCCTTATGTTTCTGTACATGAAGGTTGAAGTACTGAAAGAAGAACAACTGATTATGAACCATGTAATAGAGTGGGCAGAACCTTGAATATGAAATGGAATCAAAATATATTCGACATCGAAATTACGGTAGCATACTTTAAAATTCAAACCTGTACTGTAGCTGTTGTTGTTATCCATCTCTATTTATCATTATATATCAATAGTTTGTTATACTGTTGTATCACTGAGTGACACGCCTATTCACATAATTTCTCACTTAAAAAAGAAAGAATGAAATGATATCTGTACATGAGTGTTGTAATGAGGAAGATATATGAAATTATATGACAAATTATTTTAAAAAATTACTATCACTTTATGGGATAGGGTTCACCCAGTCAAAATGCCATTTCAATAATCAGACAGGATTACTGAAGATTTTCTCAAAGAATATTGTTTTCAATAAATGTTAATTAACTTTTATTTAGTAAGTTGTTTACATGTTTTGTGGGATTATGTGCAAAATGACTAATGCATGGTGCAAAGTGCCACATATTTCAGTGGCATTAAACACACAATTTGGTTATTGAAAAGATCCTATACACAGTATTATTTGGGACAGTGTTTAACCTTCTAGTTTGAATTGTGCTCAATTTTGTCTTTGTTTTTGACTTTTAGATTACTCATCTAGTCTACCTATACACGGGTATAAACATCAGGGATGTTAATTGTTGGGAACATCCCTAGTATTTGGTTGTGACAAAATAACTTCATGTAAAAATGAAACTTTTGGGCCCAGTCTTGATGGTGTCACAAAGCCTACAGGAAATGCAAGTGGCTGAGTCAGGATTCATCCTCTGGGCACCATGAATGTCTGTACAGAAGTGGAGGGGTGATGATTAGACGGACATTTTCATTGCTAGAGCTACGCTGCTAGCGTGGCTAAAAATGATTTAAACTAAGCAAAAAAATAGATACCCACTGATTTTTTGTCTGTCCCTACTTTAGTAGCCCAAACTTTCCTCTCGACCATCTTGGACTCACTCATGGACTCTTGAGAGAAGTAGTGGTTCCCAGTGTGGTGGAAGCATGTTCTTGTTCCATGTTTGAATCTCATCTCCTAAAGTAGAATGTCTTCATTGTTTTCAGCTTGAATCCAAAATGTGAAATTTGGTGACTCAGCCGGGAACACAGGCTCATTAATAATGCATGATGTCTCATCACATCATGGCTCTTTGAGGTTTCAAGAGTTTCTAAGATGCAAGCAGCTTGGAGAATTCTCTCAGCGCACAGACTGTAATCCCATCAGCAGTCATACACCTGTGGATCACTTTACAACATCTGCTTAAAAAAACATCTGTTACGCAACTGTGTAACCATGAGCTGCTGTGTTATCCTCCCCGTGCTCAGGTGTTTGCCTCCCAACCCACCGCCCACCACGGCCCTCACCTGTGTGTTGCGGTGCTTCCCTTGTGAGCCGACCTGGGCTGGCAGTCCCTTCTTGCACCGCCCGCCAACTCCGCCCATGGTCAGAATGACGCGCTCCAAGACTTTCCAGGCATACTTGCCGAGCTGCCACCGAACCTACAGCTGCATCCACTGCCGAGCTCACCTGGCCAACCATGACGAGCTCATCTCCAAGGTAACCAGCAGGAAAAGCAGCACTCTGCTCCGGTGACTTGACTCATCTTACCAGCGGTGGTTGCCCCTGGAAACCATTAGTGACAGTGGTTACATCCAGGCAGCTAATGATTACAGTCTGACAGTACTTTACTTCATTATTTTACTTCAGAGACAAGGAATTAACTGTTTTGTTTTGGTCTCCTTCATTTTTCTTACTTCTTATTTTTATTTTCCTATAATTTCTCTATGCCTATATACAGTGTAAAAGCAACTGTTGTAAATGTAAAATATAATTTACAAGGATTAACAGCAATTAAAGATTTAAAAAGAGGGAGAACATATGAGGAATAATGAAAACAAACAACAGGCTGAACACCTGTATGTTTGTGTCAGCCTACGCCACACAACCGCCTGTGGATGGATTATGTTATAAGCTGGTTAGTGAATTGGATTATGAATGCACTATCACTTTTTCCACGTGCGATTATGACAACATAGCTCACCTGTGCACAAAGGCCTTCTGCTGGTCGTAACACAGGCGCACGACACAAATCTGTTTAAGCTTTCATAATGTGGAAAATAAAGGCCTGCGAGAAAATAACTGCAAGTGGTGAAGCTCCTTATGCATTAGCTAACGGTGATGCTATCAGGAGCATATGGGCTGTTACTGGGAGACTGCGCCCCATTTTAAAGTAGATATTAAAATAGATTTCGTCTACAGGTTTTAAAATAAGAGCTTCTATTAGTGAAGGCCCGGCACAAATCAACACGTGGGTGATTTATAAGGAAACCAAACCTCTCTGTCTCTTATTTTACTGAAGCATTACGGCTATATAATAGCATGCTTATGTCGTTTTATATTATTACTTCACTGTATGAAAGGGTCGATTCTTGTTTCAGCCTTTTTATCTGTGTCTCATCCTCTCACTGCAGTCGTTCCAGGGCAGCCAAGGCAGAGCCTACCTGTTCAACTCAGTGTGAGTATCTGTCTGTTGTTGCATGTGTATGTGTTGTCTTAGACAGGAGAACAATGAGCTAAGATGGTGGTGTTTTGAAACAGGTTAGTAATGCGTGCTGTACCACACAGTAGATGTGTTGTTTTGAAGCCGCGGTGTAGACAGAGCCAGCCTGTGCCTCAGAGTCATTATCAGCTGAATTGAGTGTGAAAATTAGGCTATTTGAATCTATGCTCCGTGGCCTGGCGCCCTATCAGTATGCGCTGTGTGAGTGGGTGTGAGGCAGTGACTCACTCTGAGCACATCGTACAGTACATGCAACTGAGCAACTTGAGCCACTTGCACAATTTGTAACTTTTGTCTCTTTGTCTCCGCTTCCCTCTTCTTCCTTTCTACTTTCGTCTCCACCCCCCACCTCCCTTCTCTCTGTCTCTCTCAGGGTGAATGTCGGGTGTGGCCCTGCAGAGGAGAGAGTTCTGCTCACAGGCCTGCACGCTGTAGCAGATATCTACTGTGAGAACTGCAAGACTACCCTGGGCTGGAAATACGTAAGTGTCCTCAGCTGATTTGACACACAGGCACCACAGACTGCATCCAAGGTTAGAGGACGATAAACTGAGGAGGTTGTTATTATAGCACACCCTAATTTTATTTGCACCCTAATTATATTTGGACCTCCTCTCCTCTCAGGGTCAATGCGGTGTTACGGCTGTGGACTGAATTAATTATGAGATAGATTTCTCAGAACAGATGGAGACATGAAGGACAAGTCTTTATCTTGTGTGACTTGTGATTAGTTTTTAATGTTTTGTAGGAGTGAACACCATCTGGATCAGCAGAAGGGTTTCATTCATTGCTCAGACCTGAAGATTTACATATGTACAGCGTGTTTTTATGGTTTTAACTGTTCTGCCTTACAAAGGCTAACTGCAGTAATTACACTGACGCTGAAACTGAGAAAAATGGCTTCAAAGTTTTTTGACAGTTCGCAGATATTACAGTTTTAGTGTCTTTGTAAGTTTGAGGATAAGTGTTTTTATTTCTGACTAGATTCAAATTTGTACTCGTTTCATTTGCAGATATCTGTTTTAAAAGAAGTAAACAAGAATTTGAAGCAACCCTTTAAGTGTCTTTTTGTCGCAATATTCACTTCGTCAGGTTTGACCTATATTAGGATTACTTAAAGGGAAAGTTCAGATTTTTTGAAGTGGGGTTGTATGAGGGTCTTATCCATAGTCAATCTGTTACCTGCAGTAGATGTCTGTCGACACGCCCCCAGTTTGGAGAAGCAGGCTGGAGTCCGACACAGAAGCTAGGCAATGTGCTGCTGTGGATGGGGTCAGCAATGAAACACGTTTTAAACACCCCAAAACAAAAGTCTTTCAAAAGTATTTTCACTGTTTTACTTTTCTGTCAGATAGCGGTTT
This sequence comes from Epinephelus lanceolatus, assembly GCF_041903045.1. Classification (NCBI taxonomy): domain Eukaryota; kingdom Metazoa; phylum Chordata; class Actinopteri; order Perciformes; family Serranidae; genus Epinephelus; species Epinephelus lanceolatus. The sequence continues at coordinate 33,278,876 of NC_135737.1, forward strand.
CTGACTGGGAACTGAAGCCATTGTATCACCTTCATCAAAGCCAGACTCCACTGAGAAAAACAGTCATTTAACATCTCTGAACACAGGAGCTGCTGGTCTACCACTGCCTCAAACAGTTATTTTTCTGTATTACTGTGTGACTGGTGAATCTGAACTAACCAAATGAAACGCCACAGTCTTACAATAACACAAACTATCTAACAGATCAAGGCAGTGGTAGACCAGCAGCTCCTGTGTTCAGTGAGCCAAAAATACTGTTTTTGTCAATGGAATAGTCTCTTTGAAGATGTGAAAGAAGAAGATGTGAAACTGAAGCTGTCAACAGCTTTCCTGTTGGAACAGTCTGTCTGACAGAAAGGTACAGATTTTTTTTAGGTGGCTAAAATAAGTTTTATTGCTGACTCCCATCCACTGCAGTACATTGCTTAGCTTCTGTGTCAGACTCCAGCCTGCTTCTCCAAACTGGGGACATGCCATCTGACATCTACTGTAGGTAATACACTGACTATGGGTAATTACCTCATACAACCCAACCCCAACTTCAAAAAATCCCTTTCCTCATCCGTATCATCATCACTACTGGTCTTACTATGGTCACTGCCACGTTATCAATCATTTTGTTGTCCTCATTCTCATGTTCCCCATTCACTGTCTTGCTGTGGTTTTCGTTGGCGTGATAGAATCTCAAATCTCCATGGACGCAAGGCAGGGCGCAGTAACTACATTTACTGCAGTTTGTCTTGGGTTTTTGGTTGGATTGTGTAATTTTCACACCCTATTATCTCATGAACATAGTAAGATTATCTAGGAAATTTTGTCACAAGATAGAACAGCTATCCAAAGGTTTCATTTCAGTCATAACTCTTGGCCAACACTGCATTTAGCCTTTGTCGAACAGAGTAGATGTCAACTTCTACTGTTTATACAGCTGATTTAATCATAGATGTCATTGCCAGGTGTTATTTATTTTGATTGAACATGCACAACCAACATTGATAGCCTTGGTGTGTAGCTTGGTCTAATATCAGAGCCATATATACAAGCTGTGATATAGCATTTCAAAATACACGTGCAGTACGTGTCTAGAACAGGTGGTATTTAGGTCCCACGTCAGGGTGAACTAAACAGCATCCACACTTGCTAGCTGCCTTCATATATCAACAGAGCTGAGCATGTGCAGCTGTCACTGGTGAACCCCGTCCGCATGGAGGTGAGAGTTTACACTATAAGGCACATGACTGTATCTTTAAGGGGTTAACACACACACATACATTCACACAAACAGTATCCTTGTTGTTTGACTTCTTAGAAGGCTCCATTGACCAGCACACTTCGCCTAACCTCTAACCGTAACCTTCCAACCTAAAAATAGGTGTTTTCCTTATGACGCTCGCCGGGTATAAACACCTGGCGGAACCAGCTTCGAAAGTGGAGACTTTTCTGGGTAGTTTCTATTCCTGTCAGGACCCCACAAGGCAGAGAAAACAGAGGTCACATGCATGCGCACAGCACACAGACACTAGATAGGACTTAATGGAGAGTTTCCATTAATATCAGCTGCAGCAGTATTGATTTTCTGCAGTCGTCAAAGTTCTATCGGGAGGGCTGACCTACTGCACTTCTAAACCAAGAAATCTGATAACGCGCCTCTGCAGCTCAGAACCAAAATAGCCAAAGACAACAAGGTACAGACGCTCCACGGTGAAAACATTTGTATGAGCCGACTCTGTGACTCTGCTGTCAAGAGAGGCTCACAGTGAGTGAGTGGCTTTTGAACAACAACACAAGGCTGTTAATGGACTTGGACAGGATGCAAAAGTTGTCAGTGTGTGTCATTTGCTATGGCATTCATCAGCAAACTGCATGAAAATAGAAAACATAGTTGTTTTAAACAGTTTTCAAGAGAGGAGCTGTGTAGAAATGATGACTGTTTAAAAGGATGTTATATCTTCCGTGATTTAACCTCAGCATTTCCAAAGGGACCATTTTAAGCTTGGGGCTTTGGGTTTCCTTCTCCCTGCTTTCATTAGTTACTGGGGCCAGAAATATCCAAATTTGGGGATCTGGGAGGTGGAACTGGAGCAAGTTGAGGTGGGATTAGCAAGCAGCAGCAGCAGCCGCAGCTGAGCATGAACATGTGACCACCATGAGAGACATCTGTTAATCAAAAACAGTCCCACACACCCCTGTAAAAGTCCTTTAGTTGGAACACTTGTAAAAATCACCATAAAGACACATATTAGGAGAAGGAACACTGGCTATTGAGACATAGTCTGCAACCATACTAACAGCTCTGTGAGCCTGTACTTAGGCACAGCCTTTTGAGCTAATGGCAGTGGGCTGAAATGCTCAAAGACAATGCCAACATACTGATGTTAAGCCATGGATATATAAAAAGAACTGGATACAGTGTAGGAGGCGGGGCCCTGTTCATTACTTTGAAAGTTGTTCTGTAGGGCAAAAAGCCAGAAAGCTCTGTTTCTGGGGCATAAAATTGCCCGGATCTTCAGCATTGTGGGGGCTTTCCATTGGCCAAGTGGCTAACTTCCAGTTTAGTGCTCTGCTAACTTGAATGCAGAGAGAAAGATTTAATTGCACAGCTCCTCTAGACTTGAAAAATGTTATCGGACTGAATGGATCAAATCCCGATAGTGAAACAAATCATTTCATAGGGGTTGTGACGCTCAATAGAACATATCCACTGATTTACAGACCTCTCTTTTACTATGTAAGTCTTGGAGAAAAAGTATTTTTTGGCCCATGATGTAACTGGGTTTTGTAGTTCCACGTTTGGCCACTATGTAAAATCAGCTTTAAGACTCCATGCTGTTCCTTGGGGTTTAAGTTAAGCAGGTGTAATGTTATCTATGTTCGATTTATTAGTTTAGCATGTTAGCATACTTACGTTTGCTAATGTTTGCATGTCAGATGTATAAAGAGGACTTGATACAGCGTTGGAGGCATTGCAATGAAAGTTGCTCAGTGGTGCATGAAGCCAAAACAGTGTGATTTCTGGGTGTAAAATTACCCAGATGTTCCACATAGTGAAGAACTAGCCTTTTTCTTTAACCCCGCCTTCCAACTGCTCGGTCTCAGGCTCGCTATAGTCGTATATTAACTCTATATTCGGCTATAAGTGAATTTTACAGCTTTTAGGACAGTGATTTAAATAAAGGCTATGTAAGTGTTTGTACTATAAAGTTGATGTACCAAAAAAATATCCACTGATTTACAGTCGTCTCTTTTTCAATGTAAGTCTTTGAGAAAAAGCACTTTTGGGCCCAGTGGCAAAACAATGATGGACCGGAAAGCTGTAGTTCCACAGACTGACCACTATATCAATTAAAGTAAAAAGAAATGGCTTTAAAGTAGTGATAGGTGGACAGATTCTTTTCACAGTTTCGGTTCCTTTAAATTCATACGTGTATTGAACCTTTCTAGCTGTGATACTTTCTGCAAAAAGGTGTCAAAATAATCTGAAAAATTAGTTCCCAATCACATGTCCTGGCTCACCAGATCTGTCTTTTGCTTGTCATTATCAGTGTGTTGCTTAAGCGCTCTGAGCAATACATTTACAACACATCTTTGTGGCATCCATGTTGTTTTCACGTTACAATTTCAAGCTCATGAGCACACACCAAAGTCGGGAGAGCGACCGTTCAAGGAACGCAAATGCACAGTTGGCCTTAGCTGATAGAGGTCTCAACTCAAGTCTGATTTAGTCGGCCCTCATTAATCCATTCAGTGTAATTGTTGCTCTACATCAAGACATGTTACGGATTCATGAGCACTCGGAAGTTCAGCAGGCTGACCCAGTACATACCAGACACTAAAGAGTCTTAATTGTGACTCGTTCAAAGAAATCCAGTCCAGCGATCAAGTCCAGAGGTACGTTTTATGATGGTTTATTAAACAAACAGCTGAGATAACTGAGGCAAAGTGAGATGAAATGAAATACTGCGTGATGTGATTACGGTCAACAGAAAATATCAAAGCCAAAAACTCAGCCTCTTTGTCTATAAGGCGCCATGCTAGTAAATGTGAAACCACACTAACCTCTGTGCCAATTACCACCGGAACAAATAATAACCAGCAGTTAAAACATTCTGGCTCCTACAGCCATAAACCAAAGTATTAGCTATGAGAGAAACTTGCTCACAAAGGCAGCCTTGGTAGGTGCCACCTAGCGTCATGAGTTTTGATCTTTTAGTTTTCATTACATGCTACTTGATACTCATACTGGGTTTACAGTACGATAAGATAACCATTGATGCATTCATACTTTTTAAATGACTGACATTTTGCAGTCAACATATGTTTATGAGGGGAAAACTAATGTGAACAATGTGAACTGTGAAAAATAATGATTGTGGTATTAGTCTATGTATTTCACTTCATGGAACAACATTAAATGGAGATTTTCAGCATCTGTGTAGCTCAGACTTTCCAACAAATCCCATTCATGTCTTCCAGAGGAATCTTTAATCACACACCTTACAGCAGAAATGCATGTTACAGCCTGCAAAAATAGGGCAGACTCTGCGTCTGTGCTGACTGTTGCGAGGCTCAAACCTGTGGCCTTTCTCAGGGGTGAGAGATTCATTCCTGTCAGTATAGGGTATGACGATCCAGTCCGGTCAGAGTTTTGGTTCTGCAGGCTCCTCTGCAGTGTTCAGTGACTGACTGTTATATAACCAGCTCCCAAAGAGCCAGCAGCAGAGACGGGCCAGGATTGAGTCAAGGATTTTCATAAACAGCTGAAGGGACTGTCATGAGCAGGGTTTTTTTAAAATGCACCCTGTGCACTTCTCTAACTATCTGTCAAAGATATAAACATGTGATTATTCTCTGTCCATCTGTCCTCTGAATTAAACGCTGTGTCTCCTGTCCTCTGCCACGCCCTCCAGGAACATGCCTTTGAGAGCAGTCAGAAGTACAAAGAGGGCAAGTTCATCATCGAGCTGGCCCACATGATCAAGGACAATGGCTGGGACTGAGGGATGAGCAGCCAGGACACGACCGCAGCAGTGGAGAGGGGGAAGGGGGGTGGATGGATGGATGGACAAATGGAGGGAGGGAGGGGGGTCGTGTGTGGTGGGTGAGTGTGTGACTTTGGTTTGGCTGATTTACCATTAACCTCTGTAACTCTCTGCCCATCCCTCCCTACCACGCCTCTCGACGCACACACATACACACACGCGCGCACACACACACACACACACACACCAAGGTCCCAGACATCCCAGCTTGACAGAGAGACAGACTAGGCAGGCTTGTACGCAGCTAGCAGGACTAGGTGACAGTGTCTGGCCGGCAAGATGTCTCATTTTCATGTCTTTTCGTTTGGTAACTGAAACATGATTTGATAGCTCGATAGTATTCCACCTTGTCTCAAACTAATGTTAGAAAAAGTTGTTAGCGGGTCAGTCAGTGGAAATTTAGCCAGAAGGAGGGTGGTTAGGCCGGCCTGGCAGGGTTCATTGGCCTTGGTTGAAGAGCTGATGGGCATTCACTCTGTCCTCAGCTTGAATGAGATGACCTAAGATGATTATAGCAAATCCAGCTGATCGGGGCCATGCCAGCTGGGCCAGTGATGAGGCCTGGCGCTGAGGCTTGGCACGGAGGCCCAAGCACATGGGCGTTGGGTTGCAGCAAGGGGGTGTGGGGGTGGGTGCAGGGATTGCTGCCCAACAGGCCTCTCTCTCAACATGGTGGGGAGGGGAGGCTCCTGATCCAGTTATGCAGTGGCTTTGATGGCTTCTGGCTGGGATTCACTCCATGTTTTGCCAGTGATGCAGCTCAGGACGGGCCGAGAGTGAAAGGGATACAGACAGACAGCCACCAGCTTGTCCTAAAACCTCACAGGAATTTGCCCTCGCAGCAGCAAAGCAGCTCCCCTGGGTTTTATTCATCCTTTAATACAACAAGTCGTGTAAAGTGATCTGGCGATCCTTCCCGTATATGTCTGGTGTCGGTAGACGCATCACTGCGTCCGCCTTTGTTACTTAGCCAGATAGAATTACACAACATAAGCGTGTCTCAGGTGAACAACTTTGGCTGGGATTCCCAAAGGTTTGCAAGCACTGTGAGCATCTTTTTTTTTTTTTTGAGGTCAATGAGCTAAGGTGACGAGGCGCTGCAGGCTTGGGAGAGGCAGGGGGCAGCTAGTGGTCAGTTAGACACAACACCTGCTGTCACGCAAATAACAGTTTGATTTAAGACACAAAACAAATGGCCGATGCATGACTGGTTTCATGGGCCGAGGGAAAATGCAAATAGTAAAAAACATTAACACAGAAAGTAAATTATTACTTTTACTGAAGTTACGAGGTATATACATAACCACAGCGGTGTGTAATATAGATGCATATGTATAAAAAGGTATCACTCTTAGGCTCTCTTTCAGTCTGGGATGACTGCTGTTTAACTGCTGTTACACTGATCTTCACTAACTCACAAAACATAGTAAACCAACTGGGCAACATTATGAAGCAACGCACAAGATAGACCCACCTACTCATTGTTTTGTCCTTAAAGCTGGGGTAGGCAGAAAAAAAACAAATTAAAATAGACCCTCCTCCTGCAGCTCTCCCCACTCTGTCCCAAGAACCTCCTCCAAAATGACCACAGGCATATGCACACACTCCATACAGTAACCCACTGTTTCCCATACATTGATCTCATTGTAGAGTTACACACACTGTGTTCTTTCAGCCCCTCTTTGCCCCGCTCTCTCTGTCTCTTTGTTTATCAGACCAAAAATGAGACAAGATTTAACAGGCTAATGTTAGCCACCTCGACATCCCTTTGCCTCAGTCCCCACTGCAGTGGACTGCCCTCTCAGTAGGAGAGCTGGCAGCAGCTCTGGAGACAGACCTTCGTTCGGCAGCTGTAGCGGCTTGAATTCAGCCACCGCAAATCCCCCAGAGCCAGGTGTCACAGTGGGCTGGTGGCCAGCGGCAGCGTTAGGTCTAACCTGTTGGCTGATCCAGAGGGGAGTGGAGACTGTTCGGTGACTGGGGGTTTGTCTCCAGACCCAGTGAGGTGGCGAGTGAGGTGGACACACTGTGATTCGAAACTCTAGCTAACGTCAGGCACATAAACATGAAATTGAAGCCGCAGCCACAAGTCTTTTTGGCTCAGGTTAGCAGATGGCTAAATTATTAGCATTAGCATATGGACACTTTCTATCTCTGAAATGCTTTGCTGATACTGCTTTATTCTTTTTATTGTCAGACTCTTTTTTAGGGTGCTTTCACATCTGTCTTGTTTGGTTCGGTTCAATTGACTCAAGTTCCTTTGCCCCCTAAGTGCGGTTTGTTTGGGCAAGTGTGAACACAGCAATCCCACTTAGGTGCACACCAATACAACCAGACTGAGACCTGCTTGAAGAGGTGGTCTCAGTCCGGTTACAAACGAACTCTGGTACGGTTCATTTGTGGTGAGAACGTGTTCCGACCTCGATCTGAACCAACTGCAGTCACATGACACATTGTTTGGGTTAAACATGAGCATGTTACAGTCCTGGAGGATTATTAATGTGCACCTCCTCCTGTACTGCCTTAATATGCACATTCAGCACATCCAATGCATCAAAACATTGTTTTCTAGTTGGAGCCGCGCCTCGTTTTCAAACTGTATGGTTTGACTAAAATGAACAATGACAGCAATATAGTCCACGATGAGCAGCGCTAAAATCAACCTGTGTAGTTGTCCCTCCATTGTGACATTAGAAAGTGTCACATTTATCTTGCAAGTGTACTTTTCTTCAACGTTTGCTTTATGTCCTGGATTTTTCCCGCATCAAAATTCTGACCAATCAAGAGCAGCTTTCTCGCACAAGGCATTTGATCTGGTCTGCTTGGAAATGCTGCCTGAGAACACGAACCAACTCTTGGCAATTGTGCCCCTTTGTAACAAAAATAGTCCCTGATTCAGACCAAAGCAAGACAGCTCTAGGTCTGAAAGCACCCTTAGACTCTTTGATAAATCCGTCTTCCTTTTTTGGGTTGCTTTGCAGTGGAGGCAGTTGTTGCCAATGCTGAAATAGCAACTCTCCACCATTTAATTTTACCATCTAAAGAAACATGCATTCACATCTGCATTTGTAAAACCTGTCACAGACTAGGTTTTCTAAAGCCTGAAAACAGAGCCAAGAGAAGGTGCAGAAGTCTAGTGTTCTTTCAGACCACTTAAATTACTCAAAGTTTGTTATGGGACTTTTGCCCAAAATGAAACTGCCTACCCAAGCTTTAATGCACCAACACATTATCTTCCCAGGTTTTAAATCATTTTTCTTCCGCCTCAGTTAACTTAAATATTCCTCATGCATCATCGGCCTTCGAGTTATGACACCTGGTTAAATGTGAGGTATCGTTAATGGGGGAGCATTGCTCAGGTACCTTGATGCTACCTTTTCTTTGCTGAGGCCAGGATCCTACACAGTGTGCTGGATGTGTTGTCATTCTCTGATGGAAATGTGTTATTTTCAAATGAGGGAATCCATCCTGTGGAAATGCAACATTAATGCATGCATGAAGTAAAACAAGTGTTCTGACCAGTTTTGTGCTTGGTCCTCGTCACATCTTTGTGAAAAGAACATTCTGTGTGTATTAGAGTTGCAATGAAACCTTGTGCTGTAACACGACATCTGATCAGTTTCACCTCAGTCCATTTGAGCCGCCAGATTCTTCTTAAGATTAAATGTGATCCTGGTTTAGAAAATTAGTTAACCTTAATTAGTTGACCTGTTTGTCACGCATAGTTTCCTGTTGTTGCGAGCATTGCTTTAGAAGTTGCCCCGTGTACGGCGAGTAAGACTCTCCAGTTACAACCAAACCTAAACCGATAACTTCAGTAACACTCAGCAGCTGACTGCTCAGTTGGAGGCTGCGACAATAAACCCAGCACAACCAAAGAACCCACCCATCAACAATAAATTGACCAAACAAAAGATCATTTTGCTTGGGCAAAGTGTTGCAAAACAAGGGGGTGTGTATAGCTGAAAGCCAAGGTTGTGGATAGCCTTTCTCTGTGATATATATAATGCTTTATGATTTTGTAAACAAAAGATCTTAATATATGAATATATTCTATTTACTGTATTCACCACGAGGATTAACATTCATGTCGACCTCTGTGTTACAGACTGTAAATAGTGTTAATGTATTGTGTTTTATCTATGATCCATACGGTGATGAATGAATATGATTTAGGTCATGTCATGCTTTCTCTCTGGTACCCCACATTGGCTGTACGATACTACTTTTTTACTGAAAATGTTTCAATTTTAATGTCTTTTGTAAAGGAGGATGCTGATGTTGACTATATATCATTGGATCTTCATCTAATAAAATGCACCTTGATATCTGTATGGAATATAATGTTTGTGTCTTATCATGCAACCTTAAATCTCCAAGTGTCATACACTTTAAAAGGGCCACTTTAATGATTCAGCTGAGTCGGGCATCTCACAAGAGATATGAAATGTGTAAAACTGATGCAGCAGAGGCTGAGATAATCTGACTTTTAATCTCTAGTGTGAGTCAAGCTCCAACACTGGATCTGTTTTTTCCATAGTGCAACTAAGCAGCATCTTTCAGTAAACCATCCCTGCTCTGTTAATGACCACGCAGGCTTTCCGTTATGAAATTTGAAATCTTAAAAGGACACTTCACCCCCAGATCCAAAACACATATTTGTTTTTCCTCTGCCAGGCAATCTCTTTATAACCACTGTCTTCATGATAGGACTGTGGATTGTTTAGCTCAGGATATATCTTGACCTCAACAATAAATCTCTCCGCGTCCCTTCTTTGTCACACACGAGACAGCAACAAGTACAGAGTTCTCTTTTTACATCCATAGTAAGGAGAGGAATCGAGCTGCCGTAGGAGCAGAGAAAAGTCGGTATATATATCAGTATATCGGTATATACAAGCAGAGCATGAGTGGGGGAAAAATGGATTTAATTCCAGGGGTGGCAAAGCTGGAAATAGGACAGTGGTGTGAAATGCTGCCTAGGAACGCTGACGCACGTCTAGCCGCCACCACTGTGGGGTTGTACATTGAAAATAATATACGAAACATTTGCCGCTGGTGTGTTCTGGCTTTTACCTGTAGTGCTTTTAAGCAATCCACACTGTGAGCTGCAGAGTGTTGGAGATATCGGCCGTAGAGGTGTCTGCCTCCTCTCCAATATAATGGAACTAGATGGCACTTGGCTTGTGGTGCTCAAAGTGCCAAAAAATACATTTGAAAAACTCAGCAGCAGTGTCTCTTTCATGCATCTAATGCTAGCTCACCTCACCACTCAGCTAGCTAACATTACAGCTTAACAAAGGAGGGCGCCATTTATGTTTACACACGGGAGCCTTTCGTCCATGAGTAGATGCACTCTTCCTTCAGCGCAGTGATACGGTTGGCGGGTGTAGTTCTGTAGAAAGGAAATAGTTCCCATGAAACTGCTCACAACAAGGTCTGTTGTTTATCTCAAGTAACCAGGTCATGATGTCTGGGAAGAGACGTTGCTGTGAAATGTATGACAAGTTGTCTGCAGTTGATGAGTCACATCCGACCCTCGCTCCTCCACAGCTCCACCCTCGCATCCAAATATTATCACCTTTGGCTTAAAAAAAAAAAGCCAAACTCACAGCTTCAAAATGAGAGTTCAGAAACCAATGAATGATGTCATGATAGCTACGTCCATTATTTTATGCAGTCTGTGGCTTTAAGTAGTGCGGGAGTGTGGTCACTGTTGATTAGCTTCTACCTCTGTTTCCTAAATTTTTCATGATGCTAATTGCTCTATAGTATAATAATGTTTATGGTAAGGTGTCAAAAAGTCAGATGTAGGTTTAGCATTTTGGCTTTGTTGGACTGTAATCGTATCTATAGTTAACTTTCATTAACTATCATAAGCTACTGTTATACTAGAACAAGGGCTGTAGTGTCATCTGTGAGAGGAAGACGTGTAAAACTGTAGAACCCCTTTAAGAGATGAAATTGATATTTGTGACACAGATAATTCATGTGAACCTTAGCGCAATGTTTTGTTTTTGCAGATAATAGCGTTGAGTACCACTTCCGCACACTAATCACAATCTTCCTACTGAAAACTCACCAGTCATAACAGCCACAATGTGAGAAATGAGTCATTCACGCTAACTGTGAGGTGGATGTTTGTGTGAATTGACAAGGCATCATCATCATCATCAGAGAACGTGGGCGCAGAGCCTGCTGTGACTGAACTATGATATCTGATGGTGACATTTTATTGTCCCCATGGTAACAAGTGCATCATCTGTTACTAATGGGGGACTTGGAAAAATCAACAGCAGCAGCAGCAGCAGCAGCAGCTTGGTTTTGCCTTCACCAGCATTTATTACATCTCACCTTAGTACGGAGAGTGACGTGAGGATAATGCTCAGGGTGTTTTCTGTGAGTGTGTGTGTGTTTGTGTGTGTGTGTGTTTGCGGTGGAGGGTTATGAGTGGGTATAAGAGTCAAACCTTTTAGTCATACATTAATCAAGCTTCCCGTCATGCTTACTTCCTCCTCTTTCCTCCCTGTTCTCCCTTCTCCTAATTTCCACTCCCCTCCACTCTCACTCCTTTCTCTTTCTTTCATCTTCCATTATCATCCTTCACCTCCTCCCTTGGTCCTCTGTCCTCCCCTGTCTCTCCCTGTAGAGTTGTTTCCAATGATCCTCCTGGGCTGATTTCCCTCTCTCGGTCCGACTTGGCTAACCCACTCCGAATCTCACTGCAGCAGATGGTGCTGTGTTTGCATTGGGTGACGTCTCCTAGCAACCCTGTTTCCCTCTCCCTCTCTTTTTCCTAAAGCGGAGCAGTGGAGGAGTTGGTGTCATGCACTGTCTGGGTCTGCCATGCATGCCTACCCCTCCTCTGTCTCTTTGATTGACCTGACCGCCTCTCGGTGTTTATGTTTACGTCTGTGCCTCTGTCTCTCGCTCAGATGCAAAAGTAGGGCAGGGTCTGACTGTCTGGATTACTATACATGTGTAATGATTAAATTTGATGGGGAAAAATGGGCAAAGCAGGACACACAACAACCCATGTGATTTGTAACCCTATGTGACCTAGATTTTTAGAGATGTTCACGTATGTTGTGGCGGCAGGAAAAGATCACATCTGGGTTGCGTAGGGTTTAACGCCCACACTCATGGTGTTTCTAGCTGCTAAATGTCTGTTAAAGTATTTTGTTTAATCACCCCAGGAGCTAACATTTAATATTTAACAAACTTAGTACATTCCTGTGAGACATGCTGATGAAAACACACCACCAGGTCTGCATGTAGAGACATGTGACACTGTAGATTCAGTCTGCCAGGCCTCAGCATACAGTCTGCTCTGCCCAGACACACACACACACACACACACACACACACACACTGCACTTAACAAAGGCAGGAGGGCGAATAAGGACTTCTATCCTTACATGGCGTTGGTTTGTGTGCTTTCATACCACCTCTGGCCTGCGGACACACTCTTGCACACACACGCACACAGTTGCATCTGCATACATATGAGGACCCTAAATATAGCTCTGCTGCACTCCACTTCATTGGTTTATCTCAGGTTCATAAATGAACAGTACTTTAATAAATGTAAAGTTTGCAAAGCAAGTAAAACATGCCAAACGTCTCTGAAACAAAGAACAGAGAAATAAACTCGATCTTAAAGGAACAGTGTGTAAGATTTAGGGGATTTAGTGGCAGGTTGCAACCAGCTGAAACTTCTCCTGCTTTGGATTCCTTTGGTGTTCATCGTTCAGGAGGTTTTTACAAAGAGCCGAATTATCCACAAAGGTCTCTTCCTCTGCAAAACAAACAGACAAAGTGACGTAAACCTGTAAAAACTCTGAATAAAGCAGTTTCATGTTACAAATCAGTGTTTCTCCAGTGCTGTTTTGCACATTGCTAACCCAGCGCCTGCTAACATGTGCTAACCTGCTAAACTTAATGTATGCTCACCGTATTTCTGATCCAGACATTCAAGAAGTTTTTACCGTGAGCCGAATTGTCCGCATAGGTCCCTTCCTTACCAAAACAAATGGACCAGGTGACTTAAACCATTAGAAACACTGAATAAAGCAGTTTCATGTTACAAATTAGTGTTTCTCCAATGCTGTTTGGCAAGTCCGACAGTCCCCTAGCCCAACACCTTTTTCTGCTGCCTTTTTCTCCAATAATTTAAGATCTATGTGTTCAGTAGGAGTTTATCAACAGCTGAATTACTCCCAGAGGTCTCTTCCTCTCCAAAACAAACACACCCGGTGATTTAAACAGTAAAAACACTGAATAAAGTAGTTTCAAGTTTAAAAAAAATCAGTGTTTCTCTGACGCTGCTCATTGTGGAGAGGCTGGTCGTGAACTATGGTGGCCGATGCAAAAACATGAAAACATTTGCCCTACACACTGGACCTTTAATGTGAGATTAATTAAGCAAATGCCATGTACATAGATGCGTAACCTGAAATAATAAAAATGAGTTAATCCACTTTTAACTTTTCCATTGTTTCATATTAGTGCAAGACAAGCGAATGCCACCCCCCACCTCACCCCCCCCCCCCCCCCCCCCCCTCCCCCACCACCACCACCACCCCCTCACTTTTATAAAATCTAATCATGATCCCAGACCAAAGGGATGGTTAGATAAGTAGATTAGATGAAGCTAGACGAGGAGATCAAAACCACTCATATGTGTAAATATTAAACTGCAGGCAGCAGCTGATAAGCTTAGCTTAGCATAAAGACTGGAAACAGGTGAAACAGCTACCTGACTCTGCCCCCTACCAGCACCTCTAACCTCACTAATTAACACCTTATATTTCATTTGTTTAATCTCTTCAAAATCCACAGTGTAAAAAAACAACATTTAGGCATTTTATCATGTGGGTGGGTTGCCAAAGTATTTCTTGGCCTCAACCAGTAACTGTCTGGAGTCTTGGCGAATTAGCGTTTTGCACTTTGATTTTTGATCAGATTAAACAAACAAGATGTACCAGTTAATTAGAGAGCTTTGGTAGGGGTTTGTTACCTTTGGACAGAAACAGGCTTGCGGTTTCCCAGTCTCTATGCTAATCTAAGCTAACCAGCTGCAAGCTTTATATGAACTATACAGGTTTGACAGTGGTATTCATATTCACACATTACTCTCGGCTAAAAAGTGAATAAGCGTATATCCCTGTTCCTTTAAACTGTTTTTGCCTGTGTTTTTTGTTATTCTGTGACTTTTGGTCCTCACTAGTACAGAAGTTTACAGGCACACTTCCACAGAAGCCTCTTTAAAGTCTCTAATGGCTCACAGAGTAATCATCCATCATGCACAGACAAACAAGCACACACACACACACACTCACACACTCACACACACAACACAAAACCACCACCGTGACACTTCAGTACTGCTGAGGGACCAAACACAATACAAATGGCAGCCACATGCCATGTTATGATGCCGCCCTCCCTGATTAATTGCTTTAATTTACTTTTCCAGCTGCATCACACAGACAACATAAATATTTAATCATTCTCCTCACAAAGAACAACAACCCACCGCTCTGCCAGAGCACTGAATATCCTTTTTTTTGGGTGTATTTTCAGTGAATAAAAATGTGCTGTCTCACCTCTAAAAGCTTCTGTTATACACCTAAATGGCACCAGATATTGATGATTGTTATGAAAACACGGAGCCATCCTGTGGGGATCGTCTGCACCACCGTCTAAAAGCTGTCTTTGTGGCTCTTCCCTCTTTTTGGAGGGGAATCATTGGCCCCTGAGGGAAGCAAAGTGCCGCCTGCTTGTTTGTTTACTCGGGTAGAAGTACCCACAGGCCTCGGCGGAGAGGGGAAGGCTTTTTTCCTCATCCCGTGACCTCATATCTGTATCAGGCACTCAAAAGCGGGCCGAGGCCGGCCTCGCTGGAGAGCAATGTGCAAGGCAAGCACAAAACAATGCATTCAAAGGCCCTCAGTGAGGGCGGCCTGAGTGATGACACTTTGCTGTTCAGGAGGCTGACACTCCTATTCAGATAAAACCTTCCATAAACAGTAAGAGCATTCACACGGTTTTACAATGCAAAGGTTGTTCCTTTCAGGTGAATTCCTCTGCAGCTTGGCTCGAGCTCCACCAGGTGATGTATCAAGGGAGCTCACCAAATGATCTATAAAGTGTGATCAGAATTTAGGTCACAGTTTGCCTACTAAACGGTTACTGTTTCCTGGGGGATACAGTCATCTGACAGGCTGTGGAGGGAGAGGCATTATTTCTGCTGTAAAACTTGTGGTGGTTTTGCTGTACATATTGTATTATATGTGACTGTCTACAAAATACCTTATGTGTTGTCTAGTTGTCTATTGCCAGTGTAGGGGCAACAGAGTAAAGATGATGGTATAAAAACAAGAATAAGATGTTTTGTTTATAAATGTAAATAGATCATTGTTTATTCAAAGATTAGATTTGATCCGAGGTTCAAAACATCATCAAAATGTTTTCATCAACATCAACAAAAACTATTGTTCATTTTTTTTTTTTTCATATTTTAAAAACTTAATATGCAAAACATGAAAGTAAGTCGTTAATGAATTGGTTATAAAATGTTTCAAAGTTGGAGTATGAGATAGTAAATGATAAAATGTTAAATTTATACACTAAATGGGCGATGTAACTTGGAAGATACAATTTGTAATTTGGAAAATAAAGGCCATATTTATAAAAAAAAAAAATAAAAAAAAAAATCATGAAATTGTGTCATTTTAGCCTAGATACATTTGAAAATAGCAATTATTTAATTTTCCCAAAATATTTATATGTACCTGCCCATTTAAGGGTTGAAGATTCTCAACATGTGCAGTCTCTCAGATTCCCCCAGTGACCATGACATTGCTTCTGTTGAGGAAGTTGTTGAGGAAGAGACAGACTTTTTTAAGTTACAGTAAACTACAGAAAACAAAGCTTCTGCACACCTGCTAAACAAATAAAAGATGCAAAAGTGATTATTTCCCTCCTGTTGTCCACATATGAAGGACTAACTCTAGCATACTGCCCCCCTTTCATTGAAACAATGGTGGGGTCACTTGAACCCTTTGACCCCCTCTGATCTGCTTGGATGCTTGACCACCACTGTGCAGAACATCTGATATTTCCCTAAAGACAGTTTCTCCTTTTTAAAAATGAAATAAAATAATTAATATTTATTAAAAAAACAGACTTTTTCACAACTAAAAGGGATGACTTAATGTGGTTTCAGTTGCACCATAAATTTCAGTTTAAAAATTCACAAATGTCAAGACAAAAATTCCTCTCCTACTGTATCATTACGCCAAAAAAAAGGTTTTATTAATGTCATAGAAAGGAACAACAGTTCCAACCTACGACATGTGGCTATGTGACCTAACCAGTACACTACACTTGGAAAGGATAAGATGTGTCTTGAAGGGCAGACTCCCACAATATGCCACAACCTGGCAACCTGTCATATCATCATATCACACATCGCACAAAGTACAGTTCCTCAGTTGTAGTTTTCTGTAAAATGTAAAATGAAATGAGTGCTGAAACTACAATATGATATATGTAATTCCATCTTTAGCTTGATAAAAAACACTTGGGGGAAAAAAAATACAAATGTCTCCCAATAAACATCACAAAAGTGCAGAGGACAGTTTGATATTTTGGGAATTTAGAGTTCCTCAAACACGCTAAGTGTCATGTTACTGGTTCAGTAGGAAGTAGAGCAAAACTATCAGGAATTATAATTAAAAACGTGTACAGCCAAGTGGGTGAAGCAGGTGCATCATACAGTCAATTAAGAGGCACGTCAGTGGTCTGAGCCTCATGGCTGCACCTGTACCTTATCTCCATGACAACATCATCACATGTTACCAGGGATACAGATGCTGAGGAAAAGGTAAAGCTATTGAAAATTCCTTGTCAGTTCAGAGTCTAATTCAGCAGTATTTCTGCATTGGTGAAATGTTTATTAGTGTGTATGATTCAGCTGTTTTCATAGAGATTAAAGTCAAACTTCAAAATCGTTATAGGCATAAGAAGGTGAATAAAACTAAATTGCACACGGTGAACTAATGTGGTCCTGAATCCTTTGTAGCAAGAGGCATATATCTAAACCATTTGTTTCCCAAAACTATAATAAAATACATTTCATTACTCAGAGATAACATCCTTTCTGTTGCTGCTGTGTGACTATGGCGTGGGGGAAAGATCACTTCCAGTACCACGTATAGCAGTGCAAAAAATGCTCGGAAAAGTGGCAAATTAAGATTGTTTTCTTCGTGACATCAACACGCCAACATGCCACAGAGCTGCTGGGTTACTGACCAGACTAAACAAAACAAATCCAACTCTAGTTTAATGTCAGACTGGGTGAGGAGTCACTAAGGGAAAGTGGCTGGCAGCCATCAAGAGAGCTCACGGAAACCCCTACGACAATGTCAGTCACAACTAACATTGGTCCCTCAACTCATATCACACTTTTGTCTGCTATACATATTTTATAACAGGTAACAATAATAAAGAAATCTCCAATAAGTCATATATGATGGTATAACAGTGATACTCTGAGTCTGTGTGTTTGGTCTTGGA
Organism: Epinephelus lanceolatus; assembly: GCF_041903045.1. NCBI lineage: Eukaryota > Metazoa > Chordata > Actinopteri > Perciformes > Serranidae > Epinephelus > Epinephelus lanceolatus. The sequence goes on from NC_135737.1 coordinate 33,296,497, forward strand.
TTTTGTTGGTATTATAGGAGTATGGGGTATTTAAGATGGCAACTTTGTCATTTATCAAAGCTGTGGACTCCTTGGTGTGCGGACTTACTTGTTTTCTACTTTGCCAGATGGTTTTTTGGTGCAGCACCCCATTCCATTGGACGTTGGGATGTGTGTGTCTTTTGTACAGTTATTATAGGCCTAGGTATGGCACATCTAAAGCACTTTACTCATACTTGTGCCAACTAATCATTTTTTAAGCTAGCGTAAGGGTAGTGCTATCATGTGAGACACCTCCAACCTCAACCTCAAAGTGACTTTTCTCTAGATCACCAGATAGAACTTCAAAATAATCAAATGTCACGTTGGCCTCAATATTCTTCAATAAAAACGCAATTCAAAGTTGTGAAATTAATCATAAAAAGGATGAAAAAATTAAGCTCAATCAAGATTTTGCAGACACACATCTCTTTTCCCAGTCCAAAGATGGCGTTGATCTCAGCACGTCATGTTGACTTCAGAAATTGGTGGGAATGAGACTCAGCATGCCGCACATTAGAGCCAAAAATGTTCTTGGACAACTGCATATCTGGAGGAGAAAAAGTTAGAATTGATGTCAGATAAAGGATTAATGATGAATTCTGAGAAAGTAGTCCTACTTCTGTTATTTTGTTTTGGCAGTCCGAGGGGTCAAGAGGGTCGCTGACAAATGCAACACTGTGTGTCTCGACCACAGAAAAATAATTGCAGAATTTAAATGTTTTCATTATGGTAAAATCTCCTTATTTGCAACTGGAGTCTTTTAAGTCTAGAGGTCCAAAACTGGTTAAAAAAACCACAACAAAAAAAACCCCTCAGATGTCTGAGATGAAAAACAAGTTTTCGTTTTCTTGATTCCAGTGCACTGACCTACTTATGCTTTGTTTCACGATGAATTCCTGGAAGTTTCTTGATACACACACAAAATAAATGAAGAAAGAAAGGTGGAAAAAATCAGATTTTTATTGGACACAGGTTGAAATGACCTAAACTCAATGACATTTTTTCCACTTCCGACAAATACGAATTGTGAATAGTGATATTGGACTTTGGAAATAAAATTAAATTGAATTTGTAATCACCATTCTCACTGGAACCATGTTGTTGTTGTTGTTGTCTGTGATTTTAATATGATGTCTTTTAACCAACCGTTGAACCTTACCTGATGGCAAATTTACACATTTGTGGACAATAAAGATTTTTATTATCTTATGAAACCTGGTAAATTATATAGTGTAGCAGTAATTCAGTAGTACAATTAGCAGATCCATTATAACTACTAGGATTGGGGGGGAAGCTGGGATACATTTGGGCATTTAAATGAAGAATTAATAAACCCATTAATGAAATAAAAACAGTTATGAACCCTCACAGAGCAGTTAAACAAACAAGAAAGGAGAAAACCATATTTTGGCACACAGGCCTAATTATAGATTTCTGTTGAGATCATGCAGACACTGATTCAACAAATAGCAGTAATGTTTGATGTCGTATTTCTGCTGTGGCTCACATAATATTTTACATGTGATTACATCAGCCTTGTGTGTGCTGCTTCAGCAGCAGAGAACAGATCAGATGTCGTTCATAATGAACCTCCTGTGCAGCCTACTGTGCTCCTTTACTTCCACACAAGCACCTCTGAACAATCAGCCTGTACCTGTCAGCGTACCTGCTGATTTAAAGCATCTATATCCGGCATGTGAGGCTGGCGGGTCCCTGTTGGATCCTGCTTGTGTTGGAGAGCAGAGGGGAGACAAACACAGACTCTGCTGCTGCCAGGAGACCTGCTGTAAGGCAGCCCTGCTCAGGACTGCAGAGACTATAAATAGCTCAGCTCAGTCTTTCACAGGCACCACCCACCACATTACCCATGTGGCAAAACAGCAGCACGGAGTGAAACACCACCACTGCATACTGTACTACATCTGAATAAGAGCAGAGGGAGCTGCTCGCTGCTTAATGTGGACATGAAGTGATACCAAGAAACTGTGGAGAACAAGCTGTACTGAAGATTAGGGGGATGTTTCTGAAAAATCTTTTGGTTTAGAGAGTTGGGCCAATGTTTGTGCTCAGTCTGGTGTCATCTGAGGTAGTTAAACAACAACATTCACTAACTTTAAGCCCAAGAAGGAGAAGAAAAACAGAAAAACATGGCTGAATTTATGGTTTGAACGATGACATAAAGCAGCCAATGAGAAGGTGAAATGTTTAGAAATGCTAAGAAAAAAGGAAAAAATTATTTAACTGGAGCTAGTGAGAGACAAACAGTGTTGTAATGAGTTTTAATTTCATTAAATGATTTTTTGAAATTATTTTACTTTTTAATTTTATTATAATTTTACAAACCAATTGAAGAGACAGAGTGTAAAGCTTCAATTTTCTTTCCACACTTCTCAATTATTTAGCTTTTTTGCATGTTTATTGATATATTCAGTTATTTTCCTGACTCGTCTGTTAATCTTTTATTATATTGTGTCAGTTTCAGGGCTCCACCCACAGCAAAACTTGAAACTGTATCTGAGCCAGCCATGTTTTTTTTTAATTTTTAATATTTTTAAAGGAGCAGTGTGTAAGATTTAGGGGGGATATAGTGGCATCTAGTGGTGAGAATTGCAGATTGCAACCAGCTAAAACTTCTCCCGATTAGAATTCCTTCAGTGTTCATGGTTCAGGAGATTTTTACCAGGAGCCGAATTATCCACAGAGGTCTGTTCCTCTCCAAATAAACACACCAGGGGTCTGATTTATAAAACAATGCATAGGATCCATACTAAAAATGTATGTATGAACAAAAGCCAAAAATGGTGTGTGGCAAAAAATATTTGACAATCTCTACAGTCAGCCTTCCACCTCATCTGCCAATTTCCCGTCATCAAAATGTTTGTAGGCATGGGTCAAAGTTTCTTCCATCAAGTCTGTTTATATAGATGCATGGGAAGTGGCGTACGCCTCTTTCAGGCCTCATTTTGTGCGTACGCAATGTTTATAGACCCCAGGTGATTTAAACTGGTGAAAGCACTAAGAAAACAGCTTCATGATAAAAAGATTTGTTTTCCAGGCACTGCTTGTCAAAGAGCGACTTGGGGACGGTGACTGACATAAAAATGCAAATGGCCCTATCTAGAGGCAGTGTTTGGTTTGTCTGTTCTGGGCTACCGTAGAAACATGGCAGTGCAATATGGCCGACTCCATTGATGAGGACCAGCTTCCTATGTAGATCTAAACTGTTCATTCTTAAGTAACAAAAAACAATTCATATTTTCAGGTGATTATACATTAAGGAAAACACTTATTATTAGTGTGGCAGTGGCAGTTGGTGAGGTGGGTGTAATACCAGGTAGATGGGCTTTGGGCTGATAGGTGGGTATACTGTAGACAGCCAGAAAAAGAGGTGGGTATATCTGTGCATACTCTCCACTACACCACATTTCTGTCAATATGTGTGCCTAAATCCTACACACTGGACATTAATCACCGCTATTAGGTCCAGAAACTCGAGCATATCTCTACCTACCTACAACCACAGCAGAGAATCAGACAAAGTGATTCAAAACACCTGTGGACCTTTGACACAGTTCAGAACTAGGATTTATACATCTCATGAAACTGGATGTCTATCTTAAGAGACCCAACATACAGCTAGTTTTAGCTGGTTAATAACCACGAATTAAACTCAGCAGGCATCTACACCTGTGCCTCTAGTTTCAGAAAGTAACATCTGGTTTAACCTCAAATGTCATGAGCTACCTGTATCTCTGCAGCAATAGCTCAGCCTGTTGTTGTTGAAGCACTGATGCCTCACTGGATTTACTAAACCACAGAGTTAGAGCTGTTTTTGACCAGAGTCCTGCACATTTATCGTCCTCTGGTGGTTAACGAGACACACCTGGTCTGTACCCGACAGCTGGTGTGTCTCGTTAACTGCCTGAGAAAAACACATTCCTACACCTGGACTGGACAGTCTCAGATTATATCAGTGACTAAATGTGTCAGTGACCAGTACAATGTTCTAAATATACCGCCCCGGGTTTTCTGTTTACGACTCACTGCTCAAGCTGAGTGTTAATTTTTTATTTGTGTGTAACTGTCTCAGTGGGAGCCTGTCGCACTGCAGATACGTGGAAATAAGAGTCTTATCAGAAGATGTGATTGATCCTGGAGCAGCCCAGATTAGGGATTTCTGTAATCTCAGCACAATGGTTTTTAGATTACGCTGATTCATTTACTCAATGCCTCTAAGAGGCCGTTTACACGTACACGGTGATTTTGATAAACGGAGACATCTTCCTTCGTTTGTGCCCTTCGTTTACACGCAAACGGAGATTTCTCTTCTGAAAATGAGTCTTTCTAAAAACTCCGGCCAGAGTGGAGATTTTGGAAAACTCCGGTTGCGCGTTTGCATGTAAACTGAGATAAACAGAGATAAACGGAGTTATAGGCAGCTGACGTCACAGTATGCGCCAGAACTTGCGCCTGTGTCAAAAGTGCGACCTATGTTGCTATGGTGACAATGGATACATGGAAGGCTTGAGCTTCTCATTACACTGCCACCTACAGGTTTGGCATGCTCTTGCGTATATATACACGGGTAAGTGTAAACGAAGAATTTTTTGAAAACGGAGACGGTGAAATGTCCGTTTATGAAAATAGCCGGCAACGTGTAAACGGCCTCTAACATATCTGTGTGTGTGTGTGTGTGTGTGTGTGTAGGGTTTTCCTGTGTTGTTATTTATTTCTCCTGTGGGAAGAGTAGGCAGGTTGGAGTTGGAGCAGCAACAAGCTTTCTACAAAGTTATTTTTTCCCTGTCTCTTATTTTATATTAAATTGAATGCCAACAAAGCACTTTGAGATGCTCGAGTCAATGCCTTTACTGGAAGAGAAGCGCACCTTCCCAAAAAATCAATTAGGTGCATTAGCATTTTAGCTCCGCTCTGATGTAGATGTGAGGTTATTACTCCTGTTGAGCCACTTTTCCTGCTCTCACTCACACACACATACACACACACACACACACACACACACACACACACCCACACACACACACACACACACACACACACACAAGCACCTTAGAGTAGTGGTTCCCAACTGGTCCAGCCACAGGGTCCAGATTTCTCCTTAGTCATTAGTTTAAGGTCCATACAGTTTAATATGTTCAGTGTCGTACTCGTGTTTAGCCGTGTTATCGAGCTGGTTTGCTGTCTCTGTCAATTAACTGTCTGTTAGTCGCTCACTCTACAGCAGGAAACGGCACTTCAAAATGCAGCTCTGTGCCGGAAATTCACCGAACTAGACATGTTTGCAAGTCACTTGTGGTCAATTCAGAATGGACCTTTGACACACTTTTGGGCCGCGTCCCACCAGTTGGGAACCACTGCCTTAGAGAATCTGTGCTAAAAAAAATATTTGCATTAATGACATAAAGTACATATTATCTCCTCCATAAAAGCAGAAATGCAACGTTAATTTTCTTAGGTTTTTTACTGAGATTTCTATCAGCAGGTGAGATGAGGTCTGCAACTAACGATTGTTTTCATTGTTAATTAATCTATTAATTATTTTCTCAATCACTTGATTAGTTGTTTGGTCTATAAAATGACCAAATTGTGAAAAAAGTCGATCAGTGTTTCCCAAAGCCCAAGATGACGTCCTCAAATGTCTTGTTTTGTCCACAACCCAAAGACGTTTAGTTGACTGTCAGAGAAGAGTAAAAAAACAGGAAATATTCACATTTAAACCTTTGAACCCTGAGCAAATGGGTGTGGTTTCTTTCAAAAGCATGGGAAAAGAGGCAATGAGGAAATTTCCCATGAACTGCAATTTTTTTTTATTACATTCTAAAATTATGTTGAAGAAGAATTATAATTTTAAGCACTCTTTCCAGGTCCTTTGTTTATCTTCATTTTATTTTATTTCATTCTCATTTTCTTGTTTTAAATGTTTTCTTTTTTACTAATTTCTTTTTTGAGTCCTTTCTTCTTTTGTTCATTGCCTTTTTCCTATGTTTTAAGAATACATAAAGCCAATTTGCTCAGGTTTCAAAGGGTAAAGAAGCTGGAATCACAAGAATTTTAACTTATTTCTTAAGAAATTACTCAAGCCATTTAATCGATTATCAGATTAGCTGGTGATCAATTTGATACACTACACAAAAACTGAAATGCAACACTTGTTTTTGCGCTCATTTGCTCTCAGGTAAAGATCTAAGACTTTTTTAATGCAGACAACAGAAATAGTTCTCTCAAATTTTGGTCACAAAAATGTGTTGGTGACCACATAGTCCATCCGACAGGTGTGGCATATCAAGATGCTGACTGAACAGCATCATTACTACACTTGGGATGACCACAATAAAAAGCCTCTCTGAAGTGTGCAGTCTGATCACACGACAATGCAACAGATGAGCTACTTCCTGACAGTTTATGAATATGAATAATAACAAATTTGCGACCAAAATTTGGGTTTTTTATAGATTAAATTTTCTTAGATCAGGGATGGGCAACCTTTACTATTAAAAGCACCATTATTGGATCTTTCTGGAGCCTGAAAACATATTTAAATAAAGGTAACAGCCTATTAAGTCTAAATTAGCCCATCAACATTACCAGTATGTCTACATGAACATTCATGATGTGGGTATGGGAGGGCAGCCTGGCGACTTTGGGGACAATGGTCAACTTGTTCTTGTTATTCATTTCTATCTTTTTTTTATCATATTATTTTATGTCGATGTACTTGCAATTATTTTACTACCTTATTTGATTCTACCACTGTGCCTACTACAACATTTGATCCCTTTCTCAGGATATTGTGCACAATTGTTAAATTGAAAGAAAAATAGCCTGAAATATAGATGTTGATTAAATGTGGAATCCATCTGCTCAATAAAAGATATTAAATACATAAATGAGCATTCATTAATATGATTTACTACAAGGTGGCTACTCTGCAGTGGGATATTTAGAATTATTAAGTACTTAAACTTTGCAGCATTGGTGGTGACAACAAATGAATCTGTCCACACATTATTAAATCCTCTATTATACTCTGAGACATTTCCTTTTTTGGATTTGAAATCCATAGCGAGTCTTGCTGGAGAGACTCAAGGCCACTGCTACTGACATTCCGCAAAATTTAAGAGGAAAAGGCACCAGGTCATAGACGTATGATGCACATTTTAGTTGATGAAATGTTATAATATGTTTTAATTCCATGTATAGGCTTCAGGTTTTTACAGTTGTAAAATGCAATAATCACTTTAGGCCTACAACAATGACACATTAAAGTCTGAATGTTAAAAAACAATGGTTAGTCATCTGCATATAATTTTATGTGGAAGCCACAGGGAGCCACCGGAGAGGGTCTAAAGAGCTGCAGGTTGTTAAACCCTGTCTTAGAACTTTGACTTAAACCTGTGAAAAATGGAAGCACAAATAAGATGTTGCTCAGTGTAGTTGACAATCAGGTTAATCAATAAGTCGTTGCAGCGTCATCAGTCAGTGATTGATATGTAATATTCAACTTTTCCAAGAATAAAAACAGAAAGCATCAGATGAAAGGGCAGAGGCATAACTGTGTCATCTAAAAATAACTTGCTTCATCACCTCAGCCTCTTTACTAATTAAATTCACAATGACCGCTCCGTCTGATGTCACAAAAACCACAGTCACATCTGGGTCTGTATTAACGAGTTGAAATATTTATTTTTAAAAACTGAAAAAATAAAAACAAACCCACCAACATAGTTTTAGTATATCATACAAAGACACATTTCAATGTTGCTATGTGAGTATTTGTTTCTCTTTTACTACAGTGTGAGGCAGTTTGAAAGGCTGGCTGAGCTGGTACGACTACAGACACAGACCCGAGAGAGAGGAGACGGACAGAGAGAGGAGAGACAGACAAAGAGAGAGAGAGAGAGAGGTTAATAAAGAATATTTGGGCAAAAATACAACCAAACATCACTCAAGGTGCGTTCAATTAGTCTTTCCAGACACTTGAAATACTGTAAAAAGTAGATCTATCCTTCTGTAAGTGGCAACGTTTTTGTTTTATAATCCAATTTCTAATGACATCGGCTCCCCAGGTGTAGAAGAGGTGACAGAACACAGCTAAAATCATTATTAAATACAAAGACCTGGACAGAAGAGTACTGCAAATAATACCTGCTGTTTGTTTTATCCTGCTTGGAGCAGCAGATGAGTGAGGAAATTATTTCAAAGTCTGTCTAATAAAACATTTTTCTGTTTCTTCGTTGCACCCATCTGCTTCTGCAAGTGTCACAACTGCATTAGAAGAATTATTGGCACATACTATTTGACCAGCGTCTGTTAAATAAACCAGTGTCACAACTTTTTCTATTATTCAGATACACAGCTGAAGCGGAGCGTCCAAACGAAGTATGTTAAGACACAGAAAGAGGCAAACGTGCCATCCATCCAACAGAAAGAAGAAATAAGGTGTTCGATGTCTACTCGTCTCATGGTTTACACAAAGGCAAGATCAGGCTGCTCACAGAGTCCACTGGCAACAAGCGGAAAAGTCAGTCCATCAATCGCAGTAAGAAATTCAGTTAAACAACCACCTCTCTCTCCTGTGGCATTCATGTGCACCATTTTGTATCCCTAATTCAATTAAACTGAATCCTTACTTGAACAGATGCAACAAAAGTAATGCTATTGAATGCTTTTAGACTTAAAGAAAGCAAAAGATTATTTCCAACAATAGAAGGCTTGTAGTTTATATACACAGCTACTTGGTCTTTAGGAAGCAATTGAAAACACAGCAGTCACCGAGTGGCTGCGTACTTCCGAGTCCTTTGTGGTCCTGGCAATGCAGACTGTTAGTCAGCGAAGGGTTTATAAAACAGTCAGTCCTGCAGGGTGTCTGAAGAGGTGAGATCAGGTGATAAACCAGGTAAAATATGTCACTGATAAAGGTTTGTGCAGCCTTAACAGTCCCAAAACTCATATTCAAGTTTGAGCAAAAAGACGTCAAACTTTTTTTTGTTTTAGGGTTTCCTTTTGTTGCTCCTTCTCTGAGTGAGCGGGTGTCACTGGGAACACTGGCAGAGTCAGAACGTCCCCAGGAAGACGACGCTGTCAGCATGTGGATCACAGCTCCGCCTCCAAAGCTTGTGCGACAGATCAGCTGTAGTGCTGCTTGATCGCTGTGTAAAAAATACGCACCGATACGGGTTTTAAACTTTATTTAACGGCTTTACGTTTTTCTGTTGTTGCTGAGGAAGAAAAGTAGCACACTCAAAAGTGTTGTTGCTTTATTCTATATAAAAAGAGGTCTTCCTCCCACTTACCCGCTTTCCTGCTTTTAACCAATAAAAAAGGGGGAAATGACAAAAAGGGCCCCGATTTCAGTGTTTGAACAGCGGGTTCTCTCTCATCAGTCCTACCCATGATGCACCGCTACCTCTGACGATGTAGCATGAGGTAGTTGGCAGTCTCAAAGCTCACAGGGAGAAGACTGTTGAGAGGAAATAAAAAACAACGGTGCTACTTTCCTTTCCTTTCCTGAAATGACTCCCCAGTTTGGAGCGGTTTGAAGAGTTTCCATGTGAGCATCTGTTAAAATAACAGTGAAAAAAAAGGGGGGGCCAGGTCGAGTTAACAGTCACGGTCGTTACAATGGTGGAGAGGTGAAAGGCAGAAAGTCCAGTGAACCAGCCGGTGAAGCCGTATGGACTTAATAAGGTGATAACTCACAGTGAGAAAAGAACAGGAAGAAACTAGGGGAGGAGTGTAAAGACGGACAAAGAGCAGCTCAGGCTCCGACAGTGTTATAAGCCCATGACACTTGTTTAAGTAGGAGAGCATGCACGCCATGTACATTACACAGAGACATGAATTTGGGGGCTGGGGCACGGCGACAACAGTCAATGATTCCCCCTCTTTGCTGCTCAGAGGTTGGCCCTTGTGCGGTGCTTCCTGGGATGTCTCGAGTAGAACTTGTGCTCGTAGCGTCTCCGCTGTGACACCGTTATTAAAAAGCGGGGAAGAAAAGGACAATAAATACACGATGAAACGGATCCACTTCACTTCGACTGCTTTTCATCAACACAGTCCTTTGGGGGAGAGGCTGGTGGGGGGTGGTGACGTCTGGCTGCGTGCCCCACCCTCCGCTCCTTACATCCATTTGTTCCTCCCTTTGATGCCCCCCTCGTCGCTGAGCCCTTGGTGCTGTCCCTGTATGGAAACTTTTGGACACGGGTGGAGGGGCGGGTTTAGAAAAGAAGCACCTTTTAATTTGGCTTAGATAAAAAACAAACAAAACGAGAGAGAGAGAGAAGAAAACAAGGAAGAAAGAGTGAAAGTGTATAAATAGAAAGAGGCAGACAGAAGCCGGTCTTCTGGTGGAGGAGCGGGAGCGGGATGACGGGAGCAGCAGGTCTCAACCCGTACCTACAAAGAAAAAGGAGACAGACCAGTGTTAGACATTTTTACCACAATATTTTCAGGGTATATCTGTAGTATAGCGGCTATCCTCCGTCCGTACCCTCTTCCTGCTCGCCCCAGCCCTCCGCTACCCCCGCCAGCTCGTAATGTTTCTTCCTCAGCTCGCCCAGACGCTCTCGCTCCTTCTGCAGACGGGTCTCCAGCTCCAGAACCAGGACCTGAGGAAACAGACACAAGCAGAGGGCAACACACCCGTCATTTCCCTGAAGCCATTTATTTTTGAAATCCTAAAATCCTAAACAGATCATAAATTCTTTTGAGTCACATTCAGAAAACATAGGAAACAGTTAACATATTTTTTCTTGGGTATCACACAAGATACTTGATGAACACACTCCTCATTACTTTATCTCCTTCTCTATTGCCATCATAAGAGGCCACTTTGGATATATAATTAATATCTTTTATGACAAAACTGTCACCCAGTTAGCGCATTGGTGCTGGTTATATGATTCTCTCCAGTTTCCCCTGTGCCTGTGGATGCTCTCTAAAGTTAAACACTCATTATTTACACAGGTTGTTAGTTAAGACTCCTAAAAATTCACTTCAAACAGAGGCACTCTGTGCATTAACAACAATGGGCCTTGTGTGTGTGAACTGGTCCAGACCTTTCCATGTTTTTCTTTCAGTGTCGGGGGAAGCAGAGCCACAACACACAGTGAAGTGTTCATATAGATTCAGCTTCTCAACAGACGAGGAAGAATGCACCTTCAGAGTCTAATGTGGGAACTGTGTTAAGTTCGTACTGAGCCAAACTCACATAGCATTAGTCCTAATAAACCATTACCTAATTTCTAAAGTGTGTTTTTCTCGTGTTATGGGCTAAAGGATGGAGAGAATTTTCCTTTGTTCCAATGAAAGTCAGAAAACTTTCCTGAAGTGAAGGTACGTTTGCTTCTCTACTTAAGTTAAAACATGTCGGTGGCCTGTCAGCAAATAAGATGACATTCCCAGATGGTAGTGGCCGATGTTTTCTGTTGCGTCACATTCATTTTGCGCAGGCTAAAAAACAGGACTCAAGACTAACAGCATCCTGAGATCTTCCCCTGGACACCCTCTGGATGAAAGGACGCAGTAAACTCTGTATTGACACGTCAGGGGACGCACCTTACTTATTCCCTGATGATGCTACACTGTGAACAACAAATCTGTGTTTAAATTAGCAGGATGAGAGCTAGTTACGTTAGCTGTTAGCTGTTAGCAGCTGGTGGCCAGAAACAGCTGCTGATGGAGGCTGCATGAGTTGCATTATGATGCATTCAAGCTCTATTTGGTTAAAAGAGTACTGGATAAGCGTAAATAAGTATTTATGTGTATAATGTACATACTTTTTTATTTATTTTTACCATTTCAACATTTATTTATTTTCGGGAGAAACGTGATTAAATACAGCTGTTTGAAGAGGAAATCTGTTTATGTTTTCACAACGATATGAAATAAATATTAGTAAGGGAATTATGACATATATTATATATATAGAAAAATGCTTTTGAAGCAGTTTTTTAAAGATGTTTTTTTGTGTGAAAGAAAGTTATATTAAAAGTTGTTTTAATAATTTGTATGGTTGAAATTATGCTCATTCAAAGGTAAAGTAATAAAGGACTGACTGACTTCAAAACAGTTAAGTTATTTTTTAATAGTTAAGATTTCTTTAATTCTCTGGCACAAAAGGGGATAAATAACAACAAAAACAAAATAAACATCAACAACAAAACAACATTGGTATCAGTACCTGCCCATAATTTCACAACCAATGCATCCCTAATCTTTTGAGACTCACAAGCTTCAGCAATGTGGCTTATTAAGATTTTTTGCTGCATTGTGATGCTTACCTGTGAGTCCATCTCTTGTCGTTTGATCTGAGTGAGAGTCATGCTGGAGAAGTCCATTGTATCTGGACACAAACAAATTATATTCAAACACCTGTTTCTTAAATCTCCCTCAAACTTCAAAACAAAATTATAACACTTGGACATTTTATATCATGATCACACAAATCTTAAAACAATCTAAACCTCCTAGTCACTGTGATCCTCTCACCTGTGTCTTCAATCTGGGACTTCCCAGACTTGGTTGAGGCCACGACAGCAGCAGTGGCCTGTGTGACGCCCCGGGACGCCTGCTGCAGGCGGTGCAGGTTGGCGCTGTCTTTGTCTGCTTTTACCTGGAGAGGGAGAACAGCGGCGGCACGAGAGACATGAGACCGAGGCTCAACTGTATCAGCTCAGCATAACCCAAACAACAGACCGTGTAGCTCCTGAGAGAATGAAAACTATACTCACCTTGGAGGCCGCCACTAGCTGTGCTGTGCTGGCAGCTATTTCATGTGAACACACCATCAGCTCCTCAAACTTCCCTTTGCCCTGCACCACCAGGTCAGCAGCATCTCTGGAACGACACAGTGTTGAGGTTGAGACCAGTTTGTTCACGACACAGAGACAAAACACCTGATTCATGAATGACAAGGTTTTCTTAACATATTCAACAGTGGGTAAATAACTGATAAACAAATGATCATTTTGTGGTTAAAGTATTCCTTTAAAACCTCATTTACTGATTTGTTTGTTATATTTTTATTTCCTTGTCAGATTCACAGCACTTTATTCTGTGTCGTGAGTAGGAGACACTCAGAAGGAGGACTAATACTTACACCATGACCGTGGCGCCCCATCCCACTGCTTTGGAGGCAGAGATCAGGCCCTCAGTCCAGCGGGAGTTCTTGGCATAAAATTCCTTCATGGTGGCTGCCCCCTGGTGGACGCAAAAGGAAGTGTTAAAATATATGTTTCATGACTCTTACTGTAAACTGTTAGAAATGATAGTTGTAATTATCCATTGACATAGAAATGATCTTCTTGATTCATATATTAATCATTCAGTCAATAACATTTAGCAAAATAGTGACAAATATCCATCAGTTTCTCAGAGTCCGAGGCGGTTTATTTAAACTGTCTGCTCAGCAGTCCAAAATCAAAACATATTCAGTATACAGTAATTTAATACTAGAAAATGCAGCTTATTCTCACATAAGAGAAGCTAAAACCATCGACTAATTGCTCCAGCTCTAGTCCAGAAACAGTATCATGAGTGTGTTCAGTTAGTTTCCAGAGTGGATTTGGTTGTTTCAACTTAGTTTTTACTTATTTTTTTAATATTTAGTTGTCGTTTAGTTTTAATTTAGTTTTAATAGTGTTAGATCTAGTTTGTTTTATTATATTATGGGCAGATTTTTTGGGGACAAGATATAAGAAGTGCAGAATATGTATTACAAAACAAACACAAAACTTTGTGAAGCAGCTGACTAGAAGTCATGTAGACATTCATGTCTCAATAAATATATGTAATACCGCCTCCTCAAGCTGGTGATGACAAATCTGACAACTAAAGACATTTTCTGTATATTTTTAAATTTAATTTTTAGTTAGTTTTATAAGTACACAATATCATTTCAATGAGGCTTTTTTTTTAAAGTCTAATTTTTAATCTTATTTCAGTTAACTAAAATGTTTTTTCGCACCTGGTTTTAGTTTAGTTTTAGTTCACTATAGTAACCTTGATCTGTGCGACATAGAGGAATCAATTACTGCTCTCTGCAATAAATACAACCAGTTTTTGTTGAGAGTGTGTCACTGCTTTATACTGTAAGGAGCACCTAATATTCTAGGTCTCAAGGTATTCTATCATAGTTGATATTCATTCATTCATTCATTCATTCATCTTCTAACCGCTTCATCCTCTTGAGGGTCGCGGGGGGGCTGGAGCCTATCCCAGCTGTCATCGGGCGAGAGGCAGGGTACACCCTGGACAGGTCGCCAGACTATCACAGGGCTGACACACAGAGACAGACAACCATTCACGCTCACATTCACACCTACGGACAATTTAGAGTTACCAATTAACCTGCATGTCTTTGGACTGTGGGAGGAAGCCGGAGTGCCGTGAGAACATGCAAACTCCGCACAGAAGGGCTCCCACGCCCGGGATCGAACCGGCAACCCTCTTGCTGTGAGGCGAGAGTGCTAACCACCACACTACCGTGCCGTGATATTCTGTTTTTTTAATCAGAAAAAAATGAAACCGTACACATTTGTTGAACCATAAAATATATTTACATACAACAGAGCTCCTTAGTGAAAATGGTAATCAGCAATCAGGGTCCTGAAGCTCTAGAATGACCTGCCCGAGGAGATAAGGCTGCCTGTGTCAGTAGCCTTGTCTAAGTCTCTCCTAAAAATGTACTTCTATCGGAAAGCACATCCTGACTTTATCTGAGCTGTCTGTTTTATTGCTCTCTTATTGATGTTATTTTCCATTTATTATCTTGATTTTAGGTTTGGCCTTGCTTATTTTATCTTTGACTAGGCGACATTTTACGACATTATTTGTTTTATTCTCCTTGTCTTTTAAATGTGTTTAGTTTCATTGTACAGCACTGTGTAGCTGTCATATAAATTAAGTTTAATATCATTATTATCACTATTATGAAAATGAGCATATGTGAATATGACAATTATCCATTACAGTTAAAAGACTGTAAAGCTTCATATTCTCATCGGTCAGTGTGGAGAAGTTGGAGGTTGAAATTAGAAAATGATGCTGAATATCTTGTGAGAAATCTGACCAACATCTCTTTCTCACTGTCAGAATGATGAAGAGGAAACTGCAGCGTGCAACTCCGCATCTGTAACTCACCCTGCCACTCTCCACGATGTCCCTTTGCAGATTTTTGGAAGACAGGACGAGCTGCTTGATGGCCTGCATCAGCTCTGTGCAGGAGGCCAAAATCCTGCAGGGGGCGACAGAGCAGAGGACACAAACACTGACACACTGAAAACTCTTGAGCTGCTACCGATCTGTCTGTTTTATAGGAAGCAAAACACTAAAGTCTGTTCAGTGTTGTGTCTGCATATATCTTGAATAAAACTTAGTCTAGTCCAGTCTGATCGGCTCCTGAGGGTTGTCGGTAAAAGAATGCATCATCCAACCTGAGACATTTTGAACCAGAAAGACACGAGCTTCTGCACTATTTAGAAACATCAGTTAGTTTCCTCACAGCCTAGTTAAGACATGACCAACGCACCACTGACCTAGTATTAGTATTTGTAGCAGCAGCAGTTGTTTGTTTCCTGTCATAATTATCTCTCACAGCAGCACTGCTGCAGCTTCTACATTATTAATTAAGTCAGGAGCCCAGAAAAGTTTAATTGGCTTCATTTGCACGCAAAGAGAATATTTACACAGCCTAGATGAATAACAATGACAAGATACAAACCTGACTGTGACGACATGAACACTTTGATCAGTGTGAGACAGAATCTGGTGCTCCTGCATCCTTGAATGGTTTATTGAAGATTTATGTGCGTGCAACAAAACCCCTCTGATGGTTAAGTTTGGAGCAGCGAGCCAAGCTTCTGCTCAATAATGTAATCAAGAGATTTCTGAACTTCCTGCGGCTATTAGCAGCGCCGTATAAATAAACCCATTTGGTGTAAAACATCTATGATATGTTAACAGTTTGTGGAGCTGCTCCAGCGAGAGAGGGAATACACGCACTGAAGAAACTAATTTTGGGTTGGTATGGATGGAACAACAGCAGACACAAACATTACGTGCCACACTGGCTTCACAGTTTGCGCAGGCTTTTGTGGCTGAACTGATGAAATTCTTCGCACGTCAGCCCTCAGTGTGTGACCGTCTGCAGCTTCACTGAAACATCATGTGACTGTTGTGCTGCCTTGTTGAAAAGCACCTCTATTTCCTTTTCCAGCTCGTTGCCTTTGTTGGCATTCATCACATCTCATGGTCAAACTCAGACTCTCACAAACAAATAATTGCAGGCTTGGCTTGCTGCATCTATCTATAGCAGGCAGGTCGCTTCCTCAATCTTCATATTTTTTTAGGCACTTTCATTTCTCTTTCACCACAGAGAGGTTGTTGTTCTCGCCACTGATAGTTCAAGATATGGTTTCTTCTTTAATCTTAATACAACTTGCTGCTACAGTATCTCCATACTGTAAAGGGAACCTGCAGGATTTCGCCCGCTGTTTTTGATTGCTACGTCCTGTAGTGCCTGATTTCACGGCAGCTTTTCTAAAAAAAAAAAAAAAAACAAAAAAAAAAACAACACGATGCATGTTGCTGTTTATAGGTGTTTTTTGCAATGAAATTGAGGAGGCAAGTGAAAACTGCAAAAACTAGTTGTGATGCTGTCTCAAATTCAGAGCGCATTACTATGAGCATTCAGTATATATTTGTGATGGTAGGGAGGAGGCTGAATACTGATTGACACATCACTAAAGGCCAGTCCCCATGAGAGGTTGTCCTCCTCCTCCCTCTGCCCGGACAGCACGAGCTAACACAGCACATTGTGATCGCATCACTACTCATCATATCTTGCTTCTTGGGAAGAGACCCCGCAGCAGAAGGATCTGACACTGAGCTGTTAATCTCAAACCGACAATAAAATGGTTCAACTTCTGTTAAACCTGTATATAACTGTTTGGTATCGTTAGCCACGTCGCTGTGTGTCTGTTACTCCAGGCATGGAGCTCCAGTCCTGCAGAAGTAGTCTCATGATAAACAAAGAGAGAGGGGCTGAGCGAATCAATACGCTGCGTGCAGCTCTACAACCAAGTGAGATTTCATCACTTTAAATAATCAAATTTGTTGTTTTTGCACAGAATTTAGGGGAATGGCTAAATTTGCATTGATTGTTGTGATTCCAACCTCGCGAAATCCTGGAGGAACTGGCAAGATAAAGCCAGTGTCAACAGGTATGAGACATTTCAATTCAAGATCATTTTTAACCAAATGAAAGACTGAGTTTTTAACAAATCATCTCTTTTTTATTCAATCACTGCAGGTCAGTATAAAGGTGAACAGTTTATATGTGGTCCTGTGCAGAGGCAGGTTTTATGTAGAAATACTGCTATTAGAGTGAGTTAGGTTAATCTACATTTTTTCCAGCAGGCAAGTGCAGTTATAAAGGAAAAAGACAGCTCCAGGTTCAGTGGTAGGTTTAAAGCCTCAGTGTGTAAAAATGGTGAGTAACAGTGACGTGAGCAGTCACTTACCCGTCGGGTAAGTGACGGTGGCCTCATAGGATAAAAAGCCTTGCGCAGACAGCAGAGATCCATCCACGAGTTTTTCAGGAGTAGGCCTATCTAGCGACGAGATGAATATTTATTTAGGAATCTAGACCATGTTACGATGTTGTAGCAACCCTGCAGTAAATGTTCTGTTATAACGTCAGTGTTCTGTGTTAATGGCATGTTTGGGATTGAATGAGTATAGGTAGGGGGGCGGGGTGCGAGTGTGACGGGGATGAGGGCTGTGTGAGTGCGCGTGCTGGTGTGTGTATGAGCGAGCTGGAGGAGAGAGCAGCAGTGCACAGTTGGAGTTACAGCTAAGTTCTTGTTTGTTGGTTGTTTTGGCGTAGTTACGGCCAACAGTAACCTGTACTGTTCAGTAATAAACGGTGGTTTGCCGAATAACTGCGTCATCCTTTCCACACGTCCTGGCGGGCGCTACAATATGTTATAGCTTGCCAGTGAGATATAGGTTATCTGTGAGATATAACGTTATGTTAGGAGTGTTTTATCTCTAATTGTTTTGGTAACACGAGCAAACATTAGCACAGTAATGTTAAAATAACACGTTTTATGTGATAGTCACGGCACAGTGCGGCAAACATAGGTTGGTATGATTATAATATATGCGTCTCCAGAGTGTTCTTCCACAGGAGTTCAAATAAAATAAGCAACGCCGATATTCACTTGCGTTTTGTCCCGTCCTCGCTTATCTGATCTTTTTCTTTTATTTGGTTGCGTGGTTTCCCTCTTACGGGGCAAAACATATGTGTGGTCCTCCATTTAAAGTCTGACAGAATCATAAAAGTACAAAGCAGGTTCACGCAGAAGCGCCTTGGATTGAGCTTCACCTTCTCTGTCTCCAGTGACGGCAAGTTCTAGGTAAACGCGAAAGGAGAAGCGCGTATATCCCTTTTAGCCACTGTATTCAAATATGACGACGCAAGAGGGCAGCCTCCAGCTGACCGCGCCCTGCCTGTGTATATATAGACAAATCATTCTAAGCCTATGAGAAAGCTTCCATTTGTATGTGAATTGCATTACACTTTAGTAAATATATATTTATGAAAGCAATAGTTGATATTTGCTAATAAACAACCACGTAAATTACACATTGTAACTTTGAAGATATCTAACATCAGAAGCATGGACTTTCACACAGAAGAGTTTAACTCATTTTGACGAAAAGACAATTAAGGGTGCTTTTACACCTGCCCTGTTTGGTTCAATCAAACTCAGGTTTGTTTGCCCCCTAAGTGTGGTCCGTTTGGGCAGGTGTGAACACAGCAATTGCACTCAAGTGCGCACCAAAACAACCAAAATGGGACCTTCTTGAAGAGGTGGTCTTTGTCTGGTTACAAACGAACTCTGGTGCGGTTCGTTTGTGGTGAGAATGTGTTCCAACCTCGATCTGAAACAACTTCAGTCACATGACACATTGTTTGGGTTAAACATGAGCATGTTACAGTCCTGGAGGATTATTAATGTGCACCTCCTCCTGTACTGCCTTAATATGCACATTCAGCACATCCAATGCATCAAAACATTGTTTTCTAGTTGGAGCCGCGCCTCGTTTTCAAACTGTATGGTTTGACTAAAATGAACAATGACAGCAATATAGTCCATGATGAGCAGCGCTAAAATCAACCTGCGTAGTTGTCCTTCCATTGTGACATTAGAAAGTGTCTCATTTATCTTGCAAGTGTACTCTTCTTCAACGTTTTGTTTACTTCCTGGATTTTTCCCACATGGAAATTCTGACCAATCAAGAGCAGCTTTCTCTCACAAGGCATTTTATCTGGTCCACTTGTAAATGCTGCCGTGAGAACACGAACCAACTCTAGGCAATTGTGCCCCTTTGTAACAAAATTAGTCCCTGATTCAGACCAAAGCAAGACAACTCTAGGGCTGAAAGCACCCTGAGACCTCACAAATTCAAATTTAAGACCATTAAATGACTTTTAAGGCCTAATGTTTATAGAAATTTTAAATGTAAGACTTGTAAGGACCTGCTCCAAAATCCACAGAAAGTAGAAAAGTTTGTGGGTCAGCTGTAGCTCTACTTCAGGATAATTCTTGTGGGCGTAATGAAGCTGATGTTTTTGGTGGATTTAGTTCAAATCGTCTTGCACGCTCCTGAAACTCATTAAGATGCAAGAATCTTTAATTTTTTAGTTAATTTGAATTTTTTTATATTAAACTCTGTGTGTAAGTCTTTTCACCTTGGAGACAGTCTCTGATTATTGTGACAGTAAAAAGCGATTCCAGCTCTAATCTGCGCTTTACCTCTCGTTGACCTCCATCTTGATTCCTGTATCAACTGCTCGAGACTTGTTGAGCATTTCCTGTTGGGATCCACAGAGGCACAAGGGAGACAAAAAAAGACACTTTGAAGTTAATACTGCTGGAGAGTGAAACAGGGGGCAATGTTTTCACACAGCCTGCAAAGAGCCGCTCACTAACACACACAGCGAGCACACTCTAATACACATCTGCTGCCAGATGACCATGACTAAACACACACACACTTCACGCACCTCTATCCTGGCAGCTGCCGATTCCACAGCAGCGGAAGTGGCAGCCATTTCCTGCTCCACTAGATCTCCCAGCTCCCCCTGCTGCAGCTCCAAACCCCGAGGACGCAGTTTCTGAACGAAGACAGGACAAGAAAGACTGAGCTAACACATTTTTATCACACCTTTTATCAGTTTAAACTCATTCCTGCTTTCACTCTGGGGACGCTCTGACCCATTTTATGTTCACACAGAGCAAACATGCATGTATGAAATATGGACCTCTGCTGCGGCAAAGATGGCCTCCAGAGCCGCCTTCAGCTTGCTGTTGTCTGCTGCACCCAGGCTGTCCTGCTGCTTCATCTGGCCCAGCAGAGCCAGAGCTTCAGCCCCGCACACCTTCACACTCTCTGACAGGGCTGATGGGGATGGAGACAAGGAAAAGGAGGATGCACGCCATTAAAATACGTAAACATACACAGAAAAAAAACACCAAACAGCCTGGTTTCCTGATTGATATAACTTATAGACGCTCTTAAGTGTCAAAGCTAATATATTCCATGCTGTAAAAATCATTTACACTCCATTTTCTATGAAAATGCCATATTATGTCATGTGTAAACTGTGATGTGTATCAGTGCCACTAGTGGATGCAGCTGCAGTGTTAATTATACCGACATCCCCTCAGGCAGAGTGTCAACTAACAGCTGAAACAGCCACTCTGATGGGAGGAAGAGGGAAACCAAAACTACCTCTACAGCAGCTGTTGGCCTTTTTTTTTAAAGATGCAGGACGGCCAGATGATTTGCATCAAAATGTACACTGGCTTTCAAATGCTGCATTCAAATGTCTTGGTAAAGTATGGACAAATACAGGATGGTTTTAAGACGGAATAAGACTTCTGGACGGAACTCAATTATATTTAGGTCTGTTTCGACTTGCCCAGGCTGCTAACATCGCCCGAGAAAGCGAAATCCTGCTCACATGACTCCTGAATGAGGTCAGCAACTTCCTTTCATCCAATCATGTTCTGGCTGCAACCTTTGACTTTCAAATCACAGGCCGTTCAAAAATAGACCAATGCCAAAAGATTATTTTCACACAAACATTAATGTACATCCCAGCTACAATAACGTTAACTTAAACTGCCAAACCTCACTGTGCACATGTATCACATGAGGAGGTATTAACCACTTACAGACATGTCAGAGCATGTCAGGGCTGACTGACTCGCCCACAGATTATTATCAGGAGAGAAGTGGAGACTGCAATCTATTCATCTCTGTCTCGCACACACACACACACACACACACACACACACACTCATATACACAAACACTTACCATCAGCTTGCTCCACAGGCACCATGTGGGAGGTGGCACTACCCTGAACAATGGTGTCGCCCACCAGGTGACCACACTGGGTCACCACTCGTACCAGCCCAGAAACACCTACACCAACAAACAACGCACACATGCCTCAGTCAACATGTACATATATAAAACACTGGTCCCCACTTATATCACTTTTTATTTTGTGCATTTTTTGTTGGACTTGGATCTTTGTTGGAGATTCAGCCTCTCCTCTTCTTTCTCTCTCTGTGTTTGTTTCATTCTCCTCTCTGTGTGAATGAGGTGCTTCAGTTTGGCTTCTTGTGTTTTTCTGTAGCCTGTCCCTTTTATAGGCTGTGATAAGGAGGTCGTGTGGTTCAGGCTCTAACTGTCTGGCGACACCTGGAAACGTCTTGACATCCTCCTGGATCCATTTTCCTCATATATGTTCACATTCTATGCGTCACTTTCTCATATATATTGTCTATATTGTAACTATATTATGTTGGTTTCTTCCGGTGGAAGAGGGATCCCTCCTTAGCTCCTCTTCAGGATTTTTTCCCCCTGTTAACGGTTTGGTTGGGGAGTTTTTCCTTATCCAAATTGGTGGTTTAAGGATAGAATGTGTCGTATGCTGTACAGATTGTAAAGCCCTTTGAGGTATAAATTGTAATAATGGGCTATATAAATAAAACTGACTTGACTTCCTTATCACTGTGCTAAAGTTCTAGTGTGTAGGATTTAGTGGCACCTAGCTTCTGAAGTTGCAGATTGCAAACATCTGAAACTTCTCCTGTGTGCCAAGCATGTAGTAAAACTATAGTGGCTGATGAGAAAGTGCAAAAGCGTGAATGGCCCTCTCTACAGAGTGTTTGGTTTGTCTGTTCCGGGCTACTGTAGAACAACATTGCAGTCTCCATGGAAGAGGACCTGCTCTGTATGTAGATACTAACAGTTCATTTTAAGGTAACTAAGATAGCGATTCTTATTTTGAGGTGATCATAAACTACTGAAAACATAGTTATTATAATATATTCCATATCTGTCAATATATCTCCATAAATCCTACACACTGGACCTTTAAAGATAGGGGTGGGAATAACTTGAGGCTCCATGATACGATATTGTTATGATACATAAGTCATGATACAATATTACTGCCATTTTAAACGTGTTGTGATATGCTGAGTAGTGCAATAAAATATATTGTAATATATTGCAATTTATTACCATTTTTCAGTGGCAAATTATGTCCCCAAAGGAAAACTTTGTCAAAATCAACAGTTTTATCAAATAAAGTAGTTAGTCTGTTCATCTCACCTCAGTCATTTTTATTGCAGCAAAAATGTATAAAATAGACTGAAAACGCAACTGCTTTTATTATTCTAGTAGGCTACCACATGTTTAATTTGTATTTGTAACATTAATAATTTATGCAATAAAAAAACAGTACTTGGTGTCCGTGTTACAATACCATATTGCCACACAAAAACTATACTATACTATACTGTATCGATTTTTCCACCTCCCCATTTAAAGATTTCATTTGACCCTGTTTCATGTTTTTACTCTTCCATGTGTACAACAGTATTTTTATATGAATGTGGCTGAACAATGAGAGTAGCATTCTTTAACAAGACTTGGATAAATTCAGAGAAGGCTCTACAGCTGATAGAAACTTTACAACAACCGCTTTTGCATTTAGGAGGGACATTAGCAAGCTAATAGCATATTAGCTGGTAGCTAGCAAACACCTATAGCTACTACAGTAGGCTGAATCAATGGATGTATAAATAGACCTGGATACAGCATTTAAGTTGGGCCCTGTTTCTTATAAACATTTTTCGAAGAGCTCTATTTCCACTGTATGAAATTGCCTAGATGAGCAGCGCTGCTTCACCATCAGGAACAGACGCACAAGAGACTTCTGCTGGCCAAGTCAGCTACGTCTGGTGTAGCACTCTGCTAACTTGAATGGGGATAAAATGATTTCATGATGCAGCTTTTCTAGACTTTTCCAATGTTACTGAACTGAATGAACCAAATACTGATGTCGAAACAAGTCATTTCAAAGGGGTGGTGACTGATTGGTGGAGTGGCATTCTCAGAACCCATCGGCTGTATTCGGCGTCTGACTTCCAGCAGATGGCGATACAGCCTCTGGGGGCAGACCCCCGATTTTTTGGCATTCCGGTTTGATTTGGGCGGAGGAGGCGAATTTCCGTTTCCGACTTCCGTTTATATATAAGTAAATATGCTGAACCATTGCGATGGATTCAGAGTTTGCAGTGACGCCAATTATGTTCCGCCTCGTTAGTTCACTGCACGGACCGTTTAACCTGGCAACAACTGCAGCCGGCTCAAACGTGATTGGTCAATATCACGCGGACTACAAACAGCCTACAACCGAAACCAGGGCTCTTCCGCTCTTCTTCCAGAGGCAAGATCTCCAGGGTTTGCCTACAGACTCTACATTCACTGAATGTACAGTAGAGTCTGTAAATAGAGACTAGTGGAGTGGTGATTTACAGACATCTCTTTCACAATAGAAGTCTGAGGGAAAAAGTTTTGGGCCCAATAGCATCATGTGATGGACATGAACATTGTAATTCCATGTTTGGCCACTGTAAAAATGGCTTCAAAGCCTGGCACACTTTCCAAGAACAGTGCCGCTTTCACTGTTGGGATTTGATCGATTCAGTCCAATAACATTTGTGCAGTCTGCTAGCATGATTAAATAGTTTTTATCCCCATTCAAGGTAAAGTTAGCGGCGTACTAAACCAGAAGTTCGCCGCTCAGCTGCTGTAAGTTCCTTGTGCGCTTGCTTTATGGGATGCTGAAGATCTGGATAATTTTATACCATGGAAATCAGGATTTTTGGCTTCATGTGCCACTGAGCAACTTTGATAAGACTGAATGGGGCTGCATCCAGTTCTCTTTGTACATCCACTGGCTTAAAAAACAGAGCTACATTTGATCAACCTTATTGTTCAATTAGAAATTACCATTTAAATTACAGCTGCATTTGTAATTCTCCTAACAGGCTCACACAGACATCGCCTTGTGCCAGCTTTGGCTCTGCCTTTTCTCTGTTTTTATGATTCATGTTTTAAAGCCTCCACACGTCCTCACAGGTGTTTCCACTTATGCTGCCTGATTAGACCTCTTCTCAGGTCTGTCTGTACAGACTGTGCTTGATTGACACCTCTCTCTTGCAAGTCTTAGTAATAATGCACCTGCCAGAGCACTTACATCATTATCATTTCTGTATTAGTGCAGAGAGTTTGGTGATATTACATCAGTTCCCTGCACAGTTTCCCCCGAGCTTCAGATGAGTTAATCAGCCAAAATAACTGAAAACACCTGTGTGGCCTTTAAAATGATATTTCTAAGGTGCAGTATTTAAGAAAATGTTGAGTTACAAAGGAATGATCAAAGGCAGCACAACATCAGTTAAAATGTCTAATTATGTATCTTATTACATGACTTTATTATGTAGCTTTGCATATGACGCATCCTTTACAAAGCTATCATCTTACCCGTGCTGTCAGCCAGGAAGGCCTCTCTGGCAGATTGGAGTCGGTCCATGCAGTCCAAAGAGGCCTGACATCTGGATGCTAGGTAGTCTGCAGAGATTTAAAAAAAAAAGAGCTAAGACACAAATATGCAAACATGCACACAAACATTCATACACACTCTAAATCACAGCAACTCTGACCTGCAGAGCTGGTGCAGCTGATGTGCGCCGGGTCATCTATCTGAGCCAGTGAGTCCTGGATGATCTTCTCCGCTTCCTCCACAGCTCCCTGCAGGCTGGACCAGCGAGCTGCGACCAGCTGGCTCTCCAACTCCTGCTCCCTGCTCTCCTGTGGACATATTCACACACATACACGGACACCAGGCTTTATTAGAAATGCCCGAAGGTCCAAATGTGGAAACAAAGATGTTCAGTGGCTCCCTGTAACATCTGCTTAATGTATTAGAGCTAATAACGAAAGTTAATTCAGAAAGATAATTGAGAAAATGACTTTTGTCCACCTTCTCATTGAGCTGATTCTGCAGGGCTTCTGCTGTCTTCACCCCGCTCTCCCTCTCAGTTGCCAGCGAGCTCTGGACTCGCTCTAGCTCCTCCCCCCGGACAGTCAGCTCCGCCTCCACCCTCGACAAGGACTGCACGAGCTCCGCCTTCTCAGACTCCAGGGCGACCAGCTGGTTGCTGAGCACCTCACTCGACTGCATGGACGAAATAAAACACGGAGAGATAAATAAAAAAAATGGACGATGATTTCGAGGCACAATGAATCAGCAGGAAGACATGGTTAGGATAATATGTAGCTGTCAGGACATGTCAGGATGTGGTACGATGTGAGCGCTTTGATCTCACCATAAAAAAAAAACCAAAAAACCTTTTTATCTGCAGCCACTGATTATAACAATATTGCCTCCATTTAAGTTTGCGGAGAGGCGTCGAGTCTCCAGAGAGGTTTGAGGTCAAGTTTACAATCAAACGAACACTGGGAAGCTGTGGTTGTGCAACTTGGCTGCATTGCAACAATCATGAACTATGGCAACAGAGTGAAGAGTTACATCAGATCTTGTGAACTGGAAGTTTGTAAAATGACATTTTTTTTTAACTATTTGCAAGCTAAATAATGAGGTGAGTGCGTGAAAATGTTCTGCAGGTCAGAAAACGTGTGAGACTTACAGCCTGAGTCCCAGCAGTCCGACAGAAAGCAAGAAATGTTGAGAGATGAAGGAGAAGCAGAGTTAAGAATATGGATGTAAACTGTGCAGCAGGAGCCTGTCAGAGCTGGGAGCATGTGACAAGAGCGATCAAACGTGGGCTGCGCGTGAAAAGAACTATGGAGATTAGGAAGATGGAGGATGAGGAGGAGGAGGAGGAGGACAGAAAGAGTGACAGGGTTGATAAGTAGTGGCTACAAAAGTAGGACGTCAGGAGTGGGAGGCAGAGAGGGCCGAGAGGCTGCGTGTCCAGAGAAACATCTGAAATTGGGGGCGGAGGGAGTCACGAGCAATCAGTGGGGTTGTGAGGGTTAATAGCTCGAATCCGTGGCTTATTGAACCGACACTCCCCTGATTGTGCCCTTCAAAATATTCCTGCAGATCAATTTTTGCTAACATGATTATACGGAGGCTAGAAACCCAGCAGCTGCATTTACACAGGTGGCTGTTTGAACAAGGTTTTACTGCTTCTGTGTTTTTATTCTGGTCTGTTCTTCTAAAGAGATGCCTGTTACAAACATCAACTTGTACAGAGATGACAAATGCAGACCAACAGAGGATCAACAAGAAGAAACTGCTGTGTTTCCCCGCACTGAGCACAGATTTACCGACGTCAAAGAAATACATTAGCATATCAATTCTGTCAGAAAATAAATGTGTTTGAGATTCTGCTGTGGGGAGGACAGTCGGTGACTAAGAGCGGAGATGACATAACAAGTGACAGACGTCTTACAGATGAAAGACACAAAGTGCAAAAGCAACAAAAGGTGAAAAAAATGTGAAAATGTTATTGATTATGGTGGAGCATTTCACTGTGGAGCAAGCACTCATTCACTGAGGCTCAAGAGAGTTTCAAATTCCACCAACGCAGTCAGGATCCAGGATCTGCTGTCATCACTTGTTGTCATGATTTAAGCCACATCCACACTAATATGTTGTTGTTTTAAAGTGCTGTTTTAAAATGAAAACGACATATGTACACACAAGAGTTTCAGAATTAATCTCCATCTATTCTAACATGTCTGAAAACGCTTATTGCATGACCATTCATTTATACTGACATGGCAGTGTAAACAGGAAGATTGTCTGCTCTGGTTTCAGAAAACACGATGGTGATGGCAAAAAGTGAGACTAGAGATTTCTTTGCTTGGACCTGTGAAGAGGTGGAACGGTTACTGAAAGTTACATGAGTATAAAGAGAACAGACTGTGAGTCGCTACAAAGCAAATATGCCGACATATTAAAGTGGTACCGGGAGCTTTATTCAACACCTGAGGGAGTCATGGTGATGGGAAGAGAGTGCTGACACAAGAAGGATGAAATCACAAAAGGGATGTAGACCTAGCTACAATGTTTTAGCTTGACACATCATGACAGATAACACCTTTCAAAGGTCTCCATTTCCACTCATCTAAACTAAAGCCCCTTTTACACTGCCAGACTTTCGGCGAATATATGGGCCGTTTTGCTGGCAGGCTGTGAGCGTTTAGACACACAGAGCCGGATTGGCGAGTTGATCTGAGGTGCCCAATTTTCCGCCTCGTAGGGTAGACATATTGGCGGAACACTTTTAGTTTAAACAGGAGGGGCTGTTGATCACTTGTGGGAGGAACTGTTGTTGACGTGGCATGTGTGAGCCACTGGCGGTGGATAAACAGGAAACAGCTGATAGCAGGAATGAGCAGCTAGTAGCAAGACGGAAACGCAAACCTGACAAACACTGTAAAGATGAGCAACTGGGGAGACAAGGAATTGTGCGCCCTCTTTGCCCTCACAAATGAAGATGCTGTTAACCGTCAGATGACGGGAACGGTGAAGAACAGGCCAACTTATGAGAGAATCGCCGAAGAACTGATCAGCCGCGGCTTCCCTCCCACGTCACTTATTATGTCACACGCTGAGCTACACGCTTTGTTACTTGCTCACGCCCCCCATTGCCCCGAAAAAGGCACATTCTGTATAAACAAAAGTAGGTAGGCGGCAATTTGCCGCAATCCCAGATTTTGTCTTTATACTGCCAATGCTGAACGAAGACTGACTGGGCTTTCCTGCAAATTTGCACAATTCCTATTTAAAAAGGGCTTAAAACGCAACTCTGGTGTAAACGCTGGTCGTTACAGAAAGTTGCAGTGTTGTTATTGCAACAATTAACGCAAATTCAGCCAATCTCAGTGAATTCTGCGCAACCCTTAGGGTTTAACGACAGAGTTGGGCTATTTTGGTGTCAGTGTGCGATTGTTGGGACCGTATAATGGCTCTGGGACGGATGTTAGCTGCTCCTGCTGTGTTAGCTCGTGCTAACCGGAGAGAGAGCAGGAGGAAAGCGACTTATAGAGACAGTCCTTCAGCACTGCAATGAATGACAGCAAGCAGCTTTTAAAGGCAGCAACAATCCCCAAAACAGCCTGTAAAATCCAGCAGGGACTGAACAACAGTTGTGTGTTTTAAAACAAAAAGACATTAGTGTGGATGTAACCAATGAGAACAGCCGGATCCAGGATACAGGATGGAATATACAACAGCCTGGGCCGAACCATTCCTGTTTAAGATGGTCAGCTTTCTGAAAACAAGTCAGCTGATTCATTATGTCAACATTTCACACACACACAGGAACCAAAGATGTTACCAGAGCTACACAAGTGAAAGGCAAGTGAGATCATCCAATAATTGATGACTAGAGTAAGAGCGTGTGACGCCAGCAGCCCATTTTTAGATTTCCTCCAGACTGTGCTCCATTAGGACCCGCCAGGTCTGTTAGTCAGGGTGAAAAATTTCATATCATTAATCATTCCACGCTTTCTTGTAGCAGCTGCTATTATCGTTTTAAATTGGGACCGTTATAAATGAGTTGAGTAACTTCTGAAAGCAACTTTGGAGATCTAGTTAGAAGATTCAATCTAATCATGAGAGTCATAAGCTGAGGGGAGGGGTGACCTGTTGTGATGAGGCCATGGTGGTCTTCAGGGAGTCCAGCTCCGTCCTGCTGGACATCAGCTCTCTCTGGAGCTCCTGAAGCTGCTCCAGCTGTTCGCGCTCCTGAGAAAGAGAAGACAAAATCTCACTTTAGAACATCTACAACAGTAAAACTTTTAATTGAATGTTTCTACAGAAGTTTGAGCTCTGTTCAGGTCGGAAAAAAAAAATAAAAAAAAATACAATTTCTCAGCACTTTCTTTTGTTTTGGGTAATTTTGTAGCCAATTGATTTCACTGTCGGCCCCTAAAATTTAATCCAAACACTGAGCTAAACTTAGTGTGTGTTTTTAAATCCATCTGGTACTCACCTGTCTGTCTGCAACCTCCTGAGCGGCCTTCACCTTCTCCTGCATCTCTCTCCTCACTGCCTCCACTTCGTCCTGTGCTGCCCGAGCCACCGTCATCTGCCGGGTCACCTCTGCGTTCTACACACACACATACACACAACGGACATGGGACACAGGTGCAGACACACAGAGAAACACACCAAAATAATCAGGCCAGGCTGAATCTTCAGCTTGGGGGATATAAAGAGGACAGCAGGAGGACAGGACTTAATTTAACTTTGAAGTTTTTTTTTTAGAAGAAGACAAGGACACAGAGGAGGATTTGACTGAACCTGAAGAAGTAAGACTCGTCTCTCTCACCTTCCTCAGCAGGTCTGCATGACTCTGAACCAGCTCTGAGTACTTCTCCTTCAGTTTGGTGTAGCGCTGCTCGTTGGCCTGAGCTTTTTCTGTTTAGAAACACACACAAGAGAGAGAGAGAGAGAGACATACAGTTATCTTCTACTATCTGTCTTCGACTTTCCACCTTGCTTTCGCTTTGACTTACTGTGAGAAATCAAAGATCCAACAGTTTGTGAATTAATCCCAGACTTTGTTTTTTTCCTGGTCTTATTTTGATCAGTGTGTGAGCGAATTCCTCTAATAGCCACAGCATTCAAAAGGGTACTTCGCTGATTTTCAACCAGCTTTATATCAAAACAATGTGGGTAGTGTGTGTTAATGAAATGTAATCTGAGTGGGCGGAGGTTCGCTGCATAGATCAGCCTCTCATTGGGCGGAACGAGCCACCGCTAAAGTCCCGCCCTACCACCTCCGGTTGTCATAGTCGACAAATGTCCTTTACTAACTTTTGCGGTGTTTGATCTTGCGGGGATGTAGCCATTTTTCTGCCATGGTTTGCGTCCTGTAGGTGATATTTTTGTGGGCGTGTTACACCAAAACCTGTTTCCCCCCGGCAATATTTTTGCAAGCGCACCATTGCTGTGCCACTGCCCAGAACGACTGTGATTGGTTGAAAGAAATAAAAAAAGCCGGGCCGTTTTTTTCTCCAATCTTAAAGTGAGAGTCGGCCCAGCCAGACCTTTCTTTTCTTGAGAAAGGTCTGGTGAGCGAGACTAATAAAAGGTGGTAAACTTCCCTCCATCTAACCAGCGCCTAGATATCCCTCCTCACACCCCTGCGAGACTCTGCCAGATGCCGTAATTTGGGTCATCTGTCAGAGTTTCACTGGCTCTCAGGACGTTGCTTGAACAAAAGGTTGTACTTTTGCATTTTCGTATTGCCCGCCACTCTTGCCACCACTGCGAACACCTTTGTCTTTCTCAAACATTTTAGTGTTTTAGTGCCATGTTTGGCTGTGATAGCGAGAGTTGCATAAGCTGGCACTCATAGTCTGTAACGTTTGTTGTCACTTAAAGTAAATGCAACATCGGTGGGATTTGTTGGACTAACCAGAATAAAGACGAGAAAGCTTAAATGATTCTAAACTATTTTGAAATCTCTCTGAATCATAAATCATCTCTAAACCGATAATAACGTGATATCATGACCAAAGAGGTCTTACTCTCGATCTCCGTCAGGCTCCGCTGCTCCTTCTCCGTGTCCTCTCGGACCCTCCGCAGGTCATCAAGCTCTGCTTTCAGGAACTCGCTCTCCCCTACGGCCTGCAGCCTCAGGTGGCTCTGCTCTGCAAGCTCCGCCTCCAGCTCATTGACACGCCCCCTCAGCGCCTGACACAAGCGACCACTCTGGAGAGGTACAGAGAAAGATGAAAATAAATTTCACACTTGTTTCTGGGAGTCCTTTATAGATAGATTTTTTGTGTGTGAGACATGACACGACAAGTGGTTCCTCTCCTCTTTACCTCCAGTCTGAAAGACTCCAGCTCGTCTTTGAGGGCCTGGATCTCCCTCGTCAGCTGTTCAATCAGACGGTCTCTGACAGGTACAGACAAAATATCAGTCAGTCAGTTTGCATGCATTTTACTATACGTAATATTTTACTCAGTCAAACCAAAGATCCATATTTGTGGTGGGAAATTTGTGATCAGTTGAGTCACAAAACGCAATGATTAAGTTTGTCTATGTAAATGTGACGATAATAAGTTAGCTTCTTGTCAAATGTTTAATGATTCTGACAGCTATAATCACACACACATAAACTTAATGTGACATTTTTAAGGCCTTACTTGTCGTCCTTCCTCATGCCGTTCTGACTGTTGAAGTTGAAGGGGTCTATAGCAGCCGAGGTGCCAAACAGGTCGTCAAACTTGGTCTCCAGAGCAGCCTGTGTGTTTAAAACAAGCAGCTTTTAAAAGATAAAACTCATAAAACCTCTCAAAATATCAAAATTTTATAAAACTCACATTGGCACTTTAACCTGGGTTTTTTATTTTGAGTTTCTTTTTCTTTCCTAAATACAGTTATTATGAAACAAACTCTTTACCTATTGGAGTTTGTACATAAAATCAATTTCTATAGTTTTATGTCTTCCAATTTAATTCTCCATCAAACATTACCATTTTTTTGTTACGTTAAACATTACCAGTTTTGCAACTGGATTGTGCTTCTAAAATGCCACCATTACCTCATTATTTACCACGTTTAAACAAATATTTTTGTCGACAGCCAGC
This sequence comes from Epinephelus lanceolatus, assembly GCF_041903045.1. Taxonomy (NCBI): domain Eukaryota; kingdom Metazoa; phylum Chordata; class Actinopteri; order Perciformes; family Serranidae; genus Epinephelus; species Epinephelus lanceolatus. The sequence continues at coordinate 33,328,555 of NC_135737.1, forward strand.
TCTGTGAGACTCAATATAATTATCACCATGACACGCCAGCATGAACACAAACCAGATGTTTAGAGTAGTCTCACCAAGAATCTGAAAAACATGTGGTTTCACAGAGGAGTGTATCCATGCCTGCACTGCTGGCAGGTTATTTCTCTGCTTTAGCTCCCTCAGTTTACCACGTTGCATCTGTTCCCTCCCGACGACCCCGACGCAAACAGCGTACTTTTTAAATATTTGATTGCTGATTACATCAGCACCACATGTGTCACGTCTACAAATCAGACAGATGCATTTAAGAAGATACCATTCAGGGATACGTGTCTTGTTTACTTACCGGCAACACGGGGACGTCTGTGTCCACCAGGTCGTCTGTCTCCACCACGTGCTCCGACTCAGGGGACGACGACTCGGCAGGGATCACGACCACGGGGCTGATGTGTTCCGACAGAGCTGAAGCACGCAGGAAGTTTGGAGGGTTCTGCAATAAAAAAGCACAGTTTTATTCACTATGTTGTTTTTTGTTAGCTTCTAAAAGGCTTTTGCAGAATGCATGATGCAGGTAGATGTATCCCAAAATGTGTTTACCCCCTGAATATCTAAAAATAATCGATATTTTTCCCACTGAGTTCTACATAAGACCGGTACCTGGTGCCTACATTCAACACAGATTCCTTCAAATTAATTCACCTGAATCTCCATGAAAGTGAGTTAGTTGTTTGACTTGTGTCAGAGTTTTAGTGTCATAACTAGGGCTGGGCAATATAGACAGAAATTCATAACTTGGTATTTACAGGCTGACTGGCAATATACGATACATATCTCCGTATCTTCTACAAAATGAGCTACATGTTTTCAGTTGCGAGTCAAAGTTACATTTGAAATGTCACAATAAGTTTTATATAACAGACAGTGATCAAAATAAAATGCAAAGACAGATTTTATTCCTGTTTGAAGATATACAGCTGCACAACATGTGGATGAAAAATAATATGAAATGAATAGCAGGGCTGTAGGTTAACGTTTTTGCACACAGCACTGGAGCTACAGAGGTTTAAAGGTTTGCAGCACAGGACACAAAACTATAACATGAGTATAAAAGTATCAAGTAGGTCTAAATGTTTTTCATGACCTTTCAAATGAATCTAGTACTGGAAGATGATTTCAATCTTTTTATTTATCTAAGCTATTAATCTCATTTATGCATAGAGCATTTTGTCCACGTTATATATGTCTCATATGTGAAATGTCTGTGTTGTCGCTGCATTTTTTAAACACATCTGTCGCCTGCATCCAGGCGCTGTCTCCATGTCACACAATAGACTACAACTACCAAGAAGAACAGCAACGCGCTATGATCCACCTCACACACAAACTAGCAGCGCAGCCTGGATTGCACGTGCGCTGCAGTAATTTCATTCATCTCACAGACTGATTTAGTGTAGCGTGTGCAACATATAGACCGATGTCACACTGTAGACTCATTATCAGACAGATTAAACAGAGGAGCAGCTCTGTGTCTCTGAGTGTTGCTAGAGAAACTGTGAGTAAATGAGTGGGGCGGAGCTGTGGTGAGAGTGTGAGAGAGGAGAGACGCACACTGGTATATGTTATGTAACCTATATCAATATAAACGGTGTTGTCTAAATCTATATCTTGCTTGAAATATATTGATAGAGTAAAGGAGTGCAGCTAAGATAATGTGCAGGGCATGTCTTTGTCATTTCCTGTCAGTAATGGGCATGAAGCAAATTTAGGACAGAGTGAAACCTGAAAGTACACGTTGTGAGAGCAACCTACATGCTTCTCATTTCCATTTATATCATATGTAGCAGCGCATATATGCTGTAGCATAAATAAGATATCATCATGAATATGCTGTAACAACTTGTGTATAAAGATAAATCAAAAGGCACATCTTTTTAATGGGGAGTTAATTAACTACTGGTGAACAGAGACTTGAAATACCCAGGTGAACTTGAGGCCTAGGTGTGGCTCAAATGTGCAAAAATGTCCGACTCAGTGAGAGGCGGTCCTCACCTCAGGCAACTGTGGGATCTGAATCAGCCTCTTAAAATACTGCAAGTTACTGGAGCGATAGAACAGACTCTTTAACCTGAAAGAGAGGGAGAGAGAGATGAGGACAGACGGAGGAGCAGACAGGAAATCAGAGAGAGAGAGAGTCACTGTCAATTCATTCAACACGGCACTTAGAGCTCAGTGGTCGGGGTCACACTCAGTCAGGGAGCAGAGTGAAAGCGTGACCGGCTGGGTTTGTGCGAGGGCAAGTGCAGTTCATACTTCTTAAACTGTTCCTGGAAGCGATCTCTGTGGCCCTGGAGAGTGTCTGCTGGAAGGCCTGCAAGCACACACAAACACAAACACGTCAGCGCCCAGGCACCATAAACTCTTCAGGTATTCTGCATAAACACACGCACACACACACACATAAATATATAAAGACTGAGTGCACACATGGATGATGGGATTTCGTGCATGAATGTATCAAAGCCGAGAGGTGAAAGACTTCAAATCTCCAAAACATCTTCTTCTCAGAAACAGAGAAAAGGCTTGTTGAAAGAGAATTTGAAGCATTTTTAAGTTTTTCCAGCGCAGCTTTGGAAGGTTTCAGGAGCCAAAGGGTCAGAAAAATTCTTTAAATCAGAGGACGGTGTGTCATCTTTGTACCTTTGAAGGAAAGTGTCACGCATGTTTAGTATTCAGACTCTTTATTTCCGTATTGCAGGACGTTAAAGAGCTAAAGGTGATGGTGGAAACTCAACGGCTGAATCCAGTACTGCTTAAATATGACACCAGATTCAACTAAAATAAAATGTAACAACAGTGAAATAAGGCTTATGCAAATTTTATATTTTCCTTGGTATATTTTTAGCATCCTGGCTTGCCAAGGATGACATGACTAATTTGGTGATCAATTAGATTACTGATTTCTGTGATTTATGAGGACAAAATGGCAAATCTTTGCTGCTTCTTGTTTTCATCATAAATGATAGTAAAGTATTTTTTGGTCGGATAAAACGAGCAATTAAAGGACACCACAGGGGGTTTTGGGAAGCAGTGATTGGTGTTTCTCTCTTCTTTTTCTTTTACCTTCACAGACAAAGTGATTTAAGTACATGGACAGATTGATTTATAATTGAATTAATTGCTATTTGCAGCTCTACTGCTGACAGTGCTAAATTTCTTAAACATTTGCCTGCAGATTTCTAACAGCAGGACTTGAAGCTCTGCAGTGTGACATTCTGCTTTTTACTATCAGGTGACATTTTTGTGAATGACACTAGTGAAGAAAAAAAGTGAAACAGGTTGACTTATTTATATATATGGGGACACTGATTGAGATTATTAAAGCTCATTTCATTCATCATCAGTTTAATTTTAGTGTGACAACTCAACTGATGACCACTAATTTCAAGCCTTGAAATAAAGTTCATAACAACGTCTAACTGCCCTATGCTCTCTGTGAATTATCATAATATGTAGGGCTGCCCCCTGATAGTCAACCAGACATTAGCCAGACCAGAAAGGTCATTAGTCAGCAAGATTTCATTGGTTGCTTAGTTGCAGAAAAACAAAAAATTTGAAACTCTATTAGGAGCTGCACCATGTCAAAACAAATCAAAACCTACATGACTGAACCATGTGGGAATTTAATTTGAAAGGACAGACACAGGAAGTGGCCACGCTCAGCGGTCAGACAGGAGTCAGGTTAATTTCCAGGGCTGGTACCTGCGGTTATTCCACAGGCAAGTTAATAACATGTCGGGCAGGAAATCCAAAGTGTGGGATCATTTTGAGAAGGTGAAGGATGAACCCAAGGTGATATGTAAACTCATCTTCATTGGTCGACTACAAACATGACGTATCATCTGAAACATGGAAGTAGCTACATGCCCATTAGCCACTTAGCACAATCATTACTGCTTTGCCCACAGCGTCATTAACAGGCGGCTCGCTCAGTGTGTGACGTGCACTTGTAGATAAAATATAGGCCTATATTAATGAAGGTTCATTAGTACGGTTTTGTATTTCTCTGTAATGTAGCACAGTGTTAACAATGTTACTGATACTATTCTTTCTCACACCTTCAACTCAAACCATTGTGTTGCCCCACCCAAAATATATAATTTAATAATTACATTAATATCATGAACATGTGGGCGACTAGTCGACTAATGGCCCTAAATGGCGACTATCGGTCGACTAGGAAAATTCTTAGTCGGGGGGCAGCCCTAAAAGTTTTCCAATGACCACAGACATATTCATTATCTTGAACCTTTCCTGTGTCCTGTTTCTACTAAGCCTGTAGTTGTGCACTTTGACCAACAGAGGTGTGCGTCACTCACAGGAGTGTAGCTTAAACAGCAGCTTGACGGTGTAGTCATACAGGTGGCTGCTGTCCAGGATGACTTGGATAAGGGGGGCCAGGCGACACTGGCCCGCCGCCGTCACCGACACCGAACGTGACATGTCTAGAGAGCTAAACACTGGGGAGAGGAGAGAGAGAAAAAAACATACCGATCAATAAATGAATTCACAGGATCAATTTGCAGCCACACAGAGTATCATTACAAACACACCACACATGCACATGTCAGTGAATGTTAATGTAAACACAGAGACAGTCGTGCGTGGGGCTCGTAAATCATGAATTTTTCATGAACCAATCAAGTGATGGTGCTGTGCTCTAGGCCACTAAAATTAACTAAATAAAACGCTTCAAAGCAACACACAGCTCGCCCTTGCTTATTGAAAAAAAAAAAAGGGCAGGAAAGAGGTTTAAATTGAAGCAGCAACCTGAACACTAACATGATTGTCTGACTCCCTCTCTGCCTCCATCATTACTCCCCTCTTTCATTTCCCTGCCACCCTGCTCACACCACCCCCAAAGCCTGGAGAGCCTCTGTGCACTGCAGAGGTGTGGTTTCCTGCACAGCTAGAAAACACACACACACACACACACACACACACACACGAACACCTCAGGCCTGGTCTCTTTACCTCTTTTGACGTGATGTTTTTAAAATACACCAGCCCAGAGAAGGAAGCTGACGAGGGTTCTGAGACTTGGGTGTGAGGTGACACAGTCTCTACTGTGTGTTGGCGTATGTTTCGTGCATCACAGCGTCAAACTCTCGAGTCATGAGAGGAAAAGTTTGTGCTGAATGCTATTTCTCCAGAGAGAGAGGAGGAAGTGGAGACGATAATATCATCATTAAGGTACGCAGGATGAAGGGCATCATACGTAGAAACCAGAATGCTATTTCCGGCCAGTCGTTTATGAATGGTGTCGGCAGCTTTTCCAGCATCTCCTCTGAGCTGCTGGTCACATCCCAGACGTCTATTTTTAGCCCTGTCTATACTTTAACAGACAACAGTAGGGCTGCAGTCCAGTACGTAACCACTAATAGCCGTCACAGCGTCTATTTCTGTGCACCATTACGTACAGTACAGCTATCAGTCAGACTGCGTCTTCCTGTGTCATCGCTGTGTGTGTGTGTTTGTGTGTATTACTTCATGCTCTGGCTCAGATAAGCACAGCTGGTAGTGCAGAGGCAGACCAGAATAACTTACCACCCAGGAAGAGGTTGAGCTCGCACTCCAGGTAGTCAAACATCTCTACTGTCAACTGGAAGCTGAAACAGAAGGAGAGATGACCGTTTAAACATGACTTCAGAAACACACAAACACAACATAGTGTCATGGGAGTAAATCTGGATCAAGGAGTGTAAAAGAGAGCTTTCACATTCTTGTATCTCACACACAAACACCACTGATGCTTCAGATAAAATGATCCTGCTCGGTAAAGAGCACCAGAAAATTCTTCAGTTCTTGCAGGTGAACGTTTTCCTGTTTTTCTCAAATTCCTTTCAAATACTGGATTATTTCCTTCCTGCATGCTGATCGGCTGAGTCACGGTCAGAGCTGGAGTAAAATTCCAAAATGATTCACAACTGTAACTGTATCGCACAGTGGGTCCAAACCTGGATATAAATCTACTAAAATTATTCATTTTTCCGACTTTCCTGTGATTTTTCTTTTCCTTTGTCAAACATTAGATACTTTCACCTCAACAGGCCTCTGAAATCTAAACAATTTAACAATCTGAGAAGCTCTCATCTCATCAACCATGACCTCTGATGTGCGGACGCTGGTGGCATCAGCTTGTTTTAAAGGGTGACAAGCCAAAAAAAGGTAATCTGTATTTAAATTACTTGATACCATCATAACCAGCTGCGCTTTCCTGCTCTGTCTCCTCTTTGACAGCGATGTGACACACACGCACCGCTGCAGTGCTCATGTAGCCCCACCTCCATCTCAATCACTCACAATGCTGTCTTCTCATCACTCGTCATACTTGTCCAGTGAATATGATCATTTGCAGGCTTTGTTACAGCCTGTAAAAATAGTTATACCCTCCGATTTCTTCTAATTTGTTATTTAAAAATAAATAATATTAGATAAGAAAAAAAAGGAACTAAGATTGCTTGGTGGTGTTTTGCTTTTACTTTCTCTTCATTGCCTTTAAATGTGCAACAATATTAGGAGATTTTGAACATGTGCACTACTTCGACAACATTTAATTTGAATTAATTGATTCATTTTCATTACAGCTGTTCTCTGCTATAGACAAGAGAAGAGAAGTAGTTGTCCTCATGTTATAGCCTTACTATGATTGTCTTTTAATACAAACTTAAAATTAATGCCCTCAATGTCATGTCAGTTTTTCTCACTGGTATATCGAAAATGATACTGAATATTGATATTTGTCAAGGTGTTGTATCAAAGTTTTGATTTCCAGTATCGGGACAACACTATTACTCACCGTGTGTTACCCTGAAGTCGTAAAGAAAACTTTTTCTCACATTGCCTTTACGATGAACAAAAAATCCAAAAACTCAGTACTTCCCAAACCCATATTTTTGCTAAAACCGATTTGTTTAAAACACTTTTGCAGACGAGTATCACGCCTGGACACTCGTTACATTTCATTTCTGCTTGTTGATTCCACTGCAGCTGCTGAGGCACGAAATCATCAGTAAGTGTTCACTAAGCTTTGTTTCAGTTTAATTTTATTTATAAAGCCCAATATCACAACTCACAATTTGCCTCAGAGGGCTTTACAGCATACAACATCCCTCTGTTCTTGGACACTCACAGCGGATAAGGAAAAACCCCTGTTATGGGGGCATTTTGGGTAAATTAAATTAAATGGTACGGTGTTAGTTAGTTGTTGTACATGAAAAGTATCCTGAGATAACTTTGGTTATGATTTGGTGCTGTATAATAAAATTGGTTTCGCTTACATAAGTGTCAGGTTTTAACAAAAACGCATGTGTTTAGGAAGCACTGAGTATATGACTGGATAAATGAGACTTGGATTATACTGAACAAGTTGGCTGCACAAGTGCGACCCTTCCTCATGACTTGATCAAGAATATTTTCCCTTTTTGGATCCTCGTTCACAGCGGAGGCAAGAAGAACAGTCTTCTTCACAAATTCAAGGTAACACACAGGGTGAGTAAGTGATACACAAGTGATCATGCTGTGGGCGAAGTATTCCTTCAAAGAAGGAGTGGTAGTGGTGCCAAAACTAAACAGCTTGGAGGGAGAATGAAAAATGCAGTACCACTGATGAAAACAATGAAATGAAACCTTTAATCTCTTTCGTCTTCTCCTTTTATGATGGTGTGAAGGAGAAGCTTTGATGAAAGAACTGAATATAATTATTACTATCAAATGAATTAAAATTAAAAACTTTGTTTACCATGTGAATTTTTAAACTTTCTACTAATTTGTGCAGAACAACACCTCTAAAATGATTACAATGAATAAGGTCTTGTGGCTCTGTTGCATTATGATTAATGTATTCATCCAATTACATTTTATTTCACACTTTGGTCAGCACAGTTTGAGACATAACACTGAAACTCATTAATATCTGGATCCTGCGGTCTGGCCGGCTATAACCACAAAAAAACAAAAGGAGAGGCGATGCAGCAGCAGCAGCAGCAGCAGCAGCAGCAGCAGCAGCATGCCACACTCACAAGTTGTTAACATCGTTCTCTCCCGCCTCGTCAAGCTGTCTGTTTGACATCTGCAGGTTGCCAGGGAAACGAGGGTTCTGAAAGAGAAGACAACACGAGGAGGTTCAGTCGTCCTGACATCCATCTGAGATGAACACATGACTGTTTACAGGCAGAATCTGATGTCTATAATCATAACCATGCAGGAATGTAACAGTACATTCAGTCTGTCTGCTGTTGAGTGCTGAGCAGGAAGTGCTTGCACGTTGGGTTTTAGATGAGAGCAACGAGAATGAACCCAAACATCAGACTGTGACAATGGCTTTGAGCCCTAAAGATCTATAGCACATGGTCTAAAGTGCATGGCACAAGTGTATTTATGGCGTGACCAACCGCCTTTGATATAGCGCATAATGTGGGCACAAAGTAAGGCACAAGGGGCAAAGGGGTTTAATTAATCTCTTAGTTAATCATAGGTGTGTTGTGGGTGCAACATGAGTTCAGCTCATCAGTGTCATCTCCAATTCCCTTTAAAAGCCAGGTGCCTCAACACCTGGCAGACTGCTGTTTACATGGCAGATTCTGCAAACTGGAGAAGCGAGTGGTTTCCTGCTGAGCGTAATGCAGAAAGAGCAGTAATGTCACTGCAGCAAATATGGTGAGACGTTTAAGCAGAACTAAAAACTGTAATTATAAACCTGACAGAGGAAACAGAGAGTGAAATAAACAACAAATATCTGATTAATGTGATTACTGTATACTTCTTCCACAGAACAAACAGAGGCCGTCCTTTAAAGAGCAGAAAAATACTCCGCCATTGTTTGTGAACCAGGTTTATGTTGGTCAATGGTGCAATCGCTTTCTGCTTTCATTAAAATAGCAACATGTCAACAATGCGCCTGACTTAGGGGTGTGTGTGTGTGTGTGTGTGTGTGTGTGTGTGTGGGGGGGGGGGGGGGGTTGGTGAGTTTTAGTGGAGTTTGGGTGGCGTTTTCTTTGTAAATAATATTTAGTGTTGTAAATAATAGTGCTTGTGGTTTTTTGAGAGCTTCTAAGTTTTTTGATGGCGTGTTTTTGAGTGTTTTTTGCCATGTTTTCGTCATGTTTTCACCATAGTTAGTAGTTTTGCCACTGTTTGTCTTTTTTGCAATAGTTCGTGTTTTTATAGTTCACAGATAGTTATAGTCAATTATAGTTTTGTAAATACTGGAGGAGAAATGTCGAGGAGGTCGACGAGGGACAGGAGAGTCCTGTTGAGATTTGTGGATGAGGAGGATGGACCGGAGGAGACTGGTGTAGTCATCTCAACCACAGTAAGTAATATCTATCTATCATCAGCTGTTTTTTGGGGCCAATTCAGCATGTTGAATCGGCAACCATGACAGCTGAGCCCATCAGTGATTGAAATCACTCTGGTTGGCAGCTCAGTTCAGTGCACAAGAAGAGAAATGGAAGTGAGGAAAGTAAACAAAGTACTAAAGTCGACAGTGAGCGAGATTAAAACAAACTTGTTACATAAGGTAAAATTGTTTTTCTTTATCCCTTGTGTTCTCTAGCAGAAATGTTTTATGGTGGTTTGTGTTATTGCTCACTGCCTCACTGTAAATACTCTTTGTTCTTTCAACACTGGACTGTCTTGATAATGTGCTAACTGGCTAACTAGCCTCAAGACGGTCTTCCAGTTTCCCTTTCTGAATGACGATTACAGACTACCGCTGTCTGCTGGTGTGGAGAGTTATTTCATCTCACGCTTCTCAGAACATATGTACTGGTTGGCTGCTGGCTGTAGCCTTTGTGGTGTTCATGTGCCACTTGATGGCCGAGACAAAGTGACATCAGGTGATGCAGCAGGGGGCCTTCGTCGTCGCTAGTTCTCTGAAGTTGATTTGGTGTGTCTGGGCCCTAAGAACTTCATGCTAATGGGTGCACGGATTGGCACATATGTGTTTGCTACTTACACAACATGGGCGCTGAAAATGACAGTTGTGTTATACAGTGTGCTGCTTTGCGCCAGGTATAAGATAGGGTTGACAAACGCAAGTCTGTTAGATTGCCTCTGCTCAAAGAAAACATTTCTGAAATTATTTCACCTGAAGATGGAATACCTTGGGGTTTTTTCCCGTAGCTGTCTGAACCACTTTATATTTAGCAGGACTTCCTGGTTCCTTAGTTTATTTTACTTTATTTCGATCATTTTACAACTTATATAACCCAACTACACACAAGAAAAACTAATAAATGAATAAATAAATAAATAATAGACAACAATCATAAGCTATTCATTTTGAAGCAGTGACAAACCAAAGCAAGTTTGCTGACTGAAAAGCTGCAGGCCTACCCTTTCTGCGTTAACTATTTCTGTTCTTTTGGGGGTTTTTTTACAGTAAAATTGTGGGCCAGAAAATCAGAACAATTAGCTTAAGAAGTCGCCATAAAGCTCTGTAAAGCTGAGGGGAGCTGCAGAGTTCCTCGACAAACAAGTAATCATGAGATTCATCATTAAAATAAATGTACATTTATATTGATTAGAGCAGCTGTAAGTAAAGGACCTGAACACTTCCACCTACGCCACTGCTGGCTTTTTTTTTTAAGTTTTTGAATCCCTCAGGTAAATGTATGGTTTGGACTTTGAACTGTGCCCGTCAGTGCACTCTTTGATTCTGTCTCACTAGTGGAAGCCAATCAAAACAAAACCCTGGCTCCGAATCAAACAGAATGTTACGTTACATTTCCATAAAAAAAGACAAAAGACAAAGATTAAAAGACACAGCTGCTGTCGTTCAGTTTAGAAAATAATGCTAAGATAAGTTACGGCACTGCATTTCTATTGAAATATACATGTGTGCAGGCAAATGCTGTTTTTAGTTCTGCATCTCTTAGCTCAGTTAAAAATTAATATGAGACTGAGTTTACATGAGCTGACTGTTGATTAATTGACCTTTATCTAGCTCGGCTGGTTTTTTACACATTTATTCAACCTACATGGTGATTTATGAGTAAAATATTAAGCAAATACAGGTCACAGAGAGGTGACACAAAAGTCAATCATTGGTTTTATCTGGCAAAGTGTCACGTTAGCCCATTGATTCTCATGTTACGTCCTGGCACACTGCCGTCTACGACGGTCCTCACCCTTGGGTAGGAATTAGCCTTCAGCAGGGCAACAGCTAACCACATCTTCCTGTGATAGCATCGACACCGTGCTGCTCTGCTGTCTCATAAAAAAGCTACATTACAGATTCGAGAGAGGCCATTAGTGTAAAAGCCAGAATTTTCTATGAAGCCCCCCCCGCAGAGACACGCTGGCACTAAAAAGAGAGCCTGAGACAAAGATAATGAGTGACGAGGGAGACTGGTGCTGGATTTTATAGGCCAGGCCGACTCACTTTGATGTGGAACTCCATTTTGGTGATGAGCAGTTTGAGGTAGATGCTGCACAGCTTCCCATAGCCTTCACTCAGGTGACCCTGGGGGAGACAGAGAGAGAGAGGGGGAGGAAGAGGGACATTAAGAGGAAGAGGAGAGGCACGATCAAAGGTAGAGAGTAATCTTTTCTCCTCCTGGAGGACGTGCAGGTTTTTTGCCGGTTAAAGAAAACCGAGGAGGCAAATCATTTGGTGTTGTTGAGGAAACTTGTTGTGGCACTTTGGCTGAAGGCAGCACACAAAAAACATGAAAAGACTGAGCACAGAGCGGCCATTTTCAAGCTGCGGGGCTGAATTATACCACGGCAGAATCTTTCAGTTCACTTCACTCTGTGTGAAAACGTCTCAGATTGTGGACAAAGTTGAATAAGTGCAGCTATTTGGCCAATTTGATTCTCACTTCCTTTTTCCTTGTCCCTGAGAGTGCGGGTGGTGATGACACAACAGGAAAGAGAGGGCACCACCCTGGTCACAGGGACCAAACTTCCTGTATCCTCCTCGCCTAGTGACATCAGCAAAAACTGAGTAATAAAAACAACATCCAGGACTACAGAACAGAGCAGGCTCTCTACCCAAATGTTGCCCAAGACATAACTGAGGAGTGACTGTTCAGATTCTGTGGCTTAATGGAGTGCCGTCTGTACAAGTTTACACAATAAACCTGGTGAATTACATCAGAGGTGTCTGCATCGATACCCCGAAGAGACCTGCACTCACTTAGATCGATGCAAATGTTGTCACCAATGAGACTTTTCATCCAAACATAAACCACGTTCAATTTTTAGCTCCAGCTCCTCAAAAACAGGTGAGAGCAGGATTCCCCACAGAGACACCAGCAGACTGGCTGATGTAATACGACTGTCTGTGAGCCACAACATGGAGCTGGCAGGGAGTGTGTTGTGAGCTCTTGACAGTCACACTTGGCATGTTTTTACATGGCCTCGTCCATCACAGGCCACGATGTCTGTCACTACGACAGCAGCCGGCTGACTAGAAACAAATCTTGTAATCTGATGGCCGTAACAAGGAGGACAGTTGGTGTGTGCGCTCTAATGATGCCAACAAACAAAAGACAAGCTTCTTTAACCAGTTAAACCCTCAGCGTATTGGCTTGATTTCTTTCAATAACATGGGAAGCAGGCAATGAGCAACGGAAGAAGTGACCCAAAAAAATAAGCAAGAAATTAGTAAATAAATAAATAAATAAATAAAACAATTAGTAAAAAAAGAAAATTTAGAACAAAAAAATTAGTAAAAAAAAAAAAAAAAGGAAAAGAAATTAAAAACAAAAAGTTAGTAAAAAAAAACAGAAAAAATTAGTAAAAAAACAAAACAAAAATTAAAAGAAATAGTGAAAAAGAAAGTTAAAAACAAAAAAATTGTAAAAACAAAAAACAAGCAAATTAAAAACAAAAAATGCAATAAATAAATAAATAAATAAATAAATAAATAAAAGAACCCACCCCCCAAAAAATGAATAAATAAATAAATAAATAAAAACAAGAAAATTATTTAAAAAAAAAATAAGGAAAAAAGAAAGGAAAGTTAAGTACAAACAAACAACGAAATGACCTGGAAAAAAAAAAAAAATTTTCTTTTTTTTTTTTTTTTACAATTTGTGGAACATTTCTTACCAAGTTGCTCAATGCATTTTACCCCATGTTTTTGAAAGAAACTGCCCTCATTAGCTCAGCGTTCAAATGTTCAAATACTTTCAAAAGGTGTCTGAAAGCAGCACATGAGAAGCTTTGTTGCTCCAGGTTTCAAAGGGTTAATCACAATTTTCCTTATTATTGAGGGTAAATCAACAAATGTTGCTGCTGCATGTTGCACTTTTGGACGCACTTCAACTATGATGTCAGAAAAGGTGTTTTCCCGCTGCTGTCAGAAACCCCGCCGGGACAGGTTTAATAAGATTTGTCGTTCATGACGACATTTTAACCGCTGCCAATTTAGGGACTCCCTAAAATCTTGGTATTTCATCTGGATGGGTGTGGTTTTGCAGGACGCAGCAATGCATGCTCCAGCGAGTTCGGTGACCATCTCAGCCTTCTCACCCTCCACTCTGAGTGCAAGTTTATACTTTATAAAATAACCTGGTGCACATTTGTAAGAAAGCAGAAGCAGAATGATTTTGATTTGATGAAAATGAGAAGCTGGACTGAGTGACCAAGTATGGGCCAGTTTTAATTCTAGAGCTTAGAAAACTAGACTGAATAATACACTAATACACAATATGAGATTTGTTTGATGCAGGTCAAGTATGGAAGGCATACTTGTTGTTGGACATCATATATGCTGTCTAAATGTCAACATGAGCTTGTTCATACATGATATTAACATGCATTTCTGTGATCTGAACAGATTTTGTTACTGCCTACATCATTTACACTTCACTTCACTACAAAGTCAAGCCATGCGGTTTGAATGATCAAATCAGTGGTCTTTTACACTTGTATTTAGTGCTGACACGCCTATATTTTAGCACTATTTAGATGAACATATATTCAAGTATGACTTTAAGATGGTCAAGACTTTAACAGCAGTCAGGTAAATGTCATTCAAAAATCTTCAGGGAAGACACTGATGCAGCTGTGCCAGCTGTACAAGGAGCATCTGCATATCGTAAATTGATGATTTGAAGAAAAACTAGAGCAATCGGAGACCTCCGCCAAGCAGCTCGGATTTACCGCCATTTTTATTTTATCCACTTCGCTTCAACTGATCACCACCAAAATTTTATCATCTGTTCCTTGTCCCATTATCAGCCTTTCCTGAAAATTTCATCAAAATCCATTCAGAACTCTTCGAGTTATTTTGCAGACAAACAGACAAATGCCGGCGAAAACATAACCTCCTTGGTGGAGGTTGAAATCCCCTCTGTTTGAGGTTAGGTGAGAGGTCTCCTGGAGGTTTAATCTTGAGGTTAAGCCAAAGATTAGGCTCATAACCAACTTTTTAAGTTACAGTTTTGCTATCTTATATACACAATGTGAGCTGATAAGAACGCACATCAGGCACATAACACTGTGTGAAGCAGGACATGAAGCATTGTCCTCGAAATACCAAGATTTTAGGGAGTCTCGCCAAATTGCAGGAGCTGTTTCAGTAATAAATGATGATATGCTGCAGGAAAATCATGAGATCTTCATCACTGGTGGCCTTAGCATTATTATTAATATGAATGGAATAACTATTTTATGAATAACTTATGCAACGCAAACTCAGTCACTTATTCATCCATGCCTTATCTGTTACTATTCAAAATACACCAGTGGATAAAAACAACTATGGCATAAGGTTGTCCTTGTGTTAAAACAATAATCTCCTTGTCCTTACCCACATCCTGCTCATATCAGTTAAATCAGCCTTGTTCCTCATGGAGTCCTTTATCACCTAAAGGGACAGCACAAAGAGGAAATATAGAGTTAATAAGGAGGACTCCTCAGGTATAATTAACTAAACGTAGATGAGGTGTGACATAAGATAAAGGATGAATCACTGGCAAAAATCATCTGTGAAAGATGGGCTTTCAACACAAGAAACAAACAGATAAGACAAGATAAGAAGGTTAAGGTGTGACGATATTGTCATCTATACGTACATTCGGATGGCCATCCCTCAGCAGCTTGTGGAAGACGTGGCAGAACTTCCAGCAGAGCACTGCGTTGCTGGAGAGAGGGAGCCGGTTGACCGCCGCCCAGAAAGTGTGGGCGCCTTTCTCATGATGGGTCCCCAAGATGCAGGGTGACAGGCTGGTCAAGGATCAATGAGTTATCATAGGGCGTGACATTTCTCTGTGCGACATTGGTCTGGCTCGTGATTAATGTTACATTCTGTCATCTTGTCTTTTTTACTGAACTCAAACGGCCAAAAATTGTTGTTTCTCTTGGTGCAAAAAGTCTTCTCACAACACTGAGAGCCCAGACAACATCTTTGGTAATCAAAAATGAGCTGATGACGTGCAAGAGTCTGTACTCGTAACTAAAACAAATATGATTAACAAGAGTGTTTGCACTGCTAAAAGCCAAACTGCATGCTTCTTTAATATTCACAATAAACACAAAGCATTTCCCAAATCTCTTTCTGAAAAGTTAAAAACCAAAAATAATGAGCCCTAGATATTTTGTATTTAGTTCCTCGTCTCCCCGGGACTCTGCCGACTCCAAACAGCGCTCCTCTCTGTCAGTGCAGCTTTGTGTTTTGTCTCACAGATGACTAAATTAGCTCTGCAGCACGACCACATGTAGATGACGAGGTTACACTAAGTTTGTTGTTTTGATCTTGCACTAACGTAACCCTGCAGCCGCGGAGGAACAGCTCCACACACAAACAGGGAAATCAGGATAAACACACTTCTTCTCCACACACACACATACACAGTCACACACACAGAGACAATATGAGGATATTCCTGGCATGCTTCTCTTTGACAGCGACCTCCTGTGTGTTGATGGCCTTATTGATGCTGACAGCCTGTGAAGAGGAGGGAAGGAAGGGCAGAGGAGAACAGAGGAGAGAAACGGAGAACACAAATCAGCTTTTTTCAGCTTGCAGGAAAAAAATACATTCGCAAAGTGTTTCATTTTAAAACTTGACACCCTTCCACCTTTCGGAAAGTTGCTTTTTCCTTCGCTAACCACCTGGGGAACTGGAAGCTGCAACGTTTTATAGTAAAGGGTGACTGACCCATTTTCTGCGGCGTTAGTATTCAAGGCGGCAGCAGAGAGGCCTGAGTGCTTTTGAGGGGTTCTGCAGAATCAAACATCTGTCTCATCAAGTGACGCCTATGCCATCACATCTCTCTCTACGTGTCCCACCTGCAGAACAGTCACTAACTTAAATCAGGGAGAAGTGACAGAGCACGATAAAGGGAAACTTAGCATTGGTATTTTTCAATCTTTATGTCTAAAGCCTCTTTTACAGACTGCCTGTTCAATGTGGAAAAGTCTTTCCGTTATTCTGCTGTCTGTTCTATATAAGAGGTACAATCGAGGAAAGGGAGACAGAGTTGTCTCGCCTTTAAGTCGGCAGCAGATGTATCAACATTGCCAAATCAACATCTGTGTAAAGGGACAACCATCAGGACAGGACCATGGATGAGACGGGTGTGACTTTTTTGAAGACATGTTATGCGTGCGACCAATCGCTGGGAGATTTAAAAAGTAGCAGGTAGCAGTTAGCAACTATCTCAAACATGAAAAACAACAGTCGAAAATGAGGTAAGGGAGCTTTCTACCCTCCAAACAGAGGTGGAAAAGTGCTACTGATACATATATGTCACCCTAGAGGCACAAACTCGTGTGGTCTGTGATCACACTGGGGCAGCATTATGCCCCTTTTCTTCCGTGGAAAATGAAGGGCAGCAGAATGAAGGGACTTTGTAGCGGCCCTATCCCATGATCTCTGTGTAAAAAGGGCTAACCATCAATCCATCCATTTACTTTCGCTTATCCGGGGCAGGGCTGCAGGGCAGCAGGCCAAGCAAAGCACCCCGGATGCCCCTCTCACCAGCAAAGCTATCTAGCTCCTCCTAGGTAACCCCAAGGTGTTCCCAGGCCAGATGAGATATGCAAAAAGGGTAGAAAGGCCTAGTGGAGAACACTTTTTGACATTGGTCCAGTATTGAAAGACACCACTACAGTCGGCAACTGCGAAACACGCTGCAATGTAACTACTGGGGGCATTTGACATTGTCAATTTACGTCCACTAAAATGGAAAGGACCCTACACAGAAATGAGGTGTTGTTCTTAACCTTTCGCTTGATGCGGTTTAACAAAAGTCTCTCTCAAGAAGTCACGTTCTGAAATCTCACAGACCATGACACTGAAAACCTTTTAGATAACTCTTTCTGTCCTCCAACAAAGCAAACTCTCCCCAGCACTCCTCTCTCCAACTCTCATTAACCTTTCCACCACTGTTTTCCTGCAACAAGTCATCTCTCGTGAGATTTTAGAACAAGACTTCTCCTTGAGCGTGATTGGGTTGCACACCATCACGAACAGATTGGATCAAGCGAAAGGTGAAGCAAAACGTTTTATTTCTCTGAAGGGTAATTTCCATAATACTTCCAGTAATAATCTGAGCCTGTCAGTGGCAAAAACAAGCACCTTTAGTGGATGTACACTGACGTTGCCAAATGCTTCGAGTGGTTACATTGCAGCCTGTTTCGTAGCAGCCGGCTGCAGCTTCTTGCTCAATACTAGTCCAGTTTCAAAACATGCTGTCTCCATTAGTCAATGAGACACAAAAACATGAGGAAAAAGAATAAGGAAATGTATATGTAAGAGGGCAGGGGGTCAAAATAGTGTTTTTGGTTTCTCTTCTTATACTCCCACAAAGAGCACATCCTGTATCTGGCTGAATCGTACGCTTTGGGATCATAAAATAGGAGAGAAGAGAAACAATCATGTACAGTGTCTCTATAGAGAGCGTGTGGACACAAAGCAATCACTGAAACAAACCTTTTCCAAGCCAGAAGCCTGTTTTCACATTTGCGAGGAACGAGTTAGGACTGTAAGCAGGCAGACTAAATGAGACAGCACCAACAGTTACCCACATGTGGATGATCAGTGGAGTATCTGTCTGTGCTGTGAAATCTACAGAGGAATGTGGGCCAGGCTAAAAATGAACCCCCTCCAACTTCAGCTCAAATTAAAGTATCATCTCACTCCTCTTACAGAAACACTCAAGAGTTTTGAGTTATATATGCATCCTGTAGACACAGTGAAGGATCCATACAGATACAGTACAGGCCAAAAGTTTGGACACACCTTCTCATTCAATGCGTTTTCTTTATTTTCATGACTATTTACATTGTAGATTCTCACTGAAGGCATCAAAACTATGAATGAACACATGTGGAGTTATGTACTTAACAAAAAAAGGTGAAATAACTGAAAACATGTTTTATATTCTAGTTTCTTCAAAATAGCCACCCTTTGCTCTGATTACTGCTTTGCACACTCTTGGCATTCTCTCCATGAGCTTCAAGAGGTAGTCACCTGAAATGGTTTCCACTTCACAGGTGTGCCTTATCAGGGTTAATTAGTGGAATTTCTTGCTTTATCAATGGGGTTGGGACCATCAGTTGTGTTGTGCAGAAGTCAGGTTAATACACAGCCAACAGCCCTATTGGACAACTGTTAAAATTCATATTATGGCAAGAACCAATCAGCTAACTAAAGAAAAACGAGTGGCCATCATTACTTTAAGAAATGAAGGTCAGTCAGTCCGGAAAATTGCAAAAACTTTAAATGTGTCCCCAAGTGGAGTCGCAAAAACCATCAAGCGCTACAACGAAACTGGCACACATGAGGACCGACCCAGGAAAGGAAGACCAAGAGTCACCTCTGCTTCTGAGGATAAGTTCATCCGAGTCACCAGCCTCAGAAATCGCAAGTTAACAGCAGCTCAGATCAGAGACCAGATGAATGCCACACAGAGTTCTAGCAGCAGACCCATCTCTAGAACAACTGTTAAGAGGAGACTGTGCGAATCAGGCCTTCATGGTCAAATAGCTGCTAGGAAACCACTGCTAAGGAGAGGCAACAAGCAGAAGAGATTTGTTTGGGCCAAGAAACACAAGGAATGGACATTAGACCAGTGGCAATCTGTGCTTTGGTCTGATGAGTCCAAATTTGAGATCTTTGGTTCCAACTGCCGTGTCTTTATGAGACGCAGAAAAGGTGAACGGATGGATTCCACATGCCTGGTTCCCACTGTGAAGCATGGAGGAGGAGGTGTGATGGTGTGGGGGTGTTTTGCTGGTGACACTGTTGGGGATTTATTCAAAATTGAAGGCACACTGAACCAGCATGGCTACCACAGCATCCTGCAGCGACATGCCATCCCATCCGGTTTGCGTTGGACGATCATTTATTTTTCAACAGGACAATGACCCCAAACACACCTCCAGGCTGTGTAAGGGCTATTTGACCAAGAAGGAGAGTGATGGAGTGCTGCGGCAGATGACCTGGCCTCCACAGTCACCGGACCTGAACCCAGTCGAGATGGTTTGGGGTGAGCTGGACCGCAGAGTGAAGGCAAAGGGGCCAACAAGTGCTAAACACCTCTGGGAACTCCTTCAAGACTGTTGGAAAACCATTTGAGGTGACTACCTCTTGAAGCTCATGGAGAGAATGCCAAGAGTGTGCAAAGCAGTAATCAGAGCAAAGGGTGGCTATTTTGAAGAAACTAGAATATAAAACATGTTTTCAGTTATTTCACCTTTTTTTGTTAAGTACATAACTCCACATGTGTTCATTCATAGTTTTGATGCCTTCAGTGAGAATCTACAATGTAAATAGTCATGAAAATAAAGAAAACGCATTGAATGAGAAGGTGTGTCCAAACTTTTGGCCTGTACTGTATATACACAGTTAGAAAGCAAGCATGACCATTACAAAGTTGTTATGGCAGTGTTTTGTATCAACAGTCTGAAATACAGAGCAGCAGTAGTTCTGATGGCAGTGTTGGCTGCTGCAGAGTCAGTGTTGACAGTGATTTCTCTCAGTAAGCTTTAGTGACAGCTGCTGGTGACAAATCACAGATGTTTTATTCATTTGATGGAAGACAGGAAAACTGGCATTACATATCATAAAAAATACAAGACTCAAAGAGCCATGCTAGCACAAGCAGCAACTTCTGGGGCTGAAAAATGAAGTCAACGTGGAAGTAAAAAATACTGCAGTTCATCAAATGGCCACTTGAGGCTGGCTCCAAAAATGAGCCAATCCTTATAGACCCCCACGTTGAACTGCCAGACTGCTGAAGTACTGAACTCAGGTTTCAAAACAGGAGTCCACAAACCAATGGGTAACGCCTTGGTAGCTACGTCTATTATTTTATACAGTCCAGGGTTTACCATTCATTCATTTATTTATGGCGGGCTGCCACAATTAAAACATCTGCCGCTACATTTTTATTTTCTGTTTCTGGAGCTGGACCATTCTTTAGGAGTGTTGGAATATATATACGCACACAATTTAGTATTTGCTCCACAGACAGAGCAGCACAACATCAGTTGCAGTGACAATGAAACTTTAACCTTCAGTACGCTGGGTCTAAAGTTTGCTTTGACTCACAAACAGCTGCTCCAATCATCCATCAATCTGATCTGATCAACTCTGATTGGATCAAATGATCAGTTATCCACCTTGCAACTGAAAAATTGTGGGGAAAAAAGAAACGTTTCGCATTTGCTGCATTCACGGTCCCGCAAAAAAACTCTGAATTTAGAAAGGTGACACAGACTGATACAAGGACACACAGACGAGATAAAAAAGCACGGAAAGCAGGTATAATATTTACCGTGGTTAACCATCTAGTTGCTTTTGTAGTACTAAAAACAAAGTATAGCTGAGGCTGATGGGAATATCAATAGTTTTACGAATATTTAGTTATAAATCAAAGAATTCAACACATTTAACTTCTGATCTGATGACAGCTCCAGAGGGAAAAGTTAAAAGGCTAATCCATCTATTTAGCATTGCAATCTTAGAATATCGTAATCTTTCTATTCCACACATTCGTCTTCCTTCTTAAAGCCTGGTGCCTACATATCCCACAGTGCAACTCGACTGCCAACAGTCTGTTTGGAGATTCAGGTGTGTTTTAATCCTAGCAGTGGCTAATGCAGCCTTCAGCAGAGAGGAGTGGGCTGCATTGGTCTGGTAAGTCGAGCTGCAACGATTAAGGTGAATCTATTAGTTGTCAACTATTAAATTAATCGTCAGCTAATCTAATAACCAAGTAATCATTTTTGGCTAAATTTTTTTTCAAGTAAAAAGTCAAAATTCTCTATTAACAGCCTTTTAAATATGAATATTTTGTGGTTTCTTCTCTCCTCTGTGACAGTAAGCTGAATATCTTTGGGTTGTGGACAAAATAAGACATTTGAAGATGTCATTTTGGGCTTAAGGAAACATTGATCCACATTTTTTTTACCATTTTGTGACATTTTATAGACAAAGCTAATCAATAAATCAACAATAAAAATGATCATTACTTGCAACCTTACTCTTAAGCTCACTTTATTCTACCCTCCAGACTTTTTTCTTTTCAAACTTGTAGTCTTCAGCCCCAGCTGACACTGACTCATATGACGTCACTTTCCTGCAGCTCTCTATGGAGCCTTAAAAGGTTTTAAAATATATTTGTACACATGTAGTAGTAATCCTCAAGGGGATTTATCTATCCAGTAGCTGTAAAGACATTCCACTAAAAACCACAACCATCAACCTCATGGAGGAAATGGAATGAAAGTCAGTGAACCACCAAAGTGAGTAGGATTCATTCTCTGGGGACCATGAATATTTGCAAAAAAATTCATGGCAGTCAATCCAATGGTTGTTGCTATTTCAGTCTGGACCCACCGACAGACAGACTGTGCTGCTAGCATAGTTAAAAATCCTTCTTTTCTTTATGTCCCATCGAGGTTATGTTAAGCAGCCAAACAGGAAAGCTGTATGACAAAATAAATGTGAAAAATGTTCCTGCTATAAGTTCCAGGCCCACATTGTTTGAGTTTAAGCTTTGAGTTTCAGATGCTTTTCAAAACAAGGTGTTCTGGAGCGGCATCTGGCCGACATGAGAGGAAAAACCAAACCAAGAAAATCATACATCTCAACCCCTCAACTCAAAACCTACTCCCAAGAAAATGCTGAATTTAAACCAAGTAAATCCAAGCATACATTTTTTCACTATGGTTTTGCGTTGTAATCATGAGCCCCGAGTGTGGTGTCTGGGGTCAGCAGAGGACTTGAGGCCTGTTTCATAATCTCACTTCCCACAGATGTCCTGAGTCTGCTCCTCCTCTTCCAGTATGCGAGCTGTCAGGACTGGAAGTTCACCGTGATGAATCATTGGAGGAGAAGGAGCGAGCCAGGAGGGGTGGGGAGAGAAGGAGGCAGAAATGAAGAAGAGAAGAAGAGGAACTTTGGAGCACTGGTAGCTATCAATGTCCCCAGGCTGAGACAAACACAACACATTCTGCTAAAATCATTAGCTGCATATCTGCACCAGAACATCTGCACTCTTCTGTGTCTTTAAATCTGCTACCAGCCAGGTGTCACCGACTTTTCTGACTCTAAAATGTCCACAGAATATTTTATTTATAGCTATAATCCCTTCAAATACACAGACTGAAAGAAAAACTAAACTGGGATTAGAGAAAAAAAACAATCTGGTTCAAATTCAGCTCCCTTGTTGTCTGAACAACAGCAAACAATAGACTTCGTCCTCCACACATCGCATCTGAATGACATATCGTCACCGGCTCAAGCAGGCAGGCAAACACGAGTTCTGTGTCCTAAGAAATCTAATTTACGAGTGAAATTTAGATGAAGTCACAGGAGTGGATCACTGAAGCAAAGCAAGGGCAGGAGGAGGAATGCGGAGCTGCTGTTTCGACATCATCCACCCGTATGCACTGAGCTCGTAATCCTCCCGATGACGAGGAGACACTACAGTGTGTGTTGTAAACACGGCGACCGACTGTGCTCCCGTCCTGTCATTAAACATGCACGATGCTGATTAAACATGAGCACTGCAGCTGCAACACCTGTCCTGTTGCATCAGCAGCACAACCTGAGCCAAGACTCTAGCTGTGTGTGTGTGTGTGTGTGTGTGTGTGTGAGTGTGTGTGTGTGTGTGTGTGTGTGTGTGTCAGTACAGTAAAGGTCAAACACAGCAGGGCTTACACCGTCCTGTCCAGGCTGTGCAGAGGAGAGCTGAAATAAGACTGCGGACTGCGGTCGAACCAACACTCTGTTTCCTCTGATCGCGACCACATGGGAAAGGTCACTGAGTTAAATTTGTGCATCTGTGTTTTTAAGATGTTACACTTCCTGTTTATGAGAACACTACACAGTTTGTCAACAGAAATCAGGAACTCTCTTATCTCATCTCCATAGCTGAAGAAGACATGAGACAACACTGTTGCAGTATGAGCGTTATGTACACAGACATGGAGGAGATGATCTAAAGTTACTGACAAAGCACAGGGAGCCCTTGTACAGTTTAATACTGAACGTACAGGGCAAATGATATTATCAGTGACACCACACACGTCCTTTATGAAAACCTAAAGCTAACACTGTCAGGGCTGCATTCCATTTCGCCTGTATGTAAAACAAACAGAAGTCAGTTTGGTTTTATTCCAGGAGCTGTAAGACTTGTAAACAGCAGTGGTTTCAGAGACTGTGTTTATTTTATGAACACATCGACAAGTGCTCTTGAATTTTTTGTAGTTTTTGACATAATGCATTGTTAGTGTTGGACATTGCTTATTATAGGGACACATCAAATTTTCAGCTGCGCATCGGTATTGGCCAATACTCGCCTTTTTGACTGCCATCGGCCTACCAGCAAATAAGAAGACATTCATTGATGACAGTGGCTGATGTTTTTCTGATGTGTCACATAAATTTTGCACAAGCTCAATAGCTGGGCTTGAGACTAACAGCGTCCCGTCATCCCGAAGACTAAACAAAATATGTCCGGGACAAAAAGAGATCTTCTCTGGGATGCTATCAGGACAAGAAGACGTAGTAAACTCACGATTGGTACATCAGAAAACGCATCCTATTCTTCTGTGGACAAAAATTCCATGTTGAAATCGCAGGAGGACAGCTAGTTAGCATTAGCTGTTAGCAGCTGGTGGCTGGAACCAACTGATGATTGAGATTGCATTGAGTTACATTATAATGCGTTCAAGGTCTTTAGGGGAAGGTAAATTGAAACACTCTCATGATGTGTTCAATGTAATCTTGACACTTGAATAAATTCAGTTGTTTGAAGGAAAAAATATTTGATGTTTTTACAGTGATATAAAATAGATAATAGAGAGGACATTTTAAGATATTAAATAAATTAAAAAGGCTTTAGAAGCAGTTTTTTAATAGATGTTTCTCATGTGAAAGGTTACAGGTTATTTCGTAACTAGGTAGGGTAATTTCAGGTAATTTTGGTAGCGGAGATTTTTTTTTGTATCTGCCATCAGTCAAATTGTTAGTTTAAACGTTGATCTGGCTATCGGCTCAGAATCTTACAATCAGCGCATCCCTTGTTTATTATCATTTTTATTGGTGTGACTGAATTTGTTTCCTGTGGTCGAAGCTGCTTACCTCAGAAATAAATTTTTTTGAACTAAACTGACCTAAATTAAAGACTTTACTCAAGGTCTACATGCTAGATTTTTCTATAACTTTAAACCTGATATGTGACCTAAATATGGAACTTGGACCACGAGATGTGGTTGAAAGCTACAGACAAAACTATTAAGTGGACCTTAAATTAAAATAGTTTTGTCATACTAGTATTCTGGGGTCAACATTTAACACTCTGTTGGTTAATTTGGTTAAGCTGAGGTTTCAAAGCAAAAACTAGGGCTGGCTGTTGGTACTTGATACCTGAAAGGTAATGATCGAACCCAGTACCAAGAAGTATCAAAACTTCTCCAGTCAAATGATACCTGCATCCAATCCTTGAACCAAGATCTAAAATAACAAAAGAACACTTGTTTAATGCAACATGCGCTTGGCCCACTGCCACAACAGCTACCACTCATACAGCCTGTGATGTGGTGAAGTTCAGTGCGGTGTATTTGATATGGTTGGCAGTTCAATGTGCCGAGATGCCACAATGGCATTTAAAAGTACGGCTGTACTATACGTCTGTGGTGTCTGCTGGCATTTTACGCAGCTGACCACTTACATTCACATGCAGGGAAACAAATGAGGTAGTGAAAACAAGGTCTCAAATAAAGTACACTACTGGTATCAGTATCACTTTAAGGGTTCTGGTAACGTCAATTTCAAACACTACCCTGCCCAACATGAAACACTGCTGCCCTTTTTTCAATCAACATAGTTTCCATTAACCATTAATTACATGGTTCCTTTTGTTGTTGTTTCATTCTCACTGTTAATAAAAAAATACTATAAGTTTGTTGATGATGTGGAGGCCCACATTTAGTATGATGCAATTATGGCAACATACTTGCTTCATTTCCTTCACTTGCATCTAAAGCAAGCCAGAGCTTTTTCAGTGAAGGGCTGTGCATTCCCCCCCAGCACTGACTGTATCAGAGGTTGTATTTCCAAAATTGAATTCAGTGCACGACTGAAAGATTTTGTTTACACTCTGGTCACATCTGCCTTGCATTAGCAAAAAACAGAAACAAAAAAAAGGAAGGAAGTTACTTTTGTGTCATTTCCTGTCTCTTTCCTGCTTCTTAATCTGACCAATAAATAAAACTTTATCTTCTGTTGTCATCAGTCTCAAGGGTCTCACAGTAAAAGTGACGCTAGGCTTTAACTAAAACGTTTTTATGATTGATATCAGTTGTGAATGTCACATTTAAAAAGCAAGAAGAGCAATTTTCAACACTTTTTTCCAACATCGTGTCATCTCAGCTCATTTTGCTTCCCCTTTCCTGTCTGTCACTCACACCCAAAAATCAAGGGATGATTGAGAAACTCCCAGTGCAACTGGTTCCCACATGAGGATGACCCAATTAGCCCACAGTGAGACTTTGTACTTTGTGTTTGGGTTGAATGAGAGTGCCAGCTGCCTGGGACTCCTGGCATTGGCTGCTGGCATCGATGCATCAATGACCTATTAGCTCCTCGCAGCGCGGCCATACAGACCAGCTGATGGAGTGAAACGATGAGAAATTAAATCAGAGGTGAGAAGCAGGTGATTATGAGGATGATGAGCAAAGATCAGCCCTGAGGGAGTCCTCCTTAAATCTGAAACATACACCAATGCATCCACAGGGAGCCAGCTTCGACTCTTTTCATCCTTCTCTCATTCTCTTCACTATACCAAACAGTTATAACCAGGATTCAATGGATTACTCGCCAGCTCAACTCAAACTCCTTTCTGCATCTTGGTATCTACAGAAACATCTTTTTTCTCTCCACAGCTTTGCTTTCGAACAAAGTCTTATTGATACAGTGTTGAAAGCATGTTAAGTTAAGCCTGGCAAGCCCCAATCGGCCCTTCTGTAGAAAGCAGCATTGATATGCTGATCGTAGCCTGGCTGTGTCCACTGAAGGGTCAGTGCACAGAGAGCCCAGAGAGAGGAAGCATCTTCTGCCTGCTAAATGAAACAGCCCTCGCTCATTGACTCACATCCCCACCCTGACTCCTCTGACAGATTCACGAGAGCATGTGACGAATGCATGCCTCAGCAATTCGATTTCCATGTTAGTCCTGGAGATATGTCATCGTATCATGGTCACTCTGCGATGGTAGCAGAGAAAAGACAGTGCTCTTGGTTATTTTTGTCTCTGCTGTGGCACATTTTATGTCAACATTAATGATGAGACGAACCTGCAGCCAGTGTTCAATCATGAGAAAATGACTGTGGAAAACCTCGCCAGAGCCAAATGAAAGGGGGCAGAGTAAATTCAGAAACACTTACTCTCTGTGGATTAGATTCTCATGGTCAGAGGCGGAGGAGGTATGTGCGACCCTGGTGATTTAGTATGGGAGTGGAGTGAATAATCTGAGTTACAGTACTGTGATTATATGACCCAAGTCATTTAAGGCTAGAGGGAGGAGGACACAGAGCCGAGCGCTCCCATGATAGACTGTGAAACCTTTTTAGGTTCACATATTTATCAGATCATCACTTCTGACTGGCTCTTGTCTCTATCTTCTTATAAAGATAGAGAAACTCTGCACAACTAAGTCCAAGCTGGGTATTTAATCATAAAGAGTTAGGTGCTGCACTTTGTACATTTTTCTCCAATGTTTTTCCTATATTTCCTTTTCTTAATTTATCTTACGTTTTTGTGATTTGTTGAACCTGTGGGGCTTCAAAATAGACAAGTTATTTGGAGGTGGCTTTGGCTCAGGAGGTAGAGCGGGTCGTCCATGAATCACGAAGGGGGCGATTAGTGGTTCAGTCCCCAGCTCTTCCTGTCTACATGTCGAAGTATCCTTGTGCAAGATACTGAACCCCAAATTGCTCCCAATGGCTGCTCCATCAGTTTGAGTGTGTTTAAGCTGGGTAGCAATTGGGACCTTGTATGGCAGCCTCGGCCACCAGTGTGTAAATGTGGCATGTATTGTTAAAGCGCTTTGAGTGATTGGTAGACTAGAAAGGTACTATTAAGTGCAGATCCATTTACCGGGTCTACATTACCTTGGGCACTGAGAAACGTTGATGGGCATTATTTTGGGGGGGAATTCTTTTTAATGTTTCCACCCACACTGCCCAAAAAGAGAAAGCAAAACAAAGTTAGTTAGTTAGCTGCAGCCTTTATGGAACCTAGACCTTTGGAGCTACACATGTGAAATGTTCTTCCAAAGTGTACTTGGCAGAATAAGCACAGGAATGCACAGAAGCTTCACAAACAAACAAGGGAAAAAAAGGACATGAAGTGCAGTATCTACAACCCTTAAACACATTAGTAAACTCCATCATAGCATATGTCCAAATTTAAACCTACAGGATGTGTATCCAGTGCTTTATTTGATCCCTGACATATTCTTGTGCCAAGCACTTGCCCTCATGAAGACCTAGAGACTGCAAGTAAACACTTGCATCAGACCCAAGTGTCTTAGTTATCCTACATATGACATTTGAAAACTCACCAAACCCAACTGGTGACAAGGACATGCAAGTGTACTTCACAGAGGTATCTGACTGTCTATCTACATCAGTCAATAAATCATTTCAATTCCGCGTTTTGTTGCAGCAGAGAGCCAACAAAACCCTACTTTTACTAAGGGTGCATGATAATAATGGCAAGTCCACCATCCAAGTCGGTTTAAGTAGCATGAATTCTACAGTTTTGTTTGAAAATGCTGCAAAAAATAAACATAGCTTGTTTTTCATGTAACCTTAGTTGAGGTAGTTTTGTTATTTTGCCAAATGAGTGTGTATATCGGCATCTCCCAGTGGGCCATCACGATAAGAGTAGAGATTATAATATGTTAATTCAACCACAGGAAGGACATAATGTTCTCTACAGTTAAAAATATGTGCATTTTTATCTCTATCTGCATCGGCAAGTGGCCAAAATGAGTTCCAATATCATGCTTCCCTACTTTTCACACTAATTTTGTGGAGTAAATAAATGGTGGTTTGGATGCCCCATCACGGCAGCAGGTGGTAAAACTGCTGCTGCTGAGACTTGTCCACCCACTGTAGTGTACAGGGGGATGATATAAAACTAAGAGACGGATGGAGGAATGAAAACAGGAAACATGCGCAGCTGTCTGTGAATGCAGCAGCACTGTAATGCTGAGGTGCAGCGGTGGAGGCATGGTCATTGTGGCTGACGCACTCGGGTTGGAGGTAGCGGTGGTGTTGGGGGGGAGAAGGGTACAGGCGCTCAGTCAGGCTTCCTGTCTTGGCACACCCTGCACTGCCCATTTCCTGCCTGCCTGATGAAAAATGCCCAGCTCCCCCTCTCCTTAGCTGCCCCTGCTCAGTCGACCCAGACAGCGCCTGAGACAGTCAGTCAAGCCGAACACTTCATTCCTTTTACCCTCTCAGGTTTCCTGCCAGACTCCTCCAGGTGTCTTTCAAGAAAAACCTCACTTCATAACAACTCGGGTCTTAAATTAGTAGCTCTGGCTATCAATAAGTGTGCTTGCCAAAGTCACTGCTGAGATCTGGAAACAAGGTGACACTGCTTACAACAAATAATAAACATCTAAACACTTCACCTGGATGTAAAACTTAAGGTTAGCACACCTGTAATGTCACTACTATCTCACTGCATAGGAGGGCACACAATCAGGAGGTAGTTCTGTAAACTGTAATGAAAAATGAATAAGAGGATAAAAAAATTTAGATTCACTTTTTTCTCCTATAAGTTAGTTTAACCTTTTGCTTGTTGACAAACTGTAATTATCTGTAGAGCTGTACCTGACTCAGGGTTATGTCAGCTGAATCTGATTTGGCCGTTCAATACGATTATTCGACTATTCAGTCCCTTTATTCCATATAGAGTTTCAGAGTTTGAACCTGTTTAGACAGGAGTTCAGGTTGACAGCAGTGGTCCCATGATATAGTTAACAAGCCAAGTTAGCCCTCCGAGATGATGCTTCTGACAGATCGGAAATGTGAAACACGTTTTGCTGACACCAGATATCAAACAAAAGCCAGGAGGAACTGTGTTGTATTTAGTTGCTGTGAGCTGTAAATTCAAAACGTCTAAGCAGAAAGCAGCATAACGTTATCTTTGAGTAGGGATAGACCGATATGGATTTTTTAGGGCCGATGCCGATACCGATTTTTTTCTATCACCCTTAGCCAATGACCGATTATGGACTGCCGATTTTCTTGAGCCGATATTTGGGGCCGATACTGCTTTTGCTCCCTCAATTTACATCAAAAAAATGACACAATGATAACAAATATTACAGGTCTCAAGTTTAAAATAAGAAACATTTATTGAACAGTAAAAAATACTAAAACAAGATGGAAAGTTGAGGTAGAATATTATTATTATTATTATTATTATTATTATTATACATTCAAATAAAAAAAGAGTCCAGTGCTCTTAACTCTTCCAGCAATGTCTTTATAAAATAAACAAATATTTAAGCTGAAGCATAAATAAAACAACAACTACTGTACACAGTAGGATTCGCTGCATGTGCGCTGTAGGGTCTTCCGGCAACACAGAGCTGCCCGTGGATGCCTGTCTGTAAATCATGCCAGGGAAAAATAAATCCGCGAACCCACGCGCGTATCGGCCAATGCCGATACAAGTAAAAAACCCAAATATCGGCCCGATATATCGGCCGGCCGATGTATCGGTCTATCCTTGTCTTTGAGCCTGACTGGACAAATCCTCTCTTCCAGTAGGCAGCTGCCCGTGTCTCACTCAGACTCACCCTGGGTCTGGGTCTGCAGCTGCCTTTACTGGAGAGCAGCGTGAAAGCAAGGAGCGCTCACCCTGCAGCTACATCTGGAGACAAAAACCTCCCCAGAGGTACACTGTACACTGGCTGACTTAAAAAAAAATAAAAAGCTTGAAGAATGACAGTCAACTAAGGGGTCTCCAAATGATGATTCAACTATTCGACTTTCAGGGGGCAGCCCTAATTTTTTGAATATTGGAATTTCTTGTTCCAAGTTGCAAAAATAAGACCCAAGTTGTAATAAACAAAGGTTTCTATAAACAATAACAAATCAAAGCACAGAGTCTGAGCCTGCTATTACTCCCTAATTAACACACAGCTCTTTCAATATGTGGACACTTGGACACTTGTACAACTTATAACATAGATTAATAAACCTGCATTTAACTGAACTTAGCAAACAGCCAAACAGTCAAAGCAGCTCTCGCACATTGTTTAAAATCTAGTCTGCATTGAGTTTGAGAAAGACTGAAAATAAGAAAATTGAAATTGAAAAAGTAGCCACCTTAACATTTTCACTGGCCTCCATGCTGCTTTCTACTGTATACTCAACTGTTTCCCAACCTGTCCCTGATGTTAAATGTGACATTCCCAAAATGAAGTAAAAACAAACAAACAAAAAAACAAAACAAGAATGGCATATTTGTTGACTGAAGAGCCGTGTATATGGCTCTGGGCTACTTGTCAATGGGACAGTATATCGTCTATCTTTAATGGGGTTTCCCATGTTTAAAAAAACCTGCATATATGTGCTAATATTGGTGGAAAAAGGGATAGCCTATCAGAGCTATTTCAATTTAAAAAAAAAAAACATGCTTACTGCTGCTGCTGGAAACAGTGCCTTTGAGCATGAACCAAAACAGCAAAGTTCTGGAGCCTAAACCAAAACAATGAGCTGAAAGAGGCCAAAATGCTCCATGAGGCCTAGACACACCAAACTGACTTCAGAGCACTAGTGGCGACGAAGGCCACACACTGGGTCCCCTGATGTTGCCGTGTCTTGGCCAAAAAGTTGCACATGTACACACCGCCAAAACTACAGCTGACGGCCAACCAGTTCATAAACTGGACAAACATCTTGACGCTAGCTAGCCAGTTAGCATGTTAACAACCTTATCCATTGCTGAAAGAATAAAGCATATTTACTGTGCGTCAGTGAACAAAACCATCAGGAAATGTTTCTGCTACAGAGCTCAATGGCTATAGAAAAAAAATCTGACCTTGTGCAACAGCTTTGTTTTGGACTTACTCCCTTTTGACTTTAGCAGTTTGTTTACTTTCCTCACTTCCGTTTTTCTTCTCATGCACCGAGCTGAATTACCAATAACAGTGACTTCATTCACTGATGTGCTCTGCTTTCTCTGGCTCAACATGCTGAATCAGCCAACAAAAAAAGAGCCAACTAGGGTGACAGTTACTGACCAACGGCCCAATATTGACCAACGGCTGACTGTCAGCTTGGTGTGCGCGTGGTAATTTGATCTAATTGTTACTATGAAAACAGATTATAGCAGATTTAATGTTTCCTGATTCAGTTCAAGGTTTGTTTACACCACACACTACTTGGTTTTGATCCTATGTGTGAATTTATCTGCAATTCATACGATCCAACAATGACCAAATGGACCTTTAATCTCAGTATTTGTTCTGTACTTGAATGGTACCAGGCAAAAGAAAAGTTTGACCACCTAAAAATACATGCACATTTTCCTGAAACTCCTCTCATGGTTCATGATGCATGACCAGAAATACACCATCAAACTAAAAGCTGGCCTCACGGTGTGTTTCCCACAAACACACATCCTTCTTCACCATGAAATGGCATTTTTTACAAACATATTCAAAAATCAGACAATAAATGGAAAATCGCTGTCGGACCAAACATTTTTCCAGGAGTAACTCCACCCGATTCCAAAGGTCACTCCTCTGAACAGAGCCCTCTGTGTTGCTTGTTTAAGGACCATTTTACATGTTGGATTTGACATGAACATCCGCTCTCATACGACAGTCACTCCACACCTCTTGAAAAGGGAGCCTGGCTGGCACAGAGGAGAGGGCGCCAAGTCGTTTTTAGAGTGGCTATTTTTCCTGTGTACATGAATGCACACAGGGAGGAGGAAAATCACAAACTCACAGAGGTCGTGTTATACAGGGCTCATTGGAGGGAAGTGAGGCAGTCTGCATATTGATCTGCACCATTATCAACGGTGTCCAGAATCTGCATTGCAATTAATAATTCTGCTCATAAATGATGGTGCCCATCTATAATGCCTCAGCATCTATCAGCCTAATCAGGAAGGCCGACGGGCTGAAATGACTCTCAGACTGTAACTGGGAGCTTGTTTTCCACAGAATGCACCGAGCATCTTCCATCCCATTAATAACAGAGCATTTGGTGATGCAGATAAGACCCAGTGGGATGATGCCGTCTCTAAAGAGCCCATTAGAAAGCATGAAAACATAGACCTTCAGGGTATTTTTAATGTGTGACCTCAGAGCAACAGGCTTCTGTTCCTGGGGCCAGAGGTGGAGGGCAGCAGCTGGTTAAAGACACACACACAGATGCTAAAGGCCAGGCTGCCGCATAATTAAACTCTCAGGCCCACACCCCCATGTCAGGTTTATGAGCCTCTCCTAATAGAACGGCTTTCTGCAGCCTCATGTGAAGGAGCCTTGGCTCCAAAGCTCGACTTCCTGCAGGACCGGTGATGTCATGACGGCGCATTATAAAAGGAACATCTGTGCAGCTCAGTGAGGCTCCTCATCCCACTCACTCATTACTCCCCAACACTGAACACGCATGAACATCACAGAGTTTGCCTGTGTGGGTGTGTTTTCCTGAAGGACTTGATGATGGCTTATGTTGTGATCTGACACCAATTAAACCGTCCCACAGCAGCCAAACTCCTGCAGCAGACAGACTGTTGACAGTGGTTTCTAAGCACCGCAGTCTGTTTGACTGACAACTGCCAGCTTGATTTGTTATGTTAGTTCGAGACATCTTTTGATGTGTATCGTTAGAGACGATACTGATGTTATGTGGAGGCAAAATAGGTGTGAAAATCTGGTATGAGACAGTTCACTCATCTGTACATTTATGTGCTTTGAAATTTAATTTATCAGAGTCAAAATAATAATAAAGATGTCTGATATTGCCCTGTTACATAATAAATGATTTGTTGATTACAAATGTTACACCATAGACAGCACACATCCAAAAGAAAGCTACGAAGACAGCTGAAACAGCGCTGAGAAAACGCATGTATAGCAAAGCGAAATGCCAAGCGGAAAGCTCAACCCAAAACAGAACGAGAGTTAATCTGTGGTTGGCTTTCACTTTAACTTTAGCTGGCGAGACCTGAAGGAAAGGATGAAGAGCGACGCTGATGGGCCTGTTTTTTGTTGGACAGATAGGAAGTATCGGCTTTTCAATTACAACAAAAGTAATGTTTCTACAATAGTACATTAGCTTGAAGTGGTGTTGTCATGATACCGGAATCTTTAACTTCAATACAATACGTTGGAAAGTATCGATATTCGATACCATCTTCAACACAACAGGTGAAAACTGACATTGAGGGCATACAAGTTAAAATTTCTATTTAACGATAAATATAACAAGGCTACAATATCACAACGACAACTTTTCTTTTCTTGGTTAGTAGCAGAGAACAGCAGAATGACTGTAGTAAACATTAACAATAAAGCCTGTTTCACACATGCATAGCAAACCTGAAATTATCTAGACACCATCAGGAGGAGCTGGACGTGAGAATGCAAATGTCCAAATCAGTTGTATCGGACACTGAACGGACTTTAGACTGACAGCTTAGTACAAAGTCCATATAATGTCTGATTGAGCCCATGTCTGAACAAAGCAGGTAACTGTCCAGAGAATGAAATCGAGTCAGTGGGCGTGTTGATAAAGTTTCTATCATGCAGCTCACGCAAAACTAGAAGAAAACAAACATCCGAGGTTCAAAAAGAAGGGTAATTTACGCAAAGACGGTGACAAAAATGTCAAACTCAAGAGACAACAAGCTTCGGGAACTTCTGTCGGTAAAGGCCAAAGCCGAAATCATCAGACAAATTTTAAAAAACAGCATGAGACTATGTTGCTTATGACCAAACTACAAACCGCAGAGTAATCCGTGTCATGTCCTGCCCCCTGTGCGCTCTACCCAGACGCCACCGCTCTCCTAAACCAGAGTATTTCCAGTAGGTGAGGACACTTCAGACGGACGAACTCCTGTTGTGTGCTACATGTGTAAAAGAGAAACTCCAGAGAATGTCCGGACCTGATTTTCTGGACAGAGTTTATTTGAGAAAACGTGCTGCTGGTACCAGATTGACAAAACTAGCTTGCAGTGCATGTAGGCTATGTATTGACAGATTGTCATTTTTTGAGATTTACATAAACTTGTTTCAACTTAAAGCGACACTGTGACGATCAGTATCAACATAATAATGCAAGAAGGCACCCTTCTGACTTAGCAGTCTAAAGATGCCTAAAATGTGGTCGCAACATGCCTTGTTCAACTTCAGCAGTGGACTTTTATTGCTTCTCTTTTTCCTGATGTTTCAGAAACGACTGACACTTGGAAACAGTGTAGTGTTCGTAAGAAATCAGGATTGTTTCAGACTCCTAGAGTAGGCCTTCATCGGTAAACTCCACAATCGGGGCTACAGTGGGGAAATGAAAATACACAAGACACTAAAAATGACGGTTAATCTGATAATTCTAAAAATGTCATGCTACTCATGCAAAACATGAACATCTGTCATGCAATCAAGTTCCTCAAATCTCTTGAAAGCAACAAGTATTTGGCCCAACTTGAACGCAGTGTGGGAATGTAGAGTCTCGCATCTATCTGGACTTTGTTTTCATACCACTGTGTCTCACTACATGCCAAGCAGCCTAAACATAGCGGCAGAAAGAAGAAGGCAATCAACCAAGGAGAGCAGCCTTGGGGAGTTTTGTTCTATCCACGATACTTAACGGTTTCCCAATAACATCAAGAGGTTTGACTCAAATAACCTGCAAAGTGCAACTAAATGGAGATCCACAGGAAGAGATTTTCCATCACTACACCTACGCCATGTCTGCGCTAGGTGCCCCGACTGACTTCATGTGGGCAGCTGGGATTTATTTCAGAGATCACAGAGTGCTTTTCCTGTTCCAGTTACCAAAGAAACTGTCTCTTCGTGTATTTGCGACTGTGAATGTGTACCATTTATTTGTTCCTCTGAATACTTCCTTCAATACAAACTCCTCAGAGTCTCCCTAAGCTGGGGATCACTGGAAAGAGGACTCTGGGTGAGCTTTTATCACCAACCCTCCCCCACACCTACTATACAAGGGCTAAAAGTACACCCATCCATCCATGTTGGCAGTGAAAGGCCGGTCTTGTTGCTTTGGCTTATGTGCACCTGCTCCAGTACACGTTAGCCTGCCTGTTAGCCTCTATCGCATCATTCACAGCACGCCGAGCCAAAAGGAAATAAATGCGCTCAAGATTTGACTTTGTTTCGACTTCACACTCCATTTAATATTCGCTTTTACTGTTTAAACCCGATAAACCGCCTCGCCTGACTTTAACTTCACACCTAGTGTCTCTTTTAATGTGTGATCGTTGCACAAAGACATGCTCTGTCTTTAAGGTTTCTCTCCAACAGACATCAATACATGTGTAATTGACATTCATGGCACACTTGAGCTGTGCTTTGCTGAACTTTTTTTTTCCACTAACCTGCAGCTGGAGACTGAGCCATGTGAAAGGAACAACGCTCTGGGCAACAGAGGAGCACATCTCAGACATTTTCATGTCTTGGACCCCAAAATAGACTCAGTTAAAGCTGCAAATGCCCTGTCCACAACACAGAGTTTTGATTGTTGCTGTTTCACCAGACATAGTGCAGTGGAAGTTAAGAGAAACCCGGGATCACAGTGTTTTATTCTGGTTATTTCCACAATAAATGTTCCAGTTATCTGGGACCCCTTCAAGGACCCTGTGCCCCAGATTGCAGCTCAGACCTTCATGCCTTCCTCCCCACATTAAAAACAAAGTTCCCACGGTCACATTTAGCTGCAGTAATCGCCAGACAACAAACCCCTGCTTGCATGAAGCATAACTTGCATGTAATCGCGCAAACAGCCCATGTGTGTGTTAGTGTGTGTGCAGCAACAAGACTTCTTGGACACCACCCCCACCTCCACCTCCAAAAAAACACGCACAGCCTCAGTGTTATGTGTTGCTGTTGATTATTTCTCTAAAGAAAGCAGTTGTTAAGCACTTACGATTTTGCTGAGATCCATGATCGTGCCCCAGAAACGGTGTGTGAGGATCCTCGGAGCCGGAGAGAGGAGGTCCGCTGGATCCTACCGCGGAGTAATTAGTAACGGGAAAGCGATTGAGGCAACAAATGCATTTGAGAGGAGAAGAAGAGGGGAGGTGGAGCGGGCCGTTAGCTCAACATGTGTCCCGATTTGGTATTAAAATGCTCCCCTATCCTTCCTTCCTTGCTTCCTTCCTTCCGCGTCCCTTCTCCCTTTTCTCTGCGAGCCCTGCGTGCTCCCTTATCAGCGAGGACTTCCAGCATCCGACCGCCGAGGAGCGGAGGCTGTCCGTGGGGAGACACAGGAGGACTACCGCTGATAATACCCGCTCATTTCAGCTGCACATTAACATCCCACCCTGCTCCTGTGTATCTGCCAACATAGCGCCTAAGACCAGGACAGTAGGCTACCTTTATTTTGCAAATAGCCCGCTCTCTTGTTAGACAATAGTAGCATGGAGCCTGCGGAGAGGGATGGCTTAAACCCGGTGGTTCCCAAGCTGCGGCCCGGGGACCGAGGGGGGTCCTGTGGGAGGGGAGGGGAGGTCCAAGAAATGAGACAACAGCTGCATTTACACTGATGCTCCTTTTATTAGGAAGTAGAGGGATCACTCATTACTTTATTTATCTTTTATCTCTTTTTTTTTATTGGTTCATCTGACCTGCAGAAGAGGACTTATGCTGCATTCACATGCTCACGACCCCCTTAGGAGGGCACCAATGAGCCATGGGGGGGGGGGGGGGGGGGGGTCGCAAAGCCCTCTTGATTTTAAGTGGTGTAATAGTGTAATATGACATAGTTATTGTTATGGACAGAGTGTAAATGACCATCAAAAGGCTGCTGTTACGCACAGTCAAACACGCCCCTTGCTCAGCAGCCAGCATGGCACTGTACACACACTCAATAGAGCTCTGAAGTCAAGCCCCTTCCGGTAGACCCCCATCGGACCCCTAGGCTCGGAAAATATGAATGGGAGTCAATGGAGAGAAAATTATTATCTTCTGGTCCCAGTCATTAAATGCCTTGGATTACACAAATGTTTTGTGTGGGTCTAAATAAATTTTTTTCATGTTAAGAGTTTGACAGTTTATTGTATGATTCTTCAGTTAAAGGCTGTGGAAACAACGTAATGAGAAAGACTACATGTCGCCTATGTGACGTCACGTCATCACACTTTGCCTCCACTTCTCAACTCACAGTGCTGCTGCGTCTTCTGCCACGATCTACGGAGCCATCAACACCGACCATCTCCCCAGTGGCGTAGCTGAAACTTTCCACATGTCCAGACTTGTAGTGGTTTTCGCCACGCTTAAGGCTTTTGTCCTCTCCTTGGACGAAAGCGGTGAAGTGTAACAGAGACACAGCCATGTTCCGAGTGCGAGTGATGACATATATCATACGCGTCGAGAGCAGCGAAGAGCTGTAGTCCACAAAGCACTCTCACACAAAACCTAACAGTATCAAACTTCTTCCCGCTAAATTGTAGCCTTCTTTGCACAAAAAATATATTAAAAATTCACAAAAAACATATGTGAAATTCATGGCACAATTCAAATGGGACCAGAAAATAATTTTCATCTAGCCATTGGAATACATTATGAGTAATCGATTTTTAAGGTCCCATGTACTGGAAACGGAAAGATGCAACTTAAGAGCTCTATAGGAGCAGAGCCTGTGTTGCGTTCAGGCGTGTCACGTAAATAACAAATTCCAGCACTTCAACAGGCCATAGCACAACACAGCAGCATACCAAGTGGGCTGAACCAAAGCTGTAAACCTAGTGGAAACACTGCGTCGCCAACGCTGTTGTGAGCATTTATGCATTTATACTCCAGAATACTAGTCGGCAACTGAGTTTCTGTGAAGTGCTGTAAAGTTTAGTTGATTCAAAACACACATTAAACACACATTTTATATGGTGAAATAGAGACAGTTTAAAACACAAGTACACAAATCAGCTTCACTATAACTCGCAGCATTCACAGACAAAGCATTTGTCTTTATCTGGACATATTCTCCCCACAAATACAACATGCTAACGTTATTAGCACAAGCCTATGGCATTTTACATTGTATAAATTAGCCTTGCAGC
Source organism: Epinephelus lanceolatus (assembly GCF_041903045.1). Classification (NCBI taxonomy): domain Eukaryota; kingdom Metazoa; phylum Chordata; class Actinopteri; order Perciformes; family Serranidae; genus Epinephelus; species Epinephelus lanceolatus. Next base: position 33,367,337 of record NC_135737.1, read on the forward strand.
GAGCTGAGATTTCCTCTGCTCATATGAAGCCAGGATAAATCACACGGCAAGACTTAAAATGCTATTTTGCAGAGGCTTTTCTCATCTGTGAAATTAAAGTAAATAAAAGCTTTGTTTCCACTGAGGGAAATGGTTTCAGCTTACAAAAATAGACAGGAGGTCTGTGTTGCTGTGACGTGTAGTTACATTTCTGGGGAGATGCAGTGGTGCACGTCAGGCTACGGCGTAGGTTAGGCTCTACGTTGACGTCGGCTGAGTGTCACCAAAGTCTAATGGTAAAAATATGGGTGCTTTAAGAAAAAAGTTGATGCAGTTGTGCCGTAGGATTTTGTGATAACCACATTATCATTGCAATATTCAACTGGGCCTATAAAAAAGTTATGAATTAATTTTTAATTGACTGTATCAGTATGATGTGAGCACACATTTCCTAATAAAGAAGCAAACTCTAGCTAAAGAATGTAATTTAATTTAATTTTTAAAAAAAATGTCACGGTGAACCTATTTGTCCCCATTCACACATGGGAATTATCAGTGTGTGACACATCACATTATCTTACATTATTTCCTGTTTAAATGGATGTGTTATTAGTGATTTGATGTAATTTTAGAAGGTTAAAATGATTTTTTGAATCATTTTGTTAATACATATTTCATGTGTAATAGTTGGTTGTCAATTGTTATTTGATATTAGTAAATAAAAACAAACATTTATGTTGTAATAACAGTGATAACACACCTTATAGTGAGCATTGTGCAGAGATATAAATACAGGTGTGCCTGTTGTTAACACAAGCTTAAGACTCACGTTTTGTTCTACGACATAAAATACATCTGTAAATAGAATAAAACTTCATTTAACTGGTCCCTTCTACTGGCCCGGTGTGGCTACACATTTTCCTGTCTCAATTAGACGCCTGGTCTGGTTGCCAAGACGTTCTTTTTTCTTTATAGATGTTCTTTGGAAGTATAAGAGTGGGTTGTTGGCTACCTCAAATTATGTGTCCATTCCTTGATTACCCTGTAAGTTATATTATAATAGATATATTATCTGAAGCTTCATTTTTAATTATAAGGTAATATTCATACTGGTTAACATAAACAATTTGATTGTATTTGTTGATCTTTACTGAGCAACAGTCTGTCCCATATAAGCCTGTTGATTTCAGTGATTTAGGCAAATATAGCCCGGGCTCTTAATTAAAGTTTTACGGTATTCCACTTGTCAACTTTGAATCTTCTATGCGTCTTAAAAATGGTGGTTTCTATAACAAGTAGCTAAAGAGACTACAGAATATATCCTGCCGAGCCACGCCACAGCCTTATGTGGCTGTGACCTATATCGTTAGCTTTTTATTTCTGGCAACTGCATTTAAGCTTCAGTAATCATGAAAGTAAGTCTTCATTTCAAGATTATCTTGCTGAACAAAACTTGAAGTATCATAAACATTTGTTTACCAGAGAGTTTATTTCCTGCAGTATTCCAACATCCAATGGAAAAATCCCATTGGCTTTTTGACGAGGGAACAAGTGCAACGGTAACTTCCTCATCGGTCTACAGAAATGCGTCATTGCTGGAGCACTTTATTTTCAAGTTGAGAAGCCTTTTTTCCAAATTTGTTGTACTCTTGAGATTTAGGTCGTAATGTGGAAACAACGTGGAAGCAACAAAGATGTGTTGTTGTTGTTCAGAGCATTTAAACAACATGTTGATAACAGTTTGAAGCTTTATATTACACAGTGATTTTGTCCCAGCTGCGCCAGAATGTCCCATACAAATAATCAAATAGGCCGATTGCTTTATTAATACTAATAAATAACTTTTCTAATTAGTCTCAGTCACTCTGTGTGGACAGCAACTACTGGTTTCAACCTCATGCAATATTACAAATCACAAGCAATATCTGAGTTATTAAAAAGTTTATTACTATCAACTGAATATTTACTTTCATCTACCATGTGTCTGCAAATAAGACGGCAATTTGTATACCAACATTTTCACCGACTTTCTAAGTTTTGCTCTGACTTGAGGGGATGTTAAGGTGAAGTTTACCTGTCAAGAAGTACATTTTCTAACTACTCTGACTAAAGCAAAAACAGGATGTTCCTTTGGGTGTTGATGTCAGTATTCTCATTAATTAAAATGTCATTCTCATGAAAATGTGTGAAGACCTCTGCGCCTGCTCTACAGCTCAGTGTGCCACAAACACCTCGATGAAAACACACCCCATACACAGATATGACCACAAGTGGCTGTTGTTGTGACACCACTAAAAATGTGATTATTTGAAACATGACAAGACTGCACATGCTCTAATGTTTTGTTAAACACACACTTTTCAGGTGTGAGTTAGGCCTGTTTGTGTGTGCAGTGATTTTATACTTATGGAAAACACACAAAGCTTTGAAATGACCAAGTTTCAAATGTGAAAAAGGGGGAAAAAGTTCAGCTTCCACCATGAGAGCAAATCTAGGTAACTGATGCCCCCATCTGGTTTCTCTGAGACTGTCAACCAGCATCTTCTGTCTTCCAGGCAAAACAGCTGTGTTTGTGTTCGATGTGAGCACCAAGCATCAAGAGTTTACATCAGGCGTTTGTCACAGATACAATTTGACATGTAGGAAAAGTACAGGAGCGGCCTAAATAATAAAATTAATTTTAAAAAACAGCTGAATGCTATTTAGCTGCTTCAGTTTAAGGGCCCTGGTGTTGTGCATTTGGCTCACTGTCACGCTGTCATGACTTAATTTAAACTACTGTTAATGTTAAAATTAGAAAACTGTAATTTAAGTTTAAAACCATAACACAAATGACTTAATATTAATAATTATAATAAACAATAAACATAAACGGAGTCCTTCCCTGGCTTTCTTGTTTTCAAAATAACACACTTACTTATTTGCTGATTTAAATAAAGAGATAGTTTGTAAATGTGGACACGGCCACAAACAGAAGTGGCTGACACTTCTCCTCCCACCTCTTCAACTTCTTAGGGGCATTGTTGTTCTCATGGAGGAGGAAAGTTTATAACCATCACCCACATCATCTGTTCTTTCTGCTGTGTGTTATGAATGCTGATGTAGGAGATACATTTGTGCTATCACAGGGTGTCTACAGGTATCAGTTACATTTAATGCTTTTTAAGACCTGTTCAGGATGCCTTTTAACCAAAGTTAGGACAGATTTTTGGACAAATCCTGTTTTTAGCATTGAAAGATAATAAAAAATGAATAATGAAATGAGATAAAATGTTTGTAGTATTTAAGACTGCACAAATTCTATTTCTATTCTATTTTATGACTTTTAAGGCCTTATTATTGTAAAATTGAATTTAAGATGTTTTAAGAAACTATAGACACCCAGTACACTCAGTGGCCACTTTATTAGGTACACCCGTGAAATCGAACACAATCCCACAACAGCTTAGTCACATCTTTACAATAATAATAACTTTCAGTTTTGAGTGACACTGTCAGAGAGTCTATAAATTTTGCCCACCACATTTACAAATGTGAACGTTAGGGATGTTATCCAATATAATACAGTCAAGTTAAACACCTACAAAAACTGTGACCTCATGTTGCGTTCACATGGAATCAGGGAGACAGCAGACAGCTGATTGGATATTATTTTGGTAGACAAGAGCAGGACATTAAAATTAGGTGACACCGGCAGAGCATACTGGCAACTGTAACGGTAGACGGCATTGCCATTTAATGTTAAAATATTTTAACTTTTTGGAGTCCTCCATGATGGATTTTACAAACCGAATGTTACGTTGCTCCCTTGCACAAATAGAAAACATAGACATATAGATATGTCTGTCTATGAATGATAACATAAAATATAAACACAAAATTATTTTCTTTAACATATTTTATATAGACTTTGTAAACAATATGTCAGCACCATCACACCATATCGACAAGCATGTTTTGTTTTGCCATCTTGCCAAAACGTCTGACTGTTTGTTTTCACCCTGCCATCCAGAAGGTGTTGTCTGTCTGCCGTCTGTCTGATTCCATCTGAACGCAGCATCAGTAATAAGCAAATAGTTGAATTATACCTCCAAAAAAGTTTTTACAAATCATGACCACTATAAACTTTGTAAAGGTATGTGGCAAAGCTGCTGTACAGGATTGCATTAGATTGTACAGGTGTACCTAATAAAGTGGTCAGGATATGTTTTCAAACTAAACTCACACTAACTGTGTAATTTACTATATTTTTAATAATTTAGAAAGATGATGACCTCGATGAAAACACACCACATACACAGACTATGACCACAAGTGGCTGTTGTTGTGACACCACTAAAAATGTGACAATTTTAAACACAAGACAAGACTGCACGTGCTCTAATGTTTGCAGAAAAAGTTAAAATTGTCAGTCCCAGTGTCTCAAAGTCCAAGCTGGTGTCTGAACATGTCTTGTTTTGTCAGTCCAAAACTCAAAGATATTCAGTTTAACATGATATAAAACAGAAACGCAGGAAATATCAATATTTGAGAGTCTGAAAACAGTTTTTTTTCAAATTTTACGATCACTCTTTGATCAAAATAGTTAGCAGCAATGTCTAATGCATACTCGATTATTAAAGGATGATAATACTACTTGTGTCATGTAGATCTCACCAGATACAACAAGCCCACGAGATCCATTTTTAAATCCAGGCCACTGTTTTTAAAAAGGCTTCTCTGTACAATCACAGGGTGTCAGCTGATCGGCCGAGGCCAGGTCAGCCACCATGATCAATATGCTACTCATTATACCATCGGGGCTGCGCATTATACCTCCAGGCTGCTCAACATAAACAGTCTGTCTCCAGACAATGCCGGCTCTTTTCCACTGAGGCTCTTCACTTCCTGGTACGGCGTGGGCCCTTCGTGGTGAGGGCAGCCTGACAGAGCATTTCTCACATACAGCAGACCCACTCTGTCTCCGCCTGGCTTCTCACTCCACCACCGTAAACCCTGTTCTATATAATATAGAAGGTCTCACATTAAATTATGCGTCATCTCTACAGTACAACCTTTCCAATGAGCCTCTAAAAAAATCAAATAAGGTATTAGTGAGTGTCTTCCTTCATTCAGGACTTATGGGGTAGAGGAAAAGCAGTGAAAATTATGCAACAGGTTTTATCTGACTCATGTTGATACAGTTACAGCTAACCTGCCCATTTAGTGCTGAGACAAGTTAGCACAAAACTTTTTCGTGTAATGGTGACATCACCTACTCTAAATGGTTTTCCTATGCTTCATTTAAAAGCAACACAAGCAACAAATGTTAGTCTGTCAATACAAATCTGTTGTAAAACTCAAAGATGATCGACTCTTATTGTTAAAAATATGCAGATTCCTTACTGTGGAATTACAGATTTTCTTTTACGTCTAGCATCACAAACATAGCTGCAGTAATAAAAGTGATCCACATTAACGTCCTTTGAACCAAAACATGGCCTGTGTTGAGCAAATGGCCTGATCACAGGGGTTAAAGTCCTCTAACGTTGGCGTCTCTTCCCCTCAGGCAACACTGACTCTGAGGTTATGATGTGTAGTATTCTAGGCCCACTGTATGTCTACCAATGCAAAACCCTGAGACAGGGCTGATCCAGCACTTTACACAGATGTTTCTGCCATCTGTCTGTACATGCTATAGGACTTTTAAATCAGTCTGATGCATTAAAGCAGGTTTACTGAGGATATTTGGGCTCAGACAGCTAACAGGCAAAACTCTGCTCATGTCCTTTGTGATTATTTTAGTCCTAAACATGCTTTCCCTTTCATTCTGACGTGTTACATCAATTAAAAACAGTCCATGTGAGCTGGCCTGATCAGAACAAAGGCTGGGCATTATCAGGTTCAAGTATCTTAACCTCATGTTAATCATTCGGCAAACCTCTGTTGTGCAAATTAACCATTCTAGACGATAATTCAAAAACTTAAAAACTCAGCTAAAGTTCTGTTTTACAAAAAAAGTGGAGTATTTTTATTTTAATACCGTTATTTTACCAGGAAGTCCCATCGAAATTGAAAACCTCTTTTACAAGAGAGGCCTGGCCGAGGTAGCAGCCACTCAAAGCTTATTAAAATGCAACAAATACAACTTATAATGCAAAAGTCCACTGTAAAACAACAACTATTCAAACATAGTGGCCTCTCAAGCAAAACAAGCACATGTCTCTGTCACCACATTCTTTATGATGCCCTAAAATAAAAAACAGTAGGACAAACTGCACTGAACACCAGTTTGATTACTTTTATTTTTGTGCCATAACTGATATCAGAAAAATATCGGTCATATCACTCAGCCGCAGTCAGTGTAGGATGTGTCACATGGCTGAGGAGGACCGCACTGTATTTAAATGATGATTTAAAATGAGGCCTCTCATGTTGAAGCAGGCTAATTTGCATACCACACCAGACACCGATGATGTAGGTTTCAGTCTGACTTCTGACCTTTGCTGCCTGTGAAACCAAAAGCATCAGTCCATCTCTGTCTCTCTACCCTTTCCGCTTTACTGTGCTGTAAAACACAGAGGAGAACTCCAAAACAATCTGTAAATCAAAGCCATTGTTACCGCCGCCAGGAACTCATCAGTGCACTTTGTTCCACTTACTGACCTGTCACTCACGTCCAGCTCTATTATTCCACAGCCAGTCGGTGCAATGAGGCCACAAACCACCGCCTGCTGTTTCTGCTGCCTCAGTGCTTTTAATGGTCTCGCTTTCATGCTTGCATGCTTGTCTGTGTGTGTGCTGCATGTATTGCGGATATCCCTCCATAACTTCCCCGCATTTTGAATTTCAGGATGTAGAAGGAGCAAAAGGAAGACTCAAGACAATGAGAGATGGAGTGCAGAACAACAAGGCAGAGGGAATGACAAAAGACAGTAGAGGAAGAGAGGCAGGGAGACGGGGTGATTAAAAAATTCTTGTCTGCGTCCGCCCTGCTGAGTCCTGCTTGTGCCCGAGGGCCACGGCCCCGCTCCTCCCCTGAATTCCACAGCTGCCAGGGCACCAAACAGCATGAAAAGAGGGTGCAGGGCAGAATGAGGGTGTCCATTAAACCAGGTCTACTGTACACCAGTGATTCCCAACCAGGGGTACTTGTTCACCAGGGGTTACTTCTACAGTTGTTGGAGGTTATGAAGAAATCTGCTGATTAAAGTAACACTTCACCTACAAAATGATCATTTGTATATCAATTACTCACCCTGTGTTATGTTGAATTCATGAAGCAAACTTTGTTTGTTTGTACAAAAACAGTGAAAAGTCTTGAAGAATGGAAATAAAGGGGGGGCCGCATTTAACAACAGCAAAACTATATAACATCCATTCACAAACTCTCACACAACTCACACAATATAATCCAAGTCTCATTTATCCATTCATATGCTCAGTATGTTCATTTAAACTCTGCTTGTGGATTCCAGTGAGCAGAGTTTAAAAGGTGTGCTAGCCATCCATGCATGTGACTGTGTAATGCAGAAGTGTTTTTAATTGTTATACTTTAGCGAAAATGCATGTTTGGTAAGTACGGAGCATACGACTGGATAATTGAGACCTGGATTATATTTCATGAGTAGTGTGACAGTTTGTACGCAGATGTTTTGATATACAGTACAGGCCAAAAGTTTGGACACACCTTCTCATTCAATGCGTTTTCTTTATTTTCATGACTATTTACATTGTAAATTCTCACTGAAGGCATCAAAACTATGAATGAACACATGTGGAGTTATGTACTTAACAAAAAAAAGGTGAAATAACTGAAAACATGTTTTATATTCTAGTTTCTTCAAAATAGCCACCCTTTGCTCTGATTACTGCTTTGCACACTCTTGGCATTCTCTCCATGAGCTTCAAGAGGTAGTCACCTGAAATGGTTTCCACTTCACAGGTGTGCCTTATCAGGGTTAATTAGTGGAATTTCTTGCTTTATCAATGGGGTTGGGACCATCAGTTGTGTTGTGCAGAAGTCAGGTTAATACACAGCCGACAGCCCTATTGGACAACTGTTAAAATTCATATTATGGCAAGAACCAATCAGCTAACTAAAGAAAAACGAGTAGCCATCATTAAGAAATGAAGGTCAGTCAGTCCGGAAAATTGCAAAAACTTTAAATGTGTCCCCAAGTGGAGTCGCAAAAACCATCAAGCGCTACAACGAAACTGGCACACATGAGGACTGACCCAAGAAAGGAAGACCAAGAGTCACCTCTGCTTCTGAGGATAAGTTCATCTGAGTCACCAGCCTCAGAAATGGCAAGTTAACAGCAGCTCAGATCAGAGACCAGATGAATGCCACACAGAGTTCTAGCAGCAGACCCATCTCTAGAACAACTGTTAAGAGGAGACTGCGCCAATCAGGCCTTCATGGTCAAATAGCTGCTAGGAAACCACTGCTAAGGAGAGGCAACAAGCAGAGGAGATTTGTTTGGGCCAAGAAACACAAGGAATGGACATTAGACCAGTGGAAATCTGTGCTTTGGTCTGATGAGTCCAAATTTGAGATCTTTGGTTCCAACCGCCGTGTCTTTGTGAGACGCAGAAAAGGTGAACGGATGGATTCCACATGCCTGGTTCCCACTGTGAAGCATGGAGGAGGAGGTGTGATGGTGTGGGGGTGTTTTGCTGGTGACACTGTTGGGGATTTAGTGGTGGCTATTTTGAAGAAACTAGAATATAAAACATGTTTTCAGTTATTTCACCTTTTTTTGTTAAGTACATAACTCCACATGTGTTCATTCATAGTTTTGATGCCTTCAGTGAGAATCTACAATGTAAACAGTCATGAAAATAAAGAAAACGCATTGAATGAGAAGGTGTGTCCAAACTTTTGGCCTGTACTGTAGTTTGCTGTTGTTAAATGCGGCCTCCCTCAGGGCTGGGCGATATAACGACTAGGGATAGACCGATATGGATTTTTTAGGGCCGATGCCGATACTGATTTTTTTCCATCACCCTTAGCCGATGACTGATTATGGACTGCCGATTTTCTTGAGCCAATATTTGGGGCCGATACTGCTTTTGCTCCCTCAATTTACATCAAAAATTGACACAATGATAACAAATATTACAGGTCTCAAGTTTAAAATAAGAAACATTTATTGAACAGTAAAAAATACTAAAACAAGATGGAAAGTTGAGGTAGAACAGGTAGAATATTATTATTATTATTATACATTCAAATAAAAAAAAGAGTTCAGTGCTCTTAAATCTTCCAGTAATGTCTTTATAAAATAAACAAATATTTAAGCTGAAGCATAAATAAAACAACAACTACTGTACACAGTAGGATTCGCTGCATGTGCGCTGCAGGGTCTTCCGGCAACACAGAGCTGCCCGTGGATGCCTGTCTGTAAATCATGCCAGGGAAAAATAAATCCGCGAACCCACGCACGTATCGGCTGATGCCGATACAAGTAAAAAACTCAAATATCGGCCCAATATATCGGCCGGCCGATGTATCGGTCTATCCTTAATAACGACTACCGGTATGTACGATATATCGATATATTTTCAATCAAGATATAAATTTAGACAACACCCTTTACATCAATGTAGGGTCAAGTTGCGTTACATAATGTGAACCAGTGTGCATCTCTCCTCTCTCACAACCTCCACACAGCTCCGCCCTACTTATTAACTCACAAGTTTTCCAGCAACACTCAGAGAGACACAGAGCTGCTCCTCTGTTTCATCTGTCTGATAATGAGTCTAGAGTGAGACGTCGGCCTATATGTTGCAAAATATATGTAGCATGCGTGCAATACAGCGCTGCGCTGCTAATTTGTGTGTGAGGTGGATCATAGTGCGTCGTGTGGTTCTTCTTGGTAGTTGTAGTCTAATGTGTGACATGGAGACACCGCTGGGTGCAGGCGACAGATCTGTTTAAAAATTCCAGTGACAACACAGACGTTTAATATACAAGACGTATATAACATGGACAAAGTGTCTCTCGGTCCTTCCCTCACTAAGCTTCACTGTTGATGCTCTGTGTAAGATTAATAGCCTAAATAAATAAAAAGATTTAAATCATTTTTCAGCACTAGATTCATGTGAAAGGCCAACAGATAGAAAAAAACTTTTTAACTCCCCCACAAAGATTTTTATCTGTTTCAAACTACGATGGATTTAGGTCTACTTGATACTTTTATATTTTATCTTATAGTTTAATGTCCTGTGCTGCAAACCTTTAAACCTCTGTAGCTCCAGTGCTGTGTGCAAAAACATTAACGTACAGCCCTATATGATGAACAGGGGAATAAAATCCCTGTCTTTGCATTTTATTTTGATCAGTCTGTTTTTGTAAAACTGCTTGTGACATCTCAAATGTGGCTTTGACTTGCAGCTGAAAACATGGAGCCCATTTCGTTGAAAATACCGAGACATATTGTGTATCACCAGTCAGCAAATTTTCTGTTTGGGTTCTTTGTTTACCGACGAGGCATTCGAGAAAAAGACGTCATTTAACTTTACTTTTTCAAGTATTCATTTAAACTGATATTATCAGATTTTTCTTGATATATTAACACTGAGCACACACTTTGTCAGCTGTAACGCCAAAACACTGTATGCTACAATTAAGAGCGTGTACGTAATTGCTGAAATAGCCAAAAGTAATGGATAATCAGTTGAAAAGTACTGCTTCAACAAGTGGTAGTGAACCCAATGCAAACCTTGACCAAACCAACCATAATATTTACAGCTCAATGAGAGGGACTGTTTCACATGAATGGCATTGCTACGCAGTAGCTTGGGTCCATGTTTACTTCCTGTTCGCTGATGTGATTCACATATGCTGCAAAACATTGCAGCAGGAAATACAAAAGGACACATTAACATTGTTTGTAACGGTCTATATAAAAGGTTGGAAAACACTGCTGTGCGTTTACACCAACTGCCAAACACACATGTACTGGAGTGCAGATCCAAGCAGGAGTGACCTCCGTGTGGACGAGTAAAGGAGAAGGAGTAGGCTGGCAGCCAGTCTAATTTTAAGGCCTTAATTATGTAACATACAATGTGGTGTCACTCACAGTCACGCTGCATGTCCCAGCTGAGGAACTGGTGCCCCAGAAGTTTTCCACAAGCCCTAATTATGGTTCGTATGGGTCCAGAGATTACTACCTACACCAGCTCTCAGATGAAAAACTCCTCCTGGCCTCTGACAGCTTGGAGACTGTTCTGCGCTCTAGGAGTGAGTTGGCACCTCTGACATTTGGGAGCCTTAAGATAAAGACTATAACGTATGTAGTGTCCAGTACTAACTTGTTATTTGCTTGTTGGTTTTCCTTACTGCAGTTGAGAGCACAATAGAAAAACAAAACACGCAATGAAGCTGGAGACAAACACACCAATGATTAAATCCCCCCTAAACTCTAAATTAAAGAGTCAGCTGCTATTATGAGGCAGAACATGTCATTAAAAGAAAGCTCTGTGTGCTATCTGGCTGCCCTGTTTCGTTATTTTTATAACCCAGTGCGGACACTATGACAGAGAGGATTTTGAACACACCCTGGTTGTTTACCCAACTCAACAGAGAGATAGGCCAGCATTTCTCAGAATCAGCCTTTTACACAACTGTGGCTTTAAAGTAGGCGACCCTGCTGTCTGCAGCGCACACTGCTCATATTCATATACATGTAACTGTAAGATATTAAAGTTAGGTTCGACCCTTTGTGCCGCTGTACTGCTGACAGTCGTCTCTCTAGATACATTTCTCTACATGCCTTGTATCTGATTAAAATGCTCCATGGTTAACACACTCACACACACTGATAGCAATAAACACCCCACACAAAAAGTCACTGGTCACCATAATATGGAAGAAATTCATATTTTACACTGGATTATTCAGATAAACATGAAGCCTTCACTGTATTTTATGGCTGAGAAGTGCCGTTCCAAGAATCTAGAGGACCCCAGGCAAAGAACGCCAATACAAACACACCCTTCCATAAAAATGTATTCACTTGAATCACTCCAGAAATACATTTGTCAGTTGTGCTTGATCAAATATCATAATCATCTGTTGAAATGTAATAATAAAGTATCTGAACAACCAGCTGTCATAGAGTAGCAAGATGGGGCCGCATGTAAGGTTCTTTTTCGGCAGCAGCAGTGCACTGTATAGGGCCTTATGTGAAGTTATCATGTTTCTTTAAAGGCCCTGACACACAAAGCTCACGGTCGGCCCTTGGTTTTTGCTGTGTGTCCCACGCTGTTGGCCCTAATCAGCTATTTCTGTATGATTTAGCATGTTAAATCAGCGTCAGAGATGGCGGAGCCTGTCGGTGGATTAAATCACTCTGATTGGCAGTTAAGCTCAGCACACGAGAGGAGAAACGGAAGTGAGGAAAGTAAACAAAAGGCTATAGTCAAGAGGAGTGAGACAAACACAAACTTGTTTCATAAGGTAAGGGTTTTTTTAGCTATTGAACACTTAAGTAGAAATGGTTTGTAATTATTTGTGGTGTTGTTCCGTAGCGCACCGTAAATAGCCTTCGTTCTTTTAATATCGGGTATGTGCTAACTGGCTAACTAGCGTCTTGAATCCATCCTGTCAGTCTTCCAGTTTCCCTTTTCGAATGATGAATACAGACTACTGCCGTCTGCTCCTATGAAGCGCGGCTCGGGCCGCATTTTCCTGACCGAACACCACCACATCCGAAAGAGTTATAACCAAGCCTGGCCCGACCCTGACAGACTTTCTGATTTTTGAGTCCAAATCCGACCCGAGCCCGACGCTGTCTGTTTCCTAACACAGCCTGTCTGTTTACTGTGATCACACACGGACAGTGTGTAAATGACCATCAAAAGGCTGCTGTTACGCACAGTCAAACACATCACTCGCACAGTAGCGAAGCACGGCACTGTGCACACACTCAATTGGAGCGGCACCCGTGTTGTGTTCAGGCGTTGTCACGTAAATAACAAATTCCAGCACTTGAATAGGCCATAGCACAACACAGCAGCATGTCAAGTGGGCCGAACCCGAGCAAAATTTCTGATGTGTTATCTGAACCCAGCCCGACAGGACCCGTTGGGTATCCTCACTCTGGCTATGGAGAGTTATTTCATCTCACGCAGGTGCAGAATGTAAGTGCAGGTTGGCTGTAGTCTTTGCAGTGTGTTCATGTGCAACTTTTTGGCCGAGACACAGGGACTCCACCTCTCGTTCTTTGATGTCAGTTTAGTGTATCTGGGCCTTAAAGGGGGGGTAATAGTTCTCACTACAAAATGAGCCAATATCAGTGGCCATGAAGGGCCTGTTTTCACAATTTTCTCAAGGGAGGTGCCCAACATTTGCCTGCATGGCCTCTCCTGATGGTGCGCCCCTGTGGCTAAAAGTGATGGCTAGTGACGACAGACATGCAGACAGATAGATAGACAGATATGCAGACACAGACAGGAGGTGAAAGCCACCCAGCAGATTTAGGCAGCTTTAGAGCACAACAGATCAGATGAGATTATCTCTCGCTGATCCCCTGTAAAGTAGACAGCAGATTCATTGATTCCTGCACCGCCTGCCATGGGTCCAGGATCCCCCGCGGGCAAACATCAACCACACCAGGGAAAAAAAACAAAACACAAACAGCGAGACTATAGGGGTAACAAACCGTAATCGGTGCTCATCACAGTTACAGAAGAGAAATTGGCAGCATTACTGTTAAGAACATAACAGCTGAATGTGTCATGCTGCGGTCTGGTCATGTTGGAACATTGATAATAAAAGCGAATGAAACTTGGGCTTGTTTCATTTTGCATAAATACTTTCACACTCCTGACTAGAAGAAATAGGCTGATCAACCACAAAGCTCTGCGCCTTATTTAAACTATCTGATCTAAATTCCCACACCCTTCAGACACAAGACCCTATGTGTGTGTTATGTTGTGATCCTGGACACCATTTTGCCTTGACACACTTCCAGTGGGTGTGATCTCAGGAGCCTGACAGTGACCCAGTGACCAGGCTTGGCTCGGGACACGTAAAGCCATGCATGCGTCTCTCCCAGCCTCTAATCCATGCTGCTACTGTCCCGGATAGGAGAGGCGTGGGGGGACTGAGTGGAGAAGGAGGAGGGGGAGGTAGGCAAACTGTATGCAACCATCCAGACGCAGAATCGCCAAATACCTACTGTCCAATTTAGCAGCCGTTGTAAAACAGGAGAAGCACGTTGCAGCAGCACCACGGCAGTTTGCTCTGCCTTGGTTCATCTGACCTACTTTCTGCCCCCTTTCCCTCCCCTGTGCCTGGTCTGGGAAGAGGGGAGGGGAGACCACCAGGCAGGAAGCAGCAGGCTCCACAGCATAACAGCAGCCTACATACATATGCTCACTGGGGGAGCACTCCACGCAAAGTCAGATGGAGCTCTGGAATCTACACAGCATTCATTATTCATCAGCAGCCGTCACAGAAATATAACAAACAATGAAAAATCAGACCACATCTCTACTTTAGATCATCACCATCACCATCACCTTCATCATCACAGATCCTGCCTTGACTGTAGGCCTACACAAGGCACTGACAGCCTCTCATACACATGACACAGCTCCACAAAGCTTCACCTGGCCTTTCCCTTGTGTGGTTTGTCCTGCAGATAGCCCAAACAGCACAGTTATCTGAATTCAAAAGGCCAGTGACCTACATTTCAACAGCTCTTTTGTTGTACAGTGGACACATTGGTGATCACAGACACACATCAGGGAGAGCAACACTGGAGTAAACCATAATCTGGATCAAACAGAGAAACAAAACTGGAGGAATTTCATTAAAATGCCAAAAACGTGGTGTCACTTTCTGAGCTCAGACACAACCTCACAATGTACAGTTAAATTTAGGAGCTGACAGCAAACATCCTGACATGACTATTATCCTCCCACCTTACAAAGCGGCTCTCAGCCAGCACCTTCATCCCACGCTTTCAGCACAATAATGTTATTATGACATGAGTGTGACCCCCTCTGCTCCGTACCTGCCCTCTCTCAAAGTTTTCCTTCTCCAGCTCCAGGCTGTTGGCCCCTCCAGTCCGTCGGATCACTTTGGGGATAGCGTTGGGTACTTGCTGCATGGAGCTTTTCACTCGATCCATTGTCGTTTGTTTTTCACAGCAGCGGAAGAAAAAAAAAACTTTCAGCCGATAAACAGGCTAAAAATCTGTTAAAAATAGATATAAAAATAAAAGCCGCACTAACTATGGCGGGCAGCAGTCCATGCTGTGCTGGACTCGTCGCCCCGTTCACTGGATCATTTGGTCTTTCTGTCCACCACCCCAGTCAATGACAGGAGCAGTCTGAACGGCACCAGGGTGAAGTCAGACAGGCTGAGAGGAGGAGGGCACTTCCGCTTTTTAAAATAAAAGCCCTGTTGGTTAACGTGCTGCATCTACAAACTGTAGAAGGTTTCAGTCTGTAAATAAAAACTGAAGGGCTTAGTGCTTACATTTAAAACAATATTTCTAGTCTCATGTTTTAGTTCTTACTAATGAAATCACACGCATAGTGAATTACAACCCAAAAGGACAGGTGCCATTTAAAAAAAATGTATTTCATATTTTATATAATCATTATTAAAAGACAATATGCTGCAGGGCCATAGCCACAAAGTCAGCTTTGGAGGGGCCAAATCTGCCAGGGATGTGGAGTCCCACCCACCCCAAAGGAAAAAAAATCAAAATTTCAAAACTAATTTCCTACTATATTATTTATCATAAGCAATTATAGTTATATTGTAGTTATAGGCTACCATACGAATAACCAATCGAGTGCCCCAGGAATGAGTCCTAAAACCATGGGTGCAGATCTGATGACAAGTTTGGGGGGGACACAATCACTTGTGATTTTTTTTTAATTGCACGCGTGCAAATCATGCCCACAGAGCGCTTGAGATTGCCAGCATATTTCACGATTTCATAGAGGCTCATCACCATCACCAAGTCATTCAAAAAGCACTACAAAGAGAATCATATGCTTACCTTTACTGTTTATTTCTCTTAAACAGCCAGTAGTACATGGAACCAGCCATCACCCTCCTTTTCACTGCTTCGCTGTTAGTTAATGCTACTTCTAGTTTCAGGGTGTCAGGCATGTTATGTCCACTCATGTTCTCATCTCTCACCTCTCACGGATTCCCATTTCTCCTCATCATCTTCCCTTTCTCCCAGTATATAGGAATACTGTATACATTTGTTCAATTTCAATCATTTAAGCTATTTAGAATTGGGGGGGACAATTTGTGTTTTTCAGAATTTGGGGGGGACATGTCCCCCCCATCCCCCCCGGGATCTGCACCCATGCCTAAAACCCAGGAATTAGTTTTACCACTCCTGGTTCCCTTCTCTCACAGTAATCATGTTTTTGAAGGGGTTTTGGTTAGACGCCTGAAATAAGGTCTGTGGTTAACACAAGTTTAAGAGACTTTCACATTGTGTTCTACAACATAAAATCCATCTATCCATCCATTTTCATGTGCTTATCTGGGGCTGGGTCGTGGAGGCAGTAGGCCGAGCAAAGTACCCCAGACGTCCTGGGGGACCCAAGGCGTTCCCAGGCCAGATGAGATATGTAATCCCTCCAGCATGTCCTGGGTCTGCCCCAGGGCCTCCTACCAGTGGGACATGTCCGAAACACCTTCAGCAGGAGTCGCCCAGGAGGCATCCCGAGCAGATGTCTGAACCACCTCAACTGACCCCTTTCGTCTCGAAGAAGCAGCGGCTCTACTGTGAGCTCCCTCCGAATGTCCAAGTTCCTTCTGATATCTATCCATCTGATATGCTGTAAAATACATTGGTAAATACCCCACTGGCGAATTTTGAAGATTTTAGCTGTCTTAAAAAGGGCAGTTGTTAACAAGTGGCGAAATGAGACAACAAAACATCATCACAGCCTTGTTGCAGTGACAACGTTAAGTCATGCAACTGTTTTGTCATTCGCTTATGGACTTAAATTAGCTTTTTTATTCTGGGGGTTGCCTTTAGGCTTCAAAGATCAAGACAGTGGTGTTCATTTGTGAAGATCATCTTGCTGAACAAAGCATATAGGTATCTTAAAAACGCTTGTTTGCCACAGATCCTATTTCTGCAATAATCCCACAAGCTTTTTTGAAGGGGGAAACAAGGCTTAGTGTCGGCCTACAGAAAAACATCATTTTCGATTACACATGCAGCAGTGGCATATAGGGAGTTACGCCAGGCCCTCATGCACGCTATCGTGCATGTATTGTCTTGACACACATAGAAACTTGACAATGGACAGCATCAACATGGATATTACCCAGCGATCATCACTGCATGTCTCACAAAAATATTAAAGAAAGCAAGAAATTATAAATTTAATTGAATAGTTTTTAGACTATATGTATAGATTTTATGACTTATATAGAAAAAGCATATAATTTAGTTTTATACAGCTACTGACTGCTAAAAAACATGACACAGATGGGTTTGCCTTTTTGAGGACATATACAGCAAATGACAATAAAATTCCTTTTATAAAGATATTTTTTTTCTTTGAACACAGGTATATTTCCAAGGTGGCAATCTAAATGAATTGCAAGGGCCCACTCTCTCTGCAGGCCCCTCCACCCCAGGGCCCCAGTGCAATCACACTGCCTGCACTGTCTATACTTACACCCCTGTGCAGCACAACATAAATGACTGACACTTTACTCAGAGTTCATGTGGACTATTTGACAAATATAATGTAATAAAGACATCAAGGTTAGTTGAACGCCTATGAGCCGTGATCTGTTTGAGGATGGCAACAGCACTTGGACAAACCACAAGCAAAGATGCAAGACATTGTATTAATAAAGCCAGAAGTAATAGTAATTGCAATTTATTACATTTTTTATCGTTATAATTACATTTGCTAATGATTATTTTGGACAGTCATAGCGTGAACAAAGATATGTTATTGCCAAAGCATCTAAAGAAATAAAAAAATAAAATAAAATAAAAATTAGATTAAATAACATTGACAACAATAAACAAAAAAAATACAATTAAAAATAAAAAGTAATCATACTTTACATGTTACATACATTCATACATTATGACTGTAAAAATGTATGGGTCCATATCAAGGCCACATTATATGGTCTTGGTTTGATGCATGGTGAATTTTATCTAAAAACTGTAGGAAACATATTCTGCAAACACTTTAACTCTTAATGTGGACCTCCACAAAAACCAGAAGTGATATAAGCACCAAACAACGGGAGCTTTACAGAACACAATATCTGCCTTTATAACACTCAGCTCTGCTCCCAGCTGCACTAAACACACCCGACCTGTATGTGAAGCCTTTAGTGTCCTCCCAGAAACATGTCCAGGCTCCTGCAGCAGGTATGAAGATACCGTTCAGCTGCATGCTGATGAGCGTTGCTGTGATTTGGATATTTCCTCTGGCAACTGTCACTGACTCCTCCCCGAGTTGTCAACCACTGGCTGGAGCTGCAGCAGGGCCCCGCCCACACCATCAATAATGTGTTGGGATTTTTTATTTTATAGCCTGGTCCAAAAAAGACACCTGCAGTCTTATCACACAGATATGACATATGAGTCTTTTTAAAAATATGGCAGGGTGGGGGAATGTAGACACAAGAACAGTCAGCCTCACATGACTGTTGCTGTAGGCCTATATTATATTGCAGAAGTAAATTCAGACATAAAAGACACAGAAGATGTAGAGACTGAAGTCATCATAGTTGTTGAAATTATGCCTGTTGTTGTAGACAATTCATATATCCAGAATCACTACCCTTTGACTCTGGTAATGTCACAATAATTAAAAGAGCAAGAGGTCTGAATCTATTTAACTTCTTATAATTTAATCAGGCGCTTCAGTATGTGGAGCATTATGAATAATGACACAGCCACAAGTCAAACCCTCGGAAGTTTGAATAAATGATGATATTTTATGCATCATATTATATATTTTGTAGATAAGCCCAAATTCCTGTCATGGACACTACAGTACTTGCCATATGCTCTGCAGGAAATGAAGATATTAGTTCACTTGTGGTGTGCTGATTAGTGTCAGCACAACTTGTCCAAGTGTCAATATACTTTGATTTGAAGCGTGCCACTGTTAGCACTATCTGAGCAGTGATAATATACAGTATGTTATCAGGTATTGATTGCTGAGTGGGACAGCTTATCAGGCTACATCTTTGTTCCCTTTATGTCACCACATGCTTTTCCCTGTAGCTTTAACACTGTAACACCCACAGTCCACTCAGATCAGCACTAGTAGAGTATCATACTCCCTGAAGTGTAGGCAAGCAATGGCTGATTTCCTGTTGGTGATCATTCCTATAATTATTACATCAAACAGCATCAGACTCAACCTTTCATCTCATTCTCAGGTAGAGGAGGAGCCAGTTTGCTCTGCACGACTCAAGGCTGCCATCTGCTGGTCAAACTTAGGAAGTAAAAGTCATATAATGTACATTGGATCAAGCTTTTGTCTGCAGACACACAATAGCAAAGGCAAATACAGTTTGTCACATTCACATATACACTAAAAATAGATATAAAGAAGAAAAGCAGGGTGACCAGCTTGAAGTTTTTATTCATGCACACAATCAAACAGATACAGAGACAATGGACTCAAATTCTTAAGTAAAATTACCAATACCATAATGTAGAATAATCTATTGTTATGTCCTGCATTTAAAATCCCACTAGGTAAAAGTACAGAAGTATAATAAGCTAATTATATTCAAAGTATCAAAAGTAAAAATACTCATTGTTAAAAACTGGTCCCTGTGACAGACATATTATCATGTATCACATTATTAGATTTTTAATACTGATGCATAATTAGCATTCAGCTGTTGAAGCTGGTAGATGTGGAGGAAATCAAGTCAGTTTCCTTTTTATAGCCCAATATCACAAATCACAAATTGTCTCAAGGGGCTTTACTCTCTGTACAGGATGCGGTACACTCTGTCCTTTCGGGTCTCTTGTCAGATGAGGACAACACCCAAAAAAACTTTAACAGTGGAAAAAAATGGAAGAAACCTCAGGAGGAGCATATCAGGAGGGATCCCTCTCACTGGTCGAACAGACATGCAGTAGATGTAGCATGTAAAGGATGAACAACATTATAACATTGCAATCATAGGATGTGATCAGGGAGGATGCCAAGCAGCTTCCACGCATCACCCTGAGCCACACAACCACCTCACCACCACAGAACCTGGAAAAAAGGGCAAGCAATACAAATACAAGAAGCTAAACTTAAGCATATTTCTTAAGGTAGTTTACACCCGGCCCCCTACGGAGAGTCACAAGATCAATCTGAGGGGTCATGAGATGATTAATGGGGAGGAGAATCAATGTTCTGCGACTCAAATCTGTATTCATATTTTGGAATATTCTCACTCTAATCTTTGCTTTTTGTGTAATATTTGAATTTTTCTCTTTGGTCCCCAAACTATTATCTGAAGGAAACCTTCTGAGAAGTCTGGAGAGGAAATAATTCCTTGGTGGAGCTGCTAAAAAAGACACCAACCAGATACTTTTTGCAGGACTGCACAATTAATCAAAAAATATGATCAAAACTACAACAATGTGCAATATCCAAAATTGCATGAGCTGCAGTTTTTTTTTCTCTTATAGAGGTAAAAGTTGTCACAATATACCGTTATAAATGAGGCATTGTGGTGCTACAGGGAGTTGCGGCCTACAAATCATATTCCAGACATAAGGGAACAAGCTTGTTTGGTACAGGCCCCAGCAAAAATCACATCATTTTTATGTTATATTTAGTAAAAATAAAATAGAAATTACAATTCTCTGTAAAATTGTGACTCATATCGCAATTATATCTGTAAAAATAATTTCAATATATTTTATTTCTATTTTTTTTTTTTTTAGATTTTTTTCCATATCCTTCAGCTCTATTTTTTATTTTTTTTTATTTTTTTATGGGGCCACAGGCCAAAAAGGATGGGAATTACTGGTTTTATTTTTAACAATGTATTTTAAAATTAATCTTGAAATATTTTAGAAACTACATCTGTCATATATATGTAGATGAATAATTATATGACAAATAAAATAAATAAATAAACGACACTAAATCATTACAGTACATACAGTATTAGCATACTGAGGAAAAAAAGAAAGAAAAAAAAAGAGAAGAAGAAGAAGAAGAAGAAAAAAAAGGACGACGAAATCTCGCGAGATTACCACTGTAACGGAGGACTGGGGCTTGGTCTTGAAGTTTTCAGATGCATCTGTAGATGAATCATAACAGCATCAAGATGTCGGGACGATCAGGCCGCGCTGAGACCCGAAGTCGGGCTAAAGATGACATTAAAAAGGTCCTGGCAGCCATCGAGAAGGTGCGGAAATGGTATGTAGGCTGTCTGGGGGACAATATGGAGGGAAATGTATTAGTAGACTGTAGCCTGATATCTGCTGCGTCGCTCAACAAACTTCAGTCGGAAAAGTTAGATGATTGACGGAGCTGCTGACCAATCAACGCCCCGGGTTGACAGGAGAGGCGGAGCTAGCCGAGTTTTTTTCCGCCGAGAGCTGTCAATATGGCCACAGCCTCACATGCTCCGCGCCGTAATGTAGACGACTGTCCCGTAGTCACATATTAGTCACATTAATGAACACCTCCGGTCCTGTCTTCAGGGTTAACACACGCGCGTGTAAAGTAATGACTGTTAGTGAGGATAGTAGCATGTTTGACTGGCTGTCATTCCTGCTGTGGACAGAGAGGACACGAGCATGTTTCATTGTATGTCATGTAACAGATTAACGCTGCTGAAGCAGATGGTGTCGTGTTAGACATGGACAGAGCTCATTTAGAAAACTCATCTTATCCCCAGGGAGAAGAAATGGGTGACAGTTGGAGACACGTCCTTACGCATATTCAAGTGGGTGCCTGTAACAGAAACAAAGCAGGTGGGCGCCTCTGCCACGTACAAATGAAATCACCATTTACTGAAATGAATCCAGTAAATAGTCTGATCCTTGCCTCTCTTTGTTATCAGATATATCGCACCAAATCCACAGGTGGAGATGCTAGAGGACTGAAAGATGTGGTCCTGGAAAACACTAACTCCTTACTGGATTTCACTGGTGAGTTTAGTGATTGTATTCAGTAATATACTGGAGACACTGCATGCATAATTATCTGACAAAATATCACACACTTGATGTTTAAATGCTGTGCTCTCCGCCTCAGATGAAAACAGCAACCAGAGCTTTCTGTCAGACGTTTACCAGCCTAAAATGGATAACAGCAGCAGCACCTCCAGCTCGCAGCAGGTCAGCCCTCCACATACCTCCAGCCTCCGGGCTGAAGACTCTCAGCCACCGATGCTGGGCCAGGAGAGTGTGGATGGTACGTGGATGGCTCTCTTAACCATATTGTCACACAGTCGTACACATTATTCCTGTAATTTTAAAAAGCTGCACACAATGGATGCATTTAAGTCAGAAGACCTCAGTGGTGACGATTATAAGCAGTTACACTGAGCTGTGCCCTGTACAGTCTCTGTATACTTTCACTGTCAAAGCCGGATTAAATGAGGATATCTTTCTTGTGAATGCAGAGCCGGTTCATTCAGGACAGGAGGGAGCCGATGAGCCTCCCACTCTCATCAAGGAGGACCTTCTTTCATCAGGAGCTGTTAGACGAAGCAACCCAGACACACAGGTTCAGTTTCTGACATTAGATTGAAAGAACACCACACATTTACCTCCATTATATAAGAATTTAATCTTTATTTCTGGGTTCTGTTGTTGCATGATGTATAACTGATGCAAATTCTAAGTAGAGTTGCTTAAATATGTTTCTTTTTTTTTTATTCAACAGGAGGAACTGGATGAATCAGGAGCACCCCCTTTAAAGAAGATATGTACAGGAGAAAATGCTGCTCTGAGATAGCTCATTTATAGTAATTTTGTCAAAATGCACATGATACCTGTCCTCAATCAGATTAGCTAAGCTTTTCGAAATTATTCCAAGGTCGTCTTGACCTATTTACGCAAATGTTACATTTCAGCAAATGAGGAAAAAAAATATTTACTGCAAATCTTTGTTCACTTTTAAAAGTATTTCAAGTCTGCTGTTTTAAGTGATTCCTGAAACGAATCGAGAGGATTTTTCAAACTTTGTGTGGCAAGTTCCTGCTGTTGCAGGCAGTGTGTATTTCACTTCACATGCTGTAAATGTTTTTGGCGACTAACTGTTTCCGATTTATGCAGTCCAACTTTACTTTTGCATGTTTCCACATCCTATCGCTTTGTTTTTTGAGGTTTACAGGTCTTTTTGAAAAAGTGTTAAATGCATAGCTTTCTGCAGATTGATGTGTAGATGTGCCATTTTCTGTTAAACATGACGCCCTTTCTGGAACAGATCTTATTTTGGCTTTTCACATGCAAGAAAAAAAATGCTTATTGAAATATTTATAATATAATTTGCCCATGTTTATATTTGACAGCGTTGTAAACCATAATAAATGCTACTTTCCAATTCAGTTTCAATTCATTGATACTGTGAGGTCGGTATGTGTTCACCATAATGTATTATTCAGTCACAGTACTGTACTGTATTGTATCATAAAGGCAGGGCCTATTGTTTAATCAGACCTGTTCAAAATGGAGCCCAGACAATGGGTTAAGACATTCATTTGATGATTCATTGAGGAATGAATGCCACTGCAGTTTAAACAAATGTTCTACATACCAAATATTTAAATGTATTTTAATATTAAGGAGTTAAATAGATCATATAATCTTGTCATCAGCTGACCTCTAGCCTCTCATTTATATTCAGTATGGGCGTGGTTTACTTGAAGGGGCTGATCCAGTTGACAATAGACAGGCCAGATCAACCAATGAGAGACTGTTAGAACAATTTGATGAAGGCGCGTTCCAGAGAGAGCCAATGAATGTCAAGAGGAGGCGGGACATGCTTGCGACGCTGCTTGCTGCCGGGGAAACGGAGTTCCGAGGGTGTACGGAATTGTGCCGGTGGACTAGAAACTCCCGCCATTTCGACAGGAATTAACCTCTTGATTGATCCACGTTACTTTTTCTTAACACTTGCTTATTCTGTCATCTGATACTAAGAAGCTCCGACAGTGCGAACATGCAGCGAGCACAACTGATGAAGCGAGAACAGGCCTAGTTTGCAAAGACTTGGGATTGTACAACGTGCCAGACCTCCCGCTGAACTGAGCTTTGGCTGTTGCCGCGAGTTTGATTTCGGTGTGGGTTTGCATCCTTTCATGTTCATCCGGAGGAGCTAAAAGTTTACTAACTACACCGAGAGACAAGTCCGGCAACCTGTTTAACATCCAAGACGTCGCGTGAAATCAGCATGGCACTGCTGCTAGATGAGAGAAGAAGGATGCGATGAGGCTGGTGGCAAGAACCGCACTGTTATTGTTTTGCAACGAGATAGCAATCCAGCCTACTAGCTAGTCGGCTAACTTAGCTGCTACACGTTGAGTGCCGGGCCTGCCGGCGGTAACGTGAGACGTGCTAAGATATTTCGGGTCGCTTGCATACATGCTAAGGACATATTATTGTATATTACTGTGCTAGTTTGTTGCTAGAAGATTTGATTTTACCACTGGCACCCGTGCCATCTTTGGATTTGCAATGGCACCGCTTTTAGGCCGGAAACCCTACCCACTGGCTAAGCCGCTAACCGAGCCACCAGGCCCGGGAGAGGAGGTCTACATCATCGAGCACACCAAGGAGGCCTTCAGGAACAAAGAGTATCCTTCAACATGATGCTGATGCTCAGTCTCGATTTGTCGAGCCAGCCGGCATGCTGTATAAGTGGCTTTGTCTACCTGGTTACCTTAAATTGTTGCCTACATAGTCACATGCACAGGACTGTAGAGATGCCTAACGTACCTATTTTGATGCTACCTGACAATTTCCTCCCCATTTATTTTTCCCCCCCGCATGTACACAGTGTACTCTGGATGACAGGCTTGCTAGCTAGCTAGCGTTCCAACCGCTCTGCTAACCAGCTCATTGTAGCTAGCTGGCTAACTCGATAAGCAAAACAACTACACTTTATGTAGCACATAAAACAAGTCACATGCTTAGTTAAATATAAAAAGCTGCTAAAAAACCGTCCTTTCACTTTCAGCTTCCACCGCCCCGCTGTCAGCTACCAATGCTAGCAGGGTTAGCTAGCAAGCCGCTAACGTTAGGTATCCTATTATGTCACAATAGCCGTCTGCCTGTACGGGCTGAGGATGTTGCTCGGCTGGATAGTTAGCAGTTAACGTTAGCCTCTTTGGAGTTAGCTAGCTTTAGCTAACGTTACCGGTGCATTTGTGTTTTTGAGTTGCCAAGAGGATACAACTGTTGACTTAGTACTGTTTATTGATTTAAGGCAACATTTTTGTGTAGATAGCGTGGCTCTGGTGTGATAGTTAGGTAGCTTTAACCACTTGTTTTGGTGTTAATGTGAAAACTTTTAACGTCCGTAACTGTCAGCAAGATTATGACAGCTCAGTGTGACACACGTAGCGCGGAAAGTGGACTTTAGGTCTTTTTATGGCAGCTTAAGTAATAAGTTCAAGTAGATTTGGATTCCTACAGCGATAGAGCTGTGTAAATTCACTTGACTGATTGTCTGTACACTTTAACTTCTGACTATCATCCCATCAACGGCTGTTTGAGGCACAGGCCTCCCATCTACCTTTCCCCGCCATCGCAGTTATAGTAACAGAGAATTGGCTTTGTAGATGTGGTTCACTTAATTGTTGTAGTTTTACAATGATCAGAGGAAACGCAGTCAAACTCTTAATTCTCATCAGCAACCCTAAGAAGTGTGCTAAACTCCACCTAAATTCAGATTTCCAATATGTCAGTGGCCTAGAAAGTTCAGTAAGTGTGTGAATATGAGCTACTCTCAAAGCCAGAAACACGAGAGGTAAGTCTCAAACTTGTGATGTCCTAAGGTATAAGTCTGGAGCTGTTCCATAGACAATGAATGTAAGCCTTATTTCGTGAACCCATGAAATAAGGCTCCAAATGAGCTTTATTCTAATATACTGTTCTCAGTTGTGAAACAAAGTGCACCTATGGACTCGAAACATTTCCCTGGGTGTGGTCATCGATAACATCTTTCCCAATTCATTGTAAATGGAGCAGCATTAGACTTTATACCCTATGACATCACAAATTTGAGTTTTACCACTCTAGTTTTTGGAATTGGGAAAGAATTGCTCATGTTAATTTTTTATTGGACTATCTTAGACTAGTGGTTCCCAACTGGTCCTGCCACAGGGTCCAGATTACTCCTTAGTCGTTATTTTGAGGTCCCTCAGTTTGATACATTCAGTGTCATACTTGCTTCGCCATGTCGTTGAGCTAGTTTGCCGTCTCTGTTGAGTAACTGGCCATTAGTCACTCACTCTACAGCAGGAATCACACTTCAACTTTAAAGCTCTGTGCTGGAAATTCACTTTACTTAAGAATAAAGCATGTACATGTTTGTGAGTCACTTGCGGTCCATATAGAATAAGCCTGCGACCCGTTTTTGGACAGCGACCCACCAGTTGGGAACCACTGTCTTAGACCATAGGTATAACATATGAATTTTAAAATGGCTGTAGTTTCCTTCTAAGTTATTCCACAGAATCTTTGTTCATCTTAAGTAGCCAGGACTGTTTTCCAGCCCCCCTCTCCATCATCATTCTTCCCCATCGCCCCTTCCCTTTTCCAGATTTGCATCGTTAAGGCACCATGTGCAGACTTTTTTGTTTCTTGGAGTATATCCACACATTAAGATTTTGTTGGCCTGAGCCTCTCTTTACATCACTGACATCAGTGCCATTAATTTCTCCATGGACCATGTTTGTCTTGTAATTAGTAAGCACAACATGGAGAAACTGTTTGCATGTGACTGTTGTAATTTCCTTGACAAAATGCCTACAGAGAGTATGAGGCACGCTTGAAGAGGTACAGCGAGCGCATCTGGACATGCAAAAGCACTGGAAGCAGCCAGCTCACACACAAAGAAGCATGGGAGGAGGAACAAGAAGTTACAGAGCTGTGAGTATGACATCCAGAGTTTGTGCATGGACAGCATTTTATCCAACTTGTGAAATAAGAGCCATAGGTCTGTCTAATTACAGTCCACGGTCTCTATGGATAAGCTGTTGTGAAAGTTCTGTGAAGAATACACAGGTACATTTGAGAGGATGGCAGTGCTTTGCATTCAGATGTCCAGTAAAGCTCTGGTTCGCATTAATATGTAAATATATATACCACCAGTCATTATTTAGATGACTAAAACTGCAGATTAGCCTCTCTAACAGCAGCTCAGGAGTGTCACGTAGGAGCCATACTCTCCCAGTGAAGGTCACAAGGCTTGCTGCTTTGCCATGATTGGATAAATCTGGCGCTCCTCCTCTCATTCTATTTAGAGGGTGTGTGATTGAGTCATCCTTGAATCTGCAATAGCCTGGTGAGAGTTCCTTTATCCTGGTCTGTAGAAGTGAAGAGCATAGTCATAAAAGATGCAGAATAGCTCAGCTGATCATTGTCAGCCCGCTTATCACCACCTGGGTTTACATATACTGTGTGTGTATACGTGCTGTCAGTCAGAGGAAGGTGAACCCAACTATATATGTGGCCCACGGAGATGTCACAGCAAAGACAGGACAGAGCATTGCTCAGCTGCCCAGAGCTCATGCCGCTCAGGATCACAGGCTGTATTTAAGCCCTGTCTAATTATAACAGCCAAGAGATTTTACTCCCCCTACTGGTCACTCTCATCCCTTTGTTGCCCTGTTATGTAATGCTCGGCTCCCAGTGACGAATGCATCGCAGAAATCCAAACAATAAGACAGAAATTATGTCGTGAACAGAGTGCATCACACCCATGAACAAATTCAGTATATGTCTGATGTGGTAATGACCTTGTTTGCTGAGCATCAGGACAGTAAAACCAGTGTCTCAGTCTATACTGAATAAAGTGGAACATGCTAATGATGGGATTGCAAGGCACAAACTAAATTATACTTCATCTTTATATATTGTTAAAACTTTGTAGTACTAACTGCTGATCATTTTCTGTGTGCAGGCTTCAGGAGGAGTATCCCCAGTGGTTTGAGAAGCCAGTCCTGGAGATGGTCCACCACAACACAGTGTCTCTAGACAAACTGGTTGAAATGGCCTGGGTGGAAATCCTCACCAAGTACGCTGTGGATGAAGAGTGTGACTTCCTGGTCAGTTTGACGTCTTTACTTTCTAAACTTAACATATTAGACACTTTAAATTATTGCGGCTTGTTTATCAAAGCTTATTTACATATTTAGATTCACACTTGGCCTCCTACGCAGCAGTTGGTTTCGGTTCTTGTAAAATGTGTTAGGAAATTATAATCACTCTTTACGATCACACTTACATCACCAAGTCTATTATGACTTTGTGCTAATTTAAAATCTAAACGATACCCATCATCTGTGGTAGTGCAGAGGTAAGCAGGTGTTTAACTGAACACTTTCTCTTGACTTTTGCACCTCAGGTGGGGAAGGACAAAACTTTGCAAGTGAAGGTGGTGAAAGTCCATCCCCTAGAAAACCCAGAAGGGGAGACAGGAGAGAAGAAGCTTGAAGGCGCCTGTGACTCTCCATCCAGCGACAAGGAGAACGCAAGTCAGGAGAACCAGAGGAAGGAACCTCCTCCACGAGAAGAGGAGAACAGGAGGGAGAGTCTCAGTGAGTACCAGTCGGTGCACACAGTAATGGTGTAATTATTGTTTGTAGACTCAGAATGTTTAAACTGTACCAGCTCTGTTATTTCCATTTAAATTTCAACCGCTTTTATTTGTATGTTGGGGGGGAAAGAGTCTCATATTTTTTCCACATGATATTATTTGATTTCCTATCAGGTGACAGAGCACGGCGTTCACCAAGGAAACTTTCTACTGCCATGAAGGAAGAGAAGAAGAGATGGGTGATGCCCAAGTTCCTTCCTCATAAGTACGACGTGAAGCTCATCAGTGAGGATAAGGTTCGTATCCTGTTGTCAGTAGTCAAAAAAAAAGTGTCATAACATCTTTATCTTCTTCTTCAAAAAAAGACTTACTCTTCTTTGCTATGATTAATGATATTTGGTGCCTTGGTCTGCACCCGGTTTCTCAAAATCCCACGGGTGGTTTGTGATCTTTTGAGGTCTACACAGCATTTTTGAAAAAAGTTGACGCCCAATCTTCCTCCCCATCTTGTCTCATAGGTGATTAGTGATGTTCCAGTTGACAGTCTTTACAGAACGGAGCGCCCTCCAACCAAGGAGATCATGCGCTACTTCATCAGGCACTATGCCCTGAGGCTGGGCACGGGAGAGAGCGCTCCGTGGGTGGTTGAGGACGAACTGGTGAAAAAATTTAACTTGCCCAGCAAATTCAGTGACTTTCTTCTTGATCCACACAAGGTAATTTACTCACTGTGATTTGTTTTGGGGTATTATTTGATTCTTTTTTTAATGTTGCTTGTTCTTGGCTCACAGTGTTTTTTTTTTTTTTTTCCTACAGTTTTTAGCAGAGAATCCCTCCGCAAAGCGAAAGAGCTTGTCATCTCTAGAGGGTAAACCTAGCAAGAAGCTCAAGACCTCGGACACACCAGGAGAGGATTCAGGAAATGAGAAGGGAGAGAAGAAAAGGAAAAGGAAGAAAGACTCTTTAGGCCCGCCCCTTAGTCCGACAATTTGGGGCCACATGCAGGTGAGTTGGCTTGTACGCACATTATCCCAGTTAGGTATTACTCTATGAATATGGGTTATCCCTTTTTAAAAGTCAAAGCTTTGTTTAATGAACTCCTGTTGGTTTTGTTTCAGAAAATAAAAATGAACGGCTCCCCACTCAACGTAAAGAATTCGGGATCACCAAAGAAAGGAGAAGGCAAAGGCTTGGCTCCCTCCACTCCAAAATCAGGCAGGAAGTCCGGGGAGAAGAAAGAAGGAAAGAGAGCTGGAAAAAGTGGTGATAAGAAGCTCAATGTCCTTAAAGCTTCCAAAAAGGAGGGTAAAGCTGGTGCTAAGACACCGAAGATGAAGCAGATGACTCTGCTGCATCTGGCTAAGAGCCCCCCTGCTGGGAGCCCTAAGAAGAGAGCCCGCAGTACTGGCATGGGTACACCTAAACTGGGGAAGCCACTGCACCCGATGGCTCTCCACCTCCTACGTTACTATAAGGAGAACAAGGGCAAAGAGGACAAAAAGAACTCCCTGTCCTCCCTCATCTCCAAGGCCGCAAAGACCTTGTCCCCAGATGATCGTGGCCGGCTGCCACCGGAGCTCAAGGAGCTGGTGCAGAAACGCTGGGAGCTACTGGAACAGAAGAGGCGATGGGCAGCCATGAGCGAAGAGGAAAAGCAGGAGGAGATGAAGAAAAGGCGCAAGGAACTCAAAGAGAAGCTGCGAGAAAAGGCCAAGGAGAGACGCGAGAAGGAGATGCTGGTCCGCCGCGAACAATCACGCAGATACGAGGACCAGGAGATCGAAGGCGGCAAAACCCTGCCAGCATTTAAACTTGTAGACATGCCTGAGGGGTTGCCCAACACTCTGTTTGGTGATGTGGCTATGGTCGTAGACTTCCTTCACTGCTATGCAGGGCTGCTGATGCCGGAGGACCAGTATCCCATCACCGCAGTGGCTCTGATGGAAGCACTGGCCGGGGAGCGGTCTGGCTTCCTCTACCTGAACCGCGTTCTGGTGGTGCTGCTCCAGACGCTGCTGCAAGACGAGCTGGCTGAAGGCTACAGTGAGCTCGATATGCCTTTATCTGAGATCCCCCTTACCATGCACTCTGCGTCGGAGCTGGCACGGTTGTGCCTGCGACCATGCGACGCTCACGGCGAAGAGAGCGGCCAGGGCTCAGTGGACTCTGGGGGTTTGGGGGGCTTTGATGATGTGGTGACCAGTGAGTTCTTGGAGAGGCTGGAGACAACGGAGGTGTTTGAGCTGAGCCCTGAGGAGAAGGTCAGCCTGCTGGTGGCACTGTGCCACCGTATACTCATGACATACTCAGTTGAAGACCATGTGGAGGCAGTGCATCAACGGTCAGCTGAGGTGTGGAAGGAGCGTCTGGCAATGCTGAAAGAGGTCAATGACCGCAAGAGGGCAGAGAGGCAGATGCGGAAAGAGATGGAGGGCAAAGGTAGGTGGAGATCACCAAAGTTCTTGACCTGCAGTTTTTAATGCAAGAGTGAATGTAATAAGATTAAATACTCTAAATCATCTAAAGCCTTTCGTTAGTCTTTTATCGGCATCCCCAAAATGTAGTCACAAGTTGATGCCAATATATTGATCTGTTTTTTTCTTTTGGGCTCACAGGCGAGAAGAAGAAAGAGGGTGGGGCTAAGAAGGAGAGCAAAAAAGAAGTAAAGGTGGAGCCAGAGGACATGATCAGCTCTGTGAAGAATCGGCGGCTGATGGTCATGCAGGCCAAGAAGGAGAAGGAGGAGATGGACAGACAGAACAAAGGTAAACTTTGTAGGAGAGAGTGCAGCATATGATCCAATTTGAAATGTGCCATTTAAGAAATGTAAAACTGACAAGCTTAATTGCAAATGTACCTGTTTTAGATTTTGTTTTCTCAGTACTTAGGTTCTCATTTCAACCACTGCCAGTATATCATTTGTCTCATAATTCTCAAATCAGTATACTTCACTCTTATTGTGTTATTCCCCCAAAGAGCGCATGGAGAAGGAGGCCGAGGAGGAGCGGATGCGTAGACAGAGGGCCGCTGTAGAAAAGGCCTTTCAGGATGGTATAACCAAAGCCAAACTAGTCATGCGCAGGACCCCACTGGGTACAGACAGAAATCATAACAGGTTAGTGCTGCACACCACTGTCTATACACAAATAAATGTCATTTCTTTGAGTACCTTAATTATAACCACGGTTTCTTGGTGTTTTTGTTCAGATACTGGCTTTTCTCTGATGTGGTTCCTGGTCTGTACATCGAGAAAGGCTGGGTGCATGAAAGCATCGACTACAACTTCACCCCTCCACCAGAGGAAAAACCAGCTGAGCCCGAGGTTGAAGAGGAAGAGGACGGTGAGTCGGCTGCACCTCAGGATTCACAAGGTACAGTAACTTAGCGTGAGTTATCCCCATCAAATTGTGTGTGTTTATGTTAAAATATCTAAAATGTGTTTTGGTTTGTTATTTTTAACTTTGTAGTGACATTTTTTTGTATTTCTTTGATAAGTAATTGCAGGAGCTGAAAAGGACGATGGCAGTATAGATGGTGCTATTAGTGAGGGCGCCCAGCAGGGGGCAGCAGTAGACATCTGCATAGAAACCACCATTCCCAATCAGGGGCAGAATCTCTGGTAAGAGCTTTGTGTTTGTCTTCCTCTCTTTCATTTGATCGGTTTCATCTTTGTCTCTTTCACACAGTCTCTCATGCTAATGTTCCTGCCTCTGAACACAGGTTCGTGTGTGACACCATTCCCGAGCTGGAGGAGCTGGTGGAAAGTCTTCATCCTCAGGGGGTTAGAGAGAGTGAACTGAAGGCGAAGATACAAAGCAGGTGCGTGCACTCTCATTGTAACAGATAATTACTTTAACAAACATGTGGCCATCCAGCCTTGCAGCGCTGCTGAAGCATTAGCTGGTTTCACTAGCTTTTAGAGAGGCTATTTAAAGTTTTTGCTTTGCTTTTGTGTGCAGCAGCAAGCTTGTAGGTTATGAAAAAGTAAGTCCACAGCAAAGTATGAGCTATAGTGTTTAAAAAAGAGCAAACAGACTGCATTGATTTAAACTAGACAGCAGTGATGGAGTAAATATGAAGCTGAAGACAAAGCTGTCTCCTCCCTGTTTCAGGTATCGGGACATCCTCCACTCTATCCATCTGGCCCGTAAGGGCAAAATGGGCCTCAGGACCTGCGATGGCTACGCAGAGCTGCTCAATTACCTGCGCAGTGACATCCAGGAAGTAGCCTCACGACTCCAGAAGGGAGGCCTCGGATACCTGGATGACAACGTAGACATCGAAGATCAGGTGATTAGTCTGTCTGGCTTCATACAGTATCAGTCACCTTGAAGTTTCCAATGTGTGTTCACTGAAGACTTAAGAATTCTTTCAGATTGAGCAATCGTGTTTAACCTTCTGTCACCACCTGAAATATTTCGTCCTTGTCAGGATGTAGGCATGAAACATTTGAAAGGAAAAATATGATGTAGTGAAGATGAAAGGATATGCAACACACCAAGGCTCTAAAATGTTTACTCTTGAGTTACACTAGGTTACATTTCAAAGGACCAATCTGTAACTTTATATGCTAAAATATTACAGATATATGTAATATAGTTGTGTTTACAAGATTAATGCTATACGAGAAATATCATAAAACTGTGTTACTGATGTCATAGCTCATATAGTATGTCTGTGTTGTCAACAAATCTTTGTGGTTGTAACTCATCTGTTTGTTTCATCCTCTGTTCACAGTTGAAAGACATGGAGAGCTTGAAAGACTTCGGTGAGTGCATCATCACCATTCAGGCCTGCGTGATCAAAAAGTTCCTGCAGGGCTTCATGGCCCCCAAGCAGAAGAAGAAGAAGAAGCAAGGCGGGGAGGAAAGCAGCAGCAAGGCTGAGGAGGTGGATGATGAGAAGAGACTGGCAGAAGAGGCTAGGGTAAGAGAACAGAGTCGCAATGGTAGTGTTCAGTTTGAAATATTTGTCTCATAGGTGACAGGGTCCATCATAATGCCACTTGATGTTGTTGAAATAGGGGTTTTAGCTGGGGAGACTTGCGTGGTTAGTAAAGTCATTATGGTCATAATTCTAGGTGAGAAGCACTAGTAATAATAAGTACTTTTAAAATCCATAAATTAGACACACAGACTAATATTCATACACAAACAGAGCTACGACCATTAAAAAGTCTTTATGGAAAGTTCTGCTGAGTTTAAACATGTCTGGGCTTTTCCTCTCAGGTGGCGACGGCGGTAGAGAAGTGGAAGACCGCAATCCGAGAGGCCCAGACCTTTTCCCGCATGCACGTCCTGCTGGGAATGTTGGACGCCTGCATAAAGTGGGACATGTCTGCCGAGAACGCTCGCTGCAAAGTCTGTCGCAGGAAAGGTAAGGACAGTTAACAGCTGCTGTCTCACTCATTTGGTCTCAGAGGAGGGAATTGGCTGTAAGTAAAATGTGCATCACAGGTTATTTGTAGCCAGCGAGAGCCTTTATGGACGCAGAAATACTTTTGTGGTAACATTGCTTTCTTTGTTAAAATAAAAACTACAGGATAAATAAGATCACCCCAGATCTCCTAAACAGAACTACAGCACCACGACTGGCTCCTGTCTGGTTTCTTTTTTTCCTCATAAACAAAGCGTCAGTTCTTATTCACAGGTGTGCTGGATTGTTGAGATGCAGTTTCAGTGAAGCAGTGCTGTACTACTATCCTTCTGCTTCCTGTCTAGTGCTCAGGCAGAGGCCGTTTGTGCTGAAGCTGATGGAGACTAGACCCAAGTCCAGACAGGGCCGCAGCCACAGGCTCAGAGCAGCACAGGCTAGTTGTGTCAGGCAGGTCTACATACAGAGCCAGCAGGCCCGCAGGCCAACAGGTGAAACTGTAGTGGTAAGATGAGGAGAAAAACTTGCACAAACACATGAGATGCTTGAGTTTTGAGGGAGTAAAGACTACGAGAAAAAAAATGTGGGCAGAGTGAATACATTTTAGATAAAATCAGGAAATTGTTTTGGAAACAGTCCTGTAATAAATAATGATCTTTCAGGTGACGATGAGAAACTTATCCTCTGTGATGAGTGCAACAAGGCCTTCCACTTGTTCTGTCTGCGACCGGCCCTGTACCGCATTCCTGCTGGAGAGTGGCTGTGCCCGGCCTGCCAGCCTACTGTGGCCAGACGTGGCTCCCGCTCAAGGTAACTGTCCGCCTCACACTTTGTCACTGTCCTCCATTGTAGATGTAAGCAGCTGCACAACACTGGGGAAACTATACAGAGTTCATGTAAATAATGTAGAAGTAGCATTTAGTCTGTCTTTAGATTGCTAAAAGTAAATCTTGTTAGATGTGTGCATTGAAAGTAGGGTTGTGTACAGTCACATTTAAACCAATACCTGCACCGGTGCTGGTTCCTCAAATTTGGTGCAGACTAGTACCCAGTGGTACTTTTTTTTTCTTCTTGGTACTTTACTCTTTCTGTAGGCTAATAACAAAAAATCAGTAAGCTGCAGTCAACAAGCAACAGTGCTCATCTTTTCTTATCACACAGTGTGACAAGAAAAGGGTGTTTCTGTGTGCCTGCTTGTCTGTGTGTATTAGTGTGTGTTTCTGCTAATCTCTCGCTCACCGTTAAGACACAATTGACAAATGTGTTCAATAAGTACATCATTCAAAAGACACAATCACAAACAGCAGTGATACCGATCTATTTCTGTAATAAAATATAAAAGAAAACCGACCAGATAGACTGAAACCGTCGGTGCTGCAGTGACAGTTTTGGCTCCTTCACGGCCTGCTTCCCGGCTTCAGGACATTTCGTAGTGCTTCAGCCTTCTTAGACTTGGAACCTAGTGGCTCTGCGGAGCGCTGTTGTCTCCACTGCAAAGCACTCCAGCCCGTTAGTTCTACAGGCAGCCTCCCGCCTTTTGTAGCGCTTTGCAGTGCTTCTGCCTCCTATCTGAACCTGGCATTCTCACCCAGGTGTGCTTTTAGGTACTGGAATTTGGCACTGATTGATTTAATGTGAATAAGTACTCAATAGTACCAACGCAATTTGGCCAGTACCCCTCAAAGTACAGAGTTACTTGATACCCAACCCTAATAGAGAAAATATGAAATATGTCTCCATCAAAAATGACTATAGACACGATGAAGCTGGATAAAGTGTCCTTACATGATACTCATGCAGGTCTCATGTACAAACGTCAGGTCCACTTTTGTTTTTAACTGCATTCTTAAAGCTGCAGCACTCCCGTCACTGCTCATCACCCCTGTCCCAAAATTTCAGGTTAAAGAAAATGGCAGAGCAGGGCTTGAGTATTAGTGAAGCATATTATTCTACACGTTATGAAGCCAGTATTTTTCCCAATTTAACAAAACCTCCACAGTAAATCCTGCCTCTCCTAAGTCTCTGTAATTTGTGTGAAAGATTTTTCAAATTCAGTCTCTCCATTGCAGGAACTACAACCAAGACACAGATGAAGATGAGGACGAGGAGGACTCTGAAGAAGAGGACTCTGACGAAGATGAAGAGGATGAGGAAGAGAACGACTATAAAGCCATGGGGCACAGCTGTGAGTATCAGCAAGAGAAAATTAAGCCCAGGTTTCACAAAATCGTCTCGGCTCAATGACTGTTCACCTTTAGCGTTTCAACCAGGATAAGTTAAGTGTTTCCGTCCTTTTGGACTTTGTGTCACCAACCTTAAACTGGAATCTTTGCATCAAAGACACTGTGGTGTGAACCAAAAAGAGAAAACCATAAATTCATCGAGCTGTCCAGAAAGATATGTCACTCATTCTACTCGGTTTTGGAAGACGGAGGGGTCCTTGGTGCTGAAGGTTGGGAATGAGAGGAATGCTGACGGGGAATTTGTCCCCTGTCCTCTGCCTGTCTCCATTGTCTATGTGTTGTCATGTAGCACAGCTCAGGTCTGGACCTTTTGCTTTGAAGCCATGTCTCACTCTGGCTTCACTTGGAGTATGTGGCAGGATGATCCCCTCTGTCAGTTCAAGCCTGCATGTCAAGGATAACGATTAAGAGGTTTTATGCGCTGATGCTGAATAGTTCAAGAGAGGATCGCAGTGCACGGCTCTCATTTCTAGCGTTAGACTGTGATAGTCTGCAGCATTACACACTGGGATCGGTCTGATACAAATTAACTTAACAAGAAGCATAAATGGTTAAATAAACATCACTTTCAAACAACAGCCTCATTATATGAATCCCCTATGTGCAGTCTGCGCTACATGAAAAGTTAAAGGAATACTTCACCCCCTAAATGAGCATTGTGTATCACTTACTCACCCACGTTATGTTAAATTTGTGAAGAAAACTCCACAGTGAACGAAGAATCCAAAATTGGAGAAAATTCTTGATGAATTGACATCGCAGGCGACCACATTTAACAACAGCAAAACTACCTTTAGACATCTGTTTAAGAACTCTCGCTCAGCTCGTGCAGCATATTAAAATTCCTATAAACAGCGCAGGTGCACTACACGTCCGTGTGAGACTGTATATGCAAAAATGTTTAACAGTAAGGTGTTTTGGAGTACTGAGCATATGATTGGATAAAAAACACTTGAGTTGAGGGTTAAATTTGGTTACACATTACAGTATGTCGGATTTTAATTGATCGTTTCCAGATTTTTCCCTCTGCCTTTTTAGTGTCTATAGGAATGTTGGTGTTTCCACTGTTGCTTCCTTGTTCGTGTTGTCCTGATCACCTCTCTGTATTTCTTCACAGTGAGACCAAGGAAGAAAAACAAGCAGTCTTCGTCTCGACAGAAAAGTTCAAAAAGTAAACCCAAGAAGCAGTCGTCTTCAAACAGTCAAAGCAGCAAACAGCGGACAGGCCCCAACAGCCCTGCAGACATAGATGAACTGGTAAGATGCCATCAGGACATACAGAGAAGTAAAACAGGAGATAATCTATGTTTTAGAAACCTACAGACATTGTTCGTGTGCGATGTTTGCAGGTACGGCAGAGTTCCCTGTCGGGAGTGCGCAGGCAGGCGCTGGAGCTGGAGAGGTGCGAGGAGATCCTCAAGAAACTGATGAAATTCCGCTACAGCTGGCCTTTCAGGTGAGCGAAGGACACCGTCTTTATGTTTGAATGGACAGTTAGTTTATTAAGTAGGGTGGAGCAGCACTAACTATATGAGTGAGACAAATGTCAACACCCTGGAGTCGATGAATTCAATTTGAAATTCCAGTGTTGTGGCAACGCTACGTTCTACCTGAATGATTTTTAGATATCATGAATTATTATGATCTGTAGTTTGGCCCTCCTCTCACACTCTGCTCCTCTTCCAGGGAGCCTGTGTCCCCCGAGGAGGCAGAGGACTACCTGGACATCATCTCCCAGCCCATGGATTTCCAGACCATGCTGGGAAAGTTCAGCCAGGGCTCCTACCGTCACGGCCAGGATTTCCTGGAAGACATGAAGCTCGTCTTCTCCAACGCAGAGGAGTACAACCAGCAGGGCAGCACCGTGCTCTCCTGCATGGTCAAGACAGAGCAGACGTTCACTGAGCTGCTCCAGAAGCTGCTGCCTGGCCTCAGCTACCTCCGCCGGCGATCGCGCAAACGCGTCAGCCAAGCCCCTGCAACTTCTGAGGAGGAGGAGGAGGAGGAAGACGAGGAGGAAGAAGAAAATGAAGACGAAGAGGAGGATGAAGAAGAGGAAGAGGAACCCAAGAAGAAGATGCAGAACGGCAAATCAAACAGGAAGAAAACCCGAAATGCTCGGGGACGGAGGGACGAGGAGAGCGAGAGTGGCGAGGAGAATGAGGAGGAGGAGGATGATGATGAGGAGGAAGAGGAGGAGGAGGAGGAGGATGATGATGATGATGATGATGATGATGGCAGGAGGAGAAGTAAGCGGACCTCTGCAACCTCAGGCAGGAAGGATTACAGGGAGCAGGATAGCGATGGCGAGCGGGACACACGGAGAACTCGTCAGCGGGGGGGCCAGGGCGACGCCGGGGGGGCAAGCAGCGACGAGGACCGGTCCAGCCAGCAGCGACATTCCAAGAGACAGAAACGCTCGTGAAGTCCAGGGTGCTTTTTTGTTTTTGTTTTTGTCGTCTCTCTTTGCTTTAAAAATTTCTGTCCCGCTCCTCTGAAAATGATCAAGAGCCCATCTCCTCCACCTCCTCTTCCTCCTCACAGCCAGCGGGACTTAATCCTCAGAAGGACTTTGTTTTTGTGTTTATTGAATTTCTGTTCATATTTTGGAAAGCGACAAAAGAAAACTGATTTATATTTGTATCTTGTTTAATATTGGTGATGTTTATTTTCCCCAACCAAGAAAAATTAGACATTTGAGATGACTGACGGGTCCTCGTAGCTCTTAAGACTCTGATTCGTTAACAACCTCACACACACACTTGTAATCTGACTTAAAATGTTGTCCTGTGAACTGCTTTCTCAAACACCAGTGTAATCAGAGATCTTTCTTCACTCTTGACACATGTAGTCCAGCCATCACTTTACTGGGGTGTCTATCTGTAAAGTGTTTGTCCCACCCACGTCTTTGTTACAAGTCATGGTGTTTAGTACTTCTTTGTCAGAGACATGGTGTCCACGCAGCCGAAACCCTCTGGAAAATCTTTCTCGGCTGATGATGAACTTTTCCCGTCACCTGTAAATCACTCTTCCTACCAAGCATCTTGACACCACCTTTGGTTAAATGCAACTCTATAGATGAACATGATAGGATTCTCACTAGTGTTAGTATGTATGTTTTTCTAGCCCAGGTGCAGATTTGTTGTCAAAAGCCGAGTCGAAACTGCAGATCACAGACGTAGTCGCATCACTTCAGTGCTAAAACACAAGTTTCATCTCAGCTCTTGGTGCCAAGATGTGTTCAAAAGCCGGGACCCGACTCGGCGTCTTGCTCTTTGCGTGTAGATCCGACCAGCCTTTTCCTTCTCTGCAGTGCCCTGCCACTTTAAACGAACCGGTACCTCAATGCTCCGTCAGTTTGCACTCCTCCTGTGTAAAGTGCACCTGTTAATGCCAGCAGCTGCAGGACCAGAATTTATTGAAAAAACAAAAAACATTTGTAAACAGTGTTTAAAAACAACAAATGTGATGTTTGTTAAGAAAAATGGGCATTTTTGAATATTTGATATATTTTGCACATTTTATTTGGTATTGTAAATGATAAACCTGTTGATCTTAATCACATCAAATAAATGGCAAGGTTGAACCAGGGCTCTCCTAGTCGATGCAGAGGACATGTCAAAACTTGTTTTTACTTTTTATTGTCGCAGCAGAAATAGTTGAATTAGTCACTTGTACATTTTGTAACCCTGAAGTCACAGATTTAAATGGATTCAGTGACACAAAGTGGGTGACACGGCTCCTGAGAGGCAAATGAAGGTTTCCCTGCATGTCCTGGTTCAGCCACCAGGTGGTGCTCTGTTCCTGCACTCTGATTATTTGTCCCAGCAGTTCCCAAATCAGTCAGTGTCAGTGCTGGACTGCTGTAACTCTGCTTTCTGTGCATACTGATCATCAAAGGACAGGAGCTTCATAGTGCTAGTGTGTTTTGTGACACAGGGCAGGAACACTACTGCAGCTAATCGATGACATTTTTGAATCAGACACGAAACAAAAACCTTTTGAATGTGCTTAAGTTTCTGTAGTTTGTGGCAAGGTTTGCCAGCGATGTATATGTATACATATATATACTGATGAGGCAGTGGTTGGTTTGCCCTCTTCTGTCTGTACTGTGCTGTGCTGTGCTCCAGTGTTTTTTCTAGTGCTGTTATCATCAAGACCTTCCTGATTTCATTTGGCCACTGATTGTTTTCCCCCCTTTTTATTATTTTTGTTTAAATTTGGCTTTGTTCCTGACATGGTTAGTTGTTAAAACCACTTTTGCAATTATTTGACATTTCAACAAACGGACAAAAAGGTGACTGCCCCTCACAAGTCGAGACCTGACTGTAAATGCTTTCTTTGTTCTTGGAGGAACTGCAAAGTCTTTTACACTTCCTTTTTTTATATATATATTTATAGTCTCTAAAGCTGGGTTTGGGCAGGTGCAGAGGATTCACATGTAAAGAATTTCCAATAAAGGCTATGGACGAAGACCGTAGTTCTCCCTGTGTTATTTGCGTTGAGCTGATGAGCGTGCCCCGGTCAGACAGACAGACATCACTGCCATCTGTAAAACCTTGTGATAAGACGATGATTGGGGAGGAAAACGGGTTAGCGGTGACCACCGACTGATGTCTAATTTTACTTTTTAATAAAATATCAAACAGTTGTCTTTACGCTGTGGTGTGGAGTCTTTTCTCAGAAACATCTTCATCTTCAAATAGAAGCCAAGTCTCCTTTAAATGTGTGTGTCAGAGCCAGAGGAGACATTAAAGATAGATTGGTTCATTATTCACAGAGAACGATGAGCAACTTGGACCTCAACTGTTCCATGAAAACATTTTTATTGGAAAAGGTAAAGCTTAAAGGGACAGTTCACCCCCAAATCAAAACTACATATTTTTCCTCTTGCCTGTAGTGCTATTTAACAGTCTACAGTGTTTCAGTGTGAGTTGCCGAGTATTGGAGATAGTGTCGGTAAAGATGTCTGCCTTCTCTGAAATATAATGGAACTAGGTGGGACTCGGCTTGTGGTGCTCAAAGCGCCCACAAAATACATTTGAAAAACTCAACAGCAATGTCTCTTTCCAGAAATCATGACCTGGTTACTCAAGATAATCCATAGACCTTGTTGTGAGTAGTTTTATGTTGGAACTATTTTCTTTCTAGCGAACTACACCCTCTAACCATATCACTGCGCAGAAGGAAGCGTGTATCTACTGCTAGCTCACCTAGCACCACTGATCTAGCTAACGTCACGAGCATGAGCCGAGCACACTTCCCTCTGAGCAGTGGTACAGTTGGCTGGTGTAGTTCAGATGAAAGAATTAGTTTCTACCTGAAACTGCTCAGAACAAGGTGTGTGGATTATTTTTAGTAACCACAGGCCTGTACTACGAAGCAGGATTTGGAGTTAGCGAGGTAACGCAAAGGTTATCTCTGGGTTTTCAGCACTATGAAAATGGTTCTCTTTTTACTGGGACAAATCACCATGGTAACTTATGCTGAACAGCTAACCTGCTCCGGAGCAGGTTAAGTTCAGAGTGTTGGATCACAGCCTGTCAACACCCCGACCTCTGACCAATCAGATCACTGAGTCTCAGGTAAACAAAGAGTAGCCTATATGTTGTTGGAGGTCAGTAGTAGGTAGGTCACTTCTTTGATTCAGGGCTCTATTTCCATTGGTTTTTAAACAGAGCTTCTAGCAAACACAGAGATCATTTACAACACTAAACACATGATTTTAGCAGGATTTAATTTCTGCAAAGTTTATATTAGTTCGCAGAGACACTCTGATTCCATCACCACAGCTCAGAATAACATGAGACACCTGTGTGATGAGAACTAGGAAAAAATATATGTTATTAGAAAAATCCACACACTCTTAATTGGCTCCCATTATTATAAATGCCACATTTCGGTCAGACAGACCTCATCAGTCATTAACTAGGCTACTTTTCCATCCTTTACTTTCATAGCAGGAACAGTCTGGCATCACTTTAAAGTGTTTTATGTGACATGTTCAGAGCAGTTTCATCATCATCCATCATCCAAATATAGCCTAGCGATACCTACACATAATATAAGACTCAGCTGACGGTGACTTTTTGGATAGTATTTTCAAAATGTCCATGTTTTCGCATTGTTTACATCCCACACCACTGACATTTATTGTCTCGTAGCCATAAACATTTTCGGTACCGTTTCATCTCATATCATAAGAAGCAGCCTATTTCATTTATGGTTCTGATGATGTTGCCCCGCCTCCTTCACATGAATGTGCGCGTGGCTGGATAGGAAAACCCAGAGTTGACTGAACTAGTTGATAACCAGCTTTGCAGTACCGCTTACCCAAACGGCCAATGTTAGGGTTAATCAAGTCAGATAACAAAAAGATTTCCTGGCTAAGTTGATCTGGCTTCATAGCACAGGCCTCTAGTCATGATTTCTGGAAAGAGATACTGTTTTTAAGTTTTTCCAACTTTTTTTTTGGCATTTCAAGCATCACAAGCCAAGTCCCATCTAGCTCAATTATG
Organism: Epinephelus lanceolatus; assembly: GCF_041903045.1. Taxonomy (NCBI): domain Eukaryota; kingdom Metazoa; phylum Chordata; class Actinopteri; order Perciformes; family Serranidae; genus Epinephelus; species Epinephelus lanceolatus. Next base: position 33,410,202 of record NC_135737.1, read on the forward strand.
TTAGAGAGAAGGCAGACATCTCTATGACCGATATCTCCAACACTGTACAACTCACACCAAAACAATCAAGTTTGATAAATAGCAGGAGAGATAAGAGGAAAAATATGTATTTTTGATTTAAGGGTGAACTGTCCCTTTAAAATGGATACGTTTGGCTGTATTCCATATTCATGCTTTGTAATTCACCTAAACTGACCTGTAAGGTGCAATATTAATAGCCTTGTTGTATCCAGTTGACCAGCAGAAACACAAAATCTAAAGCAGTACAAACCATGTCACGTTTGGCCAGCAGAACACTGTGGACACGTGAAACCTTAGATATTTACACAAGGCTATTACAGTGTCTAGACTGCCATTGAATGTGGCTTTGAGGTTGTTTATGGACCAAACTAACGACTTTGCTGCACTCAGTGGTCCGAGCCCGTTTCACACGGAGCTCTCTCCACAAAAATGTGCTCGTACAGGTAATATCTGGCAGCGGTGATGACTACTGGAAAGTCCCATAGTTACATACCCATGATAAGAGTGTGTCCGTGATGTATGGAGCAGAGGAGAGTGCAAGGAGGATCTCGTGAAATATCTGCTGAAGTGCTGACAGCCTCTGAGCCATCTGTAATTTGGCAACAGGTGTAGAGGCTAAGATGGATCAGAGTAAAGGTCAGAGGTGTGAAAAGTCAGTGGAAACGTAGCACTTGATTAGTGACCGCTCAAGCACGGCGGCAGCTGCATTCAGCTATAATAAACCTAAAATGATGTTTCACTTTGTTTTATTAACCACAAAACATTTCATTTTTTAGAGTATTTTCCTCCACGCCAACTCCTTAGCTCTCATTTTTAAAATGAAAATGTCATTTCTCTCCGTCTTTCCCAGAAATCTTTAACTTCAGCATTTGGAGCCATAAAAGAAGAAAGAGTGTGCAGGTCCGTGATCTTGACCCACAAGAAACGAAGTTAATGGCAGATTGAGGACATTATGAGTTACAAGCCCCAAGGCGTTGGAGGGAAATCGCAGCTTTTTGTCTGTTTTGATGTTATTTCTGAGACTTAATGCTGACTGAATCGCTGTGACAGCCAGTTTTGGTGACTGGCTGTTTTGGGAAAAGGAGCCAAAACCAACTTAACATTGTTATGTACCAAAATGAACTCACTCTCATGATTCGAGTGAACTTCTAATGAACTCTAGCCTCTTTAGCATTCAAGAACTTGTTGTTAACTTGAATAAAGTCGTGATATATGAACTTCTAGGAGTCTGGTGGATCTATCAGGGTCTTTCCAGACTAATGAAACATGTTGCAAGTATTGTTCATTCCTCACACGGAGCATCCTACGCAGTGAAATATGGTTGAGACATGCATTAATCACCCAACTTTTACTCCCTGTTGAGGTAAAAGAAATCAATGACTGCACATGCTGCCATGTTGCATGAGAGGAGCTCTGGAGTTTTTATGGGTAACAAAACTGAGAGGTTCAGAAATAGTTTAAATACAGTTACATGATGGGAAAGATTCCTACATAAAATGCATAGCTGTCCTGCACATCCAAAGTCCATTTAAGGCAGGTGCTGAAGACAGCAATAAAACATGAAGTAACGTCAGCACACTGTAGCTCCCTTTAGTGCAATTATTGTGCAGACATTTCGTCATGTTTTCTAGAATCCTATATGCAGAGTTACTTATTTATAGCAATGCTAGCAGCATGGTTTTAGGGACTTTCACTGCGACAAGTGAAGGCCATGTTTGTGGTTTTGAGTGTCTTGACAGCTAGTGAATGGTTTGCCATGACAGTCATGCCCTCCTTGGGCTAAATTTTAATTTTACTTTTCTTTAAGTGCAATCATCAGGTTTGATTGATTTTGTCCAATACTTCGTGACCAACTGCCTGCAATGCTTTGCGTTCAGCACTTATTGGGCCATAAACTGTTTAAGATAAGGGACGTAGCTGCCGTGATGTCACCCATTGGTGTGTGGACTCCTGTTTGGAATCCTTGAGTTTGGCATTTTGGCTGTGGCCATCTTAGATTTTTGGAGCAGAAGGGATCATATCTGAACAAGAGGGTTGACTGAGAGCCTGAGGACACTATCCACAGAAAGCCTGTCACTCGAAGCGGCCACGCCCTTGATTGTACGTAACTTTAAAGGGGCTCTAAGGGAAAGCATATGAGTTGTCTGGATACGGTTGTCATCATGAAGGCAGCTAATGGTGCTAACTCAATAAACAGTGCTACTAGGGGAGTATCATTGGTAACCACCATATCAGCACAGAGCAAAGCAGCATTGTATCAGACACAATGGTGGACTCACAAATGCAGACTGAGACAAAATCCAAAGTTCAGGGTTTTTAATACAGTTCGGGTCAGTACACGAAAGGCAGTCAGCCCAGCAGAGGTAACCAACTCAACAGGCAAAAACTCACTGGTCTGAATACGAAAAAAAGTGAATCTCACGAGGAACACACTAGGAAGAACGCCGGAAAGCTCACACAAAGGACAGGACAATCAAGCAGAGAACAAAAGGAAGACACAGACTTATATACACTCTGACAGGGGAGATAATGAGACACAGGTGAAAGCAATCAGACAATCAGGGCAGTGGGAAACTTGACAGGACATGGGGAGACAAACAACAGACTTTCAAAATAAAACAGGAAACAGAACATCACATTCAAACCCTGACACACTGATTAGCTAGCCATATATGCTAACATGCACACATGACTGCACAACAAACTGACTTCATGTCCTGCTCAGGGCGCCATTACTCCACTATAATTTTACATAGCAAATAGTGGTTATCTGCTACTTAAAAAACCCACTTAAATAGGTGAGTTATATAAAAATTAACCCCCTACACAGTTGTAATGCATGGGGAAATAGAGACTGAGCAGAACCGTTTTTTTTTTTGTATCAGACTGTGAACATTTCTGCTGTAAGGTTTGGCATTTTAACATGGGGTCCTACTGGGATTGACTCCATTTTGAAGCCAGCGTCAAGTGGCCATTGGGGGAACTGCAGTTTTTTGGCACAAAAAAGCTGTGGCGGTTGCCACTTAAAGCAGCTGTGCGGAACTTTTCGTTTTCGTTGATTATAGCGCCCCTTTGGTCGAAGCGGTATGACACCCACAGCCTGGTGGCGTAAAATTCGACAGCAGCCAGCAATTACCGCATGCATTTGTTTTGGAGAGCGAGAGGATTAACTAACGTCAGGTCAGTCCAAGTAATTAGTGGAAACAGCAAAATTACTCAGTAAATTCTCCTGTCGTGTTTCTGTTCTGATCTAATCTAATCTGTTGTGTATTTTGAGCTACTAAGGCTACCGTAGTAGTGTGAGCCTCAAGTTATTCTGGGTAATGTAGTAACCGTTGTTGTGCTACTGGGAACAATGAGAAGCAGCCGTGTACGTTCGGTGTAGGGAGGAATAAACAGTTAACAAGTCATCTGCTGAGTCCGCATTATTATGTGAAAAGAATACTCCGACGATTTGGGAGTTATGCCCTTTCTCTATCATTTTCATATTGAGACAGCGGTTAGCATGGCACTTGTAGGGGGTCAGTACATCTTGCGCGGAGGGATACACCGGTGAGTAACAGCTGCAGCTGGCTCTGGGACAGGTACGCTAGGTCACTCGGTAAAAGCAAGCAAAGAGACGACACGGAAGATATTACTCACCCGACTGAAAGCTGTCCATCAGCACCTGCAGGCCTGGACAATTTTTCCAGTTCATATTAGGAACATGAAAAAAAGTTTCAATCATGCCAGGATTAGTGATTGCTGCAAAGTTTTCACTCCTTGTGATGCACTCTCTGCAGCAGTTTTCCTCCTGATGATATATCTCCCCAACAATGGTAGCACCGAGTCCCATTCTGTGCAGCAAAATGGGATCGGAGGATTCAGCCTCTCTTCTCGCCCGCTCAACATTCAACACATGGAGTTCCTCACCTGTGTACTCCGGCTCAAACAGGTATGGCTCTGGATCTGTGTCCGCTACAAGAAACTCTTCAAAATCGCGTTCAAAGTCGTCCATTGCAGCTACTAAAATCCGGAGATATTGCTAGGCTAAATAAACAGCTGAGTTTTGTTTACAAGCTACGTCTGTGCCTGCTCACCGGTGTATCCCTCCGCGGATCACAGCGCAGGACGTACTGACCCCCTGTAAGCGCAATGCTAACCGCTGAGACCCAGCCACTGGACATACAGACACAAAAAAGATATCGATCATGTTGTCTCAATATGAAAATGATAGAGAAAGGGCATAACTCCCAAATCATCAGAGTATTCTTTTATGTGAAGATACACAGTGAAGACATAACATAATCCTAACACAGCAAAGCTGTTACCTGCAGCCTTCGCTTGCAAAGCTAATGCTACTAATGTTAGGTCAGTCCAAGTAATTAGTGGAAACATGCTAACATGCTAACGTTACACACAAATTAGTAGTAAAGTAAGACCTGTTCATAAATGTTCTGGTGTAGCTCTGAATTTCTTATAAACTGAGGACAACTGCCTGCTGTATATTTGTGTTCATGGTCACAGTCACAGATAATTTTAGATGATGCTCCTTCGTTATCCGCCATGACATCAAAAGTACAACCAAGTCCTCATAGATACATCTCTGGTAAAACTGTTAGGTGTTATGTGTTCAGCAATGCCCGCTGCGTACTGCTTACTCAAAGAACACTGTAAACACGGCTCCTTCTTCTGTGGTTTAATCGCTGCAGGCCGCTGCAGGCGAGCAGAATCACTTCCGCCTCGGGTGCCGTATTCTGGTTTGCTGACTTCCGCTGTGTGTCCGACCCAAGCGAGGCTACGCTAAATAGCCATATAGAGAAAGGCTTTTTTGTCGCTGTTGGGTTCAAATAAATATGTGGATCTTCAAGGGGGGGTGATACGAACTAGGGACAGTTTTATTAATGGTAAAAAGTTCCGCACAGCTGCTTTAAATATAGCCTATAGCATATTCTAAACAACAACAATAGCATAACATGGCATTAATAATCACTTACCGTCCCTGTTACATGGGGGTTGATCTCGTCCACTGATCTAGGTTAAGTAAGGTGCTCCTGAACCTCATTGTCCCCTCAGTTTCTGAGCATTTTCGGCTGCTATTCTTTGAGTTAGCTGCTGACTGCTATTTGCTGCTTTTTAAATCTCGCTTTAAGAGCCAGCCTCAAGTGTCCATTATAGGAACTGCAGTGTTTTTGCACTTCTGCTTCATTTTACAGCCCCTGAGGTTGCTGCTTCGTAGAGACTATCAACTGTGACATCACCCATTGGTTTGTGGACTGCCGTTTTGAAGCCTTGAGTTCGGCATTTTGGCTTTGCCATCTTGTTGGGTATTTCTGGAGCCAGAAGTGACCATATTTGGACAAGAGGTTGAAGCTGTGGAAAACTGTACCTACACCTTACAGATGACTTGTCACTCAACTTTGGGCCTTAATAAAATGTAAACAGGTGAGTTATAAAAAAATGTACCCCCTGTACATTTGTCATGGATGCAGAAATTAGCTATAGACCAAAACCTTTGTTTGTATCAGGCTGTAAACATGTTTATTTCTGCTGTAAATCTGGGCATTGTAACATGGGGGTCTGTGGAGATTTACTCTGTTTTAGGGCCACCCTCAAGTGGCCATTAGAGGAACTGCAGTTTTTGGCACTTCCACGCTGGTGTCATTTTTCAGCCTTGGTAGCCACTTGGTAGAGACCAAAAACAGAGCAAAAAGAGAGTGAATATTGGACTAACATTTATCAGGTGGACACATACACAGCTACAAATGAATGATAATGCTGCGCCATAACTGCTGGACGAGTAAACAAGCAACTGTTTGCCAACATGTCCATCAAATGAACTTGAATAGTGATAATATGTCAGTGTTGTGTTCACAGCTTGTTGCATTGCCTGTGTGTGTGAGTTTCTTGTCATAGGAGCTGGGTGTGGTTTGACCATATATTATCCAGTTAGGTTTTATGTTACCTTCTCTATTTCTCCACAAAGTCTGATCTGACAGGTTGAAGCAGCAGCAGGTGCTCTCACTCTTTAACAAGCAAACACTGGCCATACGCAAGCTAATCTTTGAACCCTGAGCAAACTGACAACCGCAGCGTATGACCGAGCCATCCCCACAGTGTGTGTGTGTGAGAGAGTGTTTGTATGACACCAGAGTGGAGCAGCCCACCCTGCAGATATTTACCCCAGGTCCAAGTCAGTGCAGAGGGCATCTGGCAAGGAGCGAACAAGTGTGTTTCTCACTCTCATTCCAGCAGACATGATGTACTGCACGTCTGTGAAGTGACATGACTGTGACCACATTAAAGGACAGGTGAAGCAGTAAATGCGGCGGGGTTTGGGTTTACTGCTCAACAGTGTAATACTCATATATGGAAATATTGAATGACACACAGTGTTTCAATTATTCATGAAATGATTCATGAATTTGATTTAACATCTCTTTTATTTGTGTCATTTTACATTCAATTACATCGTTATTTCCTTTTTCCTTTCTTGTCTCTTTATGCAGTACCTAGTTTATTTTAATTCTCTGATATTTGTGTGTATTTGTATTTGGCATCATTGACTGAGTTAGCTGAAGCTACATTTTTATTTGTGCTAAAACCATTACATCACCTCAATGTCCTGTTTCCTGCTGTCTTAAATCTTCTCTAACTAGCATTATTATAAAGATAATATCTTTGGTATTTTATAGCCATTGTTTGTTTACTCAAACAGTGATTGAAAATCTTGTTTTTGTTGAACTCCAGTGTTTTAACTTCTCGCCTTGCTGCACTGATGTAGAGGTGTACCACAGGGTGTGTCAGCACACTGTGACATCAGTGATGTTAGGATAGATGACAAATTGACAAATTAAAGAAAAACCATAACGGGGACCATTTATGCTTTTCCTTATTTTCTGTCATATATATAATTTTACAATACCAGATGTCCATATTCAATTTGGTCACTGTTTCTTATAATGAGCTGAACATATGTAACACTAATCTCAGACTTTAGCCTGTTCTGAATACTCTGTTGCCAATGTTTTTTTCTGCTTTGGCTGCAAGCTGACGAAAGCTCATGACGGATTTCTTTACATGGTCATTGGCTCCAGGCACACTACTGAAAGTGTTTACACTACAAAACCTGCACTGCTATATGTAGCTACATGCTAACGTCAGCTAAACATATAAACATCTCAAAAGGACTCTAATTTGCAAAGACTCTTAACATTTCATTGATTTATTTGTCATTTTCTTTTGTAAATTGTACATCTTAAACAATATGGTATCACTTCTTAATCTGGAACTTGTATTCAGTTGTGCAATCTTTGTTTTTATCCTTTTCTTTTTATGTATGATTGTTGTTAGTTAATGGGGGAGGTATTTTCATAAGCCATTTTTGGCTTCTAATGTCTCCTGCACAATGTTTTAACTTTTAAATTATTTCCCCTGTATTTTCTACACATGTATGTGCAACTAAACAAAACTAAACATAACATGTCAGCTTGTGAAGGTACACACATAATTTTGGTTTAGATGCCTTTATTGGTGATGTTTCACAGTACAAAGCGCTATACTCAATTACAGCCATTTTGCAGACTGCAGTGATGGTGCAGAAAGACACAGAGAGCTCAAAGATGGAAGACCTGTAAACGCTGACTAATCACAGCAGACTGGGCTTTTTTGTGAGAGCGGCTTTATAAAACACTTTACTCGCAGTATGACCATTTATATCTATCAATTACTCACAGTGTTACGTTGAATTTGTGAAGAAAATTTAGTTTTTCTCGCATGCCTCCATGGTGGAAAGAATCTAACAAAAGGTGAACCTTCTTGAATAAAAGTAAAGGGGTCCATGTTTTACAACAGCAAAACTATATCACAACATCCCTTTACAAACTCTCACACAACTCCTGCAGTATAATCCAAGTCTCATTTATCCAGGCGTATGCTCAGTGCTGCCCAAACACATGCATTATTGCCAAAAAGTTAGAATATAAAACACGTCCGCCTACGAGTAGTGCACCCTGAGCCTGCCTGAGCACGAGTTGAAATGCACGTGTGCCCAGACATGCTTGTTGTCTGTGTGTTTTAAATCATAATGCTTCAGTGAAAACTTCTATTATTATACACATATGATTATTATTGTCAGATACATATACTACAAAGTCTTAAAGCTGCTGTGAAACTGCGCCTACTTAAGGCAACAAAAAACACTAATTTTGGGTGCATCGGTACAAAAGAAATACCCGAAGAAATACCCGCACACCAGCTCAACTGAGCTGGACAGCCACAAAAAAGATTCACAGGCTGAGATCAATGCCAAAAAAGTCTATTTATTCAAAACATCCATGCACAAAAAGAAAGCTGCTCAAAGTGCAAAAAATAATAATAAAAGGGGATAAAAAGAGAAGCAAAAGTTTCAGTCCTTGACCATCATCAGTGCTGCTGACATGTCCTTCACAGAACAGATATAGGCACAGACAAATTACTACCAGGTGTGTTCAATCAGTCAGCTGGTGCCACTAATTAGATGGGATCAACTGAGGAGCCTCTGAATCCAGCTCAGTTGAATTGGTGTCCAGGTATTTCTTCTGCCATCCTCACATACATATACTGCCATATATAAATATATACTTATTATTATTATTAATCAAAATTTCTCTCTCCCTCTCTTTATGTATCATTTCGTCATACAGATTACTGTAGATTTATTATGTTGATCTGTTCAGTACACACGACATCTATTGCACATCTGTCCATCCTGAAAGAGGGAAAAAGTGTTTTTTTGAACATTAAAGCATGTAAACATAAGGGCTGCCCCCGACTAAGAATTCTCCCAGTCGTCATTTAGGGCCATTAGTCGACTAGTCACCTGCATGTTTACGACATTAATTTAACTATTGAATTATATATTTTGGGTGGGTTCATGGACTGAGAAAGAATAGTATCAGTAACATTGTTAACACTGTGCTACATTACAGAGAAATACAAAACCGTACTAATGAACCTTCATTAATATAGGCCTATATTTTATCTACAAGTGCACGTCACACACTGAGCAAGCTGCCTGTTAATGACGCTGTAGGCAAAGCAGTAATGATTGTGCTAAGTGGCTAATGGGCATGTAGCTACTTCCATGTTTCAGATGATACGTCATGTTTGTAGTCGAAATGATCCCACACTTTGGATTTCCTGCCCGACATGTTATTAACTAGCCTGTGGAATAACCACAGGTACCAGCCCTGGAAATGACTGCTGAGCGTGGCCACTTCCTGTGTCTGTCCTTTCAAATTAAATTCCCACATGGTCCAGTCATTTAGGTTTTGGTTTATTTTGACAAGGTGCAGCTCCTAATAGAGTTTTATGTTTGTTTGTTTTTTCTTCTGCGACTAAGCGACCAATAAAATCTTGCTGACTAATGACCTTTCTGGTCGACTAACATTTGGTCGACTATTAGGGTGCAGGTGTTGTGGAGGCTTGTGATGGCCCGACACCTGACGACGACACTTCCTTAAATTTGTTACCCATGTGTACCTGTAATAGCGACCGCCTCAAGACAACTTTTGAGATCAGATGTTTATAAATATCTCTCTATACGCTGAACGGGTCTTTACCTTGAGACGAGGTTACACTGAGGCCTACTTGCTGCTTTTTTGACACCTGTCCCACCGGTGCCATCACATTAAAATGACACAGCAAGTCAAGCTCTCCTGCTGGAGTCGGTGTTGCGGTGCATGAAGGGAGTTTTTGAGCTGTAAGCGTAAACTCGATTCGTGTCATATCATGGCACGCTTCAGAATGAGCTCAGTCAGTAGTCTATCACGGTGGCAGCTGCAGGAAAGCACACAGAGAAAATGAGGACAAGGGGGAAAGAGACAGAAAATCCTGACAGTCTGCCAGAACAGAGGGAAGAGACGTAACATAATCATTCACAGAGCATAAAGGTGACCTGAAAATTGAGTGCCAAAACCAACTTATATGACCGCAGCGGCGACATGCCCTAAATTTCTCTCTGCTTTAAGTGCAAGTACAAATGATTATTAATGCATTATTCACAAAACAGAGCCTTCTCCCCCAATTTTCTCCACTCATGTGCGTCCTCTCCCTTTGATGATATAACCAAAGTAAGAGGGGAGGAAAGCGAGGGAGTGCAGAAACGGAGGAGTTCAGAGGATGGCTTTTCTCTTGGGAACACAGAGCTCTGATCCCAAAGGGGATCCTGCACTCTTCTGAAACAGTCTGAATCTTCCTGCAGACCAAACAGCAGCATTTACATATCAGTCATATATCCTCTCTGCCATGACGGCAACCAGACACACCAGTGCAAAGATACACACTTGGACCCGCTTAATCCTGCTGGCTTTTCATCAAACAGGTAAATGTAGGGTGTCCCCGAACACGCTGCTTCCTTCTTTATCAATAATATAGTAATTTAAGATTTACATGAAGGCACAAATCTGAAAAATGTTAAAGGCAATCTGGAAAACGACCGCAGAGAATAACCTCAGAATCACCCAGGGTTTTCTTTGAACTCGGGGATCCAGATATGGCAGCAGCAACAATTGGATGAGTGCGCTACGGGGAAGATGAAAGGCAGTCAAACTTGTAGACGTAATAAGTGGGCTGAGGCCTTTCATGATTTATACTGAGGCTTCATCTTACCGTTCAGTCAAGCTAGTGATCCCAAATGTTGAATAGGCTTATATATATCTCTGGATTCTTTGTAAAGCTTAGCAGTGGATGATAGAAAGCCAATTAACTTCCTCCTCACTGTTATGAGTGGGCACGTAGAGCGATTTTTAAAAGAAAAAAATGCCCAAATTATGATGAGTTCTTTCACAACACAGCACCTGAGCTGCACTTCATTCAGTTTCACCATCTCATTTAGGCTAATAAAAAATGTGTCTTTTTACAAATGTTTTCCGGTAAAGGAGCTGCTTGCAACATTCAGAGCACTGATACAGCTGCAAACCACTATTTGCTATGTAAAGATACAGTGGAGCAAAGTCCTGCTACCTCTGTGTGTTGTAAACACAACTTCTGTTCCTTGTTGTGGTATTTGCTGCCTTTGGAAAAATGTTGCCGTAGCATGGATAGATGGCAGATTTGCGCTACACTACTGAAAAATGATTACAAAAAGGGGTAAGTGTACCCTAAGACTATGGGGACCGTGTTTTGATACTCTATTATAACATCTTGATTTGAGGTTTCAGGGGCAGCATATTGTGATAAAACAATATTCCTTATCAAATAATGATCCCACTACAGAATTATTCTATCCACGTATAGGCTACTCAAAGAACACGCAGGAACGCTAAGAAGCACATCTTAATGAGTAGCACGTATCGATAGAACACTGCTTCAGCATGTATGTGAGTGCATGTACACTGGCTAATAATACTACATTTTATTTAAAATGCGCCTTTCTAAACACACAGTGATAAAATCAGTAAAGCTAGCTAGCTCATTGATGCCACTTTACACTGTGCCTATCCACCGTATTCCTAGCCCCCATGATACTTTACGCGAATTAATGTATGCAACTTCCGGCGTTGAACCAAAACCGGCATTTTCCAATGGTATCAGTTTGTTTACAATACTCTAGTCTTATTAAGAGTAGCTAGACCTAATTGGTAAATAAAACGTGGAACGCATCACCTGATATAGTTCAAACGGGATTATGTGATCATACCTCTGCCATCTCTGACAGCCATCTCAAAGCATTGTTTTTTTTTTCCTTTTCAGCCGAGCACGCTAGCAATCAGCTTGCCTTGCTCTCTTAAAATATTGTTAACTTTAACATGGTCCGAGCTAACTTAAGGTAAACATCTGCTCCTTCTAAAGATGATTTATGATGATTTATTAAGAGATGCTTACACATTCAGCAGACATTTAACATAATCCAGTATTAACTGTAGCCCGATGTAAAGTGAATAAATGTGATGTTTCCCAGCTAATTCTCTGCTCGTTTGCGTAAACGACGAAGTTTACACATTGTTTTAACTTCTGATGTATTGAAAACTGTTCCGAGTGAAACGTGATGCAGAATTTAGCAGCAATTTTTAGCATTTTGTTAAAAAATAAATCAGTATTTGCTAAACTGAAGGCAAATTTCTTTTGAAAAAGAACCAGCGTTGGCAGTTAGCCACCAAGAGACCACAGACAGTCTATGGGACTAACTAGCTTACTGCTACTTCCACTATCTCACAGGAAGTTGCACACATAATCATTTCTACAGTAGTGCCCTCAGGAATAGGGTGGATACGGTGGTAACTGCTGATATCGGCACGGCGTCATCATGGATGCATAGTGCTGACCCTCTGATCGCCCCCTGATTAACATTGTTAGCTCTGTCAGCGCTGTTGCTGTTGTTTAGCACTGTTTATAAAGCTAGCAACATTAGCTGCTAGCCGGCTCAGCCACCTCCATGTTGAGAACCGCGTGTAGACAACTCATTCTCTCAAACTGTTGTGAACCCTCCTGATGTCTCATTCATTCATTCATTCATTTTGTCTGGTATTCCATGATACTGGCTGTTTAGGGTTTTCTCCTTTCTCAATTTGTACATCCTCGATTTTCCTTTCCTCACCTCCTATCCTTGCATCTTAGTGTGTCCCACCTGACATGCAAGCAGAGGAGACAAGAAAGAGACACTAGGAGTTTAACAAAAGAGCCGTCATTTTAGAGCAAGGCTCAGTAAATATGTGGCACAGCTGCATCATCACCTGTACGTCACAGGTGAAAGAAAGACTGCAAAGGATAACCTCGTGCATCCTCACTCACAGAACCTCCACCAAGCCTCCTCTCTCCTTAATCCTCTTGCTCCTCAAGATGCATAGATGGAATTGACACATCCTTCAAGATGGCACGCTGAGAACGATATCCGGGTCACAGGCAAGAGGATGGAGGAGAGGAGACAAGGAGGCACAGAAAAGCCCTGTCTTGTCATTTCAGACCCAGCCACACCCACCTGCCCTCTGATAACCTCTTTCCCTCCAGTTTCATCAACTAACCTGCTCTCCATTTCTTTGATTCCCTCAGCAGCATATACTTCCACGAGTGCTTCCAGTATTCCCTGATCTGACCTCTCTCATCCTGCCTGCCTGAAACCCTGCCTGTTTCCAGTCCAATTGCTCTGTGAAAAGCATCCTGTAAAATCAACCTAAATTAACCTAAATTTTAAATCAACGCCTGATTTAAAGTATTAGGTATTAGCTGGGGAACACAATGGGGCCATATCACGAAGCCTCACAGAGTCCAAGTTTAAAGTAGATAATAATATCACAGAAAATAAATATTTGTCCTGGCACTTTTCAAGCTAGAATGTTAAACTATGTACTGAATGTGTGAATATGAGTGAAAAATTTATCAATACAGACAGAGATATCTATTTAGAAGCTTACTGTACCTAAAAACACTTCTAGAAAACCTAAATTTATAAGAAAGACTGTGTTTCCTCCCTTAAGATAAAACAGGAGGAGTTTTAAAGGAGTTTAAACCTCCTGTGAAGGTCTGCAGTGTGGCTGAGTACAAGACCCATAAGCCATGGAGCCAATTGCTGGCTACTGATTGGCTGTAAACCAGGAAATATGACGAATCCACTCTGTTTCAACAGAAGCCCTAGTTAGCTGTTGAGGCCACAGCAACAGCTTTGGAAGCCTCTATTGGCTTAAGTGAGGTGTCAGTGTAAAGGTCAGGAGGTTGCCACCATTTTGACAGCGAGGAGTCTACATGTTTACATGCAAATGAAAGAAATCAAGTGGAGAAATGTTGAGGGTGTATGAGAACTGTGTCACCACCGTTTCTGTAGCATAATATGGATTTGTGGATTAATGATAAGGCATAACAGGTGAGTAATAACTCTTTATTTTCTTGTTTTTTGTCTGACAGAAGCGTTAATTGAACCCTGCTGTGGTGTTTGTCTCTTGAAATGGTCTGTATCAATTAAACTGCAAGGAGCATAGCTTTCAAATGATAGGTCGTTTGAGTTCCATGTTGAGCTTTCCATATCATAATCATCAAATAAAACCTTTCAAGGGCTGTCAGATTTTTTAGAACTGAGATGCAGTCCTGCACAAACCTTTACTTTTTGCAGTGACTTTTTGGTTTTTGTACAAATTAACTGAAGGAGTTATAACAAGTATAACAGATTTTGCTTATATGGCTAGAGCCACGTTAGCTTCTCCCTGTATCTGCTTGTTATACTAAACCAAGCCTGGCCGTGTCCAAAAGTAAAAAAAATGTCAAACAGACATAACTTGTCAATTAGTGAACTTTAGAGGAGGGCGGATTTTGTTAGCTCTGGACAGAGCCAGGCTAAGATAACTGGCAGTTGCTTAAAGTTTACTGTGCAGGGATAAGACTGGTATCCATCTTCTAATTTAACTCTCGGCAAAAAAAGCAAATGAGCTTTCAAAATGTCAAACTATTGCTTTAAAATTACATTTTCATGTATCTGATAAGGAGTTTTAATCAAACATCTATCTCATTCCTCTCCGTAAAGAAGTTCAAATCCTAATCTAATAATGGAGGGGAATAAATGTGGAATAATTTACTGTCACACCAGACCTGATCTTGTCTTCCAAAAGCATTTTCCTCCAGAATTAAGATTATCAAACACTGATCATGGATCATGTTGTTTTTTTACATCAATATTTTATCTCCTTTCTCTCCAAATCAGATCTATCTAAAGTTACACGATGGCTGCGCTGCTGTCACAGCTCGTGTTTCTCTGGAGTGTGCATATGCCCAGTGAGGGGGATGTCAGCAATAAATAGATTAAAGTGTGTAATGGCCCAATAACCACGCCTGCACTGCTCCACCATGCACGGGTGATTCACTTAAAAAAAAAAAACCCAAAGAAGGCTGCAGCTGTTGGGGCTGACTTAAGTTCAGATTTTTGGTTGAGTCAGAAACTGGAGGTGAGTGTGTAATTGTGTGTGTGTTCATATACAGTGTGTGAGTAAGAGCAGAGAAAGAGAAAAAGACAACACATCGTATATGGAAATACTCATTCAAAGGTGGGCATGAGTGTAAATGTGGGCATGAGTGCAAACCTGCGTGCTTAATGTGTGTGTGTACCAAGGTGTGTATGTGTACCAAGTGTGCATGTGTCTTAATAGGAAGCAGTCACAGGGCTGCTGACGGCTCCATAAAGGAGCCTTTGAATGGCTTGGCTCTGGTAAATTCATAGCAGATGTGAGGGAAAGAATATCCACCCAGGTTGAGTGGCCCTTCACTGCGAAGGCGACAGGAGTCCAATCCAGGGGAGGCAGACGGACGGCAGACAGGAGCCAGGAGAGACACACACATACACACACATGTTGGGTGAACTCCAATCAGCCAGGAGGGAACTCTGCACGGCACTAAACAGGAGACAGGAGTTTTTCTTTGAGCCACTCTGGCTTTTAAATTGAAAATAATTCTCCCTTTTATTTCTGGAAGAACAGCTTCCCTGTGTTGGTCTCTGGGCAGGTTTTCCATTCAATGCACAAGTTCAGGCCAGGTGTGTGCTTCAGGGATGGCCTCCTCACACTGGATCATGCCTCCCGGTTCCCTCTGGACCCACGGAGTCTGGAGCGCTCCGAGGCCAGGCTTTATGCCACCTTTCCTGGCTCCGTCTGACGCCAGAGGAGGGGTGGGGAGAGACTGGCGCCTCACTGCCAATTAACATCCTCTCACACTGAGAGCACGGGAAGGTAACACATGATAGGCCAGACTCTTTCTAGCAAAGAGCCGCGGCAGACAGTCAGGTGGGGTGAGACTCATTAACTTATCCGTGCACTGGACATCTGTCGGTGATACTACCCAAGGCAAGTGTTGCCTTTCAAAGGGCGAGAGTTGAAGATGGAGTTAACTTAGCACAATGACTGGAGACAGAGGGAAGCAGCTAGCTTGGCTCAATCCAAAGGTAACAGAATCTGCCTGACAGCATCTCTAAAGCTCACTGAGTCAACACGCTGTACGTCATTTCTTTAATAAGGTGAAGGAGTGAGAATGACACCAGGACTTCTGGAAGTCATTGCGGCCAGGCAGGAAATAATCAGGCACATAAGCTCCTGTAAGAAACTGGCATATACATGTTAATTAGTGAGATTTATCAGTTTTCCTTTTACGGGCAGAGCCAGGCCAGCTGTTCGCCCTGTTTTCCGTCTTTATGCTAAGCTACCTTCTGACAGTAGCTTCATATTTACCGTACAGACATAACAGAGTTATCAAGTAAAGGCCTTCACAAGTCCAGAATGACAGACCTGAACCCTAATGGACTCGGGAAATTTGTTCTGATGTCTGGTTTCAATCTTGATACATCTCTGGTATGTGCTGGGATGCATCATTAGTGATGTTCCTGGGGTCATAGGGGGTTTTGGGTCCTTCAACATGAGACCCCTTCACCAAGGTGACCCACCCGCGGTTGATCAAGTCCTGGATTTCATCGCATCAGCAGCAGCAATCCGTGAGCTTGCCCTCTATATCAGAAATGGTTCGATTAGCCCTCCTCATTGCAGCTTCGGCTACTCCTCGCCCTGCCAGCGTTTCTGATTGGACCTGATCATTTTTGAAAATACAAATACCTGACCTGTTCCTGCCAGATATTACAGACCTGACCCAGTGCATGTCTGAGAGGAGAGAGACCTCTTTTATGGACCCGACAAAGATCGGACAGACAAACTTGTTGCTAAATGCTGTCGGACTGCTGAAAAATACTACGACTGTCTGTCATCGAAAGGATAACTTCGGTATTTTTCAACCTGGGCCCTATTTCCCCATGTGTATGTGTGCGTATGATTCATAGGTACAACTCGTTCTAAAATTGGTTCAGTATTGAGGGAGGCGGATGCAGCCGGCAGCCGCGAAACGAGCTAAAACAGTAACAGGGGCAAATGTGTCCCGTATAAGTTTGGGCATTAAAAATGCTTTTTTTCGCCACTGACCGGTTCAGATCGCCAGTGCTATCTCTGTAAATAGTATAGTAAACGTTTCCCTTACCTCTGGGCTGTGTGTGACATCATCTCGCAAGAGCTTTGCTCCACTGTATCTGTAGCTCTCTACTCGTGGGGCAGCCGTTTTCTTGAGGAAGAGGTGTTTCGGGATTGGATGTCTTCTCTTCTTCGGCTGGCAGTAGTCATCATGGGAGAAGTGAGCACTGCAGACCCGATGGTCTGCAAGGTGTAGTGTCTGGACAGGAGTGTTAGCATGCATTTGTAGCACAACTAGCCACAACTTCAGCATCTCGCCGTCTGACAAAGGCAGCCTATGAAAGCTGTACAGGGTGTTGCGCAACATCCTGTTCTCGCAATTCGGATAAGCACAAACATGAACCATTGTTTTCAATCGATGCAGTAAAACTCTCAGCTGTACTCCGGGACAACCAGCGCCACTCTGAGCGGCGCTCTGCATGGCTCCTCTGTTTTCTTCCGGCAACAAGCAAAGCTCTCGCGAAATGACGTCACAGCCCAAGTGAAGGGTAAGGGAAACGTTTAGTATGCTATTTACAGAGATAGCACTGGCGATCTGAACTGGTCAGTGGCGAAAAAAAGCACTTTTAATGCGCAAACTTATACGGGACGCATTTGCCCTCGTTACCGTTTTAGCTCGTTTTGCGGCTGCTGACTGCATCCGCCTCCCTCAATACTGAACCAATTTTAGAACGAGTTGTACCTATGAATCATACGCACACATACACATGGGGAAATAGGGCCCAGGTTGAAAAATACCGAAGTTATCCTTTAACTGAGTTGAACCGTAACAGTGTCGCATGTAAGCACTTACTGTCTTGTTGTTGTAGATTGGTGAAGGAATTAATCCTAAAACCCTCAAATAAGGTAGCATTTTAGCATTCCTGGTTTTCTCGTCTCAAATTCAATGGGGTTTTGGTTGGATGCTTGAAATAAGGTCTGTGGTTAAGTTTTGTTCTATGGCATAAAATTTGTCAGTAAATACCCCACCTGAGAATTTTGAAGCTTCTATGTGTCTTAATAAAGACGTCTGCTAACAAGTGGCTAAATGAGACTGCAGAGTTATCACAATGAACATGTCTTTACAGCCTCGTTATGGTGGTGATGTTGAAGCCGTGCAACCATGTTGTAGTTTGTTATAACCTAACATTCGGTTTTTACTTTTGATGATTGCATTTAGGCTTCCTCAAAATCATAACGTTGTGTTTAGTTGTCAGGATTATCTCACTTCACAAAAACCTGTAAGTATCATGAACTCCCTTTTTGCCACAGAGCTTATTTTCTGCAATTATTCAAAATCAAATGGAAAAATCCTCATGGTTTTTTGTCGAGGCAACCACAGTAACACTAACTCTTGCGTCGGCCTACATAGAAATGGCTTCCCTACAGCAATTTATTTGCATGAAGAAGGGTCAGACAGAAGAGATTTTGCTGGTTTGACCTCTTCCTCTTTTGGCTTCTTTTTCACCTCAGTGAAGACGGTATCCATCCCTCCTCTGCTCCACCTTCAACTCACTGGCACTGCTGCTCAATGTCTTTTTCACCTCACTTTTGCTCTTGTAATCTGATCCTAAGTCAACCTAATCGTCACTCAAGTTACACAAACAGGGCTTATGTGTCTCTCATGATCAGCACTGCAGTAATAGAAAAGGGTCTGACCCCACTGACCATAATAAAGGGGGGGTTGACCCGAATGCGTAGGAGTTTCAGGTCCCAGAGTTCGGGTAGACCTGTGAAGACCTCTAGTATCAAGTCACATACAGTCAGGTCCATAATTATCTGGACAATGATACAGTTGTCGTCATTTTGGCTCTGTACACCACCACAATGGGTTTTAAATGAAACAATGAATACCTGCTTAAAGTGCAGACTCTCAGCTTTCATTTAAGGCTTTTTTCAAAAATGTAGTATGAACCGTGTAGGAATTACAACCATTTCTTCACACAGTCCCCCAACTTTAAGGGCTCATAAGTATTTGGACAAACTAACATAATCATCAATTAAACAGTCAGTTTTAATACTTGGTTGCAAATCCTTTGCAGTCAATAACTGCCTGAAGTGTTGGACACATAGGCATCATCAGATGCTGGGTTTCTTCCCTGGTGATGCTCTGCCAGCCCTTTACTGCAGCCGTCTGCACTTCCTGCTTGTGTTTTGGGTGTTTTGCCCTCAGTTTTGGCTTCAGCAAGAGAAACGCATGCTCAGTTGGATTCAGGTCAGATGATATGACTTGGCCGTTGCAGAACATTCCACTTCTTTGCCTTAAAAATGTCTTTGGTTGCTTTTGCAAAGCATCATCCAATGAGTTTTGAAGCATTTAATTGAATCTGAGCAGATAATGGTGCCCCAAACACTTCAGCTTTCATCCTGCTGCTCTTGTAAGCAAGACAAGACTTCACTAGAATAAATACAGAGGGTTTATCACAAGATGCAAACCATTGGTTAGCCTTAAAAATGGAAGGCCAGATTAGAGTTTGTCAAAAACCATCTAAAAAGCCTGTACAGTTGTGGAACAGCGTACTATGGACAGATAAAACAAAGATCAACTACCAGAATGATGGGAAGAGAAGAGAAGGAAGAAGGGAAGGAACTGCTCATGATCCAAAGCACACCACCTCATCAGTGAAGCATGGTGGAGGTACTGTTATGTCATGGCCATGTGTGGCTGCCAGTGGAACTGGTTCTCTTGTATTTATTGATGATGTGACTGCTGAGAAGAGCAGCAGGATGAAAGCTGAAGTGTTTGGGGCACCATTATCTGCTCAGATTCAACCAAATGCTTCAAAACTCATTGGACGATGCTTCACAGTGCAGATGGACAATGACCTGAAGCATACTGCAAAAGCAACCAAAGACATTTTTAAGGCAAAGAAGTGGAATGTTCTGCAATGGCCAAGTCATATCATCTGACCTGAATCCAACTGAACATGTGTTTCTCTTGCTGAAGCCAAAACTGAGAGCAAAACACCCAAAACACAAGCAGGAAGTGCAGACGGCTACAGTAAAGGGCTGGCAGAGCATCACCAGGGAAGAAACCCAGCATCTGATGATGCCTATGTGTCCAACACTTCAGGCAGTCATTGACTGTAAAGGATTTGCAACCAAGTATTAAAACTGACTGTTAAATTGATGATTATGTTAATTTGTCCAAATACTTATGAGCCCTTAAAGTCGGGGGACTGTGTGAAGAAATGGTTGTAATTCCTACACGGTTCATACTACATTTTTGAAAAAAGCCTTAAATGAAAGCTGAGAGTCTGCACTTTAAGCAGGTATTCATTGTTTCATTTAAAACCCATTGTGGTGGTGTACAGAGCCAAAATGACAACAACTGTATCATTGTCCAAATAATTATGGACCTGACTGTATACACTTGTGTACACTCTGTTAACTGCAGCTTGTCAGTTTTAGGTTTTTGTACCTTTGGATGGATCCAAGCTAAGTGTTTCTCTGTTTTCAGTCGCTAAGCTAAGTTAAGATAATCGACTGCTATATATATAGTAAGTATGATAGTGGTATCAGTCCTCTCATTTAAGCAACAAGAAAGCAAATAAGTGTGTTTCCCAAAATGTCAAACCATTCCCTTAAGCTCTGTAAGCTCAGCCAAAAGGCAAGGTGCCCTGTGTGTGTCTGGTAAGTGTGATGACAGATTACTACAAACTATGTAAATAAAGTTTTTTCTGGACTACGTGTTTAAATCTGGATTTATTTTTTTTAACTTGACAAATGTGTAAAAGTCTCCTGCTCTGTGTCAGCAGAGCCTTTAATTAAAAGTAGCCTGAAACATTTATCACGTGGGGGCACTGAAGCTCATTCACACACTCTCTGCCTCCTCAAGGCAATTACAACTGATAGATGGAGGGTTTAGCTTTATTACTTATGTTGCTATAAACAAGGTGTGCATGTACAATGAGCTTTTTTTAGTCTGAAGTGATGAGGGAATCCATGTGCCAGCTCATAAATGAGGCTCCAGCACTTTGTATCCGGAGGCGATTGGTAAACACAACATGAGCTCAGTCTCGCTCGTAAAACTGCTGCTCCAACTGTGACCAAGATGCAAGAGCTGCAACAGTGTCGGGATTTACTTTAACCGAGATGTCTCGCGAAAATCTTTCCAAAGACAAATCACAAAACCGTGAAAACCACAAAACAGGATGGATGGATGTAGGAATTGCCCTCTAGTTTCCCTGGGTCTGGGCGGTGAGGGTCCTTAATGTGCTCTAAGCCAGTTGACAGAGGTGATCTTGCACGCAAGGGTGCTTCTGGAAAACCAGACTCTGGAGAGTAAGCAGATTTTTCTGTAAGCAATACGCCCTCCTCTGTGTGTTGGGGGGGGCAACGGGCACTTTGTCTGTAATTCAGGCTGTTCCACCCGGCTGCAACTGAAAACAAACAGCAAGAAGGGAAATTTCACACCCTGAGCACCTCCTGAGCAGATAAATTACTCCGTATCTCCTGTCTGCATCTCCTCTCCTACATGTCTCTGCATTTGTTTGTCTATTTGCCATCTGTCTATCTCTTCTTCTCTAGTTCTGCTTCGCTCTTTTCGTTCCACGCTCAGATGAAGCTCAGGGGATAGACAAAGCTTGAGGGGGTTGGCCGGCGGGCATGGCTTTCACTTTTAATTAAAACTTCACACCCAAATAAATGTAGCTGAGTATCACACCCACTCATATCGCCCTATGAAAGGAGCCCGCCGGGGCCAGATGTTTGCCTTAGCGAGGATAAATATCTAAGTGGCAGCTTTCTCTGTAAGGGAATCTGCTCCCTCTGTCGTTTTGTCGGATTAGCCGGGGTAGGGAAAACATGGGGATCGTGTTCCGTGTGTTTCCCACTCTCTGGCTGTTCAGCATAAACACCATGAGTTCTTGGCCTCCCTCACATCCGCCTCCTCAGCTCCTCCGCCACTCTCCTCGGCCCCTGGGGTTCCAGCGCGGGGTTTGTTTTAGTAGCATAGCCCCAGAAGAGTGTTTGGTTGTGCTGTGTGTCACACTGGGTGAGTGTTTGATTATGTCGAGTGTTACACGGTGCGGGTGTGCATGAGCAGAAAGGCGGGGGACGCTAATCCCTCTTTGCTTTGTCCTCTGCTGCACAGCTTTAGTCTTTGCAGGACACTTCACAGCGGAGCTGGTGGAGGAATTCATGTCGCTGCTGCTGAGAGAAGGGCCTGTGGGATGTGAGGGTCTCACAGTTATGAACACACAAAAATGAACAAGGAGGGGATACTGGCATATGCAACACCACAAAGAAAGGATGACTCAAGGACACCTCAGCGTGCTCAAACTGTTTTCTGGCTTGGTCTGTATTTGGTGGCCGTGCACACAGTATGCAATGAGCTTCCTCTTAAGGCTAATTTATACCCACTGTAAGGTACATTTATTGACACGGACGGAGCCATCTGTCTGTGCTCTGCGTTCATTTTGTCCGTATTTGTGCACGTTTTCTTAAGCTTATGGACACGGATGAAGAGGAGCAGTTTCACCAGAATTCAGTGTAGCGTATGTCAAGTGAGACACTACAGCACGACACAACGAAGACATTTAAAAGTGGTGCTGTGAAACGAATCGGTAATATAGTGAAAAGAACTCTCTGTCCACTGTATTAATGCACGTTTTCTTAAGCTTATGGATACCGACAAAGAGGAACAGTTCAACCAGAATCCATGGGGGCAGTGTGGCGTATTTCAAGTGAGACACTACCGTAGGACACGATAAAGACATTTTAAAAGTGGTGGAATGAATCAGTAATAAAATAGAAAGAATTCTCTGTCCACGTGTCATGATGTATTTACTGGCCTCACTTAACACAGTTATTTACAATGTTGCCTCCATTAAACGGCACATTATTACGACCTCCTCCACCTTCGCTGCGTTTGTTGTTTTTAGAAACTTGAGCTGAGTTCTAGTGCTACATTGGATGTATCTATGCCAATATAAAGGAGGAATGAAATGAACCTGTATTTTTAGATGTAGAGGGAATGAAAATTAAGGAAAAGTCTGAAAAAGTCTGGTGATATTCGAGATTCATTATATTGTCCTTGTAAGAAACACATCAGTGAGCGACACTGCTGCAAAGGTCCAGACTGTGGATATCTTTGGAGGTGATCTCCGTTTATTCCTAACAACTCTGACAGCAAGAGGTAAAAACAAAATCCTCCCTCAATTACGACCATATAAACTCGAGCCCCTACACAAATTAAGTGACACAGGAATATGTTAGCATATAATACAATAAGTTTAGGCTGAAGAATGAACTTATAAACATATCTTAACAGCACTAATGTACAGAAATTACTACAAAAGAGAAATGTCGCTCACCTCTCCCATGGAGTGCAACAGCAAAAGGAGAGAGGTAAGGCAGGAGACACCCCTTTATAGATGGGGTACCCTCAAAGGTGAACGTAGGGGTACAGAATATGAGTACAAACGTTCCACATATTGACTATGGAGGCCTAAGCGTGTCAGGTAATAACAACTGAAACAAAGTTTGTGTAATTGTAATACTTACTATAACAACATGTACCTTTGACTTTGTTACACATATTATTGCTGTATAATTGACCCTGTTACATAAAGTCCTCCACAAATTCACTATTAACCCCTGGTTTGAGTTTGATTACCCCCCTTTTTAACTGAAACCATAGGTGCAGATTTCAGGGGGGGATGCAGGCGATGCGCCACCCTCAGTATTTGGAGCATGCACATTTGTCCCCCCCCCCCCCCAAATAAAAACATTGAAATAGCAAAGGACTTTTATTCTGACCAAATTAAAGACATTTAAACCATAATTTGATGCAGAAAAGACATAAATTGTTGCATACATATTTAGAGGAATGAAGGAAATTAAGTGTTTGATCCTCAAAGTTTCCCAGTGGAGACCCCCAAACCCCCTGTTTCATATGAAAATGGAAACCTACACCCTTGAATGAAACGTTATATTTGTGACCTGTTATTGAAGATTTATTCAAATGGTAAATGGACCTGCACATTATAGAGCCTTTCTGGTCATCCGACCACTCAAAGCGTTGTACATTATGAGTCACATTCACCCATTCACACACTGGTGACCAAGGCTACCATTCAAGGTGCCACCTGCTATTCAGTTTTTAACACACCCACACACTGACGGAACAGCCAATTTGAGGTTCAGTATCTTGCTCAAGGATACTTCGCCATGCGGACTGGAGCAGACACAAACAGGCTTGAGACTGGTGAGGTAGAGATGTTGGAAAAGGGGCGCCCACTAGCTCACATGGTAGAGTAGGTGCCCCAAGTACAAAGGTTGTGTCCTTGCCGCAGGGGCCGCAGCTTTGATTCTGACCCACGGCCCTTAGCTGCATGCCATCTTCCCTCGCGCTCTCCTCCCTTCATGCTATAGCTGACCTATCATATGAAAGCAAAAAGCCTCAAAAATATCTTTAAAAAAAGATGTTGGGAAGTACTGAAAGAAGACAGGTTTGGTGTTTGCATGGGATTTGCTGATAACTCAGCGTCCAGTCTGACAAATCATCATGGATGATAAAACACGTGATGAGTGGGGGGAATTTTGGCTAAACTGAACGATGCGCTCTTTTCTAATGAGTAAGCCCTTTCTAGCCCTGTTTGTCTGTGTTGTGGAAACCAGGCTGTAGCATGAAGCACCTGGCTCAGTTGGGTTCTGGTTTGGGGCTACAGGCCGGCCCCACTAATAGGCACTTGAGCCCCCCCACATCCGCCTAGTACCATGTTCCACTTAATGAGGCTCTACCCTGGGCTGTAAACAAGCCCAGATGCAACCCCAAAACACACACAGGAAATGTCTCATGACCATAACAACACACGGATCCTGCCAGCTCATGCATGATGGGGTGTGAACAGGAAGGCTGATCCTTGCAGGTTTTCTCCCTCTCTGCTCCACAAGCAGTTATTATCCTGAGGGAAAGGGCTGCATGTGGTACTGCTGCTCCAGCTCTGGCTCTGCATGCCAAATCCTCACCGGCCGCCAAGATCATCACAGACCGCTGCCTCGCTCCTTTTCCACAGCCTACAGTTACAGTATGTACACAAACCACAGTTTATTCAGCACTGTGTTGGACCTGGCATGTCAGCTTTGACACGCCACAATAGGAACAATGTCTCAGTATCTCTCATGCAACAAGGTTTTTATTTTACATGTAGGGGGGGTGAGACCTTGACAAAAGGTCCAGTGTTAGAGCGAGTGTGGCCCCAGCTGGTTCCCCTTACTACACAGACTGGCTAATGTACAGTGATCAGCCTGAGTCAACAGTGCTGGCCGGAAAAAGGGCTTAATTGATGATAGGAAATTTTTGGGCCAAATGTGTTTGAACTTCCCCCCGAAATGTCCCTTTGAATTTTCTGTCTCATTTTGTTCACAAAATACAAACAATCCTGGACAACCTCAGCAGATACTTACTGTGCAAGAAGTACAAATGTGAGTTAATTAACATGTTCATTTGGGGGAACCGGGAGCAGAAAGCAGGACGAAAGAATAGTTTCCATTGGTGATGCCCCTAACACACACACACACACACACACACACACACACACCAAACACACACCCCGCGTCTCCTTAATTAGCCAATTACATCCCACCATACAGACCTTTGAGCTGGTTCACAAAGGACTTTTATACCTTCAGACAGTCTGGTCGAGTAAAATCACTCCTCTGTTTCAGACTACTTTGCAGGTCACACTCACTTTTAAAGGAACAGTTCAACATTTTGGAATGTATGCTTATTGGTTTTACCTCCAGGAGTTAGATGAGGGGATTGATTCCTCTCATATGTCTGACCGTTACATATAAAGCTACAGCAAGTAGCCCAGTGGCTTAGTGTAGCATGCTTACAGGAAGCAGAATCTCGTCTGGTATGACAGGAAATTATTCTTAATTTATTCCATTCTATTATTAGAAGATTTCAAACTCTTTACAGGGAATAATGAGAGATTTGGATGTTTGCTAGCTCTGCCTTTTTAAAAACTCCATTTCAAACACATGGAAATATACTTTCTTGCCAAGAGTAAAGCCTCTTTCACACATGCAGTCCCTGAAATGTTCAGGAACATTTCATGCACAGGGTCATGTGTGAATGGGAGCAGGGACCAATATTCAGGGTAATCTGTACTGCCAATTTCCCACCTTGATATCTTGTAATATATTAGAGAAATTAGCTGTTTTGTGAATGAAAGCAGTAACATTGCAGAGACAAAATCAATCAATCAATCAATCAATCAATTTTATTTATAAAGCCCAATATCACAAATCACAATTTGCCTCACAGGGCTTTACAGCATACAACATCCCTCTGTCCTTATGACCCTCGCAGCGGATAAGGAAAATCTCCCCAAAAAACCCCCTTTAACGGGGAAAAAAAAACGGTAGAAATGAAAACACATAACGCCCCTAACCTGCAAGATGACAATTCTGCACTTTGTTGGTTTTGTACAGAGCCAGGCTTCACTAAGCACAAAGCCTAGAAACCAACCTGGTCTCACTCCTGACTCCAAGGTTAGTCACTGGTGCAAAGAGGCACCCTTTAGCAGCAGTATGAGACGACCTAGGTAGTAGCATTTGTTGATGCTCCGGGCAACAACCATGGTATAAAGAGCGAGAACCTCCGTGTGGGGCGGTTGGGAAGGGAGGAGGATGGGTCAAGAAAGTGTGGATTTTCACCTGGAGCCCATTGTTGTCCATAGTCCTGTGTGAAGAGCCCGGTCTCACTCCGAAGTTGTCGCAATCTGGCGTTTGGGCAGTGACCTGCAATGTCAGACACTGACGAAAAAAGACATCATATGATATGCGGCGTCAGGGGGAAACGCAGCGGGACAAGAACGAAAGTTAAGGCAGCGAAAGTCCGAACAGGGTGGGAGGGGTGGTGAATGGGTCCAACAACCACCGACTTTCACCAGGGACAGTGGTGTTCGTGTCCCGTAAAATTCAAAGCCAAACCCTGTTCTTTTTTCCAAAACTTCACCACGTGCTTTTGTTGCCTAACCTCGATGAAGTAAAACTAAAAAAGTTCTTTCACCTACGTTCTGAGTTTATTTTGAGAAAGACTGTATGCATTTAACAAGCAGAAACTGAATGTTTCCTATGAAAACAAGTCTTCATCTTAGAAAGACACAATGCATGTAACACGCATAAATTGAAACACCGTCCCTGAATGTTCAAAACTGAAACAGGAGGGGTAGCTAGAACATCGTAGTTCGATGTGTCGGGCCACTGACCAAGCGTCAGTAGGCCTATTTGACGAGTTGGGGCGTGAATATGTTGTGGAAACAGCTGGTCTGACTCTGTTCAAATGTACAACATCCACCCACCAGCACATCTAAAGCTCACTAATTAACATGGTATATTTTATTTATTAAAAAGTGAGTACACATAACCTCCTGTGAAAGCGCAGCTTCAGCATAAACTTGCACACTCGGATGAATCACCCCCTTCCTAGTATTTATGCATTGCTAGCTAACCGGCTGTTGGCTGTATCTTCAGATTTAGCGTACAGACATGAGAGCATCAGAAGCAGCAGTGCTACAGTGCCAAGTTCGCAGAGCGCACATCATCTGGAAACTTCATGAATCAAGACAGTCAATATGAAACACAACCAAGTCAAAAAAGAGAGAGGGGGGAAAAAGGCAGACAAGAACAAACTTCAAAACTCCAAATCAAAGAGTGTGAAATGCAACGGAGAATAGCAGATCCTTACCGAGCCCGGGGCCGGGGTGGGAGGGAGGGGATCAGTGTGTGTGTCGGGGGGGTGGAGGGGTGTGCCTCCTCTCTCAGAACACAGAGCCGAGGGGTGAGCCTTTGATGGCAGAGCGTGACATGAGCACATTTAGGATGGGGGTGCAGCGGCACTGTGACAGCAGACACACTTGCCAGACGACCGAGCCCCCCGGATCTGAGCGGTTCTGATCCATTTTGGTACCTGTTGGCTCACATTTGTGCCAAAATCCTGACTCGCATCAACTGTCCTGCTTTCACTGACCCACTGGAGCATTCCCACTTATTTTTTGAAAGTGAAACTCAAGAGATGTTATGTATCCTATAATGCTTAAATAACACTTCCAAGCATGTGCACAGGGGCACAGATTTGGATGTTGAGTCTGCCCTGCAGTCGGAGATGTGCGATTGGTTGATCATCCTTTAGTTATCCAGTCAATGGCACAAATAAAACCACAGGGGTTTAAAGATGTTCAGGAGGGCCAGAGCAGGTTTCAGGGCCGAGCTTAGACTCCCACATCCTGTCCTTTTCCACTCCCTCCCTTTAGAGTGTTTCTAAAAGCAGTCCTTGCATGGGTTTGTGTTCTTTGTTGATGCTGTTTTCACATTTTTTTTCGTCCTTTGTAACTCCTGCTCCCTCTCTTTTTCTCCGGGGAGAGACTCTTTGGTACAAGAGATTAGAGCGGGTGCTGCCTAGCAACTGAATAAAAATGGCAGCTACAAAAGGGGCGCTCTCACTCTCCAACGTCTGACCTACATAATCCCAAGCCTCTGATCGTGCAACATAACAACATGATGAAAGGCCTGCTGTGATTTAACCCTCAAACAAATACTTGCCATCGCTGACCCCCTCGCTCAAAGAGCAATCTCGCCTGCCGCAGAGCACCAAAGGGTGACTTCTGAAATCTTGACGGTGCCTAATTAGAAAGGAAGAAGAGGCCGTGCACACTATTGGAAATGAGATGAATGTATTTGAGGAGATGGCAGCAGAGTGGCAAAGGAGATTAACAGTGATCACAGCAATGCTGTTGGCTTCAGAGAGCGAGAGCGAGCGGCGGAACCTCCCTCTGTTCACTGATTCATCTCTCCTTCAGCCACAGGCAGACGGAGCACAGGAATGAGTACAGGGGGATGAGAAAGCTTTACTTCTCTGTCTTCTGCTTATTGATCAAAGGACATGAAAAAACACTCTAAAAAAAGAGATACAGCAAAAAGCTGGAAACTTTTCCTTCAAACTTTCTCCACCTGCACTGTGCTCTTATTATCTGCCCGACATTTAGTCTCTCAGTGTCGCCACTTTGTGTTGGAGCACAGCTTTCATTAGCATCAAGTTTGACCTGACTGCATCTTCGACAGCACTTTACATCAGACGTTTTGTCCAACACTATTTATGATAAATGCATTCAGTCACTGTAGGAACTACATTTAGATGGCATCAAAGATTGTAAGAGCATCTTTTTCACATTAACAACCAAGAGCGTTTATAGCATGAGGTGTCCAGGTATAGTCTGAAAAGCAGGTTTTTAGTTATGGGGCAGGATGGGTAGTGACTCTGCTGTCCTGCAATATTATCCAATTTACCCTTTGTTATGATTGTAATGAAAAAAATATTCTCTTTTTCTTTTTCTGTTCTTCAGTGGCAGTTCTTCCTATAGGCAACATGGGCGGCTGCCTAGGGTGCCACCCAGAAGAGGGGACACCCCCACCCTCATTTTTTAAAATATAAAATGAATGATACTTTTGATGTTAAATTAAAAAAAGATTATAATAAAAAATTAAATTAAAAACACATAAAAAATTATATTATGAGATAAGTCTATAAAATTACAAAGTGATTTAAATTAAACTGAATTAAATTGAAAAAAAAAATAAATTGAACATGCTAGAGCATTAATAAGTACGGTGCAGTGGAGTCGATGTGGGGAGCATTAGGGTAAGAGAAAATGAAAAGGCAAAAAGCATCGGGGCACAGTACAGAAGATGAAATTTGCTAATTTGTATTCTTATCATTTGTTATCTGTTATTATTTTTTGTTGACTTCTCATTAGCTCTTGTTCTTGTTTCTAATAAATGAATTATGTTTCAAAGATAATAATATTTTAGGGTGGGGTGGGGGGGTGCCTGGTTCACCAAATCTGCTAAGTCAGGCACTGCTGCTCTAGGTGAAAGGTATATTCTTTTTTTATGGCTCTCTCTTTATATTTTTTTTTAATAAACATCTCAGCCTTCTAACAAACCTTTAATGTAATCTGTCTTCTTTATAATGGCACCAGCATCATCCCTTAAATGCATATGTAAGTTTAATTGCTGATAAACTGCTGTACTTGTTCCTACTCCTTTTTATTTAAGGTTAATTGTTCTTTTCCACGATATAATTCTACTGTCGTTGTTTCAGAGGAAAGAGGATGTTGAATGCTGTACAGATTGTAAAGCTCTTTGATGGTGGTTTGTGATTTCGGGCCATCTGAATAAAATTGATTTGATTTAATTCAAGTTCAAATCATGTTTTGGGTCCTTTTTTAGTGAGTTTTTTAGTGGTGTTTAATTAAAAGCTCATTCTGATTAAAATTCAAAAGCACATTCCTTCCAGTGCTATTCATGTCTTCACTCCCTTTAATATCAAGATGAAAGGATGAAGTCTGGAAATTGAGACTGAAAAGTGACGTCCTCCAGGTCAGATAAAGTGCAGTTACAACTTGGACTGAACCCACGCTGCAGAAAATCTCCATGTTAACTGATCGGTGTGTCTCAATATCTCAGTCTTTGATAGTAAATGACAACAATCTGCTGGTTGGGTGAAAGAACCTCATCTGTTTCCAAGAAGCTATCTTGGATCAAGGCTCATTTCCTTGATACCGCTGCAGCAAAGTGCCTTATTTGCCAGTCATGTTTTGAGATAGCGACACTTATTTTTAGAAAATACCAGTGAAAGTTGAAATTATCTCAAGCTAAGAAGAAAAATAAGTCCTGAAAGAAGGATCTAAGACGTGGGTATGAAAGGGACTTTTGATTCATTTAATTGTAAATAAACTTCTGCTCGATGTGTTGCTGTTGATTAGATAACATGTTATTCTGAATAGAATAAAAACCTTTGAGTATTTCTTCCTCTGCAACGCCTCTGAAATTCCAAGACACTGAACAACACAGACAATCCTCTGTACTCAGAAGCAGTCTTTTAATCTCTCAACTTGTGTGCTTTCATTTCACTGACGTGATAGATGCTGCAGAAAAATCTCAGCTGCTGTATCTCTTCAGCCACTTCAGACACTCAACACTGTATCCTCAATTCAACCAAAAGGGAAAAAGTCACTGCAAAAGCCAAATTCTCAAACTCTGCGTGTGCATTTTTTACCTCTGGAGCAGATTCCTCTCAGAGGTCACAGTGTAAATGTTTATGTCTGCGTGATGATATGAGTCAGTCTGTGCAATTGTGTGTGTGATTTGATGTTTGTGTCTTGCTCCAACGGGCGAGACAGCAGCGGCGGCGGCGTACTGGGCGTCTGATTGGAGTCCGGTTGCGTGGAGTGGCGAGCTGTGTGAACTCTGGTGCTCTCTGACTGCCGCATTTTCATGGAAAGCATCTCTTTGGGGGCCTGCAGGTTTTCAATACGCTCATTTACACATCAAAACAGCACAGGAAAGGGATAGTGCTCAAGGGGGGTGAGGGACTGCAGAAGGAGGGAGGGCAGAGTAATGAAGGATGCTTTATTTTCTCTTTTTTCCCCTCAGGGGTGGGCAGGGGTTTAAGTCTATGAGGGAGGTGCATTGATGCCATAATGATCGCCTTTAATCAGACCCATGACCAGATGGAGGGATTTCTCCTCAGCAGACAAAAACATGGTGTCAGCAGCTAAAGCGGGAAAGGTGTTTTTACGCCTTTTTACAAAAAACAAATGTACAAATCCTGGGTAAATAGACCTGCTCTGTGTTGCTTTAGAACAAATAAACACCCTGTTCGGCTCACGGTCGACACAATGAAATATTCCTGAGAAACCTATAAGGAGAAGTGTTGCCTTTTCTGGGAGTAGTCTCACTTTTGGCCCAGACAAACTTGCTACTCAGTGCGACTGACACTATTTAACCTCCTGAGCCAGAAGAGAAGAAAAACAGTGCGGAGACTCAGCCAAACTAAATCTTTCGAGCGAGACTGAGCTTACTTACTCCTGAAATTGGACATTACTGGAAGTCTGGGTGGGGTCTTCTTCACAACAAGCTCGGTGTTGATTGGCTGCCGCTGCTACAGCACTGCAGACCTCAGGTGTGTGTGTCTGCATATATGTGTGTGTGTAGGGAAGGTGTTCCCGGCAGCCACATCTCTGGCGCCAAAGGAACCACAGCTCAAACAAACTCTGCTTTTGGAATGAACCTTTCTTTCTTGCCTCTATCTGAATCACTGTGCTCCACTGTGATTCCTTTCCTCTGCAAAAGAGAGGAGCTAAA
This sequence comes from Epinephelus lanceolatus, assembly GCF_041903045.1. Lineage (NCBI taxonomy): Eukaryota > Metazoa > Chordata > Actinopteri > Perciformes > Serranidae > Epinephelus > Epinephelus lanceolatus. The sequence goes on from NC_135737.1 coordinate 33,442,304, forward strand.
AATAGCTGTCGGTGACCTGGAAATGGAGCGATAGAATTCATATTTGTGGAAAAAGAAACAGAGCAAAGACATCCTGTTGCTGCTATAACAAGTCATTTCTGTTGACCTTTGTGATTTTTTAAAAACCTGTCTTAGTCATATTCAGCAATACATGGAAAAATAATAAAAAAGAGAAGTGCAGAAAGGGCAAGAAAACGAAAGAGAAATGCTGAGAGGGGAAAAAGAGGTTTAAACAAAGCTTTGCTGCAGAGGACAAACTTGCCCTGTGTGCTACCCCCGTGTCCTTAACCCTCTGCAGCTACCTCCTTCCTATCTAATCAGTGCAGCTCAGCGCAGGTGGGACAAGCTGGTTTGTGTCTCACACAGCAAGTGTTTGGCCTCTCTGGGTCATGTCACTGGAGTGTAAACTGGGGAGGAAGCACGCGCCCCCGTTCAGGCGCCCATGAACTGGAACATGTGGCTGAAACACCACCAGCCGAGTCTCTGGCTGCGAGCGCGCTCCAAGCAAAACAGCCCCCTTTTTAAATAGTTAAATGTGATCCACACGGTGTCAGAGTCCAGGACTCGCAACGCTCGCTTGCCAAGCCATGGACAACATCTACAATGGCTGAGTAATGAAAACAAAAAAAAGGAGGAGGGAGGGAGGATGTTGGTAGTTAACCCACATCTTGTTCTGCAGAAGGAAGGAATAAGTAATTTAAGTTAACTCAGGCGAGTGGAAGTGTGGTTAATTTACTACAGAGACATAACGCAGCTTTGATTCAAACTGATATGTCTTTCACAAATGAACACTAACATGTGCTGTAGTACATGAAGCTTATTAAACATCTGCTGGAATGCAAACAGTGGAAAAAACAAAACAACTTTTTAACCTCTGGAGATGTCAGCGAGCACACGCCTGCTTCACACGGCCGAGGCTCCAGTAATGTAATGAAAACAAGCTCCTGGTCATCACATTTTTTCCATGCTATCACTCCCATGTGCTGCTGCTGCTGCTGCTGCTGCTGCTGGTGACACAGCACACAATTACACACAGACATAATAATCAATCCCACTGCTGTCAAACACTGTAATTTCCACTGTGTTTTGCTGCGAAATGACTTGCTGTGGGTGGTTGTAATTTACGTTGGCACTTAAATTGTTAAAGTCCCGTAATGTAAAAGCTATTTATTTTCACTTTTTAATGGAGCAGGTGAGAACACGGTGGCTCTTGTGCATCATAAAAACAACTTTATTACTGAAATGTTAGTTGCAAGACCAACTTAAGAGTATTTATTAAATGGAAATAAACAACTTTTTCTCTGAATCAATCAGTGATTATTTATACCTGGTGGCAGTTGTATTGTTTCTGCAGCCAGACAAAAGGCCTTGCAGAGTATCAAGATTCAAACATTTAAACATAGGTATTCAGATATTTTATATATCGGAATCTCTTAATTTATACCAGAAACACAGCTTCCAAGAGCCACAAACCACATAGAAACTTAAATATTAAGTGAATAATCCTTCCACTCAGTGAACAACCACAATTCTGAGTGCCTGCGCTTAACTTTAAATCTGTCAGTGAAACCATGCAATAAGGCTGAAATCCACTCCAGATTCATCCTTGCAGATCAAAGTGCTGAGTGTTTGCACGGGGATCAAATGGAGCAGCGAGGGGGCAACAACAACGATTTTGTGGAAGGATTAAAAAACAGCCATTAATTAAATATATTCTTCCGCTGCTGCATTTTGAAGACGGTGATGCAAACATTAATACTCGCCACGGTTTGTCACTCTATTCATCAGCGATTCTCTTTGAGGATTATTGTTGGGGACGCCTCTGGGGTGTGTAGCATGCACTTGGAAGACAACACATTTGGCGGGGAGCCCCGCTGTAAAAAAATGTGCGAATCCCCCGAGAAGAAAGGCAGGAAAATCAGGAAAACAAGACTGAAATGAGCAATCATTTGTGACTGTTAAATCTGAAAGCGTTTAAGACTGTTAAAATGGTTAAATATTCATTTGAAGCCACAGTGAGATGGTGACAAACAATAACACCAGGCAGCAACGGAGTTGAACATGAATTCCACAAATTTATTGTCCTCCAAAAAGGCCAGAACCAGAGTTCTTCTAAAAGGCACTTAATTTCCCTTTACCTTTAATAAATGCATCTAAACAACAAATCTGATAACTTTAAATTAAATATATTTACAATAAATAAAACATTTATACAGATTTATACAGTTAATCATGCCACTTTCAGGGAGGAGGATATTTCCCATGATACCTCCCTTTACAGTTTTTTTTTTTGCTTTGAACACTGGGCATGTCTACTGCACAGAACACTATGAAACAGAAAAATATGGGTAACAATACTGAACATTTCCCTTAACGCACTGAATACTGTTTTAATAGATAGTTTCTCATAGTGACTCCTGTACCTGTGTGTCCCTTGGCAGCAGCAGAGCAGCGACTGACAGTTCAACTCAACCACTCATCTTCTTACAAAGTCTTTAGCAGCTCCTTACGCAGGGCATGTGTGTGTGTGTGTGTGTGTGTGTGTGTCTGTTTGTTAGTGTATATAGTTGCAATTGACAGTGTGTGTGTGTGTGTGTGTGTGTCACACTCCCTCTCAGACATGTGTGGGGTTGTCTGAGTGCAGGTCAGTCTTGGCCATGTGTAGCACCACAGCAGGAGACTTGTAGTGGCAGTGTGTGCTGCCGCAGCTGACGCCGCTGCAGGGTTTCCTGCTTCTAGTCCTGTCTGTCAGCTTCCGGCTGCACAGGCCCTGCCAGGTCTGCAGGGTCTTAGAGCTCCACACCCACACGCCACTGGTGATGCCCACCACCAGCGACATGAAGATCTTCAGCATGAACACGGCCACCGTGGGCACCGACGTCTGCAGGGAGCAGTCGCTGCTGAGGCCGTTGAACGAGCCGCACTTCATCTGCACCCCCCTCAGCTTCCAGTAGTCCATGTTTAGCCTCTCGTAGAAGTAGCAGACTATGACGCAGGTGGCAGGCACTGTGTAGAGGATGGAGTAGATGCCGATTTTCACCATGAGCTTCTCCAGCTTCTCCGTGTTGGTGCCCTCTGTCTTCATCACTTTGCGGATGTGGAAGAGCGCCACAAAGCCCGTGAGGATGAAGGAGGTGCCGATGATCAGGTAGCAGGACAGAGGGATGAGGACGAAGCCCGTGAGTGCCCCTGAGTCCATGCTTCCCACATAGCACAGCCCCGTCAGCTCATCTCCAGCCACCTTCCTCATTGTGAGGATGATGATGGTCTTCAGAGCAGGGATGCCCCACGCAGCCATGTGGAAGTAGTTGCTGTGGGCCTCGATAGCCTCGTGGCCCCACTTCTTCCCCGCAGCCAGGAACCAGGTGAGGGTGAGGATGACCCACCAGATAGAAGAGGCCATGCCAAAGTAGTAGAGGATGAGGAAGACGATGGTGCAGCCGGTCGACTCCAGCCCCTCCTGGATGATGTACAGCTCTCCGTGCTCCCGGTCGCAGGCGATATTCTCAGCCCCAGCTACAGAGCGGATGATGAAGGCCACGGAGTAGACGTTGTAGCACATGGAGAGGAAGATGATGGGACGCTCCGGGTACTGGAAGCGGTGAGGCTCCAGGAGGAAGGTGAGGACGGTGAAGGCGGTGGAGATAAAGCAGAGGATGGACCACACTGTCATCCAAATAAAGGCAAAGTCCTTGTCCTGCCTGGACCAGAAGACGTCCACGGCGGGGGAGCAGCGTGGCGCACACGACTGGCTCTTCTCCACAAACTGGAACTTGTCCGGGTTCTCGCAGGAGCCCATGCTGCCCGGAGAGCGGCCGCTGCTGGTGCCCGGCTGCCTGGGGCGAGGAGGCACTGGGAGCATGCCTTCGCCTTTCTTGACCTCTGTCCTGGTTTCATTCTCGGGGGCCTCCATGCACAGGGCGTTGGGGTCGTTTCTGGTGGGCAGCTTGGAGCAGTCGAGCGAGTCGGGCCAGGTGTAACTGAACTTCTTCATGATGGGGGCACACCGCTCCCTGGCCTGCTCACACATGGGTCTGCAGGCGGGGATGGAGGTCGACACTTTGTCCGTGCACATGGGGGCGTAGAGGGAGCAGAGGAAGAAGCGGAGGTGCACATCACAGCCATAAGCCACCAGAGGGGCAAACTCGTTCAGCTTGATGGCAGCCTCCCTCTGGTCGTCGTGGTCCATGAAGTTGGGCATCCGGGTCAGGTTGTAGCCGATCCCCTCGCACATGGGGATCACGATGGGCTCGCACTTGGCCGGTCTGCCTCGCTCCAGGTCGTAGGAGCCTATCTCAAAGCTGGAGCCAGAAATCACCAGCAGACACCACAGAAAAATCACCACCTTCAGCGGACAACCATCCATGCTCATTGTTTTAGTCAAAAACTGAGCTCTGTCTTTTAGAAATGATCATTAAAAAGTCAAAAACACGGGGGTCGGCTGCAGAGAGATCCCCCGCTATTTCCCCATGGCGAAGGCAGGTCCAAATGTTGCCTTCACTGTCACCGCTCCGTTAGAAAAACACTCCAAAAACAGCCTTCAGCACAAAGTATCTAAGTGTCCAGTTATTTAGCGTTGAATTAAAACGATTAATCCCACAGACAGCCGAGAGAGAGGTCCGTAACTAAGACGTGACAGTCGGAAACTTCGACCAACAATGGAGGAAAATGATCAAAATCAAACACCGAGAGCTGAGAGTAAATCCTCACACCGAGCTTAAGTACCCGATCATCAAACACACGTATCAAAGCGGCCGCTCACGTTTGTTTCTTGCGGGTCCAAAAAAGCTGTTTAGCTGCGACTCTGCGTGTCTGTCGGCTCCCTGCTCTTCGTCCTCCGCTTTCAGGCTCGACACTGAAGTTTGAGAGCCGCTCAGTGGGACTTCAGTCGGGGGAGAGACCGAGAGGAGGAGGAGGAGGAGGAGGAGAAGGAGGAGGGAGGGCGCTCCGTGACGCTCACATTTCAACCGGCAGCACCACACAAGGAAAATTATCAGACAGATGCTGGAGCATGGTCAGATGGGCCTGACAGCTCTGCATCCACTTACACTCAGACTGTTTGATTCAGTACAATAATAGACTTATGTGTTAATGTGAAATACTCATTTACAGGTAGAAGAAGTCCCACTGCTTTGAAAATGTAAACTAGAAAATGCATTTCCTGCAGAAAATGCGTTTGGATGCTGAATGAACTGAAAACCATGGCTGAAGATGCAGAAAGACAAATAGGCCTAATACTATATATAGCAGTAGTAGTTGCAGCAGTGGTAGTAACAGTAGTAGTAGTAGTAGAAGTAGTTGAAGTAGAAGTAGCAGCATTCACACTAATTATCAGTTGTATTATCACCAAAAAAGTACCTGAAGTACCCCCACTCTTTTTCCAGTAGTGGAATGTAACTTACACAAACTACACATCTGAGGTCATTGCACTTCACTTCAAGACTCCATATAATTAAAATACTAGTTATCTGCTAATTCAATTTTGAGATATTTGAATTTTACACATAGTTACTCTATACAGATTTTGCATTAAAAAAAAAAGATTACACATGGTGAGTTCATGAAAGAGTGAAGTGCCATGGGCGGATCACGAGACAGTGGGGCCCTGGGCACAGATATGCAAAGGGACCCATCACCTCTCCCACATAGGAGCAGGTCTCTTTGTGGTAATTGTGTGTGTCCTTGTGGTTGCTTTGTGTCTTATTGAGGTAATTTTGTTTCTATTTGAGGTCATTTTGTGTCTTTTTTGGTCAGTTTGTGTCTCCATGTGGTTGTTTTATGTGTCTTTGTAGTCGCTTTGTGTCTCTGTGTTTTTTTTTTTTTGTTTTTTTTTTGCTGTTTTTTGTAGTTATTTTGTGTCTCTTTGCAGTTCCTTTGCAGCTCTTTGTGGTCATTTTGTGTCTCATCCTGGTTGCTACGTGTTAATTTGACATTTGACATTTTGCAGGTGAAGGCTGAGTGGGGGGCCCAGCAATCCTCACCAGTAAAATGCTACTTAGACATTTATGCACCAGTATTAATAATTCAGTTATGCAGTAGCATAGCCTAACTGTCACAGGCAGCATTTCTTTGCATAATTAATACCTTTGGTGCTATAAGTGTATATTTCTGAGGGGACACAGGAGAAACAGCCTCCTCAATATTTAGAAAATGCTTTGTCTATACCAGTAACCAAAAAAAAAAAAAAAAAAAAGCAGTAGAGCACTTTTACTTTGACAATATTAAAGACATTAACACCATAAATGAATGCAGAAAATGCACAAATTGGTGCATAGAAATAAAACAAAAACAGCAGACAGCAGGAGATTTCATATGCCCTTGTTCCGTACAATTTGCTAAGGTAACATTTTGAATGCTGGACCTTTTATAGGGTTGTATTGCTACGTTAAAGTAAAGGATCTGAATACTTTCCCCACTACTGTGCTTTTTGCAGAACGGCCCTTATCTTTAAGAGATTATAGTTGCTCATGCACAGTGGTAACAACATTATTCTCTGCTTTTGCTTAGGTAAAAGCAGAAATGCAAAAATACACCATTACAAGAAAAAGTGCTGCATTCAAAATTATACACCAGTATAAGCAGGGCCGGATGAACCTGCTGGAGACTTTGGGGCAAAAATGAGCTTTGGGCCCCAACCCCCCCCCCCCCCCCCCCAATCAATGTGAGACAGAAAGAAGCGTTCACAAAGTGTGTACTGCAGAGCAAGATGACGCTACAATATGAATGTACACTCAGAAAAAGTAAACTAAAGTGTTTGTGGTAGTGACCTCATAGATCCTTTATCGTAAACTTGAATATTAAGAGTAGATATTAAAACTAGATTTTGACAAACTTGAATAAAAGTGTGGACGTATAATCGGCAAAATACTTCATGTATTAATTAAAAGTACCCATATGCAGCAGAAAGGCCCATATCTTATTTTCATTTATGATACCAGTGGATTATTATAACTGATGCATTAACATGTGGACAGTATTTTAAAGCTGTAGCCGCTCTCCATGGAACAAATTTAATCACTTTATATAATGTTCAGTAGATTTATAAAGCAATAGATTATGCTAACGGCTGTTATCTGTCATATAAAGTTTGAATTTGCAAAGTAACCAATAACTGAAATTGTTGAATAAATAGTAGGGTTAAAAATATAATATGGCATAAATTGGAGTTTCAAATTAAGCAAAAACACCTAAAAAATTACGTGCACAGCATACACTTATTGTAGGATTTAAAAATCGTAATCTGCAAAGTTACAGCTGTCCAATAAGTGTAGTGGAGTCAGAAAAGTACAATATAAAAAGACAGTAATGATATAAAATGTACAAGTACCTCTGAGTGGACACACAGTACATGAGTATTTACTGAATACTTTGTAGTTACTTTGCACAAATAGTGGGTAACAACATCAGGAGCAGGCTTACAGAGTCATTTTAACACCCACCAAATGGATCTGCAACTAGTATTATCCTTTATTAAGTAATTATAAGAGCTATAGAGGAAAATAAAAAATGTGATGCAACAACTTCCCCCTCTGGATTCATAAGAATCTACCTCTCCTGCTCACACACCAGTATAGTTTCTCCCCAGTATAGTTGTAGGAAAAAGCCAGTTCCTCTTGTAAACTGATAGTCCCAGTGGCGTTTTACTGTTGCTGACTCATAATTACTCTGTCACCATTTTCTGCTAATGTTTTCATGCAGTATAATGTGAAACTTTATTGAGCCCTGCAGGTCAGTCCTCCTCTGTAAAACAAAGCTCTCCTGCAGCTGGCAGGGGGTTCACTGCCTTGCTTAGGGACACTTCAGCAGGGGGCAGTCGCTTCAAGTGAGGACCAGTTGAAGGATGGTCTCTGAAAAAACACAAAGACATGTGCACAATGAATCCATAAATAGGATCATTTGAACTGGCATGATGGCAGACGACCAAACAGTGCACAGAATCAGGCGTAACATGCAACAAATGGATGCAACAGTGATTGTGCAGAGCAGAGGACTATTGTTTCCATCTAGTGGCTGAATGCGGAGAGCCTGCAGCTCCACAGCTGTTGCGCTGAGCATTTGATCTTTTCTCAAACAGGGGTGGAACTCAAGGATTTTGGCCTCTCGCCCTGCAGGACTGGATTGGCTGTCAACTGCATACTATCTCTATTAGCCCATGTGTTAAACTCTGCTGAAGGCAGTTTTGCACTTGTTTGATCTGAGAGTAACTTTGTTTATTCCAACATTTAGTTCAGTACTGGCCACATGTTGAATGTGTTCAGTATCTTGAGAATTAAGCATGATGCTGTGGCCGCTTGCACTTAAATGAAAACGCAGAAAAAGCCAAATTCTTTAAAGGAATAGTTGAACGTTTGGCATATATTATCCACTGTTTTTGTCAAAAAGAAGTAGAGAAAATTGATTGGCTACCACTAAATATAAAGCTAGAGCCAACGATCATCAGCTTAGATTAACAAGACTGAAAGAGTGGGGAGACAACTAGCCTGGCTCTCTCCAAAGGCAATGAAATACAGCTACCAACAGCCAACAGTCAGCACTTGGTCAACATTGGGCCATTGGTGAGCACCTGCCACCCTAGTTTTTGCGGTGTGTCCCGCACCGTTGGCACTAGTCTGGCCTTTTCTCAGCTGATTCACAATGTTGAATCAGCATGAATGAAATCACTCTTAGTGGAAATTCAGCTCAGCGCATGAGAAGAGAACTGAAAGTGAGGAAAGCAAACAGTCAGCTAAAGTCATGAGAGTGTGAGATCAAAACTAACTTGTTATACGAGATAACATCTTTTTTTTTAGTCACTGAGCTCTTAAGCAGAAATGGTTCATAACTGTGTTATTGTTCCCACAGTAGATAACATTTGCTCTTTTAACATTGGGTTGTATTATATTAATTGACTAACTAGTATCTTAAATCCCTCCTCTTGGTCTTCTGGTTTCCCTTTGTGAATGACAAACAGACTGCGATCTGCAGGGGCAGAATGTACATGCTAGGTCAGTGGTTGCCAACTGGTGTGTCGCAGTCCACAAGTGGGTTGTGGATCAATTCTGAGTGGACTGCAAATGACTCGCAAACATGTTTGTAAAAAACACACTTTATTTTGATGTACAGTGAATTTCTGGCACAGAGCTTTTATTTTGAAGTGCCGTTTCATGTTGTAGAGTAACAGCCAGCTACTGGACAGACAGCAAACTAGCTCGATGACATGGCCAAATGCAAGTATGATGCTGAATGTATTAAACTGTGTGGACCTTGAAGTAATATTGACAAAGGAGAAATGTGGACTCCATGGCTGGACTGGTTGGGAACCACTGTGCAAAGTGACCGTTTGTTGTAGTCTTAGCAGTGTGCAACTTGACTGAGACACAATGACGTGATGCAACAGTTGGACTTCATCGCCACTAAATTATAACATTTATTAACAAGTTGTTGTCGTGCAAAAACACCAATTTACAGTGTTAAAGTCTATGGTACAGGCAGGAAGTCCAAACATGCATCTGACTGTAGTTAAAATCCTTCATTAATACATGGATAAACCAACTTGTTTCGACTAGAAAGTCTTCATCAGGGTGTAAAATGCATTGACAACAGGTGTGCAATTTAAGAACTCATGTAGGGGTCATGTGACACACCAATTTATGTGCAGTTTGTGTGAGTATTTCTTGGCTGTTAAACCACAAATTGTAGTTTTTACACTTTAGTTTCATACAGATTAGAAAATATATAAAATATTTATTATAAGAGCTAGCTGGAGGAGCCAGGCCAGCTGTTTCCCCCTGTTTCCAGTCCTTCTGCTAAGCTAAGCTAACCAGCTGCTGACTGTAGCTTTATATTTACTATAAGAATGGTATCAGTCTTCTCGTCTATCTCTCAGCAGAAAAGCAAATAAGCTGTTTTCCCCCAAATTACAAACTGTTCCTTTAAGACGATTGTATCCCGCAATATTTAGATCTTGTCCAGTGAGGTGTGAAAATACTGCTGCCTAAATGCTGCACTTTGTATAATCAGGATATAAATTTTCCTTTGCCTTATGAAAGGAAATCTCTTCTTCTAGATGACAAATTGGGCTAGATGAAGGCACTGTGTGCTGCTTTATCAGATCTGGCATTAGGTGGAGAGAAAAAAACCCTCCAACTTCAAATTAAGCCTGATCGAGCGGGGGAGGAAATACATTCCAGACTCTGAGATGATATCTCATTGTACGTCAGCGCTGGGGCTTTTGGTGAATCAAATAGAAATGCTTTGACTGAAGTTCCATTACTACTCAGCAGCCTCTCCACTTTAACGTTTTCAAGTTCACACTTCAAAGATAAGGGGTCATTGGAGAGGGCCTGGAGAAGCATAAGTGTGCCCTTAGAAGGCCTCAGATTATTATCACACAGATATCTTCTCCAAGGTAAGCAGCACATATCAGGATGCATTAGTATCCAAGTCACAAAGCCTCTTAAGGTGGGAGCACTTGTGGATCAAGGTTTGACCCTCAAAGCAGTTTGGATTAAAGTTAACTCAACCTCATTATGTGTCAGCGAGGGCTGAACTAAGAACAGTTAAGCAATCCAATCTGTGATTAATGTTAATATATTATGTTTTATTTGCTCAAAAGCATTTATTTTCTGTCTGTAGTTTGACATTTAGGGAAATACAGTTATTCACTCTTTAGAGAGTTAGATGAGAAGCCGTTTCAATATCTGCACAGTGAATTTGAAGCTACACCTGCAGACAGGTTGCATAACGTAGTTTAGCATTTATAAACTAGTACTTTTGTTGTGTGGTTTTTACACTAGGGTTTGTACAGATCAATATAAAGATGGTCTCCACCGTCTCTCCTTACTTACTCCCATTGTGAAATAATTGAGACAAAATATCCCAGATACACCTGCTGCCATTTTGTGCTGGCGACATGGTATCAAATTCCCACCCATACACCTGTTCGACCAATCAAGAGTAACACCGTTGATCGGGTGTACACCGACTGGCACACACAGCTGTCAATCATGAGGTCCATCCCCTTTTTTTATAGCATTAAATAACTAATTGCAAAACATCAGAAAAACAAAAATGGTGTCCTCCATCTTTATCACACAGTCCACTGTACAGATTAAACAAACAAGTTGGAAGGAGGGGCGACTGTGGCCCAGAGGTAGAGCAGGTCGTCCACCAATTGGAAGATCAGTGGCTCGATCCCCGGCTCCTTCAGTCTGCATGTCGAAGTATTCATGGGCAAGATACTGGATGCCAAATTGCTCCCAATGGCTGTTCCATCAGTGTGTGAGTGCATATGAATGGTTTCTGAGCCTTGTAGCCTCAGCCTCAGCCACAGCCACTGTAGTGTAAAAAGTGCTTTGAGTGGTCGGAAGACTAGAAAAGTGTTATACGAGTGCAGTCCATTTACCAAAGTGTTAATAAGCGAGCCTTCGGGATACTGCTTAACAGAGCCAATTGCTGACTGTTTCCCCCCGTTTGAAGTCAATATGCTAAGCTAAGCTAATATAAAGCTGCAGCCAGCTGCAGTTATCATAGGTTATCATAACTGGAAATGACCGCTAGCCTCTGTTCAAAACATTTGCTGAATAGATGTGTCTGACTTTTTCTTCTGACTTCCTCAGATCCATACATCCATTTTCATCTGCTTATCCGGGGCCAGGTCACGGGGGCAGCAGGCCAAGCAAAGCACCCCAGACGTCCCTCTCCCCAGTGACGCTTTCCAGCTCCTCCTCGGGGACCCCAAGGCCTCCTCCTGAGGTCTAACATGCTAGTCGCTGAGCATTAAAGGTGCTGGTAGGTGGGTTTTGTTACTTTTGTTCTATTCAAATTTGACATTGACATTTGACAAGAGTGAGATGAAATGATCAGTAGCCTAGACACTTTCATATCTATCTTTCATATCTTTATAATTCTATGTATTTGTGTGTCATTCTTTCATTTTGTACAGCACTTGAGTCAACTGTGGTTGTTTTTAAATGTGCTATATAAATAAACTTGATTTAAAAGATATTAAATCATATTAATCTTCTCATTTCACTTTTGGCAAAAAAAACCCAAATACATGTAATTTCCAAAATGACGGACTGTTCCTTTAATCCCCTGTGATAACACTAACTGGCTTGACTTACGAAACAATTGAGCACATTGAGATGGGGTGGCTTTTTGTTCCCGGGGCGACATCCATAAAGAATAAATGGCTCGGAGCCGCTGATCAGTTTAGGAGACACGAGGTCTGACCGCACCACTGCTCTGTGCCCTGGACCCGACAATAGGATACCATTGTGCTTTCACTGTGTATTTTTATTTCACCTAATCATGTTATTTCTTCTTGACCTAAACGGAGAATGGGGAAAGAGTAGGAATATTTGCAACTGAGTATTTTGATTTGGACATTCGCTGGCTCGCATCTGATTTGTTTTAAGAAGGTCAGCGCTATTTGCTTTGCCATTTGGTAGAGGAAATGGATATATGCTATTTATTTCTCCCCCTGCTCTCCCGCTTATAATACTGCCGTATGTCAAGTCTCTGTATGTCTTTGTAATAACTAGCCTCCACAAAGAACCCCCCATCTTTTATTTCACGCATTCATCAGGCGATCCGCTGGAGTGTGGGCCTTGTAATTACTACCTCTTACTTATTGGTTATCATATATCAGGCACAGAGCTATAAACATCATGGGGAGAACAATGGGAGAGCCTTGCCACAGCCTGGCATGACATTACCATACCAGAGACACGGGCTGTCTGAGATTGTTATGGGTGTAATAAGAGACACCTCACACTTAAAGCAATACATCTGGACCAGTGTGCTGCCTTTGACAGGGAGTATAATGGCAAAGTGTTGAGGCTTGGATCGTGTAATTATCTCTTTGTTCATATTGTGTAGTAATAATCTGTAATTTATGCAGCGCCGGGGGAAAGAGCAGAAACCGGAGACGAGTGAAAGCTAGCGGCAGTTGTAGTTTCCTTGTTTTCTAATCACGAGCAGAGAGTTATGATGTCTCATGTGACGCCGTCCGCTGCTTTCCAAATCCACAGTTTGAAATTGTCCTTTGCTGTAATGAGAGGACACTGTGCACAAAATGTCTCAGTTTCACTGTTATGCAATTTGTTTTATGTAGCGCTATTAGGTGACTGAGTGAATCACCTCAGTCCATCTGTGTTCCTCATCCTCCAGTGTTTTGAAATAAGATAATGTCCTTTACAGCCTGTGGCAGGTAGCAAGAATGAGCCCGCTGTCATATCCTTAAAATGTCAGCATTACTGGGATTAAACAAGCAGATAATTTAGCCACAAAGTTTTAAAATGATCCAAGTTCTTTTGAAATACATGTGCATACAAATAATTTCGAATAGAAATGCATCCAAGCTGGACATACTCACTTATTTGGTGGTGTGTCCACACTTGGAAACTCTCTGAGTACACTTTAAAATGCCAGCATGGGTACTATAATCACTTGATTTATGCTTGTTCTGTTGATGGTCCCACAGTGCAACACATAGCGGAAACTGAGGAGCTACTCACAGCTGGAGAAAAGGTGAAATGACTGCGAGTGGTTGTGCGATGGGAACAACAGCTCAAAACACAAAAATTAAAGCAATAAATCACTGGAAAGCATGTTTGACAGCTGTTTGTGAAGTTTTCACATCTTAAATTTCAATTGGTGCAGATCTTTTTCACCATAAAACATCAGATTTTTACAGTACTTTCTTGTTGTTATAACACTAAACAGTGCTGTGTAGTAAGTAAATATTATAGAGTTAGGGCACAGTCACTGCTGTACTCTGAGTCTTAGCTACCAGCTGGCTACAGGCAACATTTTAGCAGTGTTGCCAGCCCTCTTTCAAGGACAGCGGCTACTTGTTGCTAAAAAGGTTTCAACAAGTTGCCAGACGATGCTTCGTATAAATAGGATATATTTTCTACAGTCTCCTGTTCAGAGTGAGGGGGGCTGCGCAGTAGCACACCACAAGCAGTATGATCCCAACAGAGTTATGGGTTTGAGTTATACGATCAATGCCGGCCTCGCTCCAAACCACTTCTCAGGCAATTTTACTGTCCCTGACAAGTTTTCAACATTGGAATAAAATCAGAGTTTTTTCTCAGTTGGTGTGTGCTCAGGTGATTTTGATCGTTTGGTGTAAGATGGTTGTAAAACTCAGTCCGAGCTGTCGTTTTTTAAGATTATTTTTTAGGGCTTTTTGACTTTATTACGGGACAGATGGAGCGGGCCGCACGTTGGAACTGAACCCTGGGCTGCTGCAGGGGACTCAGCAACTATATGAACTCAAGGTCAACCCCAGTCCAAGTTGTCTTTGGTCAGTCTTCTTCTTGTGGTGACATTCTGACAGATTCAAACATGGCCTACACACCAGACACTGGCATAACGGGTACCCGCCCTTCATCGGACATGAACAAGATAAGGAGACACACCTCTACATGTACATCCAGTGGTGGTCGCATGTGATAACACATGTAGCTACACAAAAAAAACAGCACAACACACTGCAAAAGCAGTACAAAATTACACCACAGGAATACATTTACAAAAAAACATACTGCGAACACCACATGACTGAAAAATCTGGTAAAAAAAAAACATCATATGACATGCAAATTCAAGGTGACATTGTGGAAGAGGATATTTTTATAATTTATATACTTTTAAAAATTTGGGGGAATTTTTTTTTAAACAGATGAGCCTCTAATGCTACAAAAAATAGTTTGTGGTGTGCGAACATGTTCTGTCCACCACCCCGTATTTATTGTTTTTGGATGTGCGTGCTGTTTTTTGAGTCTTCACAGAAATCCTGAAGCTCAATGACATGAATATTGTCAACAACCAAAAGGTGTGCTCTCTCCACCACCATTCAGGAAGCAGCAAACCAATTCGAGGCTCCTGGAGGGCGTTCTGCTTTATGTGGAAAAGGAGGAGAACAAGAGTTGGTGTTTAATGCAGCTTGTATCTGATCCAACAACCTACACTTTTAGTCAGAAATCCTAATTTTTAAACAGTCTCCCCTCTCATTCACATGGTCTCCTCCCACTAATGGAGGCTGGTAGCGAGTTGAGATAACAAAATCCAAAATGTTAGGTTTGTACGCTAAAACAGTTTATCTTTATGGATTATATTGATGCCGAATTGACAAGAATACTGTTGAAATATGACACCTTTTGTCTTGTGTTTCTAGAGTTATGTGTTTTTGCAGTCTACTAAGAAATTGTTAATTTGTCATACTTTTAAAGGGAGTTTGGCGTAATATTTACTGGAGCAGGATGGGAATTAATCTTAAAAGGAATCTAGTTGTAGTCGTGCAAATAGTGACTCTGCAATATCCCCAGTCTTTCTGTAAACCTACAGAGTGTAACTAAAACTCAAATTGTCTTTCGATGTGAAAGGATGTCTGAGTTTGGCCTTGTAAATGTATTTTCTTTTTTAAAAGTCTTCTAGTGCCTGCCTTCACACCTGTGCCTCATTTCCCCTAATTAGCCACCCAGTAAATAGTACCACCAGCAGTTTCTTTGGTTTACACACATGAAAAGCTGCCAGATTTGTCACTAGTTGCTCTTGTGAAAAACAACCGACACACTGGTAAATTGCAACAACCAGTCATTGCTGCAGTTGGATTGGATTCTGATAAAAAATGCGTCACATATATGACAGTGAAAGTGAGGCTGGACTGCATGTGCTGCAATCTAAGGACAAATTAGTGACAGTGAGTTGCAGCCACTTTTGCAAAATCTATGTCTAAAGTCCTCTGTAACTGTTTGTCTTATTTCCACATTAATGTTTTACATACATTTAAAAAAAGAAATCTGCTATAATACCTTTTATATGAATTCATCACTGCAGATAAATAAGGGAATATTAATAGTTTGCATAGGAACAGTTGGCTCTTAACAGCTGGCCTCGCTCTGATTCATCCCAATCCGACTGTGACATAAGTTCTAAATGGCTCCTGTGGGAACGAGGTCTATAGGGTTTCAGTCCTGCAGCTGAATCATCAACCAAAAAAAGCAAACAAAGAAACGCAAAAATAGAGTTACAGATGTTTACAGCAGCACTGACGAGCAAATAACCACTCAGGGTCCTCAGTGGGAAGAGAATAGTTTTCTCACAGTTTATCAGTCGTAGGTGAAGTAACCATATTTAATATTTATCAGTTCAGCGTGTAACTATGTTTCAACTTCAGGATGTTTATCCTTTCTTTTGAGGGATTATGAAGTCCGAATGTCAGCACACTCTCTGATTCTGCTGGACTGTGTCCACACACAGTTACTGCAATTATGTCCTGAATGTGAGGTGCCAGCAACATTATTAGAGGATTTAAAATAA
This sequence comes from Epinephelus lanceolatus, assembly GCF_041903045.1. Lineage (NCBI taxonomy): Eukaryota > Metazoa > Chordata > Actinopteri > Perciformes > Serranidae > Epinephelus > Epinephelus lanceolatus. The sequence continues at coordinate 33,458,615 of NC_135737.1, forward strand.
ACAGGGTCTCTTCCTGTGAGAGAGATTCATGGAAGTGTCCCTTAACATTCATATAAGCAAATAATGCTGAGAAAAATAAAGAGGTCAAAAATTAAACAGACTTGTGATGTATGTGTGTTTATGTCTGCATACAATGTGTGAGTGTTTGCGCTGGACGGCTGATGTTGAATGGCTCAATTTGCAACAGTTAAATGTCTTTGTTTTTAAAGGCTGGAGTTTCTGGGCACACTCAGGTCCACTCTGGGACGTCCTTGGGGAGCAATGCAGTTGAAAGCAATACGACTGCGCGGTCACGCAGCCGTAGTGGAGAGGGGTGAGGGGTGTTTTGAATGGCTGAGGCTTTGCGCGGAGGGAAAGTGGGGTCAAAGGATTTAGAAATATCTAAAGATAAAGTTTTTAGAGGAGGGAAGCCTAAACAATGATATTTAGTTGTTTAAATGGTTTGAATTTCTGTGGGAGGATATGAGAAGAAACAATTCCTGTTTGCCAAGGTTGTATAACTGGAGAAGATGTTATATTCTTCTTTCCCAGAATGTGAATTCTCCGCAGGCGTCCAGCGCTGGTAAGTGCTGGGATTGATTGTATTTCACTATGGGTCGGAGTGCAGCTAGTGAATGACTTTAGAGTGTCGGCCAGGCCGGCCTGGAAGGACTAAAAATGGATTGCGGGGGGTGGTGGAGAGAGCAAGGTTAAAGGAACAAGTAGCATATCTGACTTGAAATAACACTTGCAGTTGCCGTTTATTTTGTCAAGGCCTGTCAATCAGCCTCAGAAACTGCACTTACAGAATGAAAAAAACATAAAGGAAGGTTGAATTTCAAATATGCTCAGTAAATCGGCTGCTTTATTGGCGCTTGAATTCACGCTGAGAGAAGGGGAGGCAGTATTTGGACTTTTGAGATTCAGTTTATATGAATAGTTTAATATTTTGGGAGAGTATTCACTTTCTCGCCGAGAGCTGGACGATAACATTGATACCACTCTCGTGTGTGTATGATAAATATGATAAGTATGCTTGTAAGCTTAGAATAAAGACTGGAAATGGAGAAACGATGAGCCTAGGTCTATCCAAAGGAAACAAAATCCTCCTACTAGCACCAATAACACACTACACTTTGTTTGTTTACTCCATACTAAAACTGAAGTATAAAATGAAAAGTAAGGTCAAGTAAAAGCAGTTTTAGAGGGGCTGTAAAACAACAAATTGTCCTTTTTAAATTTTGTTTTTTGCACATATTCAAAACGCAGCTTGTAGATATTAGCAGCATCTAACAGTGAGGTCTACAGATTGCAACCAGCTGAAACTTCTCCCTGTTCAGCTCCTCGCAGAAGGGCTGCTAACTATGATAGCCAACATAAAAACGCAGATAGCCCTGTGTAGAGCCAGTGTTTGATTTGTCCATCATCTGTAGAAATATAGCAGAACAACATGGCGGACCCTGTGGATGAGGACCTGCTCCTTATGTAGATATAAACGGCTCATTCTATGGCTACAAAAACATGATTCTTGTTTTCAGGTGATTATTAAGAGGCTGTGGTTTACAGTGAGAACAGCTTAGAGGGTTTTCTTGTAGTGGTGGTGGGCGTGGTTTGTAGAGACATGTCATATATGCTACAAATGGAAAGTGTCTGCAGCTTAACATGTCTTGCAATGGGTACTTCTGTATGTTGGTGTCTGATGCCAAGATCCACTGACAAAGTGACAGTATTTAATGAGTTGGGAGCAGTGTTGGGCTCGTTACTTTAAAAATGTAATATATTACTCATTACTCTTTTCAAAAGTAATAATATAACTTTACTTATCACTCCCTGCCAACAGTAATGCATTACACTACTCTGTTACTTTTCCTTTACACCCCATAATTGTAATATTTTTACTGAAATTTCATTTATGCAGCTGGTCACCATTGTAGTTTAACGAGGCTCAGCAGCATCAGGGGGAAACCGAGCGGGACAAGAACGAAAGTTAAGGCGGCGAAACAGAGTGGGGCGAGTGGGAGGGGTGGTGGTGGATGGGTCCAACAAACACCAACTTTCACCCAGGAGAGCGGTGTTCACATGCTGTAAGCCAAACCTTTTTTCTGAAACCCAACCACGTACATTAGGGGGGAAAAACTTCAATTCACGGTGCTGTACTGATGTAGTGCTTTTATTTTGAAAGAGACTGTATGTAAATGTGTATGTAATGGTAAATTTCCTGTGAAAAAGGAAGTGTATTTTGAAATAAGACAATGGATGTAACAAACAGAATTTGACACGGTGTCCCTGAACGTCAACAACCAGTGCACCCAGGGTACTGCGCGCGTTGTCTCTGGATGTGGAAGGTCTATGACCAAACACTGAGGTGTGAAGAGGTCAGAGTGAAAATGTGCCTTTCCATTTTGCCTCATGTTGTGAATTTTTGCAACTAATAGACCAATGAAATAAATCAGACTCAGTGTGCAAGGCCTCTGTGCATAACAATTTTAATTTTAAAATGGCTTAAAAATAAATTCTATGAAAAATATGGCCTTGGTGTGCAAAGGTTTCAACTCTCAGCAAGGAGAGAATAAGTGTTTATTCCAGAATGTCATTCTATTCCTTTAACACTCTGCTTTGTTGCATTATTGTTTTAAAGGAATCAGATATCAGAATAAACAGAAAGTGTATTATTACGTGAGTTACTGATTGATACGCATCAGGCCCTGGTAAATGTTACATGTAATATCTGTTGGTCGTACTGGTGCACCAACCTAGAAAACCCTCCAGTGTGCACAGGTTCAAGTGCCAGCCCCCTGCCAGGCCCTCACATTTCTCCCTCCTCTCTTTCCCTTCTCTTCTCCTTCGCTTCCATACTGTCGGAAATCTAATAAAATACTGAAGGAGGGCAGATTGCTCGCTCTTCTTTGAAAAAAAAAAAATGAAGGGAGAGTATTATTCCTCACAGCTGTGCAGTCTTGAGGCCATATCTAAGGAGCCGCCACAGGAGAGGTCAGCCCTGTTGCAGCCTCACACTAGCCTTTAAATCAATCACATGTCAAGGCTGTGAATAGCAGACCAATAAGCTCAATTAACACCAAAATACTCTGAATCCGTGCCCTTCTGCCACCCGTCACCACCTCCTGGGAGAGGCCTCTCAGATCTCAGGACATGAGAAGACACCGACAGCCCGACTCACCATTGCTGCCCGCTCAGCCGCGGCCTCACAGCCACATACAGCCCCTATCAAGCTATAGCCACATAACTTAAGCCTGCACTCACACACAAACAGCTCAGTGCCTATTTATACATCACATCCTGGCAACACACATGGGAAAACAAGACCCCTGCACTATCAGTGTATCCAGTGTTGTCTGCCGCTCACTGTTCTGTCCCTGTCTGATGTCGGAGGGGACAGAGACATAAGATAGTTGCTTAGGATAGCTGAAAGATGGCTGCTTTAGATAGCTGAAGATACCAAAACAACTTGATTATGCGTTTGGCAGCAGGGAGCAGTTGTTGATATTCCAGACGCTGCATTCCCTGGCGACATTCCTGTGCGTGTAATTGTCTGCAGTGTCGTGTTATCAAATCATTATCATCGTGCGTTAGCTACAATAAAACAGCGGGACAGCATGATTTAACGCAGCCTGCTTTTCATCGGCACTGTGAAATAAAAAGACACAAACAATTCTTTAAACGCTGTTCTTTATTTGGATCGACTGATACCTCGATCAGAAAAAGACTTCAGGGCACAAATAGACAGTGTAATGTGATAAACATAGGCAAAATATCAGGAACACCTCACAGTATAATGCAACCCAATGCAATACACAGCAGTATCTCTGCAACATATGAAATTTTAAATGTAAAGTGTTTTGTTAAGACTGTGTTTGGGCTGTTTAAGAAAAGTCAAAAACTCATGTCATCACAATCATGTCTAAAAAACATCTAATTATCAAGTATCAGTCACAAAACAAGAAGTTAAAAGTATGTAGGCTTTTCTATCTTCACCTTTACAGTAGTGGTTTGACAAAAAAAATCTTAAAGGAACTGTTCAACTGTTATGATTTATTGGTAGATTAATGAATGTCGTGTAGATGTGGGTGTGGTTTAGACAGGTGGTGAGAGGCAGGGTCAGCACTGACATCACACTTGAAAGTTGGTGGTAATGACACATTAGCCACTATAAGTCGCACCTGGAGGGAGAGCTGGGGAGGACTCTGAAACAAAAGAGACTGAGGCCATGTTTACATGATCCACTGAAAACAGAATCGTTTCTCATTTTCGTTTTGAAAAAAGTTCCGCGTTTAGACGACAATGATTTGATAACAATTCGATCCGATAACGATCTGCAAAAATGACCAAAAACGCTGCAGTATACATGCCAGGCCAGTAGTTGGCGGTGTGACGCTTACACTTCCTTCTACAGAGCGGTGATGTATGAACAAACAAAATGGCAACCGCACAAACATTTGTCTGGACGGACGACGAGGTGGAGTTGCTACAGTAAATCTACACTATGATGGGGAAGCGTTGATAAATTCAACAGGGTGAGCAGCACAAGCAGAGCTCGGGAGTCCGCCATTGTTGTTGTGATGGTCGACTTTCTCGCGCATGCCTAGTGACTGGAAGCGTAATGTACATGTGTGAAAAGTCTCTGTTTTCAGAGGAACTGCATATTGCGAGTTTACATGACAATGGAGACGGTGCCGTTTCCAAAAAATTGCACTTTGGAACCCGTTTTCAAAACGTTGCATTTTCAGGCACCCAAAACGCCGCTGTCGAGTAAACGATCGGCCAAAACTAAAGTTTACCGTTTTCAGTTGAAATCGTTGTCGTATAAACGGGACATGAGAAAGCGTTTAGCACGTCACCACGAAAATACACATTCACTCTGAACAACCACAAATAAGAGCGAGCAGGCTGGCCAACTGGTGCAACGGATTGGCACCTGAAGGGTGTCCTGCGGTGACGTCCAGTCAGAGCGAACTGGTCGCGAGGACCAAGAGCGTTGGCCTGGCGGTGAATCCACCACACTCCCCCCCAGAAAGGAGAGGTCGCACTCACCCACGGTGGTCCAGGCACATGTTTCATTTCTAATGCAACACGTAGAAGCACTAAGTTATGGGCTTGCTAGCCTTAGTTGATGCGGTTTCACGAGCCGGGTTTAGCATAGCAGCATAACATCGACATTTTGGGATACACACATATTTGTTGAGAGTTACGTGAGACAGTTGACAAATATCTCAGGGTTGTTTGGTAAATATGAAGCTGGCGTCACGAGAATGTTAGCTTAGCTTAGCACAAAGACTGGAAACAGGAGGAAACAGCCAGCCTGGCCCTATGAGCACCTCTAAAGGATAAAGGAATAATTCACAGAAACAATATGGCTTGCATATGCAGTGCTGGAAGAGGTATTCAGATCCTGTAAAAATACTCTTGTTATAAGTAAAAATCCTGCAATGAAAATGCTGCTTTAGTAAAAGTATGTCAGTACATCCAGGAAACTGTTTTTCAGAATTAAAGTAAATGTACTAAATGCAAGTTTTGAATCAATTAAATGAATGAAAACATTTAAAAAATCAAAGGGAAAACAGTAAGTCCTTATATTTAAGAAGCTGGAGCCATGAAATGTTTTTGCATGAGAAATGACTTAAACAGTTATCATTACTTGCAAATAAATGTTCTAATCAATCAAGTAATTGTTTCATTTCTAAACAAGCCACTGAGGGGCGAACAGGTGAACTTGTTCTGGGTGCATGTTCTTGGCTAAGAATTAACCAATGTCGATCCATTTATTCTTAATACAATATACACATGCTCTATGGGGTGCCGTTTGTAAAGTGTCTCACGCTGAAAATAACATCAACATTTTGCCACATTTAGCTTCAAACAATGTTTAAAAAAGTATTGTGAATTTTTTAACGTCACCTTTTACCACATTTACAGCAATATTTGTTAACTTAGAAATATATTAAATAGTTAAATCTAAATATTAAATGTGGCACCTAAATGTTAAATGTTAAATCTAAATATTAAATCTAAATGTTAAATGTTAAATCTAAATATTAAATCTAAATCTAAATGTTAAATCTAAATATAAATATAAATGTTAAATCTAAATGCTAAATATAAATATAAATGTTAAATCTAAATATTAAATATAAATATAAATGTTAAATCTAAATGCTAAATATAAATCTAAATGTTAAATGTTAAATCTAAATGTTCTGGGTGAAACTAAATATTTAGCTAATATGCAAATTCACACTGCCGGTCACCGGAAGTACCAAAATAAAAGCTCGAGATAGTCAGACTGTGTTTATAGAATCAAATAATGAATTAAACCCAACTTATCGGGGGAAATGAATACTTGAACATACATTAGCGTGATAATAACTACCTAAAATAACAAGAAACATGTTTGGAGAAATTTTATTTGACGTGTACTTTGAGTTGTTAGTGTCCCTTCGGAGGGACTAACAACCTAAGCTAAGCTAACAACCGTTAGCTCTTAGCCCCATTAGCAGTGTCTGTAATGACTCATTAACTCTTAAACGGTCCGTGAAAAAAATATTTTTTCCAGCGGATGTCTTAGTTACAACATGATTGAGCTAGCAAAGCAGTTTTGTGTTGCGATGTGTGGTATTTATTCAGTTTTGGGAAATCACGATGTCTAGAAAGCATCAGTGGCTGCAGCAGCAGCAAAGCTATCAGGACGTCATCTGTTAAAAGCCTCCCGTTGTCGGATACGACATGAAACTACTCCAGTTAGCTCACTCATGTTGTAACTAAGACATCCGCTGGAAAAATATTTTTTTCACGGACCGTTTAGAGTTAATGAGTCATTACAGACACCGTTAACGGGGCTAACAGCTAACGGTTTGCCCCGCTAATCTACGATAACCATGTTATTAATTTCAGAACGTGATAGTAATGTTTGTTCAGTCATAGTGTTTATAGACTTTACAAACACCAGATTAGTCTAAACGGTGATATAGTGACGTGAAAATGTGAGATATTCATATATATATGTAGCTAAACTCCGCTGGTTTTCTACCCAGAAGTATTTGTAAACAACAAGGTGATTCCCTCCGAAGGGACGCTAACAACTCATCAAATAAAATTTCTCCAAACACGTTTCTTATTATTTTAGGTAGTTATTATCACGCTAATGTATGTTCAAGTGTCCATTTCCCCAGATAAGTTGGTTTTTATTCGTTATTTGATTCTATAAACACAGTCTGACCATCTCGAGCTTTTATTTTGGTACTTCCGGTGACCGGCAGTGTGAATTTGCATATTAGCTAAATATTTAGTTTCACCCAGAACATTTAGATTTAACATTTAATATTTGGATTTATATTTAGCATTTAGATTTAACATTTAGATTTATATTTAATATTTAGATTTAACATTTATATTTATATTTATATTTATATTTAGCATTTAGATTTAACATTTAGATTTAGATTTAGATTTAATATTTACATTTAGATTTAGCATTTAGATTTAACATTTAGATTTAGATTTAGATTTAATATTTAGATTTAACATTTAACATTTAGGTGCCACATTTAATATTTAGACTTAACTATTTAATATATTTCTAAGTTAACAAATATTGCTGTAAATGTAGTAAAAGGTGACGTTAAAAAATTCACAACACTTTTTTAAACATTGTTTGAAGCTAAATGTGGCAAAATGTTGATGTTATTTTCAGCGTGAGCCACTTTACAAACGGTAACCCATAATGCTCCCCATAACATTGCCCATATTCAACTATTACTCCATTCAGCAAATTCAGTCTTCCACGCTGATACTTCATGCTTTCACGGTCAAAACCTGTTTGCTTCCCGTTCCTCACACCTGATTCGCACTACCTGGAGCTTACCTTTAAGCATTTCATGTGTATGCTTCACCCTGTGTTCAGTTGCAGGTCAACAAAATTACATTATGGCTCCAACACAGCTGCACTTATATATTTTCATATGGTTTGTGTGCAAAAATCTTGATGTGTAAAATAACTAGTAGCTAAAGTTATCAAATAATTGTAGTGGAGTAGAAAGTATACTCTTTCCCTCTTTTCCCTCATGAGATTAAAATACCCAACTACAATAAAAGTACCTCAAATTTGTTCTTAAGTGCAGCACTTGAGTAAATGTACCTGGTTACTTTCTACAACTGTGTATATGGACTCACCTCCCTGGGCTCTCTTTGGTCCCAGAAAGAATTTCTATCGAGTTGCATTAAGCAAAGCATTTTTGGATCAACCTCCCAAGAAGGAATTTGTTGTGCATGCTTTGTTTAGCGATATTTTAGCAGAGATAGTTGTGTTTGGATTTCCATGATCTCATGAATGGATACAAGACACATAGATAATTCTGCACAGGAATTTTCACAGAGTTTTCGGATGATTTATATTTTACTTTTTGCCGTCTGTTGTTCAGCTTCCACTCTACCTAACACTATTTGATAGAAACCTTTTTCTGGGACCATAGAGAGCCTTTGAAGGTGAGTAGCTACTGTACAATTTATGGGTGAACTATTCCTCTAATTCAAGGCCCACACGCAAACTTTATCTGGGGTTTTCGAGGTCGACTTGAAAAACTGACCAAAATCTATTTGTTAACGCAGACTGTGAGATTTGGAAAAAGATAAGTTAGGACTGTTTTGTGTGATTCATACACAGTTAGCACAGCACATACTGTAAAAGTGACTTGCAATTGATAAACGGAAGAAATGTGAATGTTTTTTAAAGGCGACTGTTTAGAAATTCCACCCTGTAGCTGTTTCTCCTCTGTAAATATATATCAAGGTTTGTCGACGATGTGAGTGACACCAAATGACCCAGCCAAACACATTTTTATCAGCGTGTTGTGTTCACTGTCAGGACTGACTGTCGGTGATCAAAGCCAGGTCAGCAGCCCAGCATGCATCCTCCCGTCTTATCTTCATTACTGTTTTATCTCTGTTTTCTTACCAGAAGAAGCCTCCGACATGGCACCAGGAAGTTTGATCATCCCGGCTTGTTTGGCTTCAGAGCGCTTCAGAGGTGGATCAGCAGTGATCACACAATGCGAGCCAAAAACAATACGCTCATATGAGACAGGGTTTAAAATCAATTTGTTGTTCTCCGCTCACTTAGATTCTGCATTTAATCTATCTGATCTTCTTTAATCTTGTTAATCTGCATATCCCGTTTCTCAGGGCCTCTCTGTTGGGAAATGTGCGTGCCAGAAAGAATCATAATTCATATATTAACACATGTTGACTCATTCTGTGCTCCGGCCAAGTGTGTAGATATGTTGGAGGGGAGGGGTTTGGGGTCGACTATAATTATGATGATGAAGCACAAATATCTCCGACCATTTGCCATGTGTCTGAGCAGTTCGATTACAAGCTGTCAGCCGAGCTCCAGCTGAACCGAGAGAGACAGAGAGAGTCTGCGACGATGATGATGAAGCACAAATACCTCTTACCATTTGTCATGTTTTCATGTGTTTGACCATTTCAATTACATGCTGTCAGCTGGAGAGAGAGACGGAGAGAAAGGGGTGCATGCCGGAGAGAGTGCGAGTGACACATGTTACACAGAGTGAGTGAGGGAGGACACATGGCGAGATAGAGAGGGAAAGAAAGAGCAGAGGAATTGAGGGCAGAGTCGCCTGTGAGAGAAAGCTGGCAGCAGAGAGGAAGGGGGTTATATACAGAGTGAGAGCGGTTAGAGGACAAGCACAGGGATATCAACTATCTCTGACCCTCCATTGCCTTCTAAAAAGCCCCCCCCCCCACCACCAACACACACACACACACACACACACACACACACTCCATCTGCCCACCCTGTAAGCCTCAGCGCTGGTACGTCAAACAAGTCCTATTTATAACCTGTGGATGGATGAGGGAATCAGGTGGACTCTTCTCTGGACACAGTCCACATCTGAAGGGTGTGTGCGTGTTAATGTAGATTTTTGTGTGCGTTTGCATGTACATGCGTGTGTGAGACAATACTGCCATGTGTGTATTTGTCCCTTTGATTATGCAAATGTGTTGTAAATGTGAAAGTCTGACTTTTAACTTGTTGGAGGAGGAGCCATGTAAAATTGTCTCGATCTGATCCTTCTATTTTCTTAGATAATACAGATGCATGGTGCACACTTCAAGTGCGTTAAATCAAATCCAATGTATATGCTTGACAGCTGAAAAGCTCTGTAATGTATTAAGAAAAAAAATTCCTGCATCCAAGCTGTTCTTTAATGTTTATTTATTCATTTATTAATGAATGAAGCAAATAGATCTAAAATAATAAATCCTCTCTTTAATCCTTTTTGCCTTGTCCTTGTCTCGAGGGATTGTCTCTGTCCCTTTCAGAGAGTATTCACAGTGTTGTTTGTTTCAGTGCTTCAGTTGTCTGTACATCTTTCGTGTAGATTAGGCTACATTGATATAAAACTCTTGTGTGCTTTTTGCTCCCACTGTCTGTCTCTCCTCCACCTGCAGATAAATATCATGCGCCATAAACACACGACACTGTCACACTGAGCAGCAATGAAATGAGTGCTCATCATTTTGGTAAAAACATAAATATCATACTGCATTTTTGCTGTCATTTATGGCATGTGGTGTTTTGCCATGGGCAGGGCTCAGCCCCTGCTCATACACACACATGGGAGCTCAGCTTAGTTGAGGAGAAAAGAAGAGTGGAGAGCTGCAGACGACTGCACTCAATGTGCCTCTGCATGAAATCTTTACGAGTTAAAACACCTGTATGACAGCTAACGTTAAAGAAAGGATCAGATCCTCTATATGGCTCAATATACCCGATTCTGATCAGGTAAAAAAAATGCCTTGATCGGCCCTGACCCGATCTTTCAGATTGGATCGGGACATCCCTAAATAAAAATAACTAGTCCATACCCATTGGTAGCTTTGTCACCTTCTACCTATGCCAGTCCTCAATGCCTATGTGCAGTTTCACATAGATTGACCACGTCAGTGAGTAGAAAAACGTGGGACAGACAGAATGACTGACTGACAGAATGACACACTGACAGTTTCTGTGATTATGTACAGCATACCATACCATGACTTAGTCATACCAAAAATTAGAAAAACAACAACATTGGGCCACAGGGGGAACCACAGCGATCGGTCGCATTTTAGCCATTTTTAAGCATTTTTCTGTTGTCATAGCGCCACCCAGTTGCCAATCAGAGTTAAATTCCTCCAGTCACCTTGAGGCGTCCTGTTCTACATATCTATTAAGTTTAGTAAAAATCCATATGGCGGTTAGGCCTAGATAAGAAATTAGCTCTCTAGTGCCCCCATTTTGTTTGATGGGGTCAATAATGGAGGGGTCCCCTCAGATTATGTGTGGTCATATGCCTACAAAGTTGTGTGGTGATCGGTGAAACCCTTGAGATGTTATACACCTTTATGTGATGAGCCACGCCCTCCGCAATATTCATTGCCTTACAGAAGCTCAGTTTTAGTAAGTTTTCCAACTTTTGCCAAGAGGGAACTTTAGATATTGGTCCCTAGATTATGTTCACCAAGTTTCATGCAGATCGGTCAAACTTCCTAGGAAGAGATCGATTTGAAGTGTTTTTCAAAAAAATTCAAAATGGCGGAAAATCTATATAACTGGAAGTTATGGGTTCGTGAGGCAAATTTGTTCCTCATGAGGAGAGGCATCTCTGTGCAAAGTTTCATATCTCTACGACATATGAGGCATAAGATATGCCCATTCAAAGTTTGCAATTTCAGTCGGTTGCTATAGCGCCCCCCTTTGGCCAATTGATGTAATATTGCTTCATTCGCATCCTCCCATGACCCTCTACCACTGTGTCAAATTTCACATGGACTGGCCAAGTCAGTGAGGAGAAAAACATGGAACAGAGACACAGACACACAGAGAGAGTTTTTGTCATTATATAGTAAGATAAGATGGTGTTACACCAGGGGAAGCTTGCCTAGGGCGCAGAATGTGCTTAGTCTGGCACTTACTAGCTAGTCCACTTAATAGCTTCTTTTGAGGTTTTCAACCATTTCACATGGTCTTCATCATCATCTCCATGGACGGAGTTGTCATTGTCACAGAAATCAATCTGTTGACGTGAGCTCTGCAGTTGTTCTAATTACGTAACACAAAGTCTATATGGATAAAGTTATGTTTGTGAGCAAGTAAGTGGACCTTGAGTTATTCTGTTCTTTGATGCTTAACGCAGATTGTTGTCTGAGCTTTTGGTCACACAGATTTTGTCAGAACATGGCACAAACATACACAGAACCATCAGTCTCTCTCAATATCAATCAATACAGCTGAGATGATGTCAGACAACACAAATGTAGGTGCACTGGATTTTGCTCCTGTTTCATTTCTATGAGGAGCAGTGCAAGATGATCCCACTTCTTTCATCTGATTAAAATTCAACATGAAAAGTTGTGTTTTTGTTTATATAGCAGCATGGTAAAATAATACAACAGGCAAAGAAGATGGGGGGCTGCTTGGCTGCGATGAATGCAGGGACTATGATAGAGGCTAATGTGATGACCCTCCTGCTGTCTTAAAGGCTGTCCTGGCCAAACTCAGCAACCTGTGACTCAGCAGTCACAGAGGAGTTGTCAGTTGATTAAGCTCATCTTGAGTCCGTTTCACAAAGCAGGTTTAGTGAAAACTCAGAGTCTGTTAACCCTGAAATGAGGGAAACTCTGAGTTTTCTGTTTCAAAAAGGGAGGTATCTCAAACCAGAGAAAGAGGGGTAACTCTAGCCTGTTTCAGAGAGAGAGGTAACTTAAGCTCTCGGTCAGTTACCGTAGTAACAGACTCTATGAACCTAACCTGGTCGGGACCAGGTTTTTCTCAATGAACCTCGAGTTTCTCTCTGTCTCCGCCCTCTTTCAGAGCCATTTGATTTCCTCATTCATTCAGTCAGCAGGCGAGTTTTGGCGTAGCCTAGTTCTGCCATCTGTCATTTTAAAAAATCATTAAAAAAAAATCAGAGTCAGTATATTAGAAGTCCATTAGGCACAGTAGGTGGCCACTTTTTTCACTAACATGGCATGTCCTTTTGATAACAATCCCGTGGATGAAGGTGCAGCATTACTGCACAGAGAGTTAAATATTCATCGGGAGATGGTTATCAGACCGTGCATAGATGTTTTAGCATTTCCACACAATTATCTTTTTGAGCGGTACCGTTTCACGTCACAGTCCATCATCTACACAACCTAATCTGTCCTTACATTTGCAACATTACCAATCGTAGTCATGCTCTCACACCCCAGCAGATATTGTGTGTTGCGCTGCGTTTCTTTGCAAATGGAAGTTTTTTGTACAATGTGGGAGATGCTGAGCACTTGAGTAAGGCAACTGTATGCAGGGCGGTCAGAAAAGTGTGCTCGTTTTACAGGCATCTGCCTTCTTTCTGTTGGCTGAGTAGAAGTCTGTGTTAGTTTAAATAGGCTTAATTATTTAACCGAACATGATATAGATGAGAAGACATTTATGTGTGTGAAAACAGCATTATGTTGGGGATAAAACAACTGCACAGTCAAACAGCCACTTAATATTTACTTTACAATGTAAAACATGATCAAAATGAAGTACCCCCATGAGATTATGCCGAGGTCTTACCTGTTTGAACAATGTTTTTATATTTCATCCTAAACTGCTGTCAAGTACGCTTCTCCCCCACGGGATTGCACCTAAATGAAATAAATTAATAGGCTACCATTCAAGCAGTTTTCCCCTGTAATATTATTGTGATTGCAAAGGACTACATTTAAACTTTGCATTGACCCGAGCAGCAATGTTCTCCCACGCCGTCTCCCTCTCTTTTGCAGCTGCAGCGGTGTTGCACTTCTTTTTGAAAACGTGTGAAAACTCACCGTATGAGCTTATTAAGATTTCTAATTCTAGTGGGGTGAAAAACGCAGCCTTCCTCTTCCCCGTTGCCATGGTGACTCGTCGAATCAGGGCTCCATTGATGCTGGCTTTTTATAGTTGTGGTGCACGCGCTTAACTCCAGGTGAAACTACTCCGAGTTGATTAAACTGATTCAAATCAGCTGTTCTGGAACCAGAAACTCAGAGTTTCCTATCTCAGAGTAGATCAACTCAGAGTTCAGGAGTAGACTCAGAGTTTGTTGAACCTGCTTTGTCAAACGGACCCCTGGGCACTTAGGATGTAAAAGCTGACCCATGTCTTTCTCTCACTGTCTTCCTGCAACTGACATCCACCCTGCATCACCTTCTTTTGCACCTTCATTTCCACAGCACTCATATCACACACATACACTGCTGTTATTGCTGATTTACCCAGTTCATTGTTTGCTTTGTGTTAACTTTACTTTAATAAAGTATGTTTGTTTTTTTTTAGTACAATCTTGCGGGGACTCCCTTCTCACATTCCGCAAGCTTGTTTGTGACATAACAACAGTTGCTGTTAGGGTGTGATTTACACCATTGAGGAGTTCTGTCTGCTTTTTGCCACAACATGCAAGGAAATTTTGTTCTGTGAAATCTGATCTTGTTGCTCTCGGATGTAATACACTCCACAAAGCAAACACCACAAAGCATGACATGAAAATATGCTGTCAAATATGCTTTTTTACAATGTTGCTTAAGAAGAAACATAACGATATAAAACATAGGAATTTTGGATTGGTTTGGTTGTACTTTCTGGAAATCTTTAATATATTTTAGATAGATTTTACTTATCTCAGATATTAAGACAGAAACAAAGTTGTTTTGACGAAGGTTGCTTGACAGAAATATAGCTGTTGCATAACAGTGCAGGAGCTGACTTGTGTTCTTTTGATTTAAACATTTTCCAAACTTGATCTTGTCATCTCATCCTCAGCAGTTCCGCTTGCCATAATGACCGTGTGTGTGTGTGTCTCGAGGCTGAGGTGTAAGGCTAAACCTGCGCTAACACTCGACAGCTAATAGGCTCATCCATCATGGAGGAAATGAGACAGGCTCTGCCCCGCTCCTTCTCCTCTCTCTGCTCGCTCAGCCAACTCTCAAGCCCAGACATACTTACAGGCGAAATTACTGCAAAGTTCTCCACCAGGGTATCCTTTCTTTATTATTCTACATGAACAAGGGGGCCCTTCATAGTCAACCTAATTTATCCAGTGTCTCATTTCGGAATAAAAAAGCTCAAAAAATGAAGCGAAAGGAGCGAGAAGGTCGTTGTGGTTAGAAACCTCCAAACCTCAGGCCTTCCTGAGAGGCCTGAACATGGAATCGAGGCCAGGGGGTCATGAGGAGGCCCATTCAGTCCTGGCTCTGTTTTGACACGGGCAAAAACACAGATCCATCAGTAGGTCCATTTACAAACCCTCGCATTCCTGCACTTTGTTCCCCTCTCAATAATTTGTTGGCCCAGAGTTTCAGAATATTTCAGTTTCATGGCTTCAGGAGGCTATGACACTAAAAACATCTTGGAGATCTTATTTTCCTCAACACAGTGTGAAAGGAAATGGCACAAAATGTTCAGCATATCTTAAGGATGGCATATTAAGCTTCTTCACTGCGACTGATGACACTAAAATTTTTACTGAGGCTCCAGAACTTGTGGTGCCTGAGGAGACACGGCCTAATAAAACAAAATGTTTACAGCTATGTCAGCCTCATGTGGTACACATAAAACAGAAACTGTTTGGGCCGTTACGCCAAAAACAATAAAATACAGGCTACTTATTTAAAGCAACATTTTCAGTGTACATAATCTTGGTTTTTGTTTTTAGTGAAATTTAAGTTTTATTTATTTTTCTGCAGTGATGGCCTTGTGTTAGGGGCATGAAGTTCTGGTTTGTCGGTTGCATAGGTGCAATTTTTATGTGGGTAACCACTGTAAATAGTTTGTAATGTTAGCCAGACACTTGGTCAGTGGCCCCACACATCAAACTACGATCCTCTAGATACCCCTCCAGCACCAGTTTTGGAAGCACAAGGATGACGTGTCAAGTTAAGCTTGTTAAATGCACTGTCTTTTCAAAATAAACTTCAGTTGTCAGAGGAACTATACAGTTTACGCTCATTAAATCCATATAGTGTCTTTTAAAAAATAAACTTATAACATATGTGAAAACTTTTTTTTTTTAGGTTTACTTCCTTAAGCACAGTTCAGACCAAAGATTTGCGACTAGACGAAACAGTTTGAGAACCTTGCAGAGAAAAGTTGCAGCAATGTGAACTGGCCGTTTGAGCTGGTAAAAGTGCCAGTGGCTGGCATTAGAACATAAAGCTTGTCACCTGTTTCACCAGCTAGTAGTGAAATCCGCTGGTCACGTCAAAATGACTGCAGATGGTGTGTTCAATTGCTGCAGCAGGTGCTCCATACCCACTGGTGTGCCGGTGTTGGACAATGGATTGCTGCTGCTGCTCGCTGAATGTGCTCATACCCCCTCACACACGTATTCTCATTGACTGATTAATTGCTGTTGCTTACTTATATTATTGTGGCGTATTTATTATGAATACAGTCCAACTGATGCTCTTTTTGTTTCTGTTTTTTGCCATTTCATCACTACTACAAAGGCAACTGTAGACAGTATCTCACTATCACTGTCCTCATTTTATATTTCAAGAAGCTACAAATTATATTCAGCCACAAAATAAGCCTGAAAAGCTTGAAATCAGAACAGAAGTACAGAGAATTGTTGCATAGCGATGATACTCCATCTCATCTTGTTGCATTGGTGTTAACTGGCAGGTTTTTAGAACGTTGCAGAACGGCACATTGCAGATAGTTTGTTTCAACTCATCTCGTCATGAATCCTTGCTCTGAACTTGGCTTTAGGTTTAGGCAACAAAGTACACAGTTGGGGCTAGAAAAAACATCATGGTTTGGCTTAAAATAAGTACACACACTAGCACACTATGTTACTATTAAAAAAACATTATTGACTTTCAGTTTCACACAGCACGTGAACAGCTTCTTCTTTGTTTGATCCAATCACCTCCTCACCCACATGAACTACAGTATGTGGACTTTCGTGCTTCTTATACTATGGCAGTTGCTCGAAGCATCAAAAAATATTGCCACCCGTTGCATCTCATATTACTGCTAGAGGGTGCCTTGGTGCTTCAAACAGAGCACAGCTTGTGAAAGATGCAGGTGCTGAAATAAATGAAAAGTAACATCAATGAAAAACAGTGCTAACATCAGGACGCTAGGCTAAATGACACTTTCAGAGTGGATGCTTGTTAGCCTAGCTTGCTAGCTTCCACTTTCAGAGCAGAAGAAAAATAGCCCACTGGTTCCTCCCAAATGTTGAATGTAGTATGGGGACAGATGTCTTTAGGCACTAACAGTACATAACCAATGCTGTGTGGGCATCGTAGGACAGAGCAACAACGGGTTCAAGTAGGAAGCACAACACGGAAGTTAACAGTGGGTCTCCTAGCAACACCAGCTTAGAGTGTCAGTCAGTAGCTGAGATGGGAAACATCCACTCAGAGGCTTGAAGCTTAGACACAGTAGGCTATTCACAAAAAAATGCCATAATATATTTTTTTTTATTAAATTCTCTTTTTTTAAAATAGAAGAATATGTAAAATATTTGCAGTGTCGTTATTGTTCCCTTACACAAAAAGATGGGAGAAAAATGTGTTTTGTTTGGCAATTGTTTTACTTTATGTACATATTACTCATGCAAACATGCAGGTCTCTCTCACACACAAACACACAGACACACACGCGCAGCTTTTGATGGTAAAAGACGTCTTTGATTTGGTCCCAAGTGCTATACCCAGAAGTCTGTGTGTTTTCCCAAAAGCAGGAAAATCATAAAAAGTCCAGGTTCCTAAATTACTGTCACTCAAAGAGTTTCTTTCTCCTTCTCTCTCTCGCTCCGTCTCCATTCACCTCTCCTCCCGCCAGCCCCGCAGTCTCCGACCCTTTCCTGCTTCCACCAGCAGCAATGGGGGCTTTCTCTTGTTTCCTGGTGCTGGCGCTGCTGGATAAACACACAACCTCCCCCTCATATAAAGGCTCAATTCTTCTCCATCATGTTTAAATATGGATACAAAGAGAAACTTGTATGATAATTTTTGGCATATGGTGGTGGGGGTCAGCGGGTGGGGTGTGTGTGTGTATAAGAGAGGGGGTGGGGGGGGTGCAGGCGAGACAGAGTTCTGCCTTGTTCAGATACTTGTCTAAGATTTCGAGGTTTTTGTTTTATGCAAGACCAGACCGATGCCGTCTGACAGAGTGAGTGCCTGAGCAGCAGTTTGTTTGAGCGTGCCCGAAAATGTGAGGTTTAACAAACTCCCGCCAGTCACATGTGCTGATATGATAAGTGTTGGCAGGGTACGCTGCAGCATAAAGCAGCACTGTTATGGAATTTGGGTGGCATGTGGAAACACACTGCGAAGCCAAAGATTAAACAAAGATTTAATTGCAAAACTCAAATGAGGGAGATTGCTTCTCTTCTCTGTCGGAGGGCTGTCTGCTATATTTCATCTTTGATTCTGCAATGGAGTAATGGAAATGGAGACAGAATCTGGCTCCTGGGTTGGAACATGCCAGAGATGACACAGATACCCTGGATGATACTGATGGCCTGCTGATAGCCTGAAGATCACCTTACTGCCACTGTGCCAACAGCAGTACAGCGAGACAAGTACAGGCCCCTGAGGGGAGTGATGTTACCCTCCGCAGATGCTTCAGAGGCTACAACAGCTTCCAGTCATACATTAAAGTAGCTGCAGGCTTTATAAATATACAGGAGTTGTTGGTCATTTCTTTCAAGTTACTCGAGGCATACTTAATAAAGGGTATATAAGTATAACTACTGGCTGCTTAATTATAGATCAGCTATTAAAGGGCCAGTGTGTAATATTTGGCATGGTTTATTGTCAAATCTGAATCTGAATCTGAATATTCTACCCATTAATATGTTTATATAAGTGTATAATCGCTATAAAATAAAATTTGTTTGGTTTTCGTAGCCTTATAATTATGCTTTTATATATATATATATATCAAGGGCCTTGCTTTAGAGATGTCGCCATCTTGCGCTGCCATGTATGTACAGCAGACCAAGCGGACAATCCAGCCAGCCAGAGAACGCATTTCGCGTGTATAAATAAACCAACGAAGACAGCGGGAGGAAGGAAGAAGGAGGAGGAAACAGCAGAGAGTGTTAGTAGTTCGTCGATAGAGAGCAGTGAAAAGTTTTTTTAGTTATACAGTTTGCGAATGGACCACACTTACCACGCAACAGGAGAGAATGAACCCGAATCGTCATCTGCGAGGAAAAGAAGACGCAACTTCACTCCTTGTGATGCACTCTCTGCGGCGCTTTTCCTCCTGATGATATATCTCCCCAGCGATGGTAGCACCGAATCCCATTCTGTGCAGCAAAATGTGAGCGGAGGATTCAGCCTCTCTTCTCGCCCGCTCAACATCTAAGTTCCTCATCTGTGTACTCCGGCTCAAACAGGTATGGCTCTGGATCTGTGTCGGCTACAAGAAACTCTTCAAAATCACGTTCAAAGTCGTCCATTGCAGCTACTATAGTGTTGCTAGGCTAAATAAACAGTTGAGCTCTGTTTACAGGCTACGCTGTCAGTCAGTGTGCGGGCTGGAGATTGGTGGAGCAGAGGGGGGAGGGGGTACCCGCTTGGTATTGTAAACGAGAATGTGTGTATGAAGTGTGTGTGTTACGCCAGAAGAGTCAGAGTTTGGGACAAAGTCTTTTACCCCCTGGAGTGTTACCGGAGTTTTTGGAGTGCTCAAATAACCGAACGCTACTCTGGTCTCCTGCTCGTGAGGGATTCATTGCAATATCGTAACATGGTTTGGATTTCTAAATAAACATTCACCTCGTCGCTAGATAGACCTACTCCTGCAAAACTCGTTTCTGCGCAAGGCTTTTTGTCCCTACGAGGCCACCGTCATTTACCCGACGGGAGGGGTGAGCAAGTGAGCCCTGCAATCTAGAATTTGACCACTGATGTCACTGTTTTCAACGGTTTTCATCCCATTTTACACAGTGGCCCTTTAAAGACATGAAATAACAGTGTTTGAGTTGCCAGGTCGTAAAAGATATGTATTCCTTTAGCATACATTGATTTTTTTGCTATTAGTTTAAATCATCTTGATGGCATATTATGAAAAAATGCAGCTATTTATTAATGATTTATTAACATTTATAACTGAGACTTTTTGGCTTATTATAGGGTGTGGCCGAGGGCGGCTGAGCGGCTAACGTAACCCTTGGCTAACTTGGGGATAAAATGGTTAAATCTTGCAGATCTTCGAGACCTTTGAAATGTTATTGGACCCTAATGGATCAAATCCAGATATTAAAGTGAGTCTTTTCACAGTCAAAAAAAAAATCCAATGAGTTACAAACGTTTCTCTCACAATATAAGTCTATGGGGAAAAAGTCTTTGTGGGCCTCATGGTATCACATGACAGACCCGGGTGGTGTAATTCCACTTTTTACCACAGTGTAAAATTGCCCCCAAAGCCCAGTGCTGTTCCTGAGGGCTTGTGTCTGATGCAAGCGTCAACCTCAAATTAAGCCACAGAGAAAGTGCCGTAAACTGCAGTTCCGCTAATGGCCACTTGAGGCTGGCTCCACAATCGAGTCAGTTCTCATAGACCTTAATGTTACTATGTCCAATTTTACAGCAGAGATAAACATGTTTACAGCCTGGTACAAAAAACTGTTTTGGTCTCTATAGCTAATTTTCCTGTTCATGACAACTATAGCGGGGTGAATTTGTATGTAACTCACCCATTTAAATGTTAATAAGGCTTTAAGTTACACATACTTATGGGTGGGGCCACTCTGAGTGACAGGCTTCCTGGCAACTGTCTTCATGTCCTCAGTCAGATCTGTCCTTTGTTCCTAAAAAAACACAATGATAAATTGCCTGAATTGCAAAACTGGAGGCTTCAAAATGGGAGTCCCCAAACCGATGGGTGACATCCCAGTAGACATGTCCTTTATTTTTACAGTCTATTGTCCCATGTCTTACTAACAGCCAACCTAAACTAAATAAATTTGGTTGTTTCTTTGTTCTACAGGTAATCAACACACTCACAAGTATAAATCAAGGCATTAAAGAAGCTACATGTGACATTCAGACCATATCTATGATTCAGAGTCTGAGCCAGAATTACCTGCACGTGGCTCTCAACATAGAGATGGCTGAGCCGGCGTCTAGCAGCTAACGGTGCTAACAACGTGTAGAAGTATCCTTGGGCAAAATGCTGAACTCCAAATTGCTTGCAAACATTGACATCAGTGTATAAAGGTGTGTGTAAATGGGTGATTGTGGCATGTGTTGTCAAAGACAGACTAGAAAGGTGCTTTTCAAGTCCATTCCATTTAGTGGTTTGCTGCTATATTAATGTTCCGAATGTCGTCTGGGTTTGGACAAAAAACTCTAGACTCAAAGTGGGGATTACTTGCTAGTATTTGGACCTCAAGTTGGGATTGTTTTGTCAAACCAGTATAGTATATTCAAGGTGAAAAATGTATTTTACTTTGATGCGTAATCTATTAGCCGACATGGATGAAAAGTCCTGAAAGTGCTAAATCACAACAACTACTGACTCGCAAGTCATCAGACTCATCTCCATTAGCAACAGCACAACTGAGCAAACCACTGCTAAAGATGCTGATATGATGACATCATTTCGGAATGCGCTGACAAACTTTTTGCTTTGCAGGTATGAGGTGGATATAGTATTTGATACTTATCAACACTGGAAATGAAAGTCAGAGGAAAGGCAGCAATCAGAACCATCAGACTAGAGCTGGCTCCAGGATTCTTTCTGGTGTGATCCTGGTGATAAAACAGGATCAGCCGGGATTTCAGTCGTATTCAGAGTGTGACAATGGGAGTAGGTGGAGTGTGGAGATGGTTGAACTCCCACTAAGAAATAAATCAACAGTAGTGCATGTAAAATTGCAAAAATCTTCTCTGTAAAGGACTTTATTCATTGCTCATTGCAGAAATACTGTATGCACTATTACATGACAATGACCACATGTGCACATATTTTAATAAATGCTGGTTGTTTTTGCACCAGTGTGAAGGATACCCATAATGATTGGCAGCCCTGCACAGAGGTAATAAAGCAGTTCATTCTTCTGTCTGTCAGGACATAGAGCGCACATTCACCAGCAGCCAACGGATACAGCTTACTCTGGTTTGCTGAAGAGGACGTATAAAAATCCTGTTTCTTTTGTAATCGGCCCAAAAGCCTATTTGATATTTTAATCCAATCTCACCTTACCCCCGTCTCTCGAAAATGAAAACTCCCAGAAATCTGGAAAAACAACACATTAAGTTTACATTTGGCTAAACCCTTTCCATTTTGACCGATTCCAATGAGAATGTTTGTATTTTGGTGGAATAAGTCCACATCAAATGGTGTATAATTACTCATGCCCGTTTCAGAAAGAAACTGTTGACGATAACAGCTACAGTTGGATCCTCGTACAAGATTTCCAACCAGATAAAACTCCAGGAACCTTTTATGCAACAGAGCGGGCGTTTTCATGCATTCACTGAGTCTCGTCTGTTGATTTTTTACACACAGTGTAACAGCTCACTATCTGCCAGTGACCTTGCTTCATTCATCTTTCATGCTTTTGGAACAAATATCACCCAGCGAGCATCAGAGAAGAAGAACACTGTGGGTTTTATTCTTCTATAAAAGCATCCCAAGTAGCAGAAATAACAGAGATGTCTTTATCTGGGCTGACCTGTCTGAGCAGTGACCCTTTGTAGCGTTTTGAATTCATTCACATTTAATCTGGTTGTAATTACATCAGTCCTGTGCAGAGAATGGAGGTTTATACCTTTTAACTCGTCTCCTGTATGTGAGCGTGTGTGTTGGGTCACCTCATGCCCCCATCTAACACTGAGGCACTGTAGGGAGGATGATGTGAGATAAAGCACCCCTATGTCAAACTGTACACCAGAAAACTGATCTCTGAGATAATAAAGATCTAAAACACTGATGTTCAGGTTTCCAGTTGGTAACTCTGACTCATAACAACCTCCTCAGTGCAGCGGGCATAAAAGAAAAACCTTGAATGGTTTCGACATGTGGAGGAGTGAGAGATATGGTCAACGGAAAAGGCAAAAAGAAAAGAAAATTTTTTTTTCCCAGTGAGACTTGTTGAGAATTTTATGTTGCCTGTTTAGTAGGGAGTGTTGAGTACACAAAGTCCTTTCCCTCACTGTTGTGCTACTTTAATCACTGAAGACTGTGACAGTTCAAATAAACGCTTTCAACATGCAAAATATCCCAGGCAAAATGTGCCAACCACCAGTCAGATTTTTGGCTAGACATTTGCATTTCTAGATCGTTGTAGCCTGAAAACAACAACAAACACAATCTTTAAAGGAGATACATTTGACATTCAGAGCCCAAACTCAAGGCTTCAGAACAGTAGTCCACAAACATATCACAGTTATTCAGCTCATTCTGTAACTCATCCTACCTACATGCCCACCTCATCAAGGCAACTCAGTTCACCTGTTCCTGATTACTCTCTGTCAGTTTATATACCACAGCCCCAGAGACACTTGTTGCCAGATTGTTCTTCGCGACTCTCCCACTTCGCCCAGCTCCCGGCCTTCTGTCCCTGAGTTTTTGTCCTCTGCCTGTGTTAACTTGTTCTGTGAAGTGATTCACGCTGTGGTGGCATACACCATCTTTGCATGCACAAAGATTTCTCACCGTCATCGCTGGTTCCTGGACTCTTTGCCTGGCCCGACCTACTTTCTGCCTGCCATTATTTTATGCAGTCTATGGGCAACAGTATTGACAGAGCTAACATTGTTAACAGGGGGAAGCTGGAGGACCGGCGCTATGCTTCTGCGACAACGCCGTCCTAATACCACAATATGAGTGCAGTGCACAGTGTAGAGTGGCAGCGATAAGCTAGCAAGTGAGACACAATCATAGGGACTCATGTGCAGTAACATGTGCGTGCGGCCAACATAGCTACCAAAACAAAAAACAGAGAAGCTTGGATTACAACACACACATGAGCATGAGCATAGTAAATAATTGTTTCCTGATATTTTAATGTTCTAAGTGTTTGCATACATCTCCTTTATTCTGACATTTTTACATTGTGACATTAGTAACAACACTTAAAATTAAAAATACAGACTTGTAACTACCCCTTTCTCAACAGTGTGTTACTTGGCTGGCTGTATAAGGATGGTAGGTTTAAAAAAAACACACAATTTGCCACAGGCTCTTGACCTTTACAGGCTAAACATCATGGCTCAACATAAGAGGTGAGTCCATGACTTAGTTTAGGGGCCTCAGCTAGCTCAGCCATGTCTGTGTTAACATCAGGACTCTCTAAAATGTTTTAGACAGCAGAGATTACAGCTTTTAACTTGTAAAACGACCCACTGTAGTGAATGCTGATTTGTCTTAGAACATGGAAAGGATTACATTTCTTTTTTTTTTTTAGAAAGACAGATGAGAGAAATGCTGAATGAGAGATGGCACTGAGTTGCAGAAGCTAGAACAGAGGCTAGCTTGAACATGACATCACCACTTCGGCTGTCTATTCCTCGTATGTCCAAAGATGGTCTGTGTCTTGAACTGCATGTTTTCTGAGAGGCCTCTCTATACAGTTCTCCTCAGCCTCCTCATCTATACATTACCAGTGAAGGCTAAACTCACATTTTATTTTCTTGACTTTCTTACTTGAGGGCAAAGTTGTTAATATTCATTAAATCTGGGTTAATTCGGGCCAGAGCGATAAAATATTTGCACTCCCTTAAGCATATGGCTGAACATATTGTCTCTCTGCACATTTGTTGTCTCAGCATGTCAGTGTAGTGATATGATTTTGGGAAAGCTGCCACTGTGCAGGGCATTTATCAGCCAGAGCTTAGTCTGTCAACATTCAATAATGTACTTCACTGTGTTCCTGATCCTATAAAGCTCCAGCAAACTCTCCCAGCCTCAACAGTGGGGTGGAGGATGAGCTAAGATATTGATTGCTCTCACTTCTCCAAATAAATCCTGTTAACAAGAATGCTTCATCTATCGCAGCTGTTACTCGGAGAACCTTGTGTCTCCAGGACTGAGAAAAACATTAATATTGTATGTGAATTTCAAATAGATAGCCATGTATTATGAAAGCAACATTTTTCACATTGCGAGGGAGGGAGCAGGGTCATAGAAGACTGAGTTAGTGCATATAAGGTAATGTAACTTTTCAATCTGGCTCAAGGTTTTTATCCAAGAGTTGAGCGTTCACTCCCCTTCAGATGAATCGATGTTTCTCTCCAGGTTAAGCAGACGCGAGTTACGATGCATGTTCACCGACAGGAGAGTTTTAGCTTCCTTGGGTGTCATTGTTTTGGTCTGTTGATTTACAGCACGTGTCTGAACTGTTTGGCTTGCTGATTTACAGCATGTGTCTGAGAGTGGCCTGGCCCACAGCTGGGGCGCTCTCGGCCAATCGGGGGCTGGAGTGGTCCAGGTCATGCCGGGTGACGTGGTTCCACAGGGAGGCATACTGAAGTCTAATAAAGCTCCAGCATGTCTGAGGGCAGAGAGGCCCCAATCCATAGGGGGGACTCAATCTGTCATGGCCCATCAGTGAAGCCCTAAAGCACAGCAATGACTGTGTTCCTAACAGCTCACTGAGACAGTGTTTGTTACTGAGCAGGTCTGAGCTGCTGCTACCTCTGTCTCCACTCTACAGTTCATCACACAAACACTACATGCAATAATGACCAATACGCCTGTTCTGTGACGGCTGACACGGCTTAGCCCTGAACTGTATGAGACAACTGATGTTGACTGACAAACACTGTGCACTGCAGTTTGTAAGCGACAGCAGAAGGTAGCACATCCAGAACCGAGTTAAACAACATGAACAAGACAAGCAGTGCTATTGATGAAGAAAACCATTTTTGTTGACTTGAAAATGACAACAAAAAAAAACGACTCATGACTTAAACGATAATGTTGTGTTTACACTGTTACACTAAACATGAAGTGAGCACTTTGCATGGCGTTATGAAAGTGTTATGAAAGCCCATTAGCGTTCAGATCTTTTTAAGATTCTGCTGGCATTACAGAGAATCAGAAATGAAGGACAAACTTACTGTTGCTGTCTGTGGCCACCCACAGCTCTACTACTCAATGTAAGTAGCGTACATAGACAAAACAAAAAAAGAGAGGGCTCGGAGAAAAGCTTTTGGTTATACTTTCCTACAGCCCAAGTTAGCCTTCAGCTGCTTGCCCCAGTTAGTTAGCCATTAGCACTGTTGCTAAGAGGGAATATTCTCCAGTTACGAATACTTAAAAAGATCCTCCAGTCACTGTGTTCGCGTGAGTAATGCTTTGCGGTCAGTGTGAGAACCCCATGAGTTATTATCAACAATACTGTAATACTTTGCTGAAGGCAGTTTGTTCCTACTCAAGATATAGATCTTCAAAAATTGGTAAGGAATATATACTTTAATTTATTAAATAATAGATGTTTTTATTTATTTATTTTGATAATTAATCTATATAAAAAATAATGGTATAAAGATACATCAATCTGGACTGATATATCAATTTAATGTATTAAAACATCGATGCATATTGTCTCTTTAAGATATGCCTCTTTTTAAAATTCCTATGGCATGTCTTTGTTTCCATTTCCATCCAAGCCCACCTCCTTCCTAAGCAGTCAAACAGTGCTAGTGGACGAGTGCCAGGCCGATAATAGTAAACAGCCAAGAAAAAGACATTTACTGATAACGTCGCATATTGATTGCAGGCCAACCGGTCTCACTCAGAAGCTGTCGAAATCCGGTGCTTGGGCAGTGAATTCCGGAGTCAGACACGGACGAAAAAAGCTGTCCTTAAACGTCAGCATGATACACGGGCGGTCACTGTTAGAGTGTTACAGCCCCCATCAGCATCAGGGGGAAAGGTGGTGGGACAAGAATGAGAGTTAAAGCGACGTAAGATTATAAAGCCAAACCCTGTTCCTTTGTCCTAAACCCAACCATGTGCTTTTGTTGCCTAAACCCAATCTCATGCGTTAGTAGTTTATGGAAAAAATGTCAATTCGTGGTGTTGTACCAACATAGTGTGTTTATGTTGACAGAGACTGTATGTAAACAGTAAATTTCCTGTGCAAACGGAAGTATTTTTGAAAGAAGACAATGCATGTAACAGGCAGAACTTGACACGGCGTCCCAGAACATTAACAACCAATGCACCCAGGGTACCTTGCACGTTGTATCTGGATGTGAAAAGTCCATGAGCAAATGTCAATATGTGACGAGAATGTGTTGTGCAGGCCCTTGAATTGAATCAAATTGAAATCATATTGTTTCAGACTTTGTGAAATCAGCAAATATTGTATTGTTGTACCCCCCTCACCAGGACGGAGTATGTGTGATTGAGTCTAAATAAACTACAGTGGTGGAGTTATATCAGGTTTAGGGTACAGACAATATGGTTTTTAAACTGCTTGTTTTGTGTCCAAAACCGAAAGATATATTTGATTTACCATCAAATAAGAAAAGAAAGGCAACACATCCTCACATTTATAAAGTCAGTTCTCTTCAAACTCCTCAAAGATGTTATTGTGCAGCCTTGGCCCTCAGATAATTCATTGTAAAAACCAAACTCTACAGGTGACACCATGAAGGCACCCTATTGTCCCGCACCTACAACAGTCTGATGTTTCCAGAGCCCTGCAGCCCTGAGACATGCTTCATTTAAAGGAACACTTGACTTGACTTTGAACCTTATTTCCATGTGTTAGTCATAGTGGTAGTAGGTTTGTATCTTCTGCAAAGCTTGCCAACGCTCTCTGCAGCCAACTGAAGCAGCTGAGTTTCTTCTGTCATCTCCTAATGAGCTTTGACTTCAATGGACGGTGGAAGAACTACAGACAGACTTTGGCTCAGATGTGAATTTTTTTCCTCTGCCAACATTCTGGGGTCGTCGCTGCAACTCAGAGTTGAAAAAGGCATCGTGGTCAGCTAAAAATCCTACTTCACATTTCATAGCATGTTGTCATGGACCGTTCATGTGAGCGTATGAACTGCAGCCCAGTAGAAGACAGGCGCGGGCTGCCACTGCCTTTTCAGGGAGACGGCACCACAGCAGGACGATCTGAGCCTCCAGGAGCTGACAGGTAGTGTTTGTGCTCCAGCTGCTCACCAGTGCCAACTCAAACCAAGTCACTGTGCTGCAGTTTGAAAGGGGCCAACAGAAACAAGAGGGCAGTTAGGTGAGCAAGTGTTTCTGTGGACGTATGCTGAGTTTATCTGACACATTTATCCTGTCATCATCTTAATGATCTAAACATACTTTTAATTTCTCTGTAAAGCACTTTGGCCAAGATTGTCCAAATGTGCTCTGCTAATAAATTAATTTAAGTGAATATTTAAATTGTCCAGATTATGAATGCTAAGTGTTGTGAGAGTATCTGCAAAACTGTACATATTTACTCTTTTACCTTCCCCTTCCCCAATCACACTAAAGTCATTGTTCATTTGTATGTACATTGTACATGCAAAGGCAGTTGTGTTTGCTCACTGGTCAGGTGAACGGAAACACAGTATCAGCAGCTGTGATAAGGGACAAACAGTCAGATTAACAGCCTGTGATGTTGGACTGATCGGGGGGTCTGCTGCTCCCAGCTTCAGACACAGTGTCTCCTGATACTTGTGGGCGCTCTGAGCACAAGAACTTTTATTTCTCAGTGAATTTTTGCAACACTAAACAGTTACTGTACATCATATGTTTCTTGCTTCTTCATATTGTAATTACATCACCGTTACTTCTGTCATGTTACACTAGACTAGACTACCACATCAGCTTTTCTCAGTATTTCAAGTATTTCAACCTGAGGTGGAACCGAGTCATGCTTTTGCAAGTCACAAGTAAGTCTCAAGTAATTGTACTCAAGTCCTGATTCAAGTCCAAAGTCAGACAAGTCAAGTCTCAAGTCCTAAAGTTTGAGTTTTAAGTGCAAAACAAGTCATAATGGTAAATGGACTGCACTTGTATAGCGCTTTTCTAGTCTTCCGACCAGTCAAGGTGCTTTAACACTACATGTCACAATCACCCATTCACACACACATTCACACACTGGTGGCCGAGGCTACAATACAAGGTGCCACCTGCTATTCAGTAACCATTCACATGCACTCACACCAATGGAACAGCCATCACAAGCAATTGGAGGTTCAGTATCTTGCCCAAGGATACTTCGACATGCGGAGGAGCCGGGAATTAAACAACCTGCTTTACCTATACATATAATGTGCTCTCACCAAATGTAATGCCATTTAAATAACAGAATAACCATGTATTAAATTTACAAAAATCGTGAATGCTTCATTAAATTTACTTTTGAATTTTGAAAGAAAACAAGTTTGTTGGAAGTTGTTGCATCTTTGCCTGTTGTTTGCATGCTGCAATTTGTTTTTTGTTGACCACCGCATAGCTTTTGTACAGAAACAAAATTATCTTTGGTATTATTTTTTTCTAGTTTGTAATTAACTTTATTGTAAGTTCTGCATGGTCCTCCCCAGCAACCTGAGTAGATGCTGTCAGATTGGTTTCGACAAAGTGGTTTTGGGGAATTCAGGGGAAGCTATCAAATATTTTCAAGTCAAAAGTCAAAGGCTCAAGTCCAAGTGAAGTCACAAGTCATCGGTGTTTGAGTCCAAGTCGAGTTGCAAGTTTTCTTTGAGTTTGTCAAGTCTAAAGTCGTCAGATTTATGACTTGAGTCCTCACCTCTGATTTCAAATGCAAATTCCCTGCAGCAGGTACATGCAAAATTTCCTGTCTAGTTATTCCAAATGTCCCTCAGATTTTCAGAAAGCTCATCCACACTGATGTTGAAGCTTGTGCAGTTAAACATTTGATCAGACATTTACACAGGAATTATAAAAAATAAACTACCAAACAATTAACTTTCAACAATGGTTTGCTCCTAATAGTTAATATACTTCACTTCATGGTGGGTTTCTCTACTGTAAGACCGACTGAGTAAGACTGAAACCGAGGAGCCTCTTAAGAATGCTATTTTCATTTTAAAGTGTAGCTGATACTGAGCTGACAGACACGCCTTTCCTCTCTGCAGTCCCCCACCCCCCAACACTGTCCACTATGTTTTCAATGTACGGAGGAACGCTATCTCGACTTCCCTAGATCTCACAGAGGTCTTCCCCTCTGGTTATAAAGGCCACTTTATACAGCTGTACATCTGTGACCCAGCCTGTGGAAATGTCACACCCGGGCTGTTTGTGGCCTCTGTGCTGGGACACACGCACCGCTGTTACACCCTTTCACCCACAGATGCCAGTCAAGGATGACCGGGCCTCACTAATACATGCTAATGCATTCAGAGTGGAACATGTGCTGCGAACCACACATTTCTCTGGAGCTTGATTCATCCTGTACCTCGATACTAATGTTTAAAACATTTGACCTCCGAGTCTTGATATCAGTGTGAAGCTAAATGAGTTAAATCTGGCCTGGGTCGCTGCGACTGGTCCGGTGACGAGACCTCTGCAGCACATGTGCACAGCGCCATCACGGAGCGTATTTGCGAGGGATTACCTCGATGATCTGCGATAAAGTGCTCAACTGTTTTCCACACACTGCTCTCATGGCCACAAGGGCATTAGAGGCGGACAGAAACAGAGAGCGCGAGAGAAAGAGGGGAGGAAGACAGAAATAGTAAGCGAGCTCGATAGACGCACGGACAAAGAGTGACAGAGAGACACATAGAGGTAGAAACAGAGGAAGACAGAAGGCCGAGCAGAGGGAGAAATGAGCAGTGGCATAAGTGACAGACTGCGAGTATGAGATGGCAGAGAGGGAGAGTGAGAGAAAGAGGGGGAACAAAGAGCATATTGTCAGTGCTGGGCGCTAATCGTCCCCTCTTAGGCTGCCAGAGACAACAGGTGAGAGCAGTTTGACTCCCTGCAGGCTCCATGAAGCTTTCAGGGCTGTGTGTGTGTGTGTGTGTGTGTGTGTGCAGGGGCCAGGGGACCTCAGGAGAACTCTGCCAATGCCAACTCAAACGGCAAATGAGGAGTGAGGGCCGCACCATCAAAGAGCTCTTTTCAGACATGCCAGTGCCTTGGCTGTGTGTGTGTGTGCGTGTGTGTGTGTATGTGTGTGTGTGCCCATTTGCATGTGTATTCTCTCTGTACACATCTTGCAAGAAATTCTCCTTCTTGTCACACCAGCGGAGTAATAATGGTATATGTGTTCAAAGAAACAACAGAGGGGATGTTCAAAGCAACAACAGTGGAGATGGACTTTGATGTTTACAAGAGTGCGTGGGCTTATTATGTGTTAACAATCTGACAAAGCATGTGACCCAGAGCAGCTGTTTGCACAACTCTCACCTATAGGAGCATGGAAGTGAATTTAAAGCAGGAGAGATTAAGAAGGAAACACGAGGAGAGGAGTTGATGATGTGATTTCAATGCCGAAATGCATTTCTGAAGATGTATAGGAGGAGTCTGTTAGACCCCATTCTTAATTTACCCTGACTGGACCTGTGGTTGAATCACACCCAGGGACTGGCTCTGATTAATATAATAGGTGGACCACTGAACTGTTGCATTGAAAACAATGTAGGAAAAACAATTAGATTATTAGAACTTTTTTTTATTTGCGTAGCTCAAGTCATCAGTTCTGTACAAAAGCCATGAGAAGCAAGGTGGAAAAAAAATTGCATTGCTGGCCAAAAGTTTCTCACCTATGTACGGGATGTTAACTTCTACATGGACGATGTTATCTCCTACATTTGAGATAAACTTTTAGGCTAAATTTGGCTGTTTTGAAAATGGGAAATCCATGCAGAATTCAGCAGTTAGCACAAGATACAAAGAGCATTCAAAGTTCAGCCAAATGCAGCGGAAACAAAAGTTTTTAATTTCTCAATTTACTAAATATCCAGTGGAAAATATATTGGAACTGTGCAGTGGAGCTGGCAGGATTCCATGTCATGCCACTTGTATCCACAATCTCATTCTTTCAGTCTCTACCCAGAGCTCAAAAGCTTCACCTTCTGGCTCAGCTCACTCTTCACCACGGACAGATGGATGGATGGATGGATGGATGGGCATATGCCCATCTGCAATGTCCAGGTTCCCATGTGTACAACTCAGCAAGTGAGTGATGAGAAGAAAGAGAGATTGATTTGTGAGAGACTGATACTGACACAAGACCACCAAAAATCTCTGATTAACCAGGATGTTCATATGCACGGTTTCTTTGTTTTCCTATGAAAAGTAACGCACCAAAATTTGCACATATCTCATGTTCTGATGAGCCAGTAATTTGTGCATGATATATGTAAGAATCATGTGACCAATGTGCTGACGGGGGTAAAGAAAAAAAGCATTCCCCAGTGGTCCGGTTAGGAGGCAGGTTGGGGTGGTGGGTGGGTCACAAAACACAGGACTTTCACCCAGGAGACCGGCATTTAGAACCGTGTTATTTTGTGGTACCTCCTCACCATGTTTCTTGTCCTAAACCTAACCTTTGTAACTTAACGTTAATTAAGTAACTTGACCTTAAGGATGTCACATCATTTGTGGGCCGCTGGGTTGTAGCATATCATACAAACTATTGCGTGTGCATATTTGTAGGATATTACAAAAACTGTTGCATGATATTTCGTCGCTTTAAGTGGGTATGGAGTAGCTGTTGTTTCAGCAACCTGGATAGCACCAGTGTCCAAAGTAGTATTTAGCGCTCTGCTAAGTTCTTATGTGAGTGCTCCGATTAATAAATGTAAATTTTCATTTTGAAACAGTAGCCTTATGTTGTTGTTATTTTGCCTTTCTGAGGTTACTGCATGGTTAGACTAGAGCAGTGGTTTTCAAACTTTTTGTGCCCAAGGCGCACCAAAGGGCAAGCCAAATCTCATGGCACATTTATATCAGTAGCTTCTATGACATGTGTGTGTTATCACTCTTACCTCAACATAAGACAATAAAAATAAGAAAAAATAAAGCAGGTAGCGTTCATGATACTGCCAACTGACAGCTTTTTTTATCTTTTCTTTTGGTGGAAGGTTGGCTTCCTCCTCTTAAATGTCATCATCACTCACACTGGCTGCCAATCAGGGCCTTTAATCCGTCACACACTTATAATTCCCACACGCAAATACGTTCCGTGTGAAGTTTTTTTTAAAAATCAAATTAAAAGTAATTACATTTTCAAGGTAGAGTTTGCGTCTTTATTAGGAAATGGGTGCGCACAACACACTGATACAGTCAATTAAAAATCTATTCATAACGTTTTGTATTGGCCCAGTTGAATATTGCAATAATAATATGTGGTTATCACAAAATCCCACTTCACACCTTGATTGGCATCACGGCCATTTGAGAATCACTGGACTGGAGTTACAGAAAAAAAAACCTAGTTGTAATGAATCTATCTTTTCCTTTGAAATCTGACAGCTAACCAACAATTGGTCAAAGCTCCTACACACCTGTCGTTCACCCACACAGGTGTTTTCACTCACCTGATTACACTCTGCTCGGGACTGTGTGGGCGTGGCTGACAGGTCCCTCAATCTCCTGTTGGCTTTGTTGCACCTGTCAGGGCGGGAAAAGGCACTTGATCTGAGGAGAGGTTTAATTAGTAGGTAACTGAAAACACCTGAGAGTGAGAGTGTGCTGATCACACTTCACAGAGCCGCATTAGGAGTAAATATCCATGTTCACAACAGCATTGCTGAATGCTGAGTTTGGATGGCACTTTTGGGACACCTGCCATGGCATGTCTGATTATGCAGTCATGGAAACATGTGTTGGTTTGCTGGTGGGGTTTCATGCTTGAGAGCAGATGTGTGACAAGCACAGTGGCATCTTTTGGCACAGCACTGGCATGTGGTCGTATTCTGTGTCCATCAGTGAAGCAATTATCATATTATTTCAAAGTATACACGAAAAAGCAACAAACACTACCACTGTAGGTGCACAAATGAATATTTCTATCCATTGTGGTTCAGAGGACTTATGAAGGAGTGAGAGGAAAAGAGCTGCAGTGGAAAAGTGCAGCGCTGTGTTGTGCAGGGCATGGAGAGTTAATTATGCATGCAGGGCTAAACAAATGTACTGGAGTCACAGCAGACCATGTCAAAAAACATCTGGGGGCAGTGTGTGCGTGTATTTTTACTGGCATATCTGTGTGTACGCGTGCATCTGTGTGTGGGAGCCCACAACCACATCCTCATGATCGTCACAAGATAAAGCCCATTAATCCATCATACATGTGGGTATAAAACGTCATTCACCAAAGATAAAAATAAGAGAGATAAGGTTACAGTGTGGAGTTTTTAGATTTGAGGCGTGTTACCACTGAAGGCATTCTCAACAGTTCAGTTATGGCCGCCGTTACTGGACAGGCAACTTGAGCTCAGTTGGGGTTTAAATGCCAAGAGATGGGCTGCAACAAGAAACAGCCTGAAGTAGCGCTGCCTGTCAAAGTGAGATGTAGTACCTCTGAGGACACAGTGACCAGAGAGAGTGTGTTAAACTGGGTTTTCAATGAGGGAAACAAGCAAGCGGCAACTTCAGGGGCTGTAAAATGAAGCAAAATAGAAATGCCATAAACTGCAGTTCCTCGAATGTCCACTTGAGGCTGGCCCCAAACTTTGTTTTCCTCAAATGCATCCTCAAGGGTGAATGAAGAATCCCAAAAGCTTTTCATTGAAAGTAAAATGTGGCTGCATTTAACATCAGCAAAACTATAACAAAAACTCTCACACAACTTGTGAAGTATAATCCAAGTTTCATTCATCCACTCGTTTTTTTTACCAATGGTTTTCAAACTTTCTGCGCCCAAGGCAGACCAACGGGCGAGCCAAAATCTCAAGTGACCCTTGTATTCATATCAATAGCTTCTATAAAGTGTGTTATCGTTCCTATTATGGCACAAGACAATAAAAATCAAAATAAGACAGAGCTTTCATGATACTGTCTGCAAGCACCTGTGACTGAACTCTGCTCGTGCATTCCTTTGCTCAGGCATGCTCCTCGTTCCTGTTCGAGACTGTTTATGTGGAAGTGTTTTAAATAGCAAGGTTTAAGTGAAAATCTCTCCCCTCTCCGTTCGCCAAGATACATCCCTAATTCCCTTCCCGTTAATTCCCAGAGAAATCGGGAAACGCAAAAGTGATGCTGCTGGGAAGCCTCTGCAAATTACCTCAATGGGAACAGCCGTGTTTTCCTGTTATTAGCTTACGCGCACAAATACTTCAGAGGAGATGTGTTCACTTTGGGTTAAAAACAAGTATTACTGGAGACCATGTTAGGAATGGGATCACTCCAGCGGCAATACAGCAGTAGGCTACGTGACTTAAACCGAATGTTGGCCATGGTCATAAAGTGCGGGAGGAGAAATGACCCCTTCCGTATTTCCGATCCCCTCTCTCAGACCACAGCCATTTTCAAACATGATTTTGATCTGAATTACACACCTGTGTGACTGCATCTTGCAGGGTTGTGATGTTTTCTTGTTGAAAATATATACAAATATAAACACCTGGCTCAAAATGGTTTCTTGGTATGTCTCCAGCAGTGTAGGCACTGTGAGTGATACAGTGTGCTCTGTCTTAGCTGCCAAGCATGCCAAGCATTTTCTATAAATATCTCCACAACAAAAATCTTCTCATTAAAGAGCCAGCTAAACATAGCATCTACTATACTGTGCCTTTATATCTAAAGGGAACGACCAGGCTTGCCGTCCTTTGTCTATGCAAACCAGCAAGTGCCTCTGTGAGTCCTTCCAGAATTGTCTTGTTATCTTCTGCGGTCTGCAGCGCAACGTCTGGACACAGACAACATAAAAAATGTGAGGTAAACTCTTTCACCCGGGGCAAATTTCTGCGACTCATGAAGCCATGAATATGACATCATCTGAAAACAGCGGCGACGCCAGGCTGCTGTCACCAAAGTGGACACCCTCCAGACCACGACTACAGGCTGACGTCCTGTCCATATGAATGAAAAAGGGGACAAGGTGCATCCTTTCCGTCTACAGTCTACACATTTTCTCCAAGAATCTGAATATACCTCTTCCTCCTCTTCCTGCCAGCGTACAGGGACCAAATGAGTCACAGTATGAGGAGTACCTGCTAGGAAATACCACATCGTTTGGTCATAGCATGAGTGGTAGTTGTCTCCTCTCAGTGTTAAACAGACCCAACTAGTTCACACAGCTTTGCAGATTTGCCTGTAGTATTTTATCCATTTGCAGCTGTGTATCAACACACCCCAGATGTCCAGGGATAGTGTGATAGAGTCACACACACACAGACACACAGACACACAGACACACACACACACACACACACATAGTAATACTGAGAGTTAGGAACAGAGTGACAGAGTAGAAACGGCAGGTTACAGAGTCTGGGAACAGACACACACTAACAGCAGAGATGGACTTGGATTGAGTCCAGACTGCCTGCCTCGCCAACTGTCAGTCATATTACACCGCTAACAAAGAATGCAATAAGTACCAGCTAATTAAATCAAACTGGATACACTCTTAGAAACTAATACCAGCCCACAGCTTATATTTCTGTTTTTGTGTCAGACTGTGGAATCGATTGCCTTTATACCTGCTCTCAGTCACCAACACACGCGCAGGCGGAGAGGTCCGCACAAACACAGATGCCAAACCCCGCTCGGTCAGTGACCCCTGAGGCAACACGATGTACTGTAATTAAAGTACATTAACACATGCACCACAACTGTTTTTTTTCCCTCACAGCACAGGATGAGGGGCTGTAAAGTGTTTCCCTCATACAGTATTCAGTATCATTATATCCCTCTCCCTTCGTTTGATGTGCTGATCTTCAATCACCCTGCAGTGGAGGGGTGAGGAACATCAGAAAGCTTTGCACTCTGCCTAACTCGGGTTTCAGGATGCTGTGACTTTTTGAACTTTAAGCCGTTTCCATGGGATTTCTGACTTGTGGGGGAGAACTTTATTCCCAGTGACAGGTGACCGGAGAGATGTGACAGAGGGCTGGTCGCGGAAATGGGTAAACTGTGAAAGTTAAGAAGTACGATAGCAGTTTAAACGTGTGGTGCAGTCTCAAGGTGTTTACTGTAGTTGCCAAAGGGTGTGCGGAAAGATTGATTAGAGTGGCTGGACTAGTTTGAGAATATAATAAGTAACAATAAATAATAGCAATTATGGCCTGCTCAAAATAAAATAAAATTTAAAAAAATAAAAATAAATAAATAAATGAAAAAAAAATAAAATAAAAATAAAATAGAATAAAATAAGTGAGCTGTACACCTGAACACTTATTTTATATTTAAAAATAAAAAATAAATAAAAACTAAATAAATAAATAAATAAAAAAAACAAATGAAAATAAAATAAAATAGAATAAAATAAAATAAGTGAGCTGTACACCTGAACACTACCTGTAGTAATTCAAAGAGCAGAACAACTGTTAGCAAATGAGCAGAATAGTGTAAATAGTCAGCTAAAAATAATGTATATGGCTGAACTAGCCAGAAAAATATGTTCTTGGGCCCCTATTGACCTCAACTATGATGGCTCCTGTAGACCTCAGCCCACGCTCCTGTGCTGAGTTACTATAACCCAATTTTTCTGCATCAAGTATGTTTAAGCAGTTTGATACATACCAACTTCTTTTAGGAATATGCACCAGGTGAGCATGACATAAAGTGAAATAATTAAGGTCTCAAAACTAGATTTTGATCTTTAAAACACAAGTGCCATAAGATTAGGAAATGACAACCCAGTTGCCAGGAAAAATGTTGGCATTGTACATTTCTGCAAGCTTAAATCAGTGTTTCCCAACTAGAGGGTCACATGTCTGTTCTAATTGAACTGCAAGTGACTTGCAGACGTGTCGAGTTTGTAAAAAAACACACTTTATTTTCAAGTACAGTGAGTATCTGGCACAGGGCTTTTATTTTTATGTGCACAGAGCTTTTATTTTTATGTGCTGTTTCCTGCTGTAGAGTGAGCGACTAATGGACAGCTGCGAATGGAGACAGCAAACTAGCTTGACGACATGTTGGAAAGCAAGTATGACACTGATATATTGCACTGTGTGGACCTTGAGCTAATGAAGAAGGAGAAACCTGGACCCCGTAGCCGGACCAGTTGGGAACCACTGTTTTAATTAACATGTAGTTAGGCTTCAGCACAAGACCGATTGGTTATAGTTGGGAAAAGATCATGTTTTGGCTTAAAATACTAGTTTTAGAGGCACAATACCGGCAGAAAAAGCGTCAATGTCTCTGTGCCACTATCCTCACTGGAAAACCAGTGACAGGTTGCTACAGAACACCTATGTTTGGTGCCTAAAAAGCTGCTAGAAGTGTAGCAATGACTCATTAAATCACAATTTTGTTGGTCTTCAACAGTGGTTTGCTGTGATCTGCAGCTTGGCAGGCTTCTCACGTGGTGACACGCCATCCTCGATTCACTCCACCTCCTGAAGACAAAGTTAGCTTACACGCTACATCAGTTTCGAAATGTTGATATGATTTATATGAAACGTGCAAATATAATGTATTTGTAGTTTGCAGATGTGTACAATGCCAACATATTTTGCTGGTGACTGGGCTGGAATTGAACAATCCATCATTTGTAGTTAATAATGTACTTAGGTGGTGTAAATTATTTCTTAAAAACCCTGCTATTTATCAAATTACGTACAGCCAGCTGATATGGAGTGAACCTGGGCCCCCTTGGTAATTACCACTTTGCTTGATTCCAGCCTTGCAAGTGAATTATTACTTATTTAGCAAAAATGTTGTGTTATTTTTTTCAGAATGTTCTGCAAAATCTCTTGGAAAACAAAATTTTTCATCTATTTTCATCTATTTCTGAATCCTAACATCCCATTTTCCTCAATCAAGTAACAACAATCTGTTATTGTGGTGAGATCATTTCCTCTGCTTCAAATACAAATCAGCTTGTGCCATTTTCTTGATTCTCCTGTCATGAAGTTACAGCTGAAGACATTAATACTCCTTTCTAGAACATTCCCAAAACATGGGGTGATACAGGGAACTAGATTCATTATTTGGCAACACTGGCAGATTTTTTTTCTGCTGAAAGAAAAATAAATATTGAAGTCTGAACATGAGATTAAATGACATAGACAGATGATTTTTGCAGTAAAGGGACCAAACATGGTGCAGAGATAGGGTGACGGCTAAGAGTTTGGGCCTGTTTACAAGTGTGTGTGTGTGTGTGTGTGTGTGTGTGTGTGTGTGTGTGATCAGGCTCTATCCATGACGTTGTCCAGCCCCTGGCAGTGGAAGGGGTCTGAGGTCTGGGCGCCATGGAAACTGCCCATTGGGCCTCAGTGGGGAAGAACATCATGCACACACACGCTCTGTTTCTGTTGGACCGCCCTGCAGGAATTCACTTATTTGTGGAAATGTTAAGAATTCAAGCAATGAAGCTTAGAAAATTGAACGCTAACCAAAAACTAAACACTTCCTGAGTGGTGGTGGGGTCACCCTGGTGGCTCCGTACAATGCCGCTCTTCTTGATTCTGATTTATCTGCATTTTTGTGACATAAAAAGTCACAAAGGGAAAAAGATTTCAACCATAAAACATGGATTTTGAACCCCGAAAAATTACACTAGCAGGGAGCACAGGACAACGAGCAACAACCCTCTTCCTCCTTCAATCTCTCTCCCACATGGCTGGCTCTCACTTTCGCTCCGCAGACAATGGCCCCTCTGTCTCGCCTGTTTAACCACTTTCTCACCTATACTAAATGCTCACACACACTCCCTTGCAAACACATGCTGTGCACACACAAATGCATATATAGACACAAATCAATATTCATGCTTGCATCTACGGACACACAGACACACGCATGTGCATGTGTGCACTAATGCAGACACACACTCAGCGCCAAAGAAGGGAAAAAGCAGCTATATCGCTGGTGTGATACCATCCTGAGGATGCCAGGGCTGAGCTGAAGTGTGGCACATGCCTTTGATGTGAATCCAGAGCATGGGCATGTAACAAACGCAGATACCAAATTACACCCCGTCCTGCTTTGATCTCTAAAACCCCATGCCTGCTTCT
Organism: Epinephelus lanceolatus; assembly: GCF_041903045.1. Lineage (NCBI taxonomy): Eukaryota > Metazoa > Chordata > Actinopteri > Perciformes > Serranidae > Epinephelus > Epinephelus lanceolatus. The sequence continues at coordinate 33,498,704 of NC_135737.1, forward strand.
ACAGAGGTAATAAGATTGTGTGTGTGTGTGTGTGTGTGTGTGAGAGAGAGGGAAAGAGAGTGAGAGTGTGTGTGTTTATTTAGATGTGTGCGCACATCTTAGCCTGCATGATCAGTGTTAACACAAGAATGCGAAGATGCATAAGTGTGCATGCACGCATGTGTGTCTGCATGCATGACTGCAAATGTGCAATGACACGGGCAGTGTGTGTGTGTGTGTATGTGTGTGTGTGTGTGTGTGTGTGTGTGTGTGTGTTGCAGAGTGGCTCATGCAGCTTGTGTATTGGAGGGCAGGAGTTAGAGCGTCCACCCGTGGGGAACTAAACCCTGGCAGAGGCTTGTAGGCACCTGGTAAAAACATGTTCCTGGAGACCTTCTGCCGAGTTTGTCTTGTCGTCACGTCGTCCACAGTGGACTCCCCACTCTGCCTTCGCAGCCGACGATGATCAGGTTGCGTCTTGGATTTCCATCTTGAACCACCCTCTAATCTCATGACAGTTGAGCGTGAACGGAACCACTTCTCAGCCCTGTAAGGTCACCCCCTCGCAGGACTTAGCACAACACATGTTTATGTGTCCCTCATTACCTAAATGTGTCTGAGGTTTTGGAGTGGTGCACTAAGGGATGGATGATACACTCTGAATCAAATATTCAGGTGACGTTATGTTGTAATCATGGATGTACTGTGGTTACTATAAAGAGACAAGGGCACTCCCTTTTCAGACTGACCCTGGCTGTTTGGATATGTGATGATAGGTCAGTCAGGGATCATCAAAATAACTCCATAACTTTGGATGTCATCACTATGGCAAGACAAATTTGCTAACAGAAATCATTGCAACAGTGTTGCACAATAATAATAATAATAAACTTTATTTATATAGCACCTTTAATACAAGAAATGCTGCACAAAGTGCTTTACAATAAGGGCAGTATAAGCACTGAGTGCTTCATATGAAATTATGGACATAATGGACATAAAACAGAACTGATTCTTAAAATCATAGAGTTGTAAAACTATAAATTGTAAAATCAAGTAAGATTTTAAAAGAGTTGCAAAAGTGTAAAGAGGAAGAGTTTCAGACCTGTATCGGGAAAGTCAGAGGTAGTTAAAGTCTAAAGTGAAGAGATAGGGTTTTTTTTTAAAGATATTAAGCGGAGCTAGCTTCCCTGATATCTACAGGTAGTGTGTTCCATAGCTTTGGGGCGTAACTAACAAAGGCTGCATCCCCGATCTTCTTCTGGCTGTTGCTGGAAGGATTTGTTTTATTTTGCTCAAGCATTTAAAACATTTGCATTTCTTTTTCATCACATCTCATCAAAAAAAGTCATCTCCCAGCATAAAAATGTAGTAAAAAAGAGCCCAGAAAAGGTATCACAAAGCAATAAATAGTATAAAAAATCATTACAAGTCAAAAAAGGTCACATAGAATATTAGAAAATGTTAAGTTGGCATTATAAAATCACTTTTAATATTACAAAATATCATTGGCACTGTAATGCAGCTCTTTATGTGAGTAAATCTAAAAAGACTTACATTGTCATTTAAGACTCGAGGACTGGAACAAAGTACAACAGAGGTAAAAATTATAATTTGAGTTATAAATAAGACACCAAGCTGACATCAAAGAAGTCGCCTCAGGTCGCCAAAGGTTGCACTTGAACACACCACAATGACTGCAACCAGCAGTCAACTAGCATGTATATTCTGCACCTGCATGAGAGGAAATAACTGTCCATACCAGCAGACGGCGGTAGTCTGTATTTGTTTTTGTTTTTTTTCAAAAAGGAGAGCGGAAGACTGAAATGATGTATTCAAGACGCTAGTTAGCCAGTTAGCACATTAACAACACAACCTGATGCTGAAAGACCAAAAGGATATTTACCGTGGACTAGCGAACAATAACACAAACAATTACGAACTGTTTCTGCTCAAGAGCTCAAAGGCTAAAAAACACTTACCTCATATAACAAATTAGTTTCAATCTCATGCCCTCTTGACTTTAGCTGTTTGTTTATTTACCTCCCGTCTGTTTTATTCCATGCGTGCTGAGCTGATCACTCATCGATGAGTTTAGCCACCCCAACTTGGCCAAAAGAAAGCCAACCAGGGCCAACTTGTACCAAGGGTGCAGGACACACCGCCAAAACTAGGGATATCAGACACTTTCTGACGACCTGTCATTGACCAATGGCTGACCACCAGCTTGGTGTGCTAGGGCCCTAAGGTTTGAGCCCATCCAGGGACCTTTGTCACATTACCTCCTCATTTCCTCTCTATGTTCACTACAAAATAAAGGCAAAAAAATACCTGAAAAAACACCTGAAAGAAAAAAGAAACCTCCCAAGTTTCTCAAATGATCATCCGGGGATGAAAACTCTCAAATTAAACAGTTCTTATTAATAATAGGACACAGATCTCCTCCAACCAGAGGCTTTTGTCATGCAGTAGGAATCAAAATCCAAATGGATACTAGAACTAACCATTTCTGAAAGCCAAATAGATGTTTGTTGTTGTTGTGCTTTAAATAGTAAGCATCTCTCTCTTAGGTTGTTTGTGGCTTGTAAACAGGCTGATCTGGGGGGTAACAGAGGGGGTTGGTATTGCCTTGTTAAAGCCAAGAATTAAACATTAACATCTTTTTTTTCCTTTTTTTTTTTAGTGGAAAAACTATGACAATTTGTCTCCCTGCATCTCCTTGTTAAAGCAGAACGAGTCATCCAGTTCTTGTAAATACCGCAGCAGCAGCCAGGGTAATGGGGGTGATGATGAGTGCTGCGGGAGGTCGAGCGCACTGTATGGGTGTCTGGCGGCACTTAGTGGTGAACGTCTGCTACTGAGCGACTTCACTGAGGTTGCATTACACTGTCCGGTCACATGAGCAAAAGGCACTCATGGCATTTATGTCTGTCTGACAAATGTGGCACATTGCTCCAAATACCGATAATAATCCTGCTGCTATTCGGTGACATACATACACCATTATGTGGCTTGTTTACAAACACATGTAAACACTTTGGCCTGCCAAACTGGCCGAGTGATGTAATGGAAACTATGCATGCACTGGGGTCTGCTGTCTCAAAGGGGAATAGAGGGCAAAGTATAAAGCAGCAGTTGCATTACAATGTCAGCGTGTGTTTCCATCCAGGCATAACACTGAAAACAAAAATGGTGGTTTTATTTTACCACTGAGGCAGATGTCCCATCATGTTTGGCCGTAGCATCAAGATGATTCCTCTTTAGGAATGCAATACACCCAGACTAAGGAAAAGAGCACGTTGCTGTTTTAAAAGGTACCTGAGGTGCTTCATTTGGTTTTATAGCAGGCACTTTGGAAGTGTAAAAGAAATTAAAGGACTTTCATGTATTATTGGTCTGAACAGCTGATGAGTAGATAAAATGCCTCACAAAATAATGCACATCCTTGATTCCCACACGGTCTCACGACTGTGGCCGTTGCATTTGGGGTCGTTCAGCTCGTCAAACACTCCGGTGTCGATCATCTCCTTCTGCCACTGGATGGACACAGCGCCTGTGCTGAACTGCTTGAAGAATTTCTCATCCTTGGCGTCAAACTTAATATCCTCCTCCTCGGAGTTGTCCCTAAACTCGTCCATGTCCTTGGCGTAGACCACGTTGGATTTTGGCACCCATGGGGGCTCCACCAGCCCGGCCTCCAGACGGTGGAAATTGATGCTCTTGAAAAAGTGGTGGTTTCGTGGGTCCTCACCGCTGGTATCAGAAAGACACAAAAGACAATTAATGATCGGACTTAGATAGAAAATGAGGTTATAAAAGCAGGAGGCGGGTGAAATGATTTAACTGGGCAGTAAAAGTGTTCATGTGGGGCATTAAAAGTTGATATACTGTATAATAGACAATTCTCATATAGTCTACATAATTTAACAGAGTACAAATTTTATTAGCTTCATTACACAACACCTTAAGAGAGTTGCAGTAAAAAGAAGAAAAGAAAAGAAAAGTAAGAGAAAAATGATAGAATGCAGGTCACATCCGAGTCCATCTATCCAGGCATCAAATGCACCCTACTCTCCTTGACTTCACAGACGATCTCGCTCTCCCTTCAACCAACTGCTCAACAACTTTTCCAGACAGGTTGGACTCAATATCAATGCCTCCAAAACAAAAGTGATGTGTGTAAACACCACCCCCACAGCACCCATTCCTGTGAATGGGGAACCACTTGAGTCTGTGGAAGACTTCAACTACCTGGGCAGCCTCATCAGTAAGTACATTCGGACCCAAAAAGACTTCAAAGCAAGGCAGGGAAAGGCTCAGGTTGCCCTCTCCCAAGATGCTCCTGTTCTGCTGTACGGCTGAGAGAGTGGTCACAACAGACATGATAAGGTTGGAAGCCTCGTCCAACCTTCAACTATGCAAGAAAATAGGTAGCCGGAGCATTACCTAGGAAATCACACACAGACCAGGACCAGATCACGAGAGTCGCCTTAAGATGGACACTACCAGGCAGAAGAAAGCCTGGAAGGCCCAAAACCAACTGTGCGCAGAACTGTGACACTGGAGCTGGAAAAGATGAACCTGTCATAGGGAGAGGCGCAACATGCTGCCAAGGATCACATGCAATGGAAAGAGTCAACTGAAGCCATATGTCCAATAGGGGATGAAGAGGAGTACGTAAGTAAGTTACATCCAAGTTACACCCACAAAGGTATTTTCACTTCATTATCCTGATTAGACTCTAGCTCTCCTGTTAGTTTAATTAGTTTATTTGATGCACCTATCAGGATGGGACAAGTCACGCTGATATTGTCCTTGATAGTATACTCACAAAAACCCCAACATCAGACTTCAACCTGAGTGGAAGTTTCATCAGTCACGATGAATAAAAGTGCACCTGAAGTAGATAATACATAATAATAAATAGGTGAGCCTTAAAAGGGGTGAAAAAGAAAGTCAGACTTCTCCATTAGATGGACGCTCTAACAGCAAGAACACCACCCCTTTGTTTTGCAGTGTCGTCCCTATGATGATGAGCTCAGCTTTTTTGGAACCTTGGTGTCATCAAGAGAACAAGCACATTTCCACCAGTTTTGAGCAGAACCATTGTAATCAAGGATGTGCCATCAACAGAGGGCGTTGCACAATGCGCAGCAGAAATAATCTGTAGTAGTAAGATGGTGGATCACATTGATTACCTGCAAGCTTTTGTTCTGTTATTACAGATACTTATTTTAATCCAAAAAACAAGTATGGACCAACTGTTAATGATAAGAGGATGCAGAAGACTATGACTGTGAGGGTTTCGGCTTTGTCTCTCCCTTGTGTTTCCTGTTTTCTGTCCCTAGTGTCTCATGTCTGCTTTCAGTCTGTGGCTGAATCCAAAAGTTCACCCTCTGGTCTTGTAGACTGAGCCCTCGCAGACTTCAGTTGTACGTAGTGTGACGTATTTACTGTCATCATGTTAAGTCTGCGAGGGCGGAGACTGCAAGCTGCTGATAGACAGCCCTTGAGACTGTTTTACTCATTGCCGTGGGAACGTTCAACTATCGCTGCCCTCATATTCATAGATATGTCATTTAAGCTGATGAACAGTGCTGAACTAATCTGTTCCTGAAGATAACAAGCTATAAATCATATGTATAACCTTTTTTGTGACTGAACAAAAATGTAGGCTATTAATACATTTCAGGCTACACATGCTCAAAAACAGAATTAAGTGTGTAAATAAGGACAGGAGGACTACTCAATGAATTGGGCATAAGTTACATTAAAAACCCTTCTTTTATGTTTTTCAGCCATTTCTTAGTCTATTGTGCTGCACAGCCTGTTAGGCTGCAATAATAAAAATGCATTTTCAGTCTGTACTTATACATATTTCTGTATCATGATGTGGTTGAATATTATTTCTGCATAAAGAAGAAGAAAATCCGCACACTGAATTAGAGCTCCCACTTTAGTTTTTAATGACTAAAAAAGCAACGTTTTGACTCAAATGGTCTTCATCAGGCAACTTCAAAAGGAGCTTTTGACTGGGAGATCTAATTCAGTGTGCGGATTTTCTTCTTCTTTCTGCATGGACCCCTATTATCCAGCACCTGACCTAAAACAGGATTGGATGTGCGCACAACTACTCTGTCTTCTGTGAATATTATTTCTGGCCTACACAATTCAATTAGCATTTTAATAGGCCTAACTATCAATAACTATTGTATACATTCATAAGATGAATTGTGGGTTATGAAATCAGTGAAGTCTGCACCCCAAGCAGACTCTCTGGAAGTCTGCAGGAAGTCCACTTGAGGCCCCTTGAGGGCTGGATAAATTGTGGGTTTGGACAGCCCTAAGCACTCCCGGACTTCCCGTAAACGTGCCCGCAAAGCCTGCCAGTCTGCAAGTACGGTGAAGTCCGGACATTTGGATTCAGCCTGTCTCTGTGTTTGTTGGGCATGGCCTCCTGGTTTCCTCCTCCTGCCAATCCTCCTGAGTGCCAGCAGCTGCTGAACCTGCACACCTGAACCACATCAACAATCAGTCCACTGCAGTGTGAAACCCCAGCTCAAACATCCAGACTCTGCCAGAGTTCAGTCAGGACAGACATCAAGGCCAGCTTCTAAGTGTTTTGACACTTCTCTTTTTGTACTTTTTGGACATCAAATCACACTTAATGTGTCTCAGGTTCACCGCGCCTGCTTCAACCATCACCTGCCACGTCCAGCCTCGTTCTTGTCTTCTGCCTCTGGATTTGGACTGCTCTGTCTTCAGCTCCTCTGCCTGCTCTGCTTTGCTATTACCAGCCCACCTCAGCCATCATTTCATTCAAGCCATCAGCCCCACATCTTAAAAGTACAATAAACTGCCTCAAACCACTCAGTTTCCTGGTTGTGTTTGCATTTGGTTCCAAAGTTGAACTGTCACAACAATGACATGCAAGACTCAGTCCTCTCTTTCCAACCTGTAGAATATGACATGTGACATCATTTGCCCTTCAGGTCAAGGGAAACCTCTTTTTAGCTCCAGCTGGGGGCCAACCTTTTGGGTTACGAACCAATTTTGTTGGTCAAAATGCTCTGAATGGTACAAATTTAAGTGCAGGAACTGAAATGGAACCCGTCCATGTTGTTGGTAAACAGGTATAAGGAAGTTAATTCTGTATTTTAAAATCCAGAAATGGTCCAAAATTGTTGCTTGCATTTATTTTAGTCTGCTGTAGTTGCTGGTGCTGGTGGGAATGTAGTGCTTCATAATAAGATGTTTTGTCATCTATCCTGTTCACTTAATCATCTCGTGACGTCTTCAAGGTGTCCTGACCTCCAGGTCTGGACTTGAACTCAGTGTGGTACTCACGGGTCTGTTTCTATAAGGACTGTATCATACAAACAGTATGTTTTCACAGGTGCGAAGGACGTTCCACATTTTCTTGATGGGTAATTTGTTCCATGACGTCAACACCATTGACCTCAAGTTGCAATCTTACGCTTGAGAAAAATAGTTTAAAAATAGTTTTTGCTTACCGGCACCCGAAGCGATGGGCCACCTTTTTCTTGAGAAAGCGGCAGATGAGTTCTTTGGTGGGAGGATCAAAGTTTTTGTGTTCAAACTTGCACTCGTCCTCCAGAGTGCGACGAGTCACCTCCTCATTCTGCACCTTTTCTCTGAAGTCTTTAAAAGGCAAACGGGCGGCCACCATCTCATAGAAGCTGCAGCCCAGAGCCCACCAGTCCACAGACGTGCGGTAGTACTCCTGCTTCAGAATCTCAGGGGCCATGTAACCAGTCGTACCAGCCTGACAACACACACAGGGGAGAGACAAAGTAGCATGAGGGACAATTCAAAGAGATGTAAGCCCTCTCTGTACCTCTGAGGTTTTACTTCAGTTTTAGAGTCTGTTTAGTTATTGAGGTTGGGTTAGATCCTGGGGACCAGGGATGGTAATTATGAGGGAGGGGAGGGGGTTATTTACTTTTGCTGACAGTAGTTGGAGTGTTTTTTGTTTTTTTTTTCTTCAAATAAAAAAATAATAATAGGTTAAATGTTAAGGTTTGGGTAAGGTTTATTTTTATACTGCTGTGTTGTTCTGAGATATTGGGGGATAGTATTAGTATTGGGGGATAGTATTAGTATATAGTTGCCCGATCAATTGCGCCCAACCGGCTGTCAGACTTTGGATGAATTTTTGACATGCCTTGGTGGTTGTCATCAGCGGCTCGCACAGTAGAATTACAACTTCTGTCCCACTGACTTTCTTGGGAAAAGAAATGAGATTTTTAAAATGTCGTGATAAGATAAAACATAAAAGTTTTTAAATTAGTCATTTACAACAGTAATAGAGTGCTAAGTGCCACAAAAGTTTCATTTAGCCTACGTGTTTGTCTTTTTAAGTATAATCCAGAAATATATTCTCCCCAAAAATCACGTGACTCTAAAAATAGAGCTGTGTTGTTGTTCAGAATTGTACAACAACATTAGAGAGTGCAAAGTCCAAAATGATCACAGGGATCTGAAACCCCCTCAGTCCGCTGAGGGTTAATGATGCACACCTGGGGATACTCGTTAGCCTGTTCCAATGTGTGTTCACCAAATGCTAGGAAGGACTCTTGCCTTGCCTCTCTAGGATCCTTCCTTGGAAGGACTCGCCCTACCAAGGAAGGATCCTTGAGTTTGAGAAACACCAACTGGCTCTAGACAGGGCCATTCATGTTGGCCACCCTAGCCCTCTGACACACTTCACACACACAGGAGAAGTTTAATTTTGTTGCAATGTTGCAACTTCAATGTTTAATGCCACTAAATCCTTCACACTAGACCTTTAAGCTACCTTTTGCCCAACACATCAGGTGGTAACTTTCTAGGAATTTAGGCCTGCATAGGATTTTTCTTTTTTTAGGACAAAAGTATTTGAGACCAGACAGAATAATCTTGTCTGGTAAATGATTCACCTTTTTAAAGTTCATTTTCTTTATCTACAACAGACTATCTTGAGCAGCATCTACATAATGGAAAATTAAATAGGGAAACATGGAGACAAAAATACAGACAAACAATGAGACACTGTTACAGCAAGTAATGCTGCATTAATTGACCTCCATCAGGTCGGTCAGCTGACAAATAAGACATGATTGTTCACCCTGTGTCACGTCTATAGTGAGTGGAGGCCTGCTGTGAGTCTCCTGACTCATCTCCTTGGACAGACACGTGGAGGCCATATCTGGTATTAGTACAGCATAGATTAACCAGCCAATGCTAACAGGCTGTGCTCAGCCTGCCGTACATTTCTCGACCTGTGTAGCATCCAACTCTGGATGAGGTCAGGCCCTTTTTAATGAGATTAATTTAAGTCACACAGTGTTATGCTCTCTTATGCTGTCTGTCAGAGCAGGACTTAGAGCTACCATACCTATTCCTGGTAAGCTGCTTGTAGTGGTGGGATAGTGTGCAGATATACAGGGTGGTGGTATTAAAACAGAGCACATAACAGTATGCCCAGGAGAACATAGAGATTTCGTAGGGTAGCATAAACCACAGAGAGGCTTTGCAGAGTGCATTTCAGTGCAAACGTCTGACAGCAAACACTGTAGGTTAATCCAGGGTTAGATCACCACACTAACCTTCTGGCAGATCGATTTGCCCTTCGGCAGCTCCACAGCCAATCCAAGGTCTGACAGCCGACACTGTCCTTTGGCATCTAGCAGCACATTCTCAGGCTTCATGTCCCGGTACACAATGTCCATGGAGTGCAGGTGGAGCAGCCCAGTGGTTATCTGGGCCATGTAGTATACAACACGGTCCATACGGATTCCCCTTACCCCGAGCTCGTAGATGTGGAACCTGAGGTCTCCTCCATTCATGAGGTCCATGACCAGGCACAGGTGGTTCTTGTTGTCGTAAGCGTAAGCCAGGTTCACAATGAAGAGGCTGTTGACCTTCTCCAGGATCTCCTTCTCCAGAAGGGCCAGCCTCTCGCTACCTTTCTTCTTCAAGCGCCTCTTGTCCAGCTTCTTGCAGGCGTACATTTGGCCTGTGTGTTTCACCTGCACTGCACACACCTGCAAGACAGAGGAATGTTATTGTGCCATCCTTAAATATGTTTCAGAGCAAGAAAATGTACATTTTACTGACCAGTGACCACCGTGGCTACATGCAGTAGTTGATGATAAATGCTAAAACATAATGTGACAGTGGAGCAGGCAGAGAAAATGCTTAATTCAGTCCACTAATGTCTATTACATAGCAAGCTGCAGAGTACTCACATTAGCACCCATAAGCTACTGGTCATTCCAGGTCAAGTGAGGCAGCAAAACCCTGAGTATATTGAATTGATTAACAGTGCATTTAATCGCTCATGAATTCAGCTTTTCATTTGCAAGAGAAGGAATGCTATGTCTTCTCTCAAAATTATTTCACTTTTACTTTCAATTCATCACTTCAACTCAGATATAGTAGTTCAGATGTTTGGATTTCTGCACCTACCTCACCAAAACCACCTCTTCCCAAAGTCCTAAACTCATAAAAGTATTTGTCATTGATCCTCTGCTTCTCGTACTCCTTCCACTGCATGAACCGATAAAAAAAGGGGCTATTCAGATACTCCGAGAAAGGTTTTCCCTGCAGGAAGTCTCTTGTGGCTTCTCTTATCTGGCCCAACATCGCCTTGTCGAAGTTCTTGTCTGATAAATCCTTGCATATTTCAGCTTCCTCTCCTGTCAGGTAGGAGAGAAAACTCTTGGACTCAGGTTGACAGAACTTAGTGAGCAGGCTGTGTTTGGCCTTCTCCCTGGCCTCATCCTCAGCAAAGCTCCAGTCACTCAGCTCCTCCAGAAACTCAGTGGCGGCCTTGTACTGAGGGTTGGAGGCCAGGAGGAACTGCCGGAACAGCTTCCTCCCAATAGGCTGTCGCTCACACAGTGACTCGTACTTCCTCCCCACTGCTGCCAGGAGGGCAGAGGACATCTTTGGTCTGGGCAGCGTCAGGGAGAGCCTCTGTTTTCTCAGCTTATCGCGATCTATGTGCTGAGCCCTCAGGTAGGCCGTGTTAGCCACCAGGTTGTCCAGTCCCAGCAGGTCACCCATGTTGGATGTGTCCTGTGACAAGGGCAGCTGGGCCTGATCAACTACGGCGCCACAGCTCACTCATTTGCAGGTTCCAGGCACAACTGAGCACCTGCATCCTGAACATCCTGCACCTCTTGCGCCACGCCTCCTGTAGCATTAAAAGTACCGATGTCCTCTGGGATTTGCCATCAGCTAAGTGTCTTTACACGCTTACATGTAGACGGCACCAAGGGAAAGCAACTTATGTGGTCTGAACTTAAGAGGCTTTGGGCTCAACTATTTTTAGGAGATGCAAAGTGCCTGTGTGCAGTAATTTGGCTGCCAGCATGACACAATGAGGTGACAGATCCTGACCTTTACAAGTTTTGGCTGATTACAGCTTGTTATGAGACAAAGAAGCCGCTGAGAGAGCTGCGTGTGAATAATATGTTCAGTACGCAATAAAGCATGCACGTCATTGCTTATTGTGAGAGGAAGAGTGACAGCCTCGCTAAATTAGCCCTAATTGGTTAAGTAAGCAGCCTAAGATATTCATTTTTGAATTAGCTGTCAGGAGAGTGAAGGCCCTGCACTCATACTTGAGGATTTCAGCGATTCAGCATAACAAATCTTATATTGTAGCTGGAGCAATTTCAAAAACTACATCTTCATTTTCATTTACTTAAAACCACATTGCTGGTATTTAACATCTCTTAAAAATGTACTAATGATCACGATTTTTTTGTGAGACACGTACAGAGACAGTGGACTTTCTTATTTCTTATTTATTCATTTATTTTTGGGGGGCATTTCTGCCTTCATTAGATGGGGAGAGAGATGCAGCAAAGGGCCAGAGATGGAATCGAGCCAGCGGCTGTTGCAGCAAGGACATAGCCTTCGCACATGGGGCACCGGCTCTTCTATGTCAGTTGGAGGGCGCCCCAACAGTGGACTTTCTGTTGCCACACCTCCACCTATAGAGGATATGGACATAATAACATGAACAACTGCACCAATAACAATGCAGTTGATTGAAATAGACCTGCTTTACATGTTTGCTTACAGTCCAGATTATTTTGGATTGGAGAGACATCTGTTTTCTCTCTAATATAATGGAACTAGATGGCACTCAGCTTGCGTTGGATTAAGTGCCAACAAAATATGTTTAAAAAACTCTGCAGCAATGTCTCTTTACTGAAATCATGACCCAGATACTCAAGATAATCCACAGACCTTGTTGTGAGCAGTTTCATGTAGGAACTATTGTCTTTTTCCAAACTCCACCCACCAACCGTATGACTGCGCAGAAGGAAGAGTGCATCTACTCATGGACGAGAGCTGAGCTAGCAGTAGATGCTTTCTCCTGAGCAGTGAAAGCTGCAGCCTTAATACCTGTGAAATCACATCCAGCATCCTATTAACTGTGCTTCAAGGCACTGAGATAGGGAGTGCTTCTTGTTTACTTCCCCCACATGGTCAAGAGGTTTGCAGCAGCGTCCTTGCAGTCATTAGCCTAATGTGTAAGTGAATTATCCTGATCAGTCTTACCCACTTACAGCATTCCTTGACAAGGAAACTGTGATCAGTGTTATTTTTCAGAGAGAACACTGAGCTGTCCTACATGAATGTGAAAGCAATACTGTAACTGAAGATAATATATGTGAAGATCTGTGGGCAAACTGTCAGAAAGGAATTATGGAAAGAGTTTGATTGGAAAATAAAAAATCTGATATTTTAATACTCCCCTCATTCCCTCATTATGTCATCATATATGAAAGAAACCTCAGTGGCATTGTGTCGGAAAAATAAGGGATCACACACATATTTTTTGGGCGGCCCAATAATTCAGGGGTTTTGGGGAAGCGTTAAGAAAGAAACTGACAAAATCATGGAGGTAGATGTCCCACTACCCGTTAATATTTCTGTTAGGAGTTATCCCTAAAGATAGACATGGCACTGATCAGAGGTTTTTACTGAGGATACCTACTGATTGCCTAGAAAAAAATGATAATGATGAACTGCAAAGATGCAAAACCACCAACTATAACCCAGTGGATGCAGAGACTCAGAACAGTTTACATGATGAAACGAATGACAGCAAGTCTGCAACTGAAAGATTGTACTATAATGGAATATCACTCAATATGTCATTGTTATGTTCCTCTGTAACTGAACCTGCTCTGGTGTTAATGCAGCCCCCCTTTGTAATTCTTAGTTTTGTGCTATATATTATATCATACATATTATACATATATTCTCATTATTATATACTTAAGTATATTATTTAGCTTTTATTGTTCTGTGTTACTTTGTTGTTGTTTTTTTAAATATAATTTTAAGAGGTCCTGTGTCAGGGAATGTTCAGTTAACTGTAAAAATTGAACACTAACTAAAAAGTAAAAAAAAAAATCCATGAAACATTCACCCATATGTAATTATTCCACACTTCAAGTTTGGTAAAATCTAAATTTTGTCTTAATAACTGCTTTACAGAGGTGGAAGAAGTACTCAGATCTTTTAAGTAACAATAGCACAATTTAAAAAATCTGTTACAGGTAAATCTTACACAAACAGGTATTAGCAGCATATTGTACACTCCACTGCTGTTGATTTGAATAGGTGACGTGTGAAACTGGATGAAGGCCAGCCTCACCCTACAGGTATAACAACTGCTCGTGGTTAGCATGGCCACCCTCCAGGTAGTTCACTTTGACTGCCAAAGGACTTACGGCATTAAGGTGACTTAAGGAGGTAAGTTTACCTGGACATGGATGTTTGTTGGTTGCTAAATCATTGTGACCTCCACAGATGATGATCAAAATGTGCAGATTTAAAGGAATGAGAGGAGTTTTTATACATAAAGGACATGAACATGTTTTCCCACAAAACCACTTCTTTGTTGCACAAGAAGCCAACCCACCGTAATAATAAATGGTGTCTAATCACAAGCAGCAGTTCAAGAATCAGTCTGAAATGTAAGAATTATCATTTTAATTATAAATTGGTTAAAGAATAAATGAAAGTTAATATAAAGCTTGGCAAGATTTAATGCTAGATTTGAAACTCAACAGTTTTTGATTCTTGTTGATGACATTCTTGTCAGTAGCAAAAAGCTAAACCAATGTGCACTTTCTTTAATTTTAACTAAAACATCTGTTGCATAACAACACACCAATGTCCGTAATTTTACTGTACTAAACCCGTTCAAGTTACTGGATGAAAGAATACATGTTTACAGCTATGCACAGTTCTTTATTTTTTAAAAAGACAGTCACATATTCAAGATGTGCTGAACACCACCACCACAGACAATAAAGTAAAGCTAAGATGTGACCAAACACTGCAACGAGGTTCATCCTCTCTTCATGATCCCTCCAGCCACATCATCCGATCAGTGACCAACAAGCCTGTGCCACTTTAATTTTGTCCATGGTCCTCCTTCGGCACCAGGACTACTGGAACATGCATTCATAAGTAGGAGGACAGACGGTTGTTGGTGTCAGTGGCTCTGACGCTGCAGTGATCATTGTCAAGTCTGTCACCACTTTCGGGTGCACACAGGTGTCGTCTGAGAGTCAGACCGCCTGGAGTCGGAGCTTATTTGCCGATTCTTTGAACCACCCAGTCCTGCTGGCAGAGGGGACAGCGGTTGTTCTGCTTCACCCAAAGGGACATGCAGCAGTTATGGAAGGAGTGGTTGCACTCTCCCCATACAACTGAAAGAAGATGAAGACAGAGGACACAGGGAGAGACAATGAATTAGTATTAACAGCTTATGTTATACAGAATATTTAAGTATGACCTTATGTACTTCAATGGTTAATAAAACTAATTTACTCTGAGTTTATCTGTGATTTTTATTTCCATTTTAAGATCTACTATTTTGTTCTCTTCCTTAAGGCACAGTCCTTGTTATCTATGTCATCCTTCTGTACAGTCCAACAAGGCAACATGACTCTTGTTTTGTTCTGCAGTTTGCTGTTATCAAACATAGCTGGCTCAACACACCTGTTAGCAGGTAATTTGATTAACATTATGTTTTAATCACAGGTGTGCACTTGTGGGACTTAACTCAGACTGTAGTCACAAATTTTATGAATTTAGACTTGTCAAAATCAAAAAAGACTCAAGCCGTTTGACTTGAAAATACTTGATACTGTCCATAAAGCTAATTTGGGAAGAGAAAGATATATAGAAATTTGAAGAGAAAAGTATAGATATTTCTCCAATATGAGATGAGATAAATACAGCAACACTGGACAACACATACAGAGTATATTCTATTTTAGCAGCATTAAATTGTGCTACATAAACAGTGCAATGTCAATTTTCTTTTTTTCCTGATTAATTCAGTTGCACTTGTTTTAGGCTGCACAGTGGTGCAGTTGTTAGCATTGTCGCCTCACAGCAAGAGGGTTCCCAATTCTAATCCAATGTGGGGGTTTCAAACCCTTAAGTGGAGGAGCCCCTCTGTGTGGAGTCTGTGTCAGCGTGGGTTTTCTCCAGGTCCTCCAGCTTCCTCCCACAGTCCAAAGACATGCGGGTTAAGTTAACTGGTGACTCTAAATTGCCTGTAGGGGTGAATGTGAGTGTGAATGGTTGTTTGTCTCTATGTGTCAGCCCTGCGATAGTCTGGTGACCTGTCCAGGGTGTACCCTGCCTCTTCCCTATTGACAGCTGGGATAAACTCCAGCCCCCAATAGAAAAAGCAGGTATGAAAAATGACTGAATGAATGCACTGGTTTTAACAAATGAGTACAAATCTGAAAAAGAATTTGTTTTTTTGTAAATTTAATATTACATTATTCTGTAGGTAAAATGCGATTAAATTTGGTTAATAGTGCACTATGACTTGTTTGGGATTCAGAACTCAAAGTGTTTAGGACTTGCGCCTTGACTAGGGACTTGTGAGTCTTGACTTGGGACCTGCCTGTCCTGATTTAGGACTTGACTTGAGACATGCATGTCTTGATTTGAGGCTTGACTTAAGGCATGCATGTCTTGATTTGGGACTTGAATGCAAAGACTTGAGACGTGCAAAACAGTGACTTGGTCGCACCTCTGGCTATAATGTTTAATTCAAACAATGCAATGACGCTCTCTATCTATGCAAGCTAATGTCAACCATTTGTTTTGCATGAAACGACTAAGCAGAAATACACACCCCGCCCTGTGTGATCAGCTTGGTCAGTGTCTTTGACAGCTCCTAACAAGCTAGCTTATGTTAGCTTGTTGGATTAACACAATATGTTAACTAACCAAATGTTAAGTGTTTAGCGTATTTCATAGCCGGCAATATCTTACCAACACAGTCCTCCTGTTTGTTTTCCGCCTGGCATCGGAGACAAGCATCTGCGAATCAAGAAAAACATTTTACAGCTGCACCGTGCCTATGACTTCAGGTATTACTGGTAGCATTAGCCATTCTAGCTACATTAGCCGGTGTCCCAGCTATGCTAGCGGTCTAACAGTGTCTGTTCCTCGGACTCACCCATCACTTGTACCCGGCAAATGGCACAAGTATCGCACTCAACATCCCAGCTCCACATCGCTACAGCGTTCCACTTCTTTAAGGAAAACATCTTGTCCCCACCCGACTTAGAGCCTGAAGAAGTGTTGTGAGAGAGGACGATCCCCGGCTCGTCGCCGTCATCCATCTCTGCTGCACGGTGTCTGAGCTTAGCCAGGGCTAGCTAAGCTAAACAAAATGGACGAAGCGGTTATGAGCAATGCTAATGCTAGAGGGGTTAGCAAACGGCTTGTCTCCATAGCGACGGAAGATGGCGCTGTTATCCAGGATTTAAAGTCTGACTCTTAAAATAACTTGTCACAATATAAACAGCACTTACATCGTGTGATAAAATACCATCATATGAAGACAGAACAGATAAAAAATAACAATAATGAGAATAACTTAATAACAAAAGGGGCAATTTTTCCATCACAGTGGACAATAAATACTATTATAAACATCTGTTTCATGTGTATCACTGTGTGTGAAGAAAAAAAGTAAAATGATTTTTTAGAAAAAAATTCAATGATATAGAAGGTGAAACAACACCGTCCTGTTAAAATATAACTTTATTATATACATATAGAAGTGCCATTGACAAGTGTTCACTGCTAGCTTGTCATCATGCCTTTGAATTTGGCATTAAATATTTCATATTTGAAAATTAAGACTTTGTTTATTTAAAATCAAACAAAACCCCAAATGACCAATATCTGAGATGTTAAAATAAATCCACATTTATTTAGAAATGAGTCATTGATAGAAAGCACCACATAAGCTGTATATTATCATTGTTATTATTATTGATGCATAGGAAATCCCTCTGGGGAGTCTGATTGTCAGAGTTTAAGAAAAAAAATCACCCAGTGAATAAGACATGTACTTTATTTTAAAGTACTGAAACAGGAATGACCATAGTACATTTTTCTGCAAACATATCATGAAAAACAGACGGACAGAGCTGTCCACTTGTGATCAGATTAGCAAAGACGCCTGTTAGTGCCAGGTCTGAACAGGCTCAAAGTTAAAAGTCATCAAGCACTGGTTAAAACATGGTGAAATGTTTGCTTTGATAAACCATTCCTGATGTTTTCTTCCAGTCATTTGGCGTTGCTGTCAGTTAGCAAGTTTGATTCTGGCACTGTCCAGCTGCTGTCTGCACCTTGGTCCTGGATGTTGTGGGACCTCAGGTTGATGACTGGACCTGGGGCTACATTTTCATGGAGAGTAGGCCTACCAGTGACCCCATCAACACTTCTGTCACAATACAAGTCAAAAGCCTCCACAGCCAAAAACTGTGTTATTCATTTACATCCTCTTCTCAGAGAGAAGATTTGAAGATTTGCATGCTGTAACCGGAAGAGCTAACATAAAATATAGGTATATGTCAATATTGCTTCTTGAAACCTTTTTACCAGATTCCATTGTTGCTGAATAGTGTCATCAGTTGTCAGGGTTAAGTTTGATCCCTCAGGTTCTAAAATAAGTTCAGAGGACAACACCAGCGGGAACTGTTTGAATGTCTCTGCCCAAAGCAGATCTGTTGACTAAAGTATGCCTGTTTCTCTTTTTAAGGAAGGGGATTGAATATCCACACAATCCCAGGGAAGGATGCCCATGCCAGTCTTTGATATTTACTCCACCACTGTCTTGGACATGTATTAGGAGTTGTAGAGGAGAGGTCTGACAACTCTGAAAACCTGCTGCAGCTGGTTGCAGAAGAGGTGGCCAAGAAGGTCAACCGCACATTGGCTGTTATCACGCAGTCAAACTCTTCCCAGCAATCAGAATATGAAATACAAGAATCTCCAACTAAAGATATGGTTTACCATGTCGCCACAATATTGGAGAGATGCCTGGTCCAGAAGTTCCACCTTAACTCCCAAGATGAAGTATTCCAGGTCAACGTTTCACCTTAGGCATCCAGTCCAGCTGACGAGAGCATGGTTGAAGAATTCAGCACAGATGGTACCAAAGGCTCTCTATCAGAGAGGCAGAGTTCAGACCTCTCCAGTTTTGTTACCCCGGTGTCTCCCACTAGTACCAAAGAGATGTTCTCGCAGGGAGAGAAGATCTTTCTCGCTGTGTTTCTTGGTAAGTTGCTTGACCACATTGCACACCCCACCAAGACCAAGTTTCACTCTCCCACAGACTGTTGGAAACCTCCACCATACCATCTTCGTCGAGTTTAAATGTGCAGAGTTGCTGCGGGCTGTCATCGTGTCTGAAGATATGGCATTCAAGGAGGTGATTGCTAGGGAATTGGGCAGCTGCAGAAGGCTACACAAAACCCCTCCGGCTTTGTTACAAAGGTTTTTCAGAGGAAAAAGCAACAAAGTTGTTCCAGCCAGTGAGGTTGAAACATGTGTGTGTACCACAGTGAAGTGATCCATCTGGAGAATGAATCAATCCGTCAGAACAAACAGAAGCGCCCTGCCATCATCAGGATGTTCTCTGCTGTGGCTAGGATTCTGACGAAGCCCTTCACCAGCAGTGGATCCAACATCCAACATTCAGTCTTTCCCCAAGATCATTTCTGTACTGCCTTCATCTTGAAAAACGATCACTGGTTTTCTCTCAAAAATGACATAAGTTGTTTGTTTTTCAAGATGAACGCACACTTTTAAAAAGGATAAGTTAAGTTAGTTAGTAAAGTAAGTCTCAGCGTCAGAGCACTTTCTCTAGAAAGGTTTGATATTCAAAATTAATGAGTGGAGTATTGACTAATGTGTTTTATGTGGTGGAACAAAACATGAAAGTTAAGCTTGTGTTAACCATAGACCTTATTTCAGACATCCAACCAAAACCCATTTTAACAAAAAACCCTTCTGCTCCTTCGAGATGAGGCACCTGACAGCGCTAAAATGCTAACTAATTTCTGGGTTTTAGTTTAAAAGCAAGTCTTAACCTTTAAAAGTAACCTATGCAGGATTGTGGAGAAGCCCCTCACTCCAGTTAGCAATTTGGGGCTGTGCTCAATGTGGGTGGAGTCAAACGTTGAGCGCCATCCTGTGTTAGCAATTCTGACTGTGTTAGCTGCTAGTTAGCTGGCTGCTACCTCCATCATGGGTGTATAAACAGACCGGTTAAGCTGAACTTCATCTCCACCTCACTCCTGGCCTATGGGACCACTTTTGCCATGAGGAAAGTGGCTTGTACCATCTGAGAGGTATCACCTCAACTTCAGCCAGAGCTAACCAGTTAACCCAGCCCCAGGGGTGACAGCCGCTAACTGAGGGTCCATCTCCAAAGTTGCTGTCTGCTCTGCTCCCAGCTAAGTAGACCTCATATGTGGGAGTGAGGTGGCGGGACTATGGGGTGCAGTACAGTCCGTCTCCATGGAATATGGCAATATAGAGCACTGAATTGGATGAATTTTGCATTATCATGCACTTTTCTCGACGAGTCCTGCCCCACAAAATCCCAGAGAAAACATCCAGAGGTATGTGGACACTTGACAAAAGGTGACAGAGGGCCGTGGGAATGAACCCCGTGACCTCCCTCTGGTTCTGTGGCAAAGTCGCAGAGCACAGCCAGGGCCTGCAGAGCATGTTGGAGAACCTGAGGGAATGCAGGATCTCACACACTTGGATGAGGAGCCTCCAACGTGCTCTGCAGGCCTTGGCTCTCCTCTCACCCCCCATGGCTGCCTCTTCAGCCCTGGTAAAACCTCCAGCTTGACTCTCGGCCACCTGGCTCTAACCCACAGCCTATGAACAGCCTGCAGCGGACCCTCGCTGTGCTCTGCTGTTCCGCCAGAAAACCAAGAGGTCAATTTGCAATTGCATCCTTATTTCTTTATAAGCAGCCAATGAGCTATAACAGATTATGATTATATCACAAATATACTGGTGTAATATGTTCTTGAGGTTGCAGGGTTCATTATTTCATACTTCATGAAGTACTGGCATCCATTTTCAGGCGGTCCCGTTGTCAGTCGTGCTTAGTAGTCAAACATTTGACTCCACCTATATTGAGTGGTAATTGTCATTGTCGCCAGTGAAAGTAGAAGTTAAAGCCAACCTCAAATTCACTCTTGTTTGGCATTTCACCTCGCTATATTTGTGTTTTTTGTTGCTGTGTCTCTTGAAACACAGTCTCACCTGAGGGCTGTGATGTTACACGCGTATAAACGTCCCAAAAAATCTAAATAGAATAAGAAAATACAGGCAGAGGGCAGAGTCTGCAGATAAATACACACTGAGAGTGGGTCATAAGTGATGACTGAGAGGGACTTTTCTGTATGAATATATATATTAGGACTGTACCCAAACCAAAACCAAAATGTACCCAAAAGTACACTGTACATTGACTTACATAAATAAATAAGTAAACAACAACAACAGCTTGGGGACAGTTCTGTAAGTGTGTGTTCTCGATGTATGTTTTATGGTTGTAGACAAACCTGACAAGGCTGAAAGATGCATGTCGTGCCAAAGAGCAGATCATTTGTACCAAACAGAGACACTACATTTGAAAGATGATTATATTTGACAGATTGAGACATCGATCGAAACCCACACAGAAATGAAGCGAAAACATTCAGGTATAACTTAATAGATTGTAATTCACCTTCTCCTTCAATGACGCTTTTCAAATAAGCAGAAAAACTTTCAAATAAAACTTAATTATTTGGGGCCTGGAGTGTCATTTCCTCTCCTTTAAATCACTGGACACAGAATTTACTGATTCAAACATCTGGAGCCAGAGAAAAGCAGGGACGACTCCTCTTCTCAGTGCGTCAACATATCAAAAACAGTGATTAATTGCATCATAACTTTTCCCAGTAGAGATTCTTGTAACTATACCCACATGCTGTAACTGGATTTGACAGATTACCTTGAGGACTGGGCTGTCAGAGGAAAGGATAAAATATCACTAATATGTATGAATTGTTATCCCTCTCTCCTGAGGCTACGTGATGATTAATGATCGCTGAAATGTTTTAGAAAATGAGTCATTTACAAGCCTGAAAAACATTAATATTATCAAATCAAATCATGTTAGCTGCGTGGTACATGGCCTTTATTTATACAGACAAGGCTCGATTAACTTAGGGGCAATACAGGCAGCAGCCCAAACCACGGATATGTTACATTACAGGAGGGACAGGTGGATGTCTGACAATTGTTCGAGATAAACAAACAACAGAAGCAGGTAACAACACATTAGGACATCTCCGGCTGTGTTTGTGACACCTAAACTCAGTGTTGTGAGCCAAAACATGACCTTTTCCCCAACCCTAGCCAACGTTTTTCTGTGCCTTAATGTAACCAGCGGACTGGTGTTGATATGAAAAGGCCCAGACAGTGGATATCCTCTGTCAGTTACGACCATATAACTCGAGCCCCTCTCCTGTGGAGTACGACAGCAAAAAGGCGGCCATGTTACATTCAATTCAGAACAATAAAACACAGAAAACATACCTGACAGAAAAAGGTAAAAACAAAATCCTCCCTCAATTATGACCATAAAACTCAAGCCCCTACATAAATTAAGTGAGACAAGAATATGTTAGCATATTACGCAATAAGTTGGGAGGTGGGAGACACTTCTTTATAGGTGGGGTACCCCCAAAGGTGAATGTAAGGGTACAGAAACTGAGTATTAAACGTTTCACATATTGACTATGGAGGCCTAAGCGTGTCAGGTAATAACAACTTAAACACACTCAAGCGAAATTACAAATGTTCATTTCAGTACAGAACTTTATGGGTGACACGGTGATGTGATGGTTAGCACTGTCGCCTCACAGCAAGAGGGTTCCTGGTTCTAACCCAGGGTGGAGCCCCATCTCAGCGTGAGTTTTCTCCTGGTACTCTGGCTTCCTTCCACAGTCCAAAGACATGCTGGTTGGGGATAGGTTAATTGGTGACTCTACATTGGTTGTCTGTCTCTATATGTCAGACCTGTGATAGTCTGGCGACCTGTCCAGGGTGTACCCAGCCTCTCGCCCAATGTCACCTGGGATAGGCTCCAGCCCCCAGGTGACCCTCAAGAGGATAAGTGATTACGGAAATGAACGAACAAATATAATGCCGTTTAACTGACTCTGTTACATAAACCTAACCATTTTAACCACAGCGTTGTCACAACACAAAATTGGATGGTGGAGTGGATTGTCCTGGCTCCATCAGTCCATATGACGAAGTATCCTCGAGCAAGATACTTAATCTCATATTACACTCAATGGTTGTACCATCAGTCCATCACTGTGTGAGTGTGATAAAGCTGTGTGGCAGGTGGCACTTTGTACAGTAGCCTCGACCACCAGTGTGTGAATGGGTGAATATGACTCATGAGTGCTCAGAGGACTAGAAAGTCACTATACAAGTGCAGGTCCATTTACCATTTGGTGAAATGTAAAATGCCAGCATTTATTCAGGTGTTTAGATTGCTAAAGTGCTTTGTGCTTATTTTGTTGAAAACTTACTTGGTTTGCAGTGTTTGACACTGTTGATCATATTATCCTGATTGAGACATTGCACAAAGTGGGCTTATCTGAGCATGCAGTTTCTTGGTTCAGAAATTATATATCGGGTAGATCACAGTGTGTCCAGATGGCAGGGTCCTCATCAACATTTTTGAGGGTTTTGAAGGGGGTACCACAAGGGTCGGTGTTAGGGCCCATTTTGTTTTCAATCTATATAAATGATCTGTGCAATAATTTGTCAGATGTCTTCTATCATTTTTATGTAGACGACAGAATGATTTATTGTTTTGCATCGTCTGTTGTGCAAGCTTTCACTTTTTTACAGTCGGCCTTTGATATTGTTCAGGCCCGTCTGCAAAGGCTGAAGCTGGTTTTGAACACTGATAAGACGAAGGTCATGCTGTTTTCCAGGGCTACTGTTCTGTCAAAAAATCTCCCCGTTTTAACTTTCCAAGGTACAGCCATTGAGCTGGTCTCGTCCTATAAGTACCTGGGTTTCCATGTTGACGAATGTCTAACTTTCAAGTACCATATTTCAAGCTTAGTTTCTAAACTTAGGGTAAAATTGGACTTTTACTTTAGGAATAGATCTTGCCTCTCTCTTGGAGCCAGGAAACGGCTTGTGCCAGCAACCTTTCTTCCACTGCTTGATTATGGTGATGTACTGTACATGCATGCACCAGTCACATGTTTACGTTCTCTGGTTACTGTGTATCATTGTGCTCTGAGGTTTGTCACTGGATGCAAAAATCTGACCCATCATTGCACTTTGTACAAAAAAGCTGAATGGTCATCCCTGTTTGTCAGAAGATTCACTCATTGGTTGACTTTTATTGATAAGGCTCTGCTTGGTATGGTCCCATCCTATCTCGGAATTCACCTTGTTAGGAATCATGGACATTATAGCCTACGATCCACTGGCTTCTTTACTCTGACTGTCCCTCGTGTTTTCACAGAACTGGGGAAAAAGGCATTTCATTTTGCTGCTCCCTCTGCATGGAACTTTCTGCAAGATGAATTAAAACTGTTGGACCTGATCCCTCTGGAGAGCTCTGTTAAAATTCTTAAAACTAAGGAACTCAAAAGCAGTGGGCTTTGTCACTGTTTTTAAATCAGATGTTACACTTCTTTTAATCTATCCCTGATAATTTTATTTTTATTTATTGTATGATTTTTATTTATTTGTATTACTGTTTGTACTATAAAATTCTGCTGCCTCTTGGCCAGGTCGCTTTTGAAAAAGCTTTACCTGGTTAAATAAAGGTTAATAAAAAATAATAAAAAATAATTTACACCAGAAAACACATAAACAAAAACCTTTCGAACAGGTAATGTACAAAAATAACAAGGCAAATATCAAATACTTTTCATCTTCCAGGATGCACTGAACAGAGGACCAGAGATACAAAACACAAAGACAACAAACAAAACAAAAAAGGCACAACATAGAATAAATTAAGCATTATACACTTTAAATTAACCATAAATTAATCATGATTGAACATATGTTAACAGAAATTAAAAGATATAGTAAGGCCAAATAAAATATAAAATGTTTATTCATTAATCTATAGGGGTCTTTTGCGCATTTTGAGTCATTTAATTTAAGGGACTTGGTGTTAAGTTGAATTTCATCATAGTAGCCAATAAAGATGGGCGGGGTTTTAATACATTTCGCTTTGTGAATAAAACAATTGGCTAAAATAAGTAAAATATTGACCACCAGGTCAATATTTTTATCTGTTAATGACACACCAAAAATAATTCTCTTATGATCTAAAACAGGCATAATTGTGGTTTTCCTACTTTACCATTCTCTAAGATGTTTCCAGACTTACAGTATATGAGAGCAGGAAATAAAGAGGTCACCATTGCAGAAAAACACACACACAATGTTCTCAAAAACAAATCTTAGTCTTTAAAACTCATTGAAAGGGTAAAAATCATTATTATTTTGTAGTGGATTTCTTTTGTTTCGGGTGAAACTGGGTATCTGGAGGCTTTAACATTGCTGCTGCTTTGCTGCCAAATAAGGTCTTCATTGTGTTACTTCTGTGCTGACATGTATATGAATGTGTTTAAATGTGTTTGATTAATTTATGACACAACACTTATGGGAGACGACAGCTGGAAAAACATTTCATAGAGATATATGAACATGGGGTCAAAAGGTGACCAGTGGCTAATTTTTGCTTCCTGTGTCCCACCGGCCATGTAACCTCCCACTGATGAACATCTGTCTCAACAGGAGATGTGTTCAATGTTATTCACTACATCATCCCCTCCTCATTCTTGCTGTTACTTGATTTAAAGTCACAGGAGTCAAATGTTTAGGTGATTATTTGAAAACAGCGCTTGTTGTTGCACATGGATTGTAGCCTAAGGATATGCTTGACAGCGGTTGTTGTGCGCATTTCCGACTGTCCCTGAAGGCAGCAGAGGCCGGAGCGTTACGCACAGAGCTGCAGTGAAGTACATGCACACAGTGGATGCCAGGGCTTCTCAGGACTCACAACGCTTTGAGAGCCTGTTTGTAAGCTTGAAGTGTAACCTGAACAGACCTGAGAGTGGATCTATCATGACTGCGAGGATGCAGGGAGCCAAACCAGCGCCAAAGAGCCACGCAACAGGTAAGTCACCAGGGCATTCATGTCATCAGGTGACATGACATGAGACACACAGGGGCAGCTGCATTGAAACTGTTTTACCTGTTTCCATTTAACATTACACCTCTACTCCACCATATTTATGTGACAGCTTTGAACTTTACGTTTAGATTATTGACACAAAATACAAATTAAATACTAAATTATGATATACATTGTTATAGATTAGGCTCCCCAACAGTAGATAAAGTAGCTGAAGTTACCCTTAGCATAATGACCTGCAACGTTAGTGATATTTACACACTAATACATCAGTTATCTTAATTATTTTCTGGAATGAGCCTTTTTGTATTGGACTACTTTTAATAAAGTGTAGCCTATTTAGTTACTTAAGTCACTGAGGCTTGGCTTACTTCGTCGACTTGATCATTTTTATTCTATTGTATTTATTAATTTACTCTCTTTTTATTCTTTTTTCATTCGTTTTAATCATCTTTTTTGTTAGTTTGTTCTCTTTTGGTTGCTTTGCTTTTTTAATATTTTATTGTCTTCTTGTCTGTCATTCCAGTTTTGTCACGTGAAGCACTTTGAGCTGCATGTTTGTACGAAAGGTGCAATATAAATAAAGATTTAGGTGCATGATTTTTACTTGTAACTGAGTGATTCTGCACTGTGGTGTTACCTTTCCTTAAGAATTTCTTTTAAATTCGTAAACTAATAGCAAAAATGATTAAAGAGACACGTGACAGATTTTACAGTGGAAACAACCAGGTGTGATTCATGGTATGAGGCACATACTTTTCATTATAAAAGCTCACTGTTATCATTTCTTGTGTAATTTCTTTCCTGCGTGCCTCTCACAGTGCTCAGTAATTTCACAATAAAAGGTTTCTATGGTGTGCAGCCTAATGAGTCATGATTGGAGTTCACAGGGTTGCACTGCTTTCATTCCAGTTTGTATTTGTGCTATTGAAACTTAAGAATAATTTATCTTTTACAGTATTACTAGAGTACGTGTGCAGATTTCCTCCACATAGAGCAGTGTGGTTGAAGTTTGTTTGTTAGTTACCTGAGAATTAATTCCTTTACTTCGCTTCAATATGCTGATTTGTTAACATCCATGACATTTGAGCTGAACGAGATGGAGACACAGGATTTGGATCTTTGTTTTTAAAATTAAATTAACCTAAATTAAATTAAATCAAATTAGATTAGGTTTCCTTTGTCGACCTTAAACCAGAAATATGCAGGTAGGCAGCTGCCAAGTGTAGGTCATTGTGTCTTGTTTGTCCTGCACCGTGCCATACAGTATGACATGTTTATCTCTTCTCTGGGTGGCAGAGATGACAAGGAGGGTCAGGAGAGCGCTGTGGCTGGTACTGGGCATGCTCAGTCTGTCTCTGCTGCTGGTGGTGCTGGGAGTCTACACGACGACCCGGACAGAGAGCCTGAATGTTACTGGTTACATCTCCGGAGTTATTGTAAGTTTTTCACGTGTCTCTTTATGATTCCCGGCCATGATTTATTTAGTGAGATACGATGAGATGACAGATTGGCTTTAAACTTTTCTCTACCAGTAAAACAGCTGGCGTCTTAAAGCACACCAGACCATGTAATATAAATTATGAAACTGAAGCTGCGGTGCCAAACGTTTTGCTTCGCCTGTTGTGGTCTTCCAAACGGAAATCGTCTCAAGTAGGCTGTGAAGTCGATGACAGCTCTTTGCATCAGCAGGAAATCCACATGAGCACTTCCAACAGTGGCTGACGTTCAAGTTTCTGAAGCTGGAAGAACATCACAGTCTGGATGTCCAACTTCTCCTAAACTGTACCCACCAGAGTCAGTCTCTAGAAACTCTCTGTGAAGAGATCGGAGCCATGCTGTTGAGTCATTCATGTAACCATTCGGCCACCCTTTGCTCCAGCATGTGTGATAAAACACACTGTATGTTTTTAAAATCAGAGGCTACCACAAGAGCTATTTTCTGTTCAGTGCTAACATCTTGCTGAGCTCTTCCCTTGAAAAAGAACCAAATCATAACAAATTTGTCACAGCTCTTAAGAAACTGAACCATATTTCTTTTCTACATAACAATCACTGTGGTCATTATGGTATGTTCTTAACAGCTGACCCTTGGATCCTTCCTGGGACTTCTGGGACTCTGCCTGGAAGAGAACCGCAAGCAGCTGGTATATTCACCTCACACACCTACATCCTCTGTCATAATTCTCCCTTGTGTTTTCCCTACACACACCCAGCCCTGACCTGCCAAAAGACAGTATGTTTTGGCCAAGACTTTGTGCGTTAGGATGGTGACCAGCAGTGCTGCTCTGTAACACGTAGCAGACATCATGTGGCCACCCACCATGACACAGAGGACGTCTAAAATATATCATTAGGGAGGATGCAACCCGCCTTTTTATCTCCTCTCATCTCATGTCTCAACTTTCATTTAAGCTCTGCAGAGATTTGTGGGAGACCACAATATTATTCCTGGTTGGCACTCAATGGACAGACAGTAACACGGGAAGTAAAGTCCCAATTGACTGATAGTGTTTGAATTTCACACTAAAAGAATTCAGATGCTCCGAAGAAAATATCAGCTGCCAGTAAATGTAGTGCACGGTTGTGCGGTAAATAGAGAGTGATTTTGGACACAGTCCACATGTTGGAACAGTGTGCATATGGCTTCAGTAAGAAAGATTATTTGCATTTAAAGAGGTTGCAGGGTGGTTTCTTTGTCAAAAACAAATGACAAAAGTGTAACAAACAGACTGAACCATGTGTTTGTCTGCTGTAGCGTAAGCTGCTATTATACAGTAAGTTAGCTTATTAGTTCACTGAATAGTCAAGTGTTTCTCATCTCATTATTTTTGGGGGGTTACATCAAAAAAGCTCGTTAGTGGCTATTTTCCGCTCTTTACTGGATTTTGGAAAGTTTCTACAACCCAGTCACTGGATTAAATGTTGGCATTGTTCGTTTCTGCAAACCACAGATATGTTGCAGTATGTTTCATATGTAGTTGATATGGGCAAACTTTACATTTGAATTCTTGATGCTATGATGCTGTGGCTAATGTGTGGTTAGGTTTGGGCACAAATCCACTTTGTTAGGCAGAGGAAACATCATGTTTTGGCTTAAAATACCTGGTGTGGTTGGCACGAACATGGCCGAGAATGTCACCAGTCTAGAACAGAGGTCTGCTGCCCGGCAGCTGTCTCGCTCAGGTGTCACATCATCCACCATCACCTTCACCTTCAGATGAGAAAGTCAGTTCATGCACACGTAATCTGAACTACGTCACTTTAGAAACATTGATAGTAGGGGTGTGCCATATCATCTCGTTCACGATGATACCGGTGTCATT
Organism: Epinephelus lanceolatus; assembly: GCF_041903045.1. Taxonomy (NCBI): domain Eukaryota; kingdom Metazoa; phylum Chordata; class Actinopteri; order Perciformes; family Serranidae; genus Epinephelus; species Epinephelus lanceolatus. The sequence continues at coordinate 33,527,633 of NC_135737.1, forward strand.
TTTAATACCATATGAACAATTCATATCATAATACTCGTGATATTTCGACTTGTTGACATATTGACGTCATACTGTTACCCATGGCAACAGCAAACATGGCTGAAAGCGAAATTATTACAGACTCCGCGGTGGTTCCAAAAAGAGGAGCAGCTTCAGTAGTGTGGAATAAACTGTGGCATCCTGAGTATTTTATGAACAGCCCCGGACTCGTCGGACTCTTTTAGCGAGTTACCGCTCAGAGGGAACTCATTCAGCGGCTCCTCTGGCAGCTGCACAGCGTCTCTCCCTCTCCTCTCTCGCTGTGCGCCCACAGGAGTCGGTGTCCTCAAGTCATTTGGTCATAAACCTTTGGTAATGCAAACCAGTTGTTGCAATTTTTTTTACTAATTTGTCGTATCGCAAAAATACCCTGAAATAACGTGATATCATTTTAGGGCCATATTGCCCACCCCTAGTTGATATGATATGTAAGAAACGTACAAATGTAACCTATCCATGGTTTGCAGAAAAGTACAATGCCGACATCTGGCGAGCAGAGTTCACTGTCCAGCAACCCCAGCCAACGTTATCTGAGATAGCATCACATCAGTTTCTTGTGACATTCAAAGTGAAACACAGACCTACTGTTTGAAAATACAACTGTTGATCTGATGCTGACTTTTTGTCCGGGACATCTTCAGCTTCAGTTGTGTAACACAATATCACAAATAGACGTTAAGGTCAGATTTTGAAACTCTTTCAGGGTTGTTGTTTTAGAATGAGTCAGCCTGAAACAATAGTCAGGCCCACACAGAGTCTTCAGCCAGCGTAGGGAGGTTACATTAGCTACAGTCGTTACCTGCAATCTGGCAGCCACAGTTGTCATTTCAGCTGATAAAACTGATTGATCCCTGGCTGGAAATGAGAAGCTTGCTGTTTTGAAGTCAAGTTATAATTGTTTCAAAACGCACTTACCCCAACAACACACCAAGCATCAAGCCCGGAAGTGTGTTCATGTCACAGGAGTCACAGGACTGATTGGCTGTGGGTATCCTCTGGCCACCAAAAGTTAAACTATCCCCAACTTTTAGTTTGCCTGCACTTCTATGCAGAATCAAACGCTTGTAGCTCGCAGTGAACTGCTCGTGTGTGTTGTGAGAACGGATCAGCTTTACCAGCAACATTAGCTCCATTAAATGATCTATTCTTGCTATCACATGTCAGTAATCTAACAGCTGGTATTCAATATAGCAAGTGTTTGTGTGTTTGGTTTTAAAGAGGTATTGCAACAAAAGGACATTAGCTAATGATAGCCAGTGATAATGTTTGGCTGTGTACAGTACGTTATCTGTAATTAGGTAATCTGATTTGTTAAACAAAGAACAGTACATGTCACTGAAGTAATGGCGCATGGTTGCTCTAATCATGTTATTCGTAACTATTCGTTCACGTATCAGATGTCATGTCAGGGTCAAATATTTATGGATCTGATGTGTACACCTACTACATTAATTTCAAGTATGAAATACAAAATACATTTTTGCATATATATTCACTTCCTTCAGGAGGACACACCTAAATTATATTTAAATTATAACAGGTGCAGCCAACACTGTTGATTACTGTGAAACTAAAATCACATTAAATCTGTTTAAACTTTGATGATGTTTCAAGACAAATGTTTAAACTTTTAAACTGAAATATAGTCAGAGTTCTAGTCTTTATGGGCACTGTATCAACAACTTGTACTCAGATCTGACTGGTGTGGCTGTTCTCAACCCCCAGAGGACGACTCCTTCACCACTATCGAGCCAAAAGTTCTGCCAGAAATGTTAAAAACAGCAGATTGTGCTTTTCAAGAGGGACAAAAGGGTGTTTGCGGGCAGTGTTTCCATTGTTGGAGTTCTTGGATAGGGCTGGTTGTGCTTGGATTTGGTGTCCTGTTTTTATCCATTTCACTGGTTAGATTAGTTTCAGTGATAAGAACTCGAAATATCTGAGGAGACAGGGAATCGATTCAGTGCAAAACAATGTTTGATAGTGGAATGTTCATTTTTCACATTCAGTTCGTTCCACGGAGGGTGTAATCCCAGGATGTGATGAATTGAGAGTGTGATTAATGAAGAGCAGGAATGAAGGAGTATGTTTAAATTCAGCACAGTCAGCAGCCATATGTTACAGAGTGCTAACACAGTTATCTTGGTTTATTCACTCTCAGGTAGGAAGGAATAATGTTATGATATGGAAAATTCACAGTTTAAACAGAGAAGGCTATCATATTTATGCTCTGAGGCTGATCAGCAGCTCGTATGTGTAGGACTCTCTCCTCATTCATGTTGGACTACAGTTCACCTGCAGTTTGCCACAACAGAAAAAAACACATAAATTGAAATATCATGAGTAAATTGGTCATAAATGCTGGTATTTTTATAATCTTTATCTTGTTTTATATCTAAGTTATTTCGTTCAACACAGAACAATGAACATATTAACATGAGCACTTGAGTCCATTGTGTAAATGTGCCATATTTAGCCATGCAGGCACATTTTCATCTGCAGTCCCAGGGAGGCCGAAGGCATTAAAAGAAAACATACAGCAAAATAAAAGCACAGACACATCAGCACATAGGCACAGACAAATAATTAAGCAATGACATAGCCACTACTCCAGATTATGACAGCAGGTTTTATTTACTTGTTTTATAATATAATTATAATTTATAATATTTATATTTATATTATTAAAGATACGATATGTACACTTAAATGTACATATACACACACATACATGAAATCTAAGTAAACAAGAGCTGGCACAGAAGAGGTAGGAGGCCCCGCCAAAATTATGATTAATACATTTTCATAACAATGTAATAAAAAAGGTCATTATTATCATTATTTAAATATGTCTTTGTTTGCATCCTGTAGTTTTTTAGGGGAACACAACCATTAAAGCTACAGATGGTGACTTTTATGAAAATAACTTGAAACATATTCGCTGAAACTGTCGCTATATTCTGAAAGAAGAACATAAGACAGATAGCCTTTGAAAGAAATAATGTACCCCCTCCTTCTCGTATTGCCTCTAAAGGCATTTTCTAAAATTTACCGTGGCACACCGAAAACAACCAATCAGAGCCGAGAAGTCTCTAACACTGCTGTCAGTCGCTGCTCGTGAACTGCAGTTAAACGAGGCAGCACTGAACAAATATGAATCAAGATGGTAATTTTACACTGTCTGTCTAGGGTGGGAATATCGGATCGTTATACCGCCTCACCATTCTGTATTTAAGGTATGATTGCGGAATGTGTAGACAGAGTCACCTCACCTTTGATCCGGGAATGGAGGTAGTAACAGAGCTGAAACTATGTTTGTATAATGTGATATGTTATGCGTGCAACTCACACTCAGGAGATTTAAAAAGTAGCTGGTAGCAGCTGGGTAACTCAAAGAAGATGAGTAGCAGCCGAAAATGTCTGCAAATCGGGAAACAAAGAGGTCTAGGAGCTCCTTACCATCTGAGCAGAGGACAAGACACCTTTAATGCCATTGCTGTTGTTTAGCCACTGCTGCTGACGTGTATGTTATTCGTTACGAGGTGATTGTGACAAGCAGGGAGTCCATGCAAAAGATTTAGTTAGAACAAGCATAATTTATTCAACTAAGCTCAACTTAAATAAACAATGGGATGTGTATGTCAGCAAAGTCAGTAATGAAAGCCATGTATGGATGTATGTCAGGTGTGCTGTGGAGATGTTCAAGGTCCAAACCAAAAGCAATGATGTAGGGTGGATGTCTGCTGCAGGAAGGGAGAGAGCGAGTGAAAACATGAGGCAGCTTTTATAGCCTGGAGGCCTTTTCAGGAACATACACCGATCAGCCAACATGTTAAAACCACTGACAGGTGAAATGAATAACATTGATTATTTTGTCACAGTGCAGTGTTCTGTTGGGAAACCTTGGTTCCTGGCATATATGTGGATGTTACTTGACGTGCTCCATTCACCCAAACACCGTTGCAGATCAAGCAAAGCCCCTCATGGCAACGACACTCCCTGATGGCAGTGGCCCCCCAGCAGGACAGTGCGCCATGCCACACCGCAAAAACTGCTCAGGAATGGCCCAAGGAACAGGACAAAGAGCTCAAGGCATTGATCTGTCTTCCAAATTCCCCAGTTCCTCATATGACTGAGCATATGTGGGAAGTGCCAGTACCCCAGATGTACTGCACATCCGTGGTGGGGCCTCTACGGCTTGGACATAGCTCTGACATGTCAAGGTATGGACACAGGAAGTCTGGGGATGTCCCTTGGTGTCTGGCACCAGGGTCTTCATGGCAGATCGTTCAAGTCCTGTTGGATGTGAGATGACATACCAGTATGTCCTAAGGATGCTCCGTCAGATTTTTGGGAGGCCAGGTCAAGGCCTTAAGCTCTTTGTCATGTTCTTCGGGCCATTCCTGAGCAGCTTTTGCCATGTGGCATGACACATTGCTCTGCTGGGGGGGCTACTGCCATTGGAGAGAGATGTCATAAGGGACTTTGCTTGGTCCGCAGTGGTGTTTGGATGGGTAGTGCGTGTCAAGTGGCAGGACCCCAAGTTTCCCAGCAGAACATTGTAACAAGATGATCAATGTTATTCACTTCACCTGTCAGTGGTTTTAATGTTTTGGCTGATCGGTGTATTTTAGTGCACTGTTGAGCTGTAAAATGAGAAAGTTTGTGATCTGGCTGCCATGTTAGATACAGTCGAACTGAAACAAAACACCGCCAACCAGCTGGAATAAACTCTCGTTTTACAGCTAAACAGTACACTAAAATATGTTTCTTAGAACATTTGAGGCAAGACAAAGGTAATGCAGTAACATTCATATTTGATCAACACTGCCTATAGTTTGATGGTTTGACCACAGCACAGTAGGGATTGTCATGACCGATAGCTGCTTTAGAGACTTCTCGGCTTTGATTAGTTGATTTTGTTCGCGTGTGGTAAGACCATTAGAAGCAATTGGAGTGGGCAGAGGAGAACTTTTTTTCTCACAGATTTTCTGTCTTGTTTAGTGCCATACGAATACAGTGACTGTTTGAGCAACTATGACAAAAAGTGATTTTTTTTTTATAAAAGTTACCTCCTACAGCTTTAAACATAAGAAAATTAAAGTCAAGTCAAGTCAGGATTTATTTCTAGAGCACATTTAAAACGACAGCAGTCGACCAAAGTGCTGCACATAGGTGGGTACAGAATTAAAACAACATCAATAATAAAAATAGAATAGATGTAGAAAACAGTGATAAGAAAACAGACTTTAAAAAAGCAATTTAAAAAAGTCTCTAGGGACTGGGAAGATCGAATGTGAAGGGGGAGGCTGTTCCAGAGCCTGGGGGCAGCCACTACAGAGGCTCTGTCACCTCGAGACTTTCGTCTGGTTTTTGGCACCACCAACAGCAGTTGGTCCGAAGACCTTAAGGTTCTGGTTGAGGTGTGGCGCAAAAGGAGCTCAGAGAGGTACAGAGGGACCAGACCGTTGAGGGCTTTAAAAACAATTAAAAGAAGTTTAAAATCAATACGAAAACGGACCGGGAACCAGCGGAGGGAGGCTAAAGCTGGCGTGATGTGGTCGCGCTTTTTCTTGCCTGTGAGGAGGCGAGCAGCAGTGTTCTGGACGAGCTGTAGATGGTTAAGGGAGGACTGATCCAGGCCAACATAAAGGGAGTTACAATAGTCTAATCTGGTGGTTATTGAAGGCATGGATCACCCTTTCAAAGTCTGCAGCTGAGAAATAGGGCTTGGTTTTGGCTAAAAGACATAGCTGGAAAAAGCTAGTTTTGACAACACTGATCTGTATGTCAAATTTGAATTGGCTATCAAAAACCACCCCAAGACTCTTTACAGAGGAACAAATGTTGGGGTTCAGAGGGCCCAGGAAATCTGTGGAGCTGCGTGGGGACATGTGGCATCCAAACAGGATAGCCTCTGTCTTGGACTCATTAAGATTTAATAAATTAGACCTCAACCAAGATTTGACATCACAGTCCAGTAGAGGCTGCATTAAAGCAATATCTTCTTCAGTTAAAGAGTTGATATATGGTGCGAAAACACCCTTTGAAGCTATTTTTTGAGCAAACTTCCCTGTGAAGAAACCAAATACCTTCACACCAAGGATCAGACAAATAAATGAAACTATAAGTATGGTTTCAAAACAGTTACTGCTGTGTCTGGCATGCAAAACTTTTATCTGTTGGAAAGAGAAAAAAAAGTGCTCAGCTATAATCTGCATTCTTCTCAGATTGTGCTCTCATTATAATCAAGTAACACTAGTTAGTTATCTTTATATGGAAATTCTCTCATGTATGCTTTTCTCTTTGTTCCTCCTCCAGCTGACGGCTGCGATCGTGTTCCTCAGCTTCGGGATCATCACCTCTTTTCTGTGCCTGGTGATTGATGGCGTCTGTATTGTCTTTAACATGGTGAGTTACCTGCAGTTGCATGCGTATACTGTGACACCAGTTGTGATTGTGAAGGATGATGAAACAAAGCAGTAATAGTAGACCGTGAAACAATAACAAACCACCGTGTTGGTTGACTGTGAGCCTCTTGGCCCACAGTGGGTGCCAACATCGCTCTGTTGGCAATATTGACACAGTTCTATCCATGAAAAGAGTTCCCACAAATTACTGCTCGGGCTTTATAACATTCGCCAGCTGAGCTTTTTGTTGGGTTTGTTTTTTTGACCACTAAATTAGCAGTTGTGAAAGTCTTATTGTGAGAAAACAAACTGGAGCGGACCGATAGGCACATTCAGTGTACAAGTGTTGAGGGAAGAAGTCCAGTTGTCTTCGGCTCAATATGAAATACAGTTACAGCAGGTTAAAAAAGCAAAGCTACATTCCGGTTTCCAAACTCAAAATTAAAGACAGACAAATTCAGTTTGGATCTGCTCAGTCAAATCAGAGGAGACTGTTTTTATCCAGGGAGAAATAACCAGTTTTATAGATGGATGTAACACCCTTACCATCACTATCAGTGATAAACTTGAGTCTTGTTTTGTTTACTTTTAATTAAACATATTTTAACTGTCATTTTTTAAAGAAATAAACTAAGCACAAAAAGTAAGGACATTTGTGTTTGGTAGATCTTTGTTGTAACAGTGCTTCGTGGCAATAAATCTTATACCATTGGAAAGCCTGTTTATTTCCCTTTTAAATAGTGCCACATTGTAAGGAACATGCATTTGGGGGATGAGCAGCAGAGCTGATTATGTGGGTTGCACCCATGAAAAATTTGCTAAATCTTCTCTGTCAATGCCAAACAGCTTCCTTTTTTTTTGCTATTGTTTTGAGCTTCTGGTACTCCCAGGTGCTGACATTAGGTGCCTAATTGGCACATACTCTGCTGCTCATCCCACAAATGCATGTTTCTTACAAATGTGGCACCACTTAAAAGGGAATTAAACAGGCTTTACAATGGTATAAGATTCATTGCCAAGAGGCATTGTTACAAGAAATAATGTACCAAACACAAATTTCCATACTTTTTGTGCTTAATTTAGTTTGACATTTCAGTCACCAGTGAAGATTCCTGGAGTCGCTGCGGCTGGGCAAGAAATAACCCAGCACGTAAACCCCATAAAAAACACAATAGGTGCTTTTTGCTCTTCTTTTTATAAACAAACCTGTTAATTAGTGAGTTTTAGAGGTTGTGATCAGTGCATGTTGTTACCTTTAAAAAGAGCCAGGCCAGCATTTTCCCCTGTTTGCAGTCTTTATGCTAATCTAAGCTAACTGGCTGCAGGCTGTAGCTTTAGCAGATATTTCATTAGAGACAGAAGAATGAAGTAAAGATAATATTTAATACAGAATATGAGTGTGCAGATTAACAGATGATTTGTGCTGATTAAGATTCAAGCGTCAGGGGTGGGATGCAGACCCAAATGCAGCACACTGAGGCAGGCAGATAGTTGGTAGTTAGATTTAATGCACACGCTAAGATACAACAGTTCTGGGGTCGTTGGGTTTAGCTTGCTTGTAGTCTCTGCAGTGAGTGAGTGAGACGAGAGCAGGCAGCCAAGTGGAGTGAAGACTGAAGTAGCGAGCTGAACCATGAGAGCTGAGGGAAGCAGGATTGGTGTTCCACCATGCAGCCAACAGAGCCAAGCAGACGAGAACCTTGAAGGGAGCAGGCAGGACTCGGAGTCGGAGACAGAAGGCTGAGGTGATTACCAGGGTAGAGACGATGGAAGCGGTTCAGGAACAAGCAGGATCCATACCGGGGAATCAAGCCAAGAGTGAATGCTGGAAAGTCTTGCATGTAGTCGAAGAACAATCTGGCACTGAGGGGAAGGCAGCAGCTGCTTTATATGCATGGAGTGCTGATGTGAAGCAGCTGCGTGCAGAGGTGAGTGGAGTTGTCTTGATGTGGGGGGCAGGCTGCAAGTGAATGGACATTTATCAGGAGCAGGTGGGGGAGAGAAGCAGACTGTGACAAACAGAAGTATTTGGCGCTTGGACACCAGAGGGAGGTATTTTGTGATCGAGGGACATCTGAGCAGCAGCAGGATAATTCCCCCCACGGAGTCCAGGTACTGGTGGTGGCTGATGACTGAGGCTGATGAGTCCTGAGGCGTGTGAGGCTGATGAATCTGTAAGGACTAGGTGTTGATGGGGAGGTGGTGGTCGTGCACGACTGCAGCAAGAGAGGACTATGGCAAAGAATGAACCATGTTTAAAATAAGGAGCAGTAAGATGATAGGCTGACAGAGAAGGTGTGGCCCTGTGCTATTGTTTGATTGTGAATCAGCTGACGACTCAATTGACCTACCCAGATGATGACACCTAGAGATACTGAGTGAGCATACGTGCAAGGAGTGAATGGCAGGGTGAGAAAGAAACTTACAGTCTGAGCATGAAAAGTGTTGTCTTCCTGGCTGAACTTTTGCTAGAGCTTCATGTGAGTGTTGCCAATCCTCTCATTTAGCTCTCAGCACGAAATCATATTTCCCAATAAACTATTGTACTACACGTACCAGCTTTGGTTACAATTGGAAGAGATTATTGGCCTCATTTGCTGCTGTTTGTTTCTTTTGATTGGCGGGTTCTTCGTAGGTCAGCTCTGAACACACTGCACAGTAACATCAGAGGCCTGCACTATGAAGCCAATTCAACCCACCCAGGGTAACTTTTGGCTATCTGGCTCGACTAAACCTAAATTGTCCGTTTGGATAACCGGTATCATGAAGCTGGTTATCAGCTAGTTCAGTCAACTCTGGGTTTTCATATCCAGCCATGTGAGTATGACTGTGGATGGTTGTCTGTCTCTATGTGTCAGCCCTGTGATAGACTGGTGACCTGTCGAGGGTGTACCCTGCCTCTCGCCCCTCTCAGCTGGGGTAGGCTCCAGTCTCCCCACGACCCCCAACAGTGTAAGCGGTTATGGAAATAACCGATGTTTGTTTTCTTTACAAAAGATGAATAATCACACAGAGCTCCTAACATGACATTTTGTTGGCTCAAACACCTTATTTCCCCAACGTGTATCCGACAACTATCAGTGCACACCTCCACAAAGAGATCTTGCATGTTGGCACAATACCGCCAACTTGAAGCTTTTGTACTTTCAACAGAATTACACAATGTGTGTGCGAGACTATTATTTATAATGAAAGCAGAGTTAAAAACAGAATTACACACAGTGTGACTTTGATTTATTGTAAATTTAAAGTGCACCAGTGTTTTCCTATGAAGAAGGAGATGATACATAAAGTGCAATTATAGCCACATAGAGTTATGAGTGCAGACCTACCTTTAAGAATTAATTGTCAGAGTTACTGTAACTCACGTCACTGTGTTTTAGTGTGCTGCAGGTCGCTTTTTTTCTCTTATCACTTTGTTGTAAATTAGGATGTCTGCGAGGTGAAAGTGCAACATGCCCCCCCTTCATACATTTCTTCAAAACCAGATAAGGATCGCATATCCTCTTTTCCACATGTATGTGTTCCCTATTATACCATACGGTACAGATAAAGACTTCAAGCAGCATTGGATCAGTGTTGGCCCAATCACACCTTGCACAACAGAACAATGATGGAAGTGAAGTCCAGTACTTCATATCCTGTATTTCATAAAAATGTGTTTAAATGTTGTCAATAAAGCAAATCAAAACCAAAAGGCCACCCATGGTTACTGTGAATCTTTACCAGAGAAAAGCTTCCAGTGCCAAGAACATTATTTTACTGATTTAAAAGAGCTATAAATATTTTTGTGCTCAGAGTGGGTGTGGGAGTGAGTTTTGGAAATCGATTACAAATCCCAACTCAACACTTTCAATTCAAATGTGTTCTTGTTGCTGTGTACACACAGACATCTGGATTATCTTGTATAATAAATGTCTACATATTTTGTTTTAATATCTCATTATTATCCCAGATAAAAATGGATTGGTGTTGTTTGGAATTATTCATATACTGTGTTAACATTTGCCAGGACATACGTCCACTGAAAGCAAAGAGGTGCCAGTACTACAGCAGCGGCGGCAGCTACATCTATGAGAACTTCTACACCTCTGTGAGTGAAGATGTACTGATGTCTACAGGGACAATATCATCTAGACTTGTCTGTGTTGTATTTGCAGATGAACTTGTGCTTCCTTTTTCAGGTGTCGTGTTGGAGTCCCAAGGAGTCTTGTAGCATGACGGTGCGAAGTGGGACCTGCTACTGCTGCGACCTGTACGACTGCGCCAAGTGAGACATTGATACTACTACACTATTATCTCACTGTATTGTTACCACTGCCATGTTGTCACAGTTTGAACCAACATATTATCTTCTAATATATCCAAATTACTACTCGAGAATTGTCACCAAAATCACAAACTTTGTCTTCGTATTATCATTCAAGCTGTTGTGTTGTTCTGCAGCGGAGGCTACCTCAGCAACTACTATGAGTACGTCGGCGTACGAAGCTGTGAGGAAGTTTTCACTCTGTACATTTTAATTTGGACCCTCAGCAGCTTGAACCTCGTGGCCTTCTTCACAGGCATCCTCACTACAGCGGTGTTGGGCAGCATCAAGGACCTGGTAAGACACACACACTGGGACATCTATATATGTAAAGGTCTGTAAACTGAGTGGATATTGTACATTTAGTATATTTAGGCCCAATTAACAGCAAAAAAACTCTGAGGCTGTAAGAGGATTTCATTGAAAGCCCAGTTCAGACCAAATTCGCAATGAGACGAGTTGAAACAGGCAACTACTTGCAGTGCACCATTCTGCAAAGTTCTAAAAACCTGCCGCTTCACACCAATGCAACTAGATGAGATGGTGTATCATCCCTATGCAACAACTCTCTGTACTTCTGTTCTGATTTCCAGCTTTTCAGTCTTATTCTGTGGCTGAATATAATTTGTACCTTCTTTAAATTCATAAGCACACACAGTGAGTAGCAGCGGCGATCCACTGTCCAACTCCGGCCCACTGCGAGGGCAGAAAGAGAAGGCTTGGTGGAGACGGAGCACCTGCGGCAGCAAGCGGTTGGCTGCTGAAACATGTGACGTGCTTTACATTCTAATACCAGCAATCGGTGATTTGATCAGCTGAGTTGCATGTGACACCCTGAGTCGAGCTCAGACCGGCCAGTTCACACCGCTGCAACTTTTCTCTGCAACGTTCTAAAATGGTTTCATCTTGTCGCGAATCATTGGTCTGAACTGGGTTTAAAGGCCCACATGCCGCAGTCAGCCATTGGTCAATGTCAGGCAATCAGTGAGTGTCTGTTACCTTAGTTTCTGTGGTGTGTCCTGCACCATTGGCACACATAGCTCAGCGCGCGAGAAGAGAAACGGTCAATAAAGTAAGCTTACAAACTTTAAAACAAATGTGTTATGTTAGGTAAGATTATAGTGGGTCATTATGGTTTGGGATTATTGTTTATCGGCACACGGTAAATATCCTTTGGTCTTTCAGGTTGTGTTGTTAACATGCTAACTGGCTAACTAGCATCCTTAAATCCATCGATCTTCTGGTTTCCCTTTTTGAATGCTCTCTTATGCAGCCACAGAACATATGTGCCAGTTGGTCGTTGGCTGTCGTCTTTACAGGGTGTTCAGTTGCAACTTTTTGGCCAAGACAGAGGTGATGCGCTGCACTATTTCTTTAATGTTCGTTTGTTGTGTTGCAGCCTTAAAGGATTTTTGTATTCCTTTCAATTTTCTTCTCATATTAAAACACTATTAACAATAATTTAAAAAATTTCAAGGTTTTTGAGTTTCACGAACTTTGGTTAAACTTTAAAGCTGCCCCATTAGAAGACAGATACACTCTGAAACAAGCTTAAGTAGAAGCAGTAAGACTGAATCTGTGCCTGTTCAAATATATTTGCTCTTCTGCTTAATTTTCACTTTGCAGTCTAGCCTAAAAAGGCTGTTTGCACCACGAGGCATGAGGGAGACAGGTCAGAGGTCACAGTTTAGCCTGAACGCAAGAGAAGAATGAATGAAGAAAAGCCAACAAATCAACTCTGTCTCCTATAAAATCAGTCTGTATGATACTGAGCTCTGTTCATAATAACATTGTGTTGGCATCGAATCGCAGCCTGGATTATGTTTAAAGACAGCATGTCATAGATTTAATGAAACATGACATTTTCATATACCACGCTTGAAGGAGGCTTGAGGAGGTGCTAGAGGTAGATGGCGGACATATAAAGTGCAAAACCGAGACACCGGAATCCCGCATTCGTGACCAGACCTCTGTCTGTGTTCAGGTTTATGCAACAAAAGCAGTTTGGTTAAGATTAAACAAAGATTGTGTTTTTGGTTAAATGTCAATAAAAAAAGGTAATTAAAAATGATAATAATGATAATAATAATAGTCACTGCTGGCAGATGGTGTTATTGCAAGATTTCCAATTTGTCACTTGCGAGGTACGTTCATAGCAGCATTCCCTCTTATGTTAAAAAAAAAACATAACTTGCTCTCCATTACGTTTCCCTCAGCAACATATTTGCTGTTTCAAATAAGTTGTATATGAACATGAGGGAGGATCGTTCTTTTTTTACTCTGAGCCGTGGATCAAATCAAAATGACAGCCACATGGCAAATCATATCCAACAAGCTGTACCACAAAAATGACCTGGTGCACAAAGCCTGCCATGACAGTGAGAGCTGATAGCCTGCAAACACAGTTTAAAGTCTTAACTTCCTGACCTGTAGTCATTCTCACTTAGTGTCGTGCTTGCATTTAAGTGAAAACATAAGTAAAGCAGTGGGTTCAGGAGAGGTCTGAGGTTTATTATGAACATTTACATAGTTACACAACAACAAAACTTTTGTACAGACTTTAAAGGCTGAAACTTCATGTTTGAGCTATTTAAATATTCAGGTCAACAGCAAAGTCCTTAAGTTTATTTATCTATTAAAAAAAGTAAAAACAACTACTTAACCCTATTCTGGCAGCATATCCCAGCATGGTCAGTGATTTAGTAGACTTACAAATCACGTTTGGTAACGAGAGGCTCCAGGTTGTTTCACGGTGTATTTAAAGCCCCGTTTCCACCAAACTCTTTCAGTATGGTACCTTTGGAACCAAAAGTAACCCTTCAGACATGGTATCTCGACCCTAGAGTTTCAACCGCAAACAGGACCCTTAAATGTGGGTGAGGTTGTTGTCACTCACTGCTCCGTCCAGCACTCTGCACTTTGTTTGTCGTCCACAGAACGAGGCTGCACGCCAACATTTTCAGAGCAAAACAGAACAGGCTGCAGTGAGAGTCTCTCTCCATGGAATATTTAAAATAGTGGGTTTGTGCATTTAGTCCTTCTCAGGCAAGCTGAAAGGTCATTTGTGTCATTTCCCTTCAGTCTCTCTGACTAAAGGTAATGCTGTTACACCAAATTCCTACCCTGTCTAAGTTACGTAACTTAAAAATAGTAACATTAGACACGTTATGCCTCTTAATAGGTGGCAGGAGTGAAAATCAGTCAGTGTTTGTTGTGCTATGGTTTCAGAATGATGAAGACAGTTGGCGAAGCATTGAATACAAAATAGGACGTAAGCCAGAGATACTCAATTTGCTCACCCAGGGACCACTTTGGGTGGTCTGGAGGATCCTCCCCTGGCACATGTTTTTTAATAGAAGACATCAGAGACTCCTTCTCACTCTCCACGTTCAAGAAAACCCTCAAAACACCTTTTAGAAACTGCCTACAACCTCTAAAATCAGTGTACTTCACCCTTTCCGCATTATTTCCTCCCTATGGATTATTCCATGTTCTTCTTCTTTTTTTTTTTTTTTGATTGCTGTTGTTGTTTTTTGTAAAGCATCTTTGAGTATCCAGTTCAGTTCCGAACTTTACTGCCCAACAAAAATTGAATTAGCTTTGCACGAGACAGACATAAAACTTTATAAACACAATAAAAATGCAAAAGCAAGCCACTTTTTATAATAATAATAATAATAATACATTTTATTTAAAAGTGCCTTTCTCAACACTCAAGGACACTTACAGAGCATTAAAAATACAATTAAAATCACAATAAAATTAATTAAAAACAACAGACAAGAATGAGGGGGTCTAGCTGGCATGAAGGTTTGGACTTTCTGATGAGGTCAGAGATAACTGAGGGATGAGGGAGTTCGAAGGTGGAGAATGGTTGATAAGGAGGGAGGACTTCAGAGGAGGGGAGTGGTGAGGAAGTGGAGCCCAGGTGCTGGTGAATTTTATTGATTTTGTCATTGAAAAACCGGAGGAGGGACTCACGGGTGTCTGAGGAGTACATGTGAGGGGGTAGGGAGTCCGGGGGTTGAATGATTCTGTTATAAACGGAGAAGAGAGTCTTAGTGTTTCCAGCATTTGAGCAGATGAGTCCAGAGTAGTATTGAGATTTGGCATGAGAAATGGAATCCTTATAGAGAGTTAACTGAGCTAAGTAGATGTCTTTGTGGATGTTGAGACCGGTTTTCCTGAAGAGTCTTTCAAGCTGTCGATTTTGGGATTTCATGGAACGGAGATGTGGAGTGAACCAGGGGGCAGACCGGGTAAAGGAGACAGAGCGGGATTTGACAGGAGCAAGTGTGTTGAGTATGTTGGAGAGTCCATTAAGTATGTTGGAGAGTCCATTAGTTGTATTATTTGTTGTATTATTTCTAAAAGCCTCTAGTTTGGTGCTAAACATGATCGTCAACCTCTGATTATAACCTGCAGAGTGAGAAATCAGTGCTTGCACCCATAGTGCATGATGTCATCTCTTCCTGACTCTCTTCTCCATGCAATGAGACAAAAACCCGAACTCTATAGCACTGTTTTATTTCCCCATCCCTTTCAACCAGACCACATCCTTTTAATATACGTTGTTCTATATTTAGAGGAGCTTTATATTATTTTACATGTGCCTGATCACCATGAGCTTCACCACGGGATGTAGATCGCCTTTTTTTTTTTTTAACATAGTCAAAGACAGGATTTTTAAGTTGACAAAGTGGATCATGAAAAGTAATGAATAGTGTAAAGCACTGAAAGGTCAGCAGGGTTAAACAGGACTGTCTCTGGATGTTAATCCCCAGTCCATCACTGAGGTTTATCAGAGGCATTCCTGCCCTCCACCTCCTGCAGCTTCCACTCTTAAATCTGTCACTAGGTCAAAGACACTTTATCCATCAAACTTGATACAGTCTGCTGATGTCTATGTGTAAATATGCTTTGCAGGTTTTCAATTTGTAAGAACATTAGGGCATTAATCACAGGAGCGACAACTCAATTGAAGTTTGGTTTCTAATAGACTCACAAGTCAGTCTTTAGACGCTTTGCTTAACTAAAGACTGATGACTTTCCCCCTGATTTTGTGTTTAGATGGGCAGATACAATTTCAGAGTTTAAAAAAACTCCCTACGTTGCAGAACCAATAGTAAATCTGCAGGGCGGTCCTTCGGTGGCTCGCTGAACTCTTGTGCTTGTAAACATAGTCCGACTAGAAACACGTGTAGCGGTACAAAATGGCTCAGCCGTGCTCGCAGAAAACACTGTCAAAGTTCAGTGGATGTTTGTTGCATTTGTGGCGACACATTTTCGCCAACTAAAAGAAACAAACATAATCTTTTACAAGGCCATGACTCATCCGTCCGACCGGACTATAATGTTAGAGGGAATCGCCTTGTTGTTTACAGATACTTTCGGGTAGAAAACCAGCAGAGCTTTTAGCTATATATATAGCCTATATATAACATTTTTCACATCACTGTATCACCATTTGGACTAATCTGATGTTTGTAAAGTCTATAAACACAATGATTGAACAAACATTACTATTTCTGTGTGCATGTCTAGCTGGGCTAACCGTTAGCCCTGTTAGCCATTAGCAGTGTCTGTAATAGGTAATAACTCATTAAACGGTCCATGAAAAAAATATCTTTTCCAGTAGATATCTTAGTTACAACATGATTGAGCTAGCAAAGCAGTTTTGTGTTGCTATGTGTGGTATTTATTCAGTTTTGGGAAATCATGATGTCTAGAAAGCATCAGTGGCTGCAGCTGACAGGGACAGCTAACACTAGCAGCAAAGCTAAGATCAGGACGTCATCTGTTAAAAGCCTCCCGTTGTCGGATACGACATGAAACTACTTCAGTTAGCTCAATCATGTTGTAACTAAGACATCCACTGGAAAAAATATTTTCTTCACGGATGAGCACACGTTTGATAAAATGGAGTTAAATCTCTCGGCATCCATTTTCAAGCTCTCTGTGTGTTTGTTTCCTTGCAGACGTGAAAAGGAGGAGCGAACATTTCCGAGAAGGCGTGTCCTTTTCAAAAATGCAAGAGGCGTTGCTTTGTTGCCGGCCATTTTCTCCGGTGTGTTAAACACACTTTAGAAAGGAGTGTCCCCAGACTATCAGAAGGCGGAGATCTCTGATTGTCTGGTGGCGAGACTAGGTTTCTAAGGAAGAAAAATGCATTTGCTGATGCATTCAAAAATTCTGCTGATTTTTTAATTAATGAGATTATTATGTTAGAATTATGAGAAATGTTAATTCAGAAAAACAGGACTTTTTTTCTTAAGTGAATGCATTATGCTTCTGTAGGTTTCCACTCATCTACATACTGTGTGGTGTATTATGTCAAATGATAATTATTTCATTCTACTTTTATTTTATTTTATTTTATTACTTTTATTATTTTTTGCACTTTGTCATAAATAAATTTACTATTTTTTGCATTGATCTCAGCCCAGTTGCATCGGTGTGCAGTATCTCCTTTGCCGTCCTTTCTTATTTGTCGATCGTACCGGCACATTCAAGACAAACTTTTTTGTTGCACTAAGTAGGTGCAGTTTCCCAGCAGCCCTAAGACTTTGGTGTCAAATGATAGCTTCAGTTATGACAGCTAAAATTGTATCTGGTAATACACACAGCAGTAGCTATGACAAGGGTCACTGTCCCTGGTTGTGGCTTGTCACAAGTAAAATCTAATTGATGTTGTTCAGAGGACAAAGAGAAGACAAAATGGATTTACCATATGTCATTTTAAAGCATAATGCAAAAAAACTCGGTTTCCAGTTTCTCAGCGTGGGTTTGCTTGGGGTGCTCCAGCTTCCTCCCACAGTCCAAAGACATGCAGGTTAATTGGTGACTCTAAATTGTCCGTAGGTGTGAATGTGAGTGTGAATGGTTGTCTGTCTCTATGTGTCAGCCCTGTGATAGTCTGGTGACCTGTCCAGGGTGTACCCCGCCAGTGTCAGTTGATGCTCCAGCCCCCACTATTTTTGACCATTTTAAAGACCAAATTAATAATCGAGAAAAACTTATCAACATCAGTTGTTAATGAAATTAATTTTTAGTTGCAGCAAAGTGGGCTGCTTGATTCGTCTGGCCAAGAACCAGTCAGATTGACACCAAACTCCAATCAGCTTCAGCAGACCCACAGATGGATTTGGCCTGTGCTAGACTTGCATTAAAAACTTCCTCCAGCAACCCTGCTGATTTAAAACACTTCACATTCAACATCTTTGTTGTCTGTGGAAAGCTCCTTGCATTTTATGCTGCCAGTGATTCAGCTGATCAGGCCTGAATGATCCTGAACACTGCATGAGATGATTGCCAACAGACCACATAGCTTCCAACATGTTGTCTTTGTTCCCTCCATGCTGCCACAGGTTGCCGCTCTTTTTGTAAATAACATTATCTGCAGCAATTGAAAGATTGGACTCCCCGAACTGTCGTAGTTCTCTCTGTGGAGATGCAATCAGATTTTCCTCCTCATGTTCTGAAATTTTAATACGATTCAATTCTTAAATCATCCATCACTCATTATCTCTCTCACACCCCATTGTTTCTGCATATGGTGTTCACATACTGTCCATAAATCCTGATGTACGACAGAAGATGTTTCTTCTGGGTAAGATTTTTAATATCAGAGTCCAGGAGGTTTCCTGATCTGTAAGATCTGTACATGCCTGTGAGACGATTAGATTTATTTACATTGGTATGTTTACAGATTGCAGATGTTTCACATGTTCTCTCTCCATATCTGGCTGTAATAAATTACACAAAAGACAGGGAAACTAACAGTTTGTGAAATTTATAGATTTGGACCCTCTAACAGTTTTAGATTTCTGAATCAGAATTGGTCCCTTGGGGGAATTAACACTCACAATAGACAGACCACCCATACAACCAACCCAACAACACTGAGGCCCAAATATAACAAAGGTTTCTGCAGGGATGAGTACGTGCTGCATCATTTACGTGACGCAATAAGAGTGCTCGTCACTAACTGTGTGCAGCGAGTGACAAATGTGCCTAATACTATGTGAAAATTTGATGAAACAACTCCCTGAATTTGAGTTATTGTTTGTTCTGTTCTGAGACTTCTTGCATCACAGCTTGATTATATTACATTTTACTGATTTATTGCAAGTTATTAAGTAGATGAAACCAAGCGTCAGCAGCTGGGATGCAGAGTAATGTGTCGATGACTCGTTTGTGTAGTGTTTCAGCACAACATATTTAACAGATGGAGCTCAGTGTTGCTTCAGGCTGAGCACTGAAGATGTGCTTGCATTAGCTGATTGGTCTCTGCTGTTCATTCAGTCTTCACTATCAGCTCACCACCTCACTATTAAGGTCCAATGAGTGTGCAGTGTGTCCTGACACCCTCATGCCAATAGCGTTCACTGCCTCGACTTCCTCCACCAACCCAACCTCCTGGTGAAATCATTGTTTTTCCCCCTTTTAATCATGCACTGCTCCCCAACATAAATTGAGCACAGCGTTAGTTCAGGCAGGACACAATGTCAAGCTCAGCTCACATCCCAGCTACATCAGCTGATCTCAAACAGCCCAATCAACTGATGGAGCAGCTGATTGATGGAAGGGAGTCAGCTGATAGATCACATGATTCCTTTCTATGCAACCCATTGGTTAATCTCATTCAGGGTGCCCTATTTAAACTGCTCCAGCCTGCCTACTGTTGCTGCCTCCTCTGCAAGACACTTTGCATGTAGGCACATGGAAGGGCAGGGAGGTTTGCTAATTCTGACTTAAGGCTTTCCATGTAGGTGCATGGAAGGGCAGGAAGGTTGGCTAACTTTGACTTAAAGATTTTCACATAGGCACGAGGAAGGGCAGAGAGGTGTGCTCTCTCCGCCTCAGGCTTTCCATATACTGTATAGACGCGTAGAAGAGGCTTTCTGCATCGGCCTGAGGAAAGGCAGAGAGGCCCCAGAACAGAGCCATACCTCCAAATATTACACTGCAAATGGAAAAAGAGTTCACTTTGACTAAGACAGTCTTTTGAATATGGAGTGTTGTCCTGGGTGAAAGCACAGTCTAGTTCAAAACAAAGTTAGAAATGGGACTGCTTGTTTGTCGGACACTATAAATTGTCATGATGTTCCAATTCTTTTGCTTTGTCACAAGTAAACCCTCAAATGTCCAATCCTGTGTTTGGAGTCTCTTTATTCCACAATAAGGTTCCAGTTAGTTGAGGCATCTTAAAATGGAATAATGGAAGGAAGGACGTGGCTTTTGCTTTGGTTCAGTCATCTTTCTGTTTATAAATGCCTTTATACTTTCTTGCACTTACCTCTGTCTGTGGGCTTACTTCGTCAACATCCCTTATAAAGTTTTCTGGTACCAAAAAACATTGTCTGCTCTTTTTATGGGGTGGCAGCACCCATCTCAAGTGCTACATTTTTTGCGCTATAGCTGTTCTAAAATGGCTTTTTGTGGCAAGTAGAGAGTAACTAAGGATGGATACAAACTTTAACTGTGATTGTGGTTTCGTGTGTGTTTGTGCAAATACTTTTTTGAGGGAAACATAATGTGAAGTAGATCATTTTTCAACATACTCGGGAAATGTCACTTGTTAATGAACCTCACAAGGCACAAATACGTTTCAGCAAAATGTTAACTGACAATGTATTTCATTTTCACAGCATTCCTTTTTTCATTATTGTCTTTTCTTTTAACATTTAACGTAAATCACAATCTTCCCTTACCTTAACTTAAGTGCATCTGTGCCCAAACCTAAACACAATCAAAAATTTGGACAAAAACCTTGGATTCTGGTGTCTCAGACCTGC
The DNA here is from genome assembly GCF_041903045.1 of Epinephelus lanceolatus. NCBI lineage: Eukaryota > Metazoa > Chordata > Actinopteri > Perciformes > Serranidae > Epinephelus > Epinephelus lanceolatus. Next base: position 33,548,185 of record NC_135737.1, read on the forward strand.
ACTTTATATGTATCCATTGTCACCACAGTGTCATTATGGATTCAATTTAGTAAAATACCAATGTAATTTCTGGCAGATGAAGGAGGGATTAGATTTTCCTGCAGAATTCAGAGCCTTTTCTGCCAAATCTCACTGAAGAAGTATTTGCTATAAATCCTAAGGTCCTTGACGTAAGTGTCTCTGACTGCAGTGATTTTGTAGATTACAGTCGTCTCTGCTCAGTTCTCAGTTATCCAAATAAAAGGATCACATTTAGAAGAGTTTAGATTTGCCTGATGTTCATTTGGGAGCTGAGACATTTGCTGTGTAACCAAGATAAACCTCGCAGACTGTCTGTGACTGTGGTGCAGATTGTCAGACGATGTCATCATCAGAGTGCCTCTAATTTAAGAGGCATCATAATCGGACCATCTTCATCATCTATATCATTTCATCTCTAATGGTGGAATGTTTTATTTATTTTATGTGTGCACGTTCCACACCAGAGCACATTGTACTCATCAGAACATTGTGTGTGTGTGTGTTTGTGTTTTTCTTTGTGTGTGTCAGGGGAGTAGGAGCCCTGCAACCAAGCCCCCTGAGAGCACAGCATCTTCCTCCCCGACAGCTCCTCTGCTGATGGACGCCAACACACACACAGTTCACCAGCTCCACCCAGTCAGTATGCGTTCAACACACACACAATCAAAAGATACCATTCATACAGCAGTTATGTGTGTGGTCTAATTTGTCTTCATTTTTAATCTCTCTGTCTCTGCCCACGAGACTAACCATCTTACAGTCACGCAACCGGTCCAATCCTCCCCATCTCCACCCTACATCCGTACATTAAACATCCTTTATGGCATTCTCACCTCAAACTGGAGCATAGCTCTGCTATTCTTCAAATGTAGTCTGTAGAGCTTTTGATGACCAGTTCTGGATTGTAAAACTTGAAGAGCAGGATCACGTGTTGGCCGACAGGACACTCAGTTTGACAATTAATGTGCCGTAAAAGGCGGCAGTGCGGTAATAAAGAGGAGAAGAAGACCACAATCTGATGCAGACAGTGAAGGCCCTAAAGCATTAAAGTTATAATCCAGAACAGTGTCATAAAATCAAGCCCTATTTTTTGATACTATTTATGAGTGAATTGCATTTAAGTTCCCCTTCACTAAAAAATGTGTTTTTCATGTTTTGCCATTATATGCACAAGGGACAAATCACAAGCCACATTAGCTATAACCACGCTACACGTGTTGCCAAATGATTACGTCTTTAAAAATACACTTTCGATCATTAGTGCTATATCATAAACAACTGGACCTGCTTGTGTTTCTGGAAGACGTTTCGCATCTCATCCAAGAAGCTTCATCAGTTCTAAATGACTGGTACAGAGTTGCAGGCTTTAAATTCTATGTGGGTGTGGACGTTAGCAGAATCGTAGGGGTCATATGTGAGCTCTTACTTTCAGAGTCGTTAAGGTCACATGTGAGTCGTTAGTCCACCTGGCCACCATGTGAGTCGTTAGGGTAAGGTGGCACCAGGGGTGAATGGGTGTAAAGTCGTCTGGGGAGGGATCCCAAGACTGCATTGTGGGTGGTTGATTAGTGGTGTTGTAGGCCACCTCCTCTGTTTAACGATGGTCGTTCCGGCTTGACGTAGATGGCTTATTTTATGCCTCTTTCAAACCATCTTTCTTCCCTGGCCAAGATGTGCACATTGCTGTCCTCAAAGGAGTGTCCCTTCTCCTGTAGATTTAAATGGACAGTCTTAACCTGAGGAGCTGGTTCTCCTGTGCTGTGCCATGCACTTGTGGAGTTGATGTTTTGTTTCCCCAAAGTATAAATCTGTGCATTCCTGGCTGCACTGAACTGCATACACTTAAACAGAGTGACTTTGAGAAACGCAAGCAAGTCCAGTTGCCTACAATATACACTTTTGATGTCTCATGAAGTAGGAAATGCATTAAACATGTTTGTTGGATCTTTAAGCCCAGTTAAGACCAATTATTCGCAATGAGTCAAAACAGCTTTTAAGAAAAGTTGCAGCGGTGTGAACTGGTCGTCTGAGCTCGACTCAGGCCGGCTGATGGTGTCACCTGCAACTCAGCTAATCAAATCGCTGGCGACTGGTTTTCAAGCGTAAAGCACGCCACCTTTTTCAACAGCCAGTCGGCTTGTAGTGAAGTCAGCTGGTCAAGTCAAAATGATCGTGGACGGCTTGTTTGCTTGCTGCGGCAGGTGCTCTGTCCCTGCCGAGTCCTCTGTTTCCATCCTCTTGGTGTGTTGATGTCAGATGGTGAGTCGCTGCTGCTGCTGCTCGCTGTATATGCTTATACATGTACCCACCCACACTCACACATTCTCACTGACTGATTAATTGGCACTGTTTTTTTTGTATTATTGTGTCATATTTATTATGAATACACAACATATCACTACTACAAATGCAGCTGTAGCCAGTATCTCACTATCACTATCCTCATTCATATTTTAAGAAGCTACAAATTCTATTCAGCCACAAAATAAGCCTGAAAAGCTGCAAATCAGAACAGAAGTACAGAGAGTTGTTGCATAGAGATGATACACCGTCTCATCTAGTTGCATTGGTGTGAACTGTCAATCAGTCAGTTTGTTTGTGATATTGTGTGACTTTGGCATTTAAAGTGGTTAGTTTGGATTCAACAAAGTCTCACAATAACACAAACTAACTGATCAAGGGCACGTTAGACCAGCAGCTCCCATTTTCAGTAAGCCAAAATTACAGTCTTCTTCAATCTTTCCCTTACCTTAACCAAAGTGTATTTGCTGCCTGAACCTAAACGCAGACAAAAGTCTGGATGAAAACCTGGGAAAATTGCCGTACTGAAGCTGAAGCTGTGTTGACGAAAAGGTAAAGTGGTGAAAGTACTCTCAATATAGCATTCACGTAATCTGTTAAAGATTATTTAGTTGGGACTTTTTATTGCTAATGCATCCACAGCAGTACATTGCTCAGCTTCTGTGTCAGACCCCAGCCTGCCTTTCCAAACCGTGGGTTTGTCAAGAGACATCTACTGTAGGTGATGCATTGACTAAGGATAAGAACGTCATACAACCCCACTTCAAAAAATCTGAGCTATCCCTCAAGGACACAGATTTTGTTTGAGAAAACAAACAATAATAATAATAATAATGATCTGCATTTTTCCACCAACAGAAATAGTGGGAAGAAGACACTTGAGGTCTCCACACTCAACCACATGTGTCTGATCACCTTATTTGGTTGTGGCATTTCAGTCTTGATGTGTATAATAAAGCCATGTACTCAGCACCAGGAATGCTGTATTTTCAGAACATTAAACCTGCTTGTATAATCCTCAACAAGGCTGATTAGTGGAATTCACATCAGTAGAGATGTACTGATGTTAGACTGTAAATGTTTATCCGTGATCTGAATCAGCAGTTTGATAATAACAGCAAGATGTGGTTGAACGCTTGTGAAGAGCTTATGAACTGTTGTAGCTTATACAAAATAGATTTTTCCGTTCATCTGTTCATGTTTGCAAACTCAGCGCAAGAGAGTGTCCTGTTTGGAGACTTCAGGATTGCGTCTCAGCTCTTTACAGTTTATGTGATTTTGTTGGCTAGCATGCACCGGGGCTGTTTGCAGCTGAGTGTGAAGCGGCTGGGATGAGAGTCAGCACCTCCAAGTCTGAGGCCGTGGTTCTCTGCCTGAAAGTGGTGGATATCCCCTCTGGGATGAGAAAGAGTTACTGCCACAAGCACATGAGCTCAAGTATGTCGGGCTCTTGTTCATGAGTGAAAATTTAACTTTGGAGGAAAGCAGCCCAAAGTTTCCTCTGTAGGGTGCCTGGGCTCAGCCTTAAAGGGAAATTTCAGTTTATTTCAACCTGTCTCCTATCGTCCTAAATTTGTTTCAAGTGACTAGTGACATAGAAATAATAGTTAGCATGTTAGCTGTTAGCCTAGATACAGCCGGGGCGTCAGACCTGTTAAAACGTAAGTGAACGGGCAACCTTCAAGTGCAAAGTTAGTCCACTAAACAAGCTTTTTTTCCACAAAGACCGCCTCATATCGTTAGGATAAATGTCAGAGAACATATAGAAAACGACATGTAAACGTGTTGTCTTACCTTATCGGTGTGCTGCCATGTTTGTTTACCATTTAGCTCTGCTTTCCAAAGCGCGGCCGAAATATATCTCGCAAGCTCTAGATAAAGCCCAGCTGGATACTACTCCAGTTGGAGGTGTCTCGTCCTCGGTCACATCCAGACCTTGAAAATAAGGCTGCAACCGGTCCCATTCCTTGCAACAGAGGCATTCCTCTTCTGTGGGCACTGGGGCACAGCATTCACAGGTACACCACCAATCTCCAGAGCTACGCAGCCTTGCAGCAGCCATTCCTCCTCTCTCGTCCTCTAACGTTACCTGTTGCGCCTCTCTCTCTCTCCTCCTCCGTTCTTCAATTTCACAAAGCTCTTCGTCAGTGTATTCTGGCTCAAATAAATAAGGGCGGCCATAAAACTCTGCAAAATCAAATTCCTCCTCCACAAAGTCGAAGTCTGGCAAAAAGTCAGCCATTATTCTATAAATCTTTCATAAAATAAATGAATGAAATTTTCAGGCTACTGTCCGGTTCTGCCTTCCAGCTGTTGCTGCTTGTTCAGGCACGCTATGAGATCGCTGCTTGTTCTCGCGATATTTCGGCTGCACTTTGGAAAGCAGAGCTAAATGGTAAACAACAAACATGGCAGCACACCAGTAAGGTAAGATAACACGTTTACATGTCATTTTCTATATGTTCTCTGAGATTTATCCTAACGATATGAGGCGGTCTTTGTGGAGAAAAAGCTTGTTTAGTGGACTAACTTTGCACTTGAAGGTTGCCCGTTCACTTATGTTTTAACAGGTCTGACGCTACTATGCGCCCCGGCTGTATCTAGGCTAACAGCTAACATGCTAACTATTATTTCTATGTCACTAGTCACTTGAAACAAATTTAGGACAATAGGAGACAGGTTGAAATAAACTGAAATTTCCCTTTAAAGAGAGGGTGAGGAGCTCAGACATCTGAAGGGAGCTCAGAGTAGACCCAGAAGGATAATACATCTCATCTGGCCTGAGAATGACTCGGGATCTTCCAGGAGGAGGTGGAATGCTGAGGAGAGGGACGTCTGGAACACTTACTCAGCCTGCTGCTCCCACTACCTGGCCCCAGATAAGCAGATAAAAATAGATGGATGGATGGACACGACTACATTCTAACTTTGCTTTTTAGACAACTGAGAGATCACACTTTACCTTTGTTATGAATTAGTACAAATCGCAGTGTTCAGTTCACACAAAAATTGCATGATTTGAGGTCTGTGCTCAACGTCTTTCTTTGTTTCCTTTGTCTTGTCCTGCTCATCCAGGGAGCCTCGATGTATTTCTCTACAGCAGAGGGGATGGCTGCCTCACAGAGTTTTCCTTCATCATCGACTCCTCACACCGAGTCCAACCCTCCTCCCTTCGTCCCGCTGACCAGCCTGCTGCCTTACAGGGTCCACGGCATCCGGGCATGAACACCAGCAAAAAAATGACCAGAAAACAAATGCAAAAAGGGATAAACATTTTTTATTCTTGTTTACGTTGTTGTGAGGAGGGGAGGATGTACAACAACTACAGGAAATATGTCAGCCTGAATATTATACAGAAATTCAGATTGTGTTTTATAAAAATCCAGAGGCAGACATTTTAGTGTATGCAAAGATTATAACAGACACTTACCAACTACTTTATTAGGTACACCTGTTCAACTGCTTGTTAATGCAAAGAGCTAATCAGCCAATCATGTGGCAGCAACTCAATGCATTTAGGCATGTACAGTAGACATGATCAAAACGACCTGCTGAAGTTCAAACTGAGCATCAGAATGGGGAAGAAAGGTGATTTAAGTGACTTTGAATGTGGCATGGTTGTTAGTGCCAGACGGGCTGGTCTGAGTATTTCAGAAACTGCTGATCTACTGGGATTTTAACACAAAACCATCTCTAGGGTTTAAAGAGGATGGTCCCAATCCAGTGAGCAGCAGTTCTCTGGGTGAAAATGCTTTATGGATGCCAAAGGTCAATAGAAAGGTGACAGTAACTCAAATAACCACTGGTTACAACCAAGGTCTGCAGAAGACCATCTCTGAACCAACAACACGTCCAACCTTGAAGCAGATGGGCTACAGCAGCAGAAGACCACACCAGGTGCCACTCCTGTCAGCTAACAACAGGAAACTGAGGCTACAGTTCACACAGGCTCACCAAAACTGGACAATAGAAGATTGGAAAAACGTTGCCTGGTCTGATGAGTCTGGATTTCTGCTGCCACATTCAGATGGTAGGGTCAGAATTTGGTGTAAACAACATGAAAGCATGGATCCATCCTGCCTTGTATCAACGGTTCAGGCTGGTGGTGGTGGTGTAATGGTGTGGGGGATATTTTCTTGGCACATTTTGGGCCCCTTAGTACCAACTGAGCATGGTTTAAACACCACAGCCTACCTGAGTATTGTTGCTGACCGTGTCCATCCCTTTATGACCACAGTGTACCCATCTTCTGATGGCTACTTCCAGCAGGATAACGCACCATGTCACAAAGCTCAAATCATCTCAAACTGGTTTCTTGAACATGACAATGAGTTCACTGTTCTCCAGTGGCCTCCACAGTCACCAGATCTCAATCCAATAGAGCACCTTTGGGATGTGGTGGAACGGGAGATTCGCATTGTGGATGTGCAGCTGACAAATCTGCAGCAACTGTGTGATGCTATCATGTCAATATGGACCAAAATCTCTGAGGAATGTTTCCAGCACCTTGTTGAATCTATGCCACCAAGAATTAAGGCAGTTCTGAAGGCAAAAGGGGTCCAACCCAGAACTAGCAAGGTGTACCTAATAAAGTGGTCGGTGAGTGTGTTTTACTGTATTTTGCTCAAAACCATAAACATCTCAAGGTGTAAAATGTGTAGATGAAATGTGATGTAATATAAATGTGTTGACTGCATGTGCATTAGAGGTTGTGTAGGCTTTAACTCTAACTTTCACAAACAGCAGTGAAACCATAGACGACCCATGTGAACATAGATAAAAATGTGTCATTTAAAAGGTTTATAGCGTGGCGTTCTCACACAGCCAAACACAAGTTTTTGTAATATGTGTTAAGTTGGTGTGTAAGTGTGATTCATGCCCTTTAAGGCCTCTCATACGTGCGATTCACATGCATACATGTAATGTTTAATTTACTTACTGTTGTCCTGTAGAGTATACTTTGCTTCACAAAAGTACTTTAGGTTAAATTTTTCCATACTGTGTTTGGTTAAACTGCAACAGTAATTCACTGTCATCATCATAATAAGAGTTGTAGGTTGCTGACTTGATGACTGTGTTGCCATTAAACTAAAATGAGGACAGTGTAATCTAACAATAAAATCAGTGTGACCTTCTTTTTTTTTACATGTTATAATTGACTAAATAAATGAATTATGAAAACAGGTTGGTGTTGGTCTTTTAAATCATCATATATGTGGTAGATTAATGAAATTATGTCATTTTAGCTGCTTTGTTTCTTGTTTTGTGAGAGGATGTGTTGAAATTTCAGTCAGACGAAATTTAATTTTGATGTCGACATGAAATTTACAGTCTGCTTTATAAATGTCTCAGCATCAACTGGACGTTTAAATTCAATCTGATTCATTATCCCACAGCAGCTCGTCCATCATTACTACACAAACACCATCTGACTTTTTTATTAGTCCTATTTATAAAATAATATCTGCTGACTGATGCAGTGCTGGGTCTAAATTATAACAGTAGCCTTATGACACAGCTGATATATTATTACTCTTAGATGGAAGTAAATACACACACCTGTTTGTTTGATGTGCTTGCTGCAGCACATTTCATTTTTGTGTGGAAGCATATGAGGCACACAACAGTACATGGCAAAGCCTGAGGAGCGTGAGGTAGGTCTGAACACAAGGTGTTTGGAAAAACAAGCACTGACAGTACGCCAGCTCTGTTGGGATTACAGGGTATTTTTCCTCTGTAAAACACTGATGTCCAAACTTTCAAAGAAGGTGAGGAATTAAGGCAAAGTGTCTGAATGTACGGCACTTTGTTTGCCAGAGCCAGACACATACACCCGTAAATATATGAACATCCAAACAACATGAATATATCTACCCTTTTACAGTTTGTAAACAATGATGACGTAGACAAGGTGCTCGTGCATTTTGGCACGAGGTATCTTAATCTGTAATAATATATCTTATTAGTTGAGTTATATTTCATATGAACCTGTACAGTAAGTAGTTATTGAAGTTGCAGTGGGGTACCTTAAAACTGATCTTACAGTAAAACTTCAATTAATAGCCAGGGCTGTTATTTTCTTAAATCACTGAACTCAACAGGCTTATATTTGGGACAGGCCTTTAATTCCTTTAACACAAAACTATTGCTCAGCAAAGACAGAAAGATATAATTAAAGTGTTTATTTTAACCATTATGAATATTACTTGTGAAAAAATAATAGACAGGATCTCAAGGTGCAGCCTCAGGGAGGAAGGCGTCTGGTTTGGGGAATTTTTGGGACTTCTTTGTTTGCAGATGATGGGGTTTTGTTGGCTTCATCACACCCTGACCTCCAGCATGCACTGGGGCGGTTTGCAGTCAAGTGTGAAGCGGTCAGGATGAGAGTCAGCACCTCCAAATCTGAGGCCATGGTTCTCTGCCGGAAACTGGTGGATTGCCCCCTCTGGGTTTGGTGAGAGTTACTGCCTCAAGCGAGGGAGTTCAAGTATATCGGGGTCTTGTTCATGAATGAGGGTAGAATGGAGCGTGAGATGGATCGGCGGTTTGGTGTGGCTTTTGCAGTGATGCGGAGACTGCGCCGAACCATCAGAATGAAGAAAGAGCTGGGCTGCAAAGCAATGCTTTCAGTTTACAGGTCCATCTACGTCCCAACCTTTATCTACAGTCATGAGCTCTGGGTATTGACTGAAAGAATAAGATTGCTGAAATGAGTTTCCTCCATGGGGTGGCTGGGCTCAGCCTTAGAGATAGGGTCCAGAGCTCTGACATCCGGAGGGAGCTCAGAGTAGAGCCGCTGCTCCTTCGCGTAGAAAGCCGTCAGTTGAGGTGGTTCGGGCATCTGATCAGGATGCTTCCTGGGCGCATGTTCGGGGCATGTCCCACTGGTAGGAGGCCCCTGGGCAGACCCAGAACACGCTTGGACAAGCAGTTGAAAATGGATGCATAGATGAATATAGTAACCAACAACCTGGTTTTATACATCAAAAGAACTGTAAGTACAGTACTTTGGTAAATTTACTTTCCACCACTGGTAACCTCATGACAAAGTATATCAAATCTGTAATTAATTTCTTATTCAATCTCTATCTTGTGTGCATGCAAAGTAAAACAACTAAGAGGAAAGGGAGCCGCTGTGCAGTCGGTGTCCAAACAAGTCATATAATTATTGGCTATAATCCGTAAATCTCAAGTATGATGATCCCACAGCGGGAACAAACTAAGCAGCCAAGCCAGAGAGCAACAACAAGGCCGTAAGATTTAAAATCCTTAACATCCAACATTAAACTTTAGTTTCAGGGTGATGACTGACCGCAGAAGAGGGGATGCATCGTTGTCAGTGTGGACTGGACTTGACTTTCTTCTTCTCATCTCAACTGCTTTCCAGGAAAAGATAAAAGAGGCCATTAAAAAGCTTTAAACAGATAAATCTAGAGGGAGTCTAGTGGCACTGCTGAGACTCTGCGGACCGACACAGCAGTTCTATAGAATAAAGAGGGTCAGACCAGGCCTCGCAGCCGGTATAGTGAAGTCAAAATACGCACTTGGTTTCACTGTGAGTGTGATGTAGCCAGACTGCTGTGAAAATGATGATGTCAGAGCAGCCGCAGGGCACCACTGGGGTTCAGATAAGTACCCTCTCTGCTGGTATTTACACATTCATGAGTAACACAAACAAAATTCACCTCCGCTGTTTCGTGGTCGAAGCAGATCATCCACAGGTGAAGATCTAAAAACCTGCACACATAAAATCTTATCTATCAACATAATTACACACTTCTATATGTAAGAGAGATGTTTGGTTGTGATTCGGTGACCCTTTCACAGCCATGTCAGGTAGCTGCAGGGAACAGGGAACAGGGAACAGGAAGTTCATGAACAAGTAGCGCATGCATCAGTACACGGTCAGGACTGTCCATATGCCTCGGGGATCAAAAAGCAGCACGTCTCAGTGTGACGTGTGTATTCTGCCTTAAACTTGTACTGAACATTTTTGAGTGTATGTTTTCCTTCACAGACGAAGCTTTGTATTCTTGTAACGTGAAGACATCTCATGCTGTGGGATAGCCAACATTTGACCCTGAAAACACAAATATTTTCCTTCTGGTAGAATTAAGGACAGTTTGTGTTGCCACATCTAACAGTGCTGACAGTGACGGATGAGGAAAAAAGCCTACATTAAAAAAGATGCTCATTAGTGGCATTCCAACCCAAAAACCCACTCTGACCTCTACATAGAGGTTAAAAAAGAGAAAAAAAAAGATTCACATGCTGAATCAATAATGAGAGGAGGCATGAGTGTAGTGTAACATATAGTCTAACTTACACATGCTTGATTCTGTCCACATGTGCTCGAATAATTCTCCATCATCTTTCACTTCTTACATCTTTGTTATCTTTTATTTCTCTTGTGCATTGTAACTGTTCTTTGTCACAATTACATGACTCGTCAGATCCTGCAGACTGAGCACTGAGGAGTTAGAGAAATAGTTTGACATTTTGGGGAATGCGCATATTTGTTTTCTGAAGCAAGAGGTGGATGAGAAGATTGTTACCAGTCTTGTATTTGAAATTGAAATCACAGGCTGATCCAACTGTGTGAATTGTATTACGGCAATTTATAGTATGACTCAGCAGTGTGTATGGACCCCCTGTGCCTGTCTGTATGCACTCCTGACAACGTCTGGGCATGCCCCTGATGAGTTGGTGGATGGATCTCCTCCCATACCTGGATCAGGGCATCAGTGAGCTCCTGAACAGTCTGTGGCAGCACTTGGCAGTGTCCAATGCACCGACACATAACGTCCCAAAGGTGCTCAGTTAGATTTAGGTCAGGGGAACGAGAGGCCCAGTCAATGGCATCAATGCCTTCGTCATCCAGGAACTGCCTACACACCCTGGCTACATGAGGCCAGGTATTGTCCTGCACCAGAAGGAACCCAGAGCCTGCTGCACCAGCATACCAGCATGGCGAACCTGACAATTCTGTTCGCAGCACGAGCAGCACGGTGCTGGGCTGTGAGCACAGGTCCCACTAGAGGACGTCTGGCCCTCATGCCACCCTCATGGAGTCTGTTTCTGACAGTTGGGTCAGAAACATGCACACCAGTTGCCTGCTGGAGGTCATTTTGTAGGGCTCTGGCAGTGCTCCTCTTGTTTCTCCTCACACAAAGGAGCAAACACTGGTCCTGCTGCTGGGTTGATGCCCTTCTACGACCCTGCCCAGCTCTCCTTGTGTAATGACTGGTCTCCTGGTATCTCCTCCATGCTCTTGACACTGTGCTGGGTGACACAGCAAACTTTCTTGCAACCATATGTATGGATGTGCCATCCTGGAGGAGCTGGACTACCTGTGCAACCTAATTGGGCTGCAGGTACCGCTTCATGCTACCAGTAGTGACAAAGACACTAGCATAGCAAAAAATCAGAGAAGAATCAGTCAGGAAAGATAAGGACAGAGCAACTGTCTGTGGCCACCACATGTAAAACCATTCTCTTTTGGGGGGTTGTCTTGCTTTTGCCTCTCCATTGCACCTGTTGTCTGGTGATTCTCAATCACTTGTGCTTCCTAAATGGACAGATTGATATCCCAGATATAACTGAGCAGTGTAAAAGGTAAAATTAATCACTAAATGACTTACAATTTAAAAAAGAATCACCATTAAAAACAGCAAAAGTGCAGACAAGAGGTGCTAAGATAAAAAGATTATTTAAAATGATTTAAAATTGAGTTTAAAATAAGGCTGCAGTCATTACAGGGTGAGAAGGCAGTGTAAAATTGTAATGTTTTTAGCTTTGACTTAAAGGTGTTCAGAGTCGGGGCTTGTGTAACATTATCTGGGAGGTTATTCCAGGTTTGTGCTGCGTGTGTAGTGTAATATTTACTATAGTGTTCGTACTGTACCTTTTAGTTGACTTTTAAAAGATACGTGTTGAAGCAATGTACTCTGTGCACTGACAAATCACACACTGGTTTATTATTTCATGTATTCCTATGACACACACGCTAACTGAGCATTTAAGCATTGTGGTGGAGAAGTACCTAGGCATCATTTCTAAAAATAGCATGAGGATGGGCTCAGAAACACTGGTGGAAAGTTAGGGGACTTACAGCTTGTCCTGAGAATGACCCTAGTAAGAGGAGGCGGTCTTAGATTGTCTAGGAAAAGCATTACGAGTACGAGTAAAGAGGTGGGGTTTAGGATGAAAGGAGAAAAAGTGCAAACTCAGCAGAAATGTGACACCTTTATGATCAGCGCCCAGTGGAAAAGTTTGGAAAAGAGATGACTCAGCAGAAATTCTACGATAAAAGAGCGAGCACAAACAAAGAAATTCCAGTCTTGCTCCGGAGCTTGACTCATTGAATTGTGATGTGTTTGTTGCCTGCGAGCACATTAAACTCAGTTGCATCTGATTCTACGTGTCTCCAGTGATTTTTTTGACCTCTGAGTATTTGAGTTTTTGATATCTAATGGGAGACAAAGAAAGTCCGTTTGAGAAGAGAAGAGCGAGGTCGCGAGCTTTCTGGCACGGCTCGGGACCTTGACTTTTTTGCTTCAACACGTGATAACAAAACGCTGCTTAACCATGTTTTGTTCTTACTCTTGGGACGGTCAGTAGGCCGGCCCCAAATGTCCTCAGGGTCCTAGAAGGTTCATATTTCACAAGCATGTCAGAGATATATTGGGCGCTGAGCCACAGATTAATTTATACACAAGCAGCAAGATTTTGAAATCAATTCTCTGAGTGACAGGCGATCAATGTAAGGATTTTAGAGCTGAAGTAATGTGGTCATATTTCCTAGTTTTTGAGCAGCAGCATTCTGAATAAGCTGAAGTTGCCAAACAGTTTGTTTTGAAAGTCCAACAATCAGACCACTGCAGTAATCTAATTTACTGGAAATAAAGGCGAGGGCGAGTCTTTCAAGGTCTTGCTTTGACATTATTCCTCTGACAGATTTGATGGGGCTGTAAATCTGAGTCCAGGATAACACCAAGGTTTCCTGTGTGACTCTTACTTATAAGAGAGAGGAACTTGAGATGAGAGCTAGACAATTATGTCGGTCTCATCTCTGTTGAGTTGGAGAAAAGCCACTTAAACTGTACACTTTTGTTAGAACTGACAAAACAAAACCATGCAGACAAATAAATAAATAAACAAATATTAATAACAAAAACATGCAAACAAACAAATAAACAAATAAGACCATTTAAATAAATCAAAAGAAATAAACAATAGTGACCAAAAGAAAGAACTCTGGGGTCCAAGTGTAGCAGGTCACCAGGGGTAGTTACAGTAGTGCTTGATGATGATCAAACAACTGTATCGAGACATTTTTTAGGGTTTTGGCAGTATCACAGTGCATCACGGCATGTCTTTAAATATCTGGTTTGGACGTCTTACATAGCTTTATAACCACCCATTGAATGCATCACCGCCATGAGCACACAGCATGACAGCACATGGAAAAGTCACAACTTCAAGAAATCAGCAGCAGTACACTGGTTCATTCAGCACTAAGTTACAATACAACCTTTACTTAAAATCTGTTTTATATGGGTTAATAAAATCAGTCCATCCTCTCCAACATTTTTCAAACAAGGCTGGTTTATGTCTCAATTAAAGGTAAATTTTTCCATAACAAAAACTTCATGCATCATATTAAACCAAACACTTAGTATGGAGTGTGGGCTTCCTGGGCAGCCCCCTCGCTCTGACACCTCTCCATTTAATGCATCTTCTTCTTTTGCTTATGATATTTCAAAGTTTCCTTTACTTTCCTACTTTTTTTTTATATAAAATGTGTTCACCGCACTTAAATTTGGAGACCCTTTGTTAAGATTTTGGCTTTGTCTCTCCCTTTTGTTTCCAGTCTTCCCTCCGCAGTGTCTCATGTTTGTTTTCAGTCTGTCTCTGTGTGTGTTTGCTGTGCGTGGTCTTCTGGTTCCCTCCTCCTGATAATCCTGAGTGGCAGCAGCTGCTGAACCTGCACACATGAACCTCATCTACAATTAGTCCACTGCAGGATAAAAACCTCCTGACTCTGCCAGATCATTCAGTCTCCTCTGTGGTACAGACATCAAGGCCAACTTTTGTTTTTTTGACACTTTGTCTTTTTGGACATCAATTCACACTCAGCTCTGTGTCTCAGGTTCACCCCGCCTGCCTCAACCACAACCGGCCACATCCAGCCTCGCTCTCATCTCCTGCCTCCTGATTTGGACTGCTCTGTCTTCAGCTCTTCTGTCTGCTCTGCTTCAGCACTCCATGCCCACCTCAGCCATCATTTCATTCAAGCCTTCAGCCCCACATCTTCAAACTATAATTAACTGCCTTTAACCATTCCTCGTTTCTTGGTTGTGTTTGCATTTTGGGTCCTAAGTTGAGCTGTCACAACACCCTTACATAATCTAGATATCGTTTTATGACCTGGATCAGCTCTAAATGCTGAGATAAAAACTTGTTTATCAACATGATGCCTTAGCTGTCAACATCTATAGAAATACCACTCTTGTATTTGAACAGTAAATATGAAGCTACAGCTTCAGACATGAGAATCCACCTCCTTATATACTGTGGGGTCCACACAGGTTGCATGTTCTCCCCATGTCAGCGTGGGTTTTCTCCAGGTACTCCAGCTTCCTCCCACAGTCCAAAGACATGCAGGTTAATTGGTGACTCTAAAATTGTCCGTGGGTGTGAATGTGAGTGTGAATGGTTGTCTGTCTCTATGTGTCAGCCCTGTGATAGTCTGGTGACCTGTCCAGGGTGTACCCTGCCTCTCACCCAATGTCAGCTGGGATGCGCTCTACACAGTTGGTGGCCAGCTGGGCCCACAGTCTTTAGGTTAAGCTAAGCTAACCAGCTGCTGACTATAGCCTCATATTTAGATACAATATTCAAATACAAGAGTGGTATCAATCCTCTCATCCAACTTTTTCTCCAGAAAGTACATAAGTGCATTTCCCAAATTGTCAAACTGTTTCTCTAAATCCTCAGTGCTCAGTCTGCAAAATCTGGCAAGCCACATAATGTTGACAAAGAACAGTTACACAGCACAAGAGAAATAAAAGATCAAAAACATTAAAGAAATGAAAGATGTAGAATTATTCGAGCACACGTGGACGCAATCACTGAACAGCGTGCATACATTAGACTTCAACCACACTGTATGGAACATTACATTAAAGCTTCCTCTCATTATTAACTCAGCATGTGAATCTTCTTTTCCTGTTTTAACCTCTGTGTAGGGGTCAGAGTGTTTTTTTGGGTTGGAATGCCACTAATGAGCAGCTTGGGCTGTTTTAAACTTGGCTTTTTCTCATCGTTACATGTGGCAACACAAACTGTCTTCAATTCTAGGAACTAAGGTTAGAATGTCGTAACCGTTGTTACTGCTCCTGAGCATAAAACGGTTCGGCACATTGTTGTTTCACACAAATGAAACAAGCAAGATATGTCATGTTAATTTGTGACCTTTAGAGGAAGTGGTAGGCAAATTTTGCTATTCTTAGGCAGAGGTGGGCTCGTTGCTCCCACCTGTTTCCAGTCATTGTGCTGAGCCAGGGGTCGTCAACCTTTATCAAAAGAGCCATTTTTGGGCAAAAACTAAAAAAGAAAAATCTGTCTGGAGCTGCAAAACATATTTGAGCCTTATGATGTAGGTAACACAGCCTATTAAGTCTTAATTAGTCTATAAACATTACTAATAGGTCTGAATGAGCATTCATTTATTACACTTTGCTACTCTGGAGTGGCTATCTTACTATATAATGATGAAAACTCTGTCTGCGGGTGTGTGTCTCTGTTCTACGTTTTTCTCCTCACTGACTTCAATCAATCAATCAATCAATTTTATTTATAAAGCCCAATATCACAAATCACAATTTGCCTCACAGGGCTTTACAGCATATGACATCCCTTTGTCCTTATGACCCTCACAGCGGATGAGGAAAAACTCCCCAAAAAAACCCCTTTAACGGGGAAAAAAAACGGTAGAAACCTCAGGAAGAGCAACTGAGGAGGGATCCCTCTTCCAGGATGGACAGACGTGCAATAGATGTTGTACAGAACAGATCAGCATAATAAATTAACAGTAATCCGCATGACACAATGAGACAGAGAGAGAGACAGAGAGAGAGACAGAGAGAGAGATGCAGGTAATGACAGTAGCTTACAACAACATTATTGAAAGTAATAATATTATAGTTATAGTTCTGGCTACTGTGGTACAATATGTTGAAAGTATGTATTAATATCTGGCAGTATACATGTGTGACAATAGTCATATGTGTATAATAACAGTAGAAGTATGACTAATGACTAATGATGGCAGCAGCAGCAGGAGGCATCTGGCAGGACCACGGCAGCAGCACAACCACACACGTCACGCTGTCCAGGCACCGCTGCGATACGAGTTAATCTGAGAGACAGTGGAGCACAAAGGCTCCGGAGAAGAAGCTGAGTTAGTGATATCCAGAATGGCCGAGTTAGCAAGATGCAGTAATAGAATACGAGACAGAGAGAGAGAGAGAGAGAGAGAGAGAGAGAGAGAGAGAGAGAGAGAGAAGGAGAGAAGGTGCCCGGTGTATTATAGGGGGTCCTCCAGCAGACTAGGCCTAAGTCAGCCTAACTAGGGGCTGGTACAGGGCAAGCCTGAGCCAGCCCTAACTATAAGCTTTATCAAAGAGGAAAGTCTTAAGTCTAGTCTTAAATGTGGAGACGGTGTCTGCCTCCCGGACCGTAACAGGAAGATGATTCCACAGGAGAGGAGCCTGATAGCTGAAGGCTCTAGCTCCTGATCTACTTTTGGAGACTTTAGGGACCACGAGTAACCCTGCGTTCTCAGAGCGCAGTGTTCTGGTGGGATAATATGGCACTATGAGCTCTCTAAGATATGATGGAGCTTGACCATTTAGAGCTTTATAAGTTAACAGTAGGATTTTAAATTCAATTCTGGATTTTACAGGGAGCCAGTGCAGAGAAGCTAAAACAGGAGAAATATGATCTTGTTTCTTAGTTCCTGTTAGTACACGTGCTGCTGCATTCTGAATTAGCTGGAGAGTTTTTAAGGACTTACTAGAGCTACCTGATAATAGAGAGTTACAGTAATCCAGCCTAGAGGTAACAAAAGCGTGGACCAATTTTTCTGCATCTTTTCGGGTCAGGATAGGCCTAATTTTCGCAATATTACACAGATGAAAAAATGCAGTCCGTGAGGTTTGTTTTAAATGAGAATTAAAAGACAAATCTTGATCAAATATTACTCCGAGGTTTCTTACGGTAGTGCTAGAGGCCAGAGTAATGCCATCTAGAGAAACTATGTCATCAGATAAAGAGTCTCTGAGTTGTTTGGGGCCAAGAACAATAACTTCAGTTTTGTCTGAATTTAACATCAGGAAATTGGTGCTCATCCAAGTTTTTATGTCTTTAAGGCAGTTATGGAGTTTAGTTAATTGATTACTTTCTTCTGGCTTCATCGATAAATACAACTGAGTATCATCAGCATAACAATGGAAATTTATAGAGTGATTTCTAATGATGAGACCTAAAGGAAGCATATATAGAGTAAATAGGATTGGTCCGAGCACAGAACCTTGCGGAACTCCAGAACAAACTTTGGTACGTAAGGATGATTCATTATGAACGTCAACAAACTGAAAACGATCAGATAAATAAGATTTAAACCAGCTTAGTGCAGAACCTTTTAGGCCAATTAAGTGATCCAGTCTCTGCAGTAGAATTTGATGGTCAATTGTGTCAAACGCCGCACTAAGATCTAATAAAACAAGTACAGAGACAAGTCCTTTGTCTGAAGCAATCAGAAGGTCATTTGTAATTTTAACTAGTGCTGTCTCAGTGCTATGATGCACTCTAAATCCTGACTGAAATTCCTCAAATAAATTATTATCATGGAGAAAATCACACATCTGGTCTGCGACTACTTTCTCAAGGATCTTTGACATAAAGGGAAGATTAGATATTGGTCTATAGTTGGCTAACACCTCTGGATCCAGGGTGGGCTTTTTTAGTAGAGGTTTAATTACAGCTACCTTAAACGACTGTGGTACATAGCCTGTTAATAAGGATATATTGATCATATCTAATATATGAGTGTCAATCCATGTGAGATTTGGCACAGTGGTAGAGGGTCATGGGAGGATATGAATGAAGCAATATTACATCGGTTGGCCAAAGGGGGGCGCTATAGCAACCGACTGAAATTGCAAACTTTGAATGGGCATATCTCATGCCTCGTATGTCGTAGAGACATGAAACTTTGCACAGAGATGCCTCTCCTCATGAGGAACAAATTTGCCTCAAGAACCCATAACTTCCAGTTATATAGATTTTCCGCCATTTTGAATTTTTTGATAAACACTTATAATCGATCTCTTCCTAGGAAGTTTGACCGATCTGCATGAAACTGGGTGAACATAATCTAGGGACCAATATCTAAAGTTCCCTCTTGGCAAAAGTTGGAAAACTTACTAAAACTGAGCTTCTATAAGGCAATGAATATTGCGGAGGGCATGGCTCATCACATAAAGGTGTATAACATCTCAAGGGTTTCACCGATCACCACACAACTTTGTAGGCATATGACCACACATAATCTGAGGGGACCCCTCCATTATTGACCCCATCAAACAAAATGGGGGCGCTAGAGAGCTAATTTCTTATCTAGACCTACCCGCCATATGGATTTTTACTAAACTTGGTAGATATGTAGAACAGGATGCCTCAAGGTGACTGGAGAAATTTAACTCTGATTGGCAACTGGGTGGCGCTATAACAACAGAAAAATGCTTAAAAATGGCTAAAATGCGACCGATCGCTGTGGCTCCCCCTGTGGACCAATGTTGTTGTTTTTTTCTAATTTTAGGTATGACTAAGTCATGGTATGGTATGCTGCTGCAACAAGGGCTAGCCACACCTTTCCCATGTGAGCTACCAGTGTGCCCCACTTTTAAGTCAATACAACATATAAACACTTCAACTATCTGCCTTTCAACGTGCTACCTCCACTACTAATGTACAGTTTTAGCCCACTAACTATCCCACTATTGGCAATGGTACTACTGTACTTTCAATAAAGCAATCGGACTATCAAATTCACGAAAACTCTGTCTGAATACATTGTTCTTCTTAATGGGTTCAGCTGACTATTTAATCTGCAATTTCCGATGACCTGTATCCCAAACACACACCATGTGAAACTGTACGTGGGCAACTGTGCACTCAGTGGGTATGGACTACTCTACAATAATTTGGTGCTTTAACTTTGCGGCATTAGCGGTGAAAGCAAATAAATCTGTCCACACACTATTAAATTCTCTATTTTTCTCTGAGACTTTTTGTTTTTTGGATTTGGAATACACATCTAGTCTAGCTAGGAAAACTTAAGTGAAGCTAACGAGCTGCTGGCTGCAGCTTCACACTAACAGAATTTGGAAAAGTATATTTCCAAAAATGTTGAAATATTCCTTTAGACAGGAGACAGGAATGCCATGTTCTCTCAGTATAATAGCATTACAGTGTCTCCTCTCTTGAAGAAGGTGTGAGTGCAGGGTCAGCAGCTGCTCGCTGACCGGGCGAGACCTCCACCAAGAGTCTCCCTGAGCAAGGCCTGGCAGGTTTATTTGTGTAGCAGCTTTTAAACAAAGAAAGAGCCATCACATAAATACATTAAACCTTTAACAGGGCACAGTGTGGGAAGGCGAACAAAATAAATTGAAATCAGTCAAATCAAATACAAATAGACCAAATAAAACGAGCGCTGCGTCTTTGTGCTCTGTAGACACTAGAGGTTCAGTCCCCTCCATCCACAACACACAGATGTCAAACAAGCTGCAGGGAGCCCACCATTACTGCACATCATTTGCTATGTTACCCGAAGGTTTACCACCACCTCCAACACCAACAAACCTCAAACTCTGTCCTGCTGTTTCTCCTTGTCAAAACCTCCATCGATCAATTTGAAATATTTAACTTGTTTTGTATTTTAATGGTCATGTGACCTCAGAGAGTCAAAAACCACCAACATCAGTGACTAATTCATATGTGTGAAGACAAGTCAAGACAAAAAAGGGTTTTTTAGCTTGCTTTTTGGAATATGTTGTGTGTTGTCGAGCCCCTCGCTGCAGTTTTCTCTACATATTTGTCTGAACATCTTTTCAGCAACACATATTAACAACACTAAGAGTCTGCAGCCATGCTGAAGGCACTGTCAGGCTGCAGTTACACATAACAGTGTGTTACGGCTGTATGTGCTCTGTGCTGCTGTCCATTTTCCCTCCATTGTGGCTCTGCCCAGGTGTGCTGCATTGCTTAACGAGGTGCATTGCACCTGGCATGGAGGAGAGCTACTGTGCCAGCAGCAGAAGAGACAGGCTTCAGGTGTGGGGACTGCTGGTCCTGCTGCCTCTCAGCCTGGGATTTTATTGTCTTGTTTTTTGTTAATAAATCCTGTGGATGTGATTGTTTTAAAGGTGTCTAATGTGTTTTTTTGGGTCAGCAGTAGAGATTTGTTCACCCCATGGGGCCACCCAAGGGTCACTTTCTGTTTTGTGTGCATGAGATGAAATAAACAAAGCCATGCTGTTATATGAAGGACTGAGCCTTTACAACAACCATGGCAGCATACAGTCTGCAACATTCATCTGAGGGCGAGTGGGATATCATCACAGGGCCCCAGAGGCCTCTGATATATGTTCACACCGAGGGCACCAACCTTTCTCCCTGCCACATATTTTATTTCTCTTCTCCTTCCCAGCAGCTTTCCTCACAGGTAGCTTAAAACTCAAAGAATGTGGAAGATAAAGTTGTACTGGACCTGACAGTAAATGATACAGGCTGTGTGTAGTTTATTAGGTGTTTCTGAGAGAACGCACTAAGAGCTCAGCACTGTCTGTATCTTTTTCACCCAGAAGCAACTATAGCCTAAGCCTTTATGTTCTTAACAGGGAAACCTTGCAAACATATCAGCTCTAACAAATGGCTCCAACCTCTGTTTCTTTCCATCAATCTTTTTGTGTTCAGAGGAGTCTGGAGGAATCAAAGCGCCACATCTTTTCAGTCTGCACTAAGGCCAAAGGTGGAAACAAAATGAATGGATTAAAGTATTAAGTCTAATTAATTCCAAACAAATCTTAAAGACTTGCAAGTTCATGGGCCAGTGTTTTCACAGCTGCTCATCAATTTTCAGTAAACGTGCTCATAATGCTGCTAACCTTCCAACACATTATGTATGACACGTACAGTGTGCGCAGCTTTTTGTTTTGAAGTGCAGCAGGTTTATTTAAAAGCAGCTGGGTTGCTGAGGAAAAGAAAAGGGCAGACCAGGGTCATCTCTGCATGTTTCACCGTAACTCTGAATCTGTTTATACTGGGCTGTTTGTAGGGAATAAGCAGGGATGAAAGGGCTTAATGTGAGCGAAAATAAAACTTGAGGTCGGTGCTATGAAGCAGGATTTGGAGTTAGCGTGGGAACTTCAAGGTTAACTCTGGGTTTTCAGCACTACGCTAGTTCACTTTTTACCAGGATAAATCACAGCAGAACACTTCCATCTAGTATACTATGTGCACTATACTCATTGGCGTATTGTGCGAATTTCGACAGGGTAGTGTTGTCTCAAACCAAACACGGCCGTTGTGCACTCGGAAATGACGACCGCAAATTAGCTAGCTAGCAAACTAGCATTAGCATTCACGTTATCGTTTGCTGTACCAAATCATTACAGACTGCTAAATTAACCCAATAAACATACTGCTGGCTTATACCTGACAACAGTATAGTGGTGCTTAGTACAAAAAACACATGTATTTGTACAATGCAGCGACGTTCATGGTCGCACAGTCCTCGGCCGCCATTTCCAGTTTGAAAAGTGGTCCCTCTCCTTCCGCTACGTAGCCAAGATGGCGACCATTGAGGGCGAGACGTGTCCATAGTTCCACACTCAACTTCGTGACTGTTTTAAGTGCACCATCCGCCCCTGTGTGTTTCCCTCCTGTGTGATTACCTGTCCCTCATTGCCCCTCCTCCCTTGTGTAGCTATTTAGTCCACCTGCTGCCCTTTGTCTGTGCCAGTTTGTTCTCAGTTTTTTGAGCACATGTTCTAGCAGTTTCCTCCGTGTGTTCTCCAGGTTTTTTTGATCTGATATTTTGTATTTTTGCATTCTGCTGAAGCCCCTAGCCTTTGGAAACTTTTGTTTGTATTTTTGGACTGTTTTTTCTGTGCACCATCCTTTAGTGAAGACCTTGTGATTTTGTGAGTCCTCTCTATATTGGGACCAGTCTGATAATTTCATTGTTCCAGGGCTCTATTTCCACTGGTTTTTAAACAGAGCCTCTAACAAACACAGAGATCGTTTACACGCTTAACACATGATTTTAGCAGGATTTCACTTATACAAAGTTTATTATCCAAGTTTTATTAGTCCGCAGTGACAACGTTAATATTTTACACTTTGTTTCCATCACTGCAGCTCAAAGTAACATGAGACACCTGTGATGACAACTAGAGATTATATTTTATTAGATAAATAATCCACACACTGTTAATCGACTCCCACGGTCAGATAGACCTCATCAGACATTTAACTAGACTCTTTTCGGTAACACTTTACTTATAATGTCATAAACACTATGTACATGTCATAAACGTTTATGACTGCTGTCATTAAGTGTCATTCGGTTTTTGTAATGACAAGTTGACATTGTTTGGGTTGTCGTGATTATGACAACTTGACATTAATCAAAGTGACATTACCAGAAGTTGTCTTTGTCATGACAAGTTGACATTAAATTTGTTTGGGATGTCCTTATTATGACAACTTGACATTAACCAGGATGACATTACCAGAAGATGTCTTTGTCATAACAACTTGACATTAACCAGGATGACATTACCAGAATATGTCTTTGTCGTAACCATTTGACATTAACAAGAAATGCACCTCTTAGTGTGTTTATGACAAGCTGACATAATGATTATTACTGTTATTATGACAAAGACATCTTCTGGTAATGTCACTTTAATTAATGTCTAGTTGTCATAATCAAGACAGCCCAAACAATGTCAACTTGTCATTACAAAAACCAAATGACACTTAATGACAGCAGTCATAAATGTTAATGACATGCACATAATGTTTATGACAGGTTCATGACAGTGTCATGTCACCCTTATGTAGATATCTTCAAGTACATGAAACAGCTGCCAGCATGAAAGCATGGATCCATCCATCCAGTTCAGGCTGGTGGTGGTGGTGTAATGGTGTGGGGGAGATTTTCTTGGCACACTTTGGGCCCCTTAGTACCAACTGAGCATGGTTTAAACACCACAGCCTACCTGAGTATTGTTGCTGACCGTGTCCATCCCTTTATGACCACAGTGTACCCATCTTCTGATGGCTACTTCCAGCAGGATAACGCACCATGTCACAAAGCTCAGATCATCTTGAACATGACAATGAGATCACTGTACTCCAATGGCCTCCACAGTCACCAGATCTCAATCCAATAGAGCACCTTTGGGATGTGGTGGAACAGGAGTTTCGCATCATGGATGTGCAGCTGACAAATCTGCAGCAACTGCGTGATGCTATCATGTCAATATGGACCAAAATCTCTGAGGAATGTTTCCAGCACCTTGTTGAATCTATGCTAAGAAGAATTAAGGCAGGAATGATTAATTTGTTGCACTGCATCCACATTTTCCAAAATCTCTAATGTGACGTGTAGTATTTATAGTATGGCTCTGTTGTTTGTTTAAATGTTGTCTTAAGAAACAGCTGACGTTCTTGGATGCAAGACAACTTTCAGATTTGTTTCTGACAATAAAGTGAAATCAAATCATGTCTGGATTTTCAACACAAGCACAAATACTCAACAAATATGAGAAGAACTGGCAAAGTGTTTATTGTAAATCGTTTCAAATGGACACAGAAAAGACCACGTATGGAAAATAAAATATCTCATGTGTATAAAAAGAACAGACATTGTAACGAAGCAGTATGGAGACATTCAGAAGAGATGAGTCGGAGATACGCTGGACAGGAAGGAGCTTTTATATTTCAGAAAAACATCCCGTGAAATCCTCTGACAGATTGTTTATTTTAATCATGCTCTGTGCTGCGACTGTCACAGAGCAGATGTGAGTGGATTGGCAGGACAAGAAGATTGTTTCGCAATTTTTCACCTGTAATTGATTCATTTTCTTGCATTAACCTGGACTTTTCTGTAATTGATATTAAGTGCTCAGAAACACACATCACATGTGAGTCGGCCTTGATTAATGTATTAATCTGATAGATCAAAGCAAGTATGAGCCTTTCCCTTTTATTTTTACTGTGGCTTAATGTATTTCAACTACTACCAGGCCGCTGCACGTGTTTCCACATGCATCTCATCCACATGCTGTCAAGGACTGTTATTTTAGAGACGACGTGCAGACATGGAGAAAACAAATCCCTTATTAAAAGCAGATAAAGCATAACTCAGTGATGGAGTGAAAACACGTTCACCTTCATATGAAAATGAGCACACAACCAAAAGACATCAACCGCTAGCTCACTGGCCCATATCAAAACTAGCAATGACATGCAAGCTTACACAAGAACAATAACTTGATGCTGTGACTCGTTAATATCCACATACTGTTGATGAAATTTGGTCCAGTCATTTTTTTCCAACTGAAAGTGTTCACAAGCACAGGCAAAGTTAATCCAATGATCAATTTCTTAAAATCAATCATCTTACAGTTGTATTTGTGGCTCTGATTAGGCAGCTCATTCACCGACAACCTGCATGTGTGCATAATCAGTGCCAGCTGCAGCTCTGTGGGACACTACGCACGATATTCACTTCAGCAACACTGCGATAAGCTATCAACAAGTGGAGGTTCGGCAGCGGCTATGACCACGTACAGTCAGTAAAGGGACGACAGAAAAAGCCTAAAAAAAAAAAAAGCGCTGCAGACAAAGAACAAGGTACCGTAGCAGTTTAGCAACACATCAAATCAGTGTTAAAAAAAAAAAAAAAAAGGTACAAAAACATTTTGCTAGAAAAATATATTGTTAAATATACAAGACATGCATGTTAGAAATATATGACGGACCAAAGACAAAACAGGCAGCAAACAGAAAAAAACAAAACATGGTTAACCCTGTATCATCAGCACTACATGTACAACTTTTGTTGTTAAAATAAATTCAAGTTTCTTTCGTATTTTTTCAACACTTCATTGTTCGAATGGGCAAATGATGGGAAAGAAAAAGATAAAACCAGGACTGAATCAAGAGTTTGATTGTTCCTAAGTTTTCTCCAGCGCAAAAATGACTTGTTGATTAATCAATAAGTCCACCGACAGAAATAATCAGCGATAAAAACATTAAAAATTTGCTGGTTTAGTTCTTAAAATTTTAAGGATTTGGTTGCTTGTTTCAGTTTCATATAACTAACTAAATTCTGTTCGACCAAGAGGAAAAAAACATCTTAGTTTTTAGACATCATGGGCTCTGATAACCTGTGATATGGATTTAATTAACGCAGGCAGATCTGTTACTGTATTGATCAGACGCAGCCCTGCTTCTGCATGATATGACTGTTAGGATAAAGATGTGTCCAAGATATGACTTACATTAAAAGCATGATAATGTTTATGTCAATAAATTTATCTTTTTTTTAGACTGTTTTGGCAGTGGAGTGCTGCAACTAGCTTTGTGGATAACTCAAAGCCACATTTCACACAAAACTTTGAAGTAAAACAGCCGGAGTGCTGCCGATTTGAAAAATAAGAAAACAAAGTGTTAGTTGCCGGGATTGTCTACACTAATTCAGGGATGACGGGGGGTAATTTGTTAGTCTGACTGATTCCTTTCTGCGTTTCCTCCATCATTTCTCACATAAGCCACGACAGATATGTTGCAATGCTCTCAACATGACAGCACAGATCTGATGTACACCGTACCAGTACGATTCACAATGACAGGGAAACACAACTCTACACCACAATCATGTGCTATCAGGATTCCAAACTGAACGCATGCAGTCTGCTCGCCTTTGAAGGGGAACTTTAGCAGGTTTCACCCTGGACCTTTTTCATGTTTTTGTGCCTCAGTGACTAAAGGAAGCGAGCGAGAGCGCTTCAGCCAGCAGCTGCGAAACAGGCGATGTAACCACTCGGGGCATTCATGCATCATCAGTTTACATCTGCTAGAAGTGCTTGTTTTTGCCACTGACAGACTCATTGTTCCATACAGCGATAGTCCTTTTTATGAAAGAGTAAGAGTGCTTTCACACCTGCCCTGTTTGGTTCGTTCAATCAAACTTACATTTGTTTTTGCCCCCTAAGTATGGTTCCTTTGGGCAGGTGTGAACACAGCAATCGCAGTCAGGTGCGCACCAAAACAACCGGGCCGAGACCTGCTTGAAGAGGTGGTCTCAGTCCGGTTACAAACAAACTCTGGTGCGGTTCGTTTGTGGTGAGAACATGTTCCAACCTTAATCCGAACCAACTGCAGTCACATGACACATTGTTTGGGTTAAACATGAGCATGTTACAGTCCTGGAGGATTATTAATGTGCACCTCCTCCTGTACTGCCTTAATATGCACATTCAGCACATCCAATGCATCAAAACATTGTTTTCTAGTTGGAGCCGCACCTCGTTTTCAAACTGTATGGTTTGACTAAAATGAACAATGACAGCAATATAGTCCATGATGAGCAGCGCTAAAATCAACCTGCGTAGTTGTCCCTCCATTGTGACATTAGAAAGTGTCACATTTATCTTGCAAGTGTACTCTTCTTCACCGTTTGCTTTACTTCCTGGATTTTTCCTACATGGAAATTCTGACCAATCAAGAGCAGCTTTCTTGTGCAAGACATTTGATCTGGTCTGCTTGTAAATGCTGCCGTGAGAACATGAACCAACTCTAGGCAATTATACAACTTTGTAACAAGATTAGTCCCTGATTCAGACCAAAGCAAGACAACTCTAGGTCTGAAAGCACCCTGAGATCATTTTTGTTCAACCAGAAATCATCATCATCATCATCAAATGCACCAGACTCCATTTAAATAAACACTAATTTCATAATGGTAAAACACACTTCATTCAAAGTGGACAGAAACAAAATATAACTCACAAAAACCATTTTTGTTAGTCTTTCCACTGTTTAACGATTACCATCTCTGGTTTGGTTGGAATTAACCCTCAATTCACCCAGTCAAATGTGAAAATATGCCGGCTTCAGACATCCTTAAATTACTGTTTTTGTAAAAGGAGTCTGGTGGCTTTGGTGATAGTGATTTTGAGGCCGTTTCTGGTTAAACAAAAAGGATCTTACTCTCTAACAAAAAGGTCCATCGCTGTAAGGATCCTTTCCATAATGTTGTTCAACCTGTCAGTGGCAAAACAAGCACTTTTGGTAAACGTAAACTGATGGTGCACAAATGCCCTGAGCAGCTTCATTGCAGCCTGCTTCACAGCTACTAGGTGCAGCAGTCTTGCTCAATACTGGACCATGTTCAAAAACTGTTGTTCCAGTTAGTCACTTAGACACAGAAACATGGACAAATAGGGTCAAGGTTGAAAAATACCAAAGTTACCCTTTAAGTCACAAAAAAGTAAAAGGATATGTTAGCAAAAACATACACAGAAACCAAATATATATTTATATATATAATTTGTCTCCATTTTTAAAACATTTGTATTCAAAATACATTAATTAATTTTTTTTTCAAGTCAAACCTATGAAATTGTCTTTGGTCAAGAAAAATATTTTAAAATCTACAGGCTATAAATGTTATTGTACAGGAATGAAACAAAAAAATGTACTCGAGATCATGTAACTGATCAAAATGGGGGGAGCTGATACCAAGTATCTAATCATTTCCATTTGGAGTGCTCCAAATATTTAAAGTGCTTCTGCATTATTCCCTCAGCATTTAATGTGAAAGAAACATCCATTAAAGTAAGGCAGATCGGTTTCATCTACTTCACTGTCCTCTGAAATATATGTACACGTTTTGTTCAGAAGAGGAAGGACACTAAGAGAGTAGAGAGAGATAAAAGGGGCACGGACAGAGCACGATCCTCCAGAAAGATGATGATTATCAAATCAGCTCTAAAGACTGATATCAGAGCAAAACCTTAAAAGATTTGGGAGAGCATCATCACAGCTGTTGATATAAAATATTGGGTGAATAAAAAAAATTAGCAGCCTATTCACACACCATCTAATGATGCCTTTTTTCACACAGCTGTAGACGTCAAGAGGACATAAATTAAGACGAGGAGAGAGTCTCTTTATGAGGGACCAGAGGAGGGGAGGAGATGAGGCAACGTACTGCCAAAGACAACACCGAAGGGTTCATTCATTTCAAGAGCTGAGGAGAGAAGCTTGTTCTGCTTCCCCTTCTTAGGCGGTCACTGCTGTAGTGGACTCATGATGTCTGGAGGTCAGGGTGTATCATTCACTTTTCTCCTGGACACGCGGCGGGCTTTCTCTCTGGGACAACTCAGGGGCTCCGTTAGGACCCTTTCAGGCTCTCTGTGGTGTAGCAACACCTGCTGGTATGGCTGTTTCAGGCCACACCTTCCTACCCGGGTTATGAGGTTTTCCCTACTATGGGGTTGTCCCTAAAACAGAAAAGATAACAAAGATGAGTGCCTTACATTTGTGTGAGTAGAAGCAGCCACGTCTGAGTGATGGCAGCTATAATAATGTAATAAAGTTAAGTTGTGTGTCACTGGGATTTACAGGGAAAAAAGAAGTTTGTTTCACAAAGTCATTTACACAACATACTAACATGCTATTTAGTACATTAAAACAGCATGTGAGATTTTTTTGAGTATGTCTAAAACCTTAGTATGAAACCAACAGTACATGAACTGCTTTGAAGTCCCTTCTTTTTATGCCTCCTTTGCATTTTTGCACAGAACCAAACAACAGAACCAGTGCGTAATTATACACTGCAGCTTTGCGGACTCAAAACAGGCATGACAGGTGTGGAATGTAACAGAACAACGTTGGCCTCTAGTGTGACATAACACATAGCAGCAGCACTTTCTAAACAATAACAATGGCATGAATGTGTCAGTACTGATCATTACCATCCCTGTTATATGGTGGCTGATCTCGTCTCATCATTCACAAAAGGATTGTGTGGCTTTTGTGGCCGCTAAACCAGTAAAAATGGAGCAAACAGATACCGTCTAATTCACAAAGCACCTGCAGAGGGTGAAATGCTCCACTAACTGCACTGCCAAGCAGATTGTGTCTCGGTGCTCCGGTGTTATTTGCGCGTATTTAAATGAGGTAATATGCATATATTTGGCAGAAAAATTGCCCCTTTCTATGCAAATGAGCCTCATTGATAAACAACGTCTAATTCACTAACACCAGCGCTAATAGCCACACGCAGTTTGAGTGAAGTAAATAACGTCTTTAGAAAGCTGGTGCAAACTGGGCCCTCCTCTGTGGAAGCCTCCCACCCAGACTTTCCAGTGATCGTGGCAGCAGTGATCATCTGTTAAATCAGGCTGTAAATAATATTTTGACATTATTATTATAATCATTATTACTTTAATGGCATCCGAAGATATTGATGCGGTGAACAGGTGACAGTCTGCGGTCGTTCTCGAAACGCACTTCTGTCACGCACTTCAAAAACAACTTTCAATAATTTATTTTACAAAACGGGGGAAACAAACGTGAACAAAAACGGTTCCATAATTCATATTAAATTCATAAGATAACGAAAAAACAGCTACAAGTGAGAGGGAATAGTGATAAAGTGGTCAAACTTTGTCAAATCCACAGCCGCAACCCATCCGACACTGTTAGACTGACTCACCAGCAGACGTCACTACATGAGGGTATACAGTATTCAGTACTTTGCCAAACAAAGTCTGCCATTGTTCTGCCACGGTGTTCTTGGCGCAAAGCCAGCATTTAAACTTTGCCATGTGTGGCTTATTGCAATCAGGGGGAAATCAGGGGCAAACTGCACTCAGCTGCCAAACTCTGTGGGCGTGTTTTCGCTGGTATATCATTAGCGCAATATCCTTTGTGAATAGGATGTTAAGACTGAGCAAACTGCGGGTGCAAATGAAGTGCAATTCAAGGTGCTATCAGCGGCCGCAGTTCATTCTTTGTGAATTCGGCCCACTCAGTGTGCAAAGGCCTTTAGGAGCTCCCAAATCTCACTCTTCTCTTCTTTGAGTTAGCTGCTAACTGCTACCACCTACTTTTTAAATCTCCTACAGTGGGTTGCACACATAAACATGTTAAAATGTCCCATGATCCTGTCTGGCAGGCTGTCCTGTTTATACGGATACTGTTTCAGTACTGTTACTACTGCCTGTAGCAACTTTAAGGCAAGACCTCCCTGTCGTGTCCTCTCTTTCCGTGATTGTACCTTGTATACAGAACGGCAAAGCGACATAACTGTGTGATATTCCTGCCCTGAACAGGCAGCCTTAAAGGGGCTATGGTTACATGTGTTCAACTGACAAAGATGTTCTCACTGCTACTGCTAACTCACACAATAGTATGCTGAACTGTAGTACACATGATATGAATGTAGTGCATAGTATGCGATTTTGGATACACTGATGACGTGAAAATAATCAGCCATAAAAATTTTAATCAAATCATATACATAACACATTACATTACATATGTATGACAGTACAAATAAAACTGACTTACAAGCTCCCGTACTGCGCCGTGGTGTCACTCCTCATGTTGTGCTGCCTCTGAAGTTCCTCCATGATGTTTCGGAGCTGTTTGAGTGTCTGAAAGGTCTCTTTGGGTTCCTGAATGGTGAACTTGGAGTACTCCTCCTGCTCCCGTTGAGGGCCCTGATACACTGCCATACTGGCACATGCATCTGTGTAGAGGAAACAACATTTTACAGAGCAGCTCCAGGGTTGGACTATACCTGATAACATAAATCCCAAGACATGCTGTCCAACCTCATGAAATCAAAAGCGTTGCAGTCCCCCAATTCTAGGGGTGAAAAAAAGTAATGGGACTAGTTGACACAAGACTAGTCTGTGATGTCACTATCTTAACATCTCTCATCCGACAGATTTGAGCTGAGAGATGAGCAGAGAGATCTGAGTGCTGGTAAGATGGAGAGAAGTTTACCACAGTAAATCTACACATACTTCCCACATACACTGGTAGGATACAAAGCTGGTTGAAACTCAAAGTATCCCTTTAAGGTGAGTACTTTCAATTCACAGTCATTATTTTAACTGCTAATCCAACATGCTGGAGTTGAGACAAACCAATGAAAACCATTACCTCACTTCCACCACACAACGTGCAGTGATGTACAGATAATTAACACATGCCTGCATAAATAATTATTACAGGTCACAAGCTCTAACAATGGTGTAACGCCCCAAGAATCTCATAGTGTTGTGGGGCGTGTTATCATCATATCCTGCTCACGCTAATAAATTCAGTGTCTCATGAAAAAACACTGACCCTCCATGTTCTGGAGCTTGGTATCATTCGAGGAGAGGAGGGAGAAAATTCTCTCCGTTTCCCGGTCACAGTCTATGTCCAGCTGCAGGTTGGCCAGCACGGTGCTGAAACAGGAGAGAACAAAAGTGTAAGAGGATCTCATCCTGGAGAACACAGCAGAAAGAAGACAGGGGAACAATATTTTCATTTGTTTAGAATAAAAAACAGAGATCCAGTTGAGCCCTGGGTGTGTTCTCTGTAAATTCTATGGATTAAATAACCCGTATTCTGCAGCTCGCTCTCTTCGATCAAATACATTTGTTGTCTGTCCCTCACACTCGCCTTGAGACACGTGGTGATCGAGCTTTTGTCTCTGTGATTTCTTTCTTGTTGTATGTTGCCCTTGTGAAGCACTTTGTGACCTATGTCTGCGAGGAGCGCTATATCAATAAATTTTACTTAGTTATTTACTTTTACTTACTTAATAAGGACAAATACACAGGAGGGCGAAGAGAAAGTGGAACTGAGCAGTGAACGACCTGCCGTCACACTGAGGCTGCACAGTGACTGAACAGATGATGCAGTAGAAATGTTTCTGTTCAGATTTGGGATGAAAGTGAGTATTAAGCGCAGTCAAACAGCTACAGTAGATTAGACCACGGCAAAAACTATCAATCCTGTTTTCAATTAGAATAAGTCAGCCTTAAAAAAAGAAGCAAACATCATTTGTTGACAGCTTCAAACGTAAAGATACATTTCTTCTATGCTGTGTTAAGAGTGTTGCTCCGGGTTTGCATGTGTCAATCAGTTTATGGCAGGAGTGTCCAAACTTCGTTTTAATGGGGGCCAGATTAGATAATCACTTATTGCATCAAAATAGACAAACGCAACAGTTTAATCTTCCAGTGACAAAGTATTCAACTTTCCTCTGCCACGCTGCTGACTTAACGCCACTTTGCTGTCTGCTGTTTGTTTGCTTATTTACCATCTCTATGAAAACGTATCAGTTCTGCCTTCCTACTTGGTCCATGTCAACAAATTGTATGATCGTCCTGAAGTGAACTGTTCTGCGGGCCACGATTGGCCCCCAGGCTGGACTTTGGACATGCCTGGTTTATGGCAACAAGCGTCTGGCAGCTGCTGTAAAACAGTCAGTTAGTTGCTGTAAACCATTTTAGAGAATTTATATCAGTTTGTTTCCAGTTCTACCCTCCGTGAGTGTCTTCATTACAGCAGCCGCATCAAGGTGGCTGGTGAAATTTACTACCAATGGCAGGGTTTCAAAACAGCGGTGGGCACTTTAATTAAGGCTTAATTGCAATCTACAACACATGTCCCACAAAACAGCAGCAAAAATATTAAATACTTTGTAGACGACGTATTTCCTGTCATCGTGGTGCTAATGCAAACACTTACGCTGTGCAGGGCTTACAACCCGGCGCGTTGTTACTCTGGTTTTTGCAGCACTGCCAGGCTCCACCGGTGTAATTAGACGGATGGTAGGTGGACAGGCGTCCCTCGTTGCAGCGGCTGACCTGGCCCAGGACCTCCAACCACTCACTGGCCTCTACACAGTTTCCTGCTTGCACATACAGAAGCTTCTCAGAGTAGACCACCTGAAACATCTGACCCCAGAGAAAGAGAGCGGTTTAAAGGCCAAGGCCTGACAGTCTTTATAGAAATCATTTCCAAGATTATTTCCAGGACACCTTCAAATTCCTAAAGCTTTACGTGAAAGACTGACAAACAGGTCTGGCTGCACTTACAGTGACAGCAGACCAAAGGTTGTAACAAGTAAAATGTTGCAGGCATCGCAAATCTGACATTTACTTTGTTTTATATGAAATTGGACAATTTCCAGGACATTTTGTTCATATGTGTCATTTCCCAACACTTCTCCATGTCTAAAGTGCTTCAGGCTACAGGCATGTCAGGTCTTTGAGGTACAGAGGAGTGAAAACAACTCATGTATCTCACGAGACTACCAATAAATAATCACGTCTTTATTGGACTTGGAATTTAACTTACTTAACCCCCACTTGTTAGCTTAACGTCACCCCAACCGTAACCCTACAATGCACGTCACCCTACTGTGGCTTCTTGAGTTGGGTAATTGCCACAAGAATATTTCTGAAAGTGGTTGAGATGTTTCCAGGCACAGCTTGTCTGCCTTCGCTGTCAGCCTGGTCAAGTGCAGGTGGTACAGATCAGACTCTTCCCAACTCCCACAGGTCTTAAAATGTTTTTCCTGGTTTGTTTCTGTGACCGTGGACTTTCCACACCACCATACGATACAGTCACAAAGGATCTCAATAAAAGATTTGTAAAATGGAGTACAAATTTTATAATTCTGGGAAAACACATGAGCTGTTGGACCTTTTTATAAATCGCACAGGCACATTGATCCCAGGAAAGCTTGTGGTCTGTAAGAAGTCCCAGCTACTTATACTCTGTCACCACCTCGATCTCCTCTCCTGTTCTGTTAGCAAGACTGGGTGGTGGGAAATTGCATCTGAGATCAAACTTTCAACTCGGGGAAAAGTTCCCATTACAAAGGGGGCCAATACTTTAGAAGTGATGATTGGGTGTCTGAGGGGAATTGGCTTACATTTTTGCGGTTAAAGGCACTTTCATCCAGTTTCTCCACTGCCTGGATATTTTTGACACTGATGATGCAGAGGGCCTCTTTCCCTGGAAAGCAGAAGTCATTGTGTCAAATGCGTGTGAAGAATAACTCACAGTGATGATCAGAAATATCAACAACTCTAATGTTTTAGGTTTTTCTGTAAGTACAAAATATAAGAAGAAGGTGTAAGTGAATGAGTGTACTGTAGGTCTTCCACACCTTTCAATATGCCTTCTAACAGCGTAAGTCACAGTGCTCTAGATATGTTTATTTTTACTGCCATTTCTGAAAAACAATCTCTCATTCCTGACAGTAATAACAGCTATTTACTTCTGTTGAAATCAGCTTTTGTTAATTGCCTCCCACAATGAATGTTTAGGCTAGCAGCGTGCTCCGAACTATCAAATTTGTTGATTCACAGTCTAAATTCCAGGTTAACAACCCAAAAAAAAAAAGCACTGCACTTGGCGCCAATCACTGTCAGAATGTTCACATGGTGATGTTTGCTGCCATCGAAGACAGCAGGAATTCTGCCATCAAAAAGATTCCCACAGATTTGACCTTGTCAACATGACATGATCTTATTTCTACATAAAATCCATGACTTTAGTGCTCGTCACAGCTCTTGTAGTTGCAGTTTCTTTAATAGGCCTTCAGGTCCAGACACACCAAACCAACATCAAAAAACTAGCAGCAACGGAGGCTGACTGTTGCGTCACCTCACGTCCTCTGTGTCTCGGCCAAGAAGTTGCACTTGAACACAGGGGAAATACTATAGCCAGTAGCCAACTAGCAAGTACGTTCTGTGCCTGCGTGAGAGGAAATAATTCAACATGCCAGCGGCGGCGGTCTGTATTCCTCATTCAAAAAGGAAACCTCAAGATTCAATATGCTAGTTAGCTAGTTAGCACATAACACAAATGGCAAACCATCACAAACTGCTTCTGCTGAAGAGCTCCATGGCAACACCTCGCCTAATATAACAGGTTTGTTTTGATCTTACGACTTCTTGACTTTTTTTTTTTTTTTTTTGCTTTCCTCACCTCCAGATTTTTGAGGTTCTTGTGCACTGGGATGAATTGTCAATCAGATCGACTTAATTTACTGTCGGACATGAATAAACAAGCTGAATCCGCCAAAAAATGCAGACAAAGGTTGACTATACTGCAACAACTAGGGCGACAGACACTAACCAACGTTGACCAAGATGTGACTGTAATCTTGGCAGAGCCTTTCTAGAAATGTAACAAAACCAAATTCAAAGGTGTGTACGCAGTTTCAAATACAACCGCTTTTCTTAAAAAATTCTGACAACCCGACTTTGACAGAGAAGTCAATAGATCTTCATGCACCACTCAAATATCCAACTTTTAATGCTGACAAACATCTTCACAGAGAATGTAAACTGTTTTTATTGCACAAACCAACTCAGTTATTGATAGAAATCCTTCGTCTCGTCTAGAATTTGTTTGTTGTAAGCAGTAAAGTAGTGATAAAAGTTCAGCCTGACACATCTGGACGCCCCAAGTGATCAGTCAAAAAAGATAAGTACTCTAATTTATCATGACATCCTCCATTTCTGATAAATCACATGACAGTAAAACATATTTTGACCCTTTCTCTTGAGTACTCCTGAGAAGATGGTATTTTACTTAGTTTAAAAAGCCCTAAAAACTGTGTCACCACACACCAATCAGTTCAACACAATAATATATGCTGGCTTCCCCTTAATATTAATCATTTCAGAGGCTTTTAATGTCTATATACAACATACCATTATTAACAGGCACTTCTTCTATGTGTAAGATTGGAAAAGTTTTTACTTTGGTGCCATCTGGTGGTAAATTTAAGAGAATGATGCTGTGACAGGAAGCACTGCATGTGGCCATCTTCTGTTAGGTTCATCTTTTTTATGCTACAATTTCTGGGTGAAATAAATGTGGTTGGAGTACGAGATGATAGAGAGAGTTCTCACCTTTATGTTTGTGGTAGGAGAGCTCCCTGTTGGTCACTCTGAGCCATCGCTTTTTAAAGTTTCTCTTGCCAAGGCGTTTCCTGCCCTGGGCACGTTTCTGTACTTCCCTATGGAGGACACACACAAGACAGAGGTTCAAAAACTGATCAACGTTTTACAGGCGGTAAACAAATTTATTATTTTCAGCATCTTCTTTTGGTTTTGTTTGAATTAGATTGACCAGCTGGATCAAGAAAAACCTCCGCTCTGATTTTAAATAAATATCCACTGAATTCTAAGCAGTAAAATGTGTGTCTGGTGCAAAACTTTACTTGACTGCCTAACTATTCTCAGCCAGCATCACTGACATTACATTACATGAGGCTATAGTGAAGTCTTACTGGTTAGATTTCTGTCACTGCTGCACAATTAAACTTTCCACTGAGCACACATGGTAAGGATTTCATTTTTATAGTTGCTGAAGCTTTCTTTAGCCTTTGTCACTCAGTGATATCAGTGACTTTTTTTCTGCACTTTCTCCCAACAGACCACTTAAATCTCATAAGGAAGAGTGGTTAAAAGAGGCAGCAGACACAAGCTGTACTCTTTATGTCGCCTCCTCTTCCTCCTGATCCTGACCAGGCTCATAATGAACACTCACCCCTCCTTGAGAACCACTGCGTCCTCCAGCCCACTGGACTCTTTGCTGACGTTTGACGAGATCTCATCAAGAAACTGGAAAACAGAATTGATGAAGATTTCAGCCTTCACCATTTCAAATGATAAATAAATATTAACACTATCATTCTTTGGACGTTTCAGTATATTAACAAAATACCTTTTTAACTTTTTCAATACACTTGTCTTCTTGGAATGATTTGAAGAAGTCGTACATGTAGGTTTCTTTGAAACTAGACTACAGAGAGAAAAAAGAGACAGATTTTAAAATAGTGCATGTGACAATGTTTGAACAATCAAAGTTTAAAAACCAGTATTTGCCATTCACTATACAATAGACTATATTTAACTCAACTGCTTTGTTTATTAGATTTTCAAGAAATGAAAGAAATTCTGTTTAGGACATTAGATCGTACTTAATCTTACCAGTTTTTTTGACAAACTACCCCAGCTGCCCAGCGTCTGGATTGTTTTTGAGATGAGTGTAAGTGTGCGGGAAATCTCAGGATCCTAGAATTGAAGAAAAACGTACAGCGACATCAGTACACTGTAGAGGCCATGTGTGAATTTGCTCTCCAAAATATTTATGAAAACGGTGCCAGGGCCGTGCACTTACAGGATGGTGGGAGCGGAGCTGGAAGGAGTGTGGAGAAAGGACAGCGACAGCGAAGAACCGCAGGAAAACAAAGCTGCTAACGGCCGAGTATTGAACGTGTGGGTCAGCTGTAGAGAGGAGGAACATGGTGACAACTGATTCTGGCTTCACAACACAAGCTCATTCAATCGATAAGCACAACCTACGCTTAATTTAGAGTCACCAGTTAACCTGCATGTCTTTGGACTGTGAGAGGAAGCTGGAGTACCTGAAGAAAACCCACGCTGACACAGGGAGAGCATGCAAACTGTGCACAGAAGGGCTCCCCCACCCCTGGGTTCAAACCAGGAACCCTCTTGCTGTGAGGTGACAATGCTAACCACTGCACCACCGTGCCAGTGAAAAATATACAGAACTTAGTAAATGAACTGTAAAGTAATTTGGTGTGGAGCCCAGGACTGTCAACATATTTAGTGCCTTTACAACAATAAACTAGTGTCCTGCTGAACTGCTGCACAATTTCTGAGGAACAAAGGAAACAACACAGATGGAGGAACATTTACATGCCTGTGGTGGGTCAAGATGGGTTTTGTTTTGCTTGGTTTTGAAGTTTCTTTTCTTAATGTGTGAAGGATAATTTCGCAAACAAAGTGGCGGCAAAAACACACTGAAGGCTTATTTACCTGGGAAGCGTTTGCAGGCCAAGTGTCGCAGTGACCTGAAGACATCACACATAAGTGGGGGACAGCTGGAGCTGGACTGCGTGATGGAGGAAAAGACTTTCTGGACATAACCCTGAAGGTTCTCCTGCAGAGGGAACAAACATTAGTACTGCTGTAGTTTACGTACATTTGATAAAGACAGGAACACTAATATGTAGACGGTAAGGACCGCTGAAATCAATGATGATACAGAAGATGTAAGGAGAAGTCAGTGGAAGCTGAAATGCGGCAAGACATTCTGCTTTATGACCAACTGTATGTTTCATTTCTGGGATTTAAGATTCAAAACTTTCTCAACAATCTTTGGACAGCTGGTTGCCCTATCTTTGTCCATGGCAATATTTGGAGTAACTCCTCTAGATTTTAACCTAAGTAGAGTGCAAGCGGGCATTATTTATTTCTGCTTAGGTTCACCCTGTGTAAATGGAAGGACTCTTCACCTCCAATATATGGACACTGGATTAAGGATATTATGTATCATTTACAACTGGAGAAAATCTGTTGTTTTATCAAAGGATCATCTGCACGCTTCTTTGCCACCTGGCAGCCATTTTTAACTGTTGTGGCAAATATGGAAGCTGGAAATTTGTAATGAAACATGCTATACTCCCCCTACTTATGTCACACATGTTAATTAATTTGTCGTCTTTCTTCTCTATTAGATTTCCTTTGACTGGCCTGGCTTTCTCTGTTTGTTCCCGAGTTGATGGGTGGGCGGGGTTGTCCTTTTGTCCTTACTGGTTCTGTCTTTGTTTATTAATATTCTGTATATCTTTATTGAATTACCAATAATAAAAAAAAAAAGTATGTTGTGCTTGTCTGTGGACAGGTTTGTAAAACGTACAATGTACATTTACCTTGTTAACCTCCACGTTGTCACCTTCCTTTAGTTTAACCGGATCTATCTCACATGTTTTGTTGGATTCACAAATCTGTGAAGGATTGAAAAGGACAAAAAAATTACAAACAATTAGAGTCAGGTGATGAGTAACAAGGGCTGAGTTTCTGTGTTGTGTGGAACTGCGGATTTATTCCAGTTCGCTTGAAATTAGAAGGACAACAGGAGATGATGACTAAGAGTACAGGCGTGTTGAGGCTCTAAAATTAGCATTCAATAAGTCATTTAATTTTGCAGGTGCAGGTCTCAAAAAGCCACAAATGAACCACTGATCTTCACATTAATGTGAGTCAATGAGAGGAAATTCTTGAAAAGGGGTTTCAGAGGGAAGTGACCAATGCAGTGCCCTGTCAGAACTCCAAAGCCACCAAATACATCTGCTTATTTGTTGTGGAAAAGCAGCTGTTGAAGTGCAGTTTTCCACACTGACCTCAGTGACTCATGCCCATTCTGACATCTACACTGAATGTGTGTGTGTGTGTGTGTCCTCGTTACTCATACCTCATCTATTACAGGCTTCAGGGTAACCGCCAGGTAATTCTTTCCCACAATCTTCATCATGTCATCAATGCAGCGTGCTGCCAGTGAGTTGCCTCGGAATATAGTGTTAGCCTCCCTGTGTGGACACAGAAATATTCCACCAACATCAACCAGACATTATCACCAGCTCTGACTACATCATAACATTTTTTTAAGTTATGGACATCATTTCGTCTTCATATTCATTACATAGGTATCACATTTTGTGCACCATCTCATCCATTGTTAGACAGTTTCACAAGTTTATCAAAGTGAAAATAAAAGTAATATGAAACGTATCAGATTCCCATTTTCAGAGCTGCTTCCTGTTTTAAATTCAGCTTTGGTTAAATTATCACAGCCCCAAAAAATGATGGTCAAACACTACAAAATTAGGTTGTCAAAAAAGGAACTTTACTTAAATGCTTTGAGGCTTTGAGAGGTAACAGCGTGGCCCATGATATTTATCTTGTACATGTCTAAGAGTCTACACGCCACTGTGTACCTGTACTGTACTATAATGTACTGTAGGTTGCATGTGTAAGTACTCACTGAGTGTTCTCCAGCTCTAGTGCTGCCACAGCAGAGACAAAAGGCACAAAGCGATTGTGGTGGAGCAGCAGTCGAACCGTGGGCAGAACAGCCTCGTATCGCTCTCTGCAGATGTCCCCCAAAATGTGTGCTGCTGACGCCGAGATGGGCTGAAGGAGGGTGAAATATAATGAGAGTATTTAGAGGAGGTGAAACTGATCAACTTCATTATTATATTTCTAACACATTTTACAAACAAAGGAAAAGCTGAAGCGTCTGTCTCACCTTCACATCTGGGGATTTGAGCAGCAGGTTGCAGAGTGGTGTGTAGCAGGTAGATGGCAGCACCGTGTCTTCTATGTAGGTCAGCTTCAAACGCAAGGATCCCAAATCATCAGACTTGGACTTGCTGCCATTCCCTTTAGGCTGGAGGAGATACCTGTTAGAGCACAGGAAGAAAGACACCATGTTACTGTGGTACGTGGAAAAACAAGCGTTTTCAACTTCATGACCGACCAATTTCCTTAGAAACCGACCAAGTTCAACCTAACAAACCTAGCACACACAAAACATAACACAACCTACCTAAAATTACACATGGGCCTAATAATTTTAGGCTCACTACCAGATTCAGAAAAATGGAGGCTGATGGGATGGTTGATCCTGCTGACCTGAAACCATCTGCTCAATACATCAGACACTAACTGTGCTATTATTATGGGTAAAAAAGGACAGCTAAAAGGAAAAAAGGAGAGTATCTGCACATGGAATTAAACCTCTCAAAATAAAGAACAAAAAGTATCTTCATCAATATTTTTTGTTTCTGATGTTTCTGTTAAACACCACACATACATAAGCAACTTACAGAGTCGTTGAATAGGAGAAATACTTTCAAGTTTGGGGCAACACTTACACTTATACATCCTTCAAAAGAGAGCAATCAGGACAGTTCACAATGTGGGGTACAGGAAACACACACGACCACACTGTTTTTTTAAAGTCACATGCATTCAATTTTTTAGATCTGGTCAGATTTAAAACTACAATAATCATGTTTAAAGTGCAAGATAATTCACTTCCAGGCAACATTCACAAGATGGTTTGTGACCGGGGGGGGGGGTTATAATTTCAGAGGGGTCTGTGTATTTTCAGTGTGCAAATACAAAAAATATATTTTTGGCAGATATATAGACGAGGAAAGGTTGTGTTAGGGGAGTGCATATTTATTTTGTAACACTGGGTGGTACTTGGACACTTATATATTAGTTGTAAATAAAGTTGGGAATTTGTTGAAACAATTTATGAGTTAAAAGCAGAAATGTAAGAAAAGGGGTAGAGACATAAACTTTACTTCTACCTACTCCTTTATAGAAACTGTTATCTTTGTCTTTTTTGTTTTTTATTATGTTTATTTCTTTATTTCTGGTTTGAGATTAAGTCATTTATTCATTCATTTGTTTTCTAACTGGGATAATGCTGCCCTTGGAAATAAATCAGCATCACAAAGCTCTTCTAGATCAGCCTTTAACATGTTTTACCCAACGAGCATGGAAGCTCTTTGCAAAAATAATAAAACGGGACACAAAAACAAACAGAAGATTCTTGAATGATGTGTTTAAACACATTAATGTCTGATGTATAATTCAAGAGACTATTAGAGATTAGGGCTGCAACTAATGACTGTTTAAATATTGATAAATCTGACAATTATTTTC
Source organism: Epinephelus lanceolatus (assembly GCF_041903045.1). Classification (NCBI taxonomy): domain Eukaryota; kingdom Metazoa; phylum Chordata; class Actinopteri; order Perciformes; family Serranidae; genus Epinephelus; species Epinephelus lanceolatus. Next base: position 33,590,232 of record NC_135737.1, read on the forward strand.
ACAATTATTTGAAAATTGTTTATCACAATTTCCCAGAGCACAAAGAGAAATTTTCAAAATGCTTCTTTGGTCCTATCAGCAGTCCAAAACCCAAAGACTCCTGATTTACTCTCATAAATGCGGAAAAAGAGCATCAGATTCTCACATTAACGAGGCTGAAACTGACATTTTTGCATTAAAAAAATGACCAAAACGATTAATTATCAAAATAGCTGGTGATAAATTTCCTTTCTATCAGCTAATCTACTAAACGACTGATGATTGCAGCTCTACTGCGTATACACTAATACACCTGGAGGGTATTCTACTGTAGCTACTGTTGCTCTGAAGTGTCACCAAGATGAAAGTAGCTCAAACTCCTCATAAAAAGCAGCTCCAGGAACGACTCAGTGAAGCTAACACCTACTTGTATACACCCTAGAAGCAGGAAGACAGCTGTTTTAGCAATTCTGATGGACTAAATACCTTTGACTTAAAATCAAAGGATTTGTTAAATAGGTAAGAGAATACTGCTCATATTTCTGCTGCATGCACGTCTCCCAAAGAGCCAAAAGGTGGAGCAAAACACAAAATGATTAAATGCAGAGTTGAGCTGCAGTGCTTCAAAAAGCTGCAGCTACATACAGTGGGCTCGTCCATAACCTGCCTGAGCTGTAATCACGCTACACAGAGTCATTTCTAGGAAGAAGTGAACAGATCACCTGTGCTGATTTCATGAAGCTGAACAGTTGTTAAGTGTATGGAACATGGACCATTTCCAGCATAAACACAGGACATGAGGTACTGCCACCATGCAAAAAGCCACCCACGCACTCAACTCACGGCCCTCATGTACTAACAGATTGCTATCTGGCATAATCCCATATCACCTACACTGACGCAAAGCTAGGAAACACCCACACAGAGGAAGAACTGCCAAACGCTGAGGAATCCAGGGTGATTTTTCAAATCATCTTAAAGCTATGGAAAACTTAACAGTTCAGGTTGTCCCAGTGAATGAGCAGGGAGGAGTCGCTCAACATAACGACTCTAAAACAAGAAGCTCTACAAGTGATTGTGTTGATGACTTGTACTCTCCTGTATTCTTACAATTATGTATGCTTCTTATGTTCTTGTATTTTCTTCTACATGTTGTCTTTTAATGTAAAGCACTTTGAGTTTAAGCATAATAAAATGTGCTATATAAATAAAATTGCCACTGCCAAGTGTGAAGACCTGATCTAGTTTAGACGAAGGTGACCAGGCCATCACGTCAGAGCGACTTCAGTCTACTAACACTACTTCATTTAAAAATAATCTAATACATTTATTGATAAAACACAACGACTTTTGCAGGGACAGGACAAGAGCACCCTGGACTTATTTCCAGTTATGTCCCTGATGTTTCTGCAGTCCAGTAAAAATCACATCTCTAGTTGATAACAAACACGAGACAGGAGTGGTGCATGTACGCTGCACAGATCTCCCATTATCTCACCTGGAAATCTAATATGGGCCGATTTATTTTTAGCCACGGCAGGACAAAAAGGCATTTAGTGAGAAACAACAGGCCCATGTACGTGAAAACATTTGACTGCATGCAGTTGACGTAAATGTGAAGAGAGTGTGGCGGACTGGCAGCTCTACTAAAGTGCTTGCAGCAACAACATGATCTAGTTAAAGCAAACTGTTGAACAGAGGCTAATCAGTGTCAAAGTGAGCTCAGACGTATGACATCATGTGATACATACAGTACAGGCCAAAAGTTTGGACACACCTTCTCATTCAATGCGTTTTCTTTATTTTCATGACTATTTACATTGTAGATTCTCACTGAAGGCATCAAAACTATGAATGAACACATGTGGAGTTATGTACTTAACAAAAAAAGGTGAAATAACTGAAAACATGTTTTATATTCTAGTTTCTTCAAAATAGCCACCCTTTGCTCTGATTACTGCTTTGGCATTCTCTCGATGAGCTTCAAGAGGTAGTCACCTGAAATGGTTTTCCAACAGTCTTGAAGGAGTTCCCAGAGGTGTTTAGCACTTGTTGGCCCCTTTGCCTTCACTCTGCGGTCCAGCTCACCCCAAACCATCTCCATTGGGTTCAGGTCCAGTGACTGTGGAGGCCAGGTCATCTGCCGCAGCACTCCATCACTCTCCTTCTTGGTCAAATAGCCCTTACACAGCCTGGAGGTGTGTTTGGGGTCATTGTCCTGTTGAAAAATAAATGATCGTCCAACTAAACGCAAACCGGATGGGATGGCATGTCGCTGCAGGATGCTGTGGTAGCCATGCTGGTTCAGTGTGCCTTCAAATCCCCAACAGTGTCACCAGCAAAACACCCCCACACCATCACACCTCCTCCTCCATGCTTCACAGTGGGAACCAGGCATGTGGAATCCATCCGTTCACCTTTTCTGCGTCTCACAAAGACACGGCGGTTGGAACCAAAGATCTCAAATTTGGACTCATCAGACCAAAGCACAGATTTCCACTGGTCTAATGTCCATTCCTTGTGTTTCTTGGCCCAAACAAATCTCTTCTGCTTGTTGCCTCTCCTTAGCAGTGGTTTCCTAGCAGCTATTTGACCATGAAGGCCTGATTGGCGCAGTCTCCTCTTAACAGTTGTTCTAGAGATGGGTCTGCTGCTAGAACTCTGTGTGGCATTCATCTGGTCTCTGATCTGAGCTGCTGTTAACTTGCGATTTCTGAGGCTGGTGACTCGGATGAACTTATCCTCAGAAGCAGAGGTGACTCTTGGTCTTCCTTTCCTGGGTCGGTCCTCATGTGTGCCAGTTTCGTTGTAGCGCTTGATGGTTTTTGCGACTCCACTTGGGGACACATTTAAAGTTTTTGCAATTTTCCAGACTGACTGACCTTCATTTCTTAAAGTAATGATGGCCACTCGTTTTTCTTTAGTTAGCTGATTGGTTCTTGCCATAATATGAATTTTAACAGTTGTCCAATAGGGCTGTCGGCTGTGTATTAACCTGACTACTGCACAACACAACTGATGGTCCCAACCCCATTGATAAAGCAAGAAATTCCACTAATTAACCCTGATAAGGCACACCTGTGAAGTGGAAACCATTTCAGGTGACTACCTCTTGAAGCTCATGGAGAGAATGCCAAGAGTGTGCAAAGCAGTAATCAGAGCAAAGGGTGGCTATTTTGAAGAAACTAGAATATAAAACATGTTTTCAGTTATTTCACCTTTTTTTGTTAAGTACATAACTCCACATGTGTTCATTCATAGTTTTGATGCCTTCAGTGAGAATCTACAATGTAAATAGTCATGAAAATAAAGAAAACGCATTGAATGAGAAGGTGTGTCCAAACTTTTGGCCTGTACTGTATGTCAAAATCAAACTAGAGTTTTAAGCACAGTATCTGTTGCATGAAAACCAAAGGTACAGACAGGCTGTTTAGAGTAAATAACACCAGAATTCCTGAAGTCACCGGAAAATATAAAGGGATGGACAGAAACCAGAGGATGTGCAGCCTCTGTGATGATAATCACGTTTGAATGTCAGAATGTGAGCTTAATGACTTACAGAGACAGGTATTATTTAAACCGTTCATCTATGTTTAAATTAAAAGTAATTTGTTAACTAGGCTTTATTGAAGAATGTCCTTCTTCTAATGATTGTTCTTTTATTATTATCTCACACTTGTGTTAGGATGTCACACACCTTGACATGTTTGGGCGGAAACTTCCGCCTTCCTCAGAAGTGTCACTTGGTGGTGGTTGTGATGCGTCTTTATCTGTCAATCAGCTGATATTAGGGAGGCGTGACCGTCCTGTCAGTTTTGACAGGACGATCACACCACCTGCTGTCCCCACCGCCTCTCCAGGGCGCTGCTCCAGGTGTGGGAGAGTATGTATGCCCCCTCATCTCTGTTCATCATCCCTGGGCACCGCTTCCTTATTTCGATAGCCTCCTTGATCCAACGCCGGTATTTGTTGTGTGTGTAGCAGGTGGCGTGACTGTCCTGTCAGTCACGCTCCCTAGTATCAGCTGATTGACCGATGAGCTGATAAAGATGCGTCATAGCCACCACCAAGTGACACTTCTGAGGAAGGCAGAAGTTTCCCCCGAAACATGTCAAGGTATGTAACATCCTAACACATGTCTGAGATAAAAGAACAACTAAAGTCTTCATCAGAAACTAAAGACATAATGAACACCATTGAACTATGTCCTTCCTCTGTTTCAGTAACACGCCTTGTGCCATTGTTTTGTTACTGTATGTAATGTTTGTGCTCCACACCATGTGATATGGTCGTGAGTCAAATAAATGAAATAAATTATGAGGTGAATGGGAAAAAAGTAAACACAATATTAACAAAAAAGTGGTTTTGCTCAATGTATTTTTAACTATGTTTGATTATTGGATTATTGTTAGTAGATAAAAGAGGTGTAACACAAAGCTACTGTCTGTATCTGTTTATTTTACAGTAATGTCTGCATCACTGTGTTCATATCAACACTACGAGTTCGTTCGGCCTTCCCCCAGGAGCTGTCAGAAATTGTCTAAGCTGCTTTATTTTCTGTGTTTAACTGATTTCTACTTTCATTTATACTCTTGACATTTACTTTATGTTTAGTCGCTCAAAAAATATTCAAATATTTAAAATAATTAAATTAATATAAATATTTTAATGAATATAATATATAAATCATAATATTTATATGTAATGTTATATAAAAATATAATATTTATTCATTTTATACATATATATGTATATAATTAATAAATTATATGACTGACTCTAACTGGTTAAAATATAAAGTGACTTATAATAGCAACCACATTTTCAGTTTCGGCTACAAACTTTTTTTTTTTTTTTTTATTAACAGTTTAATTCTTATTTCTTTCTTTTAGATATTTTGATGTACCTTAATTAATCCCGTGAAAAAAAGATTTGTAATTGAACCACATCCTTAACAAACAAGAAAACTAGTCTAAATTGAGTTTAAATAAAAGATTTTTAAACAGGTGTTTTGTGGAAAAGGACAGTGGAAAGAGAACTGACGGTTGTGGAAAATAAAAGTCAGAAGAGTTAATTAAATCTGATGGATGTGACCCATGATCTGGAGCTAGAACAAACATTTTTCTTTGATTTTCATAATGGATTTTTGGATGTTTATCTTCGGTGAACATCGGAAATCCACCACTGGCACAACCACAGTAAAGAGTGAGCTTAGCAGACGTTTCAAATAGTGTAAGTCTTGTGACAGGAGAAAAAAAAGCAGAATTATGGATGCTGGTTGTGTTTGTTTGGAGCAAAATAATGTCAGAAATTAAAAAACAAAAATCTTCTGTCCCATCCGTACCAGGCTTTGTGGATGTGGTCGCTCCGCAGGATCTTGACCGGGACCCGCGTCTCCCCCAGAAACACATCCTGAGCCAGATTCTCATTGTTCCACAAATCAACTCTGCAAAGGCAGAAGACAGGAAGTGAGGAAAGTATTTCATCTCTAAATATACGCCATCAAATGTACATCCAGGAAGGCACATTTTTCATTGCTGTGTGTGTTCAGCACAAACACATAAACACCCAGTTCCAATATGGCAAAAAGGGACAAAATAAATGTCACTACTGGAGTGGTGCTTACCTGCTTGGTGCATAGAAGCCAATACAACACCCGTGCAATGACACCACCTCAAATCCAAACCTCAAACCCATGCATGAGTGTTTACCTTTGACTCTGTCTAGTCTTACCCAGTGAGCTATGAGTCCACTGTGAGGGAAGCCCCACATATCCTTAACCAGAAACCAAGGCTCTCTATCAGTAGTCAGAACACACCAGATCTAAATTCACTTTTTTGTCCTCAAGTTGTTAAGAAATAATTTTTCTTCTGTCAAGACTATAGAGGGGAAACAAGAGAGAGAGAGGCAGGGAGGGAGAGTCACAGAAAGTGAAACATACAAAGGAGAGGAGGGGGAGAAAAACAAACTTACTTGATCTCAAGTTTTTCAATGTCCTCGTCCTCCACTTGGAAATGAGACTTTTTAGAGTAGCTGCTGGACCGTGTGACCTGAGGGTGGACATGCCAAAGCTTATTTACAGGCTTACTTACACAAACAGTGTTCAAGTGAGCCGAATAAAAGTTACCTCAAAGAAGAAGGTCTCTTCAAACTGAGGGTTGCTGGTTTTCTTCTTTACCTTTGTTTTCTTTTGGTCAGATCTGAGGAGGCACATTAGAGAAACTATGTCACATCACAAACTGATCATCACAAGAGCTACTCTGCCTTACATGTGGTTACCATCGCTTTTTAGATTCCGTTTTGATTTCTGTGCATCAAGATTACAGCCATTTATAAAAATCTTCAATGAGGAACATCAATTTTTTTTTTTTTTTTATCTAGTGATCTAAACAAAGCTCACAGTGTCACCAGTGTACTCAAGATTAGATCACTGCGAGTCATGACACTACCGCCTCAGCCTCAGTTTCCTTTAGCGACTGCAGTTTGCTGCAAAATGGATCAAAGATAGCACACTAGTGTTAGCCACCCTCCGCTGGCTCAGTCCATTAAGAACTGATTTACATTTTATTGTGACACTTGTAATAACTGCTTTTTTAGGTCACATGGGGGCAAAAAACAAACACAATACTGTCATAACACTGTTCAGACCAACATTATAATTCATTTGGAGTCGAGTTTGTGTCCATATCAACTCCTGATTAAAATATCTGACCCTTTAGTTGCTAAATGCTCCACTATGTTCACCAGCTAGTCTCTAAGCTCTTAGTGAGGAGCAGATACTGTCCAGTAGGTTTTTAGAGCTTTTCCGCTGAAAAAAATGATGATGTGAGAGCGGTGACACTGAACCAAAACAGTTAAGGTGTGTGTCGGAGAGCCAAACAGTGACCTGCAATTATAAAGCTCTGTAGAGCCAAGGGGAGCAGCAGATTATGATGATTACTGGCTATAGGTTCATTACTATGACCAACCCCTTTCACGCTGTCGCATATTTTGACACAGTCATTTGATACATTGTTAGAAAAGCTTGATAATACACTACTTGCACAGTGTAGTGTGACGTATATCCATTCTAATTTCAAGTTTACTTTCTGTAAACTCTACAGTCATGTTACCTTCGCCTCTGACCTTAGTGATCCTTCACTTTCCACAGTTAGCTTTGTACATATTGTTGGTTTTGTATATAGTGTTTTTGATTATTTTAATAGCCAGATAAGCCAGTCAGCTAACCTAGCTAGCTACTAAAATGAATCAAATTTATGAGGCTGTAGCAAAGCTCTGAAAATCAGGCTAACGTTGGTGCTACTCTGAGTGGATAGCCAATGCCGCTAACAGTTATCTAAGACAGTGGTTCCCAACTGTTAGGTAGCAATCCCAAAGTGGATCATGGGTCGCATCCTGAATGGACTGCAAGCAACGTATGAGCGTGTCAAGTTAGTAAAAAACACACTTTATTTTGAAATACAGTTAATTCCAGCACATTTTGAAGAGCTGTTTCCTGCTGTAGAGTGAGTGACTAACGGACAACTACTTAACAAAGACAGCAAACTAGCTCGATGACATGGCCAAACGCAAGTACGACACTGAATAAATTGAACTGTGTGGACCTTGAACTAATGACTAAGAAGCACTCTACACCCATAGGTGGGGGCTGGAATCAAAAACACTATATACAAAAAGTAACAGTAAATGCTGTTAACAATATGAAAAAAGCAAACTGTGAAATGCGAAGTAGTGTTAACTAACTTAAGGACAAAACAGCACTGTGATTAGTAGGTTGGAAGCTAAAGTAAGGTTACTGTAGAGCTGACAGGTACCAGATATGATGTTCATAAAACGGATATATGTCACACTACATTGTGCATGTGGAGAAGGCAACACCTGATCTGTGTGTCTAATACTCCAGTTTAGTTTTATTTCTCTAGCTTTTTGTTTCTTAATTTTTAATTTGGAAAACAACTGTGCAGTGTTTATTTAAGGACATTGGTGCAAGTTTCCATTTATAATGATATATCATAATATTATTAATGCATAATCAAGAAGTTAAAAGGGAGCAAACATGCTGCTGATTCTACACCTAAAACATGTACAGAATATCATGTGTGTATGTTGTAAACCCTTGCTCCCTTTAGTTACCTGGCAGGTCCAATGAGTGACACGGTGGCGTAGGGGTCACAGTTCTGCCCACTGATCAAAGGCAGTCCCTGGCACTCTATTATCCTGGAGACACAGAAACAGGGAGGGACACCATTAATAAAAATGACTGTAGGACTGTGTTAATTCACATCATTACCACCACCTGAAGTATTAGTCAGAAATCATTTTTATGTACGTAGTTTAGCAGCAGAATTTGGGCAGACAATCCACTGCTCTTACTGTTACTGTCAAACTAATCATCTTAGAACAAAACAATATTTTAAACAATTATAAATCGACAGACTTGAAAGTGACGCAGACCTTGGGAGAGCTTAGCTTTCAACACCATGTCTTCCTGAGAGCATAAATGGTAAATAATTTCTTGTTGGTTCAACAGATGCCTGAGTGGAAATTCTAATGCTATTAAGCCTCTACAGCCTGCATTGTCACAGCACTGAGTAAAAACAAACAAACAAAAAAGAGGTTACTTGTAACAGGACACTTATGAACAATCAGGAAAACGTTTCCCCAGGAGGCACCACCGTACAAAAGCTGAGGTCTCTTAACCTCCAAACTTAACAGACAATTATGACTTTCAAAGAAGACATATTATCTTTGTATTGACGTGTTGAGTGTGCCACTACGGAACAGATCAGTGTGCAGTGGGCATCAACTTCAGTAACTTTAAAACCAACTCAATAGGCCAAGAAATAGCCCATAAAAAGATAAAAATCGACCTAACTCTTTCGTCACGAGTCACGACTCTTGTTTTCTTTCACACACGCTACACACAAACACATGATTATGATGTAAAAACTACTAATACAGTACATTTTTAACTTTTTACCTAAATTAAAATCAGGATAAACTCATGCATTCTATACAAAATAATACTTTAAACACCACTAATGCTTCTTAAAAATGCACTTCCTGTACAAAGAGCTAACTGATTTATGTTGACTCAGGACTAGGGTTGCAACAATATGAGATTTTTACAGTACGGTAACCATCTCAGAAAATATCGTGGTTTCACGGTATCAAGGTATTACAGAATTTGTATTATCATCAATCAGAATGACCCTTAAAACAATGAAAATGGAAGGCTTGTTGTTGTTTGAACAAATGTTTTTATACAATAATTAAAAATTGAAACCATTTTGTCCAGTTGCATTTTTTTCAATATTATAGATAAGCACACAATATGCTAACCATCAACTTTTATATCACGATATACCCTGAAACCAGTATACTGCTGCAACCCTGCTTAGGACAAAATAAAAATTTTCATTTAAAGCTGCAGTTGGTATCTTTTATGAAAAAATAACTTTCTGTTATATTTGAAACTGTCACCGTTTTGACACAGAAGTAAAATGAATATCATAAAAAAATAGCATACTCATCTGTCTACTCTATCGCCTTGTAGTGCTTCTAATGGCATTGTTGCACCTGAACATAAAAAATAAAACATCAGAGCCGAGGAGTCTCTAAAGCAGCTGTAAAACATGACACACCCTGCCTGCGAACTGCGGTCAAACTGTCAAACTAGGTAACGCTCAAGATTCTGTTACTGCATTGCTCACTTCTCGCCTCAAATGTTTCCAGAAACATATTTTAGTGTACTGTTTAGCTGTAAAATGAGAACATTTGTGACCCAGCTGCTACTTTGACAACAGTCAAGCCAAAACAAAACAAAACAAGACACGGCAGACCAACTGGAGCAAAACTCTCATTTTACAGCTTAACAGTACACATATTTTAGTGTACCGTTTAGCTGTAAAATGAGAACATTTGTGACCCAGCCGCTATTTTGAGAACAGTCAAGCCAAAACAAAACAAAACACGGCAGACCAACTGGAGCAAAACTGTCATTTTACAGCTAAACAGTACACTAAAATATGTTTCTGAAACATTTGAGGCGAGGCTAGTTTATTTTTGATCAGCGCTGACAGTTTGACCAAAGTTCAAAGAGTGATTCACATGATTGACAGGTATGTTATAAACTCCTCGGCTCTGATTGGTTGTTTTTTGGTGTGCCAGGGTAAATTCCAGCAAATGCCATTGGAAGAAGTAGGAAGAGAAGGAGGGACGTGATATATTTTTTTTTTTTTTTCTTTTACACAACATCTGTGTATATTCTCTTTCAGAATAGTGACAATTTCAGCAAATGCGGCAAGAAGTTATTTTCATAAAAGTTACCAGCTGTAGCTTTAAACTTCAAACACATCGCACAGTCTTGTGTGTTTTTCTATTTATTGGCTCATCCCTTCTTGTTGCGACACTGATTCCTGTAAGACGGTGTTGCATTTTGTTGGGGAAACAAGGGTCATGATGCCTGGAGGCAACACTGGACACAGAGGGCAAACATATCGTTATGAAGTTGGTTGTGATTCAAAACTATTTTATGTTTTATTTTTGTCAAATTCATCAGTTTTCAGGCTTCTTTAATCTGCCATCAATTGTCAGGATTGCTACTTAAAATTACATTGTTACCAACTCCTCAGTTCTCAAATGGCCATTGTGTCAACAGTTTAAAACAACACCATGCATTGATATAGAGGTGTTATGGTCTTCGTTTAGAAATTGTGCTTTGCCCTCATGTTTGGCTCGTGTCACACAGCGACCACTGCTTTTTTTTTTTTTTAAACAGGTGTTTTAGGTGACAACAAACAGACACTGTGGGCACCCTAAACAGGATGTTGCTGCTAAGCAGGAGTCACTGGAGAATAAGAATGAATTCATCACTAAGTGAGGCCAGAGGGAGAAGCCAAGCAGAGCAAATGTCAGGATGTTTGTGTATCATCTTCCAGGGTGTCATGACAATATTCCCTACAGTCTCCTTTACGTCTCTTATCTCAACCCCATCTCGCTCTGCTCCGACCATCTCTGGTGACTGAGTACGCTGCAACAGGATGACTAGAGGTGTGCACATGATAAGCTTCACACCTTATATTTCAACTTACACTTGTCTGATCAGGGTGTTGTTGGTAAAAAAAAAGAATCACCATCTATGCACACACACTGACAGTGAGCAGGTGAAGGATTAAGCAAACAATCCGAGAGACACAGTGAATGACGGCAGCAGAAAACCACAGCGGTTGCCGTGTGAGAAGCACAGGCTTCCTGCTCAGATGCCATCACTTCCTCCTCATTGCCCTGCTCTCCAAGTATGAATGGGGGATGCAAAACAACACATGTAAACAGCATGAGCGCTGACACGCACACACATATACTTGTGTACTTGTATGTATGTGTGTGTGTGTGTGTGTGTGTGTGTGTGTGTGTGTGTGTGTGTGTGTGTGTGCTCAATCTCATTCTTCAGTGAGTGCTTCCTTTTGAGCAGACCACACCCGAAGCCTTACATGTCATCTGGTGAACACTGACGACTTTTTGATGTCAAACGTACAGCTGGGCAGTAAATGTGACAAATAAGGTAATATAGTGACACACACAAAACCTAAAACAACCCACTGAAAGCTAAGATTGACAAATGATATGATCTTATCAGTGATGACTCCTTTTTAATAACTACCTTCACAACCTTTCTTTTGGTGTCTCTCTTATGTACCTCCAGTGTATGCAACTGAACATCATTTGACTGGCTGAAGTCACTGGAGCTCAGAGGAGAAGAGGAAATGTTTTCGAGCTACAGTTGTTGTTACGGCCTCTGAAACAAAGCTACAATACACTTTGTGTTTGTTTTCAGAATAGTGTGGACAAAGACACCCTGACCTTTCAGACTGTGCAGGACAGCGAGCTGTTGCGTGTTCCCATCAAACCACACAAAAGAGTCTGAGAAACTTAAAAACCTGATAATTATCCTTCATGTTTCTGTATTCACTTCTCTGATTCCTGATTGTGCAATATATATCTGTGGCTGAGGGTTCAAACGTTGTCTAATTTGTCTCTTTAATTTCCCCTTTTCATTATGACATGATGTGTAGTTGGTTTACACATGGATGTAGCTTGTGCTTTCTGAGTGCCTTGTATGCAAGGCTCCTACAGACATGTTTTTTAATGCCACTTGGAATGAAATTTAAGACCAATTTTTGTCACCATACTCAGACACCACAGTACCTCTGCTTTCTATACAGTCAAATGTTTGGAGATCTGTCGCTGCTGACCCCGGTGCTGGTATCGGAGAAGGGGGTGGAAACGTGGCAGAGAAAAGGGTAGAACAGAACTGGGAAATATCTGGCACTTGATGGTTGGCTTTGTGTTTGTCACTCTGTATGTGGGATTCCATTCCCCTGATTTCCATTGTTGTAGAGATTGAAAAACTTTTGGCAAAAATTACACCATGCCTTGTATGCATTGTCTTGTACTGGTTTCAGTCACGCTGCGATATCTCGGTTATTTTTGCTGAACTTCTGCACTTCCCCACGTCTCCCATGGTACAGTGACTGAGCAGAAGCCCAACTGTCTGCTAGCTAGCTGAAAATCCCGGCTAGAAACGAAGTAGGAGTGTTGCTGGTTCCACTATCATAATCTGTGTGACGTTTATGCGAGTATTTAGTAAATTATTCATAAAAATATGTCACCAATTATTGAGATTTTACAATGCAAAGTCAGTAAAAACAATGATAAAATCCTCCTCCCTATGTCTTAGCATTTGTAACACTTTTTGAAAGTTCAAGACATTTTAATAGCAGGTAAGGCCTTATTTTCAGATTAAATACCTCAATGCCTTTTAAGACTTTCTATGGATGTGCAGGAACCCTTTGTCTGTATTTTTGTATCTTGCTGCGCAAAGCACTGTGGCACCCCCATTGACACTGTCTAAATGTGTTACATTAGCGCATATCTTGGATTATTATCTCTGTACATTGCACATATTTGCTGTGCTGTGAACTTTTGCAGATCCCCTGATAAGAATTTTTGAGCATCCTGCACAAAACTATACTGCTTTCTCATCCTGAAACAGCTTTATTGCACACATTTGTTATGTTACAGTATTTTTTAAAGCACTGGTTCCCAACTGTCGGGTCGTGTTCCATTCTGAATTAACCGTAAGTGACTCACAAACACATCAAGTTTGTAAAAAACACACTTTATTTTTAAGTGCAGTGAATTTCCAGCACAGAGTTTTTATCTTGAAGTGCTGCATCCTGCTACAGAATGAGTGAATAACGGAGAGCAACTTAACAGAGACAGCAAACTAGCTTGGCGACATGGCCAAATGCAAATATAATGCTGAATATTTTAAACTGTGCGGACCTTGAACTAATAACTAAGGACAAATCTGGATCCTGTGACTGGACCAGTTGGGAACCACTGTTTAAAATTAACTTCTTCATATTTTAATTGCTATGTTTCTATTTTATATTTATGTTCTTGAGTGTTACAGTTATTTCCTTTAAATATGTTTATTGCATGTTTAATGTGTGCACCGAAGCCCAAAGCAAATTCCTTGTCAATAAACCTATTTGGTGATGAATCTTATTGTGATCCAACTGGATCAGGCCTCACCTGACTGTCAGGGAATCTTGGTACTCACCGGACAAGTAAGTGTTGACCTACGGAGCCGTTTTCTGTGATCACTTCATTCAGTCGCATCTCCAAATGGACTTTACCCTGTTGAACATGAGAAGAGGAGAGTGGCCGGTGAGAAGTTATACATTACTAAAAACATCTCACTCTTACATTAAAGCACATTTCACCAAAAAGAAGTTTCAAATTGAATCCCAAGTCAATATGTGGGTTGTAAAAAGAGATAGAAATGTAGGCTGCAGTAAAACTCCTCCACCTAACCACTAATATTTATTTTTTATTTCATTAACTTATTTAACCAGAAGTCCCACTGAGATTGAAAATCTCTTTTTAGACCTGGCCAAGGTAGCAGCCAATCAGAACACATTCAAAATCCACAATAAAACAGCAACTATTCAAACATAGTGGACTCTTGAGAAAAACAAGCACATGTCTCTGTCACCACATTCTTTATGATGCCCTTATATTCATCAATGGATATAAGTTATTCTAATTTTAGATCTTTATCTAAAGGTGCAGAATAGGAGAAAGCAGTTTCCCCCAGATCTGTTAAAACGCCGGGGTACATTAAAAAGCACCCACTTGGAGAAGCGTAGCTGGTAACTACCTGAGCTGACACACAGAAGGGTGCAGAGGTAGGCCGGAAGTTTGCCCAACATTGCTTTATAGATAAAACTATACCAGTGCTGTTGTCGGCGCGTAGACAATGACATCCAACCCACCCAATCATAAAGAACGCAGTGATAAGTGAGGGACTTTGCATGTGTAATAAAACGTAGAGACGCATGGTAAAATGGAAGAGGCTGCATGGTTTTTCTTAGCACTGAAAGTAAAACAAGATTTATTTCTAAAATAAAAGGCAGTGTTCACTTTAAACTTCCTAACTAGAGTGGCAATATGTACATTTAATGAAAGTTTGTCAGCTATCCTACCCTATTTCACTTAATATATGTGCACATATTTTCACTGCATTTTGTTTGAAACAGGTTGCCCATTTCCCTCTCTGTCTTTTTGTCCTTGTCCCAGACATGTGGCCCGGCTCAACCTCATGTTTCATGTTGTTTTAGGTTAATGGAGGTGCCATGTGTGACAAGAACTACAGCAGCTGTGAATTTTGTCATCACTCATAAAAGATCTTTACGGGGTCGGATGTGGTGAAGGCTGCCGGTCTCGCCTTCGGAAGTGTCAGAGAGAGAGAGAGAGAGAGAGAGTGAGAGAGAGTGAGAGAGATAGAGAGCTAGAGAGGAAGAGAGAGAGAAAGGACTAAACAAAACGCCCACACACTTGCACTCTGTCTCTGCAATTCAGCACTTGGCTGAGATGGCGAGTAGTTCTGATGCAAGATAGGCCTTTAAGCCAATATAATACTTACTACTTTGCAAAGATCTAAGTGTGCAAATATCATCATTAAAAGGGGGGATAGGTGGTTGTAATGTGAGTGTTAATTTGCTGAATAATAAATGTGGTCAAAAAAAGTGTGTATTGTTTGTCCTCCTGTGCTGTTTTCTTTATTAACCGAGCTGGTTCACAGTGAAATAAAAGCTGCTCACAGGGTACATACACAGCCTCTGTTTGACTACAAACCAAGCCGGAGAGGCATTGCAATAACACCTCCATCACTCACTGATGTAACTTTGCAGTTGAAAGTGTCTACTTGTGAGTGAATCAGTGTAGCAGCACATACCCAGAATAGTCTGGCGTGGGCTAATGGCAGCTAGAGTCAACACGTTAGCTACAGCAGCACAGAAGTGGTAGTGTGCTGTAGTTTCAGCCAACACAACCAGACCACAAAAACTATCTGATCAAAGAAATGTACAGTTGAAATAGAACAACCCACACACATGCCCTATATGTGACAGAAACAAGAGCTGCACACTGAAAAAGAGATCAATAAGATGCTGAAAGGCAAAAAAAGGACCGTTGTAACACATGCAACATACATAGGACCGAAAACACCTCATAAGTCAAGACTATAGCTGTAGTATCGTAATAATTAACAAATGCTACAGACAGCTGCAGTCAACTTTACAAGTATCTGGGCCGAATTCACAAAGAATGAACTGCGGCCGCTGATAGCACCTTGAATTGCACTTCATTTGCACCCGCAGTTTGCTCAGTCTTAACATCCTATTCACAAAGGATATTGCGCTAATGATATACCAGCTGAGTGCAGTTTGCCCCTGATTTCCCCCTGATTGCAATAAGCCACACATGGCAAAGTTTAAATGCTGGCTTTGCGCCAAGAACACCGTGGCAGAACAATGGCAGACTTTGTTTGGCAAAGTACTGAATACTGTATACCCTCATGTAGTGACGTCTGCTGGTGAGTCAGTCTAACAGTGTCGGATGGGTTGAGGCTGTGGATTTGACAAAGTTTGACCACTTTATCACTATTCCCTCTCACTTGTAGCTGTTTTTTCATTATCTTTTCAATTTAATATGAATTATGGAACCGTTTTTGTTCGCGTTTGTTTCCCCCGTTTTGTAAAAGA
Source organism: Epinephelus lanceolatus (assembly GCF_041903045.1). Classification (NCBI taxonomy): domain Eukaryota; kingdom Metazoa; phylum Chordata; class Actinopteri; order Perciformes; family Serranidae; genus Epinephelus; species Epinephelus lanceolatus. The sequence goes on from NC_135737.1 coordinate 33,606,323, forward strand.
AATTATTGAAAGTTGCTTTTGAAGTGTGTGACACAAGTGCGTTTTGAGAACGACCACAGACTGTCACCTGTTCAACGCATCAATATCTTCGGATGCCATTAAAGTAATAATGATTAAATAATAATGTCAAAATATTATTTACAGACTGATTTAACAGATGATCACTGCTGCCACGATCACTGGAAAGTCTGGGTGAGAGGCTTCCACAGAGGAGGGCCCAGTTTGCACCAGCTTTCTAAAGACGCAATTTTTCTGCCAAATATATGCATATTACCTCATTTAAATATGTGCAAATAACACCGGAGCACCGAGACACAATCTGCTTGGCAGTGCAATTAGTGGAGCATTTCACCCTCTGCACGTGCTTTGTGAATTAGACGGTATCTGTTTGCTCCATTTTTACCGGTTTAGCGGCCGCAAAAGCCACACAATCCTTTTGTGAATTCGGCCCTCTGTCTTTATTTTAAAATGTTCAAATAATCATGGGAAACTTGTAACTTGCCTTGTAACACTTCAGAATATTTCCTGTTGGGCTTCCAGCAGACTGACATACTGGTTGTATAAACAATAAATTTAGGATTCTGGATTTAGGCAGAATGCAAATTATAAGCAACCATCTTGTATACAGTTGCATTGAAAGACCAGCTACATTAGCATGATAAAAAAAGATGCAAGTGATTTGGTGACTTTAAGGATTTTAGCCAGACTTTTGAAACACAACACGAAAGTCCAGATTTATAGGTTTTGTTCAAATTTAAATCTGTCAGGTGGTAAAAATAATGACTTTCAAAACAATAACACTGATCTATCGATTTACTATAGTGGTGTTTTTCTCAATAATGTCCAAATCTCATCTTGCGCAGGACGGTCATGGCGTTTTCACCACACACACCAATTTGCAACCAGCTCCATCACAAACCTGTTAGATATCCTCTGGGATTCTTGTTTAAAAGTCAAGAAGTCTAAAACATGTTTTACTTCCTTTATGTCGTGACAATAAGAGCCTGCCAAAATCTTTCCAAATTAAGTCTGACATATTGAATTTAATTTTCCTGCAACCAGACGGCTGTGATACTTGCATTCAGTTTTTGAGCGGGGGCTGACCGTGGCAGTCAACTGTTGAGCCCAAAACAAAAAAAAAAAACATACACACACACACGCATTTTAGCACCATTTTGGAAATAATCTCGACCCATATTAATATTAACACATATCACATAACCATTCATGAGCACTGGACATGTGTGTGTCGATATAAACAGGAAGAAGAGATGGTGAAAAGTAACACCAGAGAGTTCTTCTCTTTGACCAACATGAGGTTTGTTAATGAAAGTAACACGAGTATAAGGCGGTCGAGGTGTCAGAAAACACATTGGTAGTCATTTTGAAGAAAATACGGTAACATATTATCATGGTTCCGGCCGGGAGCATTATCCATCACCAGAGGAAGCCATGGCAACGGGAAAGGAGTACCGGAACAAGAAGGATAAAATCACAAAAGGTGCGTAGACCTAGCTATTATGTTTTGGCTTGACAAGCTGTGACTGCTAAGACCTAATCAGGAAACGAACTTGTGTCTGGTCATCATCATCGTCGTCTAAAAGTCTCTGTTTCACCCGTACAGACGCAAACACAACCCCAGAGTTTTCAAACTAAAACAGGATCAGCAGAATTTTAAAAGCTCTCTGTTTTAGGGGCTCAAAAACGCCAGGCTCCGGAGAAGTATGCATTTTAAAACGAAAACGTTTTTGTGTAGATGGAGTCCCTGGTTTTCGACCAGTTAAAACACGCAGCCTGGACAGAGACTATTATTAAACTGTACTTTCACATGGAAATAATCTTATCTGTATGCAAATCTTAGTCCACATGCAGGTGAATGTTCTGCTTGTTGTGTTGGGGCGCTGAAACATGTGAAAGCGTGCCTCCCCTGAGCCTGAAGTGAGCGGTGCAATCTCATTATCAGCAAGTTTAGTGGCAACTTGCAAGCATGTCTAATTTAAAGACAAAAATTATATTTATTACATTAAATTCAGGATGAGACATGCTATAAGTTGGATGGCAAATTTTTAAACCACATTTGTGAATCATCAAAACATTTAACTTTTGCAAAAAATTACCTGAACTTCTGAGTTAGGATCTACTGGATGAAGGCTAAACCAGTGCTCCTTGCCACTGTATTTACACAGGTCATCCTTCCGGATTGACACCTTGCCTGTAAAGACACAAACACACACACACACACACACACACACACATTAAACTACAACTCGTCCACTCCGATTTGAAAACACACTGCCTTACTGAATGCAACTTACCAACAGGTAGCTCCCTTTGGAAAACGCTCTTGGCATAAACATAGAAGGATAAACACTGAAATGGACGTGGGATCTCAAAGTAGAAGTCCTCTCCGTAGAAAGGGCTGTAAATAAAGGCAGAGGTTTAAATTAGCACACGAGGTTGAATCTAATGTGGAAAAAGGCAGTGTGAGAGAACATGACCAAGAGTGTGTGTAGTAGGTGGCTTAATTTGTGATGAACTGTAGACAGATTAGTGGCTATAGCCCGATTTGAGCCATGACACACATGTCAGCTTAATTAATGATTTGTTAAGACTGACGTTTGACTTCTTGACTGTGTGCAACACCAGCGTTATCTGATTTTAAACGCTTAGCCGAAAACACCTTTTTGAATGTCTCTGTGGTAAATAAAAATAAAATCATTTTGTATAAATTCATAAATTTGTATAAATTCATTTTGTGTTTTATTGAGTCAAAAGTCTTATTCACTTAAAACAAGTCATTTGCTAACAATACAAATAAACCTGCTTAAGATTAGGATGTTTTAATGCGTATGTGAGAACAGGCATCTACACCATGAGCGACAGGAAGACCTCATGATACCAAGATTTCTCTCTGCCCTCTGCATGGGGAAAATGCATTGTACACCGTTATAACTCCTCTTTCAAGTTGAACCTTGACTCCTTGCAGATAACCTGGTCCCACCACATCAACGTCTGCGGCTCAACCAGGTCTGCAGTACTTTGTCATTTATAAGCTGCAAACGGCAGCTACTATTATAAAGTAATGTGAGTGATGTCAACAGTATTAAATGGCTTGAGTGTTGCTGCATGCTACAAACTGTTAGTCACTTCTTGTACTTTATATGTGTCATTTCCTCAGCTACATCTTTGCCGTCCACCTGACCTAATTCTGTACTCTAAAATCCTGTGATCAGTAAATCAACTGCCTCATGTAATGTACAGCTGTTGGGTTATAACGATCATGTACTGTGATACATGGTTGTTTCATGGCCCAGATTATGTAGGAAAAAAACGGACAATCACTGAAATAACTTGGTGTTATCAGCAGACATTATCACATTTGAGCAGAGCTATCATAAGCACAGGATTTGTTAATTTCCTGGGAAATGAACCGTCTGAGCAGAAGGTGGACAACACAGGGTGCCCTTATGACTCATCGAGTTTGTGGGGAATGTTCTCGCTATGTTGTGGGTTTAAATCTGTCACTTTTGCCATCCATTCTCTCGTAAAACTGTCTTGTCATTTCCTTAATATGCAGCTGAACGGTGTACAAACCCCGCAACAATAATCTGTGAAGATGTTTTTGTACAATATTGCTCTACGCTCACCAAATTAAATGGGAAAATTACTAAATGGGATGAGTAAAATATCTGGAATGTGACAAAGATATCTGGAGAGTAAAATAAAAGATTTAGGCAGATAATACAGCTAAAAGCCAACTAAGGAAAGCTTTTATTCTACCAGTGACGGGTCCTTCCACTAGTAACAATAAAAATCCATCCGCTATACCTACTAATACTGTTTAATGTCATATGTGAACTTTCAGTGGAATTATTTTGTGAGGACATCAGGCTGGCAAATTAATGATTCTAAGCAAACTCTATTTAAAAGTGAATACAAGATGTTGTTGAAATTTTTGCACTGAACAGAAATTTGATTATGTAATATTAATAATTAAGCATGTATTTGTTGTCATGATATTTATCAATATCATGAAAATATTCTTTAGGGTTTCTACATTTTTTCATGAGTAAAATTCAAGCACTTTTCAAGCACTTTCAAGGTGTATTTCCAGCACCTTACACCTGTGGTAAATTACACATTTATATACAATATATACACTTAGTGGCCACTTTATTAGGTACACCTGGGTACTCGATACCTCTCAGGTACTGACCAAAAAAACTCCAAGTGGTACTGAAACTGCTCCAGTCAAATGATACCTGGATTTGATCGTTTTATACCCAGATCTAGAAAAAATACTATTTATATGTTATATTTTTGTATCTTGTGTTGCTCTCAGACAGTCACTACAAGCGCAATTTAACGTGACATGTGATTGGCTCACTACTGTAGCAGCTACCACCCATATAGTCTGTGGTGTGGTGAAATTGAGCATGGCGTATTTATAGAGTTGGAAGTTCAGCGTGCCAAGATGCCACCAAAACATTTAAAAGTACGGCTATACTACATGCCTGTGGTGTCTGGTGGCATCTTACGTAACTGAATGCTTCAATTTACGTGATGGGTATCGAAAAAAGTAGTCTATTGGCATGGGTACCACTTTAAAAGGTATTGGTACCCAGCCCTAGGTACACCTGTGCAATCTAGTCGTACAATCTGACTAATTTTATTTCTATATCTAAAAGCAAATTATTCCACCAGATAGTAATTTATTCTGAAAGTAATAATTTCAAGCCCTTACGAGCACTTTATTTAAACTCCAAGCACTTTTTACATCTTGGAAATACTACAGTAAAATTCAGCTGATTTCAAGGATGATTCTTATCAATACTGTGTTCAGCAATATCATCAAGCCCTAGCGAAAGGTCGGGTACAACCTACATTACCACCTACAAATTTGGGGTTTCCAGTCTACCCGACACCTGCATGACTTTAAACTGTGGGAAGAAATATGGAAGAAACCCATGCAGACACGAGGAGAACATACACACCTCTATTATTAAAACAGCATGTGCTACAATAACGTATGGCTCAGCAGCAAAGTGTTTAAATCTCTTGGGTTCAGCTTGGGACCTACTGCCCTGTAGGAGCTGGCACATACACAGAGGGCTCAAGCATCTGTGCCACTCCGTCCTGCCAACATGACTACCTCACGACCAACACCGCGAGGTAGACAGCTTGATCTGACACAGCCAATTGTAGGTTAAGCACTACCTCGACATACGTGCTGCCAGCAGATGGACCACCTGTCCCAAACAGACTGAACAGTACTTACACAGTTGTACTGGATTAACTGCTCATATGTTCAAGTCCGACTGCAATCCCTGTCTTTAAAATGTATTTTACGAATCACCTTCGGCCAGTTCAGTTGACGTTTGAGGGCATAAATTAAACATTAATGTAGCTTCATATTACAGAGTTTTCCTGCTGGGGATCAATAAAGGTGCATCTTAAAGTAATGGGCAGCTGGCATATAAACAACTTGGTAGACACTTGTGTGATGTGTGTCAACCAGTTTAAAAGAAGAACTTGAAGGAGTGCCAGTCAGACATGTCTGTCAAACATTACTGGAGTTTATGGCTCATGTGCCTTAATGAATTATACTTTACAATTCCACTTCAGTTTTTAAAAGAAAATCAATGGGGACCTGGAAATTAGCCTTGTAAACACACATATCTGTGTAAATATTTACTCCTAGTATTGAGCTAACCTGGCCCTGTAACTTGTAAATCCCCGCACTGATGCCTCCCTCTACCATTTATACATCTTGGACGGTGATACATCTTGCCTGACACTTCCGCACTGGGTTTGGCCAACAGATCCAGTGTACACCCACACATCCTCCTCAACATCACATGGATTTAAGCACTTGTAACCTTCCTATTCAACACACACTCAAACGTACACCCACTATACTACCGTCCTTTCTTTTGTCACCCTTGCTTCTAAATAACATGAGAATGCTCGGTAGCTCCACTTGACCACAACTGTGTGAACATGACTGCTTTATCCAAGGGATTAGCTGCAATTAGAGCTTCCACACAGCCTTTAAACCAATAGAAACAGGAGCCCATGCAACAGGCATGAGTCAAGCGTCATGAAATAAATTACAAGGAAAAAAAACAAAAAAAACACAGCGGGCAAAATCTGAGTGATTATTGAGATGTGCTAAACAGAGGCTAAGGTAGTTGAGAGTGACACAGAGAGAAAGGCAGGGGAGAGCGTGGGAGGACACACTTCCTCAGAGACTGTAAAATCCTTTTGAACGGCACCGAAATCAGGAGAGGGAGGGAAAAAAAACGAGCTGTTGTGAAATACCTCGAGAAGGCAGGCCCATGTTTACAGTGAGATGTGCAATGATGTAGCTAGAAACCGAAAAAGGTTTCCTGGTGCCCATCTCCCACACCTTTCTCTGAACCGCATAGCTTTTGGTAAAATAGCTCATTTCAATCTGAATCACTTCATGTTTCCCAGCTACAATGGTACCCTGCACACATACAGCTCTGAGTCACTTATTAACAGTTTGTAAGATGTAATCAAGTGACTGAATTTCAAACCGGACATTTCTCACATGATCAGCCTGCAACAAACAGAAACCGTCCGGAGTTTAGCATAACTGCTTCCACATGAGAGATTTTCTCAACATGTTATTTCTGTTTTCTTTTAGCTTTGCTTTGACTTCAGGCCTTAACACACTGTAAATTACACAAAGAATAACAACAGCCAGGAGTAATATAATCAATCCATATGAGCATGAATTAATCATCATCGTTCCTGAAACAAAATGTTGCACATTATCTTGGTATTTGTTTCTGTAACAAGAGATATGGGATACATTTACAGGAAAAACCCAGTGTTAGGTGGGGTTATCTTGCTCTTTCCTCGCCCTATCAAACAGATTCACATCTTCCTACATTCAAATGAATAAAGCTGAAATACATGATTATTTCCATAAATTGAGAAATGACAAATGACATCTGAAGTTCCAGCCGATAAACAGTCAACAACTACAAAGCTTTTGATACACATTACACAGTATAATATATATGGGACTGGATTGTAAATGACACATCCGATACCTCAGAGAAGGTTCACTGCTCAAAAATGAACTCTAAGAAGACAATGACACAAATAACACACCGAACCCGAAACTTGTCCCGCATATAAACAGAGGTATGTTTGGATTTCTTGTATAGCCAACACAACTTGCTATAGATGAGGTGTGCAATGACTTGACATGACAAAACCCAAGACACCGAAACACTGTACACAATCATTTCTCCTCCTTCTGAGTCACTCTGAGCTCTGAGTATCACACTGTCTGGGAAACAAACCATTGAATACTTTAATTCCACTCATAATATTCAACTACACTATTGGTGTGGACCTGATGTAAATTATAAGCGTGTGAATGTACACTTCATACTTTTAAAAAACCTCTACTATTTTGTACTAGCCAGATAGATTTTAATATCTTACTGCCATCTTTTTTACTTCTCTTTATTTGCCAAATAAAGTAGTATTTAGTTTGCCATAGGGTTGGGAAATACATTGATAATATACTGATACTGTGATATTTGAAAAGACACTGGACACTACATTTTCTCTGCTTCATTAATTATATCATTGTTGTCGCACAATTAAAAAATGTCGTATCAACGGTGGCTGGTGGACCATCCACAACAAATACCAACATGCATATTTGTGATAAATACATGATATTATACTAAAGGTATTTTCCCTAAATTTATAAATAATGTTACAAAGTACTGTGTGGCTGTTTGTGTTGTGATGCTCTGCTAAGAATAAACATATTAACATTGTACTGGCAGATGGACAAGGTGAGTGAGAGCAGCACGACTGCAACCTGCAAATGCAAGTAATTCTGTAAATTTGTTTTACCAGTCAGTCATGTAATAACTTGTGAATTTAAGGTGTAACGATACACATAATGCCATTATGGCACAAATCACGGCTTGTACTGAGCAGGCTCGCTAACATTAGCTAGCGTTAGCCTTCTTTTTAAGCCTACAGTAATGTTAAACACGAGAGAAAATCAACTGCAAGTTAATTTTACTCTCTTCAGGATAGACAACTACACATTAGATGCACAGTTTATTACATGGCTAAGAAACTGGTAAAACAAACTTCAACATGTCATCATAAGTTAAACATGTACAACAGGTTGCAATCGAACTCTCTCCTCTCAATCATCCCTGTATCTGTCACATGCAGTCCGTCCACACCTTCAGCGTGATGCAGGATGGGGTTTTGCGCTTGGTTAGTGATCATCAGTTGTACACTACTTTTCACTATGCATTGTGGGATACTTTGAGTCCACTATATAGGGTATAATAATTCCCACTATACATTCAGACAGCTCCACAATATGACTATATGGGAAGTGATTTCAGACATAACCATCATCATAGATTTTTGATTTCATAATATCATGAATGTTGTCTTTTCCTGGTTTTGAAGGCTGTGACAAAGTAAAGTGATGTAACTCTTGGGAACTCACTGAACTGTTCTAGCTGCTCGATTATTTTCCTTTTACCACTCTGTCATCATGTGCACATTACTGATGATCATTTATTAAATATCTCATCGTATAAATATTCTGTGAAAGCAACAATAGCGAACCCTTCAATATCGATAGAGGTATTTAGTCAAAAACACTGTGATACTGACTTTACTCTATATCGCCAAAGCCCTCGTTTGCCAAACTACCATCCAGCTACTACTTTTAAGAAAGATATGAAAGGCTCACCATCAGAGCAAATAATAAATAGAGTGGCTTTGCTACATTAAAATTAAAATATATACACCTTTAATACTGTTTAGACACTGACCACCACCTTGAAAGAGAAATTTTGCACATCCTTATCATGATGCAATTTCATGTAACCAAAGTATACATGGTGTAACTTGGTATTTATGAAATGTAATAAAAGTGTAATGTTTTAAAGTTGACCGTTTGCTGCATTGTTAACATAACCAACACCTTCCTGTGCAGTAACAGCTATTAAACTGCAGCACCAACTGGAAATAACACAGGGAGAGGACGCAGGGGTAATCTGGCTTACCTGACGCTTTTGTCAAACACCTTGGTGCGGAACACCTCCTCCTGATCCAGACTTATGGTGCAAAAGGTGCAGAGATCCCTTTGTCGGTTTGGACCTGAGACAGGACCTAGGTTCTTAGCTTCACCTGCAGCACAAAGAGAAGAACATCATTACTATCTCAACTAGCATCAAAACAACAGCAGTCTTTCCCAATTTAAAGTACAATTCAGTACGTGTACATTGTCTTTGACACATCTTTCTCTATACCTCCTTCCAGTGTACAATTTAATTTTACTGCTCGACTGAAACGTGAACTAAATGACATGTTAACAAACCTTTAAAAGATTCTGAAAACATGGGCATCTAATAAGTCTCAAATCTTGTGAAAAAGAATTACTCTGCTAATCTGTTGTAATACACAAATGACAAGCCTGGAGTTAAGCTAAAAATGTTTTGGTTTTTTTTTAAGTTCCTGCTGCTAATGTTCATCAAAAAAGGAAAGGAAATGTCCTGTTATGACAGTAAAGGTTACATACAATGAAGCTGACTCAGTACAAGCTAATCTTAATCAATAAACGCACATGTGATTGCAATCATACACAGTTCACTTTTACATCCTCATGTTCGTATGGGGACATTGGCTCTTGCCAGTTGTTTGGGCAAGCTGCAGAGCGGATGTAGCTGAAGTAGACTTGAGGCTCATATGTGGTTAAAAACATGAAACACTGACTTCCTCAGGATAACCAATGACGATGGTACAGCGCTGATTCACAAATGACAAACACCTTTGTAACAAACACCACATGCGCACACTTCCATTACATTGCAGGCAGGCCCAGAATACATGCCATGTGGTTTTGTGCAACACATACATAAAAAAAATGCCCCAAATCAAAGCCAGATAAGTTTCACTTGAACTGTCAGAGCAGCTAAATGGCAGTCACTCAAACACAGCACTATCAATAACCTCACAATGGATCCCATTTAAACCTGTGGATTACAAGGGCAGTAGTCTAAAGTGGTCCTCTAGCTTTGGACAGGTACCATAAGCCCAGGTGAAGACCTAATTAAGAAAAGCCACTGGTGAGATCAGCTTTTTAACAGGCTATTAATAATTGTGTATGGCTAATCTTAGGAACAGCTAGTAAAAACAGCCAAGTTGTCACTAAGCTTGGACCAGGATGACCTGGTGGGAGTAGAGCGCACAAGCACATATGCACGCAGATACAAACATATACAGTGGGCCAACCTACCCTACTACCATGTCTTCTCAATAACATTTCAATGAAGCATGTCACCCTGTGAAAACCATGACTGAAAGGTCAGAAAGTACACCTTAACAACACCTTACTAAGCTTCATACTGTTGAGTCAACTGGCCTTTTCCTGATTTTAATCTGAAAATGAAGCAAACAAGGGCATAAATCAAAGTATAATGGCCATCTAAAACCTGCTGTGACAATACATCTTTACAGAATGCCACCTCAATTGATGTAGGCTAAAGGAAAAATGACAAAGTGTGAACGAGGAAGAATGGAGTTTCGTAAGACTGCAAAGTGAGTTACATGCCACGATAGTTCCTCTATTTTGTTCTGCTTACTGTTTTCTCATTAATTCATAGTAGTGAAACTGACATTTGTCTTTTTATTGTGTCCCTATGCACACAGGCCTCACATACTAGTTAGCCTGTATTCACCTTACAGTAAACATGTACAGTAAGGTCAGACTTTGAGGCAGTCATTAGCTCGTCATGATATGGGCTACGCCTATTTTAGAAACAGAAGATGTTGCCCAAGCACATATTCAAATGATGCTCACACACATGTTACATATTAAAAATAATAATAACAATCAGTGGGATTATTCAAGAAAAACTCTGCTCTAAACTGACCACACTGTATTTAACTTTCCCCGCTGAGATCAAGCAATACCACTGGGGCAAATTAAATCCCAACCATAATCAATTACCTCAAACACCAATACAAGGAGGATGGTGCAGACTAATGGATGTGTGTTAATACTAATGGTTGTGTGTTAATCTGCTGCAGCATATCTGTGAGTAAAAGTACATAATGGGAACCAGTACAGCTTGAGTAATCTGAATCTCTAAACGCTGGTAATGGCTGAATCTTTTGAAGAGCAGCCACACACATCTTGAAGTTGAATAATTTGGCAAAAGAAAGGAAAAATACACATTCAAGCAGGCGCACAGGCTCCTGGCAGGTACTCCACCGAGGATCAGCCAAGCCTGTGCGGGAGGATGAGGAAACTGGCCTGTGAAGTATTTGACATTAAAGCCAACGTTTCCGATTTGGACTCTTATCACATGCATGACTAGTGTATTACTATACTATGGCTGCAGGCAAGGCAGCTAACTCATTCCTACAGATGCTTTAATCATTCATGGAGTGTTAAATGATGAGACATGATAATTGCATTTAATTGATTCTTGATTAATGCCTCAGCAGGCAGGTCAGAGAGCAAACAGTGAGGATTTAGAGACCTGCTGAAAGGACTTGAAGTCATCACCCATCAGTCAACATAGCACTGTGACATAATGTGCAATGATTGGCATTGGTTAGCAAGATATAACGTTAGGTTGGGTGCCAATGCTAACGTTTAACTCCATAGAGTAAATGCTGCTTGACGCCTTATTTAAAATGCGTTTGTGTTGTCGCTGAAAATATGGATATTACCTAACATTAGCTAAGTTACCCGACTGTCAGATGCCTGCAGGACTAACGTTATAGCTGATAGGGTTAACGTTAGTGACTGAAGCGGTTGGTAGTAGCTAGCCTACTTTGCCACCATCGCTACCTTAGCTTACAGGGCACACGAAACGCCCAAATTTTAAAAACTTCAACATTTCTAACACACGTAAAACACCCAGTATGCCAGACCAGGCTAAGTGGCGGCCGCGGAGCCCTGCTCGATGAATGAAATCATTCACAACAAGCTGCTAGCCGCAGCTAGCATGCTAGGCTAACTTGACGTTAGGCACCAGCCAGCAGCCCGACCAGATGAACTGGCTGCCGCTGCCTCCACACTGTCGACTGTTGATGGCACTGGCACGCCGCGCCCCTCCGGCTTCCCCTCTCGCCGCTCGCCTGTTACACCGACCTCTCTCCCCCCCTGTGAGAGACGGAAAACATCGGCTCGCCAGTGAGACTTACATATTTTACCCCTCAGGCTCTGTAAAATCCGAATCTTCGCGTCGTCCTCTTCCGCCATGGTGAGAGCTGACTGTTGTCGCTGCTCCGGTGCATTCAGCGCTGGTTTATCATATCCGTTTATGAATGCAAGCAGAGTGGAGGAAAGCCAGCCCCACTGCCGCGTCACGTCAGGTCCCGTACACACTGGTGCCTCAAAACGTTTGGAGAAACACCGAGCTTCCTCAAAAGTCGAGTCTTACTTTGGGTAGCGCTTCAGTCTGAAGATGGTAGGAGCCTTTACAGGGGGATTGAAAGTCTCTCCGCTCTGCTGCTCATTATGCAAGGACGGAGAACTGATACTTTGACTTGTGGGGCTAGTTAGCTTAGCGAGCTAATCTACTTTACACACCAGTGCATTAGGTTAACCCTGTGTGACATGCCTGGGTCACACACATGGAAGTTTGTCATCAAATTTCTGAGGTTTTAGGAGTGGTGAGGACATTTTCAAATTAAAAGATTGTGCAGAAAGAAATCCACAATGCTCTAATATATACATTAATTAAAATAAATGTACAAAAATAACATTAAGATGGAGACTGACCTGCTTATAATTCACACAAACATCACAGCTAGCTACTCTTATATGTGTCTGGCACTGTTAGAAAAGTTAGCCGGCCAATAACCAATAGCCAATTTAGAATTCAACAATAGAGTAAGTTAAGTGACTCTCAAACTATATAGTTAAGAAACAGCAGTTTACTACTAGCTGTGGTATCATGTTACCAGTAAATGATGTCAGTATGCATTGAAATAACAGTAGTTTCATACATTTCTGTAAAGCACATCCAGTAATGTTTTACTTTCAATATCGTTTTCATTGAACAGATTCTTATACACGACCGAGGTTGTGTTTTACCTGGGTTACAGATTTTAGCAGGATAATTTATTGAAAAATGATGTCATCATTGAATGAATGCCCATTTCATAATAAGATGGCCATTTATTTTATTCCGTTATCTGCTTTGGATGAAAACATGACAGACATCTTGTGTTCTCTTCCTCTTTCCAGGCGATGGTGCTTGAGGTTTGGTGAAAACAATGGTCTGATCCTCAGCGTTGGTGGAAGCAGGGAGCCTGAAAGGGCAGTCAGGTATGCATTATAACTTTCAATTTCTATGTATCATCTCCTGTAAACAGGTAGCTCACACAGGGCTGGCTGATATGGAGAAAAACAAATATGATTTTTGTGGGACCAAATGCCTCAATATATATACATACACCGATCGGCCAAAACATTAAAACCACTGGTGGGTGAAGTGAATGACATTGATCATCTTGTTACAGTTAAATGTTCTGCTGGGAACCCATTGGTCCTGGCATTCATGTGGATGCTACTTGATGCACTCCACCCACCCAAACACTGTTGCAGACCAAGTAAACCCCCTCATGGCACAGCACTTGTCAATGGCAGTGGCCCTCCAGCAGGACAACGCACCGTGCCACACCACAAAAACTGTCCCAAGGAACAGGACAAAGAGCTCAAGGCATCAACTTTGCCTCCAAATACCCTAGATCCCAATCTGATTGAACATTTGAAAGACATGCTGGTACCCCAGAGGTACCCCCGATCCACGGTCCTTGGACCAGAGTTGGATCTGATCTGTCAAGACACGGACACAGGACCTCTGGAGGGTGTCCTTTGGTATCTGGCATCGGGGCATTACCATCAGATTTATAAGTCCTGTGGGTTGTGAGGTGGGATACCAGCACGTCCTTCAGAGGTTTGATGGTTTAGGATCTGGGGAATTTGGAGGCCTGGTCTACACTTTGAGCTCTTTGTCACGGTTCTCGGGCCATTCCTGAGCAGGTTTTAAGGTGTGGCATGGCGCATTGTTCTGCTGGGGGGCCACTGCTACTGGGGAGTTCTGTTCTGGAATGCACTGGTGTTTAGGTGGATGGAACATGTCAGGTGGCATCCACATGACTGTCAGAACCCAAGGTTTCCCAACAGAACATTGCACTGTAACAAGATGATCAATGTTGTTCACTTCACCTGTCAGTGGTGTAAATGTTTGGGCTGATCAGTGTATGTTGTGACAGTATTGTAGAGCTGACTATTGGTGCTTTCACAAAATATCTACACAATAAGATTTTTGGTAAATAATCATCAGTAAAGTGTATATAATGTCTAAGTGGGTAAACACAAATCATAGAACAGTGAGAACAGCTTGGTAAGTTTAGAAAATTACATCACTCTACTGTACTGCAGCCATTAAAACTAGAAAAGGGCAACAGTCGTGACATTACAATGTCCAAAATATAAGATGATATATAACATGATATAATGCCCAGCCCTAAGCTCACACTAATTCACAACACCTACATATTAATAACATCTAATTCATCTTTAAAACTGCACATTGGGCCACATGCAGCAACATTCTCTTAAATTTCTCTTATATTTTTGTTAAGAGGAAATATAAGAGAAGTTGACTCCAGATGCATCAAACATTCTTAGTTATCTAAATCTGCTCTTACCCAGGTGTCCTGAATGATGAATCCCACTTGATCATCGAGTAACCTATTGGTATAGGTAAGCTGTAGTGAAATTGACACACTGTTGAATAAAGTAAATGTGATTTTCCATAGTTTCAGTTCTGGTGTTACAGGAAAATCAAAATCCCAGAAACAACAAAACATGTCAGCAGCAGTGGAGGAAATATTCTGATCCTTTACCTAGGTAAAAGTACTAATACGACAATATCAAAATATTCAGTTACTAGTAAAAACCTTGCATTTAAGCAAAAGTATGTAAGTACAATCAGGAAAATGTATTTACATATTCAAAAGCAAAAGTACTCCTGCAGAAAAGTTTAAATAAATTTAATAAATTAAAAACACTTAAACAAAATAACAGGAAAAACAACAAGTCCTCGTGATTGAAAAGCAAGATCCATGAAATGTTTTGCATGAAAGAATGACAAAATGTTTGACAGTTAATTTTCTAATCAATCGAATAATCATGTCAGCTGCTTTTTATTTTCAATATTTGGTTTACGCACAAAAATCTTAATTTGTAAAGTAACTAAAGTAATCATATAGAAGTGGAGTAAAAGGTACAGTAATTCCCTCTGAAATGTGGTGGAGTCGAGGTACAAAGTGGCATGAGATTAAAACACTCAAGTATAAGTACCTCAAATATATATTTTATTACAGTACTTGAGTAAATGCACTTAGTTACATTCCAGTAGTGGTCAGCAGAGAGACACACACTAACACTGAGTATAATAGTATTTCTTTAGCCCTGAAATTTGTTAATCCAATTATTTTTATAACCCTGAAACTCAATAATCTAAATGTGATTAAATGATATTTGTATGAATGTTCCTCAGATTTAACACAGACCACAGTGCACAACTTGTGGACTTTGAAAACAAGATGTTCTTTGCAAGAGTGCCGTCGTAAAATTTTCTCTTACCTAAGAGCAAAAATAAGAAAACACTGGTAAATCCCCAAAGTCAGTGAGACCTAACAAAATAAGAACAAATTGTGGCTACTAACAGCGTTAAGAGAAAATTTGTTCATGTGTCATTTCTTGCGTGAGGTCCAGTGTCATACTGGACAAAATTATCCGCTGTTCACCATCAAGGTTTTGTGATATTCATCTTTAGTCAGATCAGGATTTTTACTTTAGTTATAGCGATATCAAGCAAATCTTTTTATTTGAAATCTCTTATTTAATGAGACCAGTAATACCTTTCTGAAGTGTTTTACTTACAGCACCAAAATATATAAAAACGAGTGATCATTATATCAAGTCCATGTCGGATTTGTATCTCTTGTTAAAGTACAGTAGTAGCTTTTGTACAATATAGTGAACTTGTGCATATGTTCCTCACTATACTACTACGATATAAAGATATCAGCTTCTACCGTCACACAGAAGACTGAGAGTCTAACAGGCTCGATTGAACAGGGTGAGGAACTCTTGTTTCTCAGTCTGTCAACCTGTTAAATCGGTGTATGGCTTCAAAGTAGCCCCAGTGTACCTGGGTCAAACACTGAATGTAACTGGAATGACTGATTTGTTTTTAATGTCTGATGTGATTTGTAGCATTTGTAGTAGGGTTTTTTCTTAGGTTAAATTATGTTGTAATTTTTAATCTTTTGTGTATCTATTTGAAACAGTTGACGCCCTGGGACACGAGAAAAAATTGAATTTTCTTGTAGTACAATGGCTCCTGATGCCATTAGCTCGTCTTACAGGTTATGAATGGAAAATAATTGAAACTGCTGTTCACATTTAATCTGGAATTGTTATCATCAGTGTTTCCAATTCGTAATCGTCCTTTATTAAATGAGTGAAAAATGATGCCTCTATGGCATAATCAGTGTGTTACGCTGTGCCTTACACCTCAAACTTATGATCCATCGGTTACATCACAAGTCCAGTCTTAGAAAGAGGCAAGGAATTTAGACTCTAAAATACAGATGCAGTTTGTGTGGAAGAACGAGGGAATGAACTTCTCAGATGGGCTCCAGGTCCCTGAAGGATCGGGAGGAGCAGATGACCTCCATGTGGCTTTATATTTAGGAAATTGTTTGCTGTGGAGCAGGTTTTGTACCAATGTGACTGTTTGAATTCTACTTTTTTCCCACTCCTCATTTTAGGGTTTGTGTAACTGTTCCCTTCCCATCAATATCAGAGAGTCAGTGAGTGTGCTTATCAGTCAGAGGTCACTGGATACTGTCATGGTCATGTGTTTGCTTGATCTCTAGCTAGGTCAAAGGAGGACAGGATCTAAGTGTTTAGAATATCAACAACATTTATTTAAATAGTTTTACATGTTTTATACATATTAAACACACAAAAGTAGTACCTTTAATCTCAAGGGTGCCATTTGTTAATTAGAAATTAGACTTATATGGTGCTTAGAACTGAAACTGAATTATCAAAGTATTTAACCAACAGATTAGCATAGTCTAACTATAAAGTGCAACTCACATAGCCAGTTAACTGAACGTGAGATTCAGAAATGTGACAGTTGTAAAATTCATAGTTTTCCAGTTTTTCCCAGACGTATATTAAAAAGTGAAGATGTAACCACACAAGGCAGCTTTTCAGTCGTCCATCACATCCTACCCCTGCTCTGAAATAGCTTGCATGTCACTGAGTCTGCCATAAATGCATAGACAATGGACATAGTACAGTCTGTGTCAGAAGGTCCTGTATTATGCAAACAAAAAAGTCTCCTACAAAGGTGAAAAATTTCAAAATGTTGAGTTTAGGAGGGAAGAAATTACAGCCTGCACTGATGTTAGATCCTCTTGTTTAGCGTCCACTCAAAACATTTTATTGAGCTCAGCTGCAAAGACAACACCCTTACATTTCCTAACCAAAAACAGAGGCTTGAAGTCAAGTTTCATTCACTTTCTCTTTTCCCTATTGCTGTCCACTGTCCTCAAAGATCTCTAAAAAAATGGCTCTTCTTTGCACATCCATTTCTCTGGCTTGTGTATAGAAATGTGTGTACTTTTCGTTTCAGAATCATTTCTTCCAAAGAGTTTAAAAGACTTGTCGCGGTCATTGTGACTGGTTGTTCTTGGCCCTGTCAAAATGTCCCTGTTGCTATCACTGTCTCTGTCACAGGCCTGCTTCTTTGAGATGAGATGCATAGAGTGCTGTGCACCAATCCTTTTTTTCGCCATTTTATGTTTCAGCTTTGAGGACGTCATGGAAAACAACGAGTCAGTGCAGGGCGATAATGGACTTTTAATGTTGGAATATGACATGTCTTGGTAGGCAGCTAAAGACATGAAGTCAGCTGTGTCCTCGATTTTAGGCTTCATTTTATCAATGGAAAGATGTGCTTCATCCACTCTTTCACTTTTTATGCCAGTGCCTCCTTGATTGTCTCCGTCTTCAGTTTTGATGGTGTCTTGTTTATTGACGTCACTCAGGTGTGCTGAGTATTTAGAACATGGTGTGAAGTTGTCAGAGTTATATCCTTCCTCGTTTGCTTCCTGGTGTTTTTTCTCATGGCTTCTCTTGGTAGCAAGGTAGAGAAACCTCTGGGGACAGAAGGAGCAGCGATACTTCTTCTCTGGGTTGGGGCTCCGGGGTGTGTTATCAAAGCAGGAGCCATTTTCCATACAGCTGTTACAGATGTAATCACCACCAGCAGGTGCCTCACCGGGAGGACCTTGTTTACCACAGGTCCTGCAGAAACATGGGTGGGAACCAGTAACATGAGCTTTCAGGCCCGTCTCTGTGATAAAAGAGCTGTCACAGATGTCACAGTTGTAGGTGGCCCTCGGGCTGGAGTTCCTGCTGAGGCTACGTTTCACCTCTCCACTACCACCTGACACGCTCTCCTCTGTCAGCCAACTACTTTTATCAAGGTGGGCCTCACCAGCAGCAGTTCTATCTGCAGATACATCAGGATAACCGCGAAACAAAGCCTTTCTGTGCTTGAATCTCAACTTCTTCCTTTTCTTTTTAGCTTTGTAAGAATAGTAGGGACGCCAAAGCATATCAGCTGTGTCACAGTCATTGGGATCATCGTATGTCTCTGGTTCTGTGGCGGCAGTGACTTCTGGTCTGAGGCGGAGCCTGGGGCTCTCTGAGTCTTCTCTTATTGGAGGGCACTGACTTGGGCTCTCCTCCTCTCTCCATTCTCTGATTCTCCTTTTCTTTCTTGGGAAGAGCTTAGATCCTTTGATTCGGCGGCGAATGATAGCTTCATTTCCTATTTTCACTGTTATCTGACAGAGTGGCATGGCAGCTCCATCCACCGATGGACCCGGGCATGCAGGTTTGGCGATATATGTTTCTGTCTTTGCTCCCACATCTTTACCGCGTGCCAGATTCTCAGTGCTTGATTGAAGTAGCTCCTTGGTCATATCCTCAACTCTTTTTGCAGAAGCTGATAGCTCACCTAACTTTTTAACCGTGTTCAGAGAGTTAAAGAATGGCATGTTATGACTGATGTGCTCTGAGTTACTCAGTACTGGAGGATCATCTTTGTAACCCACTGCAGGAGAGTCAGGTTGCAAAGAAAAGCTACTGCTGTAATCAGTGAAGGTTGAATCTCTGTTGTCAGCCTCTTTTCTTGTGCCTCTCTGAATTTCCAATTCACTGTTCAGACTTTGGTCAACATGTTGGTCACATGGCTTGTCAAAGCTGATGCGAGGCATGACAGGTGCCACCATCTTTGTGGTTGCCATGAATGTGAGAGGGAATGAAACGTTATCATGGTGGCTGATCAGACCGTTTTCTTCAAATGGAGGGATAAGAGAGTTGCTGTCTGGTGGGGCTTCGTCGCCTCTTTCAGCACTCTCTGAGTACGTCTGACTGTACGTCTTGTATTGCCTCTTTCTGAACTTCATAGGCAGAAGCCTGTAGAGTTTGATTGGATAAACACTGGCTTTCAGACCACCATTGGCGGATTTTTTCTTAACAGCTAGACTGGGATCAATGCCGTGAAAAGACTTCTGATGGTTCTTTAAGATATAATATGTCATGAATGTCTCCAGGCAGAAAATGCACTGATAGCGGCGTTCACCCGTGTGCCAGATTTCATGCTTCGTACGGTACTCTGCCAAAGCAAACACTTTATTACAGTAGTGGCAGGGATATGCTCTCTGCCAGGAATGTACATTCTCATGCCGCTTTAGACTGGATAGGGTGACGTAGACCCGTTTACACACACTGCAGTTGTATCTCCTCTGACCGCCACCAGGCCTCACTGCTTTCTCAACCTGTGGAGGCTCTGATTGGTCCACTTGAAGGGGCTCTGGGGTGTAAGGGCTGGAGAGGTCAGCAGAAGGAAGCTGTGTCATGTCGCTCTCTGTGTTTGGCATGTCATCTGAATGGAGTTCCACGTCTTTGGTTGATATGTCAGTAGCATGCAGTTTGGGTGGACCCCTTACAGCTTTGGGACAGACTTGCTCATGGTTGCGCAGCCGTTTGAGGTGAATAAACTTTCTGTGACAAAACTTGCAAAACAAATGACTAACAAAGCGCTTTTTATGTACCTCTGAGTGAATGGTGAGAAGAGCTTTATTTGTGAATATCTCCGGACAGTGGTCACATCCATAGATTGAAATGCTGTCCTCTGTGTGAGGGGAAAGGGTTGGTGGACCTAACTCCATTAGGGCATTGTCAGTGGCTACAGGTAGCCCTGGGTCTATTCTTTTTTGTGTTTCTGCCTCTGAAAAAAGCGGAGGTGGTGTCATGACTGCAACAGGTGCTGCAGAAACATCATCAGCTAATGTGGGGGTTACTGTATTTGGTTTATCTGCTTGTGGTTCAGCTGGTGTTGGAAGTATACTTCGACACAAAGTGCCTCGCAGCCTGTGGCGCTTTTTGAGCGGGCCTGCGTTCCTGTAACTGAGTTGCTTTGGCTGAGATATTGCTGGCTTACAGACCTTCCTGTTGTCCCACTGACTGCTGTCTTTGCCTTCAGTAGATTTGCTTACTGCATATGAGTGCTCAGAGAGGGCTTGGGTTGTCTCATTGTTCCCATTGAGGCAGGAGGTCGTGGGGCAACTTGATGGGAGTTGTCCCACATCTGGTGACTGCCTCTCCCCATTGGTTTGAGCCAGAGGGGTGAAGAGATTGTTCCCAGGACACACTTCAGTGATAGAGAAGGCATTGGTGATGCGTGGCCCTCTGTCTATGTCCTCAGGCCTGGGAGCTTCCTTCTTGGTTTTCTTAGACACTGGGGCTGTGCTGGAGTCTGTGGGTTTAACACATTCATCCTGCTTCTCTTGCTCTGCAAGCTTCTCTAAAAAAGGAATTCCCAGTCTTTTTCCAGCTGCCACCAGACCCCCTGTGTCCTCTGTGCCAGGTGACGTCACCTTTGAGCAGTAGATGAAGTTGAGGATACTGGCAAACACCTCAGACTTCAGGTCCATCAGCTCCAGCACCTGGCTCGAGCTCCACGTGTCAGGAGTTGTCAGAGCGTTCCTGAAGTACCCGCTGCAGGCCGCCAGGATGTTCTTGTGGGCCCGAAACTTAACATCCTCCACCACAATGGTGACATCACAGAAGAGACCTTGCGAACGCTGCTCATTGAGCTTGCTAAGCACAGTGTGAGGGTGGGCACTATCCATCAGGTTCTAACAGCACAGGGACACCACAGTCATCTAAAAAAACAAAAACAAGAGAGAAGAAATAATTACACCCGATTATTACAAAATGGTGGATCTGCTTTAATACTGTTTAAAAAAAAATGAAGAGGATGTGTGTACATTTTGTATTTGTGATATTTTAGCTGTTCTAGTGTTTCAACAGTAGATGGCAATAATGTCCTGACAGATGAGCTGCAGTGCCAACAGTCTGGTCAACAGTTGTGGTGACTCAAGCTATCATAATCTCCATCCCTCTTCTTCTTCTGTCTAAAGTCTCTTCTGTTCTTTTTATATTAGCATTCTTGTTTCTCCTGTGTAGGAGAGATCTTTCATCTCTTCTAAAGGGTAAATGACACATTTTAATGAGCCTTTCTCTTGTCTGATTATTGTAGGAAAGACCTCACTGAGGAAATACTGTCATAAAAACACTTGTTTTTGTCATTTGTTTTGATATTTCATTAACAGTGCACTGGAAACCATTTGTCAGTGCTAAGATGTGGGGCAATGATTGTTTTTAGCAGTGGGTTTATCTCTGTTGATACTGTCAACACACCTTCAAGCAAGACATTGAACTCCTGAATGCTGCAGTGGAGCTGCTCAGTGGCCTCGGGGCTGCACTGAAACACCGAAGTGGGAGTGTGACATGCAGCTAATTAGAAATACTGCAGGAATTAATTTTTAGTCAAAGCACATGAATAGAAATATGTGAATTTGGAGTTGTACTGTGACGATTTGAAGATAGTGATTCAAAAAGTCTTGGATATAGTGACTGAATGATCAACATTCTTATTTACTTGCAGCGTTTTGTCCACCCATTGATTTAATTTCTGTTCCAGGTCTGTTCTGTCCTGGTTTTTCATACATGGAATATTCTTGTCATGAACAACCCATGTTGGTGATGAGCTAATCCCAGAACAAAGACACGAGAAGATGAGAAAAGTCTTTCTAAAAACAACAGCTGCACCCTAAATGTAAGCAAATGCTTGGCCTACACCTGGTAAAATATGCCATGACTGCCTTACTCATAGATTGTCGTTACTGCTTATGATAATTCAGTTTGGGTGGTAATCTATTCAGCGTGCTACCACGGCGCTGCACTACGTCCGGTTCAGTTGTCATGACAGTCTTATAGTTAATATGAAAATGGCATGCAGACAGTTACGCACTGATGACTCATACGCTCCCCTCTTCAGTTGTCTGTCAGTCGGCAGCGGAGACATCCTTTCACTTGTCCCACATACATTTTTTGTCAACTACAGGGAACAGTTAATTGATGTCTCATGATGGAAATGGCGGGCAGAGAGTGCCATTGATATAATTTAGCACAGAAGCACAAAAGTAGACACATTGATATTCTTTGGCCTATTCAAAGTAGTTGACAAGCTAATAATATTGTACTACATACTGCACACATCTGTACAGTCATTACAAACACTGCAATGTTCTCTGGACAGAGAGGGGAGAGACAGGGGATTACAGTATGTGCGTATTGACAGAGCAGCCATATTAATTAGTCTGACAGTAAACGAAATGACCTGCAACTCTCAGAGGAAGTTAAAGTTCATTCATTCTCACTTTGGAAAGAGGATGTGTCACCCAGCGTGTTGTTCCAACTGTGGCCTACTCATAACAGAGTCAGTAAGGTTTGACTCTACACTGAGTCATTTAGCATGTCTCATGTAGCATGCTGACTGCATCTGCTCAGACACATTCAGCTTGCATTTGCTAGTGATGAGTCATCGCACCTGCATAAATGTTGTTGAAGTGTGCAGCTTAAGTTTGTAATTTATATTATTATTATTTTTTCATCTTCACTTCACAGCTGCAAGTGAAAGTCACACAGCGACTGTGCAATTTAGCATGGGACTATGATTTTCTTTGACTAACTGCTACTCTGGAGGGAACACTGCTATATTTAGTGTTGTAAGCTTATCCATTGTGCTGCGTTCTGAGAACAGGAGATTAATTTGTTGAGATCCGTATGAAATTTAGTCTGGGCATATTATACTGTGAAGATAGTCTCATATTATAATAGATTAACAGGCAGTTCCAATTTTTCTGTATTGCTAATTTTTGTCTTGCGTATTACACAACATTTAGAAATTTGTTAAATATATTTTTTATTTCAAGGGTGGTACATTTACAGCATATACCTTACTTTTTGATTACTCCAAAGGGGGTTTCAGTTATTCATCAGTGATGTCATTTTCTAATTTTTTTTTTCAGTCATTTCCAATTTTGTACAACAAATACAATATGGCCGCCGTTCTTTGAAGCCCCACAGACGGCTGAAAACACAACCAGCCTCCTGCCTTCTTTCTCAGACAGGCCTCCGTTGCCATGGCAACATGCTATGGCGCAGCACTTATTGGGATTCAGCTGGATGGCAAGTGAGTGTATTAGCTGTTCGGGTATTCGGTCCCCTCTCTCCCACAAACATGCTGCCCTCTCTGAGAACTTGCAACACACAGCAGTCTACAGAGCAATCGAGGTTTGCTTTTGTCTCCGCTTGAATGTACTTTGTGTATGTGTATTGGTCTGTGTGTCTTTGTCTGCAGCAGAAATGCTACCCAAAGGACTTTCTCATCTGATAACAGCAAGTGATGTGCCACGGCTTTTGTACTAATTTCTCAGTCTGTGCTGTTTACAGAAACAATTTCACATCATCTTCTGGGTTACTGTTTTACTTTACCAGTTTCATTTTTCACAATTCATAACAACTGTTGTGGTTTATTGCCACCACATGCTGAGCGGAAATTTCGAATTTGTCATCGGTGCTTCTGATTTTGCCACACCCGACCTTTCTTTACCTTCAAAGCTTATTTGATATATTTTTTTTTACGTCTCAACCTGTAAAATAAAAATCCCCACAAACCAAACCACAAACCAAGAAATGACAGTATGGCACACAGACACAGTCTTGTCGAACAAAGAGCGAAATGTCAAAGCAAAAGCCACTTCACGCATCTCTGCAAAGCGTACTTCCGCAAAAAACAGGTTATGAATTGAGGGAAACCATGCAAAACATACCTTAGTAAATCAGAGAGAATGATGCAGGGCGAACAGGAAACAGTGTCATGCAGTATCCCTTTTCTACAGCCTTCAGTGAACCCAACTATACATGAAAAACAGTTTCGTGAGAGCAAGACGAAAGTAGTTTTTTTTCTATGATGGTCGCTGAACAGTGGTGTTGTCAGAAGCAGAGCTTTTTCTGACGTCTTTCTTCCTCTCCCTCCCTCTCTGTGTGCAGATGACTCCAGCTCCAACGTCCTTCGCCTCTATCCTTGCAGCCCAGGTCCTGGGCTAGATCTGCCCTGCCCTCCTCTGACTGTCCCTCTTCTGTCCTTCTCCAGCTTTAGGAATAACTCACAGTTTATACAGCATGTTGCTACACCGGAGTATGGGTCTGCCTTTGTGCTAGCTGGGCAACTGAAGCGTTCGTTCTGGAGCCACTGAGCAGGAAGCGACAACTTTTATTAAGCATGGCAGAGGGCTGTAGGGAGAGCGGAGAGATTCTGGGTGCTACATCACACACCAGCTCTGAGCTCGATGCTATAGCCAGAGAAAACGCTGAGCTGTATTGCTGGTAGCAGCGTAGAGTGAGCCGTGCCCTGCTCTACAACAAATGCCGTATTAAATCTCCCCGGCACCACACCAGCTAGATCCTGATGCATCGACGTTGACCGAAAGGAAAAATGTCTTTTGAATGAAGCAAAATTATCTGAACATGCACCTCGAATCCATAACGCTGCACCATCTGTTTCATGTTTTTGCACACACACACTGTCTGTGCAGCAGTATATAACACCAAAGCCTTTCGGCTGTGCTCACACAGTCACTGTGGTTAGGTAATGCAGAACCCGAGAGAAGATGGCAGTCACCACTGTCCTATTGTTTATCACAGCAGTCACAGGACAGATGTTCATCGATGCTTTTTCTCACAATCGCAGTGAGCGTGCAAACTGAAAGCAAGGCTGAGGGGGGGAAAAGAGAGTCCTGCTATCAGCGGGGACTCTCGGTCTACCTATATAGAGGCTGCTGATTGATGCAAAAGCAGCAGATGCGTCAGCACTGCAGACGAGGGGGATGGGAGGAAGCTGAACTCGACATGGCACTGTGAGCCTCTCACTAGCCTCTGAGGACGGAAGCTGCTCTTTAATTTACACAACTGAGTGTATTCATATGACTGAGTGGGTCTTCTCCTCATGCTGGCTGAGACCCACTTGCAACCAGTTTGATGTGCAAAATATTTTTTATGTACTGTTAACTTAAAAGACAAAGTAGCAGGTGCCATATCATTATGCAAGCACGCGCTCATTGCCCTAAAGAAAGGAAATGTGCTATTCATGGAGTGTTTATACTTTAGCCTCTTAAATTAGACTCAATGACCACCCTAAATCTTAGCTGCTGTATTGTTCTGTTCCCTTTTCTGGGTTTGGCACATCATGTTACATTTGTTTTATGAATACACAATCAAGCACAGGCTCAGTCGTCTATTTTTAGTGCTGAAGGCAAGACCTGCTTTCTCGAGGACCCTTACACTAGCCTGGGAAGCAGCCTGCGCACAAGTATGTCAGGCAGTTAAAGCTCAAGACTTCTGACACACTGGGCCATGTTGGTGTGACAACCAAAAACAAAAAAAGAGATAGCTAACCAAGTGATGAGGAAAAGGAAGTTGAAGTATATACTCTCTATAAATGGAGTCATAAAGTCTAAATTTGGGAAACTAGTGGGGATCCTAGCTTGAGTTACAGTGGGTAGCAACCAACACAGCTGACTGTTATTTACAGAGACTGCTGTCAGTCAAAAATAACAACTTAATAGACTCTCAAATTCACAGCAATGGCACATATTAGAAGACATCAGATTAACTAATAAGATGCTAAATGATTGTGAACAAAAAATATTGCCATTATATTTAAGATGAGTTTTTTCGTTGACTGCAGTATACTCAGGGTTTTCGCTAAACTGGGCCAGGAAGATCAGTGGCTTTAAAGAGAATACATTGAAGTTTCATCTCCGTTACATTTTTAGTATATGTGATCTCAGTAGCTGCCCTTGCCTAGTTATTACTCTGCATAGTGGAGCGTACAAAATATTTTGTAAGCAGCACCTTGTCGCCCGCAATTGTTATCACAGCTAGTATGTGTTCAAAACCACAGGAATAAATATACAGGCCTCTGATGCTCAGTAAGCTCAGCTGCAGCCTGTAGGGACGCCGATCAGCAGGGAAGTACAGACCGCCCTACAAGGCTGAGTAGGCCTCATCCTCACTCTCGAAGCATTCACACTCATAGCATACAAAGACACTCATCCCTGGTAGCACTTATGTTACTGCCGTAACACACAGTCATACTTTGAGTTGCCTACCAAAATGTCTCTGTGCGGAAGGTCTTGCTGGGCCTGTCTCTGCCACTATGGAAGCCTCTCTGGTGTTTGTTTAGGAGGAGGAAAGGACAGTGACTGCCCGGCTCCGGTTCTCCCTTTGGCCTAGATCAGGCCTTCACCATCTTCCCTCTTCACTGCTGCCTGGAAGTTGCCTGTGGACTATGGTTCTGGCAGAGGCTCTCTGCTCCTGCTGTGTATAGTTGTCTTCTGGAGGCTGCTGCCACTGCTGCGTCACTCCCGCTGCATCACTGACCCACAAAGAGGAGCTGTGAAGGAGGGGTGGCACGGTGAATGTGTGGAGGCAAGGGATAAGCAGGAAACAACCGGCACCGCTTTACACTGCTATAGCAGACAAATGGATGAGGCTTCCGCTCAACCTCGGCTTGGGGCCTAGTTGCTGCTGTGGTATTCAGGAAGTGGGTCTGGGAGACAGATCCTTTATTGTTACGTAATGAATATTTTTCCTCCTAGACCAGACTCAGCTGAGAAGGCGGTATCCAGTGTTCAGTGGCTAATAATAGGCCATAGTAGCTACCAGTCAAGGCTGTATGCGGTTATGTCAGATCATTCCAACACCCAGCTATAATTTGGATTGAAGAAAATTTAATATTAAGAGGAGCTGTAATATTAATGGAAAATAACGACCCATTTCTCTTGTCCCTTTAACACAGGACATTGGATTGAGTTATGTTTGTGTTTCCATTTTGTCATCCTGCAGTGACAATAGGAAACAAGAACAGTATTGTAGTATGTAACTGTTTGCTAACAGTTACTGTACAATATACTGTCTCTGATCCACTAAAGTACATACAGAAAAAAAAACAATGCATACCTTTGTCTTACGTTACTGTAGCTTGCTTGTACAGGTTTCAGGTGAGGTAGGACCGGTGTGACAGATGCCCCTACAGACGTATCTGTACAAGGTTTCAATCCAGAAAAAGTGTGTTGTAGTCTTTAGGCCTGGATATGGTAACCAGAATTACAGCACTTGTTTTGCACACGTTACCCAAGGGTTTATTTGCTTGATCCTCCTCCTCCCATCATCTGACTCTAGTTTTCATTGCCACATTGCTCCCTCTGCTGGCTGTCTGAGTGAACACTGCACAGAGACCACATGCAAACCCTATGCTGGCTGTGAGCAGAGACAGGGATGAGTGCCGAGGGCCTTCAGCAGAGGGCGCAAGACCAGTGCTCTGGCAAATGTAAACAGGAAGTATACGTTGAAAGTGACCATTGACCTTGGTATGATGTCAGCAGGACTCCAGTTGCTCATGTGTTCACAGTTTTTTGGTCATAATCTTCTTCAGATCATGTTTTACCAGTTTATCATTCAGGAAATACGATGGGACGCTGCTGTATTACACAGTTTGTTGATTTAATTTATCATCAATATTACATACTCTCTGCAACATGCAGAACTTACAAGTAATAGCATGTAGCCATTGAGAACTGGTGGTGTCATCCAAAGTTTAAAAAGAAATTTGCAACACATAAAAATACTGGTTTGTTTTGAAGAAAGTTTGGCACTTTTTTTTTTTTTTTTTGGAGATGACACATCACAACCATAAATTTGAAATCTAGGAACGCTCACTGAAAACACTAACTGTTGTTTCACAAAGCACAAAAGTAATACCAACTATCCATACGCTGTTTGGGACAGCAATAAAATCATTCAGTTACTTCCCTGCTGGTCATCACTGCCAGGGGTTTGGAAAAAGGTAAAATACAGCATCTTCCAGCTACTGACTTTTGCGATGTCCTCCATGTCACTGGTGAGCTCAGCACAGCGATTCCTCACATACTGCTCCCAAAACCTCTCAGAGTCACAGAGCTGGTACGTTTCAATCACGGCACAAGATGACAAAACAAAATGCAGATTTACAGGTGTGGTTATCAGTGTACAAATACATATGAGCACAACAATACATGCAAGAAAATGGGCAAAATGAAGAATAACACCATTTCTGCGTCATCTGATATATACACTACTGTACTGTTGTAAAATTATCATTTTAAGAGGCCCTCACCTTGCTGAATCTCTTTGAAACCTGAGCCAGCTGTGTCGTATCTTTCAGCTCCAGGTAGGACAGGATTTGGAGCAATATGTCGTCAGGCAAGCGCTCCAGGTAATCAAACTTTCCTTGACAAAGTGATCTTGTGTATTCCAGGATCCTCTGCCCGAAAACAGCACCAACTTGTTCTACAGAAGGGGTGAGGGGTGGAAAGCAGAGCCTTGTCGTCAAATGATTTCCATTAAAGCAAAAGCTGAGCCTAAACAGTGCTGTAACACTTCAGCAAACAAAATTAGAAACAAGTGAAAAAGATTTTCAAAATGTAAGCAACTGGGTCGTGATTAGGTTTAGATTCTGACGAAGAATCCTTACGCTGTAGCATTTTATCGTCTAGGAAATCTTGATGGGATGTCTTCAGCTCTTTGGGTGCAGCGCCCCGGCCGGGGTGTCGCAAAGTAATCATCCATGTTGTCCATTTTACCTGAAGTTGGGCATATTAAAAAAAACAGTGAGGGCAGAGTGAAGATATTATTACTTTATTCCAGGAGATCCCTTCTGTGCATGTGTATCCAAAATACACTTAAGGTTATGTATAATAAACTCTGTAACAAAAAAATGACCTGAGGCATACTGGATTTAACCACAGCAATATAATTTTATATATGTTACTGTATAACTTAGCCATCAATTCCCTGCGTGCCTTATCACTCAATTCAACTTAAAGGGACAGTTCAGTTTCTTTGAAGTGGGGTTGTATGCCAGGGTACTAGAAAGTGTATTTCATACAGTAGATGTCAGTTAGCACGCCCCCAGTTTGGGGAAACAGTCTGAAGACAGACATGGAAGCTAAGCAATATACTACTGTGGAGGGATCAACAACAAAACATATTTTAACCACCAGAATAAAGGTCCCACCTAAAATTATAATATCAGTAAGTGTACACTATATTGAGAGTATTTTCACTGCTTCACCTTAATGTCAGACAGTGATTTCCATTGGGACATTTATAGTTGGTATATATCACTCCCTTCAAAGCCAGACCCCATTAGGAAAAACTGATTTAACATAGCTGGCAGAGCTGCTGGTCTATTGCTGCCTCACACAGTTAGTTTGTTTGTGTAATTGTGTGACTTTGGTGCATAAAAGTTAGTTCATATTCTCCAAAGTCACACAATAACACTTGCTAATTGAAGCAGCTGTAAACCAGCAGCCCCCACATTCAGTGTGCTAAAATTAGTCTTGTCAATGGAGTCAAAAGTTGGACTGTCTGACAGAAACGTAAAGCAGCAGAAGCACTCTCAATATAGCATACACTTCCAAATGATATTGATCTTTTTTTTAGGTGGGACTTTTTTAAGTAGCTAAAATACATTTGCTGCCAACCCCATCCACAGCAGTGCATTGCCTAGCTTCTGTGCCAGACTCCAGCCTGCTTCTCCAAACTGGGGGGCTGACCAACTGACATCTACTGTAGGTGATATACTGTCTATGGATAAGTACCCCTTACAACCCCACTTTAAAAACGCTGAACTACCCTTTAAGGTGGTCAATTTTTCTAGATGGTACAGAAGTCTTTGTTTAACTTGCCATAGAGTAGTTCACAAATATTAAATAGTACCCTAGCAAGGTTTAAATCAAAGCTAACGTTGGTTAGCTAACTGACATTACAAGTGAACATTAAGCTAGCTTCAGTTACATTTGTAGCTATACGTTATTCTTTGAATTATAAACTTGTATAAATACTTAACCTGATTTTTGGTAATAAGAAGATGGAACAAATCTTTTGAAGGACCTGGGTCTCGACCACTAATTTCAAACAGATGCTCCTCAAGCAAAGATGCCATGTTGGATGCAGAGTTGTATGACAACTGAAAGCAACTGACAAAAACAGTATTTACTCAACTGCAGGAAAACAGGGAGGTCACGACCCAGCGGATTGATACCTCATATTTTGACAAGCTAATGTTACCAATGACTTCAGTGTTCTAGTCATTATCTTTGAATACCGACAAATATAGCGCTTTTTGTTGGTAGATTTTATAACCATATATTAACAGAGCAAAAAGTCCGGCGCCTGCAGCGACGTCGTCGGCGACAAAGAAGCAGACGCTGAAAGCTAAAATCAGAAGTAGCGTTAAGTAGTCCCTGAGCGGATGAATCACGCGGATGTATATTGCAGTTGTAGGCCCCTCAGCTGATGTGAAACTAGCAGGGGTAGAGAGAGAAAAGAGGAGCTGGTGCACTGTCTGTTACAACTACAACACTGGAACAAATAGGTAACAACATTATACAAAAGGTAGAAATTTTCAGTGACATCTCAGCCAACAGTCTCTTCGACCTTCGAGATTGTTCAATATCGAAGCACATCGGAGGAATTATGAGTCAGTGTTGCGAAAAGATCTCGAATCCCGTTCCTGCTTTCCTGTTTTTTTGTGTCTAAAAGGTATCAGAGGCCATTTCTTTTCGCTAGCTAGCGTTAACGTGCTAACTGCTAGCTAGACAACTTGATCATTTAATCACAAAATGTGACTAAATTGTTCCCAAAAGGCTGAATCCGTGAGTTGTACCGAAGCTGTTGATAGTCCAAGAAATACAATTACCATCCTGTCGAGCTGGCAGAGCTTTAGCCAGCGACAACAAGGATTGCTAATATTAATTAGCTTGCATGCCAAGGTTAGCTGGTAATAGCTATAACGCTCTTGTTTGATTTGACAACGCTTAACGTCATCTACGTGACTGCCCTGCAGTAGCTAATTCGGTATTGTTAAGGTCAGTGATTTTTTTGTCAACCGGACAGCTAGCTGAACTAATGTAAACCAGTAACATCAGCTTGTCTAGCTAACAGTCAATTGTTTATTTTTGTCAGCCTTCTGTTTGCGACTGAACCGTCATTGGCGAAACATTTGCTATCATATTTGGCTAACCTAGCATTAGCTTGCTAATAATTAGCCTCAAGACTGGTCATTCCTGTTGAGGTACTTAGCTAAATAAGATGCCTGACTTTATTTGGTCCCTTTAAGCTAAATAGAAAGGATATACTTTGTTGACATGTTGCTTGTTAGTGGTCAGCTTGTTTCTGTCTGGCTAACAGTGGCTCAAGGCTAGCTAGCGCTTGAGTGATAGGCATTGGCCCTAAGTCAGCTTAGAAAACATTAGTGATCCTCATAGCTTGCTAACGTTAGTTAGCTATACTTGTGTACTCAACATTCGCGTTGACAGTTGCTAAGAGTGATTCTTGGATCTGCCCGGTTACCTTTAGACTTGACAGTTGTTTATTTTGGACTTGATCGTCTCGTCAAACAGTATAGAAGGTGAGCTAACTTCCGTGCCATACTTGTATATTTTTTTTCTTTAAACTTGATCGTCAGCCAAATACAGACCAGTGTGTCATGGCAGTCAGAATACCAAGTTAGCTTACCCTGGTTTACTGGTAGCCTGCTAGCTATATTACATTAAACCGCTTGCGAAAGACGGTCTAGCCGATGCTGCCATTTTCGATGTGTAGCTAATCTTAGGTGAACGTAAGTTAATCGTTTTTTGTCTCTGAAGGGGGTCGTTTTGGCCGGTCAGTAACAGTTTCGCCATTTCATACCACAACAAGGTGCAAACAATGTAGCTGTTTGAATTTGCCAATGCGTTTACTTAGGGAGCTAAAGAGGTTGACACACCGGTACGCCAACTACGCATTTCCATGTAACCATTGCTACGTTAGCCAACGTAACTTTAACCAACGAGTCTCTGGTATGTGCTAACTAGCCTTTTAGCAGCTTCTTATTGTAA
Source organism: Epinephelus lanceolatus (assembly GCF_041903045.1). Classification (NCBI taxonomy): domain Eukaryota; kingdom Metazoa; phylum Chordata; class Actinopteri; order Perciformes; family Serranidae; genus Epinephelus; species Epinephelus lanceolatus. The sequence goes on from NC_135737.1 coordinate 33,638,858, forward strand.
TATTCAATATTCAGCGGGTACAAGTTTCGCTTTTGTGTTGCGGGAGATTTTTGTATAGATACGTATGCGATCAAGCTACTGTCAAAATGTATGGGACTTGCTAGGATATGAGTGGCTAAACATGCTAGTCGGTGGTGTAGAGAACTACGTCAGAAATATAGGCCTCTGTAAATCATTGGTATAAAAAATGGACCCTTGCGTGCTTGTTTAGTGGTGTAGTAGAAGAAAGTTACTGCCGGCGAGTGTTTCAAGCTCCCGATCATCTGATGTGCTTAACTAATCACATTATACGTGAGTGTGGTGTACCAGTTGTCAGAATGGACGAATAAACAAAGACTAGGATGCACTGTCAGTGCAGGCCTAAAATGGCCCTGTGAGCTTGCCAAGTGTGGCGTATTTTTATGATCAATGATACCATGATTTTAACCCTAACTTACTGGGTTAATTAGTGATCTTTCTTTTCTGTGTGTCAAAAAAGTATTTAGGTTGTAATTCAGTGTGATCCCACTGTGTTTGTGTTCAAAAGATATCAGTCATGACTGTTATCAGTACCCTCATGTTATTGACTTGTGAAAATACATATCAGTTATACCTCTTTATATGTAAAAGATAATTTATTTCACATCCTGACAAAAATTATTACTGCAACTTACTTTAACAACAAGCTCTGTTGATTAGGTATCTAGCTAAATGTTATGACCATTTTAAACAATATCAGCTACTGTTGAGTTTGCATTATGTTTTTGTGTGGTTTGAATGACTTGCAGTCTGCCCCACGGTAAGATTATTTTGATATATCTGTGACCTTGCTCATCATTACTGAAACAAATCTTGGGCTGCTGTATTTGATGATGTAAAGTGATATTCTGATGATGACTGCCAGCTGTCCCTCCTTTCATTGAGCTTAACATACAAATGTATATAACATAAAACACACAAATCAAATGTACTTTACTTGCAGAATACTTGGGGATAGGTTTGCATTACAGGCCAACCTATGCTCATGATACAAAACAGTTGAAATTCTGCAAGCGCTGTCTCTAAAACCATTACATTATAATTTGATCAGACTGTAAGAATTAATGTTTAAAGGTCATTTAGTGGTTTACTGTAAGTGTTTCACAGAAGTAAACTTTTTTTCCCAGACAGGAGAAAGTGAAAGGGGCTGGAAACTTTTTCTTATGAAGGAGGTATATTACTAGCTTAATTAAATATTTTTCATCATAGAAATCTGCTGTACATATATTTTATAAAATTATTTGAAGTCTAAACTTAAATCCAAAGTTTTTATTGTATCAACAGTGAGTTGTCTGGTTCCTTGCTCATGATCTTTCAGGCAGCCTGTTTCTGCCCCTACACAACAGGTAGTTTAAGTAATACGTAGGATTTGTCAGTCGTCTTCTGGTGGGAGTTTGTATCCTGTGATGTACAATCTTAAAAAAAAAAATTGATGAGACAGTTGTTCCCCTGATCATCTCAAATGGGCTGGAGAGGTGAGCTTGAGCGTGGTGGTGCAGACGATTCATCAGCTGTCACCTACAGCACAGCAACTCATTTTAAACCACGGACAACCCAGTGGTTGTTGGAAAGTGTAGATTGTATTTTGTCATTATTCTTATGTGGTTTCTTTCTCTCTTCTATTGCAGTGAATGGTAGTGTCTAGAAAGGGTATGTCCCTTCAGGAGAGAGGTGCCAATGTCCAACCGGCCTAATTCCAATCCAGGGGGGTCACTGCGCCGTTCACAGAGGAACACTGCTGCGGCCCAGCCACAAGACCACACAGTCGCGGGAAGGTGAGCCCACCTGCACACTTACCGTCCAGTAAAAGGCACTTATAGTTTGTGAGGAACATTAGTTGAGATTTTCTTGAAGGGGCAAACAAATGAGGTGTTAAGAAGAGGGATATTTGTACTAAATTCATGGGTGGTGTTTGTCTGTTGTTGATTTGAATTTGAACTTAATGCATAATGATGATATTGGCCTCTTTGATCAAAGGGAAAGCTTATCTTGTGTTCTTTTATCATAGTCAAATGCAGATTAACTGTTTTAGTTGTTTTTCTTGCTACTCTAGAGGTGTTGACGATCAGAGGATATGCAGATGCAGTCAGCCAAAATGATTTGGGCATTGATCAAGTCTCTTTTTATGTGGATTAATTACAGAAACCCACACTATCTCTTGCTCTTTAATTTCCAACCTTACAGGTTGCAGTCAGAGCAGGTAAAACATAAAGCAAATTCCCCACCTGAAAGTAGAAGACCTAATTCTAAAGCTTCCAAAGCCACAGCCAGCTCAGCCACTGGCCAGTCCAGAGGGCACAGCTCAAGAAGGTACCCCTCCTCTCTACTTGGTGCTTATTGTGTGTGCGTGTGTCAAATTCACAATGAAGAACATACAGTATTGTGCACCTTTTGGGTTTTGTTGTAATGCTGCTTTCACATAGAATCAGTGAGATGGTGGACAGAAATCCAGATATCATTTTAGTGGACGAAAGCAGAGTGGTAATATTAGGGGTGGTCAGCGGAGAATACTGGCAACGTTAACGCTAGATAGCATTGCTGTGCAAAGTTGAAATATTTTAACTTTTTGCCATCCTTCTCGGTGGATGTTATGTAGCTCCTTTACACAAACCAAAAATGTGGGCGATCTCGACAATTACTGGACATTACCAGAAAAATTACATAAAATAGTAAACCCAAAATAATTTTATCTAATGTATATTATTCCATTCTTTGTAAACAATACGGCATGGCCACCGCAACATATCCTCATGCATGTTTTGTTTTAATGCCTTGCTAATCTGTTGGACTGTTTCTTTTTTTCTCGTGCCGTCCAGAAGCTGTTTTCTGATTCCATGTTAAAGCAGCACAAATCTGAATGAGTACAATGAATGTGGCATTCTAATTCATCCCCTTTCGTGTTTTGAGAAGTTTTATGAGACGGTGTTTTGTTGTCCCTCTTGCTCCTCGGCAGAAGCGGTCTTACTCTGTCCGTGGCTTCATTTGTGTTGCAAGACGAGCCAGAGGCTGCAGGGACATCTGAACAAGAGCGACCAGGCCACCAGTCAAAAAGTGAAGGCACCCGAGGGCTGAAGCGAAGCGAAGCTCCTGACCAAATTAGTACCTTCGGACCGACCCCTGCCAAGAAGCCCAAATCGCTCCCACCACCCAGAGACAATACCTCAGAGACCAAGAAAGGCCCAGCTAAGTCAAAGAAGCGATCACTTGCTTCAGAACCACCTGCATCGTCAGGTCGAGGCCAGAGCAAGAAGAGCGGGGCCGCTGGGGCCTCACCAATCCAGAAACGGAAGAAAGCGGAATCACTCCCCGGTCTTAGTAGCACCGCTGGGTCCCTCCCCAATCGTACCGAGGGCAGGACTGCAAAACCCACCAAGCTGGCGTCTAAATCGGCCGCCTCAGCCAAAGCTGGGTGTAGCAACGTGACGGACTCCTCCTCCTCTGCCTCCACCTCTTCCTCTTCCTCCACCACAGGCACCAACAGTGCCACCACGCAGGGCGCCCGAGTCAAACAGGGAAAAGATCAGACCAAGGCACGACGCTCTCGCTCAGCCTCTAGCCCCTCCCCACGCCGCAGTACCCGTGACAAGGAGCAGGCCAAAGCCGCCAGCTCTTCAAAGTTTGAGTGGGCAGCACGCTTTAACCCCAAAGTCAACCTGCCAAAACCCAAACTGTCCTTGCCCGGATCCTCCAAAACTGAGACCTCCAAACCTGGGCCTTCAGGATTACAAGCTAAACTAGCAAGTGAGTCACATTACCTGTGTATGGATCCCCTCTGTTCATAATAGAAACTCTCATTCTAATCCAGTCTGAGCTGATCACTCCTTAACAGAGTGTGGTGAGGGGAGTATCTGCAAGGGTTTGTTCTAATTGGTTTGTAATTGTGTGAAAAGATTGAGGGGGTTAAACAGGTTTATGATTGCCTTGTAGAGGGTCAGCACAGTATTTGCCTGTGCTTCAATGGCGGTTACACCTCTGGGATTAAATGTCACAGGGCCTGTGATCCAAGCAGCGTCATAGCATCAGTTACAAAACCTCTCTCAACTGCCCGGTGCAAATATATTTGGTGTAACTGCTGCCCAGTCGAGGCACATTACAGCACATGTCCACCACAGAGGTAAACCAATTGGCACAGCAGTAATTTTAGCATCTATGAAATTGCAGTGTTGTGAGACTGTTAGCATAAAGTAATTTACATGCCATGGGCACTCCTTGTTTTTCTTTTATTGTGGAGTATTTGAGGGCACCTTATAGTGGATACATTTACACAGTCAGAAATCAGACACTCAAAAGAAATGGTGGACAGTAAACATAGCTCATGAGATAATAAATAGGCAATTATTTTATATACACAGTCTGAGCCTTTTATCCAGACATCAGCGTAACTCATATGTTGTGCATGCACCATGTATAAATACATTTGGTGACACACTGCACACAATATAGACTTTATGTCTCGACTAGTATATCTAGCTCCCATGTGGTGAGTGTGGGCTTCACTGAGCTGGTGAACTGGCTCAGATTTCAGCCTTAAGTACCAGTAGCCTGAAACTGGAGAGTAGCTAAATACATAAATACTGCTGGTTGCTCAATTGTCAGTGTGAAGCACATTTATGGTTTCACAGGTATGGTAGACAAATTCAGGGAGACATTTTCCAAAAATGGTCTTAACTGTGGTATTTGGTCTTGTGAATTGATCATTAATCCAAGGGCTGCATCTATAATGAAACCTGTGCGAAACTCATGTGTTATAGTATGACATCATTGCAGTTTGTTTCTGTTGATGCTGTCATGAGGTAGCGTTTTGATCTCAAGATATATTCTGTTGTTTAATAAGGGACATCACTTACATTTAATTTGGCTTTTGAAAGTCCTTTGCCCATTAACCACTAACTAAAAATGCAAAAAGATGGTAAATACAAGAGGCCTTTCCTTTTAGTCCAGCTTTAGCACCACATTTCAAAGTGCAGTCCATTTAGAGAGGGTGAAATTTCAACGTTTTGTGAAGCAAATGTCTTGCCTTTTATATTCTGTTGACTTTGCTGACATACAGCTGGCTAGCCCCTTTAACATGCAAAAACATAGTGCCCACTGCACACCATTCAGTCTCCACTGGTTAGCTAGTGGTGCCGCTTGTCCCAGTGGTGGAACAGTGTTGCTGCAGAAACATGGTGGCCACCCTCTGGTCTCTCCCCAGGTAGCCCTGATGAATGAGTCGATTCATCCTGAGCTGCAAAACCTCTCTAGAATTCTAAACTATGTTAGCACCGTTAGTTGTGTTGACACTGATAGTGGTGCTGACAGAGCTTACAGTGATAAAATAGTTAGCAATGCTAAAGGGCTTTTGTGGCTCAAAATCGAGCCACTTTTTTACCAGGGTGTACTGGGGGTGACTGGAGGTTGGGTACGATGTTTCCACAGCTATGCTTTTGGGCGGGACGGCATTAATCCTTGGATTCAGTAATCCTCGAATGAGCCGCGCCACTAGCTACCTCATATCAGACCCAGTTGGTGTGCAGCGCAGTAAACTGAAGAGTAGCAAAATTACCGAATAGACCAAAATGTGTAACAGGTCAGAAATATTCTTGACAATTAACTGATTTATGCGGTGGTACCAATGTAGTATGAATACCATTGATACTTTGTCAGACTTAGTCAATATTCTTGGCTCAGTAGAAATGCACTTCTGTTGAAAAGAAAGACGGCACTTAAAAGACCTCTTAATAAGCCTTAATAAAGTACTGTTAACATTCAACTAAACACTGACTGAAACAAGGCAGTTAATGTTAATTCAGTTAATTAATACCAATCCCTAATGAGAATAGGGGGAACTTGTAGGACACTAGGTCAGATACACAGATATTACAGTAGAAATTTGGCGTGTGTGGTGAAATGAGTATAAGCTGTTCAGGTCAGTATGGGGTCAGGCTGTTCTAGGTAGGTGAAAGGATAGAAACTGAGGTGGGCTCTGTGCCATGGGCCTCGGGCCCAAATGGAGAGAGACCCCTCCTAAGTTGGCTTAGCTTGTTGGCCCACCAGCTGACCAGGGGTATGTTTGAAGGCAGGGAAGGATTCATATGCTGCTTCTGTCAAGAGCAAAGAGCTTCATCTCCCTTTCCATATAATCATCTGTCAGCCTTGGATATCTTTTAACACTCACAGATTTTACTTCTTTCAGCTATAATGGTGAGTAAGCATTTCCATTGCAGTTTGCTTGTGTTCCAGTGATTCTGTATGGCTTTACATTGCACAATACCTTTTTGATCATGCTGAATTTTGATATGTTACTGCTACATAATGAATAGAAAATCATTAATGATTGCATTGAGTGGCTCCAGATAGTTTCAACTTTATTAGGAAGCTTTGGGTAACTTGTGATGTGTGTGAGGGATTAATACTTGACCTGGTATGATTCGAAGGTAAGGTTATATGAAGTACAAAAAGGAAGTAATAATTCTCATATCTTTAATTCATTTGGTCTGAACTTTCTCAGTCTTTATTTTTGTAACACTGAATTATGAGTCACAGATTGAGCATGGAGGTTTTCCTGTCATAGGGCCATGGTTGGGTTACTATTAATACCCATCTAGTCAGTGTTACAGGGCTCTGAATAGGCAACACCAGAGCCTTTACTGTATTGAAAATTAACACTCATCGTCAGTCTTTGCTCTAACAGCAATATTGACCAAGACTTTTCACAGATCTGTGAGCAATGATCATGTACCTGAAGGATGCTTACTATAGTGGTGCCCCTGGCCAAATAAGTTACCAAAAGTAAGATACTGTGTTAAGTAATTCAACCCAAATATTCTCTGTGACTTGTTAACTAAATCTAAGTGATAATGTTTCATCTTGCCTATGCGCCAACACCAATATAAAGCTGGTTCTGATTCAGACTGCTTTATACTTTATCACATTTAAAAGAATGTGATACCAATGTTGGTGCCCAGTCGCCAGGTGGGTTATTTGTCAATTTTGTCGCCATAGGTTTGAGAAAATCCACTAAGAAGCGCAGCGAGTCTCCTCCAGCAGAGCTCCCCAGCTTTCGGCGGAGCACACGCCAGAAGACCACGGGCTCCTGTGCCAGCACCAGGTACCAATCACAGTGATGACTTCATGTAGATTGTTGTATAGATATTGATGCCTTAAAAAAGGACTTGAAATTCAAGAGTCTTAAGTTTTGTGCACATCAGGGTGAGGGTAGACTTAATATTAGAAACAGCTCTTAGTATAATTCAGTATTTAGCAGCTCCGCTAACTGTTTCCTCCAAAATGACTATTGTAAAAACAATAAGTGAACGTTATAACCTTCACGAAGAGTAGATTTATTGCAGGGATGTTGTATGAGACAGCATTAGTTTTAGCATTCGTCAGAAAGTCCACAGGGAACCTTTTTGAGCTTTGTTTGGCTCAGCGACAGCAGCATTTGCTTAAGACGACACAGAGAAAGTTGTGTGATGCAAAGATTGATCATAATTATTTTCCCTGAGATGTGAGCAATTCATTAATTGTTTTCTATGTAGAAAAAAAACCCCACTCAACACAAGCAATCACAACAACCATCACAGGGTGATCACTAGCTTTTGAAGCAAGATAGCAAACCAGAATAATAAGATCAGCAAAACTGACATGACAATTCAGGGCAGCACTATTTCAGAAAACAAGGAAGCGTATTGGTTAGACCTTCACTCACATTCACCTCTCCCATCAAACTCAGAAATCCTGAGGAGAGCGCTGGTCTGACCCACGTGTCATGTTATCTAGTAGAATTCTTCGTTGAGCATATCGGCTATATTGACAGTAGTCCTGGGTATAGCTACTTGATACCTTTTAAGGCATCGACCGAAATATCCCAGTACCAAGCAGTAGCAAAACATCTCCAGTCAAACAATATGTGCATTCAATCCTTTTTTCTGTTGGGAGTCTGATCCCAGACCATCCCGACTCCCTGCTGGATCAGCAAATTTTCTGTTGTCTCCAGAGCTGCTGTCCTCTCAGCAGACAGTCAGTTCAACGTCTGCTTAGTTAGCACAAGCTAACGCAGTAGCAGCGGCTAACATCCAACACCAAGCCATTAAAGCATCCGAACAAACACAACGACACCGCAACAGCTTGACTCCGTCAGTAAACTTGTTAATAACTGTCATGTAATGTTAGCTGTTTGATGATGTTACTGTGTGTGTGCGGCTACAACCGCAGCTACAGCCCATACAGACTGTGGTGTGGTTAAGTCGAACGCGGTGTATTTGATGGAGTTGGCAGTTAAGCATGCCGAGATGCCACCAAAATGTTGTAAAGTATGGCTGTTGTAAAGTACGTCACTCCATTTCCACTCACAGGAAACCCACTCACACCCATCAGTAGTTACTGTTTTGATTCCTGCCCACCCACTTGAACATAAGGTCAGGTACAACATGGCTAACAGCACAAGTTCAAACTACACACATCTTAAACTTGAAACTTTGGCTACAGAGATTTGTTAAAACAGTAACAAGGTCCCACAGGAGTCCTTTTTGATCTTAGGTTTCCTTCTCATACTTTTCATATGAACACATCTACAGTGGTATATTAATATCCAGCATGACAAAATACTCAGGGGAATAACTGCTCTGTATTCATTTGACTTAGAGTTGTAACACAGAATGCACTGCACGTTATGATTACTCTGCAATCACTCATACTATCAATCTGTTTTGACAGTCGGCGGGGCTCAGGCCTGGGCAAGCGCGGGGCAGCCGACGCTCGCCGACAGGAGAAAATGGCCGACTCCGACAACAACCAGGATGGGGCCAACTCGTCAGCCGCTCGCACTGATGAGGCATCACAAGGGGCTTCAGGTACCTATTATGCCACTTTTTAAATTTGTGTTTTCCAGGAGAGCATCCTCTTTTTATATGAATTTAAGTCTATGAATGGATCCACCGGCCAGCTGCGACCCTTCTGTGTGGACTTTGCATGTTCTTCCCGCGTCAGCGTTGTTTTCTCCGGGTTCTCTGGCTTCCTCCCACAATCTAAAGACCTGCAGGTCAGGTTAATTGGTGACTCTAAATTGCCTGTAGGTGTGATAGTGAGTGGGAATGGTTGTTTGTCATTGTAGCCCCTTTAAAACGAAAGAGGCAAAAAAGAAATCGCACCGTTAGGCAGTCTCGCCATTCTGTATAGAAGGTATGATTGTGGAAAGGGGGGACAGAGGGGTTTCACCTTTAAGCAGCCACGGGAGGTAGTAACAGCTCTGATACAGTGTGTGATGTTTTGATGACGTGTTATGTGTGCGACCCACTGGGGGACATTCAAAAGCAGCTGTTAGCAGTTAGTGGCTTACTCAAAGAAGAACAGTGGCTGTACATGTCGGCAAATTGGGAAAACAATTAGATTCAGGAGCTCCTTAACCTCCAAGCACAGGGCAAGATCAGTCCCCATATAATGGACAGCAAATGATTGTCATTGACATGTTAATGCCATTGTTTAGAAAGCGCTGCAGATGCATATGTTGTATGTCGCACTGGAGGCTGATGCTTTTGTGTAACATGTCATGTCGGTCAAGACTCTATTCATACCGCAAAGGGGCGATGCAGTGTATAATCACACACTGGAGCAGAATGATGCTACCGTCATTTGGTTCTGCTGTTAAAATGCAAAGGAGGCCAGAAGAACAGAATTTGTAGCGGCCCTATAACACTATTTGTGTATGAAAATGGCATACGTGCCAACCCAGTGATGGTCTGGTGACCTGTCCAGGGTTCCCCGTGCCTCTCGCCTAATGTCAGCTGGTATAGGCTCCAGTCCCCCTGCGACCCTGACAGGCAGTAACAGAAAATGAATCATTCTAAGGATGATCAAGAAATTTGTACTGAGATTGTGTGGGAATTAAATTTATTGTTTTTTTCTGTGTCCAGCTTCAAGCTCAGTTGCTGGAGCAGTGGGCATGACCACCTCTGGAGAGAGTGAGTCTGATGACTCTGAAATGGGAAGGCTTCAAGGTATGTTCATTCCCCCTCTCAGCTTTACCAGTCAGTCCCTACTAACATTTACCATTTGTGGACTATGTCACTGATCACTATCACTGATTTTTAATGGTATTGCTAGGTATAAAGACTTCACAGACAGTTCTCTCAGTTCTACCTTTTTTAAAATTGCTCTGTAACTTTTCTGTCTCTGTCCCTATAGCCCTATTGGAGGCCAGGGGTCTCCCCCCACATCTTTTTGGGCCCCTGGGGCCCCGCATGTCCCAGCTGTTCCACAGGACTATTGGCAGTGGAGCAAGTGAGTACAACTTCCTTACCCATGTTCTTCGCATTTGATAGGCTCTAAATAACTGCTGGAAACTCTGCTTCCAGGCTCCAAGGCTCAGCAGCTATTACAAGGCCTGCAGGCCACAGGTGACGAGTCTCAGCAGCTCCAGGCTGCCATTGAGATGTGCCAGCTGCTGGTGATGGGCAACGAGGAAACACTTGGTGGATTCCCTGTGAAGAGTGTGGTGCCTGCTTTGGTTAGTCCTGTTCTGTTTGGTCATTGTCCTGCATGTTGTATGCATGTAGAAAATGACTGTGATATTTGACTACCACTAATCTGGTTCCATATTAATACTCTCGACTTTCTTTCACAGATTACACTGTTACAAATGGAGCATAACTTTGATATTGTGAGTATGATGGAGTTATTGCTGTATGTAGATATTTTGGTGTGAGTCATCCATTTTTGTAATGCCACTGCCTTATATGCCTTTGCTCCCTGCACACAGATGAATCATGCCTCTCGTGCACTCACATATATGATGGAGGCACTCCCTCGATCCTCTGCTGTGGTGGTCGATGCTATTCCTGTCTTCCTGGAGAAGGTAAGACACTGTGCTCTCTATCCGTCCCTAATCATTTGTTAATTTGCAATGGTGGCCTTTTGATATGCTAATGGATTGTTCTCCCTTCTTATATGCAGCTTCAGGTTATCCAGTTCATTGACGTAGCAGAGCAGGCCCTGACTGCCCTGGAGATGTTGTCAAGGCGACACAGCAAAGCCATTTTGCAAGCTGTAAGTGTTGCATTTTTGTCAGACCCTTAAAGGTATAACTATCATTTTTTAACCTGGACCCTTTTTTACCATGTAGTATATATGTCTAGGTGACTGATGTTAACAGTAGTTTTTGTAATTGTGCCAGTATTGAGCTGGACAGCACCAGCTGGGCAGCTGCACACCAGCTGCAATGGAATCATATGGGGCAACTGAACTTAGTTACTGTATGTTCATTAAAAGTGGTACTTTTAGCCACAGACCGGCTCAGATTGTTATTATAAGAGGCTGAAGTGCCTCTTACCTTTTACTTGATCCAGTCTATTTGTGACTGTATCATCAAGCGGGAATCCTGCTCTGAAATCTCACGAGATGTGACTTATAGGTGGGAGAATTGGAGTAAGAATGAGTAGTAGCGGGAATAGTTTGTTGTGTTGGAGTACAGAAACATAGTTAAATGTTATCTAAAAGATTTTTAATGCCATGGATGATTATTCAGCTGATTTTGACAATGTGGATGAGGCCTTTGAATTTGATGGCTGCCTGTATTTATTTGAGCTGGAGTATACGCATCAAGGGTGGATGAGGAGAGAGAGAGAAGGAGGGGCAACAGGCAGCAAATGGTGAGCAAGCTGCTCACAGGAGACTGGTGGTGTTCCTGTGGGTGCTGTGACCCAGTGTGAAGAATGCCTATGCTATAAAGAGTGATTCGTGATTGTGCATTTCGAACTGTGCTGACTAGGGCTGTCAGAACGAACTTCGCTATTCGAAAACAAGGGGGAAGATTGATAGCCCTAGTGCTGACACAATGAAGAGCTACACTTCACACAGCTTTCAAATACTACTACCTTTGTCGTATATGGACACGCTGAAGTTTTGATTAGTAGTGCTACAAATGGATCCTCATACTCCTGTCCATACACCGAACATGCAGACCTGCGGGTCTGCAGTGACCATTTTGACTGGGATGACTACTACCAGTCAAAGAGAACAAATCCAGTGCTTACTTTCCTAAAGAAAATTGTTGTTCCAAGAGTGGAGATACCTGCTGCAGATAGAGTGGAGGTAGACTAATGCTATAAGCTAACGTTATTATGTTTACATTGCATGACACTACACATGAAAGCATGGCAGGATAAGGGCAAAAACAGTTAATAAACAGTTAGTAGGTGCAAATGTCAACTAATTGTAACAAATCTATATAGACTGATTCCCCATTTTCAGTAGCTGACATTCATAATAATAAAATAAGTGATATCAATAAGCAGACACTATGTATGCCATAGTGTGTGGACATGTGGTGGAAAATATATTTATGCTTTGGTATTATATGACTTATAATTTTATTACAATTAATACCTACATTTTCCCTTCATATCAAGATACCTAGTGGCAATGAATGATCATTGTACAAGCCCGTATACATGGTCTTTTCTGATAAGAGGATCATTTATTATTCCCACAGCAGAGAAATTTGCAGTGTCACAACAGCAAAGTGGATAGTGCAATAACAAGAAGCATTAGCGGGATATAATGAACATGTTAATGGTAAAATAAAAACCTCTGCTGCCTGTTGTCCCCGCTGTCTCTCTCCTTGCCCTCATCCACCCTTCATGTGTATACTGAGACACAAATAAATACAGATGGCGATTGAATTCAAAGGCTTTATCCACACTGTCGAAATCATCATAATGATCATCCATGACATTTAAAATCTTTTAGATAATACTAAACTATGTTTCTGTATACTACTCTGGTTACCACACTCACTCCAAATCTCACACACATTTCCACTGTTGTCTTTGGGCAATAAGTGACATCTCGTGAGATTTCAGAACGAAACTTACGCTTAACGAGACACTTGGAGATCCAGCGACAGTGCTCAGTGCCCCATATGCTTACATTTCAGCCTGTTGCGCGGCTGCCAGATGCTGTCCTCTCACTAAATACTGGACTAATTTCAAAAAATGTTGTTCACATCAGTCTCTCAGATGGAAATACACAGGACAATAGGGTCCAGGTTGAAAAATCCTTTATCCTTTTAAATCATCCTGTCTTTGTAAGCCACAATCATGCACTGCAATAATGTTTCATTTCATTTGTCACAGGGTGGACTCGCTGACTGCCTCCTCTACCTAGAGTTCTTCAGCATCAATGCTCAGAGGAACGCTTTGGCCATTGCAGCCAACTGCTGCCAGAGCATTACTCCAGATGAGTTCCACTTTGTTGCTGATTCGCTGCCGCTGCTGACTCAGAGACTGACACACCAGGTGCGTTTTTCCCCGTGTTAGAAATTATAAAATGCAACACCATCACAGCAGGGGGTTGGCTCAGGTGGGGTTCCTCTTGAAACAAGTTTTGAGGTTTAGGGCTGCCAGCTGAAAATCAAAGATTCTAATCCATAAATGCAGACCCCTCAGCTGACTGAGATTCTTCAAGTTGAGCAGTCAGGGGCTGACTTTGAGTTAGTTTGCAGTGGACATTTCAGTCCCCAGAGGTAGCTACAGAGTCACGCTCCTCGCTTTCACACCGCTCTTAGAGGTAAAATCATTACACTACATCAAGTCATCCCATCCGCTCAGTGACGATGTCTGAGATGGATACAGGCAGCTGTGGACCCGGACCCAGGACCAGTGTGAGTGAGAAGAAGGAAGGATGCCTACAGGAAGAGAGGCTTTGCTCGGTCTGACTCAGAGATTATGTTATCTTCTTCTCTTGTGAGAAGTTGTGAATTTACACCTCACAGCAGCTTCATACGATACAGTGTCAGGCTTCAGGTGAAAAATGTTGTGCAATCCATCGTGGGCATAGTTAGCATGCAGTAGCTCTGAGGGCTAACTTGGCTTGTTTACCTTATTACATGAACATCGCAGTCACTCTGAACGTCCTGCTGAACCCTGTTCAAAACTCTAGCAGTTCAATAACGTGTTGCTTGATAGTCTACATTAAAAAAAGGAACAAATAGTCAAATATTTATGTTGAAAAGCCAAATCTGATTTGACTGACAAAATTCTGTGTTGGGTACACCCCTAGTTAGGTTTGTCAGTTTTTCTACATGAGTAATAAGCAAGGCCTGCGTTAGATGTGACTTAAGAAATAATTTATATTATTATATATATTATTATATACGCTAGCTTGCTATGTATGTATATGAAAAATGGAAATAACTGTGAATGTGTCATTTTTAGGGCTGTAACTGACTCAGAATTATGAATCAGGTTTGGTTGTTCAATACGAATATTCAACGAGTCATTCTTTTATTCAGTATAAAGTTTTAAAGTTTGATCATAGTTTAGTGGGACGTTCAGTGACAGTGGTATTCACGTAATACAATAAACAAGTTTACTGTGCTAATGACAGATCAGAAGTATGCGATAACAAACGTTGCCAGCAGTAGATATCAAGCAAAAGCCAGAGAGCATTAAGTTTCTGTGAGCTGTAAATTCACCACTTCAAAGCAGAAGAGAAAAGATAATGTCTGGAAGCCCTATGGTGATAAGTTTCTCCTCCTCCATGCTGCTGCATTGTTTCCGCAGAGTAATAATCACCACACTGGCTACGGTTACATGATAGCTTCTCATTCGGAATGAAATAAATCTGAATGAAATCATTAGGAATTAAAGTCTTTCCAGGTAGTTTACATGGGAAATATTCATTCTGAATGAGGGTTTACATGGGAGATCAGTTCAGTCGCCTTTATTCAGGTCTGCGCAAGGTTTGGGGCAGGGAAGGTTTCTGATTGGATAGGGGGCGGGGCGGACGTTACGTGTTTACGTTTACCGGAAGAAAACACTGTATAGTCCTCGGTCCGGATAACAAGATGCTTGACGACGCCGTTCGTAGTGCCTTTTTCGGGCGTGTTTTGCTTATATTCTTGAAGCAGCAGTACGGCAACAACCTTGTTCTGCTAATGCTTCATCTGTTGAGGAGGAGAAGGGAGGTAGAAGACCGTGCTGTGGCGAATGGAAACCGGTGAGTGCAACAAGTCCGACTGCTCTATCTCAGCCCGTTGCTATGCAGCCCATTGCTATGCGCGCTATATACGTCATCGCGCCAGAAGGGCAAGGAAACGAGCGTGCGCAGAAAGACCGGAATGAACTTAAAGAGGAATGAGTGTATACATGCACACAAAATTCTTTCATTCGGAATGACAAACGGAATAAACCACCCCCTTTAATCGGATTTAATTTTCAATCGGAATGACCGTTTTTCAATTGGAATGACCGTTTTTCAGTCGGAATGACCGTTTACATGACCACTTTTAATCGGAATGGCCTTTCATTCCGATTAAAAGTGGAATTAAACTGTGCATGTAAACGTACTGACTGATGAGCAAAGTTGAAGCAATCTTTGACAACTGAGGAGGAATCCCTGACTTTGAATGGGCACCCCTGGTCATTTTTAGGTACAAGCAGCCAGCATCTTAAATGTAATTAAGTCAAGTAGGAGACAGACCATAGCTTAGTTAGGGTACCTTGTCTCACAGCATTGTCATTCGAAAGGAGATTATATGGGTATAGACATATCCATATTGTAAAAAAGCTGGCCATCCAACCTTGGTGTTTTCAGATTATATTCTACAAATTCAGACAGTATAGTGGTGCATATTTTGTGCTTTGGCACAGCTGATTACACAGTACAGTTCATGTCCTCGACATTTTCTTTTTGTTTTATGTTTTTGTGTCAAATCACTTTCATATATTTGTCTTGTAACAGAAAAATAAATAAGAAATGCACCTGTTTTATGTTACTATATTTAAACAATGACAGGGAATGAAAATAAACAAAAGTGACAGTAATACACAAGTTGTTTACCTAAGGTGGAGGGTCATAACTGAGAGGATATGTTTTTCTCATTTATTACCATGACTGTAGACGTGTTAAACTGAAGAAAAGTAGTTTAGGGAAGTTGCACCACTTTTGTAGTGTGTTAGTTAATCATTAGACAAGGAGTGATGTTTTAATTGTACATAGTTCAGTTTCACAGGAACTACATCAGTAGTTGAAGCCAGTAGATGTTGCTCGTTCTCCCATTAGAAAGAATCTGCATTACTTAATTATTCTGCAGTTGACTGAGGAATACCTAATGCCATGTTTCTATAGCAGTAGTGGCTGCAGCAGCATTTTGATGTTGAAACAGATAGGAAGTCACCCAGCCTGCTTTTTATAAGCACAAAAATGTAGTTTTCTGAGATCATGTCAATGTTTGAGTGTTTTTTCCTCCTCTGTATTGTAACCACTGTACATTGATACTTCAAATAGTATTTTATTTCAAGTATGTCTTTTGCTGTCACCCAGTGTAAATATCCGCTAATGGCTCTACTCATTAACCTCCCTTTCAGGATAAAAAATCAGTGGAAAGCACTTGCCTCTGTTTCGCCAGACTGGTGGACAACTTTCAACATGAGGAGGTTTGTACCTCAGTTGTTTTTAAGACTCAACACCATGTCTGCTGTTTTCCTGTTGTCAGCCAGTTCTGTATTATCTCCTCTGTTTGCCATTTGACTCCCAGTTAATGTGTGTACATGTATTCAAATCAACAGAACCTGCTGCAGGAGGTGGCATCACGGGATCTGTTGACCAACATTCAGCAGCTACTGGTAGTCACTCCTCCTGTGCTCAGCTCGGGGATGTTTATCATGGTTGTGCGTATGTTTTCCTTGATGTGCTCTAACTGCCCCTGCCTGGCAGTCCAGCTCATGAAACAGAGTAAGTAACCCTCACACACACAGCAAGAAGTCACACCCTTGTCACACACTTAATGATTTACGCCCTGTCATCACAGTCATGCATATTTAAAAATGTTTTACAGGGAAACAAATAATCAGAAAGTTATCTTATCTTGCTGTCAATCAACATAACATAAGCTTTAACTATGACACATGGTTGAAACCCCTCTGTGTGTATCGCTACAATCCAAGGATAACTTCTGGTTGTGTGTCATTCTCCCTCAGGGGAAATTAGGCTGTACAGAGTTTACAAAATAACTGTCTCACTTATTAACTTATTTACATTCTAGGCGTTGACCCCTATTATGTCAGAGATGTCAGTGACCTAGTTTGATTGAGCAAAACCTGAGTAGAAATACACATTCAGCTGTGTTTCTGTTCTGTAATGAGCTAATGTATTTGATACGTCATTATTCTGGTAAAACACATTTTGTAACAATATTTAAGGCAAACTTGCAATGTGTAACGGGGATCTGTACTGTGACAGTACAAAATTTAGCTTGTAGCTAGCTAACGACACCTGTCCGCTGCATGTATTTGTGTGTGCAGGCAATAGCTTAGACATGCTAATAGCACACCTCATTTTAAACTTGTGCAACAAATCTGTGCCTTAATTTCAACCATCTAGGCTGAATTCATTGTGCTCACATGAACTCATTGACTGCCTCTAAAATTTGATTTGCATCCAGAATAATATGTGTTGCAGATGCAGCTAAAAACTGAGTTGTGTTTGTGTTACCTTTTTCTAAACAGACATAGCAGAAACTCTGCGCTTCCTCTTGTGTGGTGCATCAAATGGCAGCTGCCAGGAGCAGATTGAACTGGTACCCCGGAGCCCCCAGGAGCTCTACGAACTGACCTCCCTCATATGGTAAGGTCTATTAGCCCGACTTCTTTTCAGTATGGTATGAGTGTAGATCCTGTTGGATGACATGGCAAGAAATAGCACCACATCTGGGATTTGGGAGCGCTTTCCCCTATAAATTGTGCTGGCAGCAAGAAAATGCTGTTTACTGAATATGATTCTCCTAATAACTAACTTATGACACTATTTGGAAGCCTTCAGAATATTCCCACATCGTCCCCAGCACAATTTACAGAAGCTGTATCAAGTGTACTCTAACGTGGGGCAGACAACAGTGTCACAAATGTTACTCCTGCTTCTCCGAGACCTTGAACCACAGATGCAGCTGTTTTGCCACAATATATTTGAGTAAAATTGTTTAAAGAAAAATCATATCCATTTCACCTGACGACGGTTAAACTGAATTTAGATTAAACAGAATTCTGCAGCCTTTTCAAACCGCTCTTCTTCTTACAGTGAGCTGATGCCCTGCTTGCCTAGAGAGGGCATCTTTTCAGTCGATGTAATGCTCAAGAAGGGCAGTGCCCAGACAACAGAAGGAGCAATATGGCAGTGGAGAGACGACCGAGGACTGTGGCACCCTTATAACCGCATTGACAGCCGCATCATTGAGGTATGGATGCACCATCCACATTATATATTGTTTAAACCTCAGTGTTTATGATGAAATCATCATTGCTGGAGAATCGCATTGAGATATGTTGAGTCACAATGCATATTCTCAGTGTTATAAAAACATAGACTTAATTCTGGTCAGTCATTCTCGATCTCTCTCACACAACAAGACAACTATTAAATGATGCATAATGGCATTAATCTGTTGTTACATTTCATTTCTTGACAACACTTACTCTGTTCTCAGTGTGTCAGCTTCTCTCGATACATTTACACACACACATCAAGTCTGTTTGGGACACTGATGTTGGTTGTATCTGGTGACTATCTTACCCTGCAGACAGCACACCAGAACGGGGAGGATGAGATCAGCTTGTCGACCCTGGGCCGTGTGTACACAATTGACTTTAACTCTATGCAGCAGATCAATGAAGACACAGGAACAGCACGTGGTATCCAGAGGAAACCGAATCCTCTTGCCAACCCTAATACAGGTAATACAGATCTTTTTGAATGACGGAGATTTATGTTGAGATGACAGTGCATTGTACTTTATCTTTAAGTAACAGAAGAACCATAAGCTCTCGCTATCAGCACCCTGATGCCAGCTGCTATTGGCTTTGAGTCACACAAGTTACAGCTCCAACAGTGACCCAGTTACATGGCAAAAATGTTTAAAAGATAAATGAGTTGTAACTGCAGTATTTTCTTGTTATTTTATTATCATGTAAACCACTATGCGTTCACTGTGTACAAGTCAGTGGACGTTTGTCACCCAGATTCTTGCTACTTGGCCCATTTCTGACACTTGGATAAGTTGACGACAGATTTATGTCTGTGTGAAAGCAGAGATTACAGCTGCTTTTATCTGGAAGCCACAGTCAGTCTGTTGCCACTTCTTTTCCAATTGTGTTCATGTGTATAACTGACGTGTATAAGCTTCTCCATTGAGGGACAGCTGAGTTGTGAGTGTCGCAGTGTGGTTGAGAAAATAAATCCAACCTGTTCACTGTGTCTCTCAGGGAGTCACCAGGAGGTCCGTCGAGAAGACGCACGAGCCCAGTTGATGAAGGAGGACCCTGAGCTGGCAAAGTGCTTTATTAAAACTCTGTTCGGGGTCTTGTATGAGGTGTACAGCTCATCGGCCGGCCCTGCTGTCAGACACAAGTGCCTTAGAGCCATCCTCAGGATCATCTACTTTGCTGATGCAGAGCTGTTGAAGGATGTGCTGAGGAACCATGCTGTGTCCAGGTAACGATGCCCAGGCTGTGAGCTACTTTTAATGTTGACATTAAAGCAGGAACAGAAGGTTGTCTTTAATAGAGGTTGATCATTTCTTTAAAAAAAACTTTCAAAAACACCTGGTGACAGTCTTAGAGTTGAAATTAAATTGACTTTAATCTGTTTTTTGTATGTTCATTTCTGCAGTCACATTGCCTCCATGCTATCCAGCCAGGACCTGAAGATTGTAGTGGGTTCTCTGCAGATGGCTGAGATCCTCATGCAGAAGCTGCCTGATGTCTTCAGTGTCTATTTCAGAAGAGAAGGTATCGCATAATCCCATGGAAATCTCATTTACCAACTTGTAGGTCATCGACTCATCATCGGCCAGAAGCTTTAGTGGTTGAGAATCACCCCTTTTTTTGTTCATCTATGGTTCCCACTCCATTATAGACAAAAATGCCCCCTCTGTCTAAACCTTACAAGTTCATTAGGCTCCTGCAGTTTAACATTTAATTTTGGCAATAAAATGTTTTTGCTGCCAGTGTTTTCATTTGCATTTTCTTTGTCAAGAGGTTGCTGTGTATTGTGTAATTTTTTTAAGGCTTTAGACAATTTATAATGCTCGTCTTCCTCCTTTCTCTTCCAGGTGTGATGCACCAGGTGAAGAACCTCTCAGAGTCTGAGAGCTTTCTGGTCACCAGTCCCCCAAAGGCTTGCCCCAGTGGCACTGCCAGTTTGTGCAATACCACCATCAGCACTGCATCCACCACATCTGCTAACAATGCAACTCCTGATCTGGGCTCACCCAGCTTCCAGCACAGCATGGACGACTCACTAGACCTCAGCCCGCAGGGGTGAGTATGTGGCCATGTGTGGCTTTGCTTTGGCTGTGTACAGAAATGTTTAAAAAATAATTTTCTAACACAAGCTAGTGCTAGTGTTGCACTGGAAACTATCCTCATCATCACAAATTGCAGTTGCATCCTGTGTTGAATCACCTTAAAACTGCTGGAGCAAATTTTATTGGCAGCAAATGGTAGCATACAAGAATTCCTTACAAAAACACTAATAATGTTTGATATTTAAGTGTAGACTCATGTATGTATGCCTCTCATCCACGAAGCTTCTTCAAGTCTGAAGAAGCTTCTTGGATGAGAGGCGATGAGAGGCGAAATGTCTTCAAGAAACGCAAGCAAGTCCAGTTGCCTATGATATAGCACTTACGAGTACCATGACCTGGATGACTGAGAATCTTCACTGACAACTCGGGGTGGCATTTATATAATGTTTTTGAGTTTTCAGATTTGGAATTTTCCTACATTTTTAAACATCAAACATGACCTTACATTGACTTTTTTTTTTTTTTTTTTTTGGTCAAAAAAAATGTACTGGGTATTCACTCAGTTTCCTTGGGACACATTTAGATGACCACCTGTGGGTCCCAGGGACTCACTACAATGAAAACCTATCAACATCACTGTCATAGTAATTATTTTCTCCTCCATTAAGGCGGTTAAGTGATGTCCTAAAGAGGAAACGGTTACCTAAAAGAGGGCCCAGAAGGCCCAAGTACTCTCCCCCAAGAGATGATGATAAAGTAGACAATCAGGGTAAGTTGAAGTGTTACACTGTGTGTGTGTGTGTGCGTGCGTGCGTGCGTGCGTGCGTGCGAGATGTTTTAAAATCCCCATTAGACATTTCAGAGGCATGCAGAAAGGCACATTGAATAATATTTTGTACAGTATGTCCCCCTCCCTTGTAACTACAGGATTGACAGCAGATTCTGTTGCTGTTCAGTAACGTGTGGCTGACTGTATTGTTCAGCATTTGATCATGGATTTAAAAGGCATTTTGTGGTCTTGTACATTTGCTTACTCCATAGATAACCCTACTAATCTACCTTCTGGGTTCTTTACAGCCAAGAGCCCTACCAGTACTCAGTCACCCAAATCATCGTTCTTGGCCAGTCTTAATCCCAAAACCTGGGGTAAGCTGGGTGCCCAGACCAACAATGCCAACTCAGAGCCCTCACGCACGGCGGGGGTGAGTGGCCTGGCAAGGGCGCCTCCCAAGGACTCAATTTCAAATAACAGGTACGATGATGAGAGTTAAAGATGAACCCTATTTCCCGCTCCTGTTTCATGTCAGTGGCGTTCTTTTTCTTGTGACTGATATTAAGTGTTAGAGCAGACTGATCAGTCACTGATGGTGGGGTTAATGTGTGGACTTCTTTTTATTGGTTTGTAGAGACAAAATAAAAGCCTGGATCAAAGAACAGGCAAGTAAGTTTGTGGAGCGCTACTTCAACTCTGAAAATGTGGATGGCAGTAACCCTGCACTGAATGTACTCCAGAGACTTTGCACAGCCACAGAGCAGCTCAACCTGCAGGTAAGACAACAAGCATAACATGACATTCCCAACATAAATAAAGGCATTTACTGCTGTTTTAGATCATGTCCTCAAAGTTGAAATTGTTGTAGCCCCTGTTAAACTTGACAGAGAAACCTACAGAGATAAAGAAACTAAATATGTATTTATTTAGCTAAATTTGAGTGTCTCAAGTTGCACACCGACTCTGAGACATTTTTTTGATCCTGTGTTTTGTTTCTGTTTCCCAGGTGGATGGTGGTATGGAGTGCTTGGTGGAGATCTCCAGTATTGTATCAGAATCTGATGTGTCGTCTTTTGAGATCCAACACAGTGGGCTGGTGAAGCAGCTCCTGGTCTACCTAACCTCCAACAATGACAGGGACTTGCTCAGCCGCGATGTGCGGCTCAAGAGGTTTCTCCATGTGTTCGCTGGCTGTCCGGTGAGAAACTAGAACACATTGTATTTTTGGCAGTCTGAATATTCAGAATTTATTTTGAATCTCTTTTTTCCCCTGTTGTTTTGTTTGCAGATTCCAGGAATGGAGCCTGTAGGTCGTCTGGACCCAACAGAGAATGGGCCGTACCTGGCACTGGTGCACAAAATGAACAGCTGCCTGAGCCAAATGGAGCAGTTTCCTGTCAAAGTCCATGATTTCCCCAGTGGTAATGGCAATGGCAGCAGGTCTGTGGCTTTATTATTTATGTTTTGATCAAAATAACTTTATATTTTAACACTTGAATCAGTTATGAAACCGTATAGATTGATATTTCTAAATTTGTCTCTGCAGGGGCTCTCAGGCACTGAAGTTCTTCAACACACATCAGCTCAAATGTCAGCTGCAGAGACATCCAGATTGCACTAATGTTAAACAGTGGAAAGGCGGCCCTGTAAAGATAGACCCCCTGGCCCTGGTGCAAGCCATAGAGCGGTATCTTGTTGTCAGAGGTGAGGGACTGTCCTGGACTAACTTACCTCCTTTAAGACAGAGGGAGCCACCAGCAGCTCCTTCAAACGGGGATTTCTCGTATGGCACCTGTTTTTCCTCCACATTGTCCAAACGACAAATGTTGTTCTTAAAGTCATCCTTAAAGGGATACTTTACTGATTTTCAACCAGCTTTGTGTCATAACTATGTTGGTAGTATGTGTCAATGAACTGCAGTAAACTTCTCTCCATCTTACCAGAGCCCAGACCTCATTTGCAAGAGGAAATTGTCATCCAGCGGATATTCGCTTGGAATGTTGCTTGAACTACAGTTGGACTTTCTCATTTTTTTATGTCGCTCAACACCACGGAAACAAAGAGTACAGAAGTGGATCGAGAGAGACACCTCTCTCTCTCAAACTCAGAACAAACGATAAAACTAGGCCGTGCTTATCAAATACAAACCAAGATTCTTCCACTGTATTGCCTATTTCTCACCTAAAATGTCTCTGAAACATAGTTTAGTGCACTGTTTGGCTGTAATACAAGAGTTTGTGAACAAGAATTGGGCACCATACTGTTTTCCTGTTAACAGAGCCTGACAAAAATGAGATTAAATGGTAAAACTAAGCAGCACTGATCAAATATGAACCAAGATACTGTCATTGCTTTACCTATTTTTCCCCTAAAATGTCTCTGGAAATATTCTTGGTTACTGTTTATCTGTAATTCTAAATTTTTTTTTTTTTTACTGGCCTGCTGCCACATTGTTTTTTAGACGAGCAACCGGCATTACATCGCCCACCAGTGAGAGCGTTTATTGGTTTGGTGTTGCGCAGTGCGTTCTGGTAGTTGTAGGTTTACTACCGCTTGAGAAAAAGTGAATCCCACAGTTCTTTTCCTTTGTTTTCTTGAGTCATGTAGCACCAATTTCAAGAGTATTTGCATCTCTCTACTGCAGACAGTGGACTGTAGACAGCCTGTGTTTTTTTGTTTTTTTGTTGTTGTTTTTTGTTGTTTTTTTAGAAGATCATCATCTCAGTAGTGAAATACTAATCTAAAATGGGCTATTCAGTGTTTCTTTAGTTGGGTTTCTAACTTGAAATTGTGTTTGTACAGGGTACGGCCGAATAAGAGAAGAAGATGAGGACAGTGATGACGACGGTTCAGATGACGAAATCGATGAATCACTGGTATGTGATATCGTTCATGCCGAATAAGGCTAACTTTTTAGTTTGTAACACACTTAATTCTGTGTGAACCAAAAGGAAATCAAAGTTCCAATGCAGGTTTTTGTGCACACAATCCTGTGCTGATATGTGTTTCTGCTTTAACTCCAGCATTAGAAATGAACCCTATATTTATTTTATTTGTTACCCAGGCGGCACAGTTCCTGAACTCTGGCAGTGTACGTCACAGACTACAATTTTACATTGGTGACCACCTGCTACCGTACAACATGACGGTGTACCAGGCTGTGCGGCAGTACAGTCTTCAGGCAGAGGAAGAAAGAGAGTCGACGGACGATGAGGCAAACCCACTTGGGCGAGCTGGCATTTGGACCAAAACGCACACAATATGGTAAAAACAATCTTCCAATTCTTAACTGGTATTTGTGTGTATTATTTTTTTCATTCTTGTTCCTGTAAATGTGTCTGTTCTGAATCTTACATCTCGCTCAACCTCACTCATCTCTTAAGAAACAAGGGTTCACACAAGGTGCTTGAAGTGCTTGAATTTTGAGAGGAAAAGATCAAGTACCAGACTACCTTTACAATAGCTTCCTTTGTAACAGAGTGCTTAAAAAGTCTTAGAAATTCAAATGAACCACATAACGCTGTCTTGTATCATGTTCATCAGGTCATTAAAATTGCTCAGCTTTTTCTGTAATTCCTCTTTCTTTCCCCCACTTCTGGTGTCCTGCCCGAGATCGTAGTATATTTTCACTTTGCTCTACGCTTACACAAAACAAGGAGGCCTATTGTTGCATGGTAAAACTTTATATGACTAAACTTAATGAGCTGGCTCTTCACCATGATTTGTTTTCCTCTCACTTCAGTGGTGCTCCGAAAGTCGAAACTGAAATTGAAACATAAATTCCAGCTGGCATCACTGTCTTTGGTTTCCATTAGAGGATTCTGTTTTTAAAATTATTTCATTCGTTCATAAAGTACACACCTTTTTGTAACGAGTTGACAGTTCTGTCTGATATCAGGCAAGTGCGACGCATTAAATAGTATAAGCACCACAGCTCTTATTCCATTCAGGTGTTTTGTAGAGAATTTTTTCAGTTATGCCCAAAAAAGTGTTAAGTAACTCTTTAATGAGGAAAAGGGAAAAAATATATTTTTGAAAATTAATTAGCTAGCACAGACCTTGAACATGAAAAATAGTGCTTGAAAAAGATCTATAAAGTCATTGAATTCAATTTTGTAATGTCCGTAGTAACCCTGTTGAATCATATTAGCTAGCCAGTTGTTGAAGGTTCAGACAAATAAAAAACATGTAATCTCATCATTTATGCTAGAGATAAGAAGCCATGCAGATTAATTTGCCAAGTTTTTAAGATACACCCGTCAGCGCAGTGTCAAGTACACAGGATGTGATAAGCACATGTACTCACCAGCAGTTTAAATTGCAAATGACTGTTGGCCTTGGTGCTGTTTCTCCTTAAATTGTTCACACACCCAGAGTGTTGTCACAAAGGTGAAGCGCTGATGCGAGGCATTGTTTCTGGTGTAAAAGCCAGCGTGCATGCTCATCAAAGCAAACGGAAACAAAATATCTCATCTTGTGTTCCTGACAGGTATAAGCCTGTGAGAGAGGACGAGGATGGCAGCAAAGATGCTGTGGGTGGAAAGAGGGGCCGAGCCCAGACTGCTCCCACCAAAACTTCACCTCGCAACGCCAAGAAGCAGGATGAGCTGTGGCATGGTGAGAATCTGCTTAACTATCTTATCATGAAGAATTTTGCAAACAAGGGTCACTGTTGTACCTGATCTGTTTACGAAAGGATTCACATCGCCATTGTCATTTTTCTTACTTGGGAATTCCTAGTTATGATGTTTAAAAATCAGAAAGCAGTTGAGTGAGCACATCAACAAGACAAAATTCTAAGCACATGATCATTCTGAATCTGTCAACATCATCACAACTGTTGATTCCTGTCACTTCCAGATGGTGTGTGTCCCAGTGTCACCAATCCCCTAGAGACATACCTCACTTCGGAGCCACCAGAGACCATAACCTTTGATGACCCCTCTTTAGAGGTCAACCTGCTGCTGAGGGTCCTGCACTCCATCAGTAGATACTGGTTCTACTTGTATGAAGTAAGTCTCTTCTCTAAGGGATTGTGGTCTGTTACCTTGTTATCTCAACTTTAAAACTGGTGATGTAGTTAGGTGTAAAGTTATTAAACCCTTAAGCTAGCTCTGAAATGTCAGGGGTAGTCATGTAATATAAACTGTGCAGGTAACATGAATGTTTTTGGTCCTGTTGCAGAATGCTGCGTGTAAGGAAGTCATCTCGACCAGTGAGTTCATTAACAGCAAGCTGACAGCCAAAGCAAACCGTCAGCTACAAGACCCGCTGGTCATCATGACGGGGAACATCCCCACTTGGCTCATTGAGCTTGGAAAGACCTGGTAAGTGTTTCATACTTGAGACCAAAATAAGGAAACAGAATTGATCTTTCACCTGTTGTTGTACATCTTGGCTCCGAACTTGATACTGGTGTTGACATACATTATTCTCTTTCTCTCTCTTTCTCTACAGTCCTTTCTTCTTCCCCTTTGACACCCGGCAGATGTTATTCTATGTAACTGCCTTTGATCGTGACAGAGCCATGCAACGCCTACTGGACACAAATCCTGAAATCAACCAATCAGATTCTCAGGACAGCAGAGTTGCACCACGTCTTGATAGGAAGAAGGTACATTGTGTTGCCATATTGAACATATGTATTTCTTATGGAACCCAGCAGTTGTACACACAGTTTATCTGTCAACAGTTTGCATTGTATTTTAATGGAAGTTAATGAAAGTTTTGTGCCTGTTTTTGTTTTCAATAACAGCTCTATAAACTTTTTTCTGACCTGGCTTGAACCTCATTTCTCTCCTCCCTTGTCTTGTGTTTTCAGAGGACAATAAACCGTGACGAGCTGCTAAAACAGGCTGAGTCTGTGATGCAGGACCTGGGCAGCTCGAGGGCAATGTTGGAGATTCAGTATGAGAACGAGGTACCTGCACTGTCTGTGAATCATCACTTGCAGTTTGCTGCAGTAAAACGCTTTTCATCACAGTTTTCTGAAGAGGAGATTCTAACTTTTTATCCTCTTTCAGGTTGGTACAGGTCTTGGCCCGACTCTGGAGTTCTACGCTCTGGTGTCACAGGAGCTCCAGCGGGCTGATCTGGGCCTGTGGAGGGGCGAAGAGGTCACGCTGGCCAATCCTAAAGGTATAAACCCTCAGATGCACACTGGATATGATGAAAACCATGTCATGTTAGATACATGCTTGCATGAAGGTATATGTAGTAATTTCTTCTGCCTTTCTCTGACCATGCTTGTGTCTCTGCTCCAACAGGAAGCCAAGAGGGAACCAAGTACATGTTCAGCTCCAGAGGACTGTTTGCTGTTCCCTTCGGCAGGACAACCAAACCAGCACACATAGCCAAAATCAAAATGAAGTTCCGTTTCTTAGGAAAGCTAATGGCCAAAGCCATTATGGACTTCAGATTGGTAAAGACCTCTATTTTCTGTTCTCTCTTTGTCAATTATAGACTCATATTTTCAACTGAGCGTTTGCATTTAGGAACGCTCTTCTGCCAGCAGTGAATTAGTCGTATTTAGACATGCTGTAGTAAAAGCTTTCAGGCATAATCGAGGTGTCTGCTTAGTGGCTGTTGGAGTCATTATTAATATTCCAAATATTAGTCCTTCACATGTTGCGTCATTTCAGGAGGCTTTCACATCAGCCTTCGTCGTTTCATGTCGGAGTCTACTTGAAAAAGTGGCCTTGAGTATAATTCATTTGCGCTGGGTTTTCACTCCTGATGCAGACCGTACCCAACTGTTCCAAATCAGGAAAATGGATTGTTATTTAACTCGTGTAGAGTTGCAAAGGCATTTATCAACAGCAGCACTCAATCTCATCCTCTGAACTGCACGGCCGTGGGTGATAAATTAGGAAGGGAGGAGAGAGGGTTGCTCTTGACATTGTCTCTTGAAATATCAAACAATAGAAGGCTTAATTCAAAGGTCATCTCCATTATTTGTAGGTTTGGATACTGAACTTGTATTTTTAAGGGTACCGACTGAATAATGTCAGTACTACAGAGAACTGATTCATGTTGTCAGTTGGTGCCAAATGGCAATACCTGAGAGTACATCTGGGTGAGAACACCAGGTCAAGACAAGAGGCTGAAGTGCCCTGAAGCCTGGAAGCTAGCAGTGAAGCTTGGAGGCCGACAAGGGGGAGCTGCTGGGTTTAACCTCAGACAGGTGGAGGAAGCACCCAGAAGCCGGGAAGTCAGCCACAGAGCACTGCTTCACGCTCCTTCAGCTGCTCTGTTAGCTTCCCAACATGCTCAAACATACTGCTGCAGCACTGATCTACCACGGTCGTCTAGGCCTCTGGTCTTTTTTCTTTTCTATATTATTTTATTTTATTTTTTAAAAGTCTAGTATCACTGCTAGATGGGCAGACACACATACACAAGCAGAAGACAGAGACAGAGGATCCGCTTTATGTGTGATTAGAAAAGAGCAGAGGAGCAGAATTCTTTTTAGTCCACTATGTCTCCCCTGCAGTTTGATCAAAAAATACATTTTTGATATCACAGAGAAAGTAAAGCACTGAAGAAAGGTACCATTGGGCACTTGCACTGAATCAGTACAAATGTGACTGGTACCCAACTCTAATTGTATGGGCTTGGGATCTTGTGATTAGCACAAGATAATACACTGATGTGACAACATACACAAATGACGCATAGATGATGATGATGCAAGTGTAGTCATGCACAGAGCAGTATTGCTCATGTGAAAGCTGAGCTGCAGTATGAATCAGTTATACCTAACAAAACTGCACCAAAAGATTGGAAAGTTTTCTTTATCCATAGGTGTTGCCAAATGTTCCTTTATTTTACCTGACTTTCTTAACCTCTTTCTTCTTGCTTTTTCTCCCAGCTGGACCTGCCCCTGGGGCTGCCATTTTATAAGTGGATGCTCCGGCACGAGATGTCTATAAGCTCCCATGACCTGGTGAACATTGACCCCGGTGTGGCAAAGTCCATCCAGCACCTGGAGGATATTATCCGTCAGAAGAAGAGGTTGGAACAGGACCGATCACAGGTGAAGTGCAGCACAGAGAACTTCTCTTCTAATGCAGTGGTACCAGAGTGTGGTCCTATAGGCTCCTGGTGGTGGTCCAGGTTTAATAAAAGCATTGTCTGTTTCTTGGGGTTTTTTTGTCCAATAGACGAGGGAGACCCTACAGCAGGCACTGGAGAGCCTGAACATGAACGGCTGCTCAGTGGAGGACCTGGGTTTGGACTTCACCCTTCCAGGATTCCCCAACATTGAGCTGAAAAAGGGCGGTAAAGACGTCCCAGTCACGATCTACAACCTGGAGGAGTACCTCAGGGTATGCTACAGTGTCTCTTAACTCTCACTTTGTTTCATCCTTTTTGTCTGTCTTGATATTTGTCCTCTTAATCATTTTTGTCTTTTCTCTCCCATCAGTTGGTGGTGTACTGGACTCTAAATGAAGGAGTGTCCAGACAGTTTGAGTCATTTAGGGAAGGGTTCGAGTCAGTCTTCCCCTTGCATCACCTGCAGTATTTCTATCCAGAGGAGGTGAGCAAATGTTCTGTTCTTTCCTTCTTCTCAGGCCGGCATAGCAATCTACGGTCTGTGAATCTGTTTTGTTGCCTCTTCTTTCTCTTCTTTAATTCTTCATCATCTCTCCTCTCCTGATGTAGCTGGACCAGTTGCTGTGTGGCAGTAAATCAGAGACGTGGGACGTCAAGACGCTGATGGAGTGCTGTCGACCGGACCACGGCTACACACATGACAGGCGAGTCCAAGCTCCCATTTTATTCATCATTGACACTTCATTGAGTGTCATTCAATATGGGTTCAGGCCCCTTTTTCCAACTTCCTACATGACACACTCTGGGTATGAGTAAACTTGTACTCAAGACAAATGTTTGACGTGTATTTTCTCCCATGTTTTTGCAGCCGTGCTGTACGGTTCCTGTTTGAGGTGTTGAGCAGCTTCGACGCCGAGCAGCAGAGACTCTTTCTGCAGTTTGTCACAGGGAGCCCCAGACTGCCCGTCGGTGGTGAGTTGCTTCACGTACACAAACATGAACTTATTAAATGCATTAAAGCAGGACAGATTGTTAAACAGTTGTGTCTACACAGGGGGCTCCTCAAATATTTGAATTTTAATCACAGTCATGATTTTGGCTCGCCCCAATTAAATGGACTTGATAGACTGCGATATTGACATTTAAAAGCGTTCTCTGCTTGTTGAAAACGTTGCTGCACATCAAATAGCTCCTTAAACTAACAGCAGCCTTTACTTTGAGGGAGCTGTCCGCTACGTGTGCACCCTGCAACAACTGCCAGTGAAAACTGAATGTAACGACTGCAGACGGGCTAAACAAGAATCAACCGCTCATCAACCACCGTCATCTGTTGTTTGGAAGTATTTTGGATTTAAGGAGAGAACAAATCATATGCAAAGAGTGCAAAACACTTGTGTCTGCGCTGCAAAGCAACATTAACTAATGTACTAAACCACCTGCAAAAACTGCAGTACAATGAATGCATGAAGACCAAGAAGAATAACATTACTGTATTGTTACCATTAATCCCCATCCTTGTCCAGCGTCAACTCAGACATCCATGACAGCAAGGCTGCAGCATGTCACGGTACTATGACCGCTATAAAAAATCTATATATATACAGCAGCAGAGACGTATCCATAGGAGATGCTCTGAGTTCAGGTGCAGAAGGACGTTATTTTAAGTCTCTTATTGATGGAAAGATTTTTTTAATCAGTAATAAACCACAAGGAGAAAGTGAAAGCAGTGCTGTTTATTTAAATGTGAAAGTGCAATAAAAATAATTTCTCTCTAAAAACAATAAATAATCGTGATCTCAATATAAACCAAACTAATTGTATACTATGTGTCATTTTGGCTATAATCATGCAGCCCTATGTGCACATGTACTGAGATGCCTGATTTAAGATAATCTAGCATGAGCCAAAGTAGATATTTCCTGTGTTTATGTGAGTGTATAAAGCATGAAGCCCAGGTTTTACTGTATCTGTGTCTGACTGACATCTGGTGCTACTTTTGTGTCAAGAGGCTGCATTAGGACAGTGTTTTAAAATTTCTGTCATAATCTATTATTAGCGTGCAAAGTAATTTTCATTTTTTAATAAGACTAAAAGCATTTAATTTTCATTTTAAAAAAATAAACAAGCTTAGAGATTTTGCGTTTCTTAGGGGGTAGTGCTATTTGTTCACCGGAGTGCACCAGTGACATCTGTGCACATGCATGGTTAAGTTGTGGCTCATTGTGACGGTCACGTAACCACTGTTCCTAATCTTTACGTGCATTATTCAACTCTTAACTAAAAAAATGAAAGGGTGTTTTTGGCCTTGTCATCCTTGCTAGATAAAAATTAGCAGTGATAGACTGGGAAAAAAATGATTTAATTCATTGTGGTGCTTCAAAGCTAGTGCCGGCAGCTGCTGGCTACTTTTAAGGTGGAATGTTCTCTCGTATGTTATGCGAGAAAACTTACAAGTTGACACCATGAAGCAGTCAACACACCTTAATTGTCAACATGTTAACTTTGACCATTCAATTTGCTTTTGGTGGCTCTCTTGCATGACTTATGCTGCAGTGATGATTGCGTCTTAAAGCGCTTCAAGAAATGTATACGAAATTTAACCGGTTAATACGAAATGCAAATATTCTATTTCCTTACTCGGAGAAAAAGAAGTCGTTCCAGCACACTCTACACCCCTGTCTATAAGGGCATGGAGAGAAAAAATAACAGACAGTGACCATGCGAAGAAATTTGGGCACTCAGCCGTCATGACATTTTGCATAGGTATGTAGTGATATAGCCTACACACATGAAGCCTAAACCAGCCAGACAAAGAGGTCATACATATGAGAACACAGACAAGACTAAATTAATATGCACACACCACTAGTCCGACAGTGTGAATTACGGTGCATCGCCTGCAGTGTTGTTATGTGTCAAAATGACGGACGGCCTTCAGATTTTTCCGTCATTTTTAATAACATTCAGTCAGTGATGGGAAATATTCAGCTAACACGACCTCTGCTTGTGTCTCAGGTTTCCGGAGCCTGAACCCCCCTCTGACGATTGTGAGGAAAACGTTCGAGTCGACGGAGAACCCGGACGACTTCCTCCCATCAGTCATGACCTGTGTCAACTACCTGAAGCTGCCTGACTACTCAAGCATAGAGATCATGCGAGAGAAACTGTTGATCGCGGCCCGCGAGGGCCAGCAGTCTTTCCACCTTTCCTGATCTCTCCACATCTCACATTCAAATGCCTTCTACAGCGACTGATGAAACATGACTTCCTTCTTAGTTTTTTTGTAACCACATACATCAAGGCTACATGTACAGCCTTCTTGTTAGAGAAAGCAGCTTGCAGAAAAATTAAGACTTTAAATATATATTTGCTGCCCCGGTCTCTCAAAAAAAAAGTATAAAAAAATAAAAAATGGAAAGGTGTTCCATGACTCACAGAAGTTAAAATATAAAAAAAGAGAGAGTAAAACTTATATCAGTAGTTGAGTAATGTTAAAAAAAGATGAAAACATCTGGGTGACATTTTAAATTGCATTGCTATGTGATATTTAAAAAAGGGATGTCTCCTCTTCAGAGTGGTGGACAACGTCACTGGGTGTCGGGGAGGGCGGGGGGGAGGGGGGGTTCCATCGAGCAAGCTAGGTTTACTTTAGCTCCAAAGATCATTTGTACAGACAAATTTGCAGACTTTGCTCATTCTACACATTTGATAGAATAGCTCTTTGTTCTCATGTCTCTTCCCCTCAGTTCGTCTGTTTGCATTTTGTTCTGTATTATATTGGCCCCAGTTTGTGTGTTGCATTTTGGTTCGGCTTTCCCCCCCCCACGTGTGTCTTTGCTTCAAGTTGTGGAAAACGAGAGTTGCAGTTGGTTGAATGCGGGTAGTGATGAGCGCATATTATCTTTTCTTTCTTACCCCTCTACCTAAGTTGAGATTGTGTTCTGGCCTCCTTTATTATAGAGAGCTTTAGCTCACAATGAAGAGATGTAACCGATGTGTTGATCAGGTAAATTTTGTTTTGCTCTTATTTTGATAGAGTTAGTGTCTTTCTGTTGGGCCCTACCTGATGTGTAGGGTTATCTTGGTAGACCAAGCTCTGAGCAACCCTCAACACATAATGTAGCTGGGCACAAAATTTGGCTGGTCTCATTTTATCGTTTCATGGCCAGATAGCATTTCAAATTCATTTATGGAATAAAGTTTATATGCAGTTTCACACCCTGTTTGAGGTGGGAATGTCTGCTTTACTTTTTTTTTTTTTTTTTTAAATTTTCTATATTGTCTTTATTTCTTGCTGTAGTTGATTATTATTATTTTTTTCTTTGCACTGCTGGCTTGGAACAAACCGTGGTGTGCACCTGCAGTCTGTGGCCAGGGGAGGGCGCCACTGTATGTTCTCCTGGCCCAATCGTTCATGTGCTGGTTTCTAAGATCTGCAATAATTTACTGCATCAGGTTCATGTTTTTACCTGAACATAAATAAAGTAACTGTTTGACTCATCTATGTTCTTTTATTTACCCGTCCTTCCATCGCTTTGCAGTGTTGCTCTTCACAGCTGGCCCTCTGAAGGCTGAGTGAAAGTTAATTTAGGGCAAATCTTGATACTCTTGTCCTCAACCGTGGGCAGGTTTAAGTGAGTTGGCATGGAGACAGCAACAAAGGTGGCTAATTACACCTGCTGCTCTTTAGATCTCAGCAGGGTTTAACAACACTCGACCTCTGAGCTGGGTTTGTGATCCCAAACTCTTATAAACAAGAGAAAGCTTAGCCTCGGATTTAACATTACATAAGATGTGTGTAGGTGTTGGAATAAGGATCCTTACTCAATGATAAACCCACTCTCACTGGAATACTGTTTATTAACTGAAAACACGACACACGTCAAGTATTGTCACCTCACAGCAAGAGGGTTCCTGCTTCGAACCCAGGTTGGGGGAGCCCTTCTGTGTGGAGTTTGTATGTTCTCCCTGTGTCAGCGTGGGTTTTCTCCAGGTACTCCGGCTTCCTTTCACAATCCAAAGACATGCAGGTTAACTGGAGACTCTAAACTGCCCATAGGTGTGAACATGAGCCTGAATGGTTGTCTGTCTCTATGTGTCAGCCCTGTGGGATACTGGGATAGGGACAACTGGGATAGGCTCCAGCCCCCCGCGACCTCCAACAGGATGAATGAATGAAAACGTGATGACCTAAATTGAATTTCGGAGACAGAATGATTGTATTCCTCTTAATTATAAACCAAAGTCAGGGTTCCCACAGTCCCCCTTGGACCACCCTGACAGACAGAGGTCTAGGCTTGGCCCTAGATGTCCTCAAACCCTTCACCTGACCTGTGCGCGGCTGCTGTGACTGGATTTGCCTCTTGGCCGATATGAAGAAGAACCGCAAACTTCAAGCGGTCAAAACCCTGTTCTTTCATATTATCCTTTGTCTCTTAATTTGCCCATTAAGTCTGTTAACTTGAAATTACACGGGAAAGTCATGGAATTTGTCAATCATTGAAGGTTTTGGAAAAGTCATGGAATTTTGTTGTGTATAATGACATTGTTACAGGATAACCTTTCACATAATGTAACATACTGGCAAATTAATTTTTTGTAGCTGTAACCGTAGCGATGTGTGACGACGTTCTGTTTACCATGGTCTAGGTTTCATCATTTCCTCCCTGGGTTGATTCGTTCCTTCATGTATGCCAGATACCTGAAATTATGTTTGAATAGAGTTTGAATCTGACATGTTAAAAAGTGCCAAGCACTGGGGCAAGAAAAAAATCTTCATCGTTCATGAGTCCTTTGGAAATTTTGCCCATGAAGATTTGTGGGAATCCTGCGAAATACATCTCCACTCTTTGTAAGGAGCGTCTCGATAGTCCACATCAGAGGTACTCAACTTGCTTTGCCCGGAGGCCTGTTTTGCAAAAAGACAGGAGGTCATGCGCCAGTTAATAAACAAAGGATAATATGAAAGAACAGGGTTTCAACCTTTGGACGTTTGCGGCCCTTATTCATTTTGGCCAAGAGGCAAATCCAGTTGCAGCAGACCCACACAGGTCTAGTGTAGGATTTGAGGACATTTGGAGTCAGACTGGGACCCCTTGAGGGGGGTCCAGGAGGTCCTACCCTGGCACTCAGCTCTATTTTGATCATTTTTATGCATTCTGACATTTATTTTCAAAGTACAAAAAAAACTCCCATTGTGTGTCACTTTCTTTGATAGTGAATTAGACAATGGTCAGTGGGCCGCCCAGCAGCAACATGCTGTGTGTTGCTACCCATTAGCACAACGAGCAACAGGCTGTATGAATTAGCAGTCTGCTGCAGCACCCGAGTTCATTGAGCATACCGGAGTGGTATAAGGTGACAGGTTCACTGCACCGGAGCACGACTCAGTAATGGGGAAAGCTGAGGCCAGAGTGTAAGGCTGACATCTCATTAACGAGTATGGGGCTTCATATTTATCATACGGAGTCAACAACACCCCTCTGAAACATGCAACTACTGCAACGCAGTAAATTGAGGCTGTAAATCTCACAGCAGCCCTTGAGATTTTGACTGAAAAAGACAAAGAAGACAAGGTCAAGGACTGCTGAAACTTCGGCTTCATATTGATAAGGTATTGGAGGTTTGTTGGGAATGGAGTTCATATCCTCCGTTTAGTCCCTCATTTTAAAGGATAGGCTCACAGTTTTTCTGTCTTAACTCAGTAGTCTGATGCTTGTGTGTACATTACAACTGGTTTTGCTCGCTGTGATCATCTTCATTTTCATATTGGCCATCAAAGGTCCAGTGTGTAGGATTTGGGGGCATCTATTGGCAGATATGGTATATTCATAAATATGTTTTCAGTAGTTAATATTCACCTGACAAAAAGATCTGTTGTGCATTCATTACTATAGAATGAGCCATTCATATGTTCATGCAGAGCGGATCCTCCTCCATGGAGTCCGTCATGTTCTACAGAACGGATAAAGCAAACACTGGCTCTGGATGAGGCCATTCGCATTTTCGCGATATCACATCAGCCACAGTAGTTCTCCTACATGCTTGGCACACAGGAGAAGTTTCAGTTCAGCATCTTCAGCAGTATATGCTACAAAGTCCCACACACTAGAGCTTTATAAGGGCGTCTGCAGGTCTAGCTTAATCTCAAATGTATAAATATTAGGCCTTAAAAGTCATTGAATAGCCTTAAATTTGATTTTGTGAAGTTTTAATGCCACAAACATTTGATCTAATTTCATTTATCCATCTTTTAATTTATTTTTGTTAAAATAAGTCACACTCTTCCAAGTAAAGGTCCACCTTAAGAAACCTAATACTGTCTTTTTTACTTCATACTTGCACCTGTTGGCAAAATGTACATTAACCTAACTCACTCTAATAATCATATTCCTACATAAAACCTACCTCTGCATGGGACCACACATATACTGCTCACCTTTATACAAAGTGTGAATAAGAAATGGATGATTTGTCAAAAAATCAGTCGTAAATTTGGTTAAAAATTATCTTTAAAAGGTCTTAAAAAACATTAAAATGTCTGATGCCTGTAGACACCCTGCTTTAAGAGACCCTGTCTGAACATGCTTCCAGTTTAAGAGATGAGGGACAGAATCCAAAATCGTTGATGTGTGCGAACATTCAATAGATTCCAGATTTTATCAGTCCTCTGTAGTCACAGTTAAAGATCCAGTGTCAGGAATTTAGTGGCATCTAGTGGTGAAGTTGCAGTACTGAAACGTCTCCAGTGTGCCAAGCATGTAGGATAGCTATAGTGGCCGACGCTAAAACATGGAAACATGAATGACCCCATCTAGAGCCAGTGTTTGGTTTGTCCATGCTGAGCTACTTTAGAACAACAGGACCCGCTCGGTATGTACATATAAACGTTAAGGCACAAGTTTCAACTTCAATTAATAGCCCAGGCTATTATTTGCTTAAATCACTGAACTCAACAGGCTTATGTGAGGGACAGACGCCCATATGGGACAGGGTTTTAATTCCTTTTTTTTTTAAAAAAAAAAAAAAAGCTGTTGCTCAGCAAAGATGGGAAATACAACCAAAGTGTATATTTTATCCAATATGAATATTACTTGTATAAAAATTAGGCTTCAGGTAATATATCAATTATAAATCATTCATTTGATCTAGTTCCGACAGACCCCACATCAGAGAGAGAGATACAGCACTCATGGATAACAGCACCCGGCATACAGACACAACACCATTTTATCCCATTAAAATTATATTTGTAACTTGGATTAATTTTGATTAAAAACACTTTTGATACTTTAGATTAATAGACCATTACGGACTAATGGTATATGAATAACTTCCCGGGTGATGGAGGAACGGACACACCAAAATTCTCGCCCGAGCCGGAGCACATCCGTTCACATCGGGCATTTCTCCACGCCAGTCGACAAGCGGTTCTGCTCCCAGCTGTTGTCTCCATCACCCGGCTTGACACATTCGCTCGCAGCTCGCCGCTCGCACAGAAAACAGACCAGACACTGAAACGATCACTGCAGGGTGCGAGCCAGCCACGGAGCTGCGCGGCGCGGCGCCGGCGGTGGATGACACAATCGGTTAACGTGGGTGCCGAAAGGAAACTGGCCTCACTTCGAGGCACTACGAGGCTATTCGCAGCGCTTCCGTGGGTGGTGTGGCCCTGGCGTTACGGTCCCTCGCCGCCTCCTGTGTGCCTCGCTCTCAAATGACTGTGCATACTTGTTGTAGACTTGTGATACGCAAGCTTTGCCTCACAGAGTTTGCACTGCACCTCATTTTTGTTTATTTTGTCGAAGTTGTTTCACACGGAACTTTTTGATGACTGTAGTAGTCTCTGCATGTTTCTCCTGTTTGTAGAAGAGCATCAAACAAGCTGGTAGCCCATCTCATACCGCTGTAGCAATCCTATACTGCCCTCGTGCGGTTAGGAGCTGAATTGCATGTCAAATAAAGGGGGGAAATAAGACGGCGAATAGTAATAGTCGCATTAAAAAATCGATTTTTCAAAAATAAAACGACTATTCGAAAATCGTGACCCATCCCTATTTAATTGACCTATGGCTAAGTCCCGCCCTCAAACGCGATGAGCCAATCACAGTGCGTACAGCCATTCCAATACACTCGGACATTCTCTGCCTGGACGTTCATTGAAATGCATTACAGAAAGTCAGTTTTGTTCGGTTTTATGAGCTTTTTCGGAGATTTGAAGTTTAAAAATGGCCAAACGGTGTGCGTGGGGTACATGCAACTCTGACACAAGGTTTCCTGAAACGCTGGGCGACGAGGTGTATTTTTTACACTTTAAACCACATCTCAACTGAGAAAAGTGTCTCCTTTGGATAAAGTTGTGCGGTAGACCAAGATTAACAAGGATGTCTACATCTGTTCTAAGGTAAGACAACATTGTGTTTGAGGCAACATATTGTCACTTTGCTAGAAAGAAATATAAAGTTATCTTTAACATCTCTAGCTAACCTTAGTTAAAGTTAGCCTAATGTTAGCTCCTAGCTGCGTTGTTCATCATGTCACCAGAGATATTCATCCAATATCTCTGATGTCACCTTGTTTGCTGGGAGTTCATTAGCCTATTTTGTTCTAGTTTTGATCAAAATTCAAAATTTGATCGTTATGTCTCCAAAAATCATCAATTGCCTCCTGTGAAATGCCGTGTACTGTGACACCTGCCATAGCGCCAGTCACTGAATGTTGATATTTTGTCCGAGTGAGTTGAGGGGGCATGGCTTAGCCATAAGTCAATTGTAAAGATTTACGGTGTTCTAAGGTAACAAAAAAACAACAATTCTTAGTGTCAAGTGATTCGAAACTAATGAAAACATAGGTATAGTTACTGTCCTTATCTGCCAGTAGATGCCCCTAAATCCTACATACTGGACCTTTAATGAAGTCACGTTGGTATCTTCCATTGTTTCAACAAAGGGTTTTGTGAGCATGTCCAGATTCAGTACCTCTCAACTCTATAGCATCTTTGTTTGACCCTGGCTGACCTGTAAATACTCATGGCCTTCAATCTCCACACTCCATCTTAGGGTTTCTTTTCTAAAATCGTACTCCCAAGATGACTCAGGTGATACCACTTGTCTCAAACTACTAGTGCCTAGTGAATTTAATGTAAATTGGTGGAATGCCCTTTTTAAAGTTCAGTTCAGTCAAATAAAAAACTCTGTGACCTCCCACTGCAGGATGCCTAACAACTGAGCATTACATCAGAGTAGAGCTTTGTGTACTCCAGGGGAAATCCACCCCAAAACAGAATTCATAATGACCTAACCAACATCCCAAACATGTCTTTGTCCTGATAAAATCAAGCTTGCCATGTATGTTTATCTCAGCTGTTGATGTTCATTCACACCTCATGGTTCCCTGGTGAGCTACTGATCTCTGACCTCTGGGACTGCACCATCCACACACACTCTGCTTTCATGAATGATTTTGGGACATTTTTGTCGTGCACCACCTTCAGTGCCTCCATCAGCATCATTCTGCTATTTTCAGACTTGCAGTGCATCATCTCCCTTGTGACAATACCGCCTGTTATCGCTGGAAAGCTGCTCATCTTTGGCATAGCAGCTGATGAGGATTTTCTCCACCAGCACCCCCAACACCTCCTCCTCCTCCCCTGTCTTCCCCAACTACAGCCACCTCGCTCCCACCTTGGCACCAAGCAGAGGTTATGGATGATGAGACTCTAAATGAGGAGGGTGCAGAGCTCTCGCTACTCCTCGCAGTGTGTGTGTGAGAGAGAGAGAGAAGCCAGGAGAGAGAGGAGAGGGAATGTGTGTGTGTGAAGGTGGTGATTTGGTGTGGGTGTGGGTTGGGGAGCAGTGTCGTCAGCTACCATCGTCACTGTGACTCGGAGACGGAAAAGAGCCGAGAGCCCTCCCCTTCTCCTCCCGCATCCCCACCTTCTCTCCCTCAGCCTCCACACCATCAGCCAGTCTGCTCTCAGTCATTCTGCCTGCGCACAGCTCAGGCTCCACATCCTGTACCAGTCTCCTCCTCTCTCTCCTTCACACACACACACACACGCACGCACACACACACACACAGTTGCTCACACACCTCTCTGCTGCTGCACACACAGCAGCTGCTTCAGCTCTGAGGGAAAGAGGAGAAAAACACACGCAACAACAACAAAAGAAGAAGAAACCCGACTAAGAGGATGAGGATGAGTGTGGGCAGTGTGCCGGCAGTCCCCTGCTGCCATCCCACGCAGATCGCACAGAGCTTCACACCCCCCCTGCTTCTCCTCCTCCTGCTCCTGGGCACCAGCAGCAGCAGCAGCATTGGGGCCGTCCCCTCTGCCTTCCAACTGGCCCCAGACACCCCGGCCCCTGCCGAGCCCACCCCGACCCAGGCCACACCTCGTCCGGACCCCTGCGAGGGACGACCCTGCCTCAATGGGGGGTTCTGCCTGGCGCTGCCATCCGCTGGCAGGCCAGAGGACACCTGGGAGTACACCTGTACGTGCAGCCAGGGCTTCACCGGACGCAACTGTGAGGTATGGACACATTTTGATGTCATCCACCTGAATGAAACAGGATAATGATGAGCACAGTGTGTGTGTGGTCTTGTTCTTGAGAGGACAGATGCTGAGTGAGTACATGTCAGGGTTGTTTCATGTGTTAATGACCTCACAAAGCAGAAAATACAGAGCTGCAATTGCTTATTAGTTGTATTTTGATAGGACTGTGCTTCTGTTTCTTTTGTGTTGAGCACATTAGAAATCCATTATCATCCATTATTCATCATCATCATCATCATCTGGAGGGTTCATCTTGTGAAACAAACCTGCACCCTGTCTGTGTTTTTGACTCGCGCGCGAGCTGTACAGTGGATGACGGCATGTGTGAGCGTGATTCTTGCTCTCTGCTGCTCTCGGATGGCTTTTTAATGGGAGCATGTGTTGTCACTGAGACACGGAGACGAGTGCTGCGTTGCTGTGGCAACAGGAGGGAAGAGCGGCAGCAGGGAGATGCGAGTGAAAACTGTAGATGCATGTGTGTGTGTTAGTGAGTGTATAAGCATGTACTGTGTGAGTTGTTGAGTGTTGGACATTTCGCGTTCCCCCCTCATGATATAACCAAGTTTTGTTCTTACATCTTTGCAAACTGAAGAGGGGGAAAGTTGCACTAAATCCTGTGGTGACGTTGAATGCATCCCTGTGCTGTGCTCTAATATGTGTGTGAGATAAGAAACTCAAGTATAAGTAAATCTGTTAACATCTGGGAAACTGATGATGATCCGGCCAAAGTACCAGTCTCCACATTGCAATCATTAACTGGAGCATCTGGACAGTCATGGAGACGTGCGTTTCTGCTGCAGGTTCCACATCATGTCATTTTCTTAAAGTTATTTATGTCTGTCTGGGTAAAGCTTGTGCCTTAACAACATCACTCTACATGATAACATCATCGAAACATCACATCATCTGCCTAATGCAAAAATACAAAGTAGGTTTGAGTGTCAGAGCTCCTCGTACTTTATTTTTTTAGCTCTTAACTCATTCTCATGGCCTCTGTCATGTTTAGATTTGGTTTTAAGCATCTGATTGACATTTTTGTTTGATGGAAGTTTGCAGAATGAATATCTGACCACAGATTTTTATTGTCTCCGCCATGCATCCTGCGCTCTGTCCAGTATCATGAATCCTTGGAAAAATGCATTCATGTGGCTGATAGTAAAATATTAGACGCACAGGACTGTTTCAATCGTATCACATCTCTGGTTTGTGCCTGTAGCACTGAGTGTGTCCATTTGAAGATGACTGCATCACTGACCGTATCTTCCTCTACACGTCCCTGAAGTTGAGCTATACGCACTTTTGTTCCTCCCACATCATTTTTACTCCTCCATCTGTTCAAGGATGTTTAAAGTTCTGAAGCAGCCCTCTTTCATGTTGATTCAGCACTCCATTGATCTCCACATAAACCTGCTCCTCTGTCGGACTGCATGTAATTCATTTGCGCTTTACAATAAATGGACTGTGGCTGAGCCTCGCTCGCAGCAGGCTCAATGGGCAGCCGGCGCTCTGAGTCATGCTGGGGTGAAAGAGAGCATCCGCCAGCAGCAGAGAGGATAAATGAGTCTGCTGCAGCATCACGGAGGGAAACAGCAAGGTGACTGGGTGAGCTTTAGCACACTCACCAACAGGTGGCAGCCATATCCCCCCTTGTGTTTACATGTGGCTGTGCATACAGTGTGTTTGCCTATCATGTGAATGCATGCTGATCTATAGGTACAGGTGAGCGTGCTGCTGCTGGTGTGCAGGCATTGAATTGAAGCCATTTAGTGGAGCATTCAGCCAGGGACCCGATCACTGTCTCCTTGGCTGTCCTGGTTTCATGTCTCAGAATAGAAAGCAGCTGCAGTTTGTTACCTCCGCAGCCTGCCTCACTTCACTGCGCTCTGCTCCACACAAACCACAGAGGACGATGTTGTCACACAGCCTGACCTGATGCTGGACAATACATGCACCATTTTTTAAAAATATTTGTGATACTAAAGAGGAAAAAACACCTCTCATTGAGCATGCTGCGCACAGTTGTATTCGTCCACTCTAGCTTTATCCCTCTTATGTGCCAAATCTCAGGTCCGGCACAGGCCCAGAGCCGGGCCCCAGGGGGAATCATTGATTTTCACTTCGCTCCCCTCCTGCTGGTTGTTTCCTCTCCATGGAAACTGGAGCAGCAGTCAATTGAGATTTGGTAAATGACCTGATTGGCTGAGCGTGGAGCTGGTTTGCATCCCCTGTCCTCTGCATGCGTCACAACACAGATGGTCCAGTGAGAAAGGAGGAGCAGAAGATGAAGAAAGAGAAAGCATGGAAGGAAGGAGGAGAGAGGATGGAGAGAAGAGAGTAATGGGGGAAAAAAAAGATGGATCTCTTCTTGAAGAAAGTAAAGTCGTGGTATTGGAGCTTGAAGAAATCCAGCTGTAAATGAGTGTAATATCCTCACCCTCCTCACCTCCCTCTCTTTTCTGTTATCTCAAATTGTGTGTCAAACCTGGGGCGCCGCACACAGAGCAGGATTAGAGCAAAAAACAAGCGGAATCTGTAAAACTAAACTTGAATGGTAGGTTTAGGATTAAAACTTGGTCATGCCTGTTGATTTGAGGATATTTTGCAACATTTTTTAAATTATCAGGCTAAGCTGCTAATCCTGCTTTGTGCCTCACCCCCACCCCCTCGGTTGTGTTTTATACCGCATGAATCAAAGCAGCCTGATGCAAACCACAGCAGCAGCAGGGACCGTGGGGAAAACAAACCCACTCTACTTGTTAAACCGGCCGAGTTTTAATATCAGCCTGCACCTTTTCTGGACAGCAGCCTGTAAGCTGTCCTGTTGGAATTCACAGCCACTGGCCTTTCTCTGAGTTATTAGCTTCTCAGCCGCTGGCTTATTCATTATTGAAAGGCCTGTTGTGCACCCTGATGGATTTGGTAACTTGCTCGACAACACAATAGGGCTGTGGCAGCGCAAAACAGCCATCTGTCATGAAGCAAGTCCAGGGAGCTCTTGCTGGTTTGCTCAGCCACGCAGCTATATGAAAGC
This sequence comes from Epinephelus lanceolatus, assembly GCF_041903045.1. Taxonomy (NCBI): domain Eukaryota; kingdom Metazoa; phylum Chordata; class Actinopteri; order Perciformes; family Serranidae; genus Epinephelus; species Epinephelus lanceolatus. The sequence continues at coordinate 33,682,566 of NC_135737.1, forward strand.
AGTGGATCATGGCAGAATTTGCAGACTGAGGTCTACAGCCCTGGCATTATGAACACAGGATGCATTTTTTATTTTGCTGTTATTTAGAGAGGGGGTGTGGGACTGGAGGTGGGGAGAGAGGTGGTATCTCTGAGGAAGCGCAGAAGTAATTTAGCTGTTCCTGCAGCTGATAGTTCTGCCTCAGCTTAATAAGCCTGCATGGAGTGTTACAGAGCTGTGATGAACTGGAGGCTTTTTGATCCTTGTGATGATGATTTTTAGCTCTTAGCTCGGCACCGCTCCTTCTCTCAACGCGTACAGGTGCTTGCTCAATCACTGTTTCACTGTTTTATCAGCATTATTTAAGTGTTCAGGCTTCTTACTGTGATTTTCAGATGTTTCCCCTCTGCTTTCCCCACCAGTGCTTCTTTGAAAGAACATATTAAAGAAGTAGTTTGATATTTAGAGAGTTAGATGAGAAGATTGATACCACTTTGAGTGTGGTTTCAATTTCCTCATTTAACTCTCAACAAGAAAGCTAATAAGTACATTTCCCATCCTGTCGAACTATACCTTTAATCTTGTTGCCTTATTGCCTAAGCTAATTGAAAACACGTTTTTGTTTCTGGTGCAGTTGCATGTCTTGTGAACTCTGCTACAGTGACATGAAGTTGACAGACGATGCATCACCTCAGTATTAAAGAACTCGATGCACTTCAGCCGCATTCTTGAAATAACTTGATTTGCTTTGGAAACATTTTAAATGATCTCACACTTTGCAGCTTTCTTATTTGTCTCAAGACTCTGCGACAGACTAAAGCTGTTAATTGGATGTCAAGACAGGAATGCAGTGAGAAAACTATTTACATCCAAGATTCCTTCACTTGCAATTCAGCCAGTTTAAAAAGTGGCGAGAAAAAGAGGAAGGTGAAATTCATTTGGTAAACTATATTTTCTTTTCCAGACAGCCTGTATGTGACGATTGTTGTTGCATTATAAAAAATCCACCTCTTGACAGGACTCAGTGAGAGTAAACAAAGCCGAGCGCTGAAGCTGTTTCATTGTAATTGCGTGGATAGAGAGTATATGTGTGTGTGTGTGTGTGTGTGTGTATGTGTGTGTGGCGGTCAGCGCTTGTCTCCCAAGGCCGTTCACTCTGCTGCTACAGATACAGCCCGAGCTGCATCCAATTAGGCAGAGCTCAAAGCTCATCACCAGCGTTTGGTCCCTTTGATATCCCTGACTTGTTAGTCAGAGGAGAGATACAAACCACAAGAAACATGGCTCTATTTATACACTATATGGTACACACATACATATATATGTATATATACATACGTATGCTGTGTGTGTGTGTGTGTGTGTCAATGGACTCTAAGAGGGACTTCTTTTTACTGCTGTTTTTACTGAATTACTTTTGTTAACCTCACTAGTGTTGTTTATTCAGGAGAGGAGATCTTCCATATGGTCTGGGCTGGTGTTCCTCAAAAAGGCAGTTTAAGCTTTCGCCACGTTGGTTTCTTTTTGGTGGGGGGTGGGGGTGGGGGGCTGAAATCAAGCAGGGCTGCAGCAAATGATAATTACTCAAAACGGCTTTGAGCATTCTGCTAGGGGTTTTATTTTGTCGAAGCAATAGCATCACGACCGTGCAAGATGCAGTCGTGAGACTTTACAGGTGTGCAGTTGAGATTTGAAAGAAGGTTTAGTTCGGAGATGGGCCTGGTCTGAGCATGTCTGGGCTGTAAGTATGGAAGTAGAAAGTAGAACCCTGGGGTGGGGGACCCCTTCTGTGTGGAGTTTGCATGTTCTCCCTGTGTCAGTGTGGGTTTCCTCCAGGTACTCCAGCTTCCTCCCACAGTCCAAAGACATGCAGGTTAATTGGTGACTCTAAATTGTCCGTAGGTGTGAATGTGAGTGTGAATGGTTGTCTGTATCTATGTGTCAGCCCTGTGATAGTCTGACAACTTGTCCAGGGTGTACCCTGCCTCTCGCCCAGTGTCAGCTGGGATAGGCTCCAGCCCCCCGTGACCCCCAACAGAATAAGTGGTTATGGAAAATGGATAAATGAATGGACATTCAAGACAATATCGATATCAAAATGAAATTCCTTTGCATCACATGTTGTCGTCTGTATGACCTGATGTAGTCTGAAAGTTATTGTAAAATGTAGTGACATGGGAATACATAAACAAATAAACATATTAAGAAAGCTTCTTGGCCAGTGATGAATTTCATCATTTCTACCTGGCTCTTACACAGTAGGATGCTAATTTATTTTAGTCCATCTTCTCCTCTATATCTGAATAAAGATGCATTATGTTTATCTTTTTCTGATGATTACTGCAGTATTGCAGTTTCTCTCACTGTACTTTCAAACACCTTACAGTACTGATAATGAGGTCTCTGTGAAGGCTACATGAAGCTATTCTACCAGGCCCTAGAGGCTACAATGTTCATTACAAACCACAACATAAATTTGTTGGACAGATTATTTTGACAGACTAAACATGCAGAGATTGTTTGAGTTTGGAACCACAGGAATGGATCATTAAAATCAAAGCAGCTCAGCGTGAGGGGAAATGTGTCTTTTAGGTCCTATCACTGTGCGCAAAGTTGACATTTGGGCCTGAGGGTGGCGCAAGAGTAAACTTGTCAAGTGTCCAAACTACTGGAGAAAGAGCTTGTCCTCTTAGAGAGTCTTTACAACAAAAACAGATTCTGGTAAACAGCTGCAAACTGTTGCATCATTGGCAAAGAGAAACATCCACATGTGATCAGTTACGGATGGTTTGATGAAAGCAGCCATGTCACTTTGGTAACAGGCTGCTTATAATCCTGCCGGTACCTTTGATACAGCAGCTACCCATCAACCAAAAAAAAGACTCCTTTGAGCTATTATCACTGAGCTATCACTATTCATGTTGATGTCCTTAGATGTTACGAGGCGGACCGTGCTGCCTTTGAGCCGGAGGGCTCGTGGCCAATCACTTTGGTAATTTCCATATCACACATCACCCGGCCTTTTGATCTGCGGGAAGCGCGTGAGGAGGTGGTGGTATGATGGGTTAGTGAGGACTGATACATATGGATGATGGTCTGCAGAGGACATGAGTGGCTCAACACCAAGTACTCATGCTCTGTGTATTGATCGCTGTGGTCACCTATGGTGTCCGTTATTACAGATGCAAGTCATATATTAGATCTACTTTTGACCAGGTTACCTCGTTCAGTAGCATTTGCAATTTAGATTCTATATTGAGTTAGATATTTACATTTGTAGCCACGCTAGCAGGTTCTACAGATGTTGGTCATTCGGTCCACCATTTTGTTCCAGACTGAAACCTCTCCGCAGTTACTGGATGAAGTGAACATTTGTACAGACATGTGGTCCCCAGAGGATGAATCCTGCTGAAGTGAGCCCCTGACTTTTCCTCTAGCATCACCATGAGGTTCATATTTTTGGCTCAGAGAGAAATATCTCCACTATTGGACTTTCATGGAATTCATGAATTGTAATGTGGTCCCTTAACTTTTCATCTAGAACCAATTTTTTTTTTTACCTAGAATCAAATTTCACTTTGTCCAACACTTAAGTTTGAGGCCAAATACCTGAAAAAGCATGCTGACAGGCTAAACTAAGATGGTGAACATGGTAATACCTGCTGAACAGCAACACTTTTGCATTTTTGCCTGTGAACATATTAAGGCACAGTAAAGATGTCTGCACTGAACGTCTGCAGACAGCTGCAGTCATGTGGACATGCACCAGGTTCTACTCATAGTGCAGTTGAGGGTCTGTGTTAGCCCCCAGAAGTAAACAGGAGGGCTGGGAGGTGAGCTTGCCGTTGTCCTGCTGACTTGGGGGGAAACTAAATCTAAGAAGGGTCTGGACTTAAAACTAACTTCACCACTATGTGATGGCCAGCGGGCTTGACTGCAGTGTTTTGGACAAGACTGGACTGCTGCAAGTCCATAGGGACTTGGGTTGGGAATCGGAGGATTGGAGGTTCAAGTCCCAGTCTGGACTGAATACGTGGACTGGTAGCCGGAGAGGTGCCAGTTTGCCTCCTTGCCCTTGAACAAGGCACTGAACTCCCAGCTGCTTGGGGTGCCTGTACATGAACAGCCCCCTCACTCTGACATCTCTTCATTTAATACATGTATAGGTCCTGTTTGTGAATGTGTGTGTATTTCTTCTTCTTCAAGAGAGAGAGAGAGAGATAATATTTTGTAATTGGAGCATGAGCAGTTGTCACACTTGTTATACATGTAGTCCATGCGTTCACAAAAACTGAGCTGCTGTGCATATTGACATCCGCACAAGGGTCTGCCCTAAGGATCGACATTCTGGGATGAAGTGCAAAAAACTGCAATTCCACTAATCACCACTTGAGGCTGGCTCCAGAAGTGAGTCAGTCCCCATAGACCCCCATGTTACGATGCCCAACTTAACAGTAGAAATAAACGCATTTACAAACTGGTCTCCATAGCTAATTTCCTCCTTCATAACAACTGTACGGGGGGTTAATTTTTATTTGACTCACCTATTTGCATTTTATTAAGACTGAAAGTTACACGTAATAAAGGGCGGGCAGCCTTGAGTGACAGGCTGACTGCTGATTGTGGCCTCGCCTCCTCAGTCAGATCCATCCCTCGCTCCTCCACAGCCACAGCCTCTCACTCATATATGGTCACCTCTGGCTCCAAAAACCAAGATGGTGACGGCACAAAAAGCTGAACCCAAGGCTTCAAAACAGGAGTCCACAAACCAATAGGTGATGTCACCATAGCTACATCTGTTAATTTTATTGTCTATTGTCTGCCAGCATGGACCGTCACTGACATGGGTGGATGATGACATTTATGTCACATGGACCACACCGAGGCCTTTTGGACACAGACTTGGAAACTATGAATTCGTCTTTAGCCTGCTAACGTTAGCATTTAGCTCAATTAAAGTACAGCCTCAAGGAGCTGCTACACATCATGGTTGTAGAATAAATTTCCCTATATTTCAGGTCACATTACAACCACCTTAATCCCTAAAAATGAAAATGTTGCACGTGTTATCTACCATAAGACAGCTGAAGGCATTAGAAAAACATTATTCACAAGACGACTGGTTACAGAGCAGCACAGAATTCATCTGAAGGCATCGTGTACAGTAAACACAGCTCTGCTGCATCACCTGGAAAATATTAAAATATGTCTGACTACAGTCATGTTTCATCTCTGCTTCTTTTTTTTTTGTTTTGATTCCTTGTTTCTTTAAGCACAGTCTAATCAGTTGCTGCATTTGTAAAGCCCTCCTGACTCGCTCACACATCTCATCCTGTGTTTCTGTCTTTAATTGCTGCCACTCATCGTGAACAGGGCTCTTATCTCTGTGTCATTGGCTCTTTCATTTTTCTCGAGTCTGGCGGTGAAACTTCCTCCTCTCTGTCCTGGATAGAAAAGAAGTCATTACATTTCTCCCAGTGGTTTAGTTTAGGTGTTTTTTTATTGCTTTTTGTCTGCCCTCGTTGCTATTTATAAATTTAATGGAGCAGCAAGTTGTGTCACCAGCCGCAGTATAATGTAAGAAAGGGCAGAGCAGCTCTTACTCAGCAGCATTTCACCCCTGTAATAACCCTCTGCTCTGATGCCATCATTGTTGTGCTGCTTCTAATGATTAGTGTCGTTGTCAGTGCTGTCAGCATGAGTGTATGAACTAGTAGGGAAGTGTGTGTGTGTGTGTGTGTGTGTGTGTGTGTGTGTGTGTGGTGGTGGTGGGGGGGGGGGGGGGGGATTCTGACTGTTTGGTTCAGTTCAGTATAAAACTAACAAGCACTTGTGTATATGCTTCTCATGCTCTGTCTCCTGTGTTCGTCTTTATTCTCTGCGTCAGTGATTTGTGTGTTATAACAACGATATGAAAAAATATGAGCAATATAGCTGAATTAAAATGAAAGAGCTGTGCCGTATTTAGAAGTTTGTGCATAAGCATGCAAATTTCTCCCAGGAATATGTAGAGGTTAACAGTCTGCCTCAGGGTCCTGGAGGCGTGCAGGTCCTGGAGGGACGGCAGATTGCAGCCAATCACCCTCTAACACCTGTTGGTGCTGTAGGTGAACTGCAAGGTGTCCAGGAGTGGGCTGATAATGGTTTAGAGGTACTCAAAAGACTTTATAGCCACAGACAGGGGTGGACTGGGACTAAAAAACAGCCCTGGACTTTGACTCGGCCCAGCCCACAACAACCGGTGCACATACAGTATGCGCTTCCTTCTTCTTCAATTTGATTGGCGGCCTGCTGGCTCATGATATCTATGGGCTGGCTGGCATCCAATTTAAAGGCTGCCACCTAGCAGACTAGATGTGGAACAGTAGATTATCAGGGAGAAAAAGGAAAAAAAAAAACGGTGATGAGTTAGTGGTGGCCGCCGGCCGTCCTAGAGTACCGGCCATTCTGTGATTCTCCAGAACCTCCAGATGGCCAGTCCGCCCCTGGCCACAGAGGTCAGGAATCTGTAGTCATTAAGCCCTGTGAACTTTGGTTGTAAACATGTTTACCACATAAATGGTGACATGAGACTGACATACTGTAGCTGTACAGGTTGGTGTAAGTCGGGTTGTAGCAGCTTTTGTGTCAGTTAAAAATGATGTCAAGAGAACAGATAAACCGACTTGTCAGGGCAAAGACGACATAACCACAATGTCAGATTGGATGAATGAAGCAAACAAAATGGCAGATCTTGTCTACTAATATCGTACCAAGTACACAATACATGTGGCCTCAAAGAAAACATCTTTTTTGAATTCATAAAACATAAATATTTGAAATTTAAAAAATGTTAGGAGCGCTCACTGGACTCGAGTTGAGTTTGTTTGAGGTGCTCTTTGGATACATGTAGATACAAAACTCACAGGAAACCTCCAAGGCACTTTCTTTTTCAACATTTAAACAACTGTATTAATTGTATATAAAAGCATTTCAATTGTTTAAAAATGTGCCTTTGAGTTTTCTTGTGATTTTCGTGCCTACATTTGATATGAGACCTATATGACAACGAGCCCTACAATAAGAATTAGATAAAAACCCTATTATAAATAAGAAGCATGTTTTTTGTTTATTTTGATCCCTATTTGTTGTTACCATGCAACAACTAAACTTCCTTAAATTCATACTGATAAAACAAAAAAGCACAGTGTTTAATTATACGTAAAAACACAAGTAAACAAATCATGTCCATATTCCCTCACGTCACAGTCTCTTAGTGCTTGTGGTTCAGTCTCCCTCCTACGCTCAAATGTTGTTTTTGTTTTGTGTTGAGTCACATTTTCTTACACACTGGACTGCTATAAACAGCAATAAATGTGGTGTAATGTATTCAGTGGATGGACAACACTCACAGGCAGATTAAAAAACAGACTGCACTGTTTATGTGTGGCTAAACCTGCACAAATAAGACAAAGAGATACGGTGAAATTCTCCGCAAGTGTCCGCTAAAGGAAAAATGCACCTCTAACTTGGCTGCCATGCAAACACTGGTGCCCCTGTGCTGTATCCACATATTTAAATTAGATCATGTGCATACAGTACATTTGGTGCAAAGTTGGCCCCTTTCAATGCAAATGAGCCTAACTGCTAAGACAGTCTAATCAGTGCTAATAGACGCACGCAGTTATGGGGTGCCGTTTGTAAAGTCACTCACACTGAAATTAACATCAACATTTTGCCACATTCAGCTTCAAACAATGTTTAAAAAAGTGGTGTGAATTTTTTAAAGTCACTTTTTACCACATTTGCAGCAGTATTTGAAATATGTTAAATATAATGTCACAGTTAAATCTAAATATTAAATGTTAAACCTAAATGTTAAATCTTAATGTTATATTTAAATATTAAATGTTAAACCTAAATGTTAAATCTAAATATTAAATGTTAAACCTAAATGTTATATCTAAATTTAAATGTTAAATCTAAATGTTAAATATAAGAGATTTATCATTTAGATTAAAATTGTTTACTGTATATATATATATATATATATATATATATATATATATATTTATGTTTGTTTGTTAATAATTCCTGTTTATTTAACTATATATTTGTTAATACTATTGTTTAAATTTCTTATATTTTCACGTATCTTTCCTCTCTTGCAAGGAGCACCTGTAACATAAATAATTTCCCCTCAGGGATCAATAAAGTATTTCTGATTCTGATTCTGATTCTGATTAACATTTAGAGTCAATATGCATTTAAAGGATTTATCCAAGATGTCAAACTGACTTTGCGGAGAAAACAGGTTAAAAAGATAGAAGCTAAAGCCGAATGTTCGGATAACACTGTAAGAATAAATTACCACATCAGGGTGGATTTTCAACTGAATCTGGCATACACATGGCTATTCAGACCCTTTTAGGGCCGATGTGACAATGACGTCAGTTTGTTAGCTGGAGGCAAAACACGACTCTCCACCACAGGGCTGTAGGCTGCATAGGAGTCTTAAAATGTCGTCTTTGTTGTGTTATTGGGAGCCAGATTGGAAGGAGTCATGGCTCAAAATTTAAATTTTATTGCCCGTCAAAAATGCTCACATGTGCCGCACACACTTCATATCAGGTTCGGGAAAAGTACTTCCTGTTGTAGGGATGAATAACGTTATGTGTATTAAAGGTTATCATGTCCACCTCATCAGAAATTGGGGAGGTATTAAGAGGAATGTTGGATTTCTCCATAACGCTAACTTTTTAGCGCATTACGTTAGCTTTGATAGCAAAACAAACAGGAGGAAACAGTTCAAGTGTCTTTTCCTTTGTAAGATTGGCAGAGTAATCAACCACAAAGCCATCCCACCCTCTGCAGTCCTATCAAAGCATCCATCCACTGAGTGAGTGTCACTGTACGGTTCGTCCAGTCTGGTCCCGTTGGTCAGTGTTTACACTCGTGGTCCGGGAGAGTGAGTGACCTGACATGGTGCGTTTGTAAATTCAGTCTGATGCTCTACACTTAAAGGGAAATTTAGGTTTATTTCAACCTGTCTCCTGTCGTCCTAAATTTGTTTCAAGTCACTAGTGACATAGAAATAATAGTTAGTATGTTAGCCGTTAGCCTAGATACAGCCGTAGCGTCAGACCTGTTAAAACGTAATTGAACGGGCATCCTTTCAAGTGCAAAGTTAGTCCACTAAACAAGCTTTTTTCCACAAAGACCGCCTCATATCATTGGGATAAATGTCAGAGAACATATAGAAAACGACATGTAAACGTGTTGTCTTACCTTACCGGTGTGCTGCCATGTTTGTTGTTTACCATTTAGCTAAGGCTGCAACAGGTCCCATTCCTTGCAACAGAGGCATTCCTCTTCTGTGGGTGTTGGGGCACAGCATTCACAGGTAACGTTACACCACCGAGCTCCAGAGCTAAAGCCTTCCAGCAGCCATTCCTCCTCTGTCGTCCTCTAGCCTACCTGTTGTGCCTCTCTCTTTCTCCTCCTCCATTCTTCAATTTCACGAAGCTCTTCGTCAGTGTATTCTGGCTCAGATAAACAAGGGCGGCCATCGCCTCTCGATGTGGAAAGCCTATATACTAACGTTCCACATTTAGGTGGTCTTCAGAGTTGTTGTCTTACCTTACGGTGTGTTTACCGTTTACCTCTGCTTCCCAAAGCGCGGCCAAAATCTCGGCGAGAACAAGCCGCAGCAGCTGCAAGGCAGAACCGGACAGTAGCCTGAAAGGTTCATTAATTTATTTTATGAAAGATTTATAGAATAATGGCTGACTTTTTGCCAGACTTCGACTTTGTGGAGGAGGAATTTGATTTTGCAGAGTTTGATGGCTGCCCTTATTTATTTGAGCCAGAATACACTGATGAAGAGCTTCGTGAAATTGAAGAACGGAGGAGGAGAGAGAGGCACAACAGGTAGAGGATGAGAGAGGAGGAATGGCTGCTGCAAGGCTTTAGCTCTGGAGATTGGTGGTGTAACGTTACCTGTGAATGCTGTGCCCCAACGCCCACAGAAGAGGAATGCCTCTGTTGCAAGGAATGGGACCGGTTGCAGCCTTAGCTAAATGGTAAACAACAAACATGGCAGCACACCGGTAAGGTAAGACAACACGTTTACATGTCGTTTTCTATATGTTCTCTGACATTTATCCTAACGATATGAGGCGGTCTTTGTGGAGAAAAGGCTTGTTTAGTGGACTAACTTTGCACTTGAAGGATGCCCGTTCAATTAAGTTTTAACAGATCTGACGCTACTGCTGTATCTAGGCTAACGGCTAACATGCTAACTATTATTTCTATGTCACTAGTGACTTGAAACAAATTCAGGATGATAGGAGACAGGTTGAAATAAACCGAAATTTCCCTTTAAATAAGAGCACTGTTGATCAAAGAAACAGAGCGTTATTGCTACATGAATTAAGTAAGTAGTTAAGTGGTGTCTATTTTGCTCTGTATTAAATTGTAATTGCCTTCTACTTTGTGTGCTGTAACCTGCTGACAAAGTTAATACCACTCAATGTCCAGTTATGCTGTGGCTCAGTTGAAAATGACGAGGCACGTCTTCTTTTCGAAGCTTCTGCGAGCCTCTGAAACGCATCTGCTGGAATCACAAGAATTGTCTAGAGTGGCTGCGAAAAGCTCAACCACCTTGGCCACCTGGTGGAGATGTGCTCTCTACCGAGTGCACTTGTCTCAAAAGGCATTGTAGTTGGTTCGGATTAGAGGAACCACACATCCACGGGGAAACCAACACAGATCCATAAAAGTGTGTTTTAGTATGTAGAGGAGGGGCTGACAGCGGAGTTAGTGTGTGTATCATCCTCTGCTCCGCTGCCCTTCTTGCTTCCAAAACATGGTGACTCAGTAACAGATGCAAAACTGACTCCTGCTGTCTCCTCCTCACACAGGCACTCACACAACTTGTCAGTTAAGTTGATCTGACAATATGTTATTTAATGAAGCCAACTGGGAGACAAGCCAACATGCTGTGTGTGTATGTGTGTGTGTGTGTGTGTGAACTGTTGTGTGTCGCGAACATTTTCTCTTAGCCGCAGACAATAAATGCCAGCTTAATCCCAAAAAAATCCCTTCAGGACCAGCAGAGCATCTCTGACGGAGAGAGGAGCGAGGCGCAGTCATCAGCTTCAGGCGTTAGACACAGAGATTAGCTCGTATTAACAGCTGGGCCTGTCTGCCAGTTGATAGGAGAGACGCTGTGGAAAATTTGGCTGTCTGTTGGGGATTGTGCTGGAAATGTATTCATCAAAAACCAAATATTCGGCCTGAAATGATGAAGAAGTTCACCTAAAATTGAGCTTTTGTGAAAAGCAATATTAATTGTAGCGATAGGATGGCACTAACACGAATATGCACATGTAACTCAAATTTATTGGCACATTTTGGTTCAGTTAATGAACCTGAAATAAAAAGTTAACTTTTACACACTGCAGGGTGCTTTTTAAATTCAGATGCAGCTACATCAATATAAATTTACTTAAAACTTCTTTAAAATTCAACGTCACATCTGTTGAAACTGCGCAGTGCCTCTAAGTTTTCTGTCGTCGTGTCATAAAATAAGACACTCTGGTTTATCTGAACCGAAGCAGGCGTCAGTTTCTATATAAATCCATCTTTATAAAGGCAGTAAGTGTTTATGATGGGATTTAAAATCATATATTCAGTGTGTGGGTAACTGGTGAGCAGTGATGTGCATTACATTTTTTTAAGCTGTGGGGGAGATTGGAGCTCTCAGCCGGGAGGAATCGATCCTGTCTGGAGCAAAGTCTCCTGCCGATTCATCCGCCTCCAACCGCTCGCTCTGATCGCATCAACCTTCACTGATCAGCAGTCAATCGCTGTTTATCAGCGGGGCTTTTTACACATTTATGAGATTGCCCTCTTGTGGCCTTTTGTGTTCACAATATTTCATAGAAAGTTGTGAAACTTTTCAAAAATAAGCTATAATTCAGCCCGACTACAAATGTTGAAGTCTAATAAATAAACTGAATCATAACAACTCAACAGATCTCAACAGACATGCTGACTCATTCTAATGCGCCCATGACCTAAAGTGTTTTCACCAACACCAAAACTTTGTGTTACAATGGTGAACATTTTTGAGTGATTTATGAAAGCTGCCAAGCCAAGTGTCCATTCGTAAGATCAACATTTTTTGTAAATAATCTTGTAAATAGCTCTTATTGAGTAAGGAGCTTGAGTTTTCCAGGTGTCTCCTATGTTTTTCTTGTTCCCTTGTTCTGTCCTTTGTGGGATATGTGACATAAGGTGCACAGGCTGTGGTCAATCATTGAATTATTGAGAAACACATCCACAGCTGATCAATTCCCCCACACCTGTGCACACCTGTGAAATGGGTGGAGCAGTTTCTATTCAAGCTCAGTGTTGGAAATAATAGTGCTGAACACTCTTGACAAAGGTCCAGGAGGACCAAAACGTTAGCGTTACTACTAAATTGTGAAGCTGAGCAAGAGCAGTGTGCGGGTTTTTCTCTTCAAGGACCAAAGCTCATTTACTGCCCACATTGGCTCCACATACAAACGTTGGCACTGGTGATGACTAATGCTCCCGATGCTGCTCTGATATATCGCTGTATTTGCTTTGTAACAACTCCTGAGTATTTCTAGATTCTTCCTCTGTGCTGTAGAGCTCCGTTGTTGTCCAAAAACTATTTAAAAGATCTAAACGAGCCACAATGTTCTGTCATTACAATGAGCATGTAATTTGTTTCGACTCAAATACACTGTCCTGCTGCCATAAATACTCATGAATACAACAAATGTGTATCAGTCCGCTGCTGAAAATAGTCCCAAACAAATGCACAGTTTCCTCCCATTTGATTAATATTTGCTAAAAACTACAGTGCCCAGGTGTTTTAGGAAATTACTGAGCCTTTTTAAAGAATGAAATCAAACATTTGTGACTTGTTTTTGTTGGGAAAAGAGTGTTTACTGTTTTGTGTTAGGTGCCATAGAGTCAGACCATATTGAGATATGGACTAAGACATTGTTAGTTTTCGTCTTTTCATGGCATTTGTTCACAAAAGCAACAATATCCTTCAAATGTGCTTCAGTAATCAACACGATCACCTTATGACATTATTAACATTTACATCAATTCTTATTTGGACACACTGAAATCAACAATTTAGGTCCCCTCTCAAATGAACACAACACAACTATGTTCAGAAAATAAATCCCCATAATCATATTCAGTATTGTCGATTCAGATCCTTCCTCCTGTCATCCCTCCTTCTGTTATGGTTCGATCATATTCACGTAGGCGTTGCTGGAGAAGATCTGGAGCTCCTCAAACAGAATGAAAAGCTGCGTCTTCACTGTCGTGGCTTCTAAAAACATCTTCCTCCTCTTCAGGGACAGAGCCGGTGGGAGGACAGCGATGATACATGTCCGGTGTCCACCTCCTACTAAGAGGCCCAGTTTTCATCGCTGTGCCCCCATTCCTCTTCTGGGGTCTCCATGGCAACAGAGCAATGAGAGGGTAGCCAAAAGATCAACAGGTGGAGAGCACATAACACCAAGCAGAAAATGTCAGCTACTTCCCGTGCGCCTAGTTTCTTTTTTTTTTCAGAAAGGGAGCAGAACAAATCATGTGGCCCACATTGAGCACACCGAGTTGGGGTATGATGTGTTTTCTATGTTTCTCCTTTGTGTACTCTAGTTTTGTTTTTTTTTTACAGTGTACTCTTGTGTGGCACAGCTCTAATGCTTTTATCCAACTTCCTGTGAGGCAGGTAAAGTGCCTGGTGCTAATTTACAGATTTTTAGGTGACAATGGGAACAGGATGTTCCACTTCCACGGTTTCAGTGATTGATTCCCTGTGGCAGCAGGACCAGCTCCAAACCCATTTTTAGCTTGACATGAAGCAAAAAGGGATTTTGCTTATTTTAACATCGGCTACATACCTATTTAAAACAATAAAATGTGACCTGAAAATCAATCGGTTTTCAATAGCGACAGAAGCCTCAAGACGCCTCATCATGTCTTTGATTTAGCTCCAGAAACTGTTATGCTTTCATGCTGCCGCCTGTTTAATCATGTCAGCAGTAGGTGTCACCTTTTTTTTCATACAGTGGATATCTTGTTGTGCAAGAAACCTTCTGTGTATGTAGGTCAGAGTGAACAGCGAGCTCGTAGAATGACAGAATGACATCCATCTCTACCAGCTGTGGCCTGAGAGACAGACTGTCTTTTATGTTGCATTATAGAGTTTTTCTCCTGCAGAGAGACATTTATTTAGACTATAATTCACCCCCCTGGATAAACCATAAGCCACACACACAATCCATATCCAAACCTGTTACACAAAATTTACCATTTTGTATAACAACTAATACTTGTGCTCCTCGGTAAGTCGGATCACAGTGGGGTAGTAACTTTTTATGCAGAAAGTAATGATGAAACAGCATGTCATACAGAGCGACAGCTTAAAAGCCAGGAGGAGGGCTTCCATCCAAATCATTAAGCGTTCTGTGTTTCACAGCAGAGTCTGCGTCTGATTTAATGTTTTGGAGAGGGCAGCAGCAGAGAAAATACAGAAAATACAGTTGCTGAAATGGTGGTGTTTTTGCTGCAGCGTCCTTGATATATAATGTATGACTTATATATGTGCGCACACATATGTCCACTGTCAGGCCACAGCTGCCTATTACTGTCAGAGGGAGATGTAATCCTACTCTGACAATACTGCGGCTTGTAAACCCTCACCATGACCATGACAGTCTAATAAATACCCACGTTATGCATGAGTGGTCATGTAAAGGAATACTCTATCCACAAAATGACCATTTATGTATCAATTATATATGTTGTGTTACCTTGAATTTGTGAGGTTTTTCTTACATGCCTTCATGAACAAAGAATCCAAAAACAGCAAACACTGCTGATTAAGTGAAGTAAATGGGGACCACGTTTAACAACAGCAAAACTATCCATCCATCCATTTTCAACCGCTTATCCAAAGCCGGATTGCAGGGGCAGCAGGCTGAGCAAAGTATTCCAGACGTCCCTCCCCAGCAACAGATTCCAGCTCCTCCTGGGGGACCCCAAGGCATTCCCAGGCCAGATGAGTGGCGTCCTACCAGTTGGACGTGCCGGAACACCTCAAACAGGAGGCGCTCAGGAGGCATCCTGATCAGATGCCTGAACCAACTGGCCGATTTCGAAGCGAAGGAGCAGCGGCTCTACTCCGAGCTCCTCACCCTATCTCTAAGGCTGAGCCCAGACACCCCACGGAGGAGCTCATTTGGGCTGCTTGTATCCAAGACCTCATTCTTTCAGTCACTACCCAGAGCTCATGACCATGGGTGAGGGTTGGGACATAGATGGACAAGTAAATCGAAAGCTTTGCCTTCCGACTTAGCGTCCTCTTCACCACGACGGTCCGGCATAGCGCCCACATCACTGCAGACGCTAGTGTCTAGTGCCGCAGATTGGCTCTGGATTCTTCATTTACCTAAGCTGTGCAAGAAAAACAAAGTTTTCCTCACCATTTCAAGGCAACACGGCAAAAATTAAAGCTCTTATTTCCCAAGTAAGTCTCTGTTATCTGTCAGTGTAGCTGTTGAGGGTTTTACCATTCCTCATGAGATAATATGATACACACAGGTCTCAAAAAAAATACAGGCCATTTTTGTGCAAGATACCACTGAGGACAGTTGAGGCAGTATACTCCGTTGGTGTTGGTGGGAAAACAAGAATCATATGGTCAAAAAGATTCAGGTTGTTTCCTGTACTGTATTCACCGCGCTCTATAGATTGTCTGAGTATAACAAACTGGATGATATGTTAAAAGTTATATGATATTATGCATGTCACTGTGTTCGCACAAAGAGTTAAGCATGAAAATGTGCAGTTACTGAGATTCCCAGGGTGTCAGTGAACATGTCAGCTGAGACGCTGTGCAGTCAGTCTCTGTACTCACCTATGACGGTGATGTGTGTGACATAGTGTATCTGTGATTGGCAGAGAGAGTTAACGGGGCAGAGATTTGTTTTCCTACTTATGTGGGACACTGAAGAAGAGGCTGTTTTTTTTTTTATGCTGGCGTTGGTTACGACCAACATTAGCCTGCATACTGTTCACAAATAGACCGTCAGTGAAGCCAAGTGACGTCTGTCTAATGATAGACACTGTTCAGTGGCATAATGGGGGTTGGAAAGCCGGATCTGGGTCTGTCTGTGTCTGTGCTGCTTGATATAGGGGCATCAGCATTATACTGAGACTGTTTCATAAATGGTTAAAACTCCTTGTAATCTCGTTAAATATCTGTCCACTTATTTGTTCACACCTGAACCATACTCTCGACCACCTTTTCAAGTGGACTCCGACTGACTGTCGTGATGCTGGGTTCTTGTTTATATTCTGTTATCCTATGGTCTTTGGAGTTTTCTCTTTGTGGTCCTTGTTCCACCTTATTCATTCATGTTTAATCTGCTTCCTGTTTTATTTTGTAGATTCTCTCCTCATGTGTTGTGTCTGGTTTTACTTCCTGTCTTTGTGTGTTTTCCCGCCTGTTTTCCATCACACCTGTCTCATTAGTCCTTCCCTGTTCCCAGAGTCTTCCATTCACACCTGTTTCTCACCACACCCTTGTTGTTATTCCTATTTCCTTCCTTTTGCCCGTGTCCTCCTACTCCAGCTGTGTCTCGTTCTTGTGGTTAATTTTCTGTGTATATGTGTATATATACCTGTGTGTTTCCCTTTGTTCCTGGTCATTTTAACTGCGTTCAGTCCTTGTGCCCATCCCCGTGTTCTTGGTGTTGTTCCCTGCTCCGTTTCCTGCCTGGCGTCTTGAGTTCTGTGTGGATCATCGAGTTCATTTCTTGTCGTCCCAGTTGGTTTTGAGTTAGTTTTGGTTCTTCTGTCACTTGGACTTCCTGTTACCTGCCTGTTCTGGATGTTTTTCGTCAGCTTTATTAAAGCTTGCTGCTCTGCATTCGGGTGCTTCCTGAACTGATTCCTGACATTGACATATCCTGCCCAGGTACGGCCTACAGTGTGTACAGCTGTTTTAAATTTGGCCATTCTGTTTTAATCTGTCTCTCAGTAGTTCCCTGTTGTATTTCTTGCATGTTCAATAGTAAATTGCAGGACTACCCATTTTAATTTCCACTTTTCACTTGAAATCTGTGTTGAATAATAAGTAGGAGAGAACTGGGGCACAGCTATGCATAAAATTGCAGAGACTTTGTTGAATATTTGTGTTCTTTCTTTTTAACAATGTTATTTGATTAATTTAAGCCATTTTGCTTGTGTAGACATAAGTTTGATTTACTTTGCAGTGAATCATCAGTCTGAGTTTCCTGTTTTCCTGCATACTTAAGTCTCAAATAGATGCCTCAAATAATCACCCCAAGTTTGATTTATGAATCAGGTAGCTCACTTTGTTTTAATTGTGAACTAAAAACTCATGAAAACTGGACAGTTAGAAAGAGCAGCTATAAGTCCACAAGGGGCTGTTATAATGTATAATTTTCACATTGCATGTCACGCTCCAAGCTACAAGTTAGCAGAGGAACAGTCTGAATACAGAGGAAATATATTTCACTCTGCACAAAAGTGCCTAATACTTCAAGTGATGCAATCTGTTCTACTTGTGACAGCTAAAAATACTGTAGTCTCAACACTGACACAGAGCTGATATTAAAGTCACAGCTAATCAAGAATAACTGGAGTATCAAGCCGACAGACTAGCTGTCACTGTAATGTGGAAAAAGCTGCATAGGAGAGATGTAATACCAAACAAGAAGAACTGTTTATCTGTCAGTGCATCTGCTGCAAGAGCAGCTTCTGATAAATTCACAAAGAGCCTGAAAGCTCCTGATCCATTTTAGTCCCCGTCTGATAGAATAAGAAGACAGACAACTGTGTCCCAGCCCTCGAGAAGAGACGCCCGAGTCCCCTGCAGCCGCGGCTCTACTTGGATAGGTATAAATAGAGCCTTGCACCACCTCCTCTCTTAAATCATTCTCCTCTCACTTAGTATTCTCCTTACTCCTTCTCCTCCTACTCTCATTTCTTGCATCAATCCCCCTCTATCTCTCAGTCTGTTTTGGCATTTGGCAGAGTTGAGAGGTAATTGTCTTTTGAGGGATGATGTTGAGCAATCATGGGAGGTTATTTAATGTCATTTGCCCAATGACAGTGCGGGAATCCTTGTGGAGCAAAGTAAGTGTCCTCCTGCTCCGTGTCGGCTTTTGAGTGACAGACAGAATGAAGCTCCAATAAAGTATGATAACAAAAAAAGTTAGGATGTGCAGGAAGCGAGGACATATGATATATTATTCAGATGGGAAATCATAAACACGAAGGGCAGTTTCACCTCATTAGCATGTGTTTCTCTCCGTCTCTCCGCTGCTCCTCCATTTACATCTATTTATGCATCAAGGCAGGATCGAAATTTATCAAGGTGCTCGGCCATGTTTGTGTAGGCTTTGTCGATCCACATTTTGAAAGAGGAGTTGCTCTTTGAAGCCACTGGGCCAGGAAGTGATGGGGAAGTTTGAGAGGGAGAGGGAGGGATGGCAAGCGCTTTGATGTGCAGAAATAGATAACATTAAAGGCTCGCTGACAAAAACACACTTTCTGGCCACGACGCGAGCATCGTCCTGTGTTACTGGATGCTACAACCACTTGGATGAACATGAAGCAGATGGTTGCAGATTGCAGTCTTTATCCCAGAATGATATGATTTTGGAATTGTAGGCCTACTGTGCATGAGAGTACAATAAAATTCTGGGAGCCAATTTTTTGAGAACAATAATTTTTTCCTTTTGTTTTTGGAAAGAACCCTGCATGGCTTCATATTTAGCAGATGATGGTGAACAAATAATGTGTCCTTGCTCGTGTTTCTGCCTCTCTTGCTGGCAGAGAGATGGAAACTCATCAACAAGCGTCGCGTGGCTCAGTCGGATACAGTAATGAGGACAGCTCTAGCCAGAATATTAAGGAAATGTTGCAGGAAAATCTGTTTCTGGGATGTAAATTCCTCCTCTAGATGCAGTTAATGTGTACTTTAAGTACCCTTGAGCAAGGCTGTTTAGTGGTATCACCGGGCAGCTCTTAGGAGGGAGTGAATGAGGGTGATCCATCTTCGTCCTGCTGCACTCCCCCAGGCTTTGCTATGAGTAATAATTTGTTTTTATGAGGCTGCACTAACTTTATGGGAACTTGGCTTGTTGGTGATATTAAGTAATGTAATATTTTCACCATCCTTCAATATGTGGTGGAGAGATCTGTCCACCCTGCATATAAGGCTGGATGGTTAGAACAGAAAAAGACAGATGTTTTAAGTAACCAGCGTCTTCAACTGTTTTGA
Source organism: Epinephelus lanceolatus (assembly GCF_041903045.1). Classification (NCBI taxonomy): domain Eukaryota; kingdom Metazoa; phylum Chordata; class Actinopteri; order Perciformes; family Serranidae; genus Epinephelus; species Epinephelus lanceolatus. The sequence goes on from NC_135737.1 coordinate 33,701,896, forward strand.
TTTTCATTAACTTTACTGTTTTGGTTCAGGCTCATTGCTCTTACCAGCGTTTGTTTTTTCAGTTGTACACCACCTCCCCAGCACCAAACGACAGACAGTCTAAGTTAGCAACCAGCTGGTGGACATAGCAGAGCAGATTGCAGCAAGCAATGCATGTGCCAAACATGAACTCCCAGTCAGGATTTCGGCAGTGTTCATTGTACAGGTGGATTTTACAACAGAGGCCTCTTCCTCTCCAAAAAAGACCAGGTGATTAAAACCGTTGTTTAAAAAAAAAACAAAACCCTGAATAAAGCAGTTTCTTGTAACAAAACGGTGTTTCTCCGACGCTGTTTGGGCTCAGTGCCTGCTAATGTGTGCTCACTTTTGTTCTCTGATAGCTTAAGATCCATATGTTTAGGAGGTTTTTAGCGGCAATTGAATCATCCACAGAGGTCTCTTCCTCTCCAAAACAAACCAACCTGTGATTTAAACCGGTAAAAACACAGAATAAGGCAGTTTCATGTTAGAAATCAGTGTTTAAATCTAACACCGTTCGACCTGTCACGGAGAGGGCTGCTAACTATGGGGGCCAAAGCGAAAATGCAATGGCCCTCTCTAGAACCAGTGTTTGGTTTGTCCGTTCTGGGCTACTTTAGAAACATGGCAATTCAACATGGTGGACTCCACGGACGACGACCCACTCCCTCTGTTGATATAAACCCCTCAGTCTAACGTAACAAAAACAGTGATTCTTATTTTCAGGTGATTATAAACTACTAAAAACATACTTATTATATTATATCCCATTTCTGCCAATATATCCTCCTACAGCTCCAGATATACCACTTTGGCATTGGTGGAGACCAAATATGGAGCTAAAAGGAGGTTAAATACTTGACTGTTGGCAAAAACACACATCACAATGAATGCTTATGTACAGACTTTGTGGTGGTTTGCCTCTTTGTTTGTTGTTTTGCATTTCTTTGTCCTCATTATGCATTGTTTTGGGAATTTGTGTCTTTTTAACGTAATTTTGTGGGTTTTTTGTTGTTGTTTTGTGTCTCTTTGTGGTTGTTTTACCAATTTTTGCAGTTATTCTATGTCTCTTTGCAGTTAATTTGCATCTCTTTGTGGTCTTTTTGAGTCTCTTCCTGGTCAGTAATTTAAATGACATTTAGCAAATGAAGCCCAGGGGGCCCTCTGACACTTCAGGCCATTGGACCTGTGCTCGATAGGCCCATTCAGTAATCCATCCATGGGGCAGTGGAACAGGCTGAAATGGATTAATTATCACCAAGTCTTTTTGATTGTCTTCTCAGCAAACAGCTTCCTATTAACACATCCAGCAGACACTGCGCAACGTTAGCATTCATCTGCTATCGTGATGCAGATTTGGGGCCAGAAAACCAAAATAATGAGCTGAAAGATGCAAAAACGCTTCATAGAGAGAAGAGGAACGGCAATTCTGTATAGGTTTGTCACTTTGAGCGATTCCTCTCACACACACTTGGTCGTTAAATTCAGCTTTAACTTCTAGATGCATTCAGTGAGATCACCTCTTCCTGCTTTAGCTCAGAGTCTGAGACTCGTCAATCATCCGACAGTTAGCAGGACTGACAGCTGACACTCTTCATTCCCGTTTAACTTCACACCCAAAATGGCTAAAACGTGATCAAGTACACGTTGAGACGGGCAGGTGAAGACTGCAGCCTCTTGGAATCACATAAAAGTGAAGATACTGAAACAGATTTACCTTTCTTGTAAATGACAGGAAAACATTAATGTTCGGAGATCAATTGTATTGACAGTTTGGGGATTTCTTTTCACCACTGGGACACTGTAGAATGTTTCACTTTTTATTTTTTTTTGATTGTAGAATATTCTAATATTACAAAAAAAATAAATAAAAAAAATAAAATCTATTTCCATTCCCAGTTTCCCGCTGGGATCACAAAAGTTTCTACTGATTGCAGGGTCACCAGAAAAATATACTTGTGTGCAGCTTTACTCAGGTGCTTTGCTACGATATTTATTTATTAAAGTAGTTTGATTGTCTTGAAGTAGTTGAAACTTTTTTTTTATCTGAACAGCCTCGTTTACACCTCAGCTCTTAACATCACCCGACAGCTGTCACTCTCTTCTTAGCTGATGATTTGATTCATGTCAGTCTGCTTTGCACCAAACAGGCAAAAGCCTAAGGACTTCTTATGCTGTTTTTTTTTTTTTTTCTTAACTAAGGCGCGGTCCCTGAAATGGGTCAGTGGTCTGTTTCTGTCAGTTCTCAGTCTGACGAAAGCATCAATATATTTTAATCAGTTTCACATTCAGGCTGAAAAGATGAAAATGTTTTGTTTTCATGGTATGGAAAGATGAGACGGTCTGTGCCCTTCATCTTTGTTCAAAAATAATGTCTCAGTTTCAGTGGCTGTGACAGGAAAGGGCATAAAGCAACACTGTAAAGGAAAGTGAAAGTCAGAATAACAGGTACTAAGTAATAATAAAAGTTTTCAGACATCCTACCAATCACCTGCTCCTCCATTCATGACCGTGATGGAAATGGGAAACAGTCTGCGGCTGAGTATCTAAAACGGTGTCTTTAAGTTGTGTCTGCGCTGACAGCAGAAGTGACGAGCCTGGATCATGAGGGGTTTCATGCTGGGTGGTTTCCTGACTGACGGGTGTAATAAATCATAACAACAATAATGTCTGCCTGGGATACTGACAGGATATTGCTTAAATGCTAAACCAGAAGCCCCAAACACTGCATTATCCTGTCTTTGAATTTTATTGAGTCCATGCAGTTGACGGCATGAGACAGGTGAGAATAGCTTTTTATTTGAAAATGTTAAAAAAAAACACAGTGTGTCATGACTTTAAGGTATTTCTCCAGAAGGAAAACAATGTCAAGCATAGACTTCTCCTGTACAGGAATGTGTAGCAGAGCCTGATCCAGTAAAATCCCAGCAAACATACATCGTGGACTGGTTTCCAGGGCTGTTAAAGATGGCCAGTCTTATTTAACTCACATTCACACCTAAAGGTATGATTAGAGTTTCTCTTTTACATGAACTTTCTGTCTTTGGATTTCTTGGAAGTAACCAGGGGCCACATTTATAAAAGAGTGCTTAGGATTCATACTAAAAGTTAACATGCGCCCAAAAGCTGAAAATGGCGTGCGCCAAAAAATAATTTGATTTATAAAACCGTACGCACGCACACTTGCACACAATGTTCTCTTTATAAATCGCAGACCTCCTGGAGTTGTGCGCACCCAGATCTGCCTCATATTCCGCCCTCTACACGCCCTAGTTCAACCATAAATGGTCATGCAAATCACCTCATGAATGCGATCTGCATATAAATAAGCTGGCATGCGAGTGTTCTCTCGTTGTGAGTCACGGCAACAGGTGTGAGAAATGAACCAAAAAACGGAATTTCTCCGAGACTGAGCTAGAGACCCTTTAACGGGAGGTGGAGGACTGAAGAAAGATTTTATGTGGTGGCCACAGCAGCGGGATCACTAATAAAAGAAAGTAAAAAAAGTGGCAACACATCAACGCTGCTGATGCTGTCAGCTGTGTCTGTGGGACTGCACGGACAGTGACAGAACAAAAAAAAAGTGGTCTGATCTAAAGGTAGACCAAATATTTCAACTCCTTTACCAACATGTAGTTAATGTGTTGCTTTTAAATTTGAGGATGTTTGACTTCAATGTGCGACATAAAGAATCACATTTATTAAAGGTGGAGGCAAAAAGGAGTATGCGTCAGTGCCATCTTGCGCAATTACGCACGAGGTTCACCGCAGTATTTATATGTTCATGGCAATTAGTCTGATCAGACACCCGTCCTGAATTACAGCATGAACCAGTGGTATCCCTGTCCCAAAATACAATGTGTAATTTGAAATACAGCAGCAGAGTGGTCTCCTTTAATCCACCTTGGGAGGTAGTAACATCAACGATAAATAATAGTATAAACAGGACAGCCTGCAAGACAGGGTGGCACAGGTGTGATGTTTTGATGACGCGCGCGACCCACTGTGGGAGATTTAAAAAATAGCTGTCTTCTGCGGCGTCCTCACAGAAGAAGAACAGTGGCCGTAAATGTCTGCAAATTGGGAAAATAATGAGATATGGATGTAGTATTACTGTAGGTGACATGCTGCGGTAGGAACCTTGTGTTGAATTGTGTTGCACGGGGGAGCGTAATGAAGAAAGCACTTAACTGTCCCAAAGCATCTGTCATACGTTCAATGTTAAGCCTCCAGATATTACTCTACAATAGATAAGAGTAACAACACATGGTGTCAGAAGAAAGGTCAAACAGTAATAGCTAAAAGTTAGCGTGTACGTGTCCAGAAAATGCAAAGTTTATGCGTAAGTGTTTCTTTACTGAAGCTACGTTGCTAGCAAGAGCTAACAAGCCCACAAAGCCACAACATGACTCAGTTTCAAGTTCATTGAAACTAAGGCCTCGTTTACACGGATACCGATACAAATAAAAAAATTTTATTCATCCTGTATAAAAAAAATTCCGGGTTTACATGATTGTGAAAATGATATCCCTGCTGCAATTAGCATGCCAGGCCAGTAGGTGGCAATATGCCATATGTCAAACACCATAGAAAAATGTTCTGCGCCTGTGTGCTGATGTAGCGGTGATGTTGATACAGCAGTGCTAAGTTCATTTGTAAGCTCGTAAGTAGTCCCAAAAGTGCTAACAAAACGTAAACAACCCGGCATATATCCGCCATTGTTGTTGTGGTTACCGGGCGCCTAATGGGCATGCGTGAACTGGGTTGCAGCATTTTTGAAAACGCAAGGTGCAAACGCAAAGATAAATACCCGTTTTCAGAAATATACGGAATGGGTATAAACAGGCCCTAAAGTTACACTTATCTACACTGTGGGAGAGAAGCGTCTGTCATACCTTCTATGTTAAGCCTCCAGATATTACTCTACAGTAGATAAGAGTAACAAGACAATGGGAGCTCCTTACCATCCGAGCAAAGGACAAGATCAGCCGCCATATAACAGGAACAGTAAATGATTTTTATTGACACTTTTGTTGCCATTGTTGTTGTTTAAAATGTATATTTTTTACATCACACTAGAGTGTATAGTCACACACTGGAGCAGAGTGATGCTGCCATTGTTTGGTTCTGTGTAAAAATGCAAAGGAGGCACAAAGAAGGGACTTTGTAGCGGCCCTATAACGTGATCTCTGTGTTAACAGGGCTAGAAATAACCACTCTCCACTTCTTGTAATCCTCACCGATTTTACGTCTCCAAGTTTTACTTCTACAAACTTTCTGCCACATGGGAATCCTTTGAAATCCAGTCTACTTGTGTCACAGCTATCATCATCCTTCCTCACTGACTGACTGGAATCGCTTGAATTACTATTCCTCTTTCTTTTCTTTTACAATCCTAACATGCCCTCATTTTTTCCCGCTCCTTTTTATTTCCTCCATCTCTGCCACCCCAAGACTGTCAATGGCCCATCTGGCCACCCTTATTAAAAATTCTGGAGGGCGCCACTGCTGAATTGAAGTGAAATGAGGCCTCGTAGTACAGGTAGACTACAACACCCTCTTAACAACTGAACTATTTTTATTCCACAGTAGAGACTTCAAAACTAAGCAAGTGTGTTAATACCTGGGTTTGAAATTAAAACCAGCCACCAGCCGGATCCTAAAATATTCACAGTGCCTGTGACTCATCAAGTCTTTCAATTTTATTCGACACTGAGGCAGTTACTCAGCTGGGTTTCCATCAGCCTTTTGTATTACGAAAAGGAGCAGAGATTAGACTCACTCGCAAAAAATGTTGATCCTCTTGCAACCATGGCTCGTGAACAAAAACCATCAGTTTTCCTGCCAAGGACAGATGTGTTTGAAACAGTCTTGCATCATGATTTGAGAACTGAGCTTGTTCCTCCGACAAGCTTATAGTCACTTTACAGTGCGACACGTTTTAACTGTCTGCAGGAGCGAATCCATAAAAAACACCTCTGTAATAACATATTTCTTCATCACCTACCGTCTGCGCCAGTTCTCTGCTTTGTTGATTCCTCACTCTTTGGTTTATTTGTTTAGTTTTATGCTTCATTCGGTGCTCCTCTCCTGCTCGACTGCCTTTGAATCCCTGAGTCACTCTCCTCATAAATCAGGGATGCACTGGGGAAAAGTACAACATTTTCCTGGGACTTATCCTGTCTGGATCCAAAGACGCACACTCAAAGAGTTGTGTACTGTACTTCTACACACTCCTCCGGCTATATGAAAGCTGATATATCCACAGTCGTAATATTTTCACTTGATTAGAACAGTTAATTATGTACCGGTGGCAAGTTTCATGCATTTCTGAAAGTATTGACTTCTTTTCTTGATCTTTATTTTTGTAGTTATTTATATAATCAGATCACATCCCTGGGCTCAAACCTCCCGAGAGCAGACTGGAGAGAGTACTGCCGGGGAAACTACTCTATTGAGGGATGATTTTCAAGTATTATTTTGTCACTATCATGAATTAAATATTTTGTTTTAGCTGGATTGCGGGTGCTCATTACGCACTGCACATTCGAGATAAAAATTACTGCTGGCTATATGAAAGTTTAATTTGGTTCATCCAGCTAATTGCTGTGTGATTGATTATATAATTACACAGTATTTGTTTCTTGGCTGTTACAGTCACATAGCTCTGTCTGTAACGCCCTAACCGTGGTGATGCAGTGTGTTTCACAGCTATCGATCTGTGGAGAATAATGTCGTTATGGCTGTGTGTGTTGTAAGGTACGTGCCCTATATGTTTCAGGGTTGTATACTTCCTCATATTTGTTCTGCTCCTCTGAGATTACGCAATGCAGAGAGATGCTCCAGTTTCTCTCTGTAGCCTTGAATTCACCAAATACACACTCGTTCTGAGAGAGAAGATGGATCTAGATCAGTCGCATCAATTTTTAAACACGTCTCTCATTAGTAAAACATGAAATATAAAACCCATGTCGACACGTCACATTAAGTTTCTGCTGATAGTCAGTCTGCAGTATCATAATCTGAATCACTGGTACTGGAAAGTAATGGTTCTCCATTTTCAGTTGATTGGCCAGCCTATGTTATCTGAAATAGCATCTTGAATAACTGACAAAAATTCAACTGAAGCGTACCTCACTGTCTGCGTGTTACTGCACAAAATAATTAATTAAAATAAATAAATAATTCAGCCTTATTCTGGAAAAGATAATATTCCTAATGGGCTGTTTACAAGACTAATGAAACTGAATATTCCACTAATATTCCTGTTTACATGCAGCCATGCGTACAAGGCAGACTTGTTTGACCAACACATTCTCATTTGATCTCGCTTGATCATGGACCTTCCACGTCCTGATACGATGTACAAGGTACCCTGGGTTTGTTGGTTGTTGACGTTGTGGGACGCCATGTCAAGTTCTGCCTGTTACATGCATTGTCTTGTTTCAAGATACACTTCTGTTTTCACAGGAAATTTAACGTTTACATACAGTCTCTTTCAAAATAAATGCACTATGTTGGTACACCACCGCAAATTGACGATTTTCTTCTTCAACAACAAAAACACGTGGTTAGGTTTAGGAAAAAAGAACAGGGTTTGGCTTTAGAATCTTACGGGACACGAACAGCACTCTGTCCAGTGAAAGTCGGTGTTTGTTGGACCCATCCACGACCCCTCCGGCCCACCCAACTTGGATAATCGCCGCCTTAATTGTCGTCTGTGTCCCGCTGCATTTCCGCCTGACACTGCCGGACACAACAGCAACTGGCCATCTATCATGCTGATGTTAAAGGGATAGTGCACCCAAAAATGAAAATTCAGCCATTATCTACTCACCCTCATGCCGACGGAGGCCCTGGTGAAGTTTTAGAGTCCTCACATCCCTTGCGGAGATCGTTGGGTGGAGCGGCCAGCACACCTAATGGCTGACGGCGCCCCAGACTAACGTCCAAGAACACAAAATTGAGACCACAGAGTATCTCCATACTGTTGATCCGTAGTGATCCAAGTGTCCTGAAGCCCCGACATAAAAAGTTGTTTCGAAAAACGTCATCTGAACTCTGTTTTTAGCCTCACTGTAGCCTGTAGCTCTGACTGCTTTTCTGTGCTCTGCTCTCACGTGTGCGCGCTTGCGCGAGACCAACGAAAATATGAGCTTTGCTCACACGTGTTTACATCACGTGACAACAGTAACCACAGTAGCAAAAGATAATTTGCACTACAGTCTTTTAGCAAAGGACAGCCCAACATGTCTGAAGACTTTGAAATTGAGGAGGAACAGCATTTCTTTGTTGAGCCGTATTTGTTTGAGCCCGAGTATATGGACACGGAACTCAGGCTACTGGATGAAGCAGCCGCCGCAGCTCATGAGCCTCAGCCAGCCGCAGAATACCGGAGTCGAGCACTGGAAACCTGGTGGTGTAGTTGTTTCAAATGCAAAGCAGTGCCAACATATGAGGAAAGTCTTTGCTGCTCAGACTGGGAATTGGCGATGCCTGCACTTGAGAATCTGGACATCAGTACTGACAAGACTGCTGCTCTTCAGAGATCACTGATCACCCTGAGCGCGCGCACACGTGAGCGCGGAGCACAGAGAAAAACAACTTTTTATGTCGCGGCTGCAGCACACTTGGATCACTACGGATGTGCATGTTGGAGATACTTTGTGGATTCAATTTTGTGTTCTTGGACGTTAGTTAGTTAGCGCCGACTGTCATTAGGTGTGCTAGCCGCTCCCCCCAACAATCTCCGCAAGGGATGTGAGGACTCTAAAACTTCACCAGGGCCTCTGTCGGCATATGGGTGAGTAGATAATAGCTGAATTTTCATTTTTGGGTGCACTATCCCTTTAAAGGATTCCTTTTTTTGGTTGTTTTTCTGTTGGTGTTCTGACAGCCCCATTAGTCCAAAAAATGCCCCACTGGACAACAACAACAACAAAGTCCTGGTTTCTCTGAAAATACCAACTCCAGTCCTCATCATGCCTTGGTGTAAAGGTGATAACAAGAGAATCTGTTTATGAGAATAACAGCTAATCTGCTCTTATCAGTGTCGAGATGTGATCATTCCCTCATATAATATGCATATAGGAGGTTGAGAGGAAGACCGTAAAGACTGGCTGGTAGTGGGTTGTTTTGGGTTTACCTCCTATTAAGCAGCTCAAGCACCCGAAAAAGCAGTTAGCCCAAATGTCCTCAGCTCTGTTTTTGTCTATGGTCCTATAAAAAAATCTGCAGGTAGATGAGGCTGTAGTTGGTGACTTTAACAAAAACACATTTTTGTAAGATTTAATTAAACTGTCTCTGTATCCTGACAGAAGTACGTGTGACAGATAATCATTAAAAAAATCATGTTCCTCCTCCTCTTCCTACTGCATCTACTGGCATTAATAAGAATCCACTGCACTGAATGGAAACAACCAGTCAGAGCTGAGGAATCTCTAATGGAGCTGTCAATCATGTCAAACACTGCTCAAAATGTAGTCAGTATGTCAACCTAGGCAGCATTGATCAAAACTCTGTTCCTGCATTGCCTATTTCTTGTCTCAAATGTTTTAGGAATATATTTTATTATAGGCCTACTGTTCAGGCCCCCAGGAAAGCCAGCCCATTTTCTCCCAGGAAAAATCCCCTGCAGCCCAAAAAGCATTTCCCCAATAGAATACCAAAAGAGATGTCTGTGAAACTGTTGACAGGACACCTCCAACTGCAAACAAGGCCAATTATGACTCTTTCTCTTATGAATGTCTGGTCCATGGAGGTTTTATATTTATAAACCTTTCTTGTGCCAAGAGAAGCCATTTAAAAACCTGTGTCGGATCTTGTGTAATGGGACTTAATAAGTTGGTGATCCCACTTACCATCACAAGCTGTCTTTCTGTCATTATGGAAGGCACACTGATTTTAATTTATTGTCACAAACTTACCTGTTCCATTATTATGTTATTTACTGTCTTATTTTGTTGTTTTGTTGTGATGTATTACACACGACAGAGATGTCTTACTTTTTAGTGTGTACTTGAACGCCACACTGACGCCCCCGTGCGCTGTTACGTTCTGCTGTCTGTGGTAGGTTGTCTCTTGCAAAACTCCGCCAAACTACTTAACTTTTATGGTTAAAAGTGTGTTTTATGTGCCACAAATGTGCCATAAAAGCTCCAGAAGATACTAATTGATGTTCTGTGTTGATGTTGAGTGGTTGGAGATGTATTTTGAGCAAGTAGCTGTACAAGTTATTGTGTACTTTATTTGCTTGTTAGCCATTAAGGAGCATTTATACTTGTGCGGTGGTGCGTCTGTGCCACTCTGCAGTTACACCTCCAAAACACTAGTCAGCAGCAGAGGTTTTTTTTGTGAAGTGCTGTAAAGTTTAGTTGATTCAAAACACACATTAAACATGGCTTAATAGAGACAGTTTCAAACACAAGTACACAAATCAGCTTCACCATAACTCGCAGCATTCACAGACAAACACTTGAATTTATCTGGACACATTTTCCCCACAAATACAACATGCTAATGTTTTTAGCACAAGAGTATAGCGTTTTATATTGTATAAATTAGCCTAGCAGCTAGCAAGCTTTTCCTGTCCTTATGTGAAACCAGGGACAGCAGCAACATTTAACAAAGGTAACGTTAATGTTACAAAATTTGCCTCCATTACAACTCACAAAGTTCCCTGACAAAACAACTGTCTTGTACTAGACATGTTTTCCAAACAAATATAACATGCTAACGTTATTAGCACAAGCCTATGGAATTTTACATTGTATAAATTAGTCTAGCGACGAGCGGAAATTTCCTCTGCTCATATGAAGCCAGGATAAATTACACACAAGACTTAAAAGGCTATTTTAGTGGAGGCTTTATTCTTTTCACAATTTATTGTTTCTTATCTGTGAAATTAAATGTATTATGCTATGCTGTTTTTATTATGCTCTTCTGTTAACTCTTGTGTTAATTTAACTTACATTAAGCTGAGTGTGGAGGCTTATTTTCGTGTTTTATATTAACCAGTGCCAAAATAAATGCGGGTCCAAGCTGAACAGTGACTGAGAGTGCGTCATCAATTAATCTACACAAGGCAAGAGTGCTAACCTGTTAAACTTGCAGGCAGAGCCAGCTGGAGAAACATTACTATGCATATTCAGTGGACCACATACCACAGACATAAACCCGCAACTTAGAAACTTAATTGGCACACGCGCCAGGCAAGGTTCCACTGAACTGAATAGGCGCCATCTTGTGGTCTGGTATCTAGTTACTGGTGGTGGTGGATGGGTCCAACAAACACAGACTTTCACCCAAGAGAGTGGTGTTTGTGTCCAGTGAGATCCTAAAGCCAAACCCTGTTTTCCTGTGTTGTATCGACGTAGTGCGAGACTATATGTAAACGTTACACTTCCATTTTCACAGGAAATTTATCTTGAAAGAAGTGCATGTAACAGGCAGAACATGACACAGTGTTCCAGAACGTCAACAACCAATGCACCCAGGGCACTTTGCATGTCGTATGTGGACGTGGAAAGTCCATGACCAAGCACGTCAATATGTGACGAGGTCGGAGTAATGTGTTCTCGTCTCTGTGAAGGTAAAAATGTAGGGTTGAATACTCAAACTGGAGTCTGAAATGCTTTCTCAGTGTAAAGTTATACACCCACCACTCGACTTCACTATACTTCACTTTGAACAATGGCCACTATTCGCAGAGATACTTCTCATTAGGTGTCTGCTCGATTCCAGTGATGTTTTGGATAACCAGTGTGTCCCCTTCGTCTCTGTACAGACTTTTTACGAGACAAATTTATCCTCTCTGAGCTCCTGTGGAGATATTTTCCTGACTTGTGAGCGAATGTTTTCATGAGAGAGTGATTAAGCAAATGCTATCTGTATCTGTTCTGCCTCCACAGCGGGGGGTGTTATCACCCTGACAGAGGGAGGCAAAATGGTGATAAACAGCCCAGATGAGGAAGTAAGTGGATTATAAAAAGGATTGTCTCTCTGCAGCATGATGGGACTCTTTGGGCAAATATTGATACTGTGTGTGTGCAGGGAACAGGTGCGGAGGGGGCGTGAAAAACACACACACTATCTGTGTATAGTACTGTGTGCTGCTAATTGCACTCACGTTACCTAGCTACTGTAGCCATGGTAACACATCCTGATCGTTATAAAGGGGCTGTAGAAAAATTTCAGGCGAATTGAGTGACCATATAAGATTCTCACCTTTTCCTGCGATTGTGTGTGTGTGTTTGTGCATGTGTGTGTCTGTGCCCCTGCAGATGTATCTTCCTCTGTTAAGGTTAAATTTTTCATGCAGTTTTTGGCCCGTATTGTGAAACTTGATCGTTTTCTTCACATGTGCGTTTCAGTTGTATTTTCATGTGCAGTGTGAGTCATCACTGCCCGTCCAGCTGATTTCATGTGTGTGATTAGCCGAATGATCCGGCCATTACAGTGAACCCCTGCAGTATTATGACCTGCCGCTCAAATGAGTCTGCCATAAACAGTAAGTGGCTGATAAACTGGTGAAATGGAGCGCTCAGTTAACTGCTGTTATGAAACAGCTGACGGCCCAAGCTCCAACAGGGTTGTAGCTTCACAGGAGCTTGTTGAACTGAGCTGCTGATCCAGCTGCTCAGAGCAAACCCTCTTTAGTAAAAGGAAGTTTTTAAACTTCAGTTCCTAAAAGCAGTAATTGAAACGGAGAGGAGACTCAAACAGTGCACCCATGGCTGCCTGCCCTGGCTGCAAAAAATATGTCCTCACACTGAATTTTGCAAACTCTTGTTCGCAACAGTTGCTTGTTTACTGTTAACTAGGGATGTCCCGATCTGATATTCGGATCGGTATCGGCTGCCGATATTAGCAAAAAAAGGGCGTCGGCATCGGATTGGACTGCGTGGAAAAATGCCGATCCATGAACTCCGATCCAGTTTTTCACAGAATCCGTGCCAGGTTTTCTGGCCAGCCCAGCGCTCCGCGATTCAAGCAGTCCATTCCAGTGATCCGCTCCAGCTCTTACTATCAATCCACCAGGCCAGCATGCAGACGGCAGACACACATGGAGGGTAGGAAGAGTAGCGGTCAATTTAGTTAACTGACTATTTGTTTTCTGCTCTGGTTTTTTGAGAATGATATTTTTATTTGGTTTACACTCTTACTGTTTAAGTAAAGAGCACTGATGGCATTGTTTTGAGCACAATTAGTGAAATTGGAGCCATGGATGGACTACAAAAACACTACTAAAATAACTGAAAAGGAAAGGCTGCATTGTTTGTTAAATGTCAACAATGTCTTGTGGTGTTAATCTATTTTTTATTTATAGGGGGCCAAAGCACAAGTGTGTGGAGTCTTGCTGCTATTTTAATTTCAATGTTAGACATTTTAAAGATTTCTTGTGTTGATTCATTTTCTATTTATTAAGGGGCCAAAGCAGCCAAAGCAAACCAGCTGTATTTTTTATTTAATGTTAATGTTAAAGTTTAAAGTTTGTTTATTTAACCCTGTTAACAATAAACAGGTCAGTTTCTCATACCAACTGTTGCGGATCATTCTAACTAACTCGATTAAGTAGTTGTTCTTTGCTTGATCAAACCTTTTCTAATATGACTGACAACAAAATAAGTGAATATGTATAATACGTGCTTGGATCGGATTGGTATCGGCCAAAACTCAAGGCTGTAATATCGGTATCAGATCGGAAGTGAAAAAGCTGGATCGGGACATCCCTACTGTTAACACATCCAATGTGAGGTTCTGTACACATGCAGGTCAGGCGCTGGTAGCTACTTTTGTGCTGATCTTCCAGGCGTTGTTTAAAAGTGTGTAGGTCCATCGTCCGTGGGACAGATGTAAAGCTCTGGCAGCCCGCACCAAAATGATCAGCTTTTCCATATTTATCACTGATATTTATAGAAGAAGGGAAAGATATCTGTCAGCTGATTTGTTGTTCCTTGTCACATGACATGCAGTGTGGGCTGCTGCGTTCTAAAAGTTGAATGTTAAACGCGCCCTAAAAAGTATAAGTGCTCGTGGAATGTGTGCGCATCAAGATAACGTTGCTCTGGTGTTTAAGCGCAACTGCTGTGTGGCTACATTGAAAATAATGAGTTTTAGGGCACAAAAAATGTGGCATGTGTACGGCCCCTAGAGCAGAGCAACATTACCATTAATTTAAAGTCATGTTTATAGCCATCTGGCAAATGTTAATGTCCAATATTAACTTCCTATTTTGCTCTGTTTTTGGTCGGGGCTGAAAAATGAAGCCAACGTGGAAGTGCCAAAAACTGCAGTTCCTTGAAAGGCCACTTGAGGCTGGCTCCAAAACAGTCAATCCCTATAGACCCCCATGTTAAATTGCCCAACTTAACAGCAGAAATAAACATGTTAACAGCCTGCTAGAAAAAGCAGTTTTGGTCACTACAGCTTATTTTCCCCCACATGACAATTGTACAGGGGGTGAATTTTTGTGACAATGCACCCAATTGTATTTTATTGGGCCTCCCTGGTGTAATGGTTAGAGCACTCGTCTCCCATGCGTAAGGCCAAGAGTTCAAATCCTGTAGGGGTCGACGTCAGCAAAGGCGTGCGGTCTCAAGAGGTTCCCTTTGCTGATTTAAACAAGATCAGATTCCATAAGGAGGTTTCAGGATATGACATTAACTCCAGAATCCAGAAGTCCTCAACAAAGGCAGGTTCAAGCCAGTTGTAGACAGGAGGTTCCAGATGTTAAAACGGATTCAAATTATGCATATTTAAGGGCGGGGGCTTTGAGGGACAGGCTGCCTGCAGGTAGTGTCCTCGGCTTCTCAGTCAGATCCACCCCTCACTCCTCCAGAGCTCCAGCCTATCACCCAAATATGATAACTTCTGGCTCCAAAAAGCCAAGATGGCAAAGTGGCTTCGAGGCTTCGAACTCGAGGCTTCACAACAGGAGTCCACAATCCAATGGGGTGACGTCATGGTAGCTACGTCTATTATTTTTACAGTCTATGATCTCCACCACCTCCTGAGTGAAACAGCTGTCTCTTTGGCTGCTAAATGCTCCACTATTGTCACCAGCTAGACTCTGACTGTGTCCGTCTGCTGCTTGGTGCTGAGCTGGTAATGTGCAGTGTACACAGTATTGATTATTAGCACTTTATAGTCTCTCACTCCATCTGTATGAAACTGAGGGTTGAATGTCACACAATGGACTTTCTTTGCAGGGGTTTGCTCCCATTTAGCCAAAAGAGCGTTAGTGACAGTGATGTTGGGCGACAAGGTCTGGCTCTCAGTCAATGTTGTTCTTTTATCCCAAAGGTCATTGAATGGGGTTGAGGTCAGGGCTCTGTGCAGGTCTGTCACTTGCTTCTACATCAAACATCGCCAGAAAAAACATGGATAGGTTACATCTATACATCATTTTGTGGTTTATACAGTAACACTTTACATTTCACAACAGCTGTGGTGGATGTGTGGTTAGGTTTAGGCACAAAAATCTCTTGATTATGTTTGGTAAAAGATCATGTTGGCTTAAAACAACCACATTTGGTGGCACAAACGCCACTGGCAAACACTGCAGTGTGTCAGTGGTGAACTTCCAGGTCCAGTGATACAAACACTGGAGGAAACACCATGAAGGGTCACCAAATATTGTTGTTGGTTTTGAACAATAGTCTGCAGTAGACTGCTGCTTGCTAGTTAGCTATTTCGTAAAGTGCATTATGCCGTTATTTAGACATTTTATCTCTCAAAAAGTACAGCAGCCCACTCGTAACTCTTTCCAGTTACATTTCCATGACTCACAGTGCATATGTGGTGAAAGGATGTTCCTGGCAATTACTTTCCCTGTCGACTTAACCAAAATTTTAATTAAGGCTAGTCGACCAGCCACAAAAAGGAAAACACTCAAAAACAGTCAGTGCTGGCACGGTGTACTCAGGCTCAACATATTTCATTAACTTACAAAGTTAAGTAGAAGCATATCTTGCAAGGTCATTGTCGCGATGAGCTGCGTTACCTCTTTCAAATTGGTCTGAGTGTGATTAGCAGTCTGCATTGCACCTTGAATTTTATTTATTGTATCTACTTGTTATGTGTTGGACTACAGATGTAAATGAGCATTTCCCTAAATCTGGTGCAACCATGTCCTCTTGTAAATCAAATATACTGAACTAAACTATCCATCCATTTCATAACCGCTTATCCTCTTGAGGGTCACGGGTGGCTGGAGCCTATCCCAGCTGACATTGGGTGAGAGGCAGGGTACACCCTGGACAGGTCGCCAGACTATCACAGGGCTGACACATAGAGACAGACAACATTGATGCTCACAGACAATTTAGAGTCACCAATTAACCTGCATGTCTTTGGACTGTGGGAGGAAGCCAGAGTACCCAGAGAAAACCCATGCTGACATGGGGAGAACATGCAAAGGCCACCATCTCAACTAAGAGGAGGAATGGAAGTTACCAGGAGTGAGAAGGGAAACAACAATCACATTTTGTCTGTACCTCCATTGCCCTTAAAAGAGATTCAATCAGGCAAATTAGTGAAAACACCTCTGTGAACAGACTATGGGTCAGAGGTTGCGCTAGACTTTTTCGTCGCCGGTCATTTTGACCGACAGGGTCGTAAAAATCCGGTCATAATCTATTTTTACCGGTCATTTTAATTTTAGTTTTTAAATGATAATAAAGATATTCAAAGATATTTAGTTTTCATTCGTTCGTTTTTAATAAATCCAACAAGCAAGTTATAAAGTGTGCATTAATAAGGACATGAATGAAAAGATGATTACCTCTATCAAATTGGTCTGAGTGTAATTAGCACCGCTAGCAGCAGCAGCTGTCGTTCCGTCCAGGCTAACATCCAAATGCTTGAGCTGAATGTGGTTGCGCGTTGCTCCAGTCGAGTGATTATATGCCAGTTTTTTCTGACACAGCCTACATGCTAGCTTGTTTTCATTTTCTAGATCGAAGTCCTGCCAAACCGTGCTGGTTCTGCGAGAGGACATTTCTCCAATTTCCCACCGTGCTGTTTAAAACTCCAGTCTACTCAAGCATTACCGCAGGGAGGGGGACTGCCATCTGACGGCTATGCAGCACCCACTAGTGGTGGACAGCTGCATGACAGTTAAGCGGCCTTGTATATGAATAAAACACTACTTGGTTAACCGACTAATATTTCTGGTGCAGACTAGCGAGGGGACGTTTAATTGTTTAGACGACTTATTGCGTGCTTCCCTAATGGTGGATATGCGGACACTAATACACAATATTTGTGCACAGTGCTGTACTCGACAACTCAACTCGGGCATGTCTGGCCTGTCCAGACTGTTTCATAAAAGTTGGAAGCACACTTTTGTCTAAGATTTTGTATGCTGTCTATAGTGAGTAGTACTTTTAACATTAACGATGCAGCCTCCACTTTATAACAGACCTCTGGTGCAGCATGTAGCTTCTTCCCGGGCTGATGCACACGGGAAAACCCTCATAACTCCTATTGATCCATCTTCAGCTTTACTTGAAGCATTACATCCTGATCAGTCATAGTCAGGCCACAAACAAGCCTGTTTTTTTTAAGTTCTCTAAAAGTTGGCAGCAACAACAGTTTGTAAAACCACTCAGCATTGAGGAACACATAAATCCTGATATACTGCTTTGTTTTTCCCCTCACTGCGTCACCTTTTCTAATAAAGTCCTTTGTTTATCGTCACCACCCACTTACTTTGTATTATCGGGGCTGAGTTTAAACCTTCTGCAGGCTGCAATATACCTCGGCTCACTCTCTGAATAAACTAATATAATGAAGCTAGCAGGCAGTTTTAAAACATTTATTAATCTGTGCGGAGAAATTCTCTTTCAACTCTCTCAGAGGTCAGAGGGCAGCTTTCAGATGTGCTGAGCTAGTTGGGATTTACTGTAATGATTGCTCAAGGACACTTCTGACAGTCTTTGTATCTAAACTTCCTATAAAAGGTGTGTCTCATTAATTACCGTCTCTGCAGCCCAGTGGACTGCTCTTTAATGTTTTAAACACCTAAGCACAACAGTGGCAAACATTGTGCCGCTGATCACAGATTATACACACATGAAACAGAAATGAGAGAAGTTTTCTTGAAAGAGCTTAATTTAAACCCAGGAAATATTCATTTATTTTTAATTTTCTGTCGTAGACTTTTTCTCTTAGTATGCTTCCCCATAGACACATATGCCATTGTTTTCATATTAAACTCAACATGCTGTACAGTGACTAAAAGACAATTAGAAAATCACACTTACAACAAAGTGTTACCAAAATGTTTTACATTCCATATGATGGCAGAACATTTAGTTTTCCAGCACTTATGAAAGTCAGCCTGTGACTGTGTCGAAGCCAACTTAAATTAAACAACATGAACGTATGCATTTTCTTGCCTTCCGCATAAATAAAGCGAGAGCTCAGTGACACATCACATCAAACCCGCTGGATGCAACATCACAGTATAAACATTTCCTCTCCTGTCAAGCTGTGAACATAAAGGTGACACCTCATCACCCTAACATTTGTTAATTGTCAGAAGATGTCAGGAGTGCAGATAAACAGCCGCCTAAAAAAGCATTGCTCAGTTTCCGTGGTTGTTCGTGCATGCTCAGCATTTCCAGTGCAGCTGAACTTACAGCTGTTGTAGAAGGATTCACTAGAATACCCAAACAGCGATGACATTTTCCTCTCTTATATCAGGAGTGATTTTGCCATATACATGTTAGCTATATGGCGATAATATATAACACACAAATATCCTCTGAATATATGGAGACATGAGTTTATAACACATGTAAAAAGTAGCTGTAGTAGTATCTGTATATGTTCACATATTGAAAATACCTACATGATACATTTATAGGGTATTATACTCACATAGTTAATGGGCAGCTCATATTGTATTCTGTATCGTGCAGTGTGTACTTACTGTTTTTACCATGTTAGGTACATGGATTTACTCTAGTCTGCATTGCACCTTGAATTTTATTTATTGTATCTACTTGTTATGTGTTGGACTACAGATGTAAATGAGCATTTCCCTAAATCTGGTGCAACCATGTCCTCTTATAAATCAAATATATATATATATATATATATATATACTGAACTAAACTATCCATCCATTTCATAACCGCTTATCCTCTTG
Source organism: Epinephelus lanceolatus (assembly GCF_041903045.1). NCBI lineage: Eukaryota > Metazoa > Chordata > Actinopteri > Perciformes > Serranidae > Epinephelus > Epinephelus lanceolatus. The sequence goes on from NC_135737.1 coordinate 33,721,070, forward strand.
AGGGTCACGGGTGGCTGGAGCCTATCCCAGCTGACATTGGGTGAGAGGACAGGTCGCCAGACTATCACAGGGCTGACACATAGAGACAGACAGCCATTGATGCTCACAGACAATTTAGAGTCACCAATTAACCTGCATGTCTTTGGACTGTGGGAGGAACCCGGAGTACCCAGAGAAAACCCATGCTGACATGGGGAGAACATGCAAACTCCACACAGAAGGGCTCCCTCCTGGGATTGAACCAGGAACCCTCTTGCTGTGAGGCGATATATTTACATATATAAAATCAACATATATCCTCCATCAATTAAACTCAACTCAACTTTATTTATATAGCACTTTTCATACAAACATGCCCAAAGTGCTTCACATGGCTAGATGGATGTTATGCGAGCGGTTACGTCAGTCCAGTTGAAGGTCTCCACGTGGGGAAGACAGACAGGACGCTTGCAATGATTGGTCAGAGTTTTCTCAGAACCATATGAGAATGGTATAATTATGAGTTTTTATCTCTGGTGGAATTCACTTACATTTTAGTGTGCCATCAGCTTATTAATAGCATTTTAACCTAAACAAAGAAAAGCGTAAAATTTCCAGAAAGGTAAGTGTTGCTTTAAGAAAGCAAACCAACAAAAATAGAACAAACTAACGCAAAAGATGATTAAACCCCATAGAATAACAAGAGAGTAGATAAATAAATAAAACAGAACAAAAATGAACAGGAGAGATAAAAGAAGGTAAAAACCAATGGTTAAAACTTAAGCCAGATAAAAAAGATAGGTTTGTAATTTACATTTAAAAATACAGAGAGAGCTCGCCGCTTCTTATATCCAGAGGGAGTAAATTCCATAGTTTTTGTAATTTTTTATCTGCGATTCATATACACAGCTGGATAGCTCAGCTGGTAACAACACCAGCGTTTCCGTCAGAGATCAGCAAGTCCTGATTTTGGACAAGTCATTCAGTAAGAGTAAGTAAGTGTAAAGTTACATGTGCAATATTTAGTTTATAGTTTATTTGATATGGACGTCACAGTAGCATCAGAAAAGTTAATTTATGCACAAGAACCAGATGTCTTGTGTTTACTGTTTGTAGCAAAATGTTCATTTGCAACCAGCTGTTTGTGTTTAGATTAACTTAACATGAAAAGAAGTAAAGACAATACTTACTTACTTATTTAATAAAAATATGCACATTTGTGATAGAGGTTTAAAAAAATATATTTTAAAAAAAATGTAACAACAGCCCACATGCACATTGGGAAAGATTATATTTTTTAAATGGAGGTATTGAAAAACTTTTTATTGCCAAAGACTTTTCTAAGACATAGATTTATAGGTTTATGTTACACATGTACACAAATACATATTTATTATATGTATAAATAATTACATATGTGACATGCAAGAGGGTTCCTGGTTCAAACTCAGGATGAGGGAGCCCTTCTGTGTGGAGTTTGCATGTTCTCCCCATGTCAGCCTGGGTTTTCTCCAGGTACTCCAGCTTCCTCCCACAGTCCAAAGACATGCAGGTTAATTGGTGACTCTAAATTGTCCTTAGGTGTGATTGTGAGTGTGAATGGTTGTCTGTCTCTATGTGTCAGCCCTGTGATACTCTGGCGACCTGTCCAGGCTGTACCCCGCCTCTCACCAAATGCCGTCTGGGATAGGCTTCAGCCCCCCTGTGACCCCCAACAGGATAAGCAGAAAATGAACATATATGGGATTAAATGCATTACACATACATAAACATGCATATTTGTTTGGGTTAGATATATGCATGTCAGTATATAAAATTGTTCCAGCTTCTAATAGGTTTCATACATAGTTTGTACACGTTTCTACTTGATATGTACATGTATTCGTATGGGTTACATCATTAGAAAACAGCATGGGTCCTGTCAGCTGATGTCATTCACATACACTGCAAATAATTCCAACAGGAAACACAAAGGGACCCATTGAGAGTATTTATGTTGCCAAGATTGAAACAGCCTGTTATGAACAATGGGCATATTTCACTCTCTAACTTTATCCAGGTGCATTGTCACAAGATTAGGCAGCCATATGTGTGCGTCTGACTTCTTTCACTCACATAATTGATGTGTTAGCCACCTCTTTCAAATGTTTCCTAACATTGTGGAGATAGAGATGTAATTTAGTGGTCATGTATTTTGTTTATTCTGCTAAATGAGATGATCCATTTGCAGAGTTTGATGGATAAACCTACAGTTTGGATTCTGCTTACTTTTCAGAGATGCATATGAATGTGTTCATGTCGCATAGATGTGTCTACCTACCACAGTTTGAAGTGTGTCTGTGTGTGTGTGTGTGTGTGTGTGTGTGTGGCACGTCTACAGCAACAGACTCATCCACCAAGTTAAACTGATGATGCTAATAGCTTAAGTAGGGTTGCTGCTTCCATCCATCCGGCTGTATTGATCCTCTCTCCTCGGGGTGGCCATCCCAAATTAGCAAATACATCACAGCACCTTGTGAAGCATTTAATTTGGCCCGGGAGGATCTCTTTGTTCTGTTTGTTGGTCCATGTGGGAATATAGATAAAGGGACTAATGTGAGTTATTATCAGCTGCTTAGAAGAAATTGATTCACATGGTTTGCCAGGGCCCGGGGCAGATGAGCAGTTTGGTGCCAGAGAATAACAAGCAACATTATGCAGGAAGATGGGCCTAAGTACGGGAATGCTAATGGTGCCACAGACGACACCATATACGCTGAATAACAATGACACCAAGTTAGAAGTTAGGGCTGGACGATAAACTTTATGCAGGCTCTGTGCACAGATGTTCTTAGTTTCTGCAAGGAGTATGTGAGGCCACCATCTCAACTAAGAGGAGGAATGGAAGTTACCAGGAGTGAGAAGGGAAACAACAATCACATTTTGTCCGTACCTCCATTGCCCTTAAAAGAGATTCAGTCAGGCAAATTAGTGAAAACACCTCTGTGAGCAGACTATGGGTCAGAGGTTGCGCTAGACTTTTTCGTCGCCAGTCATTTTGACTGACAGGGTCGTAAAAATCCGGTCATAATCTATTTTTATTTTAATTTTAATTTTAGTTTTTAAATGATAATAAATATATTCAAAGACATTTAGTTTTCATTCGTTCGTTTTTAATAAATCCAACAAGCAAGTTATAAAGTGTGCATTAATAAGGACATGAACGAAAAGATGAACAGACATCCACACACTGCAGTGCTTCAGTCCGGCGTCTGGTCTACACGCGAGCCGCAAGCGCTTCTGTCAAGCTGGATAGAGCGGATCGTACCAAACAGGAAGTCGGACACAGAAAAGATGAGAGAATCCGGCCAATTTTCAAAATAAAATAAGAACAGCATGCACTGACGAACGTGAGGGAATACCATGTTTATAATTTAAAATAACACAACAGTGCATAATCGAACACATTTTTCAATATCCTAATCACTTCATTACAATTTTAATTTTGTGTCACTGTTCCTACAGACTACATAAATAAAATGGTCAGAACAATATGCCTTATTCATTCAGTGTTAATCCAACATGCTCAATACATGGACATGCAATGACAAATTGTCATTAACTTATTACATTATAAAAAACGATTAAAATATGGACTCACTCATGTTTAAAAAGACCTGTTGAAGTGAAAAAACGAGTACTGACGGGAACAGACGAGTGGAGTCGATGTTTAACTGGCGCGGAGAGCGCAGGAGAAATGCGCTGCCTGTGTGGACAGTCAAGCGCCTGCGAGTATACTCGCAGGGCTTCTGCGGCACTAACGCATCTGGTGTGTCCAGGCCGTTATGTTAACAACACTACACGAAGCAGATGAATGACTTTTTCTCTGCAGTGTGAAAACAGCAGCCACTTAAACCACTGACTGTGCACTCCGCCGCCCAAGTGGGCAGGGGTGGTAATTGCAACCGGTCAAATGACCGACGGCCTTCAGATTTTCCGGTCATTGTTGTAAAAAAAACAGTCAATGACCGAGAATATCCGGTTAACGCGACCCCTGCTATGGGTGTTCCTAGCCCTTTCATACATAGTGGTCACCGCAGTGGATGGCTATTTAAAAGACATTTTCTTGTATATGCAGGGTTTTGATGCTGTAGTTGCATTTAAGTCCCTATAGTGGACCTTAGTGCATCATGCTATACACTGCCACCCACTAGCCAGGTGTTGTCAGTGCAACACAAATCTCTCAAAACCAAGATGGCCGACAGAAAGCAACAGATCATGCAGCAGCTTGTGCAGCTCAGGAGTATCTTGCCAGTCCGTCTAGAATAGGAGACCCTGGCAGGTACATAAAATCTTTTAACATCAGATAACATCTAAGGAGTAATACAGTTGTTAAATTTTTCAAATATTGATTTTATGTTGTGAGGAAATTACAACTAATCATATCTCAAGGCAATTGAATCGAACGCAACTGGACTTGGTTTTGTCTTAGAAGACGTTTTACCTCTTATCCAAGAGGCTTCATCAGTTCATGCTTGTCAGACTAGGCTGGAACTAGTCTGACAAACTGGTGTGGAAACAACCCAGGTATTTAACCTCTGGGGAGGTCTACACAAGGCCAACGATGTCACTGGTTCGTTAGTGCTCCAATGGTGTGTCAACGATAGTCGCTGAAACTGCTGCAACGGTTGTCACTGGAGTCGTTAGAGTCACATGAGGCAATTTGTGAACGACCATTGTTTTTAGAGGTTAAGTTGTTAAATCTCCTGGGCAAGGATGAAAGGACAGCATTATAGGTGGGGGATAGGTGGTGTCGCAGACCTCCTCCTCTATTGAGAGATGGCTTTTCCAATTTCACATAGATGGCTTCTTTTACACCTCTTTCAAACCATCTGTCTTCCCTGTCCAAAATGTGCACATTGCTGTCTTCGAAGGAGTGTACTTTCTCCTTGAGGTGTAGATAGACAGCTGAGTCTTGCCCTCACAAGTTAGCCCTTCTGTGTACAATTAATCATCTGTCCACGAAACTGGACATCATGCATTGCTGGCTATATTTCAACTACAGTTAATAGTGTTACTGCAACTTTGTTGTTCTTAAAAATACTTCATCTGCAGTGACTATTTTTGGCTGTAAATCAGTTTGATTTATGTTATTAGAAACAATATTTTGACAATATTTTTGTAATTTTTGCAGAAAAAGTTAATTAGAAAAATGATATAGTTCAACAGGAGGAGGTGGGTGGGGGGGATCAGGGGTGAAGAGGAAAGAGTTGAATGAGGAATGGAGGTACAGGACGGAGGTGTAGAAAGGGGAGAAGCTGAGGAGTCAGGAGCAAAGTTGCATGGCATTGAACAGTATTACAATATGTTAAAAATGTTGTGAAATGATCATCAGTCTTTAAATTGGTTTATATTTCTTCAGTTGAAAAATGCATGTTTAAAAAAACGAACTATATGATTTTTTTTTCATGCCTAAAGAGGAATAAAACACTTCAGAAAATAAATCTTGACTGAGGTCGTAATAATTCATAAATGAAAGGGTCTAAATTACAGTTTTTAATAAATAAATAATCTAAATATTATACAGTTTAATTGAGATAGCCACAACAATCAATGGATACCAATCAGTCCAAATTATTGTTACTATCATGATGATTTTATTGAATTCATCAGTTAATTACGTCCAGTGTTAGGGAGTAACAGAATACAAGTTACAGTGTTACCTATTTAAAGGAGCTATATGTAAGAAATCTAAAGCAAATAGTCGTAAAATCCTCCTAATATGTCACAGAGACTAAAGGCCAAAACACACTGGCGGTGTCATATGACGGTGGCATCATTGACGCGAGTCAAGTGCCACCTCCAACACACACAAAAAGCGTCGCGCTGCGGGGCGTCAACCGGATTTCTATTGCACAATCCAGTCTGCTAGGCTGGGAAGTACAAAATAGCACTTTTCAAGAGCGGCGGCACTGGAAAAATAGGACAATAGCGTGAAGTGCCGCGGCGCGGCATGTCGCCCTCCGGTGTGGGTTTGTAAATAGAAAATAATGGGGGCAGCTGTTTTGACACGCGTCATACGCTGCCGGTGTGTTTTGGCCTTAAGGAATAATGTTCATATAACATACTGATCTCACCGACAACAATAGTACAACCAGAATATTCACATTTAAAAAAAAAATTTACGGTCCGCAAATCATGTTTATGTTTTGAATTTGTGTTTTGGCCTGTTGCGCCACCCACCGCCGTCTACCAGTCACACAGTCAGTAGAGTCTCAGCATCAGTTACAGTTACGACTGAGCTACAGCAGCACGGCAAGCAGCATTAGCGTCCCAGTACATAGCATTAGCAGTCGGCTCCTCCTCAGCTGTATCCCGGCAGCAGCGTTAGGAGCAGAGAAGCCGGACTTGCTCGAATGGTCCACTGGAAAACCGAAGATCATGGACGCGGTGAGGCGGCCCTGCCACGGCAGCCACCCATGGGCAAACAAATCAGTCTCCAGCGTGCCGCTGTCCAGCAACCTCGAATCTGTAGGGGAGGGGGGGCAGACACGACTCGCAGCAGTATTTTGAATTTGAGTGCAGTAACCGTTTTGGCCACATTCTTACATACAGCGCCTTTAAAATGCAAAATATGAGTAGCTGTATTCTGTTACAGGTGCATTTGGTGGTATTCTGAATACTTTTACTGTCTTTAAAAATAAATTACTTGAAAGGATTACTTTATTTCATTTCATTTTATTTGATATAAAATTCATATGAGGCACACATTTCCTGCCACAGCTGCCACACAGCAGTGGGTGAGGCTGATGCACACCCAGGACACAAATGAGCTCAGCAAGATGATTTAAACTATCCTAAAAGTAATCCAAAGAATTTCAAATAACGTAAAACTTTAATTAAATGCTTAGTCCTTTATTTTAACATATAAGCGCCTGTCTCAATTAGACGCCTGGTCTGGTTGCCAAGCAGTTCATTTTTTTTTTTCAACGTTCTTCAGATTATAAATGGGGTTGTTGGAGACCTCAAATTATGTGTCCATTCCTCAATTACCCTTTAAGTTATTCACATTCCTTTAGTCTGTCCTCTGATCAAAAGAATCAGATGGGTTTTTGAGTGTTGTTATAACAGGGTAAAGTGGGGTTGTGCCGGTATGCTGGGTGCCATGATCCTCGGGTGCTGTCTGTCAGAGCTAGATCAAATGAATGATTCATAATTGATTTATCATCTGAAGCCTAATTTTTATATAAGTAATTTTCATACTGGTTTAAATAAGCAATTTGATTGTATTTCCTGATCTTTGCTGAGCATCAGTTTTGTGTAAAAGGAATTAAAGGCCTGTCCCAAATATAGGCCTGTTGATTGATGTTTAAGGGTATGTTACTTAATTTGAGTAATCCAATGGAATATGTTACAAATTACATTTTGTGGGCATTTATCCAGTAATCTGTTGTGGAATATGTTTTAAAAGTAACCCTCTCAACACTGATAGTGTCTATAAAATCTCGTCTCATCGTCCTCCACTTATCCGGGTCCGGGTCACGAGGGCAGCAGCCTCAGCAAAGAAGCCCGGGCAGTCCTCTCCCCAGCCACCTCCGTCAGCTCTTCCGAGGGAACCCCGAGGCGTTCCCAGGCCAGCCGGGCGATGTAATCCCTCCAGCGTGTCCTGGGGCGGCCCAAGGTCTCCTCCCGGTTGGACATGCCCGAAACACCTCCCAAGGGAGGCGTCCGGGAGGCATCCTTACCAGATGCCCGAACCACCTCAACTGGCTCCTCTTGATGTGGAGGAGCAGCGGCTCTACTCCGAGTCCCTCCCGGATGTCCGAGCTCCTCACCCTATCTCTAAGGCTGAGCCCAGCCACCCTCCGGAGGAAACTCATTTCGGCCGCTTGTACTCGCGATCTCGTTCTTTCGGTCACTACCCAAAGCTCGTGACCATAGGTGAGGGTTGGAACGTAGATCGACCGGTAAATCGAGAGCTTCACTTTCTAGCTAAGCTCCCTCTTCACCACAACGGACCGGTTAAGCGTCCGCATCACTGCTGACGCTGCCCCAATCCGCCTGTCAATCTCCCACTCCATCCTACCCTCACTTGTGAACAAGATCCTGAGATACTTAAACTCCTCCACCTGAGGCAGGACCTCCCCCCCGACCTGGAGTGGGCAATCCACCCTTTTCTGGCTGAAGACCATGGCCTCAGACTTGGAGGTGCTGATTCTCATCCCAGCCGCTTCACACTCGGCTGCGAACCGTCCCAACGAGAGCTGGAGGTCACTGTTCGATGGAGCTACGTCATCTGCAAATAGTAGGGACGAGATCCTCCCATCACTGAACCTGACACCCTCCACCCCTCGGCTGCACCTAGAAATTCTGTCCATGAAAGTTATGAACAGAACTGGTGACAAAGGGCAGCCCTGGTGGAGTCCAACCCTCACCGGGAACAGGTCCGACTTACTGCCAGCCACGCGAACCAGACTCGTGCTCCTTCGGTACAGGGACTGCATGGCCCTTAGCAGAGGGCCACCAACCCCATACTCCCGGAGCACCCCCCCACAGGATGCCCCTGGGGACACGGTCGTAAGCCTTCTCCAAATCCACAAAACACATGTGGACTGGTTGGGTGAACTCCCATGCCCCCTCCAGCACCCTGGCGAGGGTAAAGAGCTGGTTCACGGTTCCGCGTCCGGGACGAAAACCACATTGCTCCTCCTCAATCCGAGGTTCAACTATCGACCGGACCCTCTTCTCCAGCACCCTGGCGTAGACCTTACCGGGTAGGCTGAGGAGTGGGATCTCCCTGTAGTTGGAACACACCCTCTGGTTCCCTTTCTTGAAGATGGGGACCACCACCCCGGTCTGCCACTCCAGAGGCACTGCCCCCGATGTCCACTCAATGTTGCAGAGGCATGTCAGCCAGGACAGCCCTAGAACATCCAGAGCCTTGAGATATCCAGGGCGAATCTCGTCCACCCCCGGGGCTCCGCCGCCGCGTAGTTCCTTCACTACCTCAGCGACTTCTGCCCCCGAAATTGGACGACCCGCCCCCGAGACTCCCAGCTCTGTTTCCTCACTGGAATACGTGTTGGTGGGATTGAGGAGCTCCTCAAAGTATTCCTTCCACCACCCGACAATGTCCCCAGTTGACGTCAGCAGCTCCCCGCCCCCACTGTAAACAGTGTGAGCAAGTTGCCGCCTCCCCCCCGAGGCGCCGGACGGTTTGCCAGAACCTCTTTGGAGCCGATCGATAGTCTTTCTCCATGGCCTCACCGAACTCCTCCCACGCCCGAGGTTTTGCCTCCTCGACTGCCGCTGCTGCGCTCCGCTTGGCCCACCGGTACCCATCAGCTGCTTCTGGAGACCCCCAGACCAACCATGCCCTGTAGGCCTCCTTCTTCAGCCTGACGGCTCCCCTCACCTCTGGTGTCCACCAGCGGGTTCGGGAGTTACCGCCGCGACTGGCCCCCGCGGCCTTGCGGCCACAGCTCGCAGCAGCCACCTGATCCAACTCACCACCAGGTGGTGATCAGTTGACAGCTCTGCTCCTCTCTTCACCCGAGTGTCCAGAACATATGGTCGCAGGTCAAATGATACAACTACAAAGTCAATCATTGACCTGCGACCTAGGCTGCCCTAGTGCCACGTGCCCCGATGGACATCCTTATGCTCGAACATGGTGTTAGTTATGGCCAAACTGCGACCCGCACAGAAGTCCAATAACTGCACACCACTCGGGTTCAGATCGGGCAGGCCGTTCTTCCCAATCACGCCCCTCCAGGTCCTGCTGTCATTGCCCACGTGAGCATTGAAGTCCCCCAGCAGAACAATGGAGTCCCCGGTCGGGGCACTGTCCAGCACTCGTCCCAGGGACTCCAAAAAGGGTGGGTTCTCTGAACTGCTGTTCGGCGCATAAGCGCAGAAAACAGTCAGGACCCGTTCCCCGACCCGAAGGCGCAGGGACGCAACCCTTTCGTCCACTGGGGTGAACTCCAATGTACAGGCAGAGAGTCTGGGGGCTATCAAAAAACCCGTGCCGGCCCTCCGCCTCTCACCCAGAGCAACTCCAGCAAAGGAGAGAGTCCAACCCCTCTCAAGGAATTGGGTTCCAGAGCCAGAACTATGTGTCGAGGTGAGGCCGACTATATCTAGCCGGTAGCGCTCAACCTCTTCCACAAGCTCCGGCTCCTTCCCCGCCAGAGAGGTGACATTCCATGTCCCAAGAGCCAACTTCCGTAGCCAAGGATCGGACCGCCAAGGCCCCCGCCTTGGTCTGCTGCCCGATCCACACTGCACCGAACCCTTCTGGATCCCTCTGCAGGTGGTGGGTCTGCAGGGGAATGAGCCCATATAGCCGGTTCGGGCTGGGCCTGGCCGGACCCCATGGGCGAAGGCCCGGCCACCAGGCGCTCGCCCACAGGCTCCAGCCCCAGGCCTGGCTCCAGGGCAGGGCCCCGGTAACCCTCCGGGCCGGGTACGCCAACTCTTGTTATTTTTCGTCATGAAGGGTCTTCTGAACCGTTCTTCATCTGACCCTTCGCCCAGAACCAATCTGCCATGGGAAACCCTACCAGGGGCGAAATGCCCCCAACAGCACAGCTCCTAGGGTCATTAGGGCACTCAAACTCCTCCACCACGATAAGGTGATGGTTCTCGGAGGAGGTGTCTATAAAATGTCAGAAAAAATAAAAATATCCAACAAAATTTCTTAGAGCGCATGGCAACATATCCTTCTTCTAAGTATTTAAATTTTACAAACATTTAAAACAGAGAAAAGCAGCAAACTTTGACAATTGTAGTGCCAGAGCCAGCAAAGACGAGATAAAAAACTCAAATGATTTGGCTATTTAAAAAAATATAGACAGCAATGCATTAGCTTGTTGCACCAAAAAGTTTAAAAAGCAAGCCAGCAAAATAATGTTTAAAAAACATGTGTCAGTGTTTTTGTGATACAGATTTCAGATCATATTGTTCAGCCCTGTTGTGTAAATATACAGTACATATATACATATATATATATGTATATATATATATATATATATATATATATATATATATATATATATATATATATATATATATACAGTACAGGCCAAAAGTTTGGACACACCTTCTCATTCAATGCGTTTTCTTTATTTTCATGACTATTTACATTGTAGATTCTCACTGAAGGCATCAAAACTATGAATGAACACATGTGGAGTTATGTACTTAACAAAAAAAGGTGAAATAACTGAAAACATGTTTTATATTCTAGTTTCTTCAAAATAGCCACCCTTTGCTCTGATTACTGCTTTGCACACTCTTGGCATTCTCTCCATGAGCTTCAAGAGATAGTCACCTGAAATGGTTTCCACTTCACAGGTGTGCCTTATCAGGGTTAATTAGTGGAATTTCTTGCTTTATCAATGGTGTTGGGACCATCAGTTGTGTTGTGCAGAAGTCAGGTTAATACACAGCCGACAGCCCTATTGGACAACTGTTAAAATTCATATTATGGCAAGAACCAATCAGCTAACTAAAGAAAAACGAGTGGCCATCATTACTTTAAGAAATGAAGGTCAGTCAGTCCGGAAAATTGCAAAAACTTTAAATGTGTCCCCAAGTGGAGTCGCAAAAACCATCAAGCGCTACAACGAAACTGGCACACATGAGGACCGACCCAGGAAAGGAAGACCAAGAGTCACCTCTGCTTCTGAGGATAAGTTCATCCGAGTCACCAGCCTCAGAAATGGCAAGTTAACAGCAGCTCAGATCAGAGACCAGATGAATGCCACACAGAGTTCTAGCAGCAGACCCATCTCTAGAACAACTGTTAAGAGGAGACTGCGCGAATCAGGCCTTCATGGTCAAATAGCTGCTAGGAAACCACTGCTAAGGAGAGGCAACAAGCAGAAGAGATTTGTTTGGGCCAAGAAACACAAGGAATGGACATTAGACCAGTGGAAATCTGTGCTTTGGTCTGATGAGTCCAAATTTGAGATCTTTGGTTCCAACCGCCGTGTCTTTGTGAGACGCAGAAAAGGTGAACGGATGGATTCCACATGCCTGGTTCCCACTGTGAAGCATGGAGGAGGAGGTGTGATGGTGTGGGGGTGTTTTGCTGGTGACACTGTTGGGGATTTATTCAAAATTGAAGGCACACTGAACCAGCATGGCTACCACAGCATCCTGCAGCGACATGCCATCCCATCCGGTTTGCGTTTAGTTGGACGATCATTTATTTTTCAACAGGACAATGACCCCAAACACACCTCCAGGCTGTGTAAGGGCTATTTGACCAAGAAGGAGAGTGATGGAGTGCTGCGGCAGATGACCTGGCCTCCACAGTCACCGGACCTGAACCCAATGGAGATGGTTTGGGGTGAGCTGGACCGCAGAGTGAAGGCAAAGGGGCCAACAAGTGCTAAACACCTCTGGGAACTCCTTCAAGACTGTTGGAAAACCATTTCAGGTGACTACCTCTTGAAGCTCATGGAGAGAATGCCAAGAGTGTGCAAAGCAGTAATCAGAGCAAAGGGTGGCTATTTTGAAGAAACTAGAATATAAAACATGTTTTCAGTTATTTCACCTTTTTTTGTTAAGTACATAACTCCACATGTGTTCATTCATAGTTTTGATGCCTTCAGTGAGAATCTACAATGTAAATAGTCATGAAAATAAAGAAAACGCATTGAATGAGAAGGTGTGTCCAAACTTTTGGCCTGTACTGTATATGTATAAGTCCTGTTGTGTGCCTCGCTGTCCTTGTTAGAACACATTCTGTGGCGTCTGGATGGAGACACTTAGGATGCAGGAGAAATCAGGAGTGACAGATGAAAAAGGTCATGAGCTGGACTCTAATGCTTCTTCTAACCCAGACAAGCCAACGCTGCTGTCCTGTAAAAGTTGATAAACTCAATCCCTGGTGCCGTTTGAGTGCAGATAAGAGCAGCAGACTGTGTAAGGACCGGAGAGTGGCCTTCTGGGACGGTTTGGGACCACTGCGCTTCAGAGCAGAGAGAAAGTTTGATAGAGGCATCGCAAGTAAAAAACCTGAGAGAGATTAGCACTAATGAGCTGTGACTCGGTCGTGGAGAGAGCGGACTGTTAATGACGCTCTGTTGTTCCGCCTCTTGCTGTTTCTCTCAGACACACAAGTGCACGTTCACATGCTCGCACACACATCTATATGCGGTGGGGGGATTTGATACGAGCATCATTACCATCCTTCTGTTCACCCTCTCTCCAGCCTGGGTTTTTGTTTTTCTCTGGGTTTTATTAAAAACTGTTATCTGAACACATTTAAATCAGACAGCTGGAGCTGCAGATACCTCTGTTTGTTTCAGTGAGTTTGCCAAAAATAAAGAGACAGCAGGATTATAAACATTCTTAATCCTAAGAAGGCTCTGAGAGCCAAGCAAAAGACAACACAGTGTTGGGCAGTAAGCTTCATAAGCTCGGCTTTGTCCTCTTTCACCTTCAGCATCCCCAAATATGATCAATTATTGATGAGGGGAAACCAGCATGAAGGAGGCTGTCAGGGTGCATTTTTTTCACTGCTGCATGACGGGGGAAACCTTTTTTTGGGACCAAATGCAAGTGTACGTGTGCAGGTATATGTACGCTCATACTGTAGTCTGTGTGTGTGTGTGTGTGTGTGTGTGTGTGAGTGAAAGAGTGAAAAAAGGGAGAAAGACGTGCAACAATTTATTAGGAACACAGACAAAATGTGATATAATAAATGAGTGGAGTGAGTAAAACAGGATCTGAGTCAGAGCAGCTGAGTAGCATGAGAGAGGGAAATCATCAGTGAGAGTGTGGACCACACTTTCTTGTTTTTAAGGGCCTACTCCTTGACCCATTTAAAACAAAGCCAGATCCCAGGCTCACATTTTGGTCTTTCATTGTGTCACCAAAACTGTGTTCACACAGTGGAGACAGAGGGCATGTCAGAGCAGTCTGGACGACAGAGGTGGAAAAACACAGTCAAATAATGTTGTCTTTTTTGTTCCGACTCTTCCTGTTTTTATTTATTTTCTCTGCTCTTTCAGTTTTTCACAGACCCGTGTGCCAGCAGCCCCTGTCTCCATGGAAACTGCAGCCGGAGCGACGGCGGGGAGGAGGGGGAGCCGGCCTACACCTGCGAGTGCACCGAAGGCTACGAGGGGGAGAGGTGTGATCAGATCCTATTGGACCTGCCAGCCGCTGACTGGGACCCCGCCACCCCCTCCGCTCCCGAGCTGGCCACCCCCGTCGCTTCCACCACCGCAGCCGCCACTCAGCCGCAGCCAACCACCGTCCCCTCCACCACAACGCTGCCGCCACCTCCCACCCTGCAGCCATGGCAACCCAAACCTGGGCAGAGGCTGCTGGTGGTGCCGTGGGAGGCAGACAGGGTGAGATAACTTCCACACTAAATTTAAGCTCCGGCTGGTTTATCTTTAAAATGCATAACCTGTTGTGTGTGTGTGTGTGTGTGTGTGTGTGTGTGTGTGTGTGTGTTTCAGGTGACGGAGGGTCTGCACTGTGTGAGTCCTGAGCTGTGTGAGCTGACATCAGGAACTCTAACTCTGTCTCTGGAAGTGCCTGAAGAGACAGCCGTAAAGTAAGAGTAACTTTTATGACTGACTGCTCTCCTCTTAAGGCACGTCTGGATTAACCAGCCGGGGGCCCCCAGCGAAATGTAACTGTGGGCCCCTATTTATGCCCAGTTTCTCCCACTCTCTTTGCAATGAATCTATCCTGTTGCCTTTAATTATCCATCTGTTGCAGTTTGCACAGCAGACTACAGATGGCAGCTTCATCATGTTTTGCCCAGGGGCTCTAAAACTATAACGAGTACAACTATTGTTGAATACTGTCCTGCTACAGGTTTGTAAGTTTGGGGTGATTTGATTAAATAGATTACACACCATGCAAGAACACTACAAACTAAAATAATACAGGTGTTAATACTATAATTTGACACAGGGCCTGTCCTTTACCATTTGAGTTTACCACAGTGAGCATGAGGGCCCAAGGGGGCAGCCTCTGGCTTTGTCCAGTTGTCCAGCCTTGCCTTAAGAACCAGACACACCAAACCAACTTCAGAGACCTAGTGGCGATAAAGGCTCCCTGCTGCGTCAACTGATGTCACTGTGTCTCGGCCCAAAATGTTTAACATGAACAAACTGCAAAGACTACACCTGAAAGTCAACCAGCACATACATTCTGCGCCTGCGTGAAAGGAAATAACGTTTGGTTATCTAACATAACTGCAGTTCTTAGAATAATATGAGCGAGGTGTCTCGCTATGGGATGCAGCCTCCTGCAGCCCTGATAGAAGCATTTATCTCAATCTGCCAATCTTGATTGGCCGGTGAAAGGTGTTCATCCGCGCCGCACCCAGTAGTCCCACCTACTATATATAGTTTGCGCGGATAATGCTCCCTCAATTCAATAAGCAAATCTCTTCTCACCGCCCAGCAAGAAGGGTCGTCTGGCGAGACACCTCGCTCATATTATTCTAAGAACTGCGGTTATGTTAGATAACCAAATGTTCTTCTTCATAATATTCACTCGGTGTCTCGCTATGGGATATGGTAGTTCCCGTATTGCCAGACAGCTTATCGAACAAGTACCGGCCAGTGGGGAGGGTCCCTGGGTTCCAGTTAGGACTCCAGGACCGCGCTAGCCACGCACGGCCCTGACACGTCCAGCATATAGAATCGAACAAAAGTCAGAGGCGAGGACCAACTCGCTGCTGAACAAATGTCCTGAACAGACACTCCCCTGAATAAAGCCCAGGATGCGGCCATCCCACGGGTAGAGTGCGCACGCAAACCCGCCGGCGGCTGCAGACCCCTGCTCGTATACGCCAAAGCTATAGCCTCCACCACCCACTGGGCGAGGCGCTGCTTTGTGACTGGCTGTCCCGTTCGGGGTTCAGCCCAGGAGACAAAGCGCTGATCGCTCCTCCTGATGCTCTGTGTCCTGTCCATATAACTACTCCAAGTTTTGGACAGCTCTGCCAGCAACTCGGGGAAGACAGGGAGAAGCTGTTTCGCCGCACTACGGGCCAGGGGGAGCCGCTTGCCTTCGTAGCGGGACCAGGTGGGCTCCGCTACTGCAACCGGCCAGGGGACCTCCAGCTTCTCTGCCGCAGGTTTACACATGTCGAGCAGGTCTACATGGAGGGAGGGAGCTGGAGAGCTCACCCCGCTTTTCTCCCTGTTGGTAGTGGGCAGCTTCGGCTCTTCAGCCGGGGCTGGAGTCACAAAGATGTCGTCTTCCTCCTCGTCCTCTGATATGAGGAACGAGGTGTCATCATCATCCACCGTGATGCCAATCTCCAGCACGTCTTCCTCGGGAAACGGGGGAGCTCGGAGCTGCTCGCACTGGGCGTCCCAGTCATAGCCAGTCTCCGGAGCTTCCCCGGCCATGTCCTCGTCTTCCTCCGCGGCTGCACCTTGGTCAGCGGTGGGGAGAAACGGCACACGGCCCGCAAGGCTAACTTGGCGGGCTAGCCTGCGTCTAAGGCTCTTGACTGTGAATACTTTGCAGTGTCCACAGGACCCGGGAATCTCGAGGGCTAACCTGGCGTGGTCAACCCCAAGGCAGGTACTGCACACCGGGTGGCTAGCTGGTGTGCTAGGGTGGGGTTGAGAGGAGTAGCTGGTATGCTAGCTTAGCTTGACCGACTCGAGCGTCCGTGGTGGGGAGCCGAGAGGAATTCCGCCGTGGAGGGGCTGGAAGAAAAAATACTCACCAGTCCGGTCTGGTGTAAACGGACAAGGCAGAAGCCAGAGCACAACACTAGCGTCCGGCGACGGAAGCTAGCAAAGATCCGTCTGGTGAACAGTTAAACCAGTGAAAGCTCCAACGTGAGATAAGCTCTCACGTGAGAAGAGGTTTTGAATTGAGGGAGCGTTATCCGCGCACACTATATATAGTAGGTGGGACTACTGGGTGCGGCGCGGATGAACACCTTTCACCGGCCAGTCAGGATTGGCGGATTGAGATAAATGCTTCTATCAGGGCTGCAGGAGGCTGCATCCCATAGCGAGACACCTCGCTCATATTATGAAGAAGAACTCCGCACCAGCAGACGGTGGACATCTGTAATCCTCAATCAAAAGGAGAGACCGTCTTGACACTGGTTAGCCAGTTAGCACATTAACCACATAATCCAATGTTGAAGGCAAAGCATATTTACCATGTGCCAGCAAACAATAACGCAAACCATTGTGAAATGTTTCTTCTCAAGGGCTCAATGGATAAAGAAAAATAGTCTTACCTTATATGACACATTTGGTTTGGTCTCACTGCTTCTTGACTTTAGCTCTTTGTTTACTTTCCTCAATTCTGTTTCTCTTCTCATGCACTGAGATGAACTGCCAATCAGGTTAGGTTAGGTTAGGTTAGGTTCTTTAATGTCCCCATGGGGATAATTGTTTTCACACATCATCAGTCAGGTTGGTTTCAGGGCAGCATACACAACGTATAACAGATAACAGACCCTCTTCCCACATATTCCCCAGATAACAAATAACAAATAACCCTCTCCCACACATACCACAGAAAACCATATAAACATAAACATGACAATGTACAGGGGTGAAATATTAAATCTACATGTTTTTGTTTAGGGCTGTGATGGCTGAGGGGACAAAACTTCTTTTAAAATGGGCTTTTTTCTAGTCCAGTACCCTGTATCTGCGGCCAGATGGGAGAAGTATGAAAAATTGGTTCAGGGGATGGTTGGGGCTGTTTACTATTGCACGTGCTAGGCGTGTGATGGCAAGTTCATTTGCTTCTGACAGGCTGGGGGTCGGAAGGTTGATTATTTTGGATGCTGTGTGCGGGGTTTTGAGGAGTCTGTTTTTGCTGGTGACAGTGAGCAGGGTGAAGAAGCAGGGGGAACAGTACATTAGGATGGGTTGGATGATGCTTTAGTAGAGGAGTAAGAGGAGGTGGGGGGCCACAGACAGTGATTTCAGTTTGCGTATGATATAGAGCCTTTGGTGTGCACGTTTGTGTGTGGTAATGACAAAGTCGTTGAAGTTGAGTTTATTGTCTATGGTGAGTCCTAGGTATTTGAAACTGTTGACTTGTTCAACTGGTTGCCCTCTGATGAGTGTGCAGTTGAATGTAGGGGGTGTCTTGGATGTGTGTATGACCATATCCTTTGTTATGTCAATGTTTAACTGGAGGTAGGTGTCTGTGCACCACTGTGAAAACTGTGAGATTGACTGTTGATATGCTATGATGGAGTTGTTGTCACTGAGTAGACCTACTATGGCTGTGTCGTCTGCATATTTGTAGTATGTGGTGATAGGGGATGGGCTGCTGCAATCATTTGTATAGAGGCTGTAGAGAAATGGACTGAGAACGTAGCCTTGAGGGGCTCCGGTGTTGGTGGTGAGGGGTGATGATGTTGCTGTACCTACTTTCACTGTCTGTGGTCTGTTGCTGAGGAAGTTGTATATCCAGTGAATGTGGAGTGGAGTAATGTCCAGATGTTGGAGCTTTTTGATGAGCTGGTGCCGCTGGATTGTGTTGAATGCAGAACTAAAATCGACGAACACGACTGATGCAAAGTTGTTTGGTGTCTGGAGATGGTGGAGGAGGGAGTGGAGGAGGCATGCCACTGTGTCCTCAGTCCCCCGTTTCGGCCTGTATGCAAACTGGTGAGCGTCAGAGTGATTTCATTCACCGACAGGCTCTGCTGCAGCCGACACTGATTCAGCATGTTGAATCAGCCAAAAAAAAAAGCCAATGGGGGCCAACACAGGGCAATGGTGTGCAACATACCACATAAACAAGGGCAGCAGACGCTCACCAATGGCCCAGCTTGGACCGATGGCTGACCGTCGGCTTGGTGTGTCAGGGCCTTTAAAGATATAGTCCAGATAACTGATAAATGAGACTTGGCTTATACTGCACGAGTTGTGTGAGAGTTTGTAAATGGATGATATAGTTTTGCTGTTGTTGAACATGACCCCCTATGACTTCAATTCAGCAAGAATTTTCTCAGGTTTTGGATTCTTTGTTCAAGGGAGGCGCGCAAGAAAAACATTTTTGTCATGAATTCAGTGTAACACGGGATGAGTGACTGACATCTAAGTGATCACTTGGGTGGTGAAGTTTTCCTGTACAAAGAGTAACTGTAAAAAGTAATGTTAACACAGAGAGAAAAACTTTTTTTTTTGTTGACCTCCAGTTGATTCAGTTCTTACCTTGCTGACATTTCTGTTCATCAAGTGGAAGATGTCTTAGCTGGCAGAAATTCCTAGTATTCTCCAACTCTGAATTGTAACACAGTTTGCTTAGTGATATATCACCTTAGTGACGTATAAGTGTGCACATGAAACTTTTAACCTGTAGTTGTCACTCATACAGAGGTTTTTTTAGCTTCTTTTTTGGATCTCAATCAGCAAAAATAACAGCTGAGCTTGCTGGACCTTACAGGCTGTTGTCTGCTACAAAGAAAAAAATAGAACTCCCTTTGCTCAGCTTTTTATCTGCATATCTTCCATGCAGCAACTTTTGCTGGCAACATAACACAGCTTTTAGCTTTTGTAACTAATAACTTTCCGTTTGAATCTCATCACCTCTGGGACCTGAGATGCTGTATTACCTGTATTACACCCCTCCAGGTGCACTCCATGTTTTCAGAGCGTGTTTGCTCATAAACAGAATTACAATGGCTCTGTAAATTAGGGTCAATGAATAATGCAGAAGCAATGGTCAAGGTGAACGCTGAATGTCCTTGATGTTGCCCCTCATTATAGATGGCAGGCACGACTCAGGACCCTGATCACGATCGCAGACTGGGAGCTGCGAGTTAATCAACTGCTGCTGCTTTGTTTTCATACTGTATAATTACAAACCACACCTGAATGCAGGCAGTGAAGGACACTTATGTACAAACACACGTGCACCACTTGGAAATGAAGCAGTGTTTCAAAAGTGACATCAATTAAGAGATGATAATAATGTAATAAAGGTCTTGAATCCCAAGGGGCTGGTGAGAGATCTTGTTATACTCCTGCAGGTTTTATGTGACAGTATCAACACTGATGCTGAGTATCACTCACAAGAATATTTACGGTTCTAAATTATAGTCGAATTAATGTAATTGCTTAGAATTAAGTTCATAATAACTGACTGGCCACTAAGTACACTTTAATGAGTGGAAGAAATGAGATGAAAGTACCAAAAAAATAAAGTTAAATGAAGACATCCACTTTCATAACACTCATAAATGTGATCATCATTTTAAATAACTACCCCTTGATATGCCAAATGGCTCATTTCAGCTTGAAGTAGCAGTAGTTCCCTTGATATCTGAGCCCCCCCCCTCCCCGTGTTGTCCATCGGGCTGAGCCCAGACACCCTGTGATGGAAAACTCATTTCAGCTCCTAGTAGCCTGTCCACCATCTTATTATGTCGGTCACTGCTCATAGCTTCACCTTCAGGCTCAGTTCCCTCCTCGGCTCAACATTTTGGGACAGTCGTCGTGCCGATCCACCTGTGACACTCTAACTTGTCCTCAATCACGAACACGACCTAAAAATATATCCTGATGTCCTGAGCTGTGCGTGGCAGGCCTTGTCTGACAGTCTGAAGTCAGTAATGGCTCTAAATGATCACTTTTTAATAATGTCTTGAATATTTGCTTTTGATAAAAATTAATTTAATAATTTTATCTCATTTCTACAGGAGTGTTTGTCGCTGGTGTTTCATTTTCCAAAGACAAATCAGGCTGTTTGTGGCCAACATTCGTGTGATTCCACTTGTGTGATGCAAACCATCCAATTGTTTTAAACATAAGAAACAAAT
Source organism: Epinephelus lanceolatus (assembly GCF_041903045.1). NCBI lineage: Eukaryota > Metazoa > Chordata > Actinopteri > Perciformes > Serranidae > Epinephelus > Epinephelus lanceolatus. Next base: position 33,741,828 of record NC_135737.1, read on the forward strand.
TTAAAGGGACAGTTCACCCCAGAATCAAAAGTACATATATTCCCTCTTACCTGTAGTGCTGTTTATGAATCCAGATTGTTTTGGTGTGAGTTGCTGAGTGTTTGAGATATTCTGTCTTCTCTCCAATATAATGTGCTACCTCGTTCAGTGAAAGCTGCAGTTCGGACCACTCCAGTGAGGGAAGGATAGCGAGGCATTCTGGTGCCTTTCACCAACAATGGCTTCATTGCAGTCTTCACCACGAAACAACACACCTGGCCTTCTCACGGAGCCTAGTGTCACTCCGAAGTCGCCAATATCCAGTGCTTGGGCAGTGACTTGCGCAGAAATCAACAAAAAAAGGTGTACTTTAACGTTGGCATGATACGCGGCTAGTTGCTGCTATAGTTTTATGATGCCCGGCGGCATCAGGACAAAAGTTAAGGCAGCAAAAGTTCGAGTGGGGTGGGCGGGATGGCTTGTGGATGGGTCCAACAACTTTCACCCAAGAGAGAGCTGTTCCCATCCTATAAGATTCTAAAACCTTTCCTAAACCTAACCACATGCTTTTGACGCCTAAACCCAACCATGTGTGGTTGTTGTTGAAGGGAAAAAAAAGTCAATTTTCGTTGTTGTATTGACGTAGTGCATTTATTTTGAAAGAGACTGTATGTAAACCTTAATTTTTTTGTGAAAACATAAGTGTATATTGAAAGAAGACAATGCATGTAACAGGCAGAACTTGACACGGCATCCCAGAACGTCAACAACCAACACACCCAGGGTACCTTTCACATCGTGTGTGGACGTGGAAAGTCCATGACCAAACGTCAATATAATATGCCTCATGAGTAGCCCTTAGCTTATCTAGACCCTTAATTCTGCTGACTATCATCAGTCTTTGCTGCATGTGGTCTTCACCATGACACACCAGAAAGAGAGCTGCTTCCCTCCACACACAACAAAGCACACGCCACACACTCACAGGTTACCCACAAGGCCACCGCCCTTTAAGGGGAAAAAGGGTGAGCCACTAACAAATGGAGCAAAATGGCACTCGGAGTTCAAAGTGCCAGTGCATCCACTGCCAGCTCACCTAGCACCACTGTGCTAGCTAATGTTAAAGCTCAGCCGAGGACGATACCACTTATGTTCACATCTTGTGCTGAGTAGATGCACACTTCCTTCTGTGCAGTGATACGGTTACTGGGAGTAGTTTGGTAGAAAGAAAATAGTTCTTTGAAAATAGTGCTTTGGCGTTTTGAGCACCACAAGCTGAGTGCCATCTAGTTCCATTATATTGAGACACGGCAGACATCTTTACAGCTGATATCTCCAACACTTGGCAACTCACACCAAATCTATTTAGACTGATAAATAGCACTACAGGTAAGAGGAAAAATATGTAGTTTTGATTTTGGGGTGAACTGTCCCTTTAAGTGATTCATTAACTAATGTATCAGTTATTTTAAGTCTTCTTTGTCATTGTACAGCACCTTCAGCTGCAGCTCTTTGTATTAAAAATACTGTAGAGGTAATAATAATAATTAATCTTTTAGCTAAGCAAGCAGTTATTAAAACAGACACACAAATGCTGAGAGGATAATCACTGATCTTTTTTTATTTGTTTGTTTTTGTTAGCATGAGACTGATTATTTCTGATGTGGGAGTGAGGTTAAAGGGGTGTTTAAAAGCATTTAATCAGTGAAGAGCCTCATTGAAACTGTTCAGCATCTCTTACAGCCCTGCATGGTTGACGCTCTGCCCGACTGTCTCTCGTTCGTGAGAGTGGTAACTCAGCCCGGCTCCGGTTTTCGTTGTCTCCTCAGCGGGTTAGCAGCTGTTGGAGCTCAGTGTCTCTGGCAGGGAACATGGTCTGCATTGTTCTTCTCATTTTGCCCAGCGAGAGACTGCACTGCTCTGCCCACATGTTTACAAATGCAGTCATAAGCCTCCTCAAGATCATCCCTCTGAATCCACTATGCTCAGCTGCAGAGGGTATTTAGACAGAGAAATCTATTTGGGCTGTTGGGATGACTTATTTGTAATTGTTTCCTCATATAGATGTGTCCAGTGTTAGCTGTTTCAGAGGTATTTTATCAGAATCAGTTAAACTCTTTTATCATCCCCTTGACACCCCAAGGGTTGGTGCTGGAAGAAAGCTCATGTAGTGCCCAAAGCAGGAAGGGTTAACTCATGGGGATCATGAATTTGGTCCGTAAATACCATCTGTCTGCCTATTTGATTTTGATACATCTAAGTGATTCTTGATGGCAGTGTAAGGAGGAGAGACTAAAGTTAAAGGCATTAAAGCACCACTCCAATCACTGTCGCTTCCTGTTTTTTGGTTAACGTTGTCTCTCAAACAGAGAACGGGGTTGTGGTTAATTACATTACTATGGCAACCACATTGCCACTCTGGCATACGTGTCAAAGTGATAGCATACATGTTAGCATGGATAGCGATAGCGGTCACTCTTACAAGTTACGAGGCAGAGGATTTTTCTGCACCTCCTCCACCAGAAGGACATTTTTTAACTATTTGTATAGTCAATATTTAACTGACAGTTGATATGGGCAACTATTTTGTATGCTAGTCTCCATAATGCCAGCAACAAGTTAACAAAATACCCTAATTTTAAATCAATATTATTAATTTATAATTATCTTTGACAAGTAAGTTAGCCTAACTCTGTATCAGCAGCTTTGTATCAAACAGGGCCTCCATGTTCGGGTCTTAATCACCCTGTCAGCATTTATTTTGCTAGTACTAACCGGTGGTTGCTTAGTAACTTTGTCCTTTACATAGCCTAATGTAGTCTGTCGACATATCTGTAGGATATCCCATGAGTTAGTGCCCCATAATTGACGTTACGTACTTAATTTCTAGTTATGTGCTTATGTAAAGTTACGTAGATTTATTGATTGATTTTTTTTATTTTTTATTTTGTATCATGCACATTTTCATGTGCCCTATCTCATGGCTTTACAAGACAAAATTACAATGATGTTGCAGTAACAATCCAATGTTATTTTACTGCTCAGTCCAGAAACAAAATACTCTGCCTTCTATCCCATGCCTGGTAAAGAAACTCAGCCACTAAAAAGGTTCCCTTTCTGAAACAAAACTAAAATTTGTCATCATCATCCAACCATAATTACTCAACATACATAGAAGTCATTCTAGTGAAAAGTACATTCCTTATGTCTTCATATACAGGAAGGTAGATTCGGTTTAGGCAAGTATAGTTACATATGTTAGGTTTAAGAAAAGAGAAATGGTACAAATGTACCTTAAAATAACTTAAAGTTCACTTGGTTTCACACGGTCCTGAACACCCGTCTCCTGGGGGAAAGTCCTAGGCTGTTTGACATGTCTGCGACCCAAACCTGTCTCCTTACACAGACTTTCTGTCTTTATACTACTTCCTTCTTTACTCCCGTAATTGGTCCACAACATTCTCACTCTGACCTTGTCACATATTGACGTTTTGGTCATAGACTTTCCACGTCCACATACGAGGTGAAAGGTACCCTGGGTGCATTCGTTGTTGATGTTCTGGGACACTGTGTCGAGTTCTCTTCTTTCAAGATACACTTCCGTTTTCACAGGAAATTTAACATTTACATACAGTCTCTTTCAAAATAAACACTCTACGTTCGTACAACACTGTGACTTGATGTTTTTTTCCTTCAGCAACAAACACACTTGGTTGGGTTTAGGCAACAAAAGGAGGTGATTAGGTTTAGGAAATAAGAACAGGGTTTGGCTTTAGACTAATGAACCTTGTCAGGAAATGACTCAGAAAAATATGAAATATCATAAAAATTCCAAACTACATTAGAGTGGGGCTTTAAAAATGGACAGCAGTTTTGTGATGCGTATCAGTACAAAATGAGCCACGTTTTAGTATCAAAGTGTCTGTCCACACTTTGCACTTTCTCTTTTCTACTCGTCTCTCTTCATGTTGAACCTGCTGCTTCCTCGGTTTCTCTGTTGGTCTGTTTTTCACTACTTTGTACAAATTGTCTGAGGTCCTGATGAATGATGGCCCCTGACCACCCTGGGTGTGTTTCACAGCTCATGTTCATGACGGTCACAGTGTTTCCACAGGAAACAACTTTCCTCCCACTGAGTCCAAACCACTGGCAGCCATTACTCACTCAGACCTGTCTATGATGCCAGGTTGGCCTAACAAACCGGAGCATCATAATCATGAGCCCTGGGTTCAAACGCGGGACAGTGTCCACCAGTAAGACACTGACTGTCAGCTTACTGTGGTGCTACTGACTGATATGAGTAGAGAATGGAGGGTGATATTTTATTAAGCTTCTTATTTTGGCTAACAGAGGGATTAGAAGAAGTTGAGAAGTTGATAAAGAGGATTAGTTTATTTATCTTATCTTTCATGCTGATTGTGTTGATATTTTAATACTGTTAAAGATGAATCAGGTGTTCACTGGATGTACAAAATAACAGTGCCGCAATTTGTGGATTGTCTTGCTAATATTTTATTTAATCAATATATTTTCCATTTGCATTATTTAAACTGTGAATATAAAGATATCATGAAATATGTATAAATCTGTAGTTTGGGTCAAACTGTGGAGCAAGCCCACAATAATCAGATTCTCTCCTGATTCTCCTTCCTCCTGTATGTCTCTGTCCTCCATCCTTCTCTTCCCTACTTTGTCCCTCCAACTAGAGTGGTGGTGAATGCCAGTGGAGCTCCAGTGCTGTGGCGTGTGAATGAAGAGGGTTTCCTGCGTTCCTCCATCTTGAATGGCACCACAATGTCATTCCTGCAGGCCCAAGATGGACTGGTGGTGCCAGACCACTCGTTGCCCCTTGGACAGAACTACTTCCTCAGTAAGATGCTTACAGTCTCCTGTACAAGCGTATGAAACTGTTTTCAGCAGCTGTAACTGACCCTTCGCTAAGCCCACACACAGCTGGTTCAGTATCAGCAAAGTTTCCCTGCTTCCCTTCACTGGTTCCTGTACAGCAGTGTCGGTCTTTGTTTCACTGTTGTAATCATTTAAAAAGCAAAAGCAGCATGTGTATACATTCAGTAAGCTGTATCTTCAGTACCTAGCTAGCTAACCCTACACCTTTCAGGGTTTGATTTTGGTTTTGGAACAGGGAGGAAACGTATATCTTTTTCCAACCTCTCCAGGTAACGAGTATCATTAATACACGACGTGCCCCAGGCACAACATTTAGCTCCAAATCCACAAAACCAGCCTGAAAATGAAGGAAATCTGAAACGATTGCATTAGAGTCAATGGAGCACAGCTGAGTTGTTGTCCGACCCTGGTCTGAGCCGGCCCAATGCTATGCTATGATTGGTCAAATTGCGTTCAGGGGCAGGACTTAGTGAAGTTTCAATGGGGGAACCAGGGGACACATCTCCCTCAATATTTAGAACATGTGCATTTGTCCCCCCAATAAAAACATGAAAGTAGCAGAGGAATTTTATTTGACAGAATTAAAGACATTTCAGCCATAAACTGACACAGTAAAGGCACAAATTGGTGCATAAAAACCACCAGAAAGCAGGAAAGTAAGTGTTTGACACTCTAGACCTCAAACTGCTCATTTCTTATGTGTTGAAACAAAGCCTACACCCTTTGTTAACAAATGGCTTAGAGGCATTCAGGTTTACAAAAGTTCATTAGCTAAACTGAAATTCTTAATCTTAACCACTATTTATCATTTTAATTATACTTTAATTATCTCTGTTTTTCATTTAATTTGTGTGATCGCTCATCCAACAACCGTACAGACGCAAAACAGTTTTGAAATACCTCCAAATAGCTCATTTACAGCCGAGCCAAAAACATCTGAGGATTAATGAATTTAAATAAATTGTATTTACAGCATTTATTCCTGACATGACATTGGGGAGCATTGCATAATATTAGCATATATCAGTCAGAATATTTGCATTTTGAAAAAACAGCAAACAGATATTTATGCTGATATTCTGTCTGTATTTTAATACTGAGCTTCACACACGCACACACAAATGTTGTGAAAGAGTAGTGACACCAGTGGGTGCTGGAGGAGGGTAATTGGAGTCTCACTCTTTGAATGAAAGGCTCGTCTGACCTGTGTGTGTGCTCAACATACCTGATGCTGTTTCACTACGCCGCCTGTCTTCTGACCTTGACACGTCTTCTAACTGTGGCAGCACAGCCTCTGCATCGCCTGAGAGAGACAGAGAGACAGGGGGAGATGACATTGGGGAGTTAAATCAGAGGGGAGGACGGATAATGGAGGGTGGGACAGAGGAAGAGTCAGATAAGGAGGGAGAAAGACGAGGAAGAAGAGATGGCAAGACGGAAAGGGATTAGAGAGAAGGACAGAGGATGCAGAGAGAGGGAAGAGTGAAGGTCAAACTGCAAGAGGAAGAGGAAGATGCATGCGAAGCATCGGTAAGGAGGGAGGAGCGGTGACATTGCTTTTCCCTCTTCTCACGTCACTGTGTCTGAATGTTGGCAATGTGCTTTCACCATCTGATGGAGCAGTGACTCTGCAGGTCCAACGTTTGATGCCATTGGGCCGACGATCGTTTGGTCAGGGGTGACAGAGAAGCACGAGTTGTTTTATCGCCGCCCCGATTGGCTGGGGAAAATTGCATCGTCAGTGTCTCGTCACTGGTCGACTCGTAGCTTATTGGCTCAGATTGGGCTCTAAAAAATGGCAGTTAATATTCACCATGAGGCTATTTTTATCCGAGCGCCCATGTAACTGTCAGCTTTGATTGACGATATAATAAGAGATGTTCTGAACTTATAGACCCCGAGAGACAAGACAGAGCGGCACACACTCTATTTTTGTCACAATGAAGAGCTTCCTGCTCCACATGTTGTCTTAACACCTTTAGCCACGTGGGGGTTGATTGTTTCTTGGCAGCAAGATACTTTACAGGCAAAGGATCATTTAAAATCTGTCCTAAAACATTTGCTGCCAGCAGCTCCATGAGGCTGTACATAGGCTCACGCTAGCAATGATGTTTGGCATGTTTACCATGTTCAGCATCTTGGTTTAGTGTGTTAGCATGCTAACATTGGCGTACTTATTCATTTCTTATCAGGGACAGTGCACACTGATAAATGTGTCACTGTTAGCCCAAAGGCTCATTTTCAGCTGCTGTCCCTTGGCTAGACGTTAAGTTGGCCAAAAAGAATCAGCACTAAACACAAAGTACAGCCAAGGCTGATGAGAATATTTGATTATTATCATTAGCTTGGCAGGTATAGAGAGAAGAAAGTACTGCAGGGATTAATAAAGTACCTACCTAGTGTTTAGTGTCTGCAGTCCTGTTAGAAGAGCTGAGGACATCATAGTCTGTAAATACCTGTAAATCGACCAGCTCAGTGGCCTAGTGATAGTGTCCGCCCTGAGACTGGGAGGTCATGGGTTCGATCCCCAGCCGGGTCATACCAAAAACTACAAAAATGGGACCCATTGCCTCCCTGCTTGGCACTCACCATCAGGGGTTGGAATTACTGCTACTCACCGCTCCCTCAGGGGATGGGTCAAATGCGGAGAACAAATTTCACACACTCAGGTGTGTGACAATCAGGGGAACTTTTAAACTTAAACCTTTAAAAGGACCCAAAAAACCTTACTTTTTAAGCATAACATTCTTTTAATCTTAATATTTTTATTCTGTTAGGTGATGCAGGCAAAAAACAAGTGAAAGACATGACAGGGACAACACTATCCGGGATGCTCCATGACGTGTCTGAGGTGTAAAAAACAATTAACACAAAAGACAAACACAGGCATACTGGCACATTGGTACAATGTATGTTCAGGGTGTTGAATACCATTTTGTGTGTTTGTGTGTTTATGTATGTTGACAAAGTTGATGAAGCAGTAAAAAAGGGGAATGAGTTGGAACGAGAAGAACAGAGGATAGGGAAATAGTCAGTAGATTAAGCAAAATAAAGTCAGAAAAAAAGAAAAGTAAGACAGAAAACAAATAAATAAAATTTTAAAGGGGAAATACATAAATTAAAAAGAAATTATCTCAAATTCTCCATTGTTAATTCTTTTAAAAAATGATCTTAATATTTAATCCCACCGCCCTTTTTTTCTAACCAGTTTTTTTTCAGCAATTTGCATATATGATAGTACAGTAGCACAGTGTCATGTTTTTCTTTATAAACAAAGTTATTAACCCTTTTACCCCCAACAATGCCCTCCCACCATAAAAGAGCAAAGTAATGATAAATGAATAACATTTTAAGAAATGATTAAGTAACAAACATACACGCAAAGCAGGTGTGCAACAAATTTAAAATAAATAATTAAGAAATAAATGAATATATAAATAAATATTAATAGAATAAAAAATAAGTCAGCCCATATCTTTTCCTCATATTGCCTTTTATCCATTGTATTGCTGTATTTTGCTTATATTGTTGTATGTTATGTTGTTATGTATTTTATTTTAAAGGTGCTATATGAATTGATTAAGTTTAAGTTTTAAGTTTATTTGGTCCTGAATCAAACTGATGGACTAATTGAAACCTGATGATAATGAATGACCTAAATTTCATAGAATGTCTTTTAGATGTTAAGAAATTTCTCTCAAAACCACAAATGTCAACCTCATGGTGGCACTAGGAAATGTCAAGGGAAGTGAGCAGGGTTCATCCTCTGGGGATCATGAATGTCTACAAAATGTGTAGCAGTCTATCCAATAGTTGTTCACATAGTGGTGGACTGAATGACAGGCCAAGTTTGCCGTCCCAGGAGTCATACCACCAGCAAGTCCTTTTCTGAAGACATGGGGATCATTATTTAATACAACATATATGAATAAACCGGCTACATGAATAGTTTATAAGGCCCTCAACTCTTCTGTGACAGGTGTGTTGCGAGTGGGCGCCCCCACAGCCCCGGAGGTCACCCTGCGTCTCAACCTGACGGTGAAAGCCAGCAGCTGTGTGGAGCCCGGCAGCAGCTTCAGTGACCCTCAGTGCTCTGGGAAAGGCAAATGTATCACACAGCCCTCAGAGGTAAGAGATAACGTTTCTTCTTATCAAGAAAACACATGAGCTTCAGTGTGAAAGGGGAAAACCCCACAGTGTTATTATACTTGAATAGAAAATATTATGGTGGCCACAAGTCCTCAAATAGAAATTTGGCAGTGAGGTAACACATCTTAATTAGAACTGCAGCATCCAGATATTTGCAGTTATTAATAAACAGCATCTTCATTCAGACATGTTTCTTTTTGCTGTTTGTATAAGCATGGTTTCAGCAATCCAGTAATATAATAATAGTGCAACTGCAAAATAAGCAAAAGCAAAGTCTCTTTATTATTATTATAACCCAACATTATCACTGCAGCTGCAGCACTGCGGCTAGCGATGCAAGCGCCTTTTGATCATTATTCACAAAAGTAAAGCAGAAAAAAAAAAACAGAAAACAGTGCAGAGCACAACAGAAAACAAAGGGAAAAAAGTCAGGACAGTTCAGAACAACATAACACAGTGCCTCAAATTACAGCAGTGCAACATGATCAATTTTTAATAGTGGGGATTTACAGTTTCATTCATTATCTGACAATGAAAAATGCATGTCGGTCTATGCTCTGGTGTAGCAGCAACCTTGAAGACGGAGTGAAAAAAACCATGCTGCAGCAGAGGAAGGAACCACCTGAGACCTGTTAGTCGCCTCTACAATCATGCGCTGTGCTAAAAGAGATGTAGCGGTTGTGACGCTCAATGCAAATGATAAAAAATGAACAAAAGGGTAGAGAGGGCGGCTGTGAAAACCAAACTGTGTCACTGCTGCTTGTTATGTCACTGAATTATTTTACAATCCGCAATCTCATTAATTCTGTTTCACAAGTTGTTCTCCCCGTCATCACCATCACCCGTCGGTTCACCTTCAAGGCTCATTGATTTGACATGTGACATTTGTGCGTGTGTGTGTGTTTCGCAGAGCACTTTCTTCTGCGAGTGTGAGGACAGCTACACTGGAATCTTCTGTGAGGAATTTGACGCCTGCCACCGCCGACCTTGTCGCAACAACGGCACCTGCATCGACGTTAGACAGGGGGGTGAAGGACGCAACTTCACATGCACCTGCCCACCAGGTGTGTGTGTGTGTATGTGCGCGTTATGCTGCATGTGTTTGTGATAAACTGTTTCCCATACGGCTTCATGAAGAGTCTCGGCCTCACTGTGTGGTCTTGGTCGGTTTGATTAAAGCTGCACAGATTTTAAAACTGTCCCCTCTCTTTATTGAAGAAAATCTCTAAATAAGAGCACAGAACCAGAGAGCACAGTCAACCTTTGACATTGTCAGATTTATTTTAGGACAGGGACTTGAAATAAAGGCCTCTGGGAGGAAGGTGAATGTCAGAGGTGACCACTGATTGCCTGTCACTCCCTATTAAAAAACTGTAATAACAAGCCCTAAGCGAGCAGCTGATGAGAAACAGGAAGAAAACGATACAGACGGACAATAATAAGTCAACTTGGTTCAACTAGGTGGCTCAAACTAGTGTATTTTATTTCTGTATTATTCTATTAGGATTACCATTAGCTGCTACTAAGGACCACTTTAGTCAAAGAAAACTTTATGTCCATTTGCAGTATTATATTTGGTGGTATGACTCTGTTCTGGGGCCTCTCTGCCTTTCCTTGGCCTACGCAGAAAGCCTAAGGTGGAGAGAGCAAACCTCCCTGCCCTTCCATGTGCCTACATGGAAAGCTTTAAGGCGGAGTGAACACACCTCTCTGCTGGGGTGGAGGCAGGTTGCAGAGGAAGCAGCAAGAGTAGGCAGGCCAGAGCAGTTTAAATAGGGCGCCCTGAATGAGATTCGTCAATTGGTTGCATAGAAAGGAATCATGTGATCTATCAGCTGACTCCCTTCCATCAATCAACTGCTCCATCAGTTGATTGGGCTGTTTGAGATCAGCTGATGTAGCTGGGATGTGAGCTGAGCTTGACATCGTGTCCTGCTTGAACTAATGCTAAATTCAGTTTGTGGGCTTCATAAACAACCAAACAAAAAAAATCTGTATTATCATAATCAATCAATCATATTAATCGTAAGTCAAACATTTTTAAAGCAAGTAAAAAATAATAAAAAGGTTTCTCTTTTTTGATAATACTCTTGTCATTGGTTTAAAATGACAAAATGAACAAAAACTACAAAGACAACTTTCACAACCACACAAACATGAAGACCGTTCAAGTGCAAAAATGATAAAACAAAACAAAAAATAACTAGATACATTCTTTAAACTAATCTGGATCCAAATATACTTACATAGACAACGGTGGACTAATGGTTAGACAATGGTTAGGCAGTGTTACAATGCGTATTTAAACAAAGTCAGGTCTAACATTTGAGACATACATCATCCATTTTATTCACTTAAAATAACAAAAATTTAAACTTTTACATCCTTGGTACGATGTACCTGTGCAAAGGTTGTGTGTTTTGTATTATTTGTAGTTTAAGCATCTTACTTTTAGCTGCATTTGAACAAATGTCATGAAATAAATCTGATTGTAAATGTTTCTCAGGTTATGAAGGGGAGCGCTGCCAGTTGCTGGTCGACCACTGCCTCTCTCAGCCCTGCAAGAACGGAGCCACTTGTTTCAGCAGCCTGGCCGGACCCAGGTGCTACTGTCCCGAAGGTAGGAGAAAGTTAAAGTTGCATCTAGTTGATATTTAATGGTTGCACATTGCACATATATTGTGATTTTCAACACTTGTTTTATTTAATAAGATCAAGTTTTCAGTCTGTTCATGTTACGTCAGTCATTTTTATTGCAGCAAAATGTGTCTAGTGGACTAAAAAAACATTTGATTTTTATTTTTCTAATAGGCTATTAAAAGTTTAATTTGTATTTGCAACATTAGTAATTTATATAGTACATGTATCTGTGTAATGATACAATATCACCACACAAAATATTGCGATTGATTTTTCCCCCATTCCTTGATAAATACAGTCCTATCTTATCTTATCTTATCTTAAACCTTAAGATAAGATTAATCTGATCTTTAGAATTCAGTTGCACATTTCAGAAAGATATCAATAAAATAGACAGACACATGATACAAGCATCTGCACCAAAATCCGCCTTTGGCAGCTTGTGATGTTTGTGTATCTTTGTGGAAAAACCAGAGGGGAACGTGTAGACAGAAAAAGTGTGTGAATCTTGCAGTAGTGTGTGTATTTTCCAGCTGTCTGATTCCAGTTTTTATAGGCTCCGTGTGTCTGCTGCGTGTTCAACGGTATCTGTGCCACTGAGATGCTTAATTTAAACCTTCCTCCTTTATTCTAATTAGTCTTCATAGCCTCAGCGACCCGCATCAGCCTCTCTGGGGAAATCTGTGACCGCAAAACTTCTGCCGAAACAGCATTTCTCAACAAGAGTGCACTAGTTTGCGATTAATGTACACCATGTACCAGCAACAGTGTTTACACACACACACACACACACACACACACACACACACATAGATACATATAAAATACAGAGAAAACATAAGCTAACAATGGACCTCGACTCATAAATAAAGAAAATACCATCCAGCAGATGGATGGAAAGGCTGGCAGGAAGGCTGTTTCATTCTTCCAGGTTCAGCTCCCGGTAGTCAGTTCTTTCTCGGTCTGGAGGAGGCCTCATTCAAACTGCTGTACTGCTGCACCTGACTGTACTCTTAATCTGCAGCTGCCAAAAAAACACAAGGTCCCCAATGAGGAAAGGAATTCATAATCCACCACTTGTGTAGCTCTTTTCATAAAGTGGGAGAAACAGAGGTGAGAGCCGTGCCAGCACCTTTAATTAGTGCAAGAAGATTTTATCGGGAAAAGGGCTTTTAAAAATTAAAGAGCTTATTAGATGACTCTGTGTCTGAGGGAAGTTTTGGACAAATTATCTCTCTGCGCGTGTATTTACATGGAGCTGCAGAGTAAATCAATCTGCACAACGTATCCACATACAATGTTTTGTATGATATCTAACAAATTAGCACCCCACGAATGACTTTACGTAGTTAACATCTTTCAAACCTCGCTTGGTATCTCACTATGGGAGGCGCCTTCAAGTGTAAGTAATTGTGGAAGATGACAGGTCACACCTCAAGGTGCTTCCCATAGTGAGATACCTCACTTGGTTATCAGAGAACTGGGGTTACCATGGTAACCTAAAGTTATGTTCTGAAAGTAAAATTATGTAGGTCAGGTTTCGGTGATAACATGACAAACAGGGTTCACTGCCAGCGTCTTAAAGTCCTGTGTTTTGTGACCCATCCACCACCCCAACCTCCCTCTTTACGCTGACTTATACCTTCTTCACACCCGTTAGCACATTGGTTACATGATTGTACGCCAAATAACACCAAAATATCCCGGACACATCTGCTACCATCTTGTGCTAGTGGCATCATTTGGAGCCAGTGTCTGCGCGGTAGAGATCGCCACTGTATGGAGTTCCTCCCCATACACCCATTCGACCAATCCTGAGCAGCACCATTGATCTTGAGTACACCAACTGGCACACACAACTGTCAATCATGACATCAAACTCCCTTTCTATAGCATCAAATACTTAGTTATGACCAAACTTATCAGAACAATAAACATTTAAACATACACCAGCTTGATATGAACTGTCTAAAATGACAGAAACCACCTTTGGGAAAAAGATTATTTGACGTGTACTTTGAGTTTTTAGTTTGGCTTATGTCCCATTTGCTAACATGGAGGGGGTGGGTTTTATGACCTATACTGCAGCCAGCCACCAGGGGGCGATGGAGATGTTTTGGCTTCACTTTCATGCAAAACATTCTCACTCCACCCTCGTCACATATGGACGTGTTTGGTCATGGACTTTCCATGTCCACATACGATATGAAAGGTACCCTGGGTGCGTTGGTTGTTGATATTCTGGGACACTGTGTCAAGTGCTCTTCTTTAAAGATACACGTCTGTTTTCACAGGAAATTTAATGTTTACATCAGTCTCTTTCAAAATAAATGCACTGCGTTGGTACATCATCGCAAATTGATATTTAGGCAACAAAAGCACAAGGTTAGGTTTAGGAAAAAAGAACAGGATTTGGCTTTAGAATCTTACAGGATGCGAACACCACTCTCTTGGGTGAAAGTCGGTGTTTGTTGGACCTATCCACCACCCCTCCTGCCTGCCTTAATCGGACATACGCCACCTTAACTTTTGTCCTTGTCCTGCCGCGTTGCCCCCTGGCATGGCCGGGCGCCGTTAAACTATAACAGCGACCAGCCGCATATTATGCCAACATTAAAGGATACCTTTTTTCATGGGTCTCTGACGCCGCAAGTCACTGCCCAAGCGCCAGATTTTGACGACATCAGAGTGAGACCGTTCTCTTTCATGGAGCAGTCATGTCATCCATTTTTGTATACAGTCTACAGTTGAACATTTATAGTTCTACCAGGAACCAAAAGGGTTCTCCAATGGAGAGAAGCTGTAGAGTCCTGCATGGTTCAAGTTATCACCTTTATTTCTAACAGTGTGTTCACACCGGGCGCAAGTAAAATATTCGCCTCGCTCTACTCGCGCGAGTTTGACCGCTGGAATATTTGTTTTTACTCGCTACACGCGAGTCATTCGCGCGAGTAACAGTGTGTTCACACCGCTAGTAAATCAGACAAGTATGCCGGCGGAAAGCAAGCTACATCGGTTGTGCTAACTGGGGCTAATGCTAGTGCTAACTTTGTTGATAGAAACGTACAGCTGATAGTTGGAATCAATTTTCAAAACTTACCAGGCAGACCGACCTCCTCACTCACTTTCCTCCACGCCAGGTCTTTCTTGGTCCGAAGCTTATAATTTGGGGACGTAATGTCATAACGCTCAGGGTGGCCACAAACAGCTATTATTAGCTTGTCCTCCATTTTCGGAACAAGGCGGGGGCAGTTGAAGGCTACCTGCGTTCTCCATAACCCAGACACCTGCAGTGAGGGCGAACATCCCAGTCGCCGTCGGTGAAGTGGAGCCTGCATTGAATATCAGCACCAAAATAAATAGCCATCTGTCTCCGGTGAGTTTTTTGCATGTGAAAATCAATAAATACTCACTGTATCTGGCAAGTCACATGTCGCCTGAATGAATGTTGTTTACTACAACAGCAGCAGCACGTCAGTGACGTCGGTGACGACAGGAAAATCCCAACGCTGATAGGCTGCCCCAACGCAGCATCAAGCGAATATTTCCTCGAGTTCAATATTTTGAACTTGCGCGAAGAGGCGAATGACGCAAATTTCGCGTGTTCGCTCCATTCGCGTCATTTGCGCCATTCGCGCCACCGGCACAAATTCGCATCTATTCACGTCTTTACATTGACTTTGTATGTAATCTTATCGCGCGAAAAATTTGCCTCGCACCCGGTGTGAACACACTGTAAGAGTGTTCTATGACAAGTCAGAGTGTCTGCTATGAAATAATTCAACCTAAAATGTAGGATAATATAATTGACGTTTGTCTCTCTTAAATACTGTAAATGTTATTCAGAGTCAGTGCTGCAAGATTGATGCCTCTAATGTTGCAGCAGCGAAAGTAGTTTGAAATATTTAGGTAGTTTTGAGTAAACACAGACAACTTTAAAGAGCAGGAAAAAAGAAAAGCTCCACTCATACAAACTCACAATGTAAAATCCATAGAAAGGAAAGTCTCAATATGGGTCACACAGATTAATAATCAGTAAATGAATGATAATGCTGAACGACACTCACACACTCCTGCAGGAAAACACACTCTGATAAAGAAGAATCTCCCTTCATTGTCATTGTCGTGGAGACTCAGGTTCAGTCTGGGACAGATTAGGACGAGGTTGAGGTAAAGGTTGATGTGACTGCTTAATAACACCACTGCATCATTTGTCTGTTCTGAGATGGAAATCAGAAAAACAGAAAAACAAAGTGTAGTGTTTATGGTAAAGGTTGGAGTAGGACTCCGGGAAATAAATGCACATCATTTTAATGTCCTCCTCAGTGACAAAAACAAGTTTGTGTGTGTCAGAGAATCACACAAAGATGAAGAGAGATGTGCGTCCATACTGATGAACACATCAGAGGAGGATGATTTAAATGTCTCTGTGAAAACACAGCCTGTGGGCAAACAATCAGAAGTAGAGGAGATGTTTTTCACCCAGAGTGATGTTTTTTATTGTGGATGCTGTAAAGGAGACCCTTAAAAGTAATGTAAAGTTTGCAAGTGAAAGACAACATTTCATCTTGTATCAAAAAAAGGATTTCTTTAACACTCCAAGTCCATAAATGCATTACGTGTCCTTTGGGTAAAACCTTTCAGTATGTAGAGCGGGTAGAGATAACAAAGAGAAAGGAGAATATGTTTGTTCTCTGTTGTTCCTCCTGCATTCATTTCATTTCCCCCTGGACTGAGGTACTTGTCTCTTTGTTTAAAGCAGAAGTCACAAGTTCTTCTCAGTCTGTTTGCTCATGGTTCTCAAAGACAGAAAAGAGTAGGATGCTTTAAGGTGAATAATAATTAGGACTTCATTCATATAGTATACGGCCAGATGAACATGCACAGAGGCCAGATACACATCTACCCTCCCACCCTCATAAATCTCCAAGTTTTCTCACAATCTTCCTGCACAGACAGATGCAATAAATAAAATGACGGATGGCACGACAACTGTAGCAGCTGTCATCAGAGACGCATCAACTCTGTGATCACTGGGCCAACTGTGAGAGCAAAAGCTGCATTTTTATTTGCTACATCACAAGGGAGGCAGGGATGTTTATTCGCCCTGCAGGGATAGAAGGTAATATTTTCACTCCCGTTTGTTTCCCCGTCAGCAGCATATCTGAAAACCAAAAAGATTTCCAGAGAGAAATAAGAACTAAAGACTAAAGCGACATAACAACTAAACAGAGCGTGGGACATTACCTTAGTCAGACCTTATTGCTATTCATGTTTACATGTTTACAATTTACTGTAAATGGAAATTTAAATGATACAAACAAGTGTAGAATCAGGTATTCCAGCCCTGTCTCCTAAAAGTGACGTTCACCTATAACTAATTTAAAACAGCAAATGCATTTTGAAGGACTTGTAATGCTGAGCAAATTATGTTTTCTATTAACTTAATGAGGAAATGTTGCTTATTATGCAGTTGAACCAAAGGAAGCAGTAAAATGTTTACTGACAACGTATTTCAGTTGTTTTCCACCAAAACAGGCAGTCTTGCAGTGCAGCATCCACTCACAGTGAGACATGTATATATCTGCAACTACACTCTGTTTGTAGCCTACATGACATGCGTCTACAAACTACGCCTAACACCAGTGCAAGACAAACATACCAATGCAACAGTTGCATGAATCCTGCTGCAACGCGTGTTGTAGCGAATACATGAGACTGAACATAGCAACAATCCACTTTATTCATTTACCTTATTCATTATATATTAATATGTGATTCAACTGGTCAACAAAGTAAAGAGATGCAACCCTTGAGGCCCAGACTCACCAAACCGCAGCGATGAAAGTCCCCTAATGCATCGTCTGACATCACTGTGTCTCAGCTAAAAAAGTTACACATGAACACATCGCAAAGGCTACAGTCAACGGTCAACCAGCACGTACATTCTGCGTTAAAGGAAATTATTCTTCACACAGACGGCAGAGGTCTGACAGGGAAACCGGAAGACCGTCTTGGCGCTAGTTAGCATATTAACAACACAAGGCAGTGTTGAATGAACAGAGCATATTTACTGTGTGCCAATGAACAATAACACAAACCATCATGAAGCATTTCTGCTAAAGAGCTTGTGGCTAAAGAAAAATAATCTTACCTTATGTAACAAGTTTGTTTTGGTCTCACTCCCTGTTGACTTTAGCTTTTTGTTTACTTTCCTCACTTCTGTTTCTCTTCTCGTCCGTTGGGCTGAACTGTCAATCAAAAAAGCTGACAGGGGCTGACAAGGGGCAACGGTGCAAAACACACCACCCCGACTATGGCAACAGATGCTCACCAACAGCTCAACATTGACTGATAGCCGACCATCAGCTTGGTGTGTCAGGGTCTTTAATCTTACCCTAACCTGAACCTAAACTACGTATTTTTTAACCTAACACTTCATATCCAGCAAAACACTAATTAAGCCTTTTTTTCATGGCTTCTGCTATCGGACCAAGGAGCGAAGGGGTCTGAGGTGAGCAAGTCATGTAGCTGGTGGGCAGGTCACGCAGCTGTTCCAGCCGCAGCTACTTTCTCACAGGGTTAGGGAGTAACAGAATACAAGTAACTGAGTTACATATTTAGAATACAAAATATATTGTATCCTCTTACAGTTACAGTTTAAATTTGTGGTATTTATTCCTATCACTGGCTTTTAAAGCTCTGCAATGGACAACAAATGGCCGATTTGTGAAGTTGAAATGAGTTATTATTTGTACAATACCTCCTCATTTAACTGCAAAACCCTAAATAAGGTGGCAGCTGGCTGAAGGGAGATCTTCAGAGAGCTTAAAGTTTCCGGTAAATGACCATCGCTAATAACAACCTACTTGCTGTTGGTTATATTATATGTCATTTCCAGTAAATATGAAATATAAAACATGTTGTCTGTTTAAAAAGTGCAAGCATGGAAAGATAGCAAGTACTCACCCATCTTTTAAATCTGCACTCGAGCTCACAGCTGATAGGTACCCTACGCACTTTGTTTACATGATGTAACAGAACAACATATTTAACAGATTCAGTGTGGACAGAGAGTGATGCTTGCTTGCTGTTCGGAGAGGGTGTAAATTAATATGAGGCATGCATTTCACATTAACAGATTTTTTAAAAGGTGTGTGCAGTGCACCTGCAACATGACGATGACAGAGGAGATGAACAGCCAGGACATTGGTGTGTGAGTGTGTGTGAATGACTACTGAATAACAGGGGGCACCATGTATGGTAGCCTTGGCCACCAGTGTGTGAATGAGTGAATGTGACATGTAGTGTAAAAGCCCTTTGAGGCACTATAAAATTAACCCTTACTACACTGCTCACTCATAGTAAGTAGTAAGTAAGTAAGTAAGTAAAGCATTTTTTTTTATTCTGTTTTTTATTTAAACATAAATCCGAATTCACAATCTTTCCCTACCCTTATAAGTGCTTTTGTTGCCTAAACCTAAGGCCGATGTCTGAATACGAACCTGAAGTTCTGGTGTCAAGATCCTGCACATTTTACGCCTGCCATCCTCCCCAACCAGCTCCTTCTGAAGCCTACGCGGTACATGAATAAAAATGTTGCGTGACCTTAAAGAAGTGTTGTCTCTGATCACAATCCAGGTTGCGATGACGTTGCCACAAGAACATAATTGAGTAATCCGTTTAGTAACGTACAAATGTAATGTCTAGGAGACAGGGTTGGATATTTATGAATGTCTGTACTATCTGCTTGCCTTCCAGTTTTTACTCCCAGTTCAAAGTAAAGTGATGAAGAAGTCAAATCTGTATGAATACCATTAATAATAGGAATTTCATAGATGTGCTCGAGTTAATTTTGCACTCTGACTCCTCAGCAGCGAGTGCCACATTCATATTAACTTTCTTCCGTTTACACACACACACACACACTGACAGAAGAGGAAGTGTGAGTGTCAGTGCTGTGACTGCCTCCAGTCAGATAGCAGGGCGGGGGAGTGAGCGTGTTAGCTAAATTTAAACTGTTAACTGCGTTTAATGTTGGCAGGTTTGAACGCCAGCAGCAGGAACAAACAGCCTCCTCTATGTCAGCCAGGTCCCATGTCACAGTGTGTGTTTTGTGTTTGATAGATAGATGTTTAGACAAATAAACGGAAAACGCTGAGCTTAAGATGCGGAGGTTCTTACACGGAGCAAAGAAAACACAGGAAAGCGGGGGATTAAACCATGACAGAACAAATACAAATCATAACATTAAATTTATGCGAGAGCTTGTTTAAGTGTGTGTGGGCCAGCATCTGTGTGTTTGCAAACATATGATAGGAAGGGGAGAGAGATGAGGGAGCTTGGAAGGAGGCAGAGATGTGAAAAAGGAACACAGAGAGAAAGAGAGAGAGATTTGGGTGAGATTTTTCTCCGACTGCTGCAGATTACTCCTGCCTCTCTGCTGCTCAGTGATAAATGTCCCTCTCACACAGTGAAATAAAGTCTTGCAGATCAATGGATGCTTGAGAGAGATCTCTTCATTAGCTCAATGGAGTGTGCACTTCGGTGCAGTCAGCACAGGGATTTACTACAGTGTTACTGTAAATCAGAGGACCCACGCTCTCTATATCACAGTGAGGTGTGTGCATGTAGTCCTTTTCCGCTCTGCAGTACAATAGCAGTTCTCGAGGGGAGGTGAAGATAGAGGAGGAGAAGGGGTGAAGCAAAAAGGAGGAGAGTTATTTTTAGATGAGGAATAGGTGAGCGTAGCAGAGGCTCACAAGCTAATGAGAGGACGGGAAGAAGAAACCAGTGGCTCTAAAAGACAACCAGTCAGCCCACAGAGAGAAATTAATTGCACTGGTCTGCACGAAACTGAAACACAACCATCCTCCTGCAACACAATATTCCTGTCGACAGCAACAAGCTGCTTTAACTGCCTGTTTTTGTTTCCAGCGACGAGGAGGAGAGGATAAAAGACAGAACATTTGGGGATGATTTTGGGTGGTACATGATAACAGAACCAAACCACTTGCTTTCTTTTTCTCGGCATATTATCTTTGATCAGTGCTGTCACTCTCCGAACATCTGCTTCTACAAAACTGGGAAGTCGTGAGGCTTACAGGAATAGAATTTGCTTTTGCCTGAGAATGACATGAGAACATCTAGATACCAATCTCATCTTCCGTCAGAAGGCTGTTAGCTTAGCTGAGCATGTGACCCATCCACACCCCAATCTGCCTCCTTACAAAACCACTTGGGACTACCTCCTCATTTACTTCCGTCAGCGCATTCATCACATGATTGCAGTCTTTCTAAATAAGTGGGATATGCACGAATTTGGGTGCATTACTTCTCATCGGAAAATGTACGACAGTTTATGAGAGCAGCCTGCTGTTTCCCCCAGCTCCCAGTCTTTATGCTAAGCTAAGCTAAGCTAAGCCTCTTCTGGCTCTATATCATAGACTGTACAAATGATGAACATAGCAACAGTGATGTCACCCATTGGTTTGTGGACTCCCATTCTGAAGCCTCAATTTGGCATTTCTGCCATCACCATCTTGTCTTTTTTTTTGGAGCCATAAGTGACCAAATTTGGGTGAGAGGGTGAAGCTGTGGAGGAATGAAGGGTGGATCTGACTGAGAAACCGAGAACACTATCGACAGACAGCCTGTCCCCCAAAGCAGCCCCCCCTTATTATGCGTAACTGTAAGACTTAATAAAATGTAAACGGGTAGGATATATAAAAATTCACCTAACATACAATATCATGAATGTTGAAATTAGCTGTAGAGACCAAAAACATTTTCTGTACCAGGCTGTAAACATGTTTATTTCTGCTGTAATTTTAACATGAGGGTTTGTGGGGATTGACTGGTTTCTGGAGCCGGCCTGAAGTGGCCATTCAATGAACTGCAGTTTTGGGCCCTTCTCTGCTGACTTGAATTCAGCTCTGTAGGTTGCTGCTTGCTCTGGATACTAAACTCACAGACAGAGTGGTAATGATATTCTCAGCTCTCGACAAGAGGAAGCGTAGTTCCCAAAATGTCTGTTGACTTGACTGTTCCTTTAAGGCCTTGATAAACCATAATCAGGCTGTGTGTGAAATGACACTGACTAGCAGAAGCTAGAAAAAAAGATCATTTGGTTGAAGGTCTAAAAAATCACAGGATAGTTTTGTGCACTCTTGTTGAATGCACTTATCGTATAATTACTCTGTGTACATTACATAAGAGAGAATTGGGTTTTTTTTTGCTTTGAGAAAAACACTGAATGTCATCCTGTGGTTGCTCCTTACACTTCTACAGACCTGCGCTGTACAACTTTGAATCCATGTGGAATAAATTACTGTGCTAGTTGTGCAAGCAGGGAATTTGTGTACATATTTTTTCACCCTTGTACTGTTTCATGAGATTTAATTAAGGCACCCACACTGAATAAAGCATGTGTGCACAGCTTGTCAGTTAAGTGAAGTGACTTAAGAGGCTGCAGATAAAAAAACAAGAAAAGTGTACTCAGTAGAGTGCAGATCTCCACGAGGCGACCAAGCGGCCATCAAAGCTGATCACAGCAACTCTAGACAAAGAAAAAGCGCATTTTATAGGCATCCAAGAAATACACACTTCATAACAAGCATTGCGTGTGAAATAAAAATACAATGTAATTATGAGGATTAATGTATTTTTAATAACTTAGACACAGCCACAAATCTTTGATCCATTTTATTCATAACTGGACTTCAGTGGTATTAACTTTGTCTGCAGGCTACAGCACGACAAAGAAGGAAATAACAATAAACACAATTAAAACAGACAAAAACAAACCATTTAACTGCCTACGTACTTTATCGAGGGTAGAAGCACAAATATCAAGGTCAGCAACTTTACAAAATCAGGCAGGCAAAATGCTCTGCTCCTGAAATGCTCCCAGTGTGATATGATGCTGTGTGGCGGACAAAGCAAAACCAGGTCACAGACATGGCGGCCGGTGCATGGCACAGCTGCACCCGGTGAAATTGTCCACAGTTGTAGTTAAGATGGCAGTAGAGATAACCAAAATGGGGATTTATCCATCTCGTATCGTGCCTAACATTAGTGAATCATAACATATCGGGTATGGAATTCATCTGCAGATGCTCTGGTTCAAAATAAGACCAAACATTTCTATGGAAATCAGCTCTGAGACATGCTGAACGGCCAAAATGTGGCCTGCAACAGATGGAACGTCTTGTTGTTGTCAGCTGAAAACAGGTTTTTCAACTAAATATGAATCACCGCAGCCATGAGAGATCCTTGAGCAGTCATAAATGTGCACACAAAATATTAGGCTAACTGGACCAGTAGTTTGTGAGATTAGCTGCAAACAGACGGATACACACACTCTCATGCACAGGTTTACGCCTGCCAGAGATAATAACCACATGATTCATGATTAATACTCTCAAACATACCACAAGCAGCTGTGGGTCACATTAGTGGTATGTGTTGTGGTTGTGAACTTATTTGCATTAAAGGGTGGTTTTAGTGGGCAGGAGAGTAGGTGCAATTTCATGCCAGAATGGATGTCACAAATCACACTGCACCACCTGATTTGCATTAACACAACCTCTGCTGTGCCACTCTGGACACCTTGTTGCAAGTTGGTTCATTTGAAGCCTAAAAATGATGAAACTTGAGAAGAGATTTATCTGACTCGCCTGCAGAATTGGCAATAGGCCTGCAATGCATCTCAGCGTTGTGCTGTACGTGTTGTTTAATGTTTTCTATTTGATACGACCGCTAAGAAATAATATCACGACCACTGGCAGCTTTCCAAAGGGTTGTGTTTTCTTCTAGACATATGAGTACTATCATTTTTGCCATTAGATCTTCCTCTCTGCCACACTATTAACCACCCTTGTCTCTGCCTCTCCCTCTAACAGGCTACCAGGGTGCCACATGTGAGCAGAAGGTGGACCCGTGCGCCTCCAGCCCCTGTCACAATAACGGGACATGCTACGCCCAGGGCCCCGGCCCCCTGGGGTTCGGCTGCAGCTGCACAGCAGGCTTCACCGGCCCTACATGCGCCCAGCTGGTGGACTTCTGTGCCCTAAACCCCTGCGCCCACGGGGTCTGTCGCAGCGTGGGCAACAGCTACAGGTGCCTGTGTGTCCCAGGTGAGCCGCAGTGTCAGTCATCTCAGTGACTGCTGCTCTTAGTGGAGGACTTAGGGTGCTGCGGACTGCTGATGTCATAGCGCTGTGGGTATCAAGAGCCAAATTTAGCCAAAGTCAGCTAGAGGTGGGACAGCTCACCCCGATTTCATTATTTGTTGAACAGTATCTACGTAATATAAAGAGGATGTGATACAAATTTAAATTAATCTATGAATCCGTGGACCATAACAGCAATTTTACCCCCCCATTATTTTTATACATATTAAAAAGTATCTATTTCAGTGTCACATGATGTACAGTAAGTGCCATGGGACTGGTTAGATAGAGTCTGAACTTATATCAAAGATGCAGTTAGTGTATGTGCATGGGTGGATTAAGAGACAGTTAAGTCTTGCTCTGTTTGTTGTTTTTGCATCTCTTTGTTACACATCTTTCTGTGGTTTTGAATCTGTGATCATTTTGTGCCTCTTTGTAGTTGTTTTGTGTCTCTTTACAGTTGCGTTGCATTGCTTTGAAGTCATTTTTTGTCTCATGGCGTTTGTTTTGCCCCTTTTCAAAGTCATCATGAGTCTCTTTGTCTCTTTGCAGCTGCTTTGCATCATTTTGTATCTCTTTGTTTGTTTTGCCTCTTTTGTTGTCCTTTTGAATCTCTTTGTTGTTTTTTGTCTCTTTACAGTTGTGTTGCATTGCTTTGAAGTCATTTTTTGTCTCATGGCGTTTGTTTTGCCCCTTTTCATAGTCATCATGAGTCTCTTTGTGCCGCTTTGCAGCTGTTTCCTCATCTCTTTGTAGTCTTTTTGTGTGTCTTTGTGTTTGTTTTGCACCTTTTCTAGTTGTTTTGTGTCTCTTTGTAGTTGCGTTGCATGTATTTGTAATCATTTTTGTCTCATGGCATTTGTTTTGCCCCTTTTCATAGTTATCATGAGTCTCTTTGTCTCTTTGCAGCTGCTTTGCATCATTTTGTGTCTCTTTGTTTGTTTTGCCCCTTTTGTTGTCCTTTTGAATCTCTTTGTAGTTGTTTTCTGTCTCTTTACAGTTGTGTTGCATCTCTTTGAAGTCATTTTTTGTCTTTTTGCAGGTTTTTTTACCCCTTTTCATAGTCATTACAGCTCTCCTTGTGCCTCTTTGCAGCTGTTTTGCATCTCTTTGTAGTTGTTTTGTGTCTCTTTGTAGTCTTTTTGTCTCTCTTTGTTTGCTTTGCCTCTTTTTATAGTCACCATGAGTCTCTCTGTGCCTTTTTGCAGCTGTTTTGCATCTCTTTGTAGTTGTTTTGTGTCTCTTTATAGACTTTTCGTGTCTCTTTGTGTAGCCCCTTTTTCATAGTCATCATGGGTATCTTTGTGCCTCTTTGCAGCTGTTTTCTCATCTCTTTGTAGTTGTTTTCTGTCTCTTTGTTTGTTTAAGCCCTTTTTGTAATCATCGTGAGTCTCTTTTTGCCTATTTGCAGCTGTGTTGCATCTATTTGTAGTTGTTTTTTTTGCCTCTTTGTAGTTGTTTTCTGTTTCTTTGAGGTAATTTTGAGTCTCTTCCTGCAGCATGTGTTAATTTAAGTGACATTTTGCAAATGAAGGCTGGGGTGGCCTCTGACAATTTAGGCCCTTGGGTCTGTGTCTGGTAGGCCCGTTCATTAATCCATTCATGTGTGTGTGTTTGTGCTGCGAAGGTCTCACTTACCTGATTCTGATTCTGATCTTCACCTGCCTGTCAGAGCAGCTACCCGTCTGCATCACTCAGGGTTGCTTTGTATCTTTCTCTTCCTGTGTTTCTTGGCAGGATAAATTTGTGCTGTTGGTTGAAACGACTTCCTGAGCTGAAATATTTTGTTCATGCTGAGATAAGAGCCTGTCAGATTTTTCCCAGAGCTTCCTACCACTATTGATCCACCCTGACACCTGCCTCTACAAATATTATACAACATCCTATAGAGAACCTTCAAAAGAAACCTGTGGTGCAGGTTATATGTCCACCAAGCAGAAAAAAAAACAAATGCATCAGACCTGGTATTGAAAAGATACTTAGTATTAAAGAATCTGATCCTCACTTTGTGGCTCATCACTTGGACTTTTCAACCAAAAAATGTTAATATAAGTTACTTTGAGCAGAAGCTGTTGCTTTTGGGAACCCAGAGCCCTCAAACCTTTTGGGCCCAATACTCCCATTCAGATATCTATCCATAGCTATAAGATACTGTCCCCTCTGAATCTCATTCTGAATCCATCGCCACTCTAAATCTGGCTTTACAACCAGCACATCAAGCTTAGTGATAAGTAAAGAGACGGTGACTTTTAGCATGGGCTCAGACTCAGAGTGGCAGTAAATATCGTCTGGCTGAATGATGAGATATTTTTAGACGAGACGATCATGGCGCTCGCACCGATGCCTCTGTGATGAAATCAATTGGGTGGAATGATGACTTACCATTATCCATTGTCTTGCAATTACCTTGCTGGGGTGGTGAGATAGATGACTTTCCCAGCGGCCCATAAACATAATTTGACACTTTGCCCCGACTGCTCTCTGTTTATACCGTCTGTCAGTTGAATGTATAATCCAATCACCATCTGGATCTCCTACCTGATCCTCCCATTCACTCTCTTGCATCAGAAGCCTATACAGTGGCCTCTTTTGTTGTATGTATGGCTTTGAGTATGGCTCATAGGTATGACTTAAACCAGGATGATTACATATATTGATAGCTTAGTCTCAAGGTTCAAGGTTTCTTTATTAGTATCCAAGAGTAAATTTATTGTGCAGACAGGTCTCTGCAGGACCCAGACGAATTGCCACACAGCAGTTCTTTCGCTCATTGATTTGGATTTTGAATGATGCATGAGCTTTTTACTAGCTCTTTGTCAAACCCGAGAAACAGTTTCCTAAATATGTGAACTCTAAGAGTTATTGCTTGAATTGATAATCCCTCTACAAGTCACGTTGCTCTTGTTTATTCAAATGCTTTCACTCTGGCTGTGTCCTGGCGAGCAGAGCGGTCGTCCGTGGCTCTCCAATTATTCAGATATCTTAAATTTTCTTCAGCACAGCTTTATTTTTCTCTACTTTGCATTTCTTTCATATTTTATTTCTTCCTCTGCTTGTCCCTTTGTCCTTCCTCATCTTTATCTTCCTGCCGTTTACCTCACCTCATTCCCTTTTCATCCTCTGTTGTCTGGTTGCCATGGTGAAGCAGTTGCGCGCGCATGTGTGTGTGTGTGTGTGTGTGTGTGTGTGTGTGTGTATAAAGAGGGGGGGGCTCCCTATCAATTGTCTGTGTCTGTGTCTGTGACTATGCTGGCTGAGCAGATGCTGCCATCCAATCAAATGTCTCCACTCAGACCGCCATGTCTAATGGGATTGGTGAAATTGGTGATTTGTAATTAACATTGCAGACGCACACACACACACACACACACACACACACACACACACACACACACACACACAATGTTTTGGACCAATACTGACCTTTTCTCCACCTCATCAGGATGCCAGTTGGTGTGTGTGTGTGCTCCCACATAAATACAGTAGTTTGTGTGCCCAAGTGTTAATGCGTGTGTGTGTGTGTGTGTGTAGTGTAAATGCCCGCTGGCTGTGTGAAAGAAGGCTGCTGGGGAGCTGATATGTAGAAGGATCCGTCCTCCAGATTCCTGTAATCCAGCTCACATGAGAAGCTGCCAGCACAACAGCCAGCCTACAGAAAGCAGACAGAGTCTTGGAAAGACACTTGACATTTCACTGGCATTTCACAGAGAGGACCCCAGAGGCTCTAACTGGGCTCCTCATTAATTCCCCCTCTCTCCTTTTTTCCAAACACACGTTAGCCAAGGCCCAGGGAGGGTTTGTTGAAACTTTGTCAGCACTGGGACCCAATTGAGAAATGTAGTGAAAGAAGGAGCGGAGCTAATGAAAACAGATTGCTACAGTAGTCATGTAGTGGAGGACTCAAGAGATGCTGGTCTTCTGGTGATTTTGGTGAGGGTGGAGCATTTCTCTGAAGTGAAGCTGTGTGTGTGAGCAGATATATGAAGGTACATCAAATGATCAGGGCATTTACATATGTCACAACTGTCTGTCAGCCTAATTACTGAAGATTTAGATACTCCTCATCCACTGCGAGGGTCCGAGGACAGAGGGATGCCGTATGCTGTAAAGCCCTCTGAGGCAAATTGTGATTTGTGATATTGGGCTTTTTTTTTTTTTTTTTTTTTTTAATTAAAGATTATTTTTTGGGCTTTTTTGCCTTTATTGTATAGGACAGAGTGAAAGGGGGTGAGAGAGAGAGAGCGGGGGGTGACATGCAGAGATGGTCGCAAGCCGGAGTCAAACCTGCGACCGCTGCAGCGAGGCATCACCTCTGTACATGGGGCGCCGGCACTATACACTACGCTACCAACGCCCCGTGATATTGGGCTTTTTAAGTAAAATTGAATTAAATTGAATAGTACCTTGCAGCGAACATTGGGTCAGACTTTTCCACAAATAGTACATTACATTACAGTCAAACATTATGTAATTAAATTTACTTTTAAGAAATCTAATGTTGTAATTATTGTGTTTGCTTTTAACTGGTCAAACATAGAGTGTGTTTACAAGACAAATAATCTGTGTGTGACTCTATCTCTAATTTTCAACAAAATCTTTCCTGCCTCACTCAGACCTTCCTGAAGTTTGGAGATTGGGTGAAAATGTGTCCCACTGTCACCCACTAGTGACATGGGTTAAAATGTGTATTTTTGAAAAGCTTAAAATTAACATACACATAAATGTTCCCCTCTCTTAATATATATATATATATATATATATATATATATATATATATATATATATATTTATACAATACAGGCCAAAAGTTTGGACACACCTTCTCATTCAATGCGTTTTCTTTATTTTCATGACTATTTACATTGTAGATTCTCACTGAAGGCATCAAAACTATGAATGAACACATGTGGAGTTATGTACTTAACAAAAAAAGGTGAAATAACTGAAAACATGTTTTATATTCTAGTTTCTTCAAAATAGCCACCCTTTGCTCTGATTACTGCTTTGCACACTCTTGGCATTCTCTCCATGAGCTTCAAGAGGTAGTCACCTGAAATGGTTTTCCAACAGTCTTGAAGGAGTTCCCAGAGGTGTTTAGCACTTGTTGGCCCCTTTGCCTTCACTCTGCGGTCCAGCTCACCCCAAACCATCTCGACTGGGTTCAGGTCCGGTGACTGTGGAGGCCAGGTCATCTGCCGCAGCACTCCATCACTCTCCTTCTTGGTCAAATAGCCCTTACACAGCCTGGAGGTGTGTTTGGGGTCATTGTCCTGTTGAAAAATAAATGACCGTCCAACTAAACCCAAACCGGATGGGATGGCATGTCGCTGCAGGATGCTGTGGTAGCCATGCTGGTTCAGTGTGCCTTCAATTTTGAATAAATCCCCAACAGTGTCACCAGCAAAACACCCCCACACCATCACACCTCCTCCTCCATGCTTCACAGTGGGAACCAGGCATGTGGAATCCATCCGTTCACCTTTTCTGCGTCTCACAAAGACACGGCGGTTGGAACCAAAGATCTCAAATTTGGACTCATCAGACCAAAGCACAGATTTCCACTGGTCTAATGTCCATTCCTTGTGTTTCTTGGCCCAAACAAATCTCTTCTGCTTGTTGCCTCTCCTTAGCAGTGGTTTCCTAGCAGCTATTTGACCATGAAGGCCTGATTGGCGCAGTCTCCTCTTAACAGTTGTTCTAGAGATGGGTCTGCTGCTAGAACTCTGTGTGGCATTCATCTGGTCTCTGATCTGAGCTGCTGTTAACTTGCGATTTCTGAGGCTGGTGACTCGGATGAACTTATCCTCAGAAGCAGAGGTGACTCTTGGTCTTCCTTTCCTGGGTCGGTCCTCATGTGTGCCTGTTTCGTTGTAGCGCTTGATGGTTTTTGCGACTCCACTTGGGGACACATTTAAAGTTTTTGCAATTTTCCGGACTGATTGACCTTCATTTCTTAAAGTAATGATGGCCACTCGTTTTTCTTTAGTTAGCTGATTGGTTCTTGCCATAATATGAATTTTAACAGTTGTCCAATAGGGCTGTCGGCTGTGTATTAACCTGACTTCTGCACAACACAACTGATGGTCCCAACCCCATTGATAAAGCAAGAAATTCCACTAATTAACCCTGATAAGGCACACCTGTGCAGTGGAAACCATTTCAGGTGACTACCTCTTGAAGCTCATGGAGAGAATGCCAAGAGTGTGCAAAGCAGTAATCAGAGCAAAGGGTGGCTATTTTGAAGAAACTAGAATATAAAACATGTTTTCAGTTATTTCACCTTTTTTTGTTAAGTACATAACTCCACATGTGTTCATTCATAGTTTTGATGCCTTCAGTGAGAATCTACAATGTAAATAGTCATGAAAATAAAGAAAACGCATTGAATGAGAAGGTGTGTCCAAACTTTTGGCCTGTACTGTATATATATATATATATTTAATTATTATATTTTTGGTATTATTTTGTTGTATTTTAATTTAATTTAATTTTATTTTATTTTATTGTTTATTTTATTTTTTTATAAATGTATTTTCACTCCCCTTTGCTTTACATTAATGTACCTCAGTCATTAATCTTATTGTTAACTGATATGTTGCTGCTCTTATCGCCATTCCTTAACCTCAGATGAGGGGGATGGGAGGGGGCGGATGCGGGTTCATTGTTGGAAAAACTCCTAAAACATTATTAAAATATGTTTAAAAAAAAATAAAATAAAAACATACACTTGTGACTCTTATAAATACAATACAACATCCTTATAAAGAACAGAAACAATATATCTTTGTAAATTTGATCAGCATGACACATAAAATGTGTTTGCTGCAATTGCCCCCATTTTGAAAAGACAGAATATACGTTGTGTTGTTCACACCCCCATGTGTGTTACATCACTAGAAAGCCCAGTGTGTGCTTTACACAGTCCATCAGGACTCAGATACACTGCATGTATAGTGTTTGAAATAAAGGCTTCAGTGTCATGCCCCCCCACACAGGACAGATAGTAAGGATTTACATTAAACAGCCCAGAAACTGCAGCAGTCACAATGTTTACATCACGCTTCCAGTTGTTTGTTTTAGCTTCTAAATATTGTTGCAGAAACAGGAAAATAATTGATCGTCTGTTCTCAGATGTTGCAGGCTCATTCTGCCTCAGTACACAGCTGCCATCCTATGGAAAAGACAGTGCACTGCATGTCAGTTGACCTTCTGCCCAATGCTATTAAAACTCAATTGCAAAACACTGGGCTCACAACATATATTTACACGTACTTGTCAGTGAATAATTAATGGGTATTTCTAGTTAACTGGTGTTGTATTTGCAGCTAGGCAGATTGAAAGATGTGTTGTTGCAATGTCAGCCATTGTGCATTTTTGTCTGAGTTTTTCAGGGTGAGTCGTGAAGAAGTACATCAAAAATGCATGTAGGAGCTCCACAATGAAACAAATACACACTAAATAAGGCGACACATGGACTTGCACAAAAAGAAAAGAGAAAGTTTTAACTAATCTTAATTTTCATGATGATTTAAGTCCATGGTTGTGGTTGTTTTACAGACATACAAGTCCCACAGCACCGCCAAATGGCACACCACATGCAGATTTGAGAATTAGGCTGAGGGTCAGTATATTTATTTATCTAGAAGAGGGTTTTTGCTGAAAATGCTCTCTGACTGTCATCAGCAGTTAGTGTAAGTCATTCAAAGGTTAAAAAAAACATTGGGTGCATCAGCAATGCAGCAAAATGACATGTTTAATTCTGTAACTATAGCATAAAGACATGTTTGTGTCCCATTAAGGTTACCATGGCTTGTACTGTGAGGAGGAGTACAACGAATGTCTGTCCGCCCCCTGCCAGAACTACGCCACCTGTAGGGACCTTATCAACGCCTATGAGTGTGTCTGCACACCACAGTTTGAAGGTATGTGTGTGTTCATAGCTTTACTTCTATAGAGACTATTGTGTGTTAGATAACATATGACATGCTTTGTGTGCATGTGTGTGTGTGTGTGCAGGCAGACACTGTGAAATCTACAAGGATCCATGTCTGAAGATGCACTGCCAGAACGGAGGCCACTGTGAGAGTTCAGGACTCAACGTTTCCTGTGTCTGCCCACCTGGATACCAGGGTGAGCACTGACACCATGATGAGCAGCAGTAGACTAAGTGCTTATTAGTATAAACCATGACCCGCTTACTCAGGATAATCTACAGACTTTGTTGTGAGCAGTTTCATGTAGGAACTATTTTCTGTCTAACAAACTACACCCACGAACGCTATCGCTGCGCAAAAAGAAGTGTGCATGTTCTCCTAGCTCCCCTAGCACCACTGAACTAGCTAAGATTACAGCTCAGCCGAGGAGGACACTGTTAATGTTTACATCTCACGCTGTCACAAGCATGAGTCTCTTGTCCATGAACTACCGAACTAAACCCACCAACCGTATCACTGTGCAAAAGGATGCGAGGATCTACTAATGGATGAGAGACTAATGCTTGAGACAGCGCGAGATGTGAACATTAATGGCAACCCACACCAAAATAATCTAGATTGATAAATAGCACTACAGGTAAGAGGAGAAGTTTGATTGTGGGGTGAACTGTCCCTTAAATGTAGAGTAAGATAAGGTCTGCATTTTGCTGTTGAGCCCTAAATTGTTCCTGTGGTTTAAAAAAAAACTGCATCAGGAGTCAGATTACTGAGAGCCTCAGTTTCTGCTCTTGACTTTTTTGCTCTACTTGTCATTGAACGCAGCCTTATCTGTCCACTCAGGGGAAAAGTGTGAGGTTGACATCAACGAGTGCGAGTGCAACCCCTGTCACCATGGAGGCACCTGCGTTGACCAGTCAAATGGCTTCACCTGTCACTGTCATCCTGGGTGGGTGGGGCCTAGCTGTGAGATCTGTAAGTCAGCCTGCCAGAAAACTCCAGTTCAGCTATTAATCTGAAGTCTGACATGAGGAAAGCTACATGCCTCTGTGTGTGTGTGTGTGTGTGTGTGTGTGTGTCTCAGACCTGCAGTGGAAGCCAGCACACACTGAAGTCACCCTAACCAACATGCCCCGCCACTCCCTCTACATCATCATCGGAGCGCTGTGCGTGGCCTTTGTCCTCATGCTCATCATTCTCATCGTGGGCATCTGCCGCATCAGCCGCATCGAGTACCAGGGCTCATCACGCCACGCCTACCAGGAGTTCTACAACTGCCGCAGCATCGATAGCGAGTTCAGCA
This sequence comes from Epinephelus lanceolatus, assembly GCF_041903045.1. Taxonomy (NCBI): domain Eukaryota; kingdom Metazoa; phylum Chordata; class Actinopteri; order Perciformes; family Serranidae; genus Epinephelus; species Epinephelus lanceolatus. The sequence continues at coordinate 33,774,911 of NC_135737.1, forward strand.
ACGCCATCGCCTCCATCCGTCATGCCAGGTAAGTCACAGGATCTGTATGTATTGACTGAAGTCTAACAGGAAGTTACAGAAGTGTTGCGGTGGGTTAGGGTCAGTTTGCTACTCACAATCTTAAATTAAACGCTACTTACTCTTTTTTTCTGGAGCTTGTGGACCATGTGATAACGCCAAAACAAGTGAGGAAGTCAATGGCTGTTTCCATAGTCAGAATAAAGTGTCAAGCTCAAGTCAGTTTACGAGTCATGTGGAGCACTGCTACGCCTCTGAAAACAGTTCTGTTGCTCTGGACCATGGATGTATTAAGACACCTGGATACAGCATTGGCAGTGGGACTCCGTTCATTCCTATGAAAGCTCGGTGCAGTTGCATGAAGTCAAAATTGCTCTGTGAAATTAACGGGATGATCGGTGCTGCTTCCGCATCATTGGGCCCTCTGTCAGCCCAGCAGCTGACTTCTGGTTTAGCGCTCTGCTAACTTGAATGGGTATGAAATAATTTAATCTTGCGTCTCTTGTAATGTTATCAGGCTGAATGGATTCATTCTTGATTGTAGAACAAGTCATTTCTCTGAGGTTGTGAGGCTTCAAAAATTTCTCTACTGATTTATAGACATCTTTTCCCCCAATGTAAGTCTATAGGAGAAAGTCTTTTTGAGCTCAATGGCATCATTTGACAGATCCGGAAACTGCAGTACCACTGTTTGGCCAGTACGAAAATTGGCTTCAAAGCCCCCCACCCACACATTCTCTTTGACTAACTCATTGGCACTGCTAACTTATATTATTGCTGCATATTCATTATCAGTACAGTCCATCTGATGCTTGTTTTCTTTATGTTCTTCGCCGTTTCATCACTACTACAAATGCAGCTATAGCCAGTATCTCACTATCACTATCCTCATTCATATTTTACGAAGCTACAAATTATATTCAGCCACAAAATAAGCCAAAAAAGCTGGAAATCAGAACAGATGTACAGAGCTGTTGCATAGAGATGATACAACATCTCATCTAGTTGCATTGGTGCGAACCGCCAGAACGTTGCAGAACGGTGCTTTGCAAGTAGTTGTAGTCTCGTCCCGAATCTTTGGTCTGAACTGGGCTTTAGACCCTGGGAGCTATGCTTGGGGGAGGGGGTCTGTGGCCCCAGGTAGGTTCAACCATACCAGACTGGTCTCAGGAGAGGAGCCAGATGAAAGTCAGCCCACTGGCCCAAAGCCTGGGGGTTGGGAGTGGCGTTGTTCGCTGCAGTGCCCTTTAACAAAAGTTACTGTTTGCTCTTCATTTGTCACCATATCACTAAACTGTACTGATGATGTCATATTGATGAACTGTTTGTTTTTATGCGTTCTTATTAGATTTGGCAAGAAGTCCAGGCCTGCCATGTACGATGCCACTCCCATCGCCTACGAAGACTACAGTCCAGACGACAAGCCTTTGGTTACCCTCATCAAGACGAAAGATTTGTAAAACACAACCATCACGAGCTGTACACTACACATCTACACATGCAAACACACACACACATACACACACGTACACACATATATATAGAGAAAGTCAGTATAAATCACGAAGTATTTCTTAAGAAAAAAAAATAACAGCGAAACAAAATTGAATGTAAAGCGGAGAAAAAAAAATCCAAAACATACTCAGTAGTTATAAAAGAACAAATCGGGAATTTGATACATCTATTTTCCTGTCAAAGTCAATGATAAGGCTTTATTGTAGCATAAGAGCATACTTTGCATTAAGTTATTGCCGACGGGCGACGTTGCCAGTAACCTCTGCTGTACAAGAGCGATGACTTTAGTCTGCACCAGACTGACTGTCTGTCTGTCGGCAGGGCCAGCAACCCATGAGCCTAAATTTGTAAACTCAGCAGACAGGGCTGACAGCAGTCCTTACAGGTGTGGTAGAAATAGGTGCACTCCTCTCGGTGCATACACTGTATCTTTTTCTATATCTAAAAAAAATCTGCAGTAGGTTGCCTTACTTCGTGCATGGTTAGATTAGATGTTCTCTTTGCATTATTTTAAAATCCTTTGTACTTGGTTGTTGTTTTTTCATTGCAGTTGTATTTCTCTCTGTCAGGATTGTGCCAAATATTTCCTTTGGGTAATTTATGGTTAGTAGATCAAATACACACATGTATAAAATACTAGTCACAGAGTTTTTCTTTTTAAAAATACATATTGTCCTGTTCTTTACATGCAAGTTTCTCAATGGTGTATGATTAGTAAAGAAAGTGGGTTTACTGGAGTACTGTGACCCTACCATCCTACTGTATGTATTTCAGTGATATTTAGGATAATAGGTAGGTATATTTCTCAATTCACAGAAACATAGTTGGTTTAACTCAGTGTACCTGTTTATGCCAGTGTACAAATTCACCTCTAGTATTGACAGTGTTGAATAGTTTCTGGATGAGAGTTTCTTTGCTGGCTTTAAGGTGAGGAAGAGGGGGGAGGAGGGGGGGGGGAGAAGAAGAGGAGACTGAGAGGGATGATATCTACTCCAGAATATATGTGCTTCTGTGTCCTGCCAGTGGAAAACTCTCTGTCCGTGCAGCTGTGTTGTTCCTCTCAAGGTCAAGCAATGTTTTACCAATAGGCTCAGCTAATCCTCTGATTTCTTTTCTCTCATTTGAAACACAGCGACCACATGATTACCTATTATCTATGTTGAATGATGTAAACAATAAAGATTCAAGTGAACATAATCTGCAGCGTTCGTCTGGTGTCTCGTGTGAATTCTGGCTGAGTGTGGTGTTGTTGTTTTCTGCGGCGACAACAGCAGGTGGTGGTGACTGCTTTTTGTAAATGACCTTAGATGTTGCTGTGATTTATTTTCACTCATGTATGTAGAATTCTCAGCTGGCAACCTTAATGTTCAAAAGAGCCATATTTGGCACAAAAAATAAATAAGTAAATAAATCTGGAGCTGCAAAACATATTAAGTCTATTAGGTCTACAGCTATTAAGTCTAAATTAGCCTATCCACATCACTAATGGGTCTAAATAAGCATTCATTAATGTGTTTAACCACAAGGTGGCTACTCTGCAGTCTGCTGTTTATGACCATTAGGTACTTAAACGCTGCAGCATTGTTGGTAAAAGCAAACAAATCTGTCCCCACACTATAAAATTCTCTTTTTACTCCCAGACTTTTACTTTTTTGGACTTGAAATCCATAACTAGTCCAGCTAGAGAGACTTAACACCAGCCACCGCCACTGAGGTACAGCACAATTAATAGGAGACTGTAGACATATGGCACATTTCTAGTGACGAAATGTTTAAACATATTTTTATCCGGTGTATAGGCATTTATACAATGAGAAAATTAATTTTAAGAGCCACTTTACATTTGCAAAAATGATAACTTGTCATGAACCAAGCAGTCAAAGCACAAAGAACACAGGTTTATAGCTCAAAAAATATCTACCCCCCCAAAAAAAATATGTTTTATAAAGCAAATGACTAAAGATTACAGAATCAAGAGAGGTCAACAAAACAAATCTCTACTAAAAACTCAGGTTAACAAAACTAGACATTCACAAACAGATCTAACAGAAAGACACACTGGGGCAACATATGTTGGCTGATCAGACCAAATTAAACACAGAGGAGAGAACTTACATAGGCAATAAGTAAAACTAACACAAAGAAACTGCTAACCCCCCCATGATGTCACAGCTTTTGGTTTGGTCCATAGGATGGCCTTCTGCATAAAATCAGGCTCCGCCCTCTGCCCCATCTTTTGTCCATCTTCAACCAGGAGGTGACTTCAGGTAACTCAAAGACAAACAGAAATGAATTAATAACTTACAAAAGCAAACAGCAAAACAATGTAAACTAAATGTGCGCTTCATCTAGAAAACTGTGTTGTCAAAGTCCTAAAAAACTTTGAACAGTTTAGTACAGTATACAAACAGTATTTTAAGTGACTGCAAAGTAAAGGTACATGTGGCACTGGTGTGGGTGAGTATGTGAATCATTCAGCCTTTTGTGTGGCTGTGGGCACGGCCATCACGTAACTGAAAATTAAAATGTTAAAAATACAGGGTGCTACTGGAGAGGGGCTGCAGAGCTGCAGGTTGCCTACCTCTAAACTAGGCCTTAGTCCGGGTCAACAAAGCATCCAGTACACCAGGGCTGGTTCTTTTGGTTTGTTTGTTTTTATGCATGCATCATTTGGGGATGTAATTTGAAAGCTTTAAATACTAGTGCCAACACAACAGATGGGTTTCAGCACATACAGAAACAACAACACTTTTTTCATGTAAGAAAAGAAGCCAACCTTCTCAAATGTACCACATACAAATGGCCTAAAATGTCCAATTTAAATTTAATCCAATACATGGCTGGCTATGGACACATTTCAGTCGGCGCCAAAAATGTATAATTTGACACCCAGCCCTAATTTTACCAGTTAAAATTCTAACACTAGTTTTAAACGATAAATAAGAGTACAATATGAGATGATTTAAATCACTATTATTTATTTTATTGGGGAAATGTGTACAATAGTTGCATGAATTTAAATGAGTAGTTACCTTAAAGCAGGGGAGGGCAGCCTGCGGCTCCTTAGCTGCATGCAGCACTTCAACTCCTCTCCAGTGGCTCCCTGTGGCTTTCACAGAATATCATATGGAAATGAATAACTGGAACACGTGTCAAGTTCTCTTCTTTCAAGATACACTTCCATTTTAACAGGAAGTTTAATGTTTACAGTCTCTTTCAAAATAAACGCACTACATCGGTACAATACCACAAATTGACGTTTTTCTTCCTTCAACAACAAACGCACGTGGTTAGCTTTAGGAAAAAGAACAGGGTTTGACTTTAGAATGTTACGGGACACAAACACCACTCTCTTGGGTGAAAGTCAGTGAGTGTTGGACCCGCCCATGCCAATCAGACTTTGACCACCTTAACTTTCGTCCTTGTCCCGCTGCATTTCCCCCTGATACCGCTGGGGGATGTTAAACTTTAACGGTAACTGGCTGCGGATCATGCTGAAGCTAAAGGACGCCTTTTTTCATTGCTTTCTGACGCCGCAAGTCAATGCCCAAGAGCCAGATTTCGACGACCTCGGAGTGAGACCAGGCTCGGGAAACAAGGACTTGTGCAAAACAACGTGTATCTGGGCGAACTGCAGGAGCCTCTTGTACATGAATCACTAAAATAAAGTAGAATCTTCCCTGAACTCAGATTTGATTAACTGACACAATACATTTTGGGCTGAAATGATTAAACTGTCTTGAAAGCATTGCTCCTATTTTTATAATGTGAACACAAAACAGAAAAAATCTCTGCAGAGTCTGTTTTTGTGTCCCAAGGTCATACCCACCAGACTGGACCGTCCGCCGTGGGAAAGCCCTTTTATGGAGTGTTTGTAATGCGAACACCCTCAGTGACCTCAGGCTTTATCCAGATGTTCCCCATGTAAACATCTCTAAATACAGACTGAGACTGCGGAGTCATGTCGTTCAGCACACCTACATATATTATTTGTGTGTGCAATCTGCACATACACACATCGTAGGAGCACCAGATGTTATTGATGGCTCTCACCTTTGCCTTTGGTTTGCTTTGGAGGCCTTGTGCGTGACCTCTGCCCTCTGTTTGCCCTGGAGGGTCAATATTCCCTGTTTGACTTGACACAGTTCCCAAAACACATCGTCTGTTAGATATTCTCAGTCTCTTTCAAGGCCTCCACCTTGATGAACTCTCACTCTTGGGTTGTGGTTTCATTACAAACAGTATCTCTTTTCAGAAAATACACACTCATTATCCAATACTTAACATTTGTAGCCTGCAACATTTTGGCAGCAGAAATATTAATTCATTAAACATTTTCCACAAAATAATGAATGATACTTCAGTACATTCCCAGACCGCACTTTTAGAATAACAAGGTCATACAAATCAATTTCAGCTCAAAACAGTCAGGCGCAATGAATGTTTCTGGTGCAACGTGTTTTTGAGAAGCTTAAGGAGATCAAAATGTGTGGGCATGACTGTAGCAATCCAGCAAAGACTTTGTCCTTAGCTGCCTTTTTGAAAATTATGAGAATGGAATATTTAAACTAACCACGTTTTTATTGCCACTAGCCACTGAAATAATGCCATGCCATTTATGTTAGATTTTTATGTGATTATTTCCATTTTAACTGCATTCCTGCTCTGGCTGGTTGCGCTGGTTTGCATGACTAATCTTCTGAGGTCTTGAAGTCCTCTTTATAATCATGCTAAGGATCATTACGGGTGCATTTTGTCGTCCAGATGAAAAAAAATCATAAAGTCTTTACTGTGGATTTTACATTTAATGAATATGGGTACTGGTGTGTGTTTTGATGTTTAGCTACTCAGTTGTTTTAGCAGCTAATTTTCTGCCATGGCATTACCAAAGAAGTGTTTTTCTTAGAGGTATACCAGGTGGTATTTACCCTAAAATAAATAAAGGTGTAGACTCATAGAAAAATGAATCTCTCGCAGTCATCACTTATGACCCCCCAGAAGTGTGTGGTGGTGTATTTTTCTGCAGAGACTTTGTCATCTGCCTGTATTCTCTTATTTTCTTGGCAAAACATCAAGCAGACAAAGCTTTTTCCAAAATGAGAGTGAATCTGGGGTTGGCCTTCACTTTCACTTTCACTGGCGATACTGTTGACAAACAGAAACTGACAATTTCTACACACAGTAATACACCTTTTAAAGTGATAAATATGACACAGAATGTGTCACGATAGGCTCAGGATGCCTCCTGGGCGCCTTCATTTAGAGGTCTTCCGGCACGTCCCACTGGTAGGAGGCCCCGGGGCAGACCCAGAACACGCTGGAGGGATTACATATCTAGTCTGGCCTGGGAACGCCTCAGGATCCCCCAGGAGGTGCATTGCTGGGGAGAGGGGCATCTGGAATACTTTGCTCTGCGTGCTGCCCCCTGACCCGGCTTTGGATAAGTGGTTGAAAATGGATGGATGGATTCACAGATGCACTTAAAGCAGTATTTTTTTTGGCCACTTGGGGAGAAGAGGAACAAGCTACAAACATGCTGATGTCAACCTCCTGAGGGCCGTTTCATATGTTTGACGCAAAGGCACGCAGACGCGAATGCATTGGGACGCATCGAGACGCATTGGCCGCCATGATGCACACTTAGGTCTCAAAATGTGTTGTCCATTTTTTTGATTTGCGACGCAGCAACGTGTGTAATACCATGCGTTCCCAGCGGGGGTGATAATGCAAGCGACGTACTTGAAATTAACCACTTTTTGTTATTCACAGCAGAAGCAGGAATGAAATGTCGGGGGCGAGGAGGAAAAACTTTGCGAACTCGTACGGGCACACCCACATTTATATGACAATTCTAATGCCCTGCACTCTAATAAAATAGCAGTACTAGCTAGCCGAATGTACCGGTGACTCTGCTACCCCCTATTGCGCGAGCAGTGTATTGCATTTCAAGTGTCGCCTGCGTTGCTTGTGTTCATTGTGTTGACTATGAAAGGAAGTGCTTCGCTTGCTCGCGTTGACTATGAAACGGCCCTTAGACTTTGGATGGTGAAGAATTTTAAAAGCTTAATCATGACAAAACAGAGATCTTGTTAGTTGGACCAAAGGCTTTGAGGAAAGAAATTCAATCTTTGTTAACTCCCGTCTGTAAAACCATGTGAACATGTCAAAAACTTGGATGTGATTTTAGACACTGATCTTAACTTCCAGAAGCACATTTCTAATATTTCTGAGACTTATCACCTCAGAAATATATCAAAAGTTAGACTCTCCTTGTCTCAGTCAGACTCTGAAAAGCTGGTTCACGCTTTTATTTCCAGCAGGCCAGAGATTTAACAAAACTAAAAGGTCTGACCACATAACTCATATTTATATTCCTACTGATTCCAAATAGCTAGGAGAAATTAAAGATGCATACCAAAGTCACAGTATGGTATGTCCCTATTTGACTATGGATTCATCACCTTCCTTAAATCATACCATCTCTACGGGATGTAATTGCCAAAGACTTTTCACATTTTTCATTCTTTCATGTTAATAAATATTCTTTTCACCATAAAAAAGTGTCTCTCCTGATTGAAATATATGGATTGAAACACCTTTTGTCTCAAAAGTACTGCTCTGTCTGTGCAGGTATTACTTGCCTGTTGGCTGGTGGAGGGGTGATGGTGATAGGGAGGGAGGAGGGCGGTGGTACAAATACTCAATGTGAACTATGAAATGTTGTATTGGCTATTTATGGCTAGTTATGTTGCAATAAAAATGTGTGATTAAAGAAATGCATACCGAACAAACATTCAGGTCTCAGGAGGATGTAGGTAGGTAGGTAGGTAGGTAGGTGGATAGATAGATGGATGGATAGATGGGTAGATGGATAGATGAATAGATAGGTAGGTAGGTAGGTAGATAGGTGGATGGATGGATGAGTAGATGGGTAGAAGGATAGATGGATAGATGGATGGATGGATGGATGGGTAGGTAGATGGATAGATGGGTAGGTAGACAGGTAGATAGGTGGATAGATAGATGGATAGATGGATGGATGGATGGATGGATAGATGGGTAGATGGTTAGATTGATATATAGGTAGATGGGTAGATGGATAGGTAGAAGGATAGATGGATGGATAGATGGATGGATAGATAGATGGATAGGTAGGTATGTAGGTGGATAGATGGATGGATAGATAGATGGATAGGTAGGTATGTAGGTGGATAGATGGGTAGATGGATAGATAGGTAGAAGGATAGATGGATAGATAGGTAGAAGGATAGATGGATAGATAGATGGATAGGTAGGTAGGTAGGTGGACAGGTGGATAGATAGGTAGGTGGATAGATAGGTAGATAGTACTTTATTGATCCCAAACTGGGAAATTCTTGTGTTACAGCAGCAAGTAATCAAACAGTATTTGGACATTAGAATATGGAAATATAAAATATATACAAAAATGAGTAATACTAAAATTTAAAATATACAAGTAATATACAGGAATAAAATAAAAAATATCAAATTGCAGGAGTAAAAAGATCAAACTACAACACAGTCAGAAGTGAGGTAGAGGTTGTAAGGAATGTGCAAAATAGCTACAAGTGTGCAATATAAATATAACTTATTATTTTTATTATTATTTTGAGTTTGCAAAATACCATTTTCTTGTGCTCAAAATCTCGCTGAGGATTGAGGCACCAATATCCCTCCATACAAACCACCCTTTCACACTGTTCGTCGCCTCGTTTCCCTGGAGCACCTGAACGCCTCACTGTGAGCCAGGCAGCCACAGCGCAGGTACCTCCACCTGCTGGCCGCTGTGTGAACTACAGCCAGGCGGAGCAACACATCCTTCATCTCCGACCAGTCCAGATTGAAGGAGGACAGAGAGGCAAGCCGTGAAAGCGAACAGATGTGAACCGGACTACGAAAAGAGCACAAGCTGTAGTTTCAAGACGGAGAACATTTCCCTTCTGCTAATATGTGGCAACCCGCGTCGGAGCGACTGCAGGTAAGACCCGGGTGTGTGTGTGTGTGTGTGTGTGTGTGTGTGTGTGTGTGTGCGCGCGCGCGCGTGTATATGTGTGTGCGTGTGTGTGTGTGAGTGAGAGAGAAACGCTTCTTGTCGACAGGGCAGCGGTAAATAAAACGGTTCAGCCGTGTTAACAGTCACTGAGACCCGCCGTGTTGTGCATGGCTCCAGCCTGGACACACTTGGTACGGTTTCTGAGCAGCTGCAGATGTTTTCCGAGCTCCGGCTTTCCCTTTTGTGTTGTTAGTCGTCTTTTAAGTGTAAGAAACCAGCTCAGAGTCATTTTTTCTTCGCCTATCTGTGTATCTTTGTGATACGTTTCAACGCACCTATTCACGTTACGCAAGCCGCCGGGGGTACAGTGCAACAATTTCTGCCTCCGCTGCATTCCTGTGCCAATCCACCTCTGGAGATTGTCTGTAAATATCACTCAAAGGCATATTCATGTAGTGTTTAAACGCCTCTTTGGCCCACAGGCCTGTCTGAGCCAACTGTACCTTCACACTAACCCACAGAGTGTAACTGCAGGCCTCCTGCTCCTGTTGTTATTTTTCCTTCACATCAGGATGCGTAATCTTTCTGTCTTCCTCTGCATTCCCGTGTGAAATCTCTGTGGTCTGTAACCTGCCGCCTGCGACCTGTTAAGAAATAGGGCAAAAAAAAAGCAGCGTTAATGACACGTAGTTTGATATCCAGGGGCAAGCCGTGCACCGAGCCTGGCTTCACGTCTCCTGCAGACGTAATGCTCTCCAGATGTCGGCCTGCACACTGCCTGCCAAGTGAACTTGCACAATCCCTTCCTCTGCCCAGGCGTCAAGAAGATGGGATCACGAATTATTTAAAGCGAGAGTTCCGGTGTTACAGGCCTGCATCTGCATGACCCCCCTACTCCTCAATTAACATCCAATAATGTGGCCTGCTATCACACACTGGACACCAGTCTGTCTAATATATATGAGCTGTTAGTGACTGTTGAGCACAGTGACTGTCATTGTTAGGCTCAACAAGTGTCATCCAGTCACCGTGCATCTCACATTTTCCGTAGCCCGTCGTTGCTTAAGTAAATTTGGGAAGTGCATGTAAGTCAGTGAATCATTCCACTCACTGCACCCTGCCAGCTAACTACACTAAAAGACAAACAGCCCCATGAACAGTCATGTGGCTGCAAGGTTCAGATGTTTTAAGGTGAAGTCAGGGGCGTAAATATAGACAGTGCAATTGCACAGGGGCCCCTGGGGTGCATATACGATTAATTTCATTTTTGTCAGATATACAGCAGTGATTTCTGGGTAATACGTATTTTGATGTCATCCAATTTCAAGTGTCTATAGTCCTGTTTTTTTTTCTGTTTCCACTGTGAAAAGTTGGGGATGGTACCAATGGAACCGTTCCGTACCGTCCCCATTTTCGGTCCCCCCTCTGTTGGGGTACCTAGCACACAGATCTGGTACTAAAAAGTGGAGCTGTGAACACTGCAGTTTGTTGATTGGTCAATAGAGGACGGTCACTCTGCTCAGGGCTGAGTTGTGGCTGGTTTTGAGGCTCATGTAACCACTGTTCATACTGTGGAGAGTTTCATTAGTAAACTGTGACTATAAAATAAAGGATGTTTTGCTGCCGCTCACAGCAGCTGGAGTTGGAGAAAAAAATAACTTAATCACCGGCCAACTGCCGGCGACTTTTAAGGTGGAATGTTAACTTGTAATGTTACTCAATGTGTGAGCTGACAACATGAATCCATCAGCACACCTTACAACTTTGACCGTCACTTTAGTTTTTATATGACGGACACTTTTAATAATGAGCGGATCTTCAAGTGTTTAATTTCAACCAGATTATGTAAACTGTGTATATTCTAATCCTCACTCGGAGAAAAAAAAGTGTTGCGGAGCATCGTTCCTGTGGGATCCGGCAACACTAAACCCATGAGCTTGCCTGAGAAGGACTAAATACACAAACCCACCATTTTTAAATATCCCATGGAGAGAGACTCTCACTGCAGCCTGTTTTATTTGTTCTGAAAATGTCGGCGTGCAGCCTCGTTCTGTGGACGACAAAGTGCACACTGTTAAAGGAGGAAATACAGTGAGTGCTGGATGGAGCAATTAAGAGTACTGTTTGTGGTGGAAACCCTAGGGTCTAGGTACCATGTCTGAAGGGTTATTTTTGGTTCCAAAGGTACTATACCAAAAGTGTTTGGTGGAAATATGGCTTATTTGTGTCAGAACAATACATGCACGATAGCGTGCACTAGGGCCCGTTGTAACTTCTTTACACCACTGGGTGAAGTTATTTTATTTTACCATCACTGCGGCTGATACTTTTGTCAAAGTGGAAATTGTTGGTAATTTTTTCAAAGGTCCATCTCAAACTATGTGCTGAACAGTATTAGTATGTCCTTATCTCATAAATTCACTGTATAGTAAGGGTGGAGGAAAAAATCGACACAGCATAGTATCACAATATTTTTGTGTGGCAATATTGTATCGTCACACAGTGCCAAGTATTGATTTTTTCATTATATAATACTAGTAATAATACAAATTGAACTTTTGGTAGACTACTAGAATAATATAATCAGTTGTTCTTTCAGTCCACTAGATACGTTATGCTGCAAAAAAAATGGCTGCAGTGAGATGAACAGACTGAAAACTTCATCTTATTAGATAAAACAGATGTTGCCTACGTTTTCCTTTTGGGACACAATTTACAGTTGAAAAAGGCAATGAATTGCAGTGTGTATATAAAGATTGTTTTTTGGGCGTTTTTGCCTTTGGTCGATACAGTAGGACAGTTAAGCCGCGTGAAAGAGGAAGAGAGAGAGGGAGTGACACGCAGCAAAGGGCTGTAGGCTGGAATTGAACCCAGGCCGCTGCGGCAAGGATGAAGCCTTTGTGCCTGCCTGCTCTATCCACTAAGCCACCAGTGGTGGCTGGTCTGTTCCTTCTGGGCTGCTGTAGAAACATGGCGGTGCAACATGACAATCTCCGTAGACGTTGATCCGCTCCCTGTGTAGATATTAACAGCTCATTCTAAGGTAACAAAAGCACAGTAATTCTTATTTTCACGCGATTATACACCAAAGAAAACATACTTATTATATTATATTCCATTCTGCCAATATGTCCTCCTAAATCCTACACACTGGACCTTTAAGGGAAATTTCTAAAGTCTGGGAAATTAACATCATGGTTCTCAGCTTGGTCTTAGAGACTATTAAGAAAAGCCTGCTTTGAAAACTGAAGGAATTAAGTTTGAAAGACATGGGCATTTATGTTGAGTTCATGAGTTCATAGTTGTATTGTGGGTAATGTAGGATTCAGATATATGAAAGTGCAATGCTTGGGTTTGTGTCCCTAAAATAATCGTGTTTCTAATAACTGCCACTTGGCTCACACCAGCGTACCGCCTGGAGTCCAGCTGCGGCCCAGAGTTGATAAAGAGTTTAAGATGTTTCTATTGTCGACTTCAAAACTATGAAACACTGGACTGTATGGCAGTGCTTAACTTAATGGATGACTTCTGAGGTGAATTTAGATCAACAGCGTCTGCCCGGCTGCTCTGTTCTCGGGGTAAACAGCAGAAACGTTTATGAATTACTCATGGTCTGCCTGGATCTCTTCGATCAGTAAATTAAAGGTTAAAGTTCAAAATAACAGTTTAATGATGAAAAAATGTTAAGGTGAAAAGTGGTAGTACAATGATAGCAATACCTGCACATTGCCTGCTTTGTAACCGTGGCAACGACCGTCCTTTAGACTGCTTCACCTCTCTGGAGCTGGGAACGGTGGGGTTTTCCAGAGCTGAAGATGTCAGGTAGCTGATCTGGAATGCACCAGCATTTATCATCTCCTGTTTTGTTGTTTACATTCACTATGGCATCCGTCCATATTATTCTCACTTGTGCTGTCCTCTGTTGCCATAGCAACACCTGATGTCTTGTTGCATTTTTGTCTCATAGAAGAGGGGGGGGGGGGGGGGGGGGGGGGCGCCGAAGAGATAAAAGGAAGTGTGAGGGTGAGGAGTTATAGGTCGTGGCGTGAGTTAAGCATCACCAATCACGTTTATGTCGACAATGAGAAGTGTTTTGGAGCCAAAGTGTGTGTGTTGCGATGCTGTGTGTCTTTGCTGCATCATGTTTTCTGTCCGTCTTCCTCTCTGTGTCCATTTCGCCATCCCTCCTACCTCTCGCTGACCACATGCCTCAGTTTCAGGGCCCCTTCCTCCCAAAGCAGAGGCCATGTTAGTTCAACAACAGATTGTGCAATACGCCATGGTCTGGACACAAACACTCACACACGTACACACTTTCATACAAGTTGGCAGGCGGGTTAGGCATGCACACACACACAAAACATGCTTCCTTTTTGAGTATTCCAAGGGCTACCAAACATGTTTTTTCTCTGTGTCAGCAGCTCTTTCTTTAGCCATGGTTTCCACTTTTGACACTTTAATGTGTGTGACTCTGACAAACAGGGCTGAGCACATAAAAAAAGATGTGGACTTGACAGCGCAGTAATAGCTGACTGAGGTCAAGCACGGTGGGAACCAGCCACTGTCTGTGCATCTTTACTTGTTACTGCTGCCACCTCCGCCTGCCTTTATTTGTTTCTGTCCCTCAGTCTGTCTGTCTGTCTCTTTGTCTGTCTGAGGTTGCTGTGTGGCCACAGCTATGTTGTTGAGACTGTGGCCTTGGTGGCAAAAAGAATCCACAAGCAGACGGGCACAAAATTCCCATGGTCCCTTCGACACGTTGCTTCTTCTTCTTCTTCTTTTTTTTGTCAGCAGCAGACATTTGCCTCTTGTGAAGAAATGGCTTTTGGCTCACTAGTTTGGCTCTTCATATTTGATGAATGGGCATAATCTCCTGTTGGCGGAAGTTATAATTTTTCAAAGTTTTCCACGGATTTGCATTTGACAGAGTCTTATCCTCACCACTGGTCAAAACTGAACTGTCTCAGCTGTGTAATTTTTTTTTTTTTTTTGTTCTTAAGCTTTTACTTGCTGTTTGTTCAGAACGCTAACATCGATTGCACTTTCTGGGCTCATTTTTCGTTTCCTGTTTGGTATGTAGCAGGGTTCAGAGCTCCATTTGCTGAATTAGGTTTAAGACTGTGGAATAATGGTGCTCACAAGATGCACCCCAATATATGGGCTATGGGTAAATGTAGGTTGCAGAAGCTTGTTAACATCCCCTAAATGTAAAAAAATTGAACCTAAGCATTAAACAAGCTGATTGTTATGTCCAACTGTCATTAGGTTGTGGGGTTATCAAGTTATCAAGAACAACGTAAACATCATACATAAGATTTGCTCTCATTTTCATTAATTACGTCCACCAAGAAGGTGATTATTTGGCCTGCTGTATTCATTTGTTTGTTTGTTTGTCAGTGGGATTACAGAAATATTACCGGCCCAATTTTTGGGAAGCTTGTTGGAAGCATGGGCCAAAAAAGACCCTATTATATTTTGGAGGGGATACACAAATTTTTATAGTCTGATATATGTTGAGTCAAACTGGTGGCAGACAGCAGTGCAGTGCTGACAACGGCAACAGTGCTCACAGAGCTAACAGTGTTAATGTGGGTCACCAAGGCAACCTCTGTATATATAAATGATAGACCAGCATCACAGTCTGGCTGCCATGGGTCTGGTTGGCATTAGCAGCCGTGCTAACAGCGCTAACAACTCTTCCTAAGTGGATGCCAATGAGGGAACAAGTTGGGAAGAGGTGTTGTTTTAGTTTGTCCCAATGAAGATGTCTTAACCCACTGTGTGTCCGCAAAACAAGATACGTGACATGTCTCTTGTTTGAAAAACCACTCACCCTGGCTCTATTTTTGCAAGGCCTTGCACACCTCCAACTTATTTTCAGAGCAACAGCAAGCCTTAGGCGCGATCAGGGCTCGATAGGCTCCCTGAATCACTTGTAGTACATCTGGACAATTTTGTATTGTGTTGCTGTTCCGAAGAGGTGGAACAGAGGTGGCAGTGTTATGGAGGTTAGCTCACAGTCACTGGGGAGACACTATGGGGAGAACCAGAGGGTTGTCGTTATGCATCTTCAACAGCACCAAGGTAGCTAAAAAGAGAAGTCATGGCGTCATTATCATGTCATATCATTGGCAACCAACACACATGCAGTAAGATCTGGTCTGCACTTGCCATAAGGCTCAGTCCTCGTGCACTGACATAGAACATGGAGATGATGATGCATTTCACAGAGGCATCCGTAGTCGGCCCTGGGCGGGAATATATTTAGACATAAAATAAAGATATGAGGAACGAGGACAGTGTAATAGGATAAATCTGCAGGTGTACCCATAAAGCCTGTCCGGCCATGTGCACCCAAAGAGCACCTGGTACTACCCCTTTGTTTCTAGCACAGTCTGCTGTAACCCTCCAACATCGTCTTGGACGACACAAGCCTGCCACCGTGGGTCTGGATGGCTCTATCAGCAGTGCTAACAATGCTAATAGTGCTAGCAACAGTAGCGTCAGAGCTCGGATTACAATGGCTATAGAGGAGCGTGACTTCATTCTGCTCACGGGAATGTCATTACTCCAACATATCTTTCCATAGCAAAAAGTTATTTGCTGCTAGGCAACTTAAAGTGCTTGACATAATGTATTAAAATGGAAAGAAAAACAAAATATAGACATTAAAGTGCAAATTAGAAGAACAGAAACAGAATTTAAAAAGTTAAAAACAGAGACATGAACACAGAGCAGAGCATAAAGGTGGTCAGAGTTGGTGTACGTCTAATTTCCTCTTGAAGTTTGTTCCAACGTTGTGGTGCATTGTAGGTAAATACTGTATCTACTTGTTTGGTTTTTACGTTCAGTCAGCAGCCCCCCTCCTGATGACCTGAGAGGGTTCATTGAGTTTAGATTTGGGACACCCTACACTGTTTTCTACCTAACAGTAGGTGAATTATGAAACACATTTAAATTGTCTTTGTTCCTGACAGCAGGCTGTGTTTTTTTTTGTCATTAGCAGGTTTTTTTAATCTGCCCCGGCCCCGTGGAGACTATTTAAGATGTTGCAGTGGGTTCATTGTTTACGTCAAAGAGTTGTTGATGTTTTTACTGCCAGCCAGAAATTGCCACCCCCAGGCTCTGAGGTTTGGGTACTTTTAATACCCACTTCCTCCTACAAAGGTAACCCACCAATCACAACATCCCATCATTGACCTTCTCCCTCCCACATGCCCTGGTGCTCCAATCAAGGTTGAGAAAAACAGGTTTCTCTCTGCGTAGGGACCTCTTACAGCCCACTCTGCGTTTAGCCCGTTCAGACATATTTCCTCTCGTAAACTGTCCCAGGATCAGAGGGGGAGGCTGTAAACACATAGAGGGACAGCTTAGAAAGTTACACTCCCCAGTCCTTACCATGCAGTGAAATGGAGGGGGTGCATCCTACTTTTGGCTTTAAGTAGGAACTGCCACCACATGCTGGGTGAGCCTCCTCCTCCTCTTTGTCTATCTGCAGACCACAGTGTATTCCTTCAGTACATTTACACAAGGAGGGATGTGTTTGTGTGTGTAAATTGGGTCTGAAATACAAACAAGGGAAGGATGGTGCTGGATGCCAGTCAGCATGACGCAGGTTTTGTTAAACTTCAAAGTAAAGACATTGTTTGGAAAGACACGGCTTGTTGGTCATCATTCTTTTTATGTGTAACTCCAGCTTGTGTGCTGTTTATTCGCTGGTAAATGGCAGTGGTTTGTGCCTGTTGTTTGTAAGCAAAACATCTTGCTCTGGCTCTAAAGGTACCCTGTGAAACATTTGGTCACTAGTAGCACAGTTTGACGGTGTTTTTATTAGCGTGTCGCCATCTGCATGGGGTATCCTGCACATGCCCAAGGATGCAGGACTACATGGGTAAGAGGATACACATTTCTGCCAATATTTTGATTGACTGATGCATGTAATGTGGAGTCAAAGTTCACAAGGACGAGTTCCATGTGGAAACTTCAGCCACACACCGTTAGCACTGTATGCTGATGTTAGCACAACAAGCAAATTGGCACGCAAGTCAGTCACACTGTGTCGGGCGCAAATGACACGCCAAAGCTCTATGACACACCTGCAGGTTCCTGGTAAGCTACAACAGCAACAAAGAGAGAGTTGTTTATAAGACAAGGACAGGGTGTCAGCATTGCTGCAGCATAGTAGGGGATGTGAATAGAATCACATTTAACATGCTAACGCAGATTTGACAGCATCAACCAGATGTTCCAATCACTAGCCAGAGCACAACTCCTTATCCTCGCTGCTTTCAAGTAGCCTTTAGACACACAAGCAGAATGAGTTAAAACAATTGACCTTTTGCTAAGCCCCGCCCCTTTGTGATGGTTTGACAAGCTGTCGCAGTAAGCATGGAGCCCACACTGTAACTAACTGCACTCCCTGAGGAAATATTATCATATATTTGGAAAAATGAAACAGTGATTCCAGAGAGAAGCAGACAGAGGGGTCTACAGTCTGTGTTTGAAGGATATATCCAGGATGTCAAACTGACTCAGCAGCAACAACAGGTTAAAAAGACAAAGATAGTTAGAAGCTAAAGCCGAACTATAGGCTACAGATCACAGTGTAAAAGTGAACCACCACATCACTGCTGATCGCCACACAAGACAATGAATATAAAGGGAAACTTTGCTGATATTCAACCAGCTGTGTGGCATCACAGTGTGTGCAGATGAACGCTGTTTGGCATCTGCTGCCGCTGCCAACACCTGCACCTCCTCTGTCCGACAGGCAGGGATCTCCAGGGGAAGTCAAACAATGTTCATCTGCACACACTGCGATGACACACAGCTGGTTGAATATCAGCAAAGTTTCCCTGCTTCCCTTCACTGATTCCTGTACAGCAGGGTCGGTCTTTGTTTCACTGTTACAATCATTAAAAAGCAAAAGCAGCATGTGTATACATTCAGTAGGCTATATCTTCAGTAGCTAGCTAGCTAACCCTACACTTTTCAGGGTTTGATTTTGGTTTTGGAACAGGGAAGAAACGTATATCTTTTTCCAGCCTCTCCAGGTAACGAGTATCATTAATACATGACGTGCCCCAGGCACAACATTTAGCTCCAAATCCACAAAACCAGCCTGAAAATGAAGGAAATCTGAAACGACTACATTAGAGTCAGTGGAGCACAGCTGTGTTGTTGTCAGACCTTGGTCTGACAACAACACAGCATACAACAAATTAAAGTTTTTCCCGGTAGTTTACATGGGAAATATTCATTCTGAATGAGGGTTTACACGGGAGATCAGTTTAATCGCCTTTATTTGGGTCTGCACAAGGTTTGGGGCAGGGAAGGTTTCTGATTGGATAGGGGGTGGGGCAGTTGTGTTGTGTTACGTGTACCGGAAGAAAACACTGTAGTCCTCGCTCCGGTTAACAAGATGCGTGATGACGCCGTTCTTAGTGCCTTTTTCGGGCTTGTTTTGCTTATATTCTTGAAGCAGCAGTACGACAACAACCTTGTTCTGCTAATGCTTCATCTGTTGAGGAGGAGAAGGGAGGTAGAAGGTCGAAGAAGGGAGATAGAGGACCGTGCTGTGGCGAATGGAAACTGGTAAGCGCAACGAGTCCGACTGCTCTATCTCAGCCCGTTGCTATGCACGCTGTATACATCATTGTGCAAGAAGGGCAAGGAAACAAGCATGCGCAGAAAGAACGGAATGGCTGGAATCGGGTAGGAAGTGTATACAAGACAGAAAAATTCTTCCATTCCGGTTCTGAAAAGGAATATTCCACCCCTGTACACCCGATTAGATTTTCTTTTGGGTTGGCTGTTTTCATTCGGGTTGAGGTGTTTACAAGGAGCATTTCTATTCGGGTAGGGCTTCCAACCCGAATGCAAAAGGAATACATACATTTTGCTGTACCCAACTGGCACTGAACCGTTACTTCTGTGTACTGTCACATCCCTATTTCCTACTATTACACTGATCAGCAAGAGGCAATACATCCCAAGAAACGTAGCCATACATCAGCACAGGGCAGCAAGAAGAAGACGATTGCTAGCAAGCAAGGTTTTTTAGCAGGTGCTAAAATGGGCTTTGCAGATGTTTTCTAAAAGGAAGGAAATGCATGCAAAATATTTGTTAGGCCTCCAGCATACACACAGTTCATTTTGATGAGTGAATGTATACAAAGGTCTGTTTACAGGAAAACACCACAGGGTACCTGTAAGTGTTGTCAGCTAGTATAGGAGGCACAATGTGCAGCTCATGTTTGGATATTTGATATTCTGAACTCAAATATTCAGTTGTTTGTTTGTCTCCTTAGAAAGTTTGTCTCCAGTTGAGCGTTTAGACAAATCATAAGATTCTGGCTTCTTTTAAAGCTCTGTTCCACACATAATGGCATGATTGGTTTCCTGACCATGAAGACCAGCTGGGATGTGGTGTCAGGGGCCACACTGATTGCAGGCGTCATCCCCAAGTTTAAACCCCAGTCTGGAGACAGCGATACAGATTTGTTTTTGTTCATTGAGATGCGCAGTTAAGTCAGGTCCTGGACAATGTCTGACTCTACACTTGCATATATTTTCTTTTGAAAATGTAAAGATGAGATGCAGAGCAGATGACCTGATGACAAACAGTGATGTCCTACTGTCTCGCACTACGCAGACAGACCTACATCTGGTACAGAGCTCTACACACTCTTTCATCTCCCAGCCCGCTACATGTGTGTGTGGGATGGTGTATGCAGATGTGTCTGAGACAAGCTAATGTTGTTGACAAACTGTTTTGGTCTTGAGGTCTGTGTTGCGCTGCTAACCGTACTTTAGATGACTAACCACATTCTCAGCATGAACCAGTAGCCATTTGCGTATCCAAGGGGTGTGTTTTTTTCAGATTAGTGTCTATCATTTAGCTTCTGCTGGTTTCCTAACATTATTTCCAGCTGTTTTATCATGATCATATCCCCATAACCCTTAGTTTGTGTGTCTCAGTAGGCATGGCCGAGCAGAGGTCTGTTTTTACCCTGCTATGCAGTGTCCTACCATGAGATTGACCCGAGAACCTCTTTCCTGTCAGGATGCTCCCTCAGGGGGCCAAAAGTTTAACTTACCATCTGTGACCTGCTAAGCTCATCACTGCAGGAGGGCAAACTCTCCAAAGCCTGTCTGCTTGATTTTCTCATGGACATGACTGCTTCATGTGTCGTCCTGGGTTTATGTATTTTTTAATGTGCAACTCGCAGTTATTTAATAGTGGAGAGTCTTTGAAAGATAACTATGTGTACTTGTGGTGATGACACTTGTGATTTCTCTTAGCTATCATGAACATACTTGGGGAACAATCACTCAGAATTAGCTTGCAGGGCTGGGATTGTGCGATTTGACCTTCGTCATCCACCCAATTTTAAGTATTAGTACTTATCTCAGAAAAAAAAGCGGTGTGATACAGTTTATTGCACAATTTCTAAACAAATCCATATTATATGAGCCCTAAGATCTGTAAAATACAAACATATGAATTGTTGAAGTTATTAAAAGCAGTTCTGGTAATGTTCAGCCAAGTTCCTTTTTACTGTGGCTTATTTGCGTCATAAAATGCGTGTTAATCACATGGTTACAGGCAGCAGTGAGTCAGTGCGGATGCTTTTAGCATTATAGTCTGCTGCTAAATATGTAGACCTTTTAATGTTATGACAGTGAATGTCATAACCGGCTTACAAATGACCAAATAGTTTGACTGGATTTATAGCAAGTCTAAACATATGAAGAGTGGAAGCAATAAAACTTAGTAAGTATAAATAAATGGAATAATACTCATTAATTAGTGATAATAAAACAGATGTAATAAAAATTCATCTTGATTGAAAAAGACTGTAGCTTTATCTACAATGTGAAGACGCCTCATAGTCGTATAATCAAAATCAGAATCGGATGTATCAAACGTCGCAACATTTAACTTTTTCTTTTCTCACACAATATGTGAATAGTTGGACATCTGAATCCAGGATGAACGTGTACGCTGCTTGCTAGCCTAACATGTTTATTTTATGTGACCTTTCCTCTTCAAAATACAGCATAGCTTGTCTCACAACTGTTAAGTAAAAGCTGAATATTCTGGACAGGTTCAGCCTTCTGTGATTGGATAATTAGCCGTCGCACTGAGGAAAATGAATCTCAGTGATTATCTCAAAATGCCCCCCCTGAATCCAGCATAAAGGGGAACCTGGCTTTGACTCGGGTATAAAATGCAGATTGACACTGGCGAGGAAATTCTCAGCAGTTGCAGTAGTATAGGTCTATACATTATTGAATGTATCTAAGGATGTTGGTGAAAATCTATTGGATATAACCCAAATAGTGTTAAGGACTTGAAGCCAAACAGGGTGTTGGGTGTCGCTTATCAAACCCTGGCAAAGATGTTAAGTTCTCAAAGATCCTATTAGATTTCTGGTATGTGTGGATGAGGGTTGAAGGTTGACGTGGTCTAGGTAAGCTTGTTATAAAATACTGCAAGTTTGAGGCAAGCGGGTCATTATGTGGCAAAGCAGCCTTTTGAGTAAGGTATGAATACCTTACAGAAACACTGTGCAATAGTCCACCTTCCACCTTCTCTCCCCCTCTCCCTGAATCTCTCAAACACACACAACCAGCAGCTTTATCATCAGCGCTGCTGCACTTTGGGTTTCTATTGTCCAGTTTTTGATCAGGAAAATCTGTTCATGTGCAACATATTTGAATATCTCCAGTTGAAATGATAATAACAATATTTCCTTTTGAGAATATGTAGGCCTACCAGTGAGTCCTATTGGCAAGCAAGCAAGCATCTCTCTGTCCAAACCACGTAGGAAATCTGTGCACTCGAGATCATACTCAAGACATTATCACCTAAACGATGAAGGAGTGCTTGCCATCCCCTTTCATTTGGTAGTGGGTTTGCGGTTCGGGTTTGGGTGATTGATACACGCATATGTTTGCAGGTCAGGCCTGGTGGATTGGCTCTCATAACTGAGCTGCACATCACTAGTGTGGACTTTGGCGACCCCTTATGTCCCTTCCTGAGTCATAGGTACACTTAGCATGTTGTGCACATTAGTGGTGGAACATCATAATTAATTAGAGGGTGTCGATGAGATGTAAATATTTACCATATTAAAGGCTTTCTCAGGCCACTGAGTGTTGCTCAAGTGTCTGAAAACGAGGTTCATAATCCTGAAAGAGGACCATTATTTGGAGATTTGAGGTTTTCTTGTGACAGCAGCCATTGTTTGGCATTTAGGTCTGAAGTGTAGACAGGACCCTTGTCCTGTAACCAGCTCAAACCCAACCCAGACCACACCGCCCTGATGGTGGAGACAGAAAACCTGCCCGGGTCAGAAATAGAATCAGTAACAGCAGTAACTTGATGAGGAGACTGTTGGGACTTGAGAAATAAAAAACATTAAAATGCAGCGAAAATATTATGAATAGAATTCCAGCATTAGTCCACAAGCGACCCTCCGCTCAGGCCTTTTGCTCCTGGTGGGGGGTGGAGGAGTCGGGGAGCCCACCACAGACCCCCCCCCCCCCCCCCTCCGTACCGGGGCCAACCACAGGAATGCGAGCCGCTGTCAGGAAGCTGTAAAGTGCTGACGCGGAGGTCAGCGAGCGTTTACACACATGTGGCTTTACTTTCACAACTCCATCTTGCTGTTTCTCCTGTTCTCCTTCATCTGCTCCTTGTTTTTTTTCCCTTACCTTATCTTCCTCTTTCCCGACAACAGCCCCCCCAACCCCCCTCTTTCTTTATTTTTTCTTTTCTCAGCATGAAGGTTCATGGGTAGGTGTGCGTAGGGTTTCTCCTCCAACAGGTTGCATGTTGAACTGTAGGGCATCGTCATGGGATTTAGATGGAGGGCACTAAAATGACCTTAAGTGTGAAATAGCCGACTGTTTTAAATTTTTATTTATGTCATTTGTACATATAATTTCAAACCCTTAAAACTGGCAATATCTATGAACGTATGGTATTGTTATTAAGAGGGCAGCGTTAATATAATATAGCCAAATGACAGGTGTTTGCACTCAGATTAATGTAATTGAAAATATGTCAGAGGCACTGATGAGGCAGACTACAAAGCACCAATGCTAGAAACCAATTCTTAAACTCACAGATAACCAATGACGGCCAGAAAGGATTGGTGTGGTGTCGTTGTTACTGTTAGTACGAGTTAAAAGCCTGGCAGCCGCATGATGCAGCAGCGTTGAATTTAGAGACTGGACACCAAAACCTATTTCTTGAAGTTGATGGAGGATGTTCCTCTTGGGTTTGCCAAACAACCCGACACTGACGATTAATGGTAGCCTGTTTTGGCAGGATTTACTGTTTTCATCGCCTGAAAATGTTGAGCATCTGTTGCATAAAAAATGGACATTGTGCAGGTCCAACATGGAAAACAGCTTTAAAGCTCCAAAGAGAGGAAAACATTTGTAAAAGTAACCTGTACTTAACAGAACAGTGGTCAGTAAGACATATTCTGAGACTTAGACTTACACTCGAGTAGCTGACCAGATTAGCATCTGTTATTGCTTCTTTTTTTTATCTGTATATAGCAGAAAGGTGTTATAATAAAGGTGAGAAATAAAGAGAGTCACATGAATGTACGGACACGTCCAAGAGTCTACAGAAGTGATACTCAAGTTACCCCCATAGTCCAAATCTGGCCTGTGATAGGGTGCCATAAATAGATTTTCACTGGGATTTTTTGTACTTTTAATGTAAATAAGTTCACAGAGTGCATAGAAAAGCATAAAATAGAGGTTGTTTATCAAAAAAGTGCCATGTGAGGATCCAAGCCAAGCCGTGAAAGTCGTCAAATCCTAGAAATGCCCCTGTGTACTCCTGACCCGTGTGAGGCTGCTGCGACTGGTACGTGGCCTCCTGGTATTTTGTGAAGCTGTAAGATATAGTGATGCTATGAGGTAAATGCTAACATGCTCAGAATGATAATGCTAAGTGCTGACATTAAGAAGGTATGATGTTTACGATGTTCACCATGTTAGTTTAGCTGTTATCAGGCTAACATCTAACAAAAGTAAACACAGCTTAGGCGGATGTGATGTTGGCAGTTTTGCAAGAATTTGGTCCAGATATTATGTGAATAAATGACCCAATGATCATCAAGGTCATTAAGATTGATCCTCCTGGGACCATGAGTGTGTGTACTTAATGTCATTGCAGCTCATATGGCAGTTGTTGAGGTATTTCAGTCTGCACTGACGATGTCACTAGCATGGCAGGGGTTCAACGTGATCTCTGATAATGTAGAGGAGCTGCACAGACATGCCATGCACCCGTGTTTCTTCCTCAGTTGTGAACGTCCTGATTTCAGAAGCCGCTCAGTTTCGTCTTGACTGTTTCGAGGGAGCCCAGAAATTCCACAGGGCCAGATCCACCATGTGGTTCTGCTCGGCTTCAGGAAACACTGGCCGTGGACTGTAGTATGAGAGCAGGCGGCTCTCCGCTCTTGTTTTGACGGAGGCAGCGAGGCCACAGTTCCCTTCATCTGCTTCTCACATTCCACTTTCAAGCAGAGAAAACCTCTCACACCATCTCACTTCCAGTCTTCAGCTCCAGTTTTCACCACTGATATTAGTTATCTGTGTGTGCTCTTGTGCACGTGTGTGTGTGTGAGGGTACTGCAAATCTGGAATGCTCCTGCCTTAAATTTCATACTGGTATGTTTTTATACACATCAGACAACAGCTTAAAACATAATATCCTGATGCCTTTTGCTGCTTTTTCTACCATCATATTTTATTCTGTAAATGACAATAACACTGAAATACTGATTTTGTGGCAGATGCATTTTTTCGAGCCTCCAGCAGCGTTGACGAGGAAACTACAAATGTTAACCTACAAGCTTAAAGTTGCATGCTTCTGGTTGCAACTTTGCCTAAAGCACAACGTGTGTGTATTTCTCTCCTTTCTCCATCAGCACTTTCAGACCATGCTGAAGACCAAGCTAAATGTGCTGACGCTGAGGAAGGAGCCGTTGCCCACGGTGATCTTTCACGAGCCCGAGGCCATTGAGCTCTGCTCCACCACACCGCTCACAAAGGGCAGGACCCATGCTGGATACAAGGTAGGTTCACATGAACCTGATAATCCTTAAATCCAGCTCTGTTCCTGAACAGTAAATCTATAATAGCATTAATAGAAGCATAATCCAACTGTTTTTCCTTTTCTCTTTGGCCGCACACGTTTAATTCATCAACACACGAGAGTGAAGTTTTTGTGTCTGAATCACATCCTTTTAATAATTAATATTGAATGTGTGTGTGGGCACATGCATATGAGTACGTGCATGTGTTTTGGCATGGGTGTGTTTGTTTTCCTCCTCTCCCTGGCTCTGCTAAGTGTCAGATGTAGAGTTTGATCCAATGAGCTGTTTGACTATTCTCTATTCTCTGTCCTCGAAACAGAAAACAAACACAGCAACAGATTAAAATAGCAGCCACGCTCTGTTATTACACATAACACTTCCAATCCTAAGCAACTGAGTGCGTCTTTGTGTAGTCGCCTGCCTTGCGCCACAGCATTGTAAGCATAACAAATAAACCCGAAATGATTGTGGGCACATGTGAGACAACTTCAAGTGGCTGTGTGGGTTTTGTTTTGCACGTTAAATGTTGTTTTTGGTCACTTATGACGCACCATTAACAAGCATGTCGGAAAAGGAGCTGAAGCTTTTCCAAATAAACATCTCATATCTGGCAGTTGCCTTAAAATTTTAGTAAAAAAATTTTTTATTGAAATTATTGCCAAGAAACACACACATGGAACACACAGTCCCCATGCTTGTTGATTTTTGTCTGTGTTTGTTGGACCACCACACAGAAGAGCACACACACAGACACACTATCATGTAAAAGCAGTCACTTAGTATGACCTAGGCCTGTCATGATAATTAGACTTTAACTTATCATATAAATAGACACAACCTCAAACATTTTGCTGACCTCGTTGCTGCCTGTTGTGTTTACATACGTGTTTGTTTACATAAGAATGTCACGAACATTTGTCTACTTACACGAGTCCAAAGAAAAATAAGGCAACAGTGCAAAGATGACGCAGTGCAGCTTACTGGTAGCCTGCAGCTGCACTTTTGGATTGAAAGACATACAGCCCTGATAGTTATTAGCTTGCCAACCCCTTGCAACAAGCCAAAAAAAATCATCATTAGTAGCTTTACCCACCAACAACTTCATCCTTGACACAAAAAATTCACCAGCAAACCACCATGTTCCCAGGCCGTCCATTGCCGGGAGCCAACTACAACACACTGGTCAGATAACTGGTAACTAGCTTCACTAATCTTGTCTATTAGTCACAAGAGGCATCACTTGGTTTTGTTTTGGGGGACCAGACTTTGTATTCAAGGAGCAGTGTGTAAGGTTTAGAGGGATTTAGCAGCATCTAGTGGTGAGGATTACAGATTGCGACCAGCTGAAACTTCTCCCAGTTAGAATTCCTTTGTTGTTCTTTGTTAGGAGGTTTTTACCGGGAACCAAATTATCCACAGAGGTCTCTTCCTCTCCAACACAAACAGACCAGGTGATTTAAACCAGTAAAAACACAGAATTAAGTAGATTCACGTCCAAAAATCCCCCTAAATCCTTCACACTGGACCTTTAAGTCTCTGACAAATTTTGTGCTACTCCTACAAAGTACTATACTTTTATTTATACTTTTCTTGAATATATTGACTGCATTTAAATTAGTAAAAAAAAATGTTGAATGTTTATTTCATACTCCAATTCCAAAGTCTGCATATTCTTAGGAGTGAAAAGACAAAATATTTTGTCCACCAAAAGTAGTTACCATGACAGGCCTATGTATTTATGCATATACTTCATGAAATAGACATTCTCAAGGAAGCTAAGCAGCCAAAAGTGCTGAATCCTCATCAGCACTTCCCAAAAGCTCCTGAAGTCCAAATGAGAACATGAAGTGAAAGTCAGTAAGACAGCCTTTACTGGCAGAGCAGAGAAGTTCGGTCTGGCTGGGAGACATGGGAACACACAGGTTCATTGTCTTAAAGTCACGCTAAGCCCACACTAAGTTTTGTTGTAGTAGTCGTAAGTCCTGAATAACAATGTGATTTATGAAATAGGAACTAATGCTGTGGCTTTAAAAAATTAATCCAGTGAGTAAGAAACAGTACACAGAGCACGTTGTCTGTGGTGAGAGCTGACAGATGACAGCTTTCTCTCAAATAAAAACCTTCCTGATGATGTGACATTGTTAAGCTGATGCATTGTTTACTACAAAGCTTTGCACCTGTTACACTGCTCCTCTTGCTCATCCCCATGGCTCTTAACGACAGCGTTTATCCTGCCAGACACAATAAAATCAAGCAAGATTTTCTTATCCTGAACATGCTGCAGTGAAATTGTTTTTCTACTTTCAGAGCTTCTCCGACTCAAACCAGACAAACAGACCAGTTAGATAACACTCTTTACTGATGGAAACTGCATCATGTCTTTAAAAAAAGCTTTCCAGAAAATGAGCATGTTGTGTCACAATTCTAAAATTTTCTGACATTCCCTGAACGCACTGTTGCAACTGATGAGCAGCTCCACTCAGTGTCCTGACTGGAAATAAAGCCAACGCACTTCCTCTTTACAGAACTTCTCCATAAAACAAATAACATGGCTATGTGACAATTTGCACCTCGACCAGAAAGGTTATTAGTTGGCAAGATTTCATTGGTTCCTTAGTCGCACACAAAAAAAAACAAAAATTAAGAGCTGTGCCTTGTCAAAATAAATCAAAACATATATGACTGAACCATGTGGGACTTTAATTTGAAATGACAGACACAGAGCTTTACATCTGTCCCACGGACGATAGGCCTACACAGATGCAACCTCCTACAGCACAGAAAAGCCACAAGAGTAGCGCCCACTGTCCGACCTTGCGTTGTCCAGGCAGTTAAAGACGCAGCGTGTGTGCGGCCCCTAATTTCCAGGGCTGGTACCTGTGGTTATTCCACAGGCTAGTTAATAACATGTCGGGCAGGAAATCCAAAGTGTGGGATCATTTTGAGAAGGTGAAGGACGAACCCAAGGTGATATGTAAACTCATCTTCATTGGTCGACTACAAACATGACATATCATCTGAAACATGGAAGTAGCTACATGCCCATTAGCCACTTAGCACAATCATTACTGCTTTGCCCACAGCGTCATTAACAGGCGGCTCGCTCAGTGTGTGACGTGCACTTGTAGATAAAATATAGGCCTATATTAATGAAGGTTCATTAGTACGGTTTTGTATTTCTCTGTAATGTAGCACAGTTTCTGTGTTCTTGAAGTGAAACCATTGTGTTGCCCTGCCCAAAATATATAATTTCATAATTACATTAACATCATAAACATGCGAACAACTAGTCGACTAATGGCCCCAAATGACGAATAATAGCCAACTAGGAAAATTCTTAGTCGGGTGGCAGCTCTAGTTTTTAAAGGACCAGTGAAATGGCAATTAAAGCGTCTTTAGTTTGAAGATGCTCCACCTACACTTCTCTCACTGGTATTGTTACATGGGAGAAATGAAGTGCTTAGACCTTAACACGATTTTCTAAATAATATCTAAACATACACATCCTGGATACTGCTATGTTGCCTACTACAACCCATGAGATAAGGGACGTATGGAGAGTGATTACCCGTCATGCGTTGGAAAATGTTACAATTTTGAGATGGCATCCCAGCTAACCAGCTGTTTATCCAAAGTAAACAGTGCAATGATGCACAGTTTTTCAGTGGCACTCAAGGTAGCAGCGACACGCACACACACACACACACACACACACACAGAGCAGCCTCTTGTGGCAATCACTGCCATGATAGAAGATAAATATTGATATATTGCCTAGGTGCATGCTGCACTGAGCTGGACCTGGACTCCATCTCTGTCTGGTGTGAATCCCAGCATCCGCTCGCTGCCTGCTCCTCTCCTCCACTCGCCACTCTTTCCAGCATTACCGAGAATGCCAAAGCCATGTTGCCATGGATACCACTACGACTATTCAGCAGAATACCAGCCGCACAAAAAATTCATTTCCCTCATCTGTTTGCAGCCTCCTTGTATGCGAGTCTGTCGGCCTCGCCGCCTGCATCTGTTGGCTTGTGTAACTTCCTGTCTGAGTCACTACCTGCCTGTCTGCATATCTGTCTGCCCACCTGCCTCAGCACCTCTGCCTCTACTGTTAGACCTCAAAGAGACAATATTTTCCTTTCAAGGGAGAAAACTGAGGAAACAAACGTCTTTTTGCGCTGCTTCCTTCTTGAATTTCATAACATGATACCGCTTATTATGCTCATGCAATGTGTAATATTCCTTCTCTTTCATTTCTCACCCCGCTCTCCTTCACGCCGTTCTCTCCCAGCAATCAGTTGTGATCCCAGTTTGCAGGCAGGCAGGAAGGCTGGCTGAGGGCTGCTGTCCCTCTGCCAAAGCTAACAGCTAGCAAGGATGAAAGGCCACCTCTCATTGCCCTGCCTGGCCTGCTGCTGTCAAAGCAGTCCACTTCACATCCATTGAGAAAATGTGTTCAATGCACTTTACGGCCGTCCCAGCTTCGCAGTTATACTTAATGACAAATGATGAAATTACTTTGGAGTCTACTCAAAATACATCTCAGCTCCTTATTTGTGATTTCATTGTGTTTGAATTAAATCTACTTTTCAAGAGTAAAAAAAAAGTACATAACCTTTCATTTATGCTTTCCCTCTTTACGTCTCTCACAAAAGAATATGCGGTTCATTTTGACTCAACCTATTGTGCCTTTTCCTTATTTTCTGTTATAAATATGATGTTTCAATGTCGGATATTAATATTAACTTAAGTTTTAGAGGCTAGAGTTTCAGATAATGAGGTTAACGTGTGTAAAAGTAATCCCTGGGAGCAAAAACCTCAGACGTCAGGACGTTCGGAATACTGTGTTTCCACACTTTCAAGACGAGCTGATGTCAGCCCATGATGGTCATCTGCTCTTGACACACTACTAAAACTGTGAATTACAATACGTACACTGCCACATGATTTGATCGACTGATTTTTCTTATTTTGTGTCATGCACGCTTACATGTCTCAAACCCTCATGGGTTTACAAGACACCATTACAGTGACGTTGCAGTATCAATCCAAAGTACGTGCTATTTTACAGCTCAGTCCAGAAACATAATACCCTGCCTTCTTTCCCTGGCCTGGCAAACAAATTCAACCACAAAAAAAGTTCCCTTTCTGAAACAAAATTCAGTTTTTCATGATCATCCAGCCAAAAGAAACCAACAATGGATAGAGGTAATTTTACTGAAAAGTACATTCCTTATGTCTTCACATACAGGACAGTAAAACAAGATGGGAACCTTGTTCTTGACTTAAATTGCACAATTAACAAATTCTGTCCACCTCTGAGGTGGCGTTAAACCTTCCAGTCTCTGAGGCAGTTGTGCAGCTGTGCACACAGGGATCTTTGTCTTTTGTTTAGATTATACTTCACACAAGGTTTCACACTGTAGCTGTTTTTAATGAGACAATTCGTTTGTAGTTTTGGTTAATACCGTATGTCAACAGACCATGTAGCTACATGCTAACATCGTGGAAACCAGTAATCGTAGTCGTCCATGTCGTTACTTTCTTCCTGATTTCGGATCATATTCCAGCTGGAACATGTTCAGCTGTAAAGATTTTGCATAATAAGCTTTGACGGTGATTTTTCAAGGTACAAAGTACGGCTATATAAATGTGTTATCATGGATGTGGAATGGAAATTCCTATAGCCAAAATGCTGCTAAAAGATCAGGTTTGTGTTGAAGTCGTTCAGAGTAGAATCAATTAGCTGACCAACGGAAAATTAAGCAGCAAATATTCAGATTATTTATTCATTTTTGAAGCAACAATACCAAACATTCCCTCGTTGCAGCTTCCTTATTATGAAGATGTGCTGCCTTTATTTGTATTTCTTTACATGAAAAGATTGATACCGCTCTCATATCCAGGAAATATAAGGCTACAGCTAGCAGTCAGTTTGCTTACTTTAACACAAGAACTTTTTCTTGAACTGTCACTGTAAGGGTATAAAAAGCTGAATGAGGTCTTGATATCAGCCCTTACAAATGTCATCAGTTGCCTTTAATTGATCCAGTGCTTCTAAACTTAAATTTTCTTTACTGGATGTTAAAACTGTTTTGGCATTGAATCATCACACAGAGTAGAAAAAGGTAGAAAGAAACAATGTTCTCTTGAGATTTGCCTTTGAGATGTGATTGACAGTCATTAGGCTAATTGGTGTTGACAGAACATGACTAATAGGCCTCTGTTATAGAAGATGTCACAGTAGGAAAAGTGTAAGTGTAAATGATGAAGTCGGTGAGTTCCATTTAGCTTCCTCAGTTTCAGGGTCTTGGTATATACATGTCGGTTAACAGCACTGGGTCGTCTTCTTCTGCCAGGCGTAATTTCACTTCTATATGTTTAAACTACACCAATGAGAGTGTTTGATTCTCCCAGACTGACGTCATTCACACCACCATGTCTTTATCTAATCTGTCAGGCAGAGAGGCTTTTTGTCTCCCTGTGCTTGGTATTCTGATGTCAGTCAGTGAGCTGGACGTACCGTCACTTCTCCTCCAGTGAACAGAGAACAGAACGCACAGTGACGACATTTAGATGATGATTAGCAGGCAGGGTGAGATGACCGGTGCTCCCAGTCCCCTGCTGAATGTGTGTATGTCTGTGTTTTTGTCTAATAGAGCCTTTGTATCAGTGTTTTTCCTTCTATGTGTGTGTGTTTATAGATTAAGACAGGACAGAGGTGTTGAAATGCTAGTTATGGATGTCAGCTTGCTCCATCATCTGTGATAAAACATTCATTTTTGGGAGCTTTCAGACCTAGAGTTGTCTTGCTGTGGTCCAAATCAGGGACTAATTTTGTTACAAAGTTGTATAATTGCCTAGAGTTAGTGCATGTTATCACAGCAGCATTTACAAGCGGACCAGATAAAATGCCTTGCACGAGAAAGCTGCTCTTGATTGGTCAGAATTTCCATGTGGAAAAAAATCCAGGAAGTAAACCAAACATTAGATCCGGCACTTCCTAATGTCACAATGGAGGGACAACTACATGGGTTGATTTTATTTTATGTTATTCTATCTGCAGTCAAGCTGTAACGTAGGCACCAGATTTAGTCAAGGAAGAATATGTGGAATTAAAAAGAAAATATCTCTGGTTCTACAGAAACAAATAGAGATGTACCGATACCACTTTTTCCCTCCCGATACCAATTCTGATCCCTGAACCTTAGGTATCTGCCAATACCGAGTACCGGTCTGATACCAGCGTGTAAAATAAAAATGGATGGGATATGAATTGTTTTATGTCTCAACTCCTGAAACTCTATGTTAAATATTAATTACATTACATAATAGTAGAATGAATGCCATGAAACTTTTTTTTATTATCATTATTATTATTATCCAGTGTTGACACAGATCAAGACACAGGTTAAAGCGCAGCCACACAATTTGGTAAAAAAGACATTTTAAAGGCTAGAATGTAGGGCTTGTATTAACAAATACAAAAATTTTCACCAGATGACTTAAAGTAAGACAATTAAAAAATAATGGCGCACCACAACTGCAGAAGCTACCAGCTTCATTTGAAACAGACTATATTATAAAAGGGCCGTTATTTATTATTCCCTCTGTGTTTTTATATTTTTACTTTATATCCACTCCCGTTGCCTTGATAAAGTTAATACATCGCGCCGTCATTTCAACTTGTTTCAAATTAAAAGCCCCTTATAACCTCGACTGAGAGAATCCCTCTGTTTTCTAAATAGGCTTTTATTGTGAAACACTTGTAGGAACTTGGGTGTGGAGGATACAGTAGCTTGTATGTTTGCATACGGTACTTCAAATGGAGCTCCTGCCGTCTGCTGGCGCTTTTTACGTTACTACAACAACATTTTGGCTGGGACATGAACAGACACAGTGACTGAATAAAAATAGGACAAGAATAACCCGATGACATCACACACGTCGTGAAAGACGACCGGGGATAATTGGTGAGTACCATCGTGTAGTGTGTCATGTTTGTCGGCCAAGTCACAGCACGATTTTATGACTTAACAGTCGTGTAATGTGACATAGTAACTTTCAGAACAGGCTGAAAAGTTGTGTAGTGTGTACCACAGGCCGGACTCTGGCTTTTTTTTTAACCTGCCAATTAGAGAGGTGTGTGTTTGTGTTTAAACACTTTAAACGGCAACACTTGAACGCAGCAGCCGCTGTGCCCCTCCCTCTCCGCTGCACGTCACTCATCATATTTTACTGATCCCATTCGCCGTCCAGCCGCCTACAGTTGTTGCGATATCAGGTCAACTGCAGCGCTGCAGTTGCATTGCGCACAGTCAATTCAAAAAACAAAATAATCAATTAAACAACCCTAAAGTTATATGCAGTTATAGACCTCCGACCTTATCTAAACACTTTTATTTCCTTTCAATCTTAAGATTATATAGAAAAGTGTTTGAAGCATTTTTGGGGTTGTTTAATTGATTATTTTGTTTTTTGAAGTGACTGTGCGCGATGCAACTGCAACTGTGCGCGATGCAACTGCAACAGTGTGCGGCAACAGTTGACAATTCTCACTGAATAGGAGAATACAGTCATTAAGTTAAATAAATTCATATTTAACTTTATCCTTTCAATCAAAATATAATGAATATAGCTTAATACCACGCTAGGAACCCCAATTAAACTATTTTAATGTCTGCAACATTAACAGCCTACCTGTTGTTATGGGAGGTTTAAAAAGAAAAAAAAAAGTC
Source organism: Epinephelus lanceolatus (assembly GCF_041903045.1). Taxonomy (NCBI): domain Eukaryota; kingdom Metazoa; phylum Chordata; class Actinopteri; order Perciformes; family Serranidae; genus Epinephelus; species Epinephelus lanceolatus. Next base: position 33,809,326 of record NC_135737.1, read on the forward strand.
TGGCTTTTTTTCGGGTTCGGGCATGAGAATTCTGAAAACCTGTTGGGCTGGGCCGGGCTGGGGCTCCACCCCCTCGGGCCAGGGCTGGGCCCGGGCCCGGATAATAGGCCCGTGCAGGGCACTAGTACCAGGCATAAATTCTCCTTCACCGTTTCACCCTCCTCATTTTCAGTATGTGACTGCAGCGTGTGCATGAGAGGGGGAGGGGCTGCTGCATGCTCAGAGAGGTGAGCGACAGAGAGAGAGAGGCAAGCGGAGCGTAGCTTCAGAGCTGCTTTTCTGAAGCGAAACAAAAGTGTACGTGTTCTAAAAAAAGAGAAAACATTGCATGTCCTGCAATGTGACTATTGCACGTGCGCACATCGCGATGGTGATGTTCAAACGATAGCATGCGTGGTATTGGATTGGTCATAGGCTGTACTCGCCGATGCCGCATTTTAGGCAGTATCTGAGGCATTTCCGATACTGATATCGGTATCGGTACAACTCTAGAAATCTTGACTCTTATTATTAATGAGGTTCTGCTATAGAAGTGCAATGCCAAATCAGTGGAATACACTCTTTCAAAATACCCAATAAAAACTGTAATTTGTTTTCACACCTCACAGCTGATACACCAGATGTTGCAAATTAGGGCAGCAGCTTGTTTCTGTTTAAAGGTGGGATTTACTTTTGACCACAGTTAATGTGAATGATGATACAAAGATACAAGATACAGTGTCTGTCTCTTGTTGATGCTGTGTTACCGTAAGCGGAATTTAACGTATTAAAATGTGTTTGTTTGAATGGAAACTGGAGGGGAAAGGTGTTGAGAGGCAGTTTGGACTCTGGTTCAGGTTAACTAGTGTGTTGTCTTTGCTGGCACTGTTACTCATCAGTGGAGGAGCCAGACTGGGCAGCAGTTCAGGGCTTCCCTCAGACCCATGCTGTTCGACTCTTCCCAAATAAAAGACAGTACTTTCTGGACAGTGAGACCAAATGCTGTCTCATCTCTGTCTTTGTCTCTGTCTCACTTGCACTGTTGTACTTGCCATCTCTATAGTAGAATCAACAGTTTTAAAAAGTTTCTATTGGGCAAAGTAACTTTGACAGGGCTCCAGAGTACAACCATTTTCCTTACATGTACAGGTTTGAATCTGCCCAGGGCCACTAAAATGTTCAGTGTTTACACTGGTGTGTCTAGAATCACGATGGCCTGATAAACATATGACGTTTCGGCTACGCTATTTGTTTGTGTTTCAACCAAATAGCATGTGTTTGTAAAGAAAGAAGACGGTTTTTATGACCCTTTTTGCATTTGCATTGCAAATTTGTGTGGGTGAGACCAAATTTTGTGGCCAGGAATTGAGGAAGAAACTCCACCAGTGGACACCAGTGTCACTAGAGTGGAAAGTGAAGACAAATTTTATTACCATCATCAGGGTATGGAGAATCTTACCATATGTAAAGGGCTGGGAATGTGAAAGCCTCTTTCATAAACACTAAGGTGCTCCTGTCTTGACTTACACTGAAACACTCAGACTCTGTTTTGTACTTACACACACACACAGACAGACACACACACACACACACACACACACACACACAGCATCGTCTTCTCACCGTGCAACACAAACAGGCAAATACAAACAGCATCTTAAAAAAAAAAAAAAAACCCTCATCCATCTTTGCATGCCGTGGCAAGCGCAGCCAGCTGCACTGTGCTGATTCAATAAGTTTAAAGGAATGTTAACAACCTCCTCAGGAATGCTGCATTCCCAAGCAGTGGATTCCCAGTCATGTTGGGGGATCCAGACTCAGGGGCCTACTGAGGGAGAACGCCAGGATAACCACTGTCTGTAACAGTGTGACGGTTGTCTTTTATCTATAGAACATGCTGTATCATTTTTACATTGGGCTCAGTAACTGTCCTTATCCCTGTGTCATGGTACTGACTAGATGATGCTCGATTTTGGGGGCCAAGACTATACAGGCTGTTAAAATCCAATAATGACAATTTGGTGGACTTTCTTTTTTATGTTAACACACAGCACACACGCAGTTATTTTCATTGATAAAACCCCATTAAATTATGACTTGTTGGTGAGCTTTAGGACTCATTTATGCTCAACGACAGATTGGTATAGCCTCGAGCCTCATGTTTGTGCTCTGCGTTCATATCGTCCATATTTTTGCACATTTCCTGAAAGCTTACAGATAAAACAGAGCAGTACCACTGGAAACTGGGGTAGTGTAGTTCAGACCAAAAATTCACAATGAGACGTAACGGTTAAACATCGCAGAGAAAACTTTGCAGCGGTGTGAACTGGCTGTCTGAGCTCGACCTAAACCGGCTGATGGTGTCACCTGCAACTCAGCTGGTCAAATTGCTGGCAGGTGGTTTTAGAACGTGAAGCACGTCACCCCCTTTCGAGCCTGAAAAGCTTGAAATCAGTAGGGATGTCCTGATCCAGCTTTTTCACTTCCGATCCGATACCGATATTACAGCCTTGAGTTTTGGCCGATACCGATCCGATCCAAGTTGGTATGAGAAACTGACCTGTTTATTGTTAACAGGGTTAAATAAACAAACTTTAAACTTGAACATTAACATTAAATAAATAATATAGCTGGTTTGCTTTGGCTGCTTTGGCCCCCTAATAAATAGAAAATGAATCAACACAAGAAATCTTTAAGATGTCTAACATTGAAATTAAAATATCAGCAAGACTCCACACACTTGTGCTTTGGCCCCCTATAAATAAAAAATAGATTAACACCACAAGACATTGTTGACATTTAACAAACAATGCAGCCTTTCCTTTTCAGTTATTTTAGTAGTGTTTTTGTAGTCCATCCATGGCTCCAATTTCACTAATTGTGCCCAAAACAATGCCATCAGTGCTCTTTACTTAAACAGCAAGAGTGTAAACCAAATAAAAATATCACTCTCAAAAAACCAGAGCAGAAAACAAATAGTCAGTTAACTAAATTGACCGCTACTCTTCCTACCCTCTGCGTATCTGCCGTCTGCATGCTGGCCTGGTGGATTGATAGTAAGAGCTGGAGCGGATCACTGGAATGGACTGCTTGAATCGCGGCGCGCTGGGCTGGCCAGAAAACCTGGCACGGACTCTGTGAAAAACTGGATCGGAGTTCATGGATCAGCATTTTTCCATGCAGTCCAATCCGATGCCGATGCACGTTTTTTGCTAATATCGGTGGACGATATAGATCCGAATATCGGATCGGGACATCCCTAGAAATCAGAACAAAAGTACAGAGAGTTGTTGCATAGCGATGATACACCATCTTATCTAGTTGCATTGGCGTGAACTGGCAGGTTTTTAGAACGTTGCAGAAGGGCACATTGCCTGTTTCAACTCAACTCGTCACAAATGTTTGTTCTGAACTGGGCTTTAAGACGCAACAAAGACAGAGCAGAGTGAATCAGTAATGTATTGAAAAAAATTCCTTGTCCTCTCGTTGCAAGTATTCAATGGCCTCACAAAACACAGCAGTCTACAACATTGCTTCTTTAAAAGGAACATCCACTTTCGATATGTTTGTTGACAGAAACTTTTGAATCTGCCCTCTAATGCCATTCAGTGGCTATAACTACGCCAACACAAAGGTTGCATAAATGAACCCAACGTTAGATACGGAGACAAAGACGCACTGAGTCTCCTGTCTGTACTCTGTGTTCATTTTGTCTTTATTTGTGCACGTTTTCTGAAAGCTTACAGAAAGGAGCACTACTACCAAAGATGTAAAGGGACTATAAAAGAGCCCTCAGAGGTGCTGGTAGGTCGATGTTGTTCTCTTTGAACAGAGGCAGGCTGTTTACTCCTGTTTCCAGTCTTTGTGCTAAGCTAAGCTAACAGGCTGCTGGCTATAGCTTCATATTTACTGTACTGACATTAGAGTGTTTTCAGTCTTCTCATCTAATGCTCAGCAAGACGGTGAATGAGCATAATTCCTAAAATTGTTGTCTATTTCTCTAAAATAAGCCCTCATAATTGAGTGAATATGCTAAAATGTCCATCATCATCATAAACTTGCCTTAGGTCACTGGGCTGTTGATATTTTCTTTTCTTTTCTAATTATCTGACTTTTTGGAAGTAACAGGCGTCCCTTGGGACACTGATAATATCAGGTATGTGTCTTACTTTTGGCAAACAACATAAGATCACCACTGCCAGATACAAGTCCAGTAAGTTTCCAAATAGCCAGCCATTGAGGCCTGAACAAAAACAACTGTATTTTCACACTGACATCTCATCTCGTGCCATTTGGAAAAGAACACAAACTTTTACTGGTTGGAACAAAATGCGACCATGGGGGGGCAAAAAGGAAAACAGACACAGACTGAGAGATAGAGTGTTTGTTTTGTCTGCACTACCACTGTGTCCTTGGACCAGCGTCTGGGAAAGGGCCTAACTCTGAAAACGACAAGTTGCAGAAGTGTAGGTTCACATCACAGTCTGTTCCCAGACCTGATCCAACAGGACCAAACTGCTCTCAACAACTGCCTCCTTGTTCTGCCCTCAGTCCCTCTTCCTGTCATCTCAGCCCCTTTCTTCTTCTCTCCCCACATTCCCAAAGCCTCTCCGTAGGGACAGGTATCTCCTCATTGATTCCTCCAAGTCTCTCTTCCTCCTTCTCCTTTTCCCATTCCTCCTTCTCTTTTCTTCTCATCCCCTCTGGTCCTTTCTCTGCTGATAGCTGAACCAGCTGTGACTCCAGCAGTAACAGCTGCCCAGGCTCTGCACCTCTCATACACACATGCATGCCTGTGTGCTTACACACAGATACAGACTCATACCGACACAGACAGACACACGGACAGTGTGTGCTGTGTGCGAGTGGACCAGGATGTTCCTGTCTCTCTTCCCACCGGCTCGCTCGCTGGGCTGCGGATGTTTTCTCTGTCTCCCTCTGTGTATCCCTCACTATTATTTATTTATTTCACTTTTCTATCAGTTTTGCTCTCCATCTGTTTACAACAATAAGTTTCTCTCTCTGTCTCTCCCTCCCTGCACGGCCGTCTGTTTCTCATTTGTCATGCCATAATTGTGGTTTTTCAGGCATTGTTGGTTTTTCATCCAGTGATTCATCCAAAAATGTTAAATATTAAAATCGGTTTGCCTCATTTATCATTAAAAACAGAAAGCATTGTTACTGGCATATGCTTAAAAACAATCAGAGTGACTGTGCTGGCATGCGCTTGCTACAGTACTAATGAGTCATAGTTGTGGAGTCACGTTTACAGTGTTGTAAACGTGAGGGGAAAGAACTAAATAAGCCAATATGCACAACACGTATACTATACATGTGTCTTAGCATAGATGGACCAAGACTTTGTGAACCAGGAACAGTGACGCACAAACTTTTTAGCTTGTGGTCCCTTAAAATTATGCAATTTTGTCACCCCCAAGAGCGAGTTATGTTTTATGAGTTCAGTCAGAGAGTGATGTTTTTCCTCTTTGGATTGATTCATCTGAAGAATTTTTGAAGGTCAAGTCAAAAATCGCAAAAAAAAAAGAAGTTAGATGTATGTCTCTGTGTATGTGTTTGTATTAGGGGGGAGTGAGCTAATCTGCTAGCATGTTGTGCAAGCTGTTATTACAAGGTTAAATTATGTTGGCAAGACTTGTGTGGTTTCAAGGTATTACAGTATATCAGGGTATTTACAAATACTGACAGTATGATTTTCAGTCATGTCAAAAATACAGATGCTTCTGTTTCTCATAAAGACATACGGAGATGCTGTATTGAAGTGATGTAGTGCACAGTACGTGCCACCAGAGGTCAGTCTCTATTAGTAGAACATGCAGCTGAGCCCGAGAAAGATGGCGACTGGTGGTGAGGATAACGTTACAGGTAGGGCTGCCACGATTAGTCGACTAATCGATGACTAATCGACTATTAAAATAATCGGTGACTATTTTAGTAGTCGACTAATCTGTTTGAGTCATTTTTCCATAGAAAAGTACTATAAAAGTACCCCAAAATACTCTTATTGCAGCTTCTTACGTTGAAATATTGGCAGTTTTACACACTCTCCCATGACAGTGAACTAAAACCCTTCGGCGTGAGTATGAAACAAGACATTAGATGACGTAATTTTGGGGTTTGGGCGAGACAGGCCAACATTTTTCAACATTTTAACACATTTTTCGATGAAATGATTAGTCGACTAATCGAAGAAATAATCGACAGATTAGTCGACAATGAAAATAATCGTTAGTGGCAGCCCTAGTTACAGGACTAGTAAAAAGCCAGCCAGCAGTGGCAGAGAGGGACAGCAGGGAAAGACAGCACATTTTCACATCAGCCTCTGTGAATTAAGTATTTATCTCGACCAAACCAGAGTTGGTGATTGTTGGAACAGCATTAGCGAGATGAATGAAGTGTGTTTTACAGTGAGGAAACAAGGCAAAGAAGTACGAAAGAGAGAACCTTATATCAAGAAGGCGTGCAGTTGTATTTTTCTGGTTAATAAGGAAAAAAGGAACGAGAGTACTTTTTGGTGGCACAGTGGTGCAGTCGTCAGCATTGTCACACAGCAAGAGGGTTACTGGTTTGAGCCCCTCTGTGCGGCGTTTGCATGTTCTCCTAGTGTGAGTGTGGGTTATCTCTGGGTACTCCGGCTTCCTGCCACAGTCTGGAGACATGCAGGTTAATTGGTGACTCTAAATTGGCTGTAGGTGTGAATGTGAGTGTGAATGGTTGTCTCTTTGTGTTAGACCTATGATAGTCTGTCCAGGATGTACCCTGGCTCTTGCCCAGTGTCAGCTGGGATAGGCTCCAACCCCCCGCTACCGCGACCCCTAACAGGACAAGCGGTTACGGAAAAAGCTTTGACATTGTGGAACGCAGCGAACTGGCCACTCAAACACATCTTCCAGCTGAAACTCTGGTGTAGCGGGGCTACAATGACTTTTCGTCTGTACACAAATACTGTTGTATACCATATACCCCAGTGACATGTCCGTATGGTTTGAAGAAGGGTTGGAAATTAACTTTTTTTGTCCACCTGCCACTGTTGCTGGTGGATTCCAAAATCAAACAGCCACTCAATAGATCACCATTGTTTTTGGGCTGGTGAGTGAAGCAAATCTTGAAGCCACTTGCATATTTAACAACTTTTGGCTGGTTGCTGGTGCTAATTCCCAACTCTTGTATGAAGGTTTAAAGAAAGATTCTGGCCAAGCCTAAGACAGTCCACACTGGCTTTGGGTTTACTGATGTTGTTTAATACATATTTTATGTTGGAGTGGCTATATTGTCATATGGAAGTGTAATGCAATCCCTTGAGAAAAACATTCTCCATTTTCTAGTCTTAGACAGCTGCTGGCAGTAGCTTCATCCTTAGCAGACAGATATCTGAGTGGTGTCAAACTTCTCATTTAACACTCTGCTAGAAAGCAAAAAGCACATCTCCCAAACTGAACTTTTCTTACCCAACAAGTACAAAACCTAGTAAGGCTACCAAAAACTACACCTGCTGATGACTTGTAGGCCGTAGCTGTCCGTCTCCTAATATAGGAGAGCAAAGGAGAATAAAATAGGACAATATCCTCCATAAACCAAGAGTCAGTAATGGTGGCCACATGTCTTACCACACATGCAAATGTTTAACCATGCCCCTCCCCTCTCAGTCTCACACTCACAAACATTTGCACTCCATTTCTTAGTTTTTTTGTCTCTGTCCTGAGAAGCAGGTATACGTGCACAAGTAGTTTCCTGTCTGGAGCAGCATTCCAGTCAATAGTTTGAATTTCAAGTTCTCTCAGCCTGTCTGTCTGTCGTCTGTTTTTCTGTCAATGTTTGCTCCATTTCTCTTTGTAGCATTCCTTCCCTGCAGCCTCCAAGGCCGTCGTTTTATTTTTACATTATTTATTTATTTATTGTATTTTCGGTTTTGCGGTATAGAAATGTTAACAGTTAGCTGTAGAAGGGGATGTGAGGATAAAGTAGAGGTGAAAGGGGGGGGGCAGATGATGGGAGCGAAACGGGTGAAAGAAGGGGAGAGAGTGGTGGGGGGGGGACAACAGAGTTTCAAAAGTCGGAGGGGAAAGAAGAGAAACACATGGAAAGTTGAAACAAAGGGGAGGACTCTGTAGATCTCTGGAATGATTTAAGCCGCCTGCCTGACTTGCCAGCACTGAGACGACTGGTGAGCAGGCTGCCAGAGCAGAGAACAGCAGATGTGTTCTGGTCTGGGATGGATGGATTGATGTATCAATTTTTACACAGAGCTTGATGTTTTAGAAAGCTAGAGCTTCAGCGGTTTGCTTCACGCGCTGCACAAACACTGACTCATGCAGGCGTCTGTAGTTTGGCATGGAGTTCCTGACAGCAGCTCATTTCTGCATCGTCAGTGGGGCCAACCTGAATCACGACTCTTCTCCGTCTGCAGATTTTACGATCATTTGAGTCAGTGTGTCTCTTCATTGTTCCAATCATAACCCATGATTTGTACTTTTGGAATCCGTCCTGATGCGCTCACACACACATACACACACACACACACACACACACACACACACACTGTAGCTGTTAAAAGTCCCTTAATAACTTGTCTCAGGTCCACCTCTGCAGTTTAGTTTCCAGACTCACAGATTGCTCACAGGACAACTCGTGCTTCTGTTAGCGTTTGAATACTGCGGCTTTGAAGCCTCGTATTGAATTCAGGCATTCAGCTGGTGTCAGATGTTAGAAAAAAGATTGTGCTTTCATTTTCAATAGTATTGTCTACATCTCTTACTGGCTTCGTTGTGTATCGTTTCCCATAATGTTTCCCTACAAACCAAACAAGATTTAGACAATAGCTCGGGCTGTAATAATGATTTTTGGTATTAGTCTAACAGAGGGTTTGGTTTCATGTCTGAACTTAAGTTTTAAGAAAGGAAAGATTTTTTAGAAGGAAGTATCAAAGCAACTTCTCCACTTTAAGACGGATTTCTTTTTATGCGTCATGTCTGCTTGGCCATATTCCTGTTGTTGTCTGCCAGATTATTTGACTTTATACCTTTTTTTTTTTTTTTTTTTTTTTTTTTTTACAAAGTTTGTGGCTCAGCATGAGAGTTTTTATTATTTTTTGAGGTAGTTGCTTTACTGTTTCCATGTGTATTCCCTGCAAATTCAATATATCCCTACTTTACAAAATTGGCAAGTATTTGCTGTAATCAGCTAAAAGAAAAGGGAAACAAAATGTCTCAGTGAATTGCTCAGTTCACCCTCTGCCGTGCACGGACTACAAAACTAGAAAATCTAATTTGTTAAAGTGATTAGATCTTACTGAAAATTCCAAATCTGTCTGGTTTGTAGTCCACCTTCTCTGTTTTATAAACCCAGTCACTGTATTGTGTCTTTGTAAGTTGCTGGGGACAATCAAATAGCCTACACAATGTTTAGGACGCAGCTCCTGACATGCATTGTATAACATTTAACCATTTGCCTTCAGTTTCTTTGACTGTTTTTCTTCAATATTGTACATCTTTGAGTAACTGCTGTAAAGCTAGCGGACGATGGGCAGGGCTGTCTAGTCGATCACTGTCACTTACTAAGCTCAGTCTGACAGCTGCTGACAACATCTCATGTTTTCTGATCCATTAACTCCCTGACAGTCTGCATCCTCCCACAAAGGTCACTTAGGTCGTATTTAATGACAGTATAGTAATTTCTCATGGTATTAGTGGTTGCCAATTCCTCAGTGTGGACTTGTTTTAGCAATAGATGGCAGCAAGAACGCTAATGTCTGTGCAGTGGCCCTGAGAGCTCAATGCTCTGCAAATGAAGAAAACACATGCAAATCAGACAGAACACAAGCAAACCAAGAAACACTTTCACCAATTCACATGACACAGAAACATCGATTTGACATTACGTGCGGTGCATTTACAAAAGGAAGCTCACAACACAATCACTGATGGCATGATTCAGATACAATAATAAACAAAAGGCTAATGCTAGGTTGATAAGCAGATTTCGGCATTAAGATCTGAATCATGGGATAAACATGTACATTTTAGATCATTTTATAACACCACTGACAAATAGCTGACTAAAATAACTTCATAATTCACAAACAACATGGCAACAATAAGTACTGCATGTTCCAATTGTGTGCATCACTTTTCAGTGTCCCCTGGAAACAGTTTCTGTTGTGCTGTGAGCTCCTCGTAGCGCGTTTTCTAAAGGCTGCTCATGTGTCATCAAATTAATGTTTTTTTGAGTCGTCAGGTTGTTGACATTTTATTTGCTTGTGTTGTGTCAATTTGCATACGTACTTGTTGTATTTAAAAGGTTTACTGGACTTGTATGTGGTATAACTGACTGAATAATGTCAAGGATAATGTAAATTGTAATGAGGATAACTTAACTACAGCTTCAGTTATCATGCGAGGGTCCAACTCCAATTGTTTGCGTGTATTCTCAGGTAGAAGGGCAGCTCCTTAACAAAAATGGGCCAGAAGATGTGTAGGGTCAGCAGATCTTGTCTTCTATGACTCCTAACTTGGAGGAAACAGATGTCAGTGGATAGAAATGTATTTCAAGGACACCTGTCTAGTTTTAAAACACTGCCCCCCTACATGTTTTCTCATACTGGGCTTCAGGGAACACAATTATCTATTTTCTGTCCATTATTCTAGCAGTGGTTTTTCTGCCTATGGCGATGGACATTCTGCCCAGCGGCCATATAGCTTCAGTGTCTCACATAGATTGGATTTACACTAAGCTTTGCTGCTCTCAGCAAAACACCACATTAATAACACCATGAGCCTATATCAGAATTTAAAACCATAAATACATTTGAACATATATCTCTGGATTGATGGCAGTAGACCTGTGTTTATTGGTATAAAAGTTGAACCTGTTAATATTTTGCCTCACACCATCAGTCAGCAAGAAAACCTAATAAACTCCACATTCAGCTCACATTTAGTGTGACTGTGTAAATGCTCAAACGTTCAACCTTCCTTACACAGAAGCTGCGTTCACCTACAGACCACAGGTTAATACCAGGTGTAAATGGGCTCAGTGTCGTCTTAGCCCTGATGGAAGAATGTCAGTACAGTTGAAATAGGTCATTCAAGTACTGCAAACCATCCAAGTCCAGAGTTTTTGTGGTGTTCTGTTTTTTATTTCTTTTTCTTTTTCTTTTTTTTTTATGAACAAGGCCTTTTAAGCAGTTTCATTTCATTTTCTGCTCCAGCAATATAACAATTTCCTCTTCAGCTGCATGTTTGGTTTGGACTTCGAGGGAGCAAACTCTAAATGTTTGCTCAGTCTGGTGACCTCCTCACCTCACACACTCCTTACTTATCTCTCCCTTCAGCTTGCACTCACACACACACACACACACACCTGTTTTATGGGCCATCCACACCAGAAGCGATAACTCTAACAATGTGAACACTGATGAATGATAACAGTCTATGACACTGTGTAAATTAAGATGTTTTTTTGATTGGCTGTCAGCGCTTCTATCGTTCATCAAATCACTCTGAAAGTGATCCCAGCTGTGACATTTGCCACTGTCATTGTTGTTATAGCTGTGTTGTGGACTCTGCCATCCACTTGAGTGTAAATGATTTTTAAAATGATATATTATTATAGTTATAGTTATCCTTATTGGTGTGGACAGTCCTTTATACTGGTTTAATTTGTTGTTGTGCTTCTCTGGGAAGTTAATAGTTGGAGAGAAATTCAACACTCAGCCAAAACTGTCCAAATGTGCCAACTCAGACCAGTGTGTTTTGCTCTCGTTTTTGGACTCCTAAACTACCGCTAATGAAGCTGATTCTTCTTCAGTCCTCTTTTCATCCATCTCACCCGAACTGTCTTGCCACCATCTTCCTTCTTTCCTCCTTGTCTTGACCTCCCTACAATGCTAGTCTCTTCTTCATTTTCTCTTACTTCGACACATCCTCTGAGTCGTCAGGGTCATTTTTACCTTTCTGTGATTAGTGTACAGTTTGAAACCACCTACCTGTAGTGGATACTTCCATCACTACTGATTGGTTTGGGGAGAATCTTTCCCTTTGAGAAAAGAAAGCAACATCTGACAGAGTTCAGTCTGAATATCAAGCTGCCCCAACTCTTCCTCTTGGCTCTTCTCCCCAGGTTGTGAGCATTATTTAATCCGTCACATTAACAAGATAACTTCCTTGATTTCTAACACCAGAGACAGTGGAGCAGACTAATATAGATTGAGAGAAAACATTAACTGCCTTTTTGTGTTTTGGCCCACTCCCAGCTGCTGTAAGAGAATAAAACCTGGCAAAGTGTTCGGCCTTCATTCAACTAGGAAGCAAGCAATCAGTAGAAACGATCGCAGTTTAAACAAGTAACTCAATATCAAAATAGGAGAGACAGAGAAGAGAAGTGCACAATGACTCTTTATTGCTGTTTGACATACAAACAGCACACTGTGGATGGTTGATGTATCTTGGCGTAGTCTTTGGATTTGTTGGCTGGCTGAGTGACTGACCGCCTTTTGGCTGCAAGAGGGTGTCAGTGTGGTCGACTAGCAAACCACCCTGCCTCCAGGCTGCTCCTGCAGACCTGTGGTACTGGGCTGAATGATGGATCGGGTGCAAAGGCTGTATGTCCCACCCCTGTGGTCACCACTAATGAAAACCAGGCACGAGGAGGCAGCTGCTTTCACTTCCTGGATCTCACACTGTTGGCTATCGGAAACTGGGAATCAGTGTCATGTACCGCTGCAATCAGGGTTTTTCAGGGGCTAATCCACCATAGTGGTAACAAACGAGTGTTTTTATGGAGCAGATTCTACACATACTACTCTTAAGTAGATTCACCGCAAGTCTTTCTTGTAGCTGTTGAGACCTCTGCTTTCTGTCATTTAGAAAATATCAGTGATTGCCCAGAGTGAACACATATCTCTGATGTTGACATCATACTGTTGCTTATGTTGCTAACATTTAGCTTACAGGCTATTTATTCAACTTGCCTTATTTTTAAATTGACCTTGACATAGTTGAAGCATGTAACCTTCCCTAAAACCACAAAATGTTGTTTTTAAATTTCTGTAAATAATTCATCAGTGAGTTTTAGACATGTTGGTGAAGATTCTCAGTCATCAAGGTCATGGTAATCGTAAGTGCTATATCATAGGCACCTAGACTTTCTTGCGTTTCTTGAAGACGTTTCGCCTCTCATCCAAGACCCACCCAGCCATCTTGTACAACGACTCACATGTGACCTTGATGACTCTGAAACTCAGAGCTCACATGTGACCTCAACGACTCTGTAAGGGTTCACACCCACACAGAGTTTAAAGTTTATATGAAAGGCGAAATACTTCAAGAAACGCAAGCAAGTCCAGTTGCCAATGATATAGCACTTATGAGTTTTAGATGTGTTTTCCAATCTTTGGACTGCCAGGCTAGATGTTTCTTCCTGCTTCCAGTCTTTATGCTAAACTAGGCTAACCACCCCTTCGCTCCAGCTCCATATTTACCATACAGACATGGCAGTGATGCTAATCTTGTTTTCCCACTTTTGGAGAGAAAGTGAATTGGCGTTGATGAAATGTTTAATTATGATATATTTTCTGGGGATACATTCTTGTTTGTTTCTGTAGCTTTCTATTGCTCATCAGGTTTTGGTTTTTGGACCAAACAGTTCTGGAGACTCTCTGAGAGGAACTGTCCAATTGTTTTTTGCATTAGCACCACCAATAGCAACACTGAAGTGATGTACTGTAAGCTGGCCAGCTTTTAATATAGCAATGTCAATTTCACTTTGAGTCAAATCACATTGTATTTTCACCGTCACATACATGCTCAGTAAAGCCTGGATTTCACTGTCGAACCATTTGTCCATGTTGTCTTGTTTTTTTTGTCACAAGCTGTTGTTTGCGCTTTGTGTTGTGTGTTGTTTACAAGGCTAACAGGTTTTTAAAAATGGTGGTGAAATAGAGAGCTGAAAAAGTCCGTCAGAAGGGCGTTCTAAGAACTGCAATTGGTCCTAGTTCCTGCGTTGTGGACACAACAAAAAGGGGGGTTCTTACAACTATGAAAGGCCCCAATCACACAGAAAGCATTTTGCAGGTTACAAAATCCTGTGTAATCAATCTTTTGTTTTGTTTTCTTCACAGTAATTACTAATTACTGTGAAGAAAACAAAACAAACATTTTACTGAAACTGAACATTTTAGGACCTAGATACTAATTATTAGTATCTAGTTCCTAAAATGTTCAGGCAGAGGGTACTTGCTGTAGCTCTGGTTGAGGATGAGGCTGTCAGCAAATAGTTTGTTGGGAGCAGGGAAACGGAGATCTGTGTAGGTACATGAGACCCTAAAAAAAGAGTGGATCATGGGGAGTACCACCAGTTGGTCCAGAAGCTTCGCCTCCATGATGGCTGTTTCCAGGCATATTTTAGGATGACGCGGGGGCAGTTTGACAACCTGCTGAATATCGCAGGGCCTTATGGCTCTGGGTTTCCAACAGTCACTACCACCAGTTTCACCTCCATTGTTTACCAACTGTAAACTGTCATGACCACCACAGAAGGCCCGCCTCTCAAATCATCTAAATGGTCAATGGAAATAAGATGACGAAGGAAAAAAAAATGACATGGAGTGCTTTTCCTCTCTGAGTTGGCGTTTTTTCAACTCGAGTTCAGAGCACTCCGGCAAAAACACCAGGCGCCTAGAGCGCAGAAATGCAAGGTGCATCGCTACGCAAAAAACATGGGCATAAAGCCTCATTCTTATTAAAACAACTTTAAAAAGCTTCCTCCAGCTGCTAAAATGGTTTCTGTGTGATCAGGGCCTTAGCCTCCTTTGTCTCTACGCCTGTTGAAGTTCTATTTCTCCACCACTTTCATTTCCTCCTTTTATTAAAATAGTTTTCTATTTTTTTTCTCATGTATGTTTTTGATTAAGCCTTTTTTTGTTTTTGAGAAGAACTGTTGTGGGTTCCAAAGCTTTACAAAGAGTGCGTGATTTTACAATATACTTTGGCAGGGCACTATATTTTACTTCAATGTGAGCGCATCGTTACCAAAGATATTAGTGTCTGCATCAGTTTTTACATGTCTGTAGCTTCATGGTACACGCTACACCTACCTTACATAAGACTGCCTGTCTAACGCAGATGTTGGTCTGAGTGACTGGCTGACTGTTCTATGTGCTTACTCTGAAAGATCCCATTCAGTGAAAATCATAGCAGAGAATGAGGGCAGGTAGACCTGACGATTGCAGACTAAACAAAACTTGTGAAGGAAGAGAAGCAGTCAGATCACGTGTTGAATAAAAAAGGTCCCAGGCCTTTGCTTTGTGTCATTATCCAGAGCTCTATTTCTGTTTAGCAGTGGTATCTGTTGATCTGCTGGGTGAACCCCTTGTCAGATAATAAAACATAAGAACTGAAGAATTATAGGTAATAGTTTACTAACATTTCTTAAGGGAATGGTGTTATCAAAAGCACAGACTGCCTTGACATTGACAGATGTGCGTTGAGCCGTGAATGCAGGCCACATCTCCTATAAATGTACCAGACTGTTATGTGATACACATTCACACTTATCGTTGCACTCATGTTATCTGCAGCCATGTGTGCTAAGCCAGCTGTAATGAACTCTTGAGAGAGAGGAGTATTCCCTTGCCCCAGTATAAACACAGACAGGAGTGAAAACTCTCTGAGTGTTTGACTCGTAGAAGGCTCCTCCTCTGTGTATTTTTATAAAGCTATAAAGAACACCATGTAGAGAAAGCGCACAAGTCAGCCATTATTCCTGGACCGCTCTGGAATTGGCCACATTCCCTCCCATAGAAAACTCCAGCTTTGTTCACTCCTTAACTCTCTCTCCTCCTATCCCTCTCCATCTCCTCAGTCTATCGCTCTCCTGGTATGCAGTGTCATTACTATGGTATTCTATGGTCCTTGTTGCAGCCACAGCTTAACATGGGGTTTTTTCTCTGTCTTTGGGAAATAGCACACACACACACATCCTTCAGCTTGTCAGCACAGTTGCCACAGAAAATTAGAAAAGCCTCTCATCACCACTACAGAGAGACATATATGCACCCCAGGTTTTTTTAGGTTAATTAACCTAAAGATGTACATGAACATGAATTTAATTACTGCTTTAGGTTATTTTAACGGAAACGGGTCCACTCTTTAACATAAAGACCAGCTTAGTAGTGATTGGAAGCATCCCTGACCCTGATAACAGCTGTGGTGAATCATGGCCGTGACTCAGCATCTGTAGTATCTTGCAGACGTCGGTTCTTTGCAGAAATGTCAGAGGTTGATGGGTAGATGCTCCTTTCTATTGACACAGGGTTAGGCTAGGGGGAGGGGGAGGTTAGAAGGCCACGTCACCACTGTTGTTTCACCTGAATGTTTTTGACCCATGTTGGTTTTAAATGTGGTGCTCCTCAGGGTTCCAGTCTGGGCCCAGTGTTGTTTTTAATTCAGTTTTTTTTTTCATCCAGTTGGGTGATAGAAAACTAAAACTATGTCCTCTTCTATGCAGATGACACAGTTACTCGTTCCACTGTTATCCAACAAATCTAGCAGTCTAATAATTTTCTTGCCTTGCTTAATGACCTTAACATCAAATGTCAAACATTTTTAGAATATAATGATGATAAATCTGAAGTTACACAAAGTTGTTCTAAGGATCAAGTGAAGAGCGTTGTCTGGACGTTTGTTTTTCATTTGTTTTTTCAAGAAAACCTCTCAAATGAGATTATTTCTAAGTCCTGCAGATTCACATATCATTGTACATGCTTTTATTTTTTCCTACGTGGACTAATTTAATGGACTTTATGGTTGAAAAAGTCACAACTCCCTCCTTCAGCTTCAGTTGGTATAGAGCGCTGATGCTTGAATTATAATTTTCAGAAAGATATATACACATATATAGGCTTTGCACTAAAGTATCACAGATTTGCTGACTTCTCATATGCCTTTGCGTCCCCTCGACAAACATTCTTTTATAAGCCTTGGTGAATATTTATTATGTTTATTCTGGTTTATCTCCCCGCTTATGTGTCTTATCTACCTTTTAACAGTATTTTATTTTCCTTTTAACTTTGTTAGGAAAAGTGCTTTATAATTAATCCTAATATGACTTTTTTAGTGTGACAGGTAGCACTTTCAATAAGTGCTTTGAAGTGCATCCCCATAATTTTTCCCTTTGCACTTGATTCTGTATATCCAGTGAAACAGAAAGAGTTGAAAGCATAGTGGTGTATTTGTGGCCAAGTGCATATTTATGTTTGTTATAAAGTGATGTGAAAAAGACCTAAATCTAATAGCATCTGTGTGTGTCTTCCTACAGGTTGCCTACCTGGGTAAGGTGACTATCTCCGGGACCCAGTTCCTGTCTGGCTGCACAGAGTCGGCGGTGGTGGGTCTGGTGGAGCGTCGTGCCCTCGCCCAGCAGCAGGGCAACTGCCCCGAAGGCAACTCTCTGCTAGAGATCCGGCCATTTCAGGTGCGTCTTCACCACCTGGACGAGCACGGCGAAGCCTCAGTAACCATGGACACCTACCAGGTGGCACGGATCGCCTACTGCACAGCCGACCACAGCATCAGACCCAACGTATTTGCCTGGATCTACCGGGAGATCAACGACGACCTGTCCTTCCAGATGGACTGTCACGCCGTCGAGTGCGAGAGCAAGCTGGAGGCCAAGAAGCTGGCGCACTCGATGATGGAGGCTTTCCGCAAGACTTTCCACAGCATGCGCAGCGACGGCCGCATCCACAAGAGTGGCTCATCAGACGACTTTGCTGAGGACTCGTCCACCCCTGAAGACTCGACCCCAGATGACGGTTGAACTGAAACACACTTAAACTCCTGATCCCCATCCTGACAAAGCGAGGGGTGACTGGAAGGATGGACAGATACCTGCTCTCTCTCATTCTGCCCTTACTCTCTCTTTCTGTTATCAATTTGGAACAAAATTAACTGACCCTGTGAACCAACATGCCCAGGATAATGAAGTAGCTTTTAAATACTGTAAAGGAAAGGTAGATGAAAAAGGAGTTATAAAAGACCGACATTGACATACAGGGATAGCAAAGTGCTGCCACTTTGAATAAATGGCCCTCAAAGACCCACAGGGGCCTCTCAAGCACCTCTGTAAGCGCCCTCAAGAGATTGACTCGACATTTCCATCTCCATTTTCAACCACTGTCACTCCTGCACTCAGCAGAGACTCTGTTTGTGGTTCTTAAGCTTTTTTTCCCACCCAGGAAACAACAAAGTTTAGTCCCTGTTCTTCAGACCCCAGCTAATGACAACCTATTGCTTCTCTTGCCATGTAGGGACCCAGCAGAAATAGGCCTGTGACCTATTGCGGGTCCCTACCCAGAGTTTATGAGACTGTTGGAGCACATAAATTCTTTAAATGTTTAATTATGTGGATCTCTGTTATAATGCCTTTGACCTTGGTAATAGCAAATCAGGATGTGAAAGAAAAGCTAAGCCTTTAAGCACTATTCATATCATCACTATGGTACCTTAGTCCAACCCCGAAATTATTTGCCGGCATGGCTGTTATTCACGTGGACGATGGAGCCAGTGCTTCTGCTGCTGTCTCCATTTAATGGGTACTTAAAGATACAGAGTACGCGTACGGCACCTGGGAGAATATAGGTGCTACATAGATGTTACATTTTAGAAGTTCTCAATGGGCTGAAAGCCTGGGCCTGTCTGTGACACCTTAATCATTCACTTCTGTTTTGAGTATACCAAAATTCAGGCTGGATTTTGCCTGTCAGATTATGTGCCTCACTTTCCTCTCACATTAGTTTGGTCTCTTACCCAGGTCCCTGTGTGTATGTGTGGCCATGTGTGCGTGCCGACCTTTTTTTGTTTCTGTGTGTTGGTGTAATTGCTTACTTCTGTACTTTGTGTATATGAATGTACACGTGAGTGCTTGCATCTGTGTGTGAAAGAGAAAAGGTGAGGGAGGAGGAGGAGGAGGATTAGGGGGAAGGGGAGGGGTTTTAACTGATTAGCTGGAAGTGAAGACTTCTCATCGCCCCGGAAGCATCCATTTTTGATGCTTAAGGAGGCGTTTTAAAATCAAGACATGGTACTGTGACCATTTGCCACGTTTTCTTACTTTTATCTGGTATGAAATGAAAACACGAGAGTCTGAATGTGCTAGTCGCTGAGGTTGTAGGACCCTGAAACACAGCCGTCCAAGATAACGACTGACACCTCTTGGCCTCTGCTGAATGTATGATGAGTCTCCGGTCGCACACCATCTCCGGTCACTTCAGTCTCCCATAATCTATTCATGCTATCACAGACAAGCTGTAAAGGACAGTCAGTGACCAGTTTCACTCTGCTCTGCTGCCCTGTATCGAGGCACCGTCGTGGGGCAAAAACTCATGAGAGCGCCACGCAACTTCTTCTTCTTCTTTTCTAACTTGACTGTATTAAACAGACTGGACGCTATCAGTGGAAAAAGTCTTTGGTCAGTGACTCAAACAGATCAGGTGGCTCTGGTCAACACACACACACACAAATATAGAAACTTACATACAATTATACATATGTACACACACATTGTATTTGAATCTTGCTCAATAAGCTTATGTAAATACAAATGTATCACTTTCCAAATATTACAGCATAAATGTTGATAGCTATTTTAAATAATAAAAAAAATGTTAAGAACCATCATACGATACAGAAACAGTGTTATAAAGCCTACTGTGAATAATAAGTAGAGAGCCTGATGGCGGTGGCTGTGTTTGTGTGCGTGTGTGTTTGGAAGGGATTGTATGTGGTGGGAAGCGTGTTGAGGGGTGTGTGTGGACAGGCCAGGGGCGGGGGGGGGGGGGGGGGGGGGAATGTTTATAAAGCTGTAGATTACTGTGTCATGTCTGTCTGAACGCTCAGACGCGCTTTAAATGTTTGAAAAGTGTTACCTTAAGTGTTTTCTATACAGTGTTTGCAAAGATCAAGAAACAATTGCATATAAAGTATTTACCAAGACTGAGTGCGTGACGGTGTGGTCTATTTTGTCTCAAATCCACATCTCATGTCTCATTTCTCCACTGTCACTGGATCCCGGTTAAAAGAAGTTTTTATTATTTAAACTCTGCTTATTTTAACGCACTGGATTCCCTGCTGAGGCTGTGTGTGGGAGGATAAAAAACAAAGCATGTTCAGTTTCAGAGAACAAACAGATCGGGTAACCAGATGATGCTCTGACAGGGTGCCAGGACAGATGTAAAGCATAACCGCACAGTCCTCCATACACACACATTGCAGCGTAATGGAATGTGACTCTCCGGAAACTATTCAAGGTATAAAATGTGTTTCGATGTTTCGTGTGTGCTTTAAGAAATGTTTGGATGTGACTTCAAGCCACAATGTAACACAGAGGCTGTTCATTTTCTGTTTGTGTAGGTGGGGTTGAGATATTACGACCAGGTTTGAGTGTCTCACACCTCTCGTACAATCACTCCCCCGCTGCATGCGGTTACAATAACTCTGAACAAACTCATAAACATAACTTTATGGTATTTCCAAGCACGTTTCAGGTTTAAGTGTGACACCTCTTTTGTTGTCTGAAGGAGATTTTACTCTCCCATTCTTCACATTCCTCTGATCTCTCAGATCTCTCTTTTATTGTGTTGTTGTGCTCCGGCCTCTCATCTGCCAGAATGTGGCAGCCCTTGACTCTTCAAAGTGCCCACATCAATAACAAGATAACTAGCTGCTCTCTGCTTCTGTGGCTGGCGATCATTTTGCAGCTTAAGAGCTGCAGAGAATTGGAGGCAAAATGGATGCTGTGAAGAATGTTAATGTGCGTTGAATGAGAACACTGCCTCCCTCTGGCAAGAAGAGCTACAGCCTCTTGCTTTGAAGGTTTTTCAAAGAGGCCTTTTCATGTTGACATAAACAGTCCAGCTCCTCATGATGAGAATCATTACTTCGTGTATGGCAGGAGGGAAATAGATAGTTTTACTGTTAGATTATTTAAGTGAAAAGGTAAACTGGACATTAATGTGCGTCATGGAGACATTTCCTAATTCTAGTAATGGTTTGCATCAGAAAGATGCATCATTGAATCAGCCACGATCACATGACATAATCTCACCACAACACTGATAATCATCTCCAAGTTTTATAACACTATGTCAACAAAGCCTGCCCCCGTCTCTTCCAGCTCACTGTGCATAAGCTTCTCTGTTTAGATGCCTCTTTGTCTTGGATCTCTGCTGAGCGTACACTCTCCAATCGCTCTCCACTGTGCTCTTGTGTCTGTGTCTGACCCACTTCCAGCAGTGCATCAGCACAGAGGGGCCCTGTGGGGCCCAGAAAGAGGCCACCCCGGCAGCCTGCGTCTCTGCTCCACTGAAGCGTCAGTCAGTCAGTCAGCTCACAATACCACTCTGTTACCGCTCCAGCTGGCCGCTATTCCTCCTCGAAGTCCCAGAAACGCCTGTCTATCCGTATGCCAAGGGCCCACACGCTTGAGGTCCGGCTGGGGTGGGGGAGCGGTGCCAATACTGGCTTCAGATCAGACTCCTCTTATACACTCGCTATCACTGCCTTCACTCTCCTTTTCTCTCGGCTGCCGCTCCCCAAGCGGGGGGCCCGGGCCTCATGGACAGAGTACTGTAAACATATGTGTGTAACATATGTGTGAAATGGACCAGGACCTGTACACATTCTTACTGCCGCTGGCCTGACTGATAAAACACACTTTACATTGTGTGGCTCAGCATGGTGGAACAATACTTAATGTTTCAAACATTCAAAAATAATTTGTGGGGAGAGCAAAAATAAGTATTCTTTTTTTTTAAAATTTATATTCATATGGAGCCCAGCAGAGCTATGAACAGTTACAGATGTTTCATCTCTCCTTTTATAAAACGAAGTTAAGTATAAAAACAACATAAAAAGAAAGAAAGAGAAATAATACAACAGCAACACAAATTACACATCTCTGTCTTTCCTGCTTAAGTTTCAGTAAGTCCAGCATGTGCAATACTCATTGATGATGTTAGGAAACATTGAAAGCTTTTTACTGTCATATTACACGCATTACAAACTGAACTTCAAAGTAAACATTTCTTGTTCCTGAAAGATGACAGAAGCATATTGTTGTGTCTTAAACTGAGAAATAATATGGTTAATTCGTTGCTTTATGGGCCCCTTATTTCGTTATGATTTCACAATGCTTGGTTTTTCTGGAAAGAACTGTGTAGTATTGTGGTCGTTATGGCGAAAAAGGGGGAATTTCCTTTTAAAAAAAAACGCTCAATTTAAGCCTCAATAGATTAATACATTGTTTATTTATCTTTGAAAACACTGGTCTTTATTTATGTTGAATTTGTTTAGCTGTAGAGAAATTTCATATATGTATCTGTCTTTATTTTCCCTTTATTTCCTAAACCAGGGGTGTCAGACATACGGGTCCAATCCCACCCACTAGATGACTAGACTAAGAGATGTCAGGTTTCAGGAGCAAGTTAAACAATATGTTGCCCACTTCATGTAAAATTCTGCATCAGAGGCTTTTCATTCACAGTTTTCTGATATAACAATGAATACTTACTGTGACCATGTTTAAAGATATTGGATATTATGCCAAATATTGTCAACCAGTAGCAAATGACTGAAATAAACTGCTGCTAAGTTTACAGACTTATAAACAAATAAAATGTTGCCATAATAAGGGAAGAAAACTAGTTGAAAAGTACTGAAGATAATGTCTGTTCCGGATGGGAGTAAAAATGATAAAGAGGGCATTCTCAGAATATTTCTCTCTGAAATAAAAATCATTTCCTCTGATCATGTCCAGATCCCCTACAGCCTTCATATGATTTAAGATTCCTGTCATAATGAAATGCGGACTGGAATGAAGACAGTGGGGGTGTCTGCCTACACGACACAGCCAAAGACTGCAGATCTTCAGTTGACCAAAGCCCAGAGGATTCAGTGCACATCGCTATTGTAATACACTTACAGATGAGATGCTGCTCTGAGTCCCTGGAGGACAGGAAATGTCTGGACTGAGATCCAGGAGGAGCTGATTTGTCAGGAACAACAAACTAAAGCCAATCCTGGGGCACTAATGTCAGCGGCCCTGTCTGTAAAATCTTAGTGTGCAGTGTTTTTTTGCTTTTCAAAGTGTTGTTCAAAGTGTGCTGTCTGTACACCTGTTACTGTTCAGAGTGTAGCCTGATACAAAAGAACGTCACTGAAGAGGTGAACAGTTACTGATACCAAAGTGAATAAGGAGTAAAATAAGCAGAGAATGTGTTTGAAATACTTCTGTGTTGAGCTGATATTTGACAAGCAACTTTCTAATGTCTTCACATTAAAGGAATAGTTAACCCTTTTGGGAAATAGGCTTACTTACTCTCTAGTCACAAGTCTGATAAGAAGATTAACGCCACTCACATGTCTGTATGCTAAATATGAAGCTACAACCAGCAGCCACTTAGCTTAGCACAAAGAAGGGGGAACAGCTAGCCTGGCTCTGTCCAATGGTAACTAAGATCTGCTTACTAGCACCTCTGAGGCCTACTAATTTACATAATGAGCATAGCTTAGTTCAAGCACCATGTCAAGCTCAGCTCACACAAAGAGCATGGATACCAAGAGGTGAAGCTCAATAGAACGCCCCATAGCAACAGACTCGCCCATGGTTTCGTCCTACTGCCGCCATTTTGGACTGTCAGCAGACCGCAGCAGACCTGCTTGCATACAAAAACACACAGACAGACTGAAGTATATCACTATTAATTATGCTTACAATGCTACTCACCTCGTGATAGCTTGGTCACAGCTGCTTTTTCACGTTTTTGTAAAGCAAAATATAGACTTTAAAAAAAACAAAACAAAGAAAAACGGCCGAGATGGCATCTCTACATATTACATCCACTTATGAGAAGATTAACTTAATTACTCCTTCAAAATCACCCCATAAGCCAAAATACAAAAAAAAAAAAAAAAAAAAAAAAAAATCAATATTTTAACTAGAAACACATTAATGGTGACGTCACAGTCAGGAATAAAGATTTATTTACAGTTTGTACAGCAAGGGGACAGTAATAATAATAATAGTATATAGTATATATATATATATATATATATATATGTGTATATATACAAGTGTTATCTTCCCTCCAAAACTGGCATATTAAATTGATATTAAAACACTTTAAAGCTATAGTTGGTAATGCTGGAGAGCTAGCAAGATTTGAAAGCGGCACCTCCTCTAAGCGCCACCCCCTGCTCCCCCTCCCGTCAGTGCTCCGTCCAAAGCCACGAGCCCAGACATGCCTGAATGCGCATCCTGCAGTAGGAGTCAACAGCAGAGCAGAGGAGAGCCGAGTAAAATAACAAATCCCCCCAAAGCAAACAAATAATTACCTGTCCAACAGAAAGACAGCTGAAGGGCCAGCTCCTGCAGTTGTCTACACCATTCAAAAGCTGGACTGCTGTTGATGTCTGGTTTGCCCTCTCACTTTATCCAAAGCCTTTTTCGTCGCAGCCTTTTCTGCCTCTAACTTTCCTTTCTCAGCCTGTTTAGTGGGGCGAGCCATTACAAATAACACTGGAAGTGATACTTTTGGCTGCATATTCTCTGCCATCGTGCAGCAAACTCCTGCTTACTCAGTATTTCTGCTGAGGAGTGTGCTGAATATTTCTGGCAACGGTGACATGTGATGAGTGCGCGCAGGGAGGAGGGAGGGAGGGACGGAGGGGGGCTCAAGCAATACGAGACATGAAGGCATCTGAGTGGTTCTTTCCATTCGCACCGAATGGCAGGGATTGGTCAGAGTTTTTACAGGCCTGCAGCTGCCATAGAGGTCTGATTTTTTTCATTCCTTTTTCTGAACACATTATGTATTGACTACTCTCAGAATTTCACCCAGTATAACAAGAAGTGTTTCTGAACAGGATTACCAACTATGGCTTTAAAACTTACACCTCAGGAGTTCTTACCTGTCGGGATCCTTCGGGAAACAGTGGAAGGCCAGGTGCAGGGTGTTCCACTGATAGTTGTTGCAGTTAATTGCACTACACTGTTTTCTTTTACTTTTTTCCTCCTCTCTCCTTGACATCTTGCATGTTATCTGGGCGCAACAGTCCAAGCTCAACAGTCCAAAATGTCGGTAGCGCCCCTAGTGGCTGTTGGCAAAAATTCAACGGAGCTTCGCCTCTTGGTATCCATGCTCTTTGGCTCACATCCCAGCTACATCAGCTGATCTCAAACAGCCCAATCAAATGATGGAGCAGCTGATTGATGGAAGGGAGTCAGCTGATAGATCATATGATTCCTTTATATGCAACCAATTGGCGCATCTCATTCAGGGCACCCTATTTAAACTACTCTGGCCTGCCTACTGTTGCTGCTTCCACTGCAAGCCGTTTTGCAACCTGCCTCCATCCCAGCTCCTCCTTTTCATACTGTGTCTGACTTATCAATGTCATTTCTGTTTGTCATTGATGCTGCTCTGTTCTGTTCTGTTCCCAGTGGTCAGGTCTCCCTGCCTTATAGGCTTTCTATGTAGGCGCATGGAAGGGCAGGGAGGTCTGTTCTCTGCCTCACGCTTTCCTCATTTGCACATGGAAGGGCAGGGCGATGTGCTCTCTCTACCTTAGGCTTTCCACGTAGGTTCTCAGAAGGGCAGGGAGGTGTGTTCTCTGCCTCACGCTTTCCTCATTTTCACATGGAAGGGCAGGGCGATGTGCTCTCTCTACCTTAGGCTTTCCACGTAGGTTCTCAGAAGGGCAGGGAGGTGTGTTCTCTCTGCCTTAAGGCTTTACGCATAAGCATGTGGAAGAGGCTTTCTGCGTTGGCCCAAGAAAAAGCAGAGAGGCCCCAGAACAGAGCCATACCGCCAAATATAATACTGCAAATGGAAATAAAGTTTTCTTTGACTAAAGTGTTCCTGCCTGAATTTATCTTATTGTTTAATCTGTACAAAGCAGCCACTTATTGGTAGCCTACTCTCTTCTAACTCTGAGCAAGAAAGTGAGTATAGTATTTCCAATTTTCAAACTATTTCAAAACTAAGTTTATATAGATTAGAATTATTTTTCTCATTTTCCTGTTGTTCCATACTGAACCAAGCAGTTTCACTTGTTCATAGATGTTCTGTAATTTATCCCACACTTGTGTCTGTGAGCAGCAGATGATGTTTTTATCTTCTGATTTATTGTGGCGCTGAGAACTGATTTTGAAAGTTTGATGCCAAAGAAGGAAGTAGTAGCTGGAAAGGAGTAGCACGGAGATATAGAGGATAGTAGATAGTAGTGGAAAAGGAATGCATTTGGAGGAAAAGAAAATGGGTTGATAGGTGAAAGGAGTAAAGACACAGCTCATCTTGCACCCAGATGTTGAAGGAAGAGTTGGGTAATACAGCTTTGTCACATCCTGCCGGCCGGGGCCAAAATAACAGCTCAGAAAATAAACAACTGACCAAACTGTTTCATAGGTTGAGAATGAGGTCACAGACACAAATAGATAGATGCCTAAAGAGGAAAGAAAGAAAAAAGACAAGAAAAGAAAAACCTTTTACTTCTAAGTAGTCTGAATAGATGATGTTACCTTCTTTGTCCACTTGATGTCATCATAGCTCAGCATTTAAAAGCAGAGTGCTGTTTGAAGACAGATTGACTTCCATTATATTGCAATAATGGAATTGCACAAGTGCTGATTATGACGCTTTTTTCAGATACTAGCATTCACAAATGTTTTTCATTTGTATGTATTAATTGCTGAATTAATTATAGTTGTCGACTGAACCTGTACATGTATTTATGTTGCTATGAGATGTTGGATCATACAGGTTGTACATTTCTTTTTTTCCCCTTTACCTTATTACTATATGACCTCTTAGTGCTTAAAATAAAATTACGATTTTATTTCATGCTATAACTGAATTTATTAAGGTAAAACAGACATGTCCTGTTTGAACATCATCCCTTAGGATTCATCTCGAGGTGCCAAGAGGATGTTGGAGATTATTCAGTCTCTTCTCAGTCACAACAGGCTTTGCTTAATGAAAATGTCATGTCTTCTGGATAGATGCCCCTTCACATTTGCTTCCCTTCCCACATGTCAAAGCCTTGGAGAGGAGCACAAAGATGAGATCACTGAGCATTGAACATGGTGGCGGATCACAAAACAACCGATGATCCTGTATTTAATCCAGCATACAGCCACATCTGACCTGGATATACCCTCAGTAGAGGGACTGTCGCACACATACAAATATAGATTTCAGTTTTGAGGTTATGCTGTCAAGTTGAAATTTTTTTTTTTTTTACTAAACAAGCATTGGCAATGTGCCATAGCAGTGATGAAACTGAGGAAGGAGCGCTTCAGACATGACATTTCACTCTGCCTTCAGAAGTAGTGGGCCACCTGCGTCGCTCAGCTGGTGTCATCCTATAGCTCTGCAGATTGTCTGGAAGAAGGGAGATGGAAGTTCTGGCAAATCTTCAAACCATCCTCTGAACATGGGACCGATCTCACAGCACCTTGCTATCATTTCATCTGACTGCATGTGTTTCTGTGAAAAGGATTCATAACCTTAATCCGAGATAGGAAATTGATTTCATGTTTGTCATCAGTTATAGGATCGGCATATTTAAAGCATACAGTATATTAAACACTGTGTGACACACTTTTCAAAGAAAGGAGGGCTTAGAGCAGAGCTGGTTGTATTGACGATGAGATGATATGTCTTTATATGTTTTCTATGTGGTGTATGGTGACTTGAAATCAGTTACATGTTTATTTGTAGAGCAAAGAACAGGAAAATAATCAGCTTTTATTTGCTGACACTCAGCAAAGATGAAGCACTTACTGAATTATCAAACAGTTCTTGATGTTTTTTCTCCTCTGGAATATTTTAATCATATTGTTTTGACTTGACTTGCCTTCTACATAAAACAAAGAACTAATGTCACAGAAAGAAATTATTCTAAAATCAGCTGAAAACCAGGCTGAGTACTTTATTGTGATCAATGGGCTTTTCTAAGGTCTGCTGCTTTTCATTCTGATGATACATATGTTTGCCTTGCAAGATGTAAAGTAGAAATAATTTCCTTATAGTCAAAAGCCAAAATGAACACAAACCTATATTCAGAGCTTTGTAACAAACTAAAAAAATGCTTGATTATCATCATCAGAGACAAAATGAGACAAAAGGATCTGCAAATTTGTTGGCACTCTGGTGCTGTATCAGCTGCTAGTTGTGGGTTTGCTGTGAATGTTAGCTGTTGCATTCGTACAACACTGTCATTATTGTGCCACAGAATCTTTGAGGAACTCAAATATTAATGAATTGTTTCGGTTATTACATGCCAAGAAAATATTCAGTCTTTTATCTGGATAGAAATATCAAGATCCTCAAATATTATTGTAAAAATCTTTATAGGAAAGAAATTCACACAAGAACTGCATTAAAACCATAAGCGAATATAGTGGAACAGAAGCCAGCGCCCTCCTCCTGAGGAGTGACTTGTACAGGTGTTGCTATATGAACTGATAAAATAGAGGAAAGGGACTGTGGCATTTGTTCAAGACACAGAAAACCTACAACTACCACAATGCACTGCACTGCACCAGATCAATACATGCTCCCAGTGGTGGGTGACATAATGCAAGCATGGACATTTTTCCACAGGAAACAAAATGGCGGCCAGCTGGTAACAAACAATCTGGCATTACAGCCAAACAGTAAGTGCAAAAATATATTTCTGAAAACGTTTGAGGTGAGAAACAGGAAATTCAGTGACAAAATCTTGGTTCATATTTGATCAGCAATGATAAGTTTGATCTCAGTATTTTCAGCCATTGTTTTTGTAATATAGCAAACAGTGAGGCGAGCAAATACTGTTCACAGATGTTGGTATTAAAGCCAAACAGAACAGTGCGCTAAAATATGCAGATCTGAGCAAAGAGATAAGCAGGGAGATCTGGGCGCTGGTAAGATGGAGGGAAGTTTACCACAGTTTGTTTGCACATACTACCTGCATCGTTAGAGCTGGTTGAAAATAGATAAAATGTCCCTTTAATCACCACCTAATGTTTCTCACCATTATTTCTAATTGCTGTATATGAGCAGCACGATTTATAATGTCATTTTCAGTCAGGGTCCTCTGTCAGAAGTCTCAGAAGCGTGAAGCTGTCGAGGTGCTGTCAAGATTCACTGCTGACAGAAGTAAGTGACACTGATGCAGCTCTGTGTGACGGTTTTCATTCACTGTGACTGATGTTTGTCTTCTGAGCAAGCCTCTGAGACTGCAAACAACTCAGGTGATTGGATAGCTTATCTCTGAGTGCACATTCAAGAACATCCTGAGTACAGTGGACACACTCAGGGTCCTGAGTGGGAACATTGCGGCCATTCATTTTACAGTAATCTAGTCAGGGTGAGTCCAGAGTACAACAGAGTGCGTGCAGCCTTCTCTGTAATCAGGTGCAGGATGCCCGCTCTCAGAACATAGGCCGAGCATCGCAGCGCTGTCGGATGTAATAACGTTGCCCATCGTCTGTCAGCACACTTTATTGAAAATAATCACTCTGTCTCCTGTCTTCACTACGTAGGGACTGAACAGGTCACAGGTCAGGCTTTTGAGATGCGGGAGACGACTCAAACTCTGTGCTACTGAAATAAGAAACAACCTCAGGACCCTCGCTGCTGTCAGTCTCAATGTACTATACAATCTGACCTGAGGCCTTTTTTCTGTTGTTGCTGGTTACATAATGTTACATTAGTCTTACACAGTAAAGATGCAATATAATATGTGGTTTGATATGAAAGTGTCTGTCAAAGGTTATCTCACTTTATGTAAAAGCAGATAAAGTGCTGTATTCAGATTTCACTTGAGTAAGAGTATAGAAGTAGGAAATGCCCTAAAAGTATCAAATATACCAGTATATTTACTGAGCTGATTATTTGCTGTGGTGTTTAAACCATGCTCAGTTGGTACTAAGGGGCCCAAAGTGTGCCAAGAAAATCTCCCCCACACCATTACACCACCACCAGCCTGAACCGTTGATACAAGGCAGGATGGATCCATGCTTTCATGTTGTTTACACCAAATCCTGACCCTACCATCTGAATGTGGCAGCAGAAATCCAGACTCATCAGACCAGGCAACGTTTTTCCAATCTTCTATTGTCCAGTTTTGGTGAGCCTGTGTGAACTGTAGCCTCAGTTTCCTGTTGTTAGCTGACAGGAGTGGCACCTGGTGTGGTCTTCTGCTGCTGTAGCCCATCTGCTTCAAGGTTGGACGTGTTGTTGGTTCAGAGATGGTCTTCTGCAGACCTTGGTTGTAACCAGTGGTTATTTGACTTACTGTTGCCTTTCTATCATCTTGAACCAGTCTGGCCATTCTCCTCTGACCTCTGGCATCAACAAGGCATTTTCACCCAGAGAACTGCCGCTCACTGGATATTTTCTCTTTTTCAGACCATCCTCTGTAAACCCTAGAGATGGTTGTGTGTGAAAATCCCAGTAGATCAGCAGTTTCTGAAATACTCACCAGCTCGTCTGGCACCAACAACCATGCCACATTCAAAGTCACTTAAATCACCTTTCTTCCCCATTCTGATGCTCACTTTGAACTTCAGCAGGTCGTCTTGAACATGTCTACATGCCTAAATGTATTGAGTTTCTGCCACATGATTGGCTGATTAGTTATTTGCATTTAGGAGCAGTTGAACAGGTGTACCTAATAAAGTGGCCGATGAGTGTTTTGAAGTAAAATCAAAAAAGAGTAAAAGAACAATAGTAAGTATAGTAAGTGTCATGACAGGTAAACTTGTATCTAAGTATAGTACTTACTAAGTAAATGTAGTGGGCCTAGTCATACTCCACCACTAACACTTGATCTGTACAACTTTGTGGTTCAGTTTTTAATTTTTTCTTTTTACTTCATGTTTTCTTCCTTCTCTCATATTTGTTATTCATTTTCAGTCTTGCATGTCTTGTCACATGCCACTGGTAGGTTCAGTGAAGTCAGTTCTTCAATCAAGGAAATTCCTCCTCCTGTCATATAGCAGATAGCAGTCTGTGCAGCTCCTGTTTTGTGTATTGTTAGCATGACAACTGATACCACTAAGGGCTTTTATAAACCTGTTTTTCTTTATTATGGTCAGTTGAAATGAGTAAAGCATGTTGTCTGCCTGCTGTCTGCAAAAAAAAAAAAAAAATCATCTTAATGAGGACTGAGCAGAGCAGTTCTGCAGCCTTAAATATTATCTTCAGTCTTCAGATCCTCAGGCAAGCAGGAGTTTTCCTCAGGTGATCTTATTAAAGTTCTGCACATTGTCAATAATCACACTTTCGGTGATACAAAGCACGACACAGCATCGCAGAAAGATGCTGTGTGAAAACTGAAGAGCTGCTGTCTTTGAAAAGCCCCAGAGAACACTGGGAGCTGCACTGAGGCTCACATGGTTGAAATCCATCTGGCTGAGAAAGATGCAGCTCTCAGTATCAGGGGTTTGGCATGCTCAGACACGTCCAGGGATTCTCCCTTCAAAGAAACAATTGACGTCCACTCTCAGTGAATATAATACCCTGCCCTGTGTTTTGAAAACCAAAAGCCCACTGTGATAAAGGCAGATTCAGTCTGAGCCACAGTTTGAACCAGAAAAACATGATGCAGAGGTGTAAGCTCACTGTGAGAGGAGGGTCACAGCTGAGTGGGCAGGCTGCTGGTCCCTGTTATTAAGCCATATCGTCACAGTGGTGATAATAAATTTGTACATGTATTTTCAGCCATGTAGACCTTTACCATATAGATAAAATCCTTCTCCTTAAAGGGACAGTTCACCCCAAAATCAAAAATATATATTTCATTTCTTACCTTTTGTGCTATTTATCAACTTAGATTGTTTTTGTTTGAATGTGATGTTCTGCCAAGTTTATGTTCATGAGTTTGTGTCCACTTCCTGTTTTTATTTTGGAAATGTGTTCTCATTGTGTTTAGTGTTTCTTTTACTTCCTGAGTTTTCCCGCCTTTGTTGATTACCTCATGTGCTTCACCTGTGTGTTGTTCCACTCACCTGTGTGTAGTTAGTAATCAGCCCTGGTGTATTTAAAGCCCAGTGTTCCCCTCATTCAGTCGTCCAATTGTCATTGTTGCCTTAGTGTATTCATGCTCTAAAGCCATTGCTTCATGTTTGATTCCTTGGTTTTCAACTCTGCTCAGATTTAGGAACCTTGCTTTTTGTGTGATTTCCCTACACGGATTTTTCTGCCGTGGTGTGTACGACCCCTGACCTTGTAAGTACAGATTTGGATTTGATCAGCTGTTCTTCTTCTTCTGTTTTATATTTTTCTCTGCAACTGAGTCCCAGTTTTGTACTTAAACGTTACAGTGACTTGCTGAATGTTGGAGACATCGGCTACAGAGATGTTTGCTTTCTCTCCAATATAATGGAGCTAGATGCCACTCAGCTTGTGGTGCTCAAAGCGCCAAAAATACATTAAAAAAACTCAACAGCAATGTCTCTTTCCAGAAACCATGACCTGGTTTTATAAGATAATCCACAGACCGTGTTGTGAGCAGTTTTATGTAGGAACTATGTTCTTTCTACCGAACTATACCTGCTAACCATTTCACCATGCAGAGGGAAGCGTGTATCTACTGCTAGCTCACCTGGCACCACTCATCAGCTGAGGAGGACGCCATTAATGGTTACATTTGGATTATCTTGAGTAAGCAGGTCATCATTTCCGGAGAGAAGCATTGCAAACCACCCCCCCCCAAAAAAGGCATTTGAAATACTGAGTATTTCAAATGCCTTTTCTTTTCTTTTTTTGGGGGGGGCACTCAAAGCACCACAAGCCGAGTGCCATCTAGTTCCAATATATTGGAGAGAAGGCAGACATCTCTATGGCCGATATCTCCAACACTTGGCTACTCACACCAAAACAGTCTCTAGTGATAAATAGCACTACACGTAAGAGATAAAATATGTTTTGTTGCTTTGGATGTGAACTGTCCCTTAAACTTTCACCATCAGTACTGACCTTATTGCGAAGTTCTCTGACACTTGTGTGGCAGCAGACTTTTAGTTTTTGCTGGAAGACACTGTGATTGGTATTCAAGAACCGAGCCAGTGACAGAGAGACACTTAACCAATTTAGACAAGGTCTTCAGCCTGAGACATCTGACACAGTTAATCACACTGCAGTGTTTTGTTTATTTTTTGGCTGCTGGTCAGTGTGACATTCATGTTTTATAGTTTTGTCCACTTTCTATTTTACAGTTATAACTAATATTACAATATTAGAGTAGTTTGAAAGGTCAGTTATGATATAAAGCATGTTAAAGCACAGCAAAATCCAGTTTTTCTGACTCTACAAATGTAACGTCTCCTCCTATTTATATGGAGCTGTATACACTACACTTTATACTATAAATCATTTTAATTGTGTTTAATGATATCATTTTACCCAGTAAGGGTATTTTTCTTAATGGAGGCAAACATAATATGGTGATGACGCTGATTAATTTCATTAATTTGTTACTGGTCGGCATATTGATTTAGTTTTTTCATTAGCCCCGTCTCTATTTTCCCTGAAGGAACCTTAAAATTGCATTGGCCATGTATCCAGAGGTAGAGCCTCCATTTACTCTCTTACAAGAAATGTTTTAATAATATCGAACTTAGAATTCTTACTTAATGAATGTGCTCTGAGTTTACCCCCCTCATCCATCAGTTTTCGTATTATATTGACATTTTGGCTCTTGATGTCATGTCTTACCTCTGATACAAAGCGTTATTAACTTCTAAAACAAAGTGTAACTGACCGAACTTGAGTCATCATTTCCAGGTATTTACTTTGAACTAAACTTGCATTAGTCCTTCAGTTAACCTTCATGAGTCCTGGCATGTAGCCACTTGAATCAGCTTCCTCTCTGATTCTCAGCATGTGTGGATGAATCCCTTCAAATCTCTCTGGTCACTCTTTCCATATCAGAACAGCTTCATCAGCCTCAAGCCAAGGAGCCAAGCATCATTTAATCAACCTCTGACTTCAAGGTTCGCAATATTCTTAGCTGTCAGTGTTTGTTTAGGAAGGTTTTGGGGGGTCTGCCGAGCCCAGGAGCTACACTAGGCCCTTGCCAAAGTCTTCATCACACTATTAAGTACTATGTTATAGCTAAAAATGACCTTGATATTTTCATTGCTTGTGAATTTTAACTTCCAAAGTCCTCGGGTTATTTCAAGTCTCAAATGAGCAGAGAGTCGACACAGAGTTTGGGAGAGCTTGTAAGACTGTTTCCATTAACTGTCACCACAAAGGACACTCTCTTGGATGGTAACAAGACACCTTGTCAGTTGTCTTCATCCTTTATTCAAGGACATCTGCGTGTGTGTGTGTTTCTGTTGTATGTGTCTAAGTAGTCCCTGGACTGCCCCCCCCCCCCGGGTTATCTAGACTTGCCTGTCAACATGTCACATCCCACCACAGCTCCGTTCTTGGAGCTAAGGCTGCAGTCAGTGCTTAGGGACGAGCTTTCCAAGGTGGTGTGTGTTTGCATATGTGCTTGTGTGACATTGGAATCTTAAAATATCCTTTGCATTATATACGTTTGCCAGTAATGACCCAAACCAGAAAGTACGAAGTGCGATTAGAAACATCCATATGTCCTGTTAAGTCAATATATAACTGCCAAAACACTTATATTCAAATACCAAATTCCACACCTCTTACTCCTGTCATGGATCAACAGACTTTTGTCCTAAAACTGCGAGTGTCCTTGAGGAGCTGCCGTTGTTCCTCTTGACATTTCATATGACTATTTAATGAGACATTGTCCTTGGAGTCGTCTTCAGGTGTCACAGCTCGCTCAACACATGAATAAATAAGGCATGGAAAGCGCTTCACGGGAGTAGACAATGACATGAAAATATAGAGGTAGCACTTGAACCAAATAGACATATTTTTATTCATGAGAGAGGACATGTAGATAATGCGGGGTGTACAGGCAAAGACAAATCTCCTTTCAAATAAGGAAGCCCCCTTCACCTCCGCTGGTAATGAGAGGCGTCCACAGCTTCAAAGGAAGCTAATCCAGAGCTCTAGATTGAAAGCAGTTGAGCCAGGCAACCCAGAACTTGGCTGTAAGAGCCTTTTCTCCTCCAGAAAGGCTTTTCTTTAATGTATAGTCACATTTTTTCCAAGGAAGTACTGAAAGTAAGAGGAAAGACATGACAGATCTGTAATTCAGATCTGCAATGATATGAATACCTGGTTAAGATCGCAAGACATCGATTTGGTTTCCTGGTGGAGCCCCCAGATTCTCGAAAGTACAATAACTACATTTTTGTATGTAACATACTGTAGAATCTCATGTGTGTACGCTGAAAATGATGGTACAGCCATCATAGTGTGTTTACATTGTGGGCTGGTAGTGCTCATAGTTGGCAAAGCCCTGTTTCCACCGAGCAGTACAGTTCAGTTCGGTTTGCTTTTTTCCGTTTCCACTGTGAAAAGTTGTGGATGGTACCAATGGGACCGTTCCTTAATGTTGCCATGTCTGGTCCCCCCTCTGTTGGGGTACCTAGCACACAGATCTGGTACTAAAAGGTGGAGCTGTGAACACTGCAGTCTGTTGATTGGTCAATAGCAGACGGTCACTCTGCTCAGGGCTGAGTTGTGGCTGGTTTTGAGGCTCATGTAACCACTGTTCATACTGTGAAGAGTTTTATTAGTAGACTAAAACTATAAAATGAAATGTTTTGCTGCCTCTTGCTGCAGCTGGAGACTAAGAAAAAACCTTAATTCACTGGGCCGACTGTCGGCGACTTTTAAGGCGGAACGTTAACTTGTAATGTTACTCAGTGGCTACGGTTACATGATGGCTTCTCATTCGGAATGAAATAAATCTGAATGAAATCATTCGGAATTAAAGTTTTTCCAGGTAGTTTACATGGGAAATATTCATTCCGAATGAGGGTTTACATGGGAGATCAGTTCAATCGCCTTTATTCAGGTCTGCGCAAGGTTTGGGGCAGGGAAGGTTTCTGATTGGATAGGGGGCGGGGCGGATGTTACGTATTTACGTTTACCGGAAGAAAACACTGTAGCCCTCGCTCCAGATAACAAGATGCTTGACGACGCCGTTCGTAGTGCCTTTTTCGGGCTTGTTTTGCTTATATTCTTGAAGCAGCAGTACCACAACAACCTTGTTCTGCTAATGCTTCATCTGTTGAGGAGGAGAAGGGAGGTAGAAGACCGTGCTGTGCTGCGAATGGAAACCGGTGAGTGCAACAAGTCCGACTGCTCTATCTCAGCCCGTTGCTATGCAGCCCGTTGCTATGTGCGCTATATACGTCATCGTGCCAGAAGGGCAAGGAAACGAGCATGCGCAGAAAGACCGGAATGAACTTAAAGAGGAATGAGTGTATACATGCACACAAAATTCTTTCATTCGGAATGACGAACGGAATAAACCACCCCCTTTAATCGGATTTAATTTTCAATCAGAATGACCGTTTTTCAGTCGGAATGACCGTTTACATGACCACTTTTAATCGGAATGGCGTTTCATTCCGATTAAAAGTGGAATTAAACTGTGCATGTAAACGTGCTGAATGTGTGATCTGACAACACAAATCCATCAACACACCTTAAATTTCACTGACAACTTTGACCATCACTTTAGTTTTTATATGACGGACACTTTTAGTAATGAGTGGATCTGTAAGCATTTATGTATATTAATTTCAACTGGATTATGTGTACTGCATATATTCTCATCCTCACTCAGAAAAAAAAAAAAAGCATCCTGAAGCGTCTTTCCTGTGGGTTCAGGCAACACTAAACCCCTCAGCTTGCCTTCGAAGGACTAAATGCACAAACCCACTATTTTTAAATATCCCATGGAGAGAGACTCTCACTCTCACAATCCCATCCCACATTTAAGGGCACTGTTTGCAGTGGAAATGGTAGGGTCTAGGTACCATATCTGAAGGGTTTCAAAGGTGCTATGCTGAAAGTGTTTGGTGAAAAAGGGGCTTAAATTTGTAATCTTTGGACAGAGCAAGATTTTGAAGATATTCTAAGCTAAGTGCATTTTGAATGTATAGTGTCGTGTATATACAGACATGAAAGTTGTATTAATCTTCTCATCTAAATCTCTGCAAGAAAGTGAAGAAATACATTTCCCATATTCCTTTAGTCTGACACAAGCAACCCAAACGCTATCAAAATGAGCCCATATCTAGGGCACAAAAAGATGTAGACTATGTAGATGTGTGGTTTCATGGGCTTAAGTATAGACAGGCTGCCATGCCAGCCAAAAATAATTACATAACCTTTGACTAGATTATTTATGTGCATCTCTCTGTACTTTCACTTTGGTTGACAGCCATCTCCACTCTTAAGTCTCACCATACGTATTTAATAATATTGGATTCCTTCCCTCGCTCCTTCCTCCTTCTGACCTTTCACTGTGGTTACATCACAATTCCCCATCACTGCTCTGACATTTCCTTCCCTACCCTCTGTGTTTCATTACAGGCCTTGTGGGAGCAAACGGCAAAGCCAGGGAGTTCAGAGGCCAAAGCGGGAGGTCGGCCGGCGTTTGAACGGCGGTGGCGTTGTTGAAGGAAAGAGGAGCATACGTTTCGCTGCCTGGGTCTGGGAAACTCTCTGATGCCATTGGACGAGGGCGCGCAGGATGACAGCAAGACATATAGGTACAAAGACCACTATAATGGAAAACAGCATGTCCAAAAGACTGGTTGATGTGAGCAACCTTTTACTGTCAAAGTGGTTTACAGTTTTTTACAGCTGTTTACGCACTAAAAAGAAAATTTTCACACTTAACAGCTCTTTACACTCAAGAAGCAAAACACCTGTCCATAGTTGCACAACAATAAGCACAGACACAGCTTCACACTTTTTGCAAAACATTACACACAGTGATTTGCAAAACTCTACATGCATTATCACACCTTAGACACAGATAAGGATTGTGAGGTTACTTCCTTCTCATTACAAAACCCCTGCTTGCCAACAACCACACTAATGAACAAATTGGATAATCACATCCACCTGGTGTGGATGTGATTATCCTTACTGTGATTATCCTTACTGTAAACCAAGTGGACCACATGCAGTACATTGTCGTTTGGGACAATGTATCTTTCCATCGATCTGCTCTGCTCCACAATTGGTTCCATGAGCACCCTGAATTTGCAGTCTTATACCTTCCATCATACTCCCCATTCCTAAACCCAATAGAGGAATTTTTATTTGTCTACACTTTACAGTAGTAAGAAAAACTACTATTTTGTTCTGATTTTCATTGTTGATCTGTAACTGAGTATGGTAAGAAATAAATATTTTCAGTCTGCAGCAGTCTGCAATCAGTGTTGTGTTTGTTTGTTGTATTTGTGTACTTTCTCTGTATACCTCAAAGTAATCATGAAGAATGTTATGGGTTTGACAATATCTTTTTGTCATCTAAATTATCCCTTACATAAAAATGTCTGGCAAAAAAGTCTAGCACTAGACCAGCTATTTCTAAAATAGGGGTTTTTACAAATGTATTTTGTATTGATCACTGTAGTGTGTAACCGATTTGCAATAGTGTCTGATCATTTGAAGACTGTTAGTGAGATGAAAAACAAAACAGCATTTTTATAAATATGTGTATATGTTTTGACTGAAGTGTGTCATTTTGCAAACAATCTAGGAGTTATGCAAATTGAGTGTGGTGTTTGGATAATTGTGTGAATATTTTGAAAAGGAGCCCTGTTTTCAAAATTGCGTGTAAACAATTGAGAAACTGTAACATTAAAGTAACAGTGTATAGTCTGTTTACAGAGGGAAGGGATTACTGATAATCAGCTTTACAGTAAGATATCAATGACAGTAATACATTGCAGATACTAGCTTTGAATACAACCAAATTGTCAAGTTTAAACATTTTTGAATGTACTTTTAAATTTATACATTTCTGCACAAGTCTGCAGCAGAGATTGGAGATCCACCATGTTTGGCCTTTGGGTTGATTCTGATTCATTTAAATACAAATATGGCATTAAATGAGTCCCTTACAGTGTGTTGTCAAACAGGATGGTTTCAGCTCAGTAAGCCATGAAAAACCTTTTCGTCAAAGGAGTTCAGTGTCGTCCAGTACACTACATGATACCAGGTGTACCAGGAAGACAAAGACAAAGCTCTACTTGCCTATCTTGTCTTCTAAACACAATAAAATCTAGTCGGCACCAGCCTTTCAGGATGGAGGTGTTTATCATTGTGCGAGCTCTGCACGTTGAATGTATGGGATCTTACTGCATCAATCTTTAATAACACCCATCTGGGAGTGCCTCAATGCGGGTCATGCTGTAATCCCTTCAGTGAGCTATTACTTTTAAGCAAGGTCTCTGTAAACCACAAAATACACTGTCACACTGACTGCATATACCATCAAAATATCACATGGAGACAATTCGCATCAGAAGGCGAAGCTGCTGAAGTGGCAATAATATAAAACCCAGATGAGTTTTCTGGTCATGTTACATTAAGGAAATGCTGCTTTCCAGCTGAATTGCAAATGTAATTTTCGAGGACATATTCGTCTCATGCAATCATGACTGTTTTTTGTTTTAAGGCAACAGGGCCTTTTTCATGCTCATCCTTCCCTCCATGACACTTTTCCTGATATATTTAAAGTTCTGCGTTAAGTCATACCAATTGAATATCAAAAATCAAAAGTAAAGCTTCAGTTACATAAAACAGAGGTAAAGTGTTTCATTTACCACAGGCTTACAAAAGTGCATCTAACTACTCCTTTACTATTTGTCTGTGTGGTAAAAAAAGCAATAAAATGGGCTACACCATCTGCATAAAGTGGAACTGACCCTTTGCGAAGTCCCGCCCCCTGACACAGACTGGCCAATCATAACGTAGCATCAGGGCAGCTCAGACCAGGGTCCGACAACAACACAGCTGTGTTCCATTGACTCTAATGCAATTGTTTCAGATTTCCTTCATTTTCAGGCTGGTTTTGTGGATTTGGAGCTAAATGTTGTGCCTGGGGCACGTCATGTATTAATGATACTCGTTACCTGGAGAGGCTGGAAAAAGATACACGTTTCTTTCCTGTTCCAAAACCAAAATCAAACCCTGAAAAGTGTAGGGTTAGCTAGCTAGCTACTGAAGATATAGCCTACTGAATGTATACCAAGGGAGGCTGAACTTCCCTTAAAATTTATTAGAAGGAATGGTCAAATATGCACTATTGAATTTACATTAAAATAAGAATTTGCATTGCATTAAACGTGCGCTCGGATGTGTTTAACATCATGACTATGATGTTCAAACGTCAGCTGTTTATCACCAGTTTTCAAATGCAACCTCCCTGTCATACATTGTCGTGTCAGCACGGTGGACGCAGAGCCTCCAAGCATTCCTATGAGACAGCGCTGAGCAGGTTTTTTTCATGCAGCAAAGCGAGACGGTTGAGGGAGGCTCGGCTTCCCTGGGACCTAATGGAGTGGTAGGTGGGAGAGGACACTCGGTGTTTGCATGATGATTGGAGGAATTGTTTAAAAGGCTGAACCCCTTTGTGATTGACAGCGCTTTTGAAATACACACTGGCATCGTCGCATTTCGAGCTCAGTCCCAATCAGATATTTGTGAGTGGAGTCTTCTGACAGAGTGCCATCCAGAGTTCCTCATTTCCATAAGCCATATAGCTCATTTTCACCGTTAAACCCATCTGAAAATCTTTGAGGTGTGTTTTGCTGAGGTTCTATGGCATGAGTGTGGTTGAAAAACGGCTTCAATTAAATCTTCCTTTTATAAGTTACTGCCTCGCTACAATATTTATACATTTTATAATGTAAACTGAAAGTGAGCTTCCCCTGTTTGAAAGACCAGCAGCCGCCACTGATGTATACACATACTGGTTTTGCTTTTTAATGATTATAACAGTGAAACAAAGACCGACCCTGCTTTACAGGAACCAGTGAAGGGAAGCAGGGAATCTTTGCTGATATTGAACCAGCTGTGTGTCATCACAGTGGGCACAGAACAACGGTGTTTGCCTTCCGACAGTCCGGCAGCATAGGTCTGACCGCTGGCGTTGGCACGGGGGGCAAAGCCAAACACAGTTAATCTGCACACACTGTGATGCCACACAGCTGGTTCAATATCAGCAAAGTTTCCCTTTATATTCATTGTCTTCTGTGGCGATCAGCAGTGATGTGGTGGTTCACTTTTACACTGTGATCTGTAGCCTATAGTTTGGCTTTAGCTTCTAACTATCTTTGTCTTTTGAACCTGTTGTTGCTGCTGAGTCAGTTTGACATCCTGGATATATCCTTCAAACACAGACTGTAGACCCCTCTGTCTGCTTCTCTCTGGAGTCACTCTTTCATTTTTACAAAAAATATAATAATATTTCTTCAGTGAGTGCAGTTAATTACAGTGTGGGCTCCATGCTTACTCCAACAGCTTGTTGGACCATCACAAAGGGGCGGGGCTTAGTAAAAGGTCAATTAAGTCAGAATATATGGAGAATATATGCAATAAAAATTTGAATATATTAAATAAAGTTTGACTATATGGAATAAAACTTGAGAACACTGAATTAAATCTGACGTTATCGAGGAGTTGGCACCATCTTGTGTTTTCAATGTAAATGTATTTATATAATGGAAATCAACCAAGAAACAGGACAGAAAAACTACTTGTAGGTATAGAAGGCAACATTAGGCAAAGGAGGATGTTTAAGGTAGATATCATACTTTTATATTTGGTAATAAAATGGATGTTTAATATCAAAACAGTATAAATATTACAACCTCTAAATATGAACACACTGATGACTTGACTTCACTGTGCAGCTGAAAATGTAAATGAAGTGGTAAGTATTTAATTCACTGTGCCCTTAGGCTGTCACTGCCCTCACATGCACTTTGAAAACATCCCTCTGTTTATTTCTAATGCTTAGTGGTTTTGTGCGCTGAGTTGGTACCAAAGCTGGGCTTATATTATATGCCCTGTGTGGTCCATGATAAGGGTAAGAAATTTGAAGAGCTGATGGGATGTGAGGCATGTCTGGAGAGGAAAAAAAAAAAACATGAGCTCCAAAAATCACTCACGTCTTCTCTCTCTCCGTCTGTCTGTCTCCATCCTTCTTTCACACACACTCACACAAATTCAAAATGCATACACTCGAGCACAGTTGTACTATCTTGAGGAAGTCAGACTCTGAAGTGCTTGATTTGCCTGCAGTCTTCAGTGTCTTGGTGTCAAGGGTCACTCACTCATCCTTGGTGATAGACCAGAGAGAAATCGTGCGTAGCTGCG
The DNA here is from genome assembly GCF_041903045.1 of Epinephelus lanceolatus. Lineage (NCBI taxonomy): Eukaryota > Metazoa > Chordata > Actinopteri > Perciformes > Serranidae > Epinephelus > Epinephelus lanceolatus. Next base: position 33,851,651 of record NC_135737.1, read on the forward strand.
AGCTCATAATGAAAAAATTGGTAGGCTTAGTGATAAGGAGGGGATGTACTGAAAAAGCCATGAGCATAAGGCTACTTTACATAAGAGCATAAGGTTAGTATTCATAAAACTTAATAAATGGAGAGGTGTTCCTCTGAGGTGGTTGGTCTAATTTACATAATCTATGTAGAGGTACAAGATAACCACAGTTGGCCCAAGAAACACAGGATCGGTCACTTTAGATAAACATTTGATGAACATCCTTTTTCCTCATTGTTAAAATGTAGATGCCATCTATGATTATGTTACCTAAGAAATACAAAAGTGAATCTGTGTCACACACAAACTGTCACATTAAGCACATGAAGCACGAGGCACAGATACAGACGCTGTAGGACATTTTCAAATCTGATTTGTCTCTCTCTGTAACTCACTTGCCTCTGTCACATTTGGCAGATGTTTAAACTGTTACCTAACTTTACCTTGTCCCCAGTGCCTTACAAGTTTTTGACAAACTAAACAAACAAATACACAAACATGCTAAGACAAAGGTGGCAGTGCTCTTGGTGTAAGCTAAGATTTGATTAACAAAAAATAAGGAGCTGTCAAGAACCATGCTAGCGGCTGTGAGGCAATGCTGTGGTGCTGTAGGCTAAATGCTTGATCATGTTTACCATCTTAGTTTAGCATGGGGCCATGCTAACATTTGCTAATTAGCATTAAACAAAGCTCAGTGGAGTCTGGGAATGTATATTGATGGTGTGAAAAGTTATCAGGGGAGGACCGGAACAAAAGTCTTAATAGGACGGTTGCCACTCAGGTCTTTTTTTCCTGTGATACTCAGTCACGAACTTGCAGGAAGTCCAGAGGAGGTACACCCCACTAAGGAGTCTGCAGCCAAAAAGAGCCTGATCCACAACACTGAACATGATAAATTGATTTTAGAGTAACATGGTCATTTGCATGGTGGACTAACTAAAGCATTAATGAGCTTTATAACCTCCTGAGACACAAACTTTAGTTTGGTATGCATTTTTAATTTCTCCTAGCTATTTGGGATCAGTAGAACCGGATAAGTATAAAAAATTATAAAACATTGTCAACAATAATTCAGTCCCAATGTCCTTAAATAGGACATCAGTAAAAAATAAACAAGTTTCAACCATAAAATGTGATCAGGTTTTGGACCTTGTCCACTTTTGTGTCAGGATTGGCATCGGCTGCAGACTGACTTGGTTTGGCAGAGATGGCTGCCATCTTGTTTTTACATGGATTAGTGTATTGTGCGCTTACTGCCACTAGATGGCGCAGAAAGTGTCCACGAACTAGGACAACAGGTCTTAGTTAAGTAGAATGAAGTATAAGGTCACGTAAACCCAAAATGTGACGTTCGCATATAAGGACACAGGGTCTCAGGAGGATATGTCAGAAATATTAAGTATTTGTTCATGGTAAATTTATCCAACTGTGTCTTTTGTTCTGCACCTGTGTTTCTTTTGTCCCGACAGAGGGGAGCAAAAGTAGCAATGCGTAATGTCAATTCCCGTTCTGATTTCATCTGACTCACGTATCCAGTTTTTATTAAATGGTTGGTATTGTTAGAGGATTAGTGTATGTTGATGAAATACTAAAAAGTTATATTTTTGTCACTGCCCTCCCCTACCAAAGTTATTACAGTTTATCCTGAGCATTGTGTGACAAATTTCATGGCAGTCCATTCAATAGGCATTGAGACATTTAAATTCATTCATTCATTCATTCATTTTTCTTAACCGCTTTTCTTAACCTCCTGTGAGGGGTCGTGGGGGGGTGAAGCCTATCCAACATTCTCACTCCAACCTCGTCACATATTGACATTGTGGTCATGGACTTTCCACGTCAACATACAACATGCAAAGTACCCTGGGTGTGTTGATTGTTGATGTTCTGGGACACCGTGTCAAGTTCTCCTCTTTCAAAATCCACTTCAGTTTTCACAGGAAATTTAATGTTTACATACAGTCCCTTTCAAAATAAACCCACTATGTCAGTACAACACCGTGAATTGACATTTTTATCCTTCAACAACAAACACACATGGTTGTGTTTAGGCAACAAAAACACGTGGTTAGGTTTAGGAAAAACAACAGGGTTTGGCTTTAGAATGTTACGGGACATAAACACTGCTCTTGGTGAAAGTCGGTGTTTGTTGGACCCATTCACCACCCCTCCCACCTGCCCCACTTGGACTTTCGCCTCCTTAACTTCTGTCATGTAACGCCATGTTTCCCTTTGATGCCACTGGGCGCCCTTAAACTATAAGGGCAACCAGCCACGTATCATGCAGACGTTTAAAGATATCTTTTTTCATTGTTTCTGACGCCACAAGAACCCAGACCCAGGAACCCACACCGAGATGGGGAGAACATGCAAACTCTTCACAGAAGAGCTCCCCCGCCCTGGGGTTCGACCTTTAACTTAAAACCGCATATGTGAACCTCAAACTGGGGTCAGCGAAAATGTCAGGAAACCTAAGTAAATAGGTTTTATCCTCTGGGGACCACAAATTGCCCTTAGGGGACAATAAAGATTTTCAAATCAAATTTCAAATCAAATCAGATGTCTCACATTTCATGGAAGTCCAAATAATAGTTGATGAGATATCCGCTGTAGCCACTAGTGTGGCTAAAAAGTACGTTGGGTGCAGCAGCGCTCATAGGACAGAGATAGTGGTGAACTCTACTGGATACTTTATGCCTTGCAGAAAAGGTCAACTCAAATTGAATTGAAGATACTGATGAATCAGTAAAACAAATGAACATTTAATAATAGATTCAATAGATCAGCTTCAGTAATATTTTAATGCAAGGGCAGTGGGAGGAAAACTCTATATGGAACTCATCTTTGATGCACCTGCAGCTACCTCTACCCCAGCCACTTCAAAATATGTTTCTAGCACTGAGCTGTACATGTATATTTGACCATACAGCCCAGATATAGGTGGGCTTTTCACTGCCTGCAGGATTCTGCCTGTTAAGGATGTTGAAAGACCCACAATGCCACACTACATGAAAAGCCATTCATTTTCCAGCGGTGCAGTTAGCCTTCTGACAGGCCCGTCATCCACATGGTTAGAGAGAGAGGCTGAGAACTAGAGGGCTTCACAGAGGTGGAGAGCCAGCAGGAGAAACCAGAGCAAGAGATGAGAGACCTCAGCTGAGGGGTTAATGAAATCCAGCAATCCTTGAGGGCAGATTACTCATCTCTTAACGAGCTTGCTCTCTCACCCTCACCACCCCTCCATCACCATCCCCCTCTCCTGTTGACTCTCACCAGCACAGTCACAACTGATTACTGTTTCTGAGTTTACAGCCCCAGGTACCCAGTCTTTTGTCAAACTCCACATGCAGAAGAAAAGTCTGGGTAGTCGTGCTGTGTGGAGAGAGTGTGTGTGCAGAAAGGTTTAATGTGAGGAGGGTATTCAGGCAACATTTGCTTTAGGTCTAACAGAGCTTTAGCTTAACTTTTAAGAAGGTGGAAAGGTTTATGACCATTACTGTGACGCCCTAAGCCCTGATTCTTTACCTGAGATGGTTTTGGTTCCTTTTAAAGGAGTTACAGAGAGTTTATTATTACAACTTATATTTTAGTGTGCTGTCCTGACTTCCATCACCTCATTTGTTTATTCTTTGTTTTTTATTTTATTTTATGATAATCACAAACATACTTATATGTTTAAGCATAACATAAAACAGTAAATTAACGTATGCTCTGCACTGACGTAGAGCCTATGCTGTACTCTATGCCTTAGCCCGACGTGCACCTCCCCAGAAATGTAACTACATGTCACAGCGATGTAGACCTCCTGTCTATTTTTGTAAGCTGAAACCATTTCTCTCGAGGAAACAAAGCTTTTATTTAATTCAATTTCACAGATGAGAAACAACAAATTGTGAAGACAACAAAGCCTCCACAAAATAACATTTTTAGTCTTGTGTGTGATTTATCAGGGATTTACATAAGTAAAGGAAAAATTTGCTCATCGCTAGGCTAATCTATACAATGTAAAATGCCATAGGCTTGAGTTAATAACGTTAGCGTGTTATATTTGTTTGGAAACCGCGTTTATGGTATGATGGTTGTTTTGTCAGGGAACCTTGTGAGTTGTAATGGAGCAGAACTTTGTAACGCCTTGTTAAATGTTGCTGTTGTCCCTGGCTTCGTACGAGTAGAGGAAAAGTCCAACACATTCTCACTCTGACCTTGACACATATGACGTTTGGTCATGGACTTTCAACATCCAGATATGACGTGCAAGGTAGCCTTGGTGCGTTGGTTGTGGATGTTCTGGGGCACCATGTCAAGTTCTGCCGGTTACTTGCATTGTCATCTTTCAAAATACACTTCCATTTTCACAGAAAATTTAACGTTTATGGTCTCTTTCAAAATAAACCTTTTTTTTTCCTCCAGCAACAAAAACAAGTGGTTAGGTTTAGGCAACACAGTAACATAATCTTACAGGACATGAACATTGCTCTCTTGGGTGAAAGTCGGTGTTTGTTGGACCCATCCACCACCCCTTCCGTACGCTCCAGTCAGACTTTCGCCACCTCAGCTTTCATCCTTGTCCCACCACCGTGTTTCTCCTGATGCCACCAGGCCCCGTCAAACTTTAACGCCAACCGGCCGTGTATCATGCTGACATTGAAGGACGCCTTTGTTCGTTGGTTTCTGTCACCGCAAGTCACTGCCCAGGCGCTGGCTTTTGATGACTTTGGAGTGAGACCTGGCTCTAAAGTCTCTTCGTTGCTAGGCTAATTTATACAATGTGTGTTTTTTTCTGTGAATGCTGAAGCCAATTTTTGTACTTGTGATTGACATTGTCTCTATCAAGCCATGTTTAAGGAGCATTTGGGTATGTTTTGAATCACCTAAACTTAACAGCAATTTACAGAAACCCTGCCACCGACTAGTGTTCTGGAGGTGTAACTGCAAAGTGACACAGACACACCATACGCAAGTTTAAATGCTCACAACAGTGTAGGCTACATGCATAGGCTACGACATAGGCTCTGCATAGAGCTGAAGCAGAAGTGTAAATCCCACTTAAATCCTACACACTGGATCTTTAGTGCACTGGACCCTACAATATTTGCATTAATTTTTAAAAACTTGAATTTCACATTAATTAATTTCAGACATCCACAGTGCCTTTTTGTCATGAACTGAGCTCAGGTGTCAGGCAGACACTGCCACAAAATACAGTTATTCTCAACTATTTTCTGTCAGAAGCCAAAAAACAGTTCATGCGTCCTTCTCTACAATTTTTATTAAATTAACAATAACTGGGAAAGCAACTACTTAAAAAGGATTGATGCTGAATTTAGTGAAATAAAGGTGAGCATGATAACATGAGCAAACTCGTTGAACTCACTGAACTGTGTTTCACTCCATATTTTTCCTGTGGTCATCCATGGTCCACCAACAGTAGTTATCTAGTCTGGGGCTGTTAGTGGCCATTTTGGTAAGGAACCGGAACCAGGGAGAGTGAGACAGGATCCGGAATTCGATGGATGCGCCTTTCCGTCAAAATAAAAGCATCAAGCTAATAAAAATGCGGTGAAACTTTTTAATTTAAAAAATATAATTTACACTAAAAGCCCCAAGCCATTAAGTTAATCGATTTTCTTACACTCCTCATCACCCCAAATCGATGGTGCGCCAGAATTTAAAGTTTTACTTTGGTGAACACTTTTAATTTAATGAATTTGGTGAATTCGGCATCCGCTCTCTAGACCGGAACCAGAATCCAGACAAAATTCAGAGTGAATAGAAGATCCTGGTGACGCCAGGCTAGTAGCTATCTGTCCCTCCTGGGGTCCCTGCCCCACAGATTGAGAACCGCAGCTCTGGCGTCACTTTCTAAGCGCACCTTGCGCTGATGAGGCGGCCTGTTTAAACTGTCAGTACCCGCCCCTCCGGCTCGTCCTGCCACAGCTGCTGCTGCTGTCCTGCTTCCAACACAATTATGTTGCTCTCCAGGAGGTTTTGTGGGAGAAATAATTGCTTGGAGTTTTCTGCTGGCACTTGACTTCAGGGGCCTTGGTTACTTTTCCTCGGAGAATTTATTCACCCATGAGATGCTGAGGACCACCACTGCTGCATTTGAGCCCAGTAAGTATCTGCTGCTCCTGTGTTAGTGAAGTAGCCCAGCAGGTAAACATCAGCACAGGCTGTGTGGCTGCTAATGGGTTTGCTTGTGGACAGTCTGTTGGCATCTGTAGGCTGCTGCTATCTGCTGCTGTGTGCTATTTGGATATTGGCTAAGCTAAGTTGCCTGTTTGTTGTGTGGCATGTGCAGTGTGATGCTGCCATGCTGTTGACTTATGTTGTGGTGAAGTGTGAGTTGTCTTGTTTGAGCATTACTGACTTTAGTTTTAGGTTGTTGCCTCCTTGCAAACAGGTCTCTAGTATTTTTATTTTTAAAGTTAATGTTCTTGGCTTTATACAATGGAAACATGAGTATTGTAATCAGTGTTAATTTTGCCAGCTATTTTAGATTTAGTCTTAGTCTTGAGATGAAAATGCTTAGTTTTAGTCACATTTTAGGCATTTTTATTCTTCATAGTTTTAGGGCCGGTTCATAGTCGACGCAAAGGCACGCAAACGCGAACGCATTGGGACGCATCGAGACGCATTGGCTGCCATGATGCGTGCTTGTGTCTCAAAATATGTTGTCCATTTTTTTGGTACATGAAGCAGCGGCGCGTGTAATACCATGCCTTGCTAGCTGGGGTGATAATGCAAGCGAGATACTTGAAATTAACCACTTTTTGTTATTCACATAAGAAGCAGGTATGAAATATGGCGGGCAAGGAGGAGGAATAACTTTGCGAACTCGTACGGGCACAGCCCCATTTATATGGCAGTTCTAGTGCCCTGTACTCTAATAAAATAGCAGTGCTAGCTAGCTACAGCAGTACTAGCTAGCCGGAATGTACCGGCTGACTCTGCTACCCCCTATTGCGCGAGCGATGTATTGCATTTCAAGTGTCGCCCGCGTCACTTGCGTTTAATGTGTTGACTATGAAAGGAAGTGCGTTGCTTGCGTCACTTGCTCGCATTGTGTGTGTCGACTATGAAACGGCCCTTGACATTTTAGTCATTACTCTTAGTTGTATGTTTCTGTATCAGAAATTAGAATCAAAGTGACAGGTTGTTTAAAAATTTCGATGTTAGACCTTTTTATTTCTACAAATACAAATAATTTCTTCACATAGAAAGTAGTCATTTCTACAGGAGTTTTTAACATGTTTAAAGGGTGATTTCCGAGCACACATTTACTGATCGTCATTTGGAAAACTCAACATCCCTCTGTTTATGCTCTCAGAAACTTTGACACCATAAATAACTTATTGATCTTAATGTTAAGAAGCTGAAAAATAATTTAAATTAAGCCTGAATTCTTCCTTGATAACATGTTAGTCTGGAGGTTTAAACTCATGTCTCAGAGTTGGTGATTAAAACTAAACTTCTGTCTCTGTCAGAGTAGTCTCGCTCACCAGACCTTTCTCAAGAAAAGAAAGGTCTGGCTGTGCCGACTCTCACTTTAAGATTGGAGAAAAAAAAAAAAACCCGGCTTTTTTTATTTCTTTCAACCAATCACAATCGTTCTTGGCAGGGTGTCAGGGTCAGACAATGTTTGATCAAAGTTATATCCACAACAAATGAGAGAAAGAAAATGGAAAGAGAGAAAAGACAGTTTATGCTCTGTGCCCTGTCCACCTGGGATGCGCTCCAGCAGGAGGAGGAGGCATTCCTGTGCCAGATGTAGAGGGCGGGTATTTATACGTCATGGCGTTCAGCTGAAAAACTCTTCCGGATAGGAAGCTCTCGACCATCCTAGCTCGTAGCTGCTTAAAGCTTGCTGCTAGCTCCTAGCGCTAGCTCCTCGCTGCACAAATAAGAGACTTGGGACGGCCTAGAAGATGGCGAACCTTGAATGACTTCCGGTTCAAGCAGGGAGCTAGCAGTAGCACTATAAAAATAAGAGACTTGGGATGGACCCAATGTCAGATAGTCCACCACAAACATTTTTGTCATGTCTCGTCTCATCGATGAAAATGAAACCTAGATTTCACCTTAGTTTTTATTTTTAAGATCTATTTTTAGCTCGTCATCGTCTCATTTTCGTCATGGAAAAAAGGTTGTTAAAAAGAAAATTCGACATAGTTTTCGTCAATGAAATGAACACTGATTGTAATGCATTCAGTCATAGAATTATTGATAATATTGGCTTCATGGGAAACTCAACATAGCTTCTCTCACCTGTAGGCCATGTCGTCACATTCCCATTTTTAACATACAGTACATGATGTGCAGCTCAGCACAAGGTTAATGTAATAGCTTGCTATCTGGACCTTCATATCATAATTATATCTAAATTGCCGAGCTCCTTTATGGTGTAACGTTACAGTGCTGCTATACTCAGCCACTCTCAATACCAACCTTAAAATCACACCCATGTACTGATGGTCATGTGCTTATCATAACATTTCATAAGAAGAGACCGTCTGCTCCAGACCATGGGGTAGTTTAATATGCTCAATAGCTGAAGTGTGTCTTAGCCTGCTACTGCATATCAGCTGGATGGCCTGGTTAGTTTTTTTGAACATCTCAATCCACTTGACTAGAAGATTCCATATAATAGCTGGCATCACGCTCTGTATCTAATGTGATTTTAGGGGGAAGTTGATTATGACCGCTGCTCCCCAATCTCTGCTGTGCTGAGCTCAGTGTTTGCTTGCGGGGTCAGAGACTAGACATCAAATTTAATTTCGGTACATATTCTGCATTCATAAAATGAATCTGTTCCCCTGTGAGTTGGTCTGCTGAAACGTACTGGTGAGTGAGGGATACGAACAACAACACATATTCACATTCATACACAAAATTACTGTCTTGTGAAAGATCCGAGATGAACAAATTCAGGTTGCTGCTTTTACAGTTTGGAGACTTGGCAAAAGTCGTCTACATGTCACAGGCCGTACAGGGTGTGCTTTCTGGAGTGCAGAGAAAATGCTCTTGATGACACAAGTTGGACGATATTGTCAGTTGTGTCTGCTTGGCCTCATGCTACTACTTTATCCTCAAAAATTAATGCTGCATTATTTGTTGTTTTGCTTTTGTATGAGATGACAGTAATGAGAGATACAGAGATGCTCTCTGGGGAAGTCTGGAAGTAGCGATGGGTGTTTTTTTATAATACTTCTTGATGTTTTATAGACTAATTAGTCTTATAAATAATTCCATCAATTAAACGGTGCTTTGGTTTAGCTCAAAATACCATTGTGCCTAATGACTCCTTCAGCCAGACAGACAGCAACAATTAACGCAAATTTAACCATTCCCTGAAGTCTGCATGACCTTGTGTTGTTTTTTTTTCCAATCACTGCAACTTTTCTGCAAATTTGACCAGTCATTGTAGTTTCCCATGAGTTTCCCCATCATAGCTGTGTAACATCCCCAAACTCTCTTCCTTTGTTTCTGGTTGTGAAGATGCACACATGTGACACAAATGTCTCACATTTACCAACAAAAATTACTGCTAAAAAACATGCAAGGCAATACCCTAACCCTAAAACTTTGCACTGTGTCCACATCTACTGACAAACAATGATTTAGAAACGCTGCCATGAAATCAGGCATTTTAGGCCGCAACAGTCACAAAGCCTGGGAAATCCTGGATGGACTGCTCTGTGTCTTTTTTATAGTGGTTATGAAAATGAAAAGATTAATGTTGATGAATTTTAAAGGCTTTTTCTGTCCAAAAATATCTCTTTAGCCCTGGTATTATCCTTGCTATAAAAAAGGTCTTCTCGCCTATAAAGATCTCCTCCTAGACCAGGGGTCAGCAGCCTTTACTATTTAAAGAGCCGTTAATGGCAAAAAAAAGAAGGAAATAAAACTGTCTAGAGCCACAAAACATATTAAAATAAAGGCAACAGCCTATTAGGTCTAAATTATCCCATTAATATTACAAAATGGTCTAAATGAGCATTCATTAATATGATTTACTACAAGGTGTCTACTCTGCAGTGGGATATTTGATTATTTGGTACTTTCACTTTGCAGCATTGGTGGTGAAAGCAAATGAATCTGTCCACACATCATTAATTCCTCTATTTTCCTCCTGAGAATTTTCCTTGTTTGGATTTGGAATCCATAGCTAGCCTGGCTGGAGAGACTCCAGACGAGCCATCGCTACTAAAGTTGGGGAAAAGGCACGAGGTCTTAGACGTATGACGCACATTTTAGATGATGAAATGTTATAAAATGTTTTAATTCAATGTATAGGCTTCAGGTTTTTACAGTTGGAGAATGCAGTAATCACTTTAGGCCTACAACAATGACAAATCAAAGTCTAGATGTTAAAAAGGTGGAGGAGTTTAAGTTATCTCGGGATCTTGTTCACGAGTGAGGGTAGGATGGAGCGGGAGATTGACAGGCGGATTGGGGCGGCGTCAGCAGTGATGCAGGCACTTAACCGGTCCGTTGTGGTGAAGAGGGAGCTTAGCCAGAGAGCGATGCTCTCGATTTACTGGTTGATCTACGTTCCAACCCTCACCTATGGTCACGAGCTTTGGGTAGTGACCGAAAGAACGAAATTGCGAGTACAAGTGGCCGAAATGAGTTTCCTCCGCAGGGTGGCTGGGCTCAGCCTTAGAGATAGGGTGAGGAGCTTGGACATCCAGGAGGGACTCGGAGTAGAGCCGCTGCTCCTCCACATCGAGAGGAGCCAGTCGAGGTGGTTCGGGCATCTGGTAAGGATGCCTTCCGGACGCCTTCCTTGGGAGGTGTTTCGGGCATGTCCAACCGGGAGGAGGCCTCGGGGCCGCCCCAGGACATGCTGGAGGGATTACATCGCCCAGCTGGCCTGGGAACGCCTCGGGGTTCTCTCGGAAGAGCTGACGGAAGTGGCTGGGGAGAGGACTGTCTGGGTTTCTTTGCTGAGGCTGCTGCCCCCACGACCCGGACCCGGATAAGCGGAGGACGACGAGTACGAGTACGAGTACGAGTATGAGTACGAGTACGAGTAGATGTTAAAAAATGACCGTTATTCATTTCCTGAAATTTTATGTAAAAGCCACAGGGTGCCACTGGTGAGGATCTAAAGACCACGTGTGGTCTGGCACAGCAGGTCGCCCTGCCCCTGCTCCAGACTTGAGGTCTAGTTTTGGTAAAGAGGAAAATGCTCAGTGGGTCTTTTTAAGTTTACTCTGTAGTTAATATGCATGTTTAGATATCTGGCCTGGTGTTGCTTTATATAAAGATAGAAATAAACATGCATAATGAGGAATAGTTCTGTGTTTATTTATTTATTTATAGCAACAAATCGGTGTTTCTAAGTGTGGCATCAAGGTTATTCTTTTGCTGCTTTAACTGTGCACTGAAAAAAGCAAACTCCAAAGATGCCTCAGCTTTTAAACATCTGAAAAATGCTAAATTCCACCTTGACCTAAAATATTTAAATGTTTTCACTCACACATACACTGTCATCTCTAGCTCCTTGTTTATTTGTATGTGTATGTGTGTGAGAGAAAGTGTGTCAAAGTTGATGTTTTCATTATAGAAAGACCTTTATAACTCACTCACACTGGGAGATCATTCCCTCATTTGTCTTTTCCTTCTTGATGTCCTCATAAGAACGATATAAAAACGAACATTTATACAACCAAACATGCATTTTATTGTGTTACATTACACTTGTAATGTGTGATTTACTATGAACAGTCAAAACAGATTAGTGTAATTTTGGTGTGCACTGTTTGGCTGGGCTTGTCCTGGTTTCTTTGAGGGTTAGTTTTCCCTCACTTGTTTTCTCAGCTTGACCCAGACGAGCTATAGGTAAGGCTTGTGCAGTGTTTGTTGCTCTGTTACAGCCAAACTAGATTTGAAATACAGATTGAGAATGAATACATGAAATATTTAGGCTATGTTTGGTGTGAAAGTTGTGTGGTTCTTAAGTATGAGCTTGGCAGCAGGGGTGGAAATCCATATAAACAATCTTCACAAGGAAGGGCAGAGGTTTTCTGAAGCATGATGGAAAGATATACTTGAAGTTGACTTTTAAAAACTAACTTCAGGTGGTTCTTGCTCTGTGGGATTTACCTACCTTATAGTTTCAGCTGAGAAATGTTGTTTTTCAATACCTTTTATTCCTCTGTAATTTCCTGATACTTCCTTGAGTAAATGTTGGCTCTGTGGTGGTTCATGAAACGTAACTGTGCTGACATCTTAGATATTTTGGTCTCAGGAGACCATCGTTTTTTGAAACAGTCCCAAAATAAAACTCGGTCCATTTAACTGATGGATGCTTTGTGTTTTATGCGGGACAGCAGTCTTGACACAGACTAAGCTCCAGTCCCTCCTCTCTTTGGCTGGCAGAGAATCTCTGGTTGCTGGATTTTTGATGAAATCCTCAGTGCATTGTGAGGAGATTCAGAGTCTTGATAATAACAGCTTGCATTTGGTCTCTTGGCCGGCTACCCTGCCAGCTGGATATCTGATGATTGGCTGTGTGATGATGCTTGGATCTTGTTCTTTTCATTGAACTAACACTTGAGTATCCAGCTCTAGAGAAACTTGCTTGTTGTAGTACTTTTAACTGTGTGAGAATGTTATTTTGCCCCTTTTATCTGGCACCTGCTTAGGCTACACTTTTCCAGTCTTGGCATCACCTTGAATAGGGATACACGATAATATCGGCACCTCATGAGTATCGCAGGTATTGGCTTTCAAATGAGCTATCAGAATCAGCCAACATGATTTTTCTTACTTTGCACAATGAATCAATATTACACACACTGAAAAGCATTGTATTTCATGTCTCCATCTTCTGGTGGGCCATCACAATAAGAGTGTGCATGCATAATATGATAACTCCACAACAGACGAGACTCGATGATCACTAGAATAGGTGGGGAAAAAGGTGGATATATCAATATCAGTATTGGTTATTGGCCAAATAAGTGTTTATATATCAGCATATCGGATATTGGCAAAAAATCCAATATCAATCACCTCTAATCTTGATGTCATTGCCGTACATTTTCCTGTTCCTGTGTCTCAGATGAGGGATGTCGGTGGTTAATCGTTAATCGAATTACTTCCAAGAATATTTCTGATGGGTTAGGCATGTCTCTCCACAGGTTCATTTTAATACTCTTTGTTTATTACACCGTGCACTAACTGGGTCTAGTGGGAGCTAGCTACTAGTGCCACTCCCCCCAGGTCACCCTCATTGAGTAAATGGCTCAATTATGAGCCCCTCACCATTAGCACTGTCAACACGGCTACTAGCATAGTTAACAATGATGAAGTGGTTTTATGGCTAAAAATGAAGCCACTTAGTCACAGTCATAGGTGTTTCTAGCCCATTTTTGGGGGTGCTGAAGCACCCCTAAATTGAATCCCAGCACCCCTAAAATTTGAGAGATTTTTAAAATTTTTTTTTTACTATATGCCCTTTTTTTAACAAGCTAGAAAAGTGTCAAAACCATACAGTACTTGGTTGAAACATAATATTTTAACAACAAAAATACAGCAGCACCCCCCTTGCCTCAAAAATGGTTTGATCCACCCCATCCCTCCCACCTTTCCCCGACTCGGGCTCTGAGCGCTCTATCTGCACAGAGCAATGCGCTCCCTTCCAGAGTGGGTGATATGCAGTAGTGGTGTAAGTATCTGGCTTAAACCAGGGTATGTGGCACATTTCCTAACTTCTACCACTCAATACCAACACATTATTATCATTACCAGTCCTCATTTTTGCTGCATTTAATCGTAGGTCACTGTTTATGTTGTTAGGTAGGAGTTAGCTGACGTTTTTTCTAGCTAGGAAACGTCACAGGTGGTCAGTACCACTGTCCTCTGTTTGAACTGGAATGACAGAAACTAGCTGTTGTGTCATGTGCATGTGTTAATATTAAAGCCAAGGTGCTACTGACTAGCTAACTGACTGGATGCCCATTAACATTATAATTCCTATTGTGTGTATTTATTATTATTATTATTTCGTAGATTTCAAGCACTTTTCTTTTTTGAAGTGTATTTTTATTTATGTATTTGTATTATATAATATAGACGAAGGAAAAAAGCAGAGACAAACATTGAAAAAGTCAATTACTGTTAATGTGTTAATGTTACATGTTGTGCATTGCATTTCAAATAAAACTCCAAAAAATAAGCCCAAGGTCCATTTTTGGTGTTTTTGGTACACACTATAGGGGGCTGGTTTACTCCAGAAACATACATACTGTTTATGTGTATGTTGAGGAGCTGCTGAATCAAAATGAGTTGTCTTCCCCCAGAAATTAGGGTTACGATATGTTTCTTTTATGATTCCAATCCATTCCTCTTTTGCTGTGATCAGATTGATCAGATTTGATGGTTTAGTCACAGACTTTCCTAAAAAGTGTTGTGCTTTTCTTTCACAAATGTGGGAATGAAATTGAGTTAAAATGTACAAAACAGTAAAAATTTATTTTGCCTGGCCGGGCAGCTCTCTGGGTGCTCAGCACCCCTAAACCTCTGATCCTAGAATCGCCCCTGGTCACAGTCACTGGTGCTTCCACCAGAGGGTGGCTGCCATGATTCCACAGCAACGCCATCCTGCCATCTGGAAGGCGTTACGTTATGAGCACTAATAGCGAAAGAGCCATGCCTCTAGCTCCCACCCGACCCCATGGAGACTGAAGGGTGGGCAGTGGGCTCTATATCTCTACATGTTAATGTGGCAAGCCCGCTGTCTGTCAGCACAACCAACAGAAGATGAAATAAAAACACATTTACAACACAAAATGTTAAAATTTTACCAGCTCTGAATGGATAGCACTTTGAAATGCCGTGATAAAGCTCACTGAGTCAATCAAGCACCAGACTAAAAGGAACGGCCTCTTGCATTTCATGTCATTTCATTTTCTTTCTTAAAAATTAACCAGTTAGTTACAGGTTGATGGGTGTTGAGCTATGGAAAGCAAAATTAACTGAAACTGACATCCCTATCTCAGAGACAGTATTCCATCTTTTTGGGCTTTCTCTTCTTGTTGTACTCCAATAAGTCCATGTTTTTGCTCTTATTGCTTTGTTTCTCTAACGTCTGACCTGAACCTTTTTAACCCAGGCCCTGCTCAAGCTGGTATGACTATTTTATTTTAGGTAGGCTGTTGAGTTAATTCAATGTTGGATGTTGTGTCCAAGGACTCTTACTGCTGGGGTGCTCTGACTTGGTAACCAAGTTGCCAAGCATGTATTTTATGCACAGCAGGGTGTAAATGCAGGAGAAGAGGAAGAACATTTTTGCTTTGAAAGTTTGATTATTTATAGTTTTCTGAAGGAGCTACAGTACCAATTTTGTGGAGAGGATGAAAATGTTATGTTTGATTTAAATGCTCTGCAGTTCTAGCTCTTCTAAAGGTCTAAGGCATTTGCTTCTGTCTGTGTTAACTGGTTTCACATTTTAACAATTTGACTAGACACTTCTGCTGTAGTGTTTACCACAGGACATGGTGTGTTTTAGCTTGTATGGGTGTGGTGTCTGAGCCGGGTATGGGCAGCCTGAGTTGAGAAAATACTGCTTTGATGCTTTATAATTGCCCCTTGGACAGGATTTATCTTATGGGTTGTCACTTTTAGTAATACCACTCCATGTTTCAATACAAAAGGACAAATACAGCAGGACTAATCCCACACTCCCTGCTGTGTGCACCACTGTGTGTGAGCACATGTTATAAAACTTTATTGGGTTGGCTCTACTGAGACCAGTGAGGGCTTGCTGTGAAAAAAGCCTCTGGAACAGCAGCCCCACAGGGAACGCCGACAGCAAGGTTTAGAGGGGCCGTACAAGGTCCAAGGACAAGTCAAAATGGTAACAGCACACTGAACCAGCATCAAGAAATTAGATTTTTTTTTTTTAACACATTTAGGGATTTTTTTTTTTTTTTTTTTTTTTTTGAGGGGAAAGGGTGGATGACCTCAGCAGACCTCTTATTACCATGTAAGTACATCACTTTCCTAAAGGGTGTGACACATCACTTTGCTGTCGAGACCTCTGCTGGACATGCATGAACTCACTCAGGGCTACTGCCAAGGTCAAACCCCACCATATGCTCAGCTGGAACTAACTCTCACTTGTTTTTTTGTTGTTGTTTGTTTTTCTTTTGGCTTATCGTGTGAGCACGTTTTTCTGTAACAAAGAGGATTTCGTGCAACTTATTGCATTATTATCAGTGTGTACCTGAGCAGTTGTATCCTTATGCGTATGGTTGAGCATCTCTTCAACTCTGAGAAGTTTTTGTTCTCACTGACAGCGAGTTGACACACACACCACTGCAATACCCCAGTAGTTGGACTTAATTGCATTTTGAATATTGGACAATCTCAGAGGCTTCTGAACATGTGCATGAAGGCAAAAAGAATATATATTTACATTCATGTAAAAACTAGGGCTGCCCCCGACTAAGAATTTTCCTAGTCGACCAGTAGTCGTCATTTAGGGCCATTGGTTGACTAGTAGGGCTGTCAACGAATATTCTAAATTTAATTTCGAATTTGAAAAAAAAATGGACCTTCGAATGTGAAAATTGATATTTGATTGTGGAGAAAAAAAAACACCACCGCAGCTGTCCTCTTTGCGAGTTGGCGTTGGCCTGGGCTGCTGCACTGAACGCACTGCATGACGGGTCAGAGAGGGGGGCGAGCGAGAGGTCCGCGGTCGTTTATAACATAATGTTATAGATATTTGTTTTATGTGTTTTAATGTGTAGGCATGTAAATGTTTTCAAAGACGTTTATGTTGAAATAAAAACAACTACAAGTAGTTATGTTTCCTTTATTAATACATATACAAGTATATTTCCTTGTATTAGTTTGCCCTCTTGTGGACATAATGCGGGAAAAAAAATGTTCGAATGGTTCGAACCTATGAGTTATTTTTAGAAGGAATATTCAAACGTCATTTTTGAGCAATTTTGACAGCCCTATTGACTAGTCAACCACATGTTTACAATATTAATTTAAAGGGATAGTGCACCCAAAAATGAAAATTCAGCCATTATCTACTCACCCATATACCGAGGGAGGCTCAGGTGAAGTTTTAGAGTCCCCACAACAATTGTGGAGATCCAAGGGGAGAGGGGGTAGCAATACAACTCCACTTGGAGGCTTACGGCGCCCCAGATTCAGACGTCCAAAAACGCATAATTGAAACCACAAAATATTTCCATACTGCTCGTCCGTAGTGATCCAAGTGTCCTGAAGCCCCGACGTAAAAAGTTGTTTGGAAAAAGTTATTTGAACTCTGTTTTTAGCCTCATTGTAGCATGTAGCTTTTTCTGCCTCTCTGTAAACCGCGTTCACATGTGTGTGCTTGCGCAAGACCATGAGACATGGACACCGCTTTCATGTGTGTTCACGTGTGTTCACGTGCTTTCACTGGTCTCGCGCGATAATGGCTGAATTTTCATTTTTGGGTGCACTATCCCTTAATGTAATTATTAAATAATATATTTTGGGCGGGGCAACACAATGGTTTGAATTGAAGGTGTGAGAAAGAATAGTATCAGTAACATTGTTAACACTGTGCTACATTACAGAGAAATACAAAACTGTACTAATGAACCTTCATTAATATAGACCTATATTTTATCTACCAGTGCACGTCACACACTGAGCGAGCGGCCTGTTAATGACGCTGTGGGCAAAGCAGTAATGATTGTGCTAAGTGGCTAATGGGCATGTTGCTACTTCCATGTTTCAGATGATACGTCATGTTTGTAGTCGCCCAATGAAGATGAGTTTACATATCACCTTGGGTTCATCCTTCACCTTCTCAAAATGATCCCACACTTTGGATTTCCTGCCCGACATGTTATTAACTAGCCTGTGGAATAACCACAGGTACCAGCCCTGGAAATTAACCTGACTCCTACTACTTAACACGACAACTCCTTTTTTTATGCGATTAAACGACCAATGAAATCTTGCTGACAAATGACCTTTCTGGTTGACTAACATTTAATCGACTAGTGGTAGGCCCTAGTAAAACCATTTTAATTAATTACTAGTCATTCCGCTGTTCTCCACTACAAACCAAGAAAAGTTGTTATCAAATTATAGCCTCATTCTATTTATCTTTTATTGAAATGTTTTAATTTATGCCCTCAAGGTCAGTTTATCCCAATGGTACCAAATACCAACATTTTTTAAGGTTGCTATAAAACTTGTAAAGAACCAGTCATACAAAAAAAAAAAACAACATGTGATATACCATTTACTTTCATCAAAGTAAGAAATTCCAGTAACGTGACAGCACTACTACGTGCAGTACTAATAGAACGTACTGCATATGCAAGTGCTTGTACCACCTACTATATGGTACCCTTGGCAGACTTTTACATGACCTTTTTAATACGCAACAAGCTGCTAGCAAGAGATCACCTCTCAAGAGACTGCTACTGCTACTCTCGCAGTCTGAGGTAAATTATCAAGCTAATTAATTTCAGCTTCCCTGCTAATAACCCTATCTGTATCCTGCACAGTGTTGGTTTTCTGTGAATAATATATTACTGTCAGACAAGAAGCAGGCAAGCGTGTCATATAAACTCTAAATTTATGTTAGTATTTTTGTGTTAACTCATTATATAACAGTCTGTCAAGTCTGTCCTCTTTTGTTGCACTCTGTCTTTGTGCTCCAGTGTTATCCTCTTTTCACTTCACTCTCCAGTCTCTCTCGTCTGTCTGATGCTTTCTGCTCTTTTCCTTTACTTTCTCCATTTTTTCCCCTCTACTTCTCTTCCACTTTAGCTCTCCCCATAGCAACACTCTGGCTCATTTCTCCTTTTGGCTTGTGCTCTTCAGAGGCTCCTATGTTACTGTATGAGACTGCAGTGGAGGAGAACTCACTGCCGTGTCCTTAGTGGAGTCGGACGGGGATGGAGGATTGATGTGGAGTTTAGATTTTAGAGCTTCATCCATTAACATGTTCCACCTCCAGGACGCTGCGGTGGCTTCTCCTCCCTCTGTTCTCTTTACCGTTACTGTGGCCTTCTTCTTCTACAGAGAAATGTCAGGAGAGATCACACATAATAATTTTAGGTTTGATAAAGGCTTTACAGATATTAAAAGGAATATGCTTAATGCTTAATTAAATCCTATCTTCTCAAAGAATTATAGGATTGCTTTGATTGCATCGGTGCCTGCAGCTTCATGTTCAACATTGCCATCTGTGTTGTATTCAGACCTGCACCATTTACATACTGATGCTGTATACCACCAGCTTTAGCACAGAGAATAACCAGGAGGCTATAGTGACCTTGGATACTGTGAGGATGTATGAGCAGCTTTTGAAGCATTATGCGGCAGTAAATGGACAGAAGCTGTTAGCTGGCTGGCGTGACTCCAGACAGTCTTATCATCAACCACTCAGAGAGCCAGTGGCTCAATGGATGGATGGCACATAGCACCTTCTCCTAAAACTGTCCCATGATGAATGTTCCCAATTACGGCCATGACCTTTCTCTTTGTTGCTCACTTCTTTCTGCCCAGTTCCTTTCACACACTGTGCTTTCTGTTGGTCTGTTTACCTTCCTGTCTCTTTCACCCACTCAGTCTCAGAGACCCTGTGTCTTTTCATCCCTCTCCTTTGCTCTTCATCTCTTTTTTACTTTATTTCCCTTTTCCCCTGCATTTATCTCACTGTGGCCACATCCTGTGAATTTGTTTTGCCCAAACTGTAAACTGGCATGAAAATCCACAGTATTCATACAATCAAAAGTACGGCCGGTGTAAACATTTTCCAGCTGGTTTTATTTAAAGAGCTGGACCGGACTGGTATACAGAATTTTACCAGGTGTCGCACTTGACTCAGCAGCAGCTCTTAGTTGAACATAATGACACTTTGTCCCAACAGCAAACAAGCATCTGACTTTCCACACTGAATCCATTAAATATGCACTTCTGTTACATCATTTAATCAAACCAGTAAATATCAGCTCTGCACTGGAAATCGTTCTTTTTGTTTTACTTAAATCTTGAACATTTTTGTGTGTGTGTTTAGCTCCTTGTATGGTTTATTATCCCCAATCATACTTTGATTTTTTTCTTTTTTTGTATCTTTCCATTTTGCTTTAAATTCTGACAATATACAGGTCGCAACTGAGCAACATAAAAGTACTCCGTCAATTTTGGAGGACCCATGCTGCCTCTATCTTTAGGTAGCTGGAGAGTTCTCTATCTGACTCTAGGCATTTTGCCTCCCCCAAACAAATCTAGATATCATTCTATCCCAACTTATGAATTGTCACTGCCCCAAGCTGGATCTGTCAACACCTCCCCCTGCTGCGCCGCCTGCTTGAAACTAGCTCTGCGCAGGGTTCGCCACCCTGCGCCACCCTGTGCCGCGCCTGTCTCTGCCACGTGTCTGTTTTTAAACAAACATAATACTATATTAATCACGTTTTCACATGGCTTGTTGATAATGTAATAAAAGTTGGATTTAGCACTGTGATATCATCCGCACAGGTTGATAAACTACTTTTTAATTTGCCGGTTTGCAGAAAATTAAACACCAGACTGAACCAGCAATACCAGAAATCGACCCAACTCTAATTGAGTGATTTTGCACTTCTCCTTTGGTAATTCAGCTCATTATGATTTATCAAACCTTTTGCCTGAGCCCTCATAAAATCTGGGTGGTGCCTGTGGTGCATGAGAGTTTCTATGCACAAACAAAGAAACAAACCTGGTGTGCTTGGGTTGCACAGGAGAAGAAGCTCTCGCCCACCACCTCAGAGACCCACTTCAATCTCCAGATGCGGAGCTTCAGGGTTGGCTGAGTGCCCCATCAAACACAATTTGGTTTGCTTTACTAAACTCCTACTGACTGTTCTGATGTGGGGGTGGTTAAACACAGTAAATAAAGGCCACATTTTAAAAACGGATCATACTCTTACCTATAGTTTCCCTTTATAAATCACCATGCTTCCCTGATAAGAAGCACCTCCTTCCTGGTTCACTTCATCCAAACAGTTAAGGTAGCGCTCATCTCATTAACCCACACAGGAGCAATTTACCAGTCTCCATCCCATTTATCTATCCAATTAGCTTCACCTGAAGCAGGCTTATTTCCCCTCCTAAAAGCTGATGCTGAATGTGAATTAGAGGCCGCTGTTTTGCAAGTTGGAACCAAAAAGGCCACATGGCGGTCATACTTCTGGCATAACCAATAAATAAAAAGTTTTTAAAGGTGCCAGGGTGATACAGCAGCAAGTACTGATAGCTCAGAGAGCTGGGACATTTTGCAAATTAGGAAAATGACTTGGGAAATCAAAGCCAGTGACATGAAACATGTTGCTGACCAGTGGGGTCAGGTCACTGGGGCTCAGTCCCCTTTACAAGTGTGTGGCCTCTCTAATAGAAAACGGCCTTGTCAGTTTTCCCATGGAGGGAAGGCAACACCGGCAGGGGCAATTAATAACCCCGCTGTGGATGAAGCAGTAAAAAAGCCTGTTGTGTTTTATACCCCATCCCATGGGTTGCCTAAGAGCAACCTTTAAAGGTTGAGCAATTTCATTTGATTAGAGTTATTGTGTGAGAAGAGTTATTTTTAACATTTCTCGCCCTATTTGTCGAGCTCTGTTATTTGCTCACACAGTACCAGGTAATTTCATTCCAAGAAGTCCTACATGCTGCAGAAGTACTGCATTTAATGACTCATGCAGCAACAGCCAGGATTTGTTCGGAAAACGTGGTAAGGCAAATTGATCACACGTAAAGGTTTCTACAGTAGATGCCAGAGCTGCTTGAAAACTTTTCAAAGAACTGTTTTGGACTTGCATTAAGCAGCGCAAAGCCAGCACAGCATCAGGGGTTGTATTCAGAAACATTCGGAGAGTTCTCTGAGAGAGCTCTTAGCTTAGCCTAAACATTTTTAGAAAGGAACCCTAGCTTAGGAGTGATTTAGGAAAGTTCTCAGTGCAACTCTAAGTAAGGACGGACAGAAACCTTTATCTTAGTGAGGAAGTGTGGTTGACGCCATTGCTAGGTATGACACACTCTTTTAGCAGGTGTGATTGTTTGTCGCAGACACACCGTTTTGAGCCTGCAAGGTGTGGACACCCAGTGGATATTAAAAGGAGCTGCTGACTATGAAAGTGTTCTCATTGTTGGTGTGATCGCTCAGCTGATGGAAGGTTGAGACAGACCCAAGTCATCACTGCTGCAGTTTTCTAGTTTTTCAAATATCTCAGTTTTGTGATCATTTTTTTCCTGGCGATATATCGTTATTGCATTGGGTGGGAAAGGTGTGCGTATCCCTAATGACATCGACCATACACATTACCCCTGCACGATCTACTCCGTAGCATTTCATTTACTCACTCCCGTCCAGCGTTTGGAGAATATTCCTCAGACCTCTTTGTGTTTCCACCGTTTTCTCCTCAGCTTAAGAAACTCCTAAGCTTCTTAAAAGTCCTCCTCTCTACTCCTGACAGTTTTTCCACCTTAAGAGCTCTTTTAAGGTCTAAGATGCTCTGTGAATAACTTTTATCTTTACAAGGACCTAGTCTTAAGTTTAAGGGGAAGTTGGCATTGTCTAACTTGCCCCTGAAACCTGGCACCCCTGATTTGGGGCATTGCTGATATTTATTGCACTGTAGACATCAGAAAAGAACTATTGTCCTAATTTTCATGTTTACTTCTTTCTGCTAATTTACTGTTTACTGTTCATAATTAATTTACAGTATGTGTGTGACTGCGTGTGTGCACCCAGCTGCCATGTTGTGTTGCCAATGCTCTTCACCTCCTCCCTCAGTAGTCAGTTTTCGCCCTCTGCTCTTCTTGTTTCCCCCTGTTGTCACTCCCCTAACATTTCTTTCTGTGTGTGTTATCCCTCCGGGCAGCAGAAGACAGATGTCTGATAGGTTTTCTTAACAGAAAAAGACTGCGGGTGAGGGTGCAGTAGGAGATGAATTGGATGATTGGGGTCGAGGAGTGTTTTGGTCTGAGTTGCGGCTGTTTTCAACTGCTTCCTCCCCCCCAGACTGACAAAAGTCTCGCTTATTTCAAATAAAAGAAATGAGATAAAGAGCCCATCTTTGAACTTGAATGTCTCTGGTGAGAGCGGATCAATCACATATCAAAAAAATCTTAATGGACCTGTCTGGTTAGATAAAGGGGAGTGAAATAATAGTGAAATACACATCCTTTGTGTTGACACATGCTCTCATTTGGACTGTCAGATAAGAGTGCTCTAGCTGCATTCATTTGGGAGAAACACGACTTTCTGACTGAGCTACTACACCCTTTTTAGATGAGGACAGATTTTGGAAAGATGATCTGTTGTCCTCACTGTGAATAAAGCCAAGCGTGTCAACAATCCATCCAAAGTCACCCGGGTTTTGTTTGAACTGACAGCGTCACAGTGAGGACAGGACTTTTGAGGGTTAGTGTGCATGTAGTGGGCCTAGCTATTAGGATAATCTGTCAAAATTGAAAGTTATGCCTTGAGCATTCATTGTTTGTTTTTATTCTCAAAGGGAAAATTTGCCACCTTTTATGTGGATGATCAAATACTGTTCATGATGAATGTAGTTGACTGAAGCAATAAATTCCTCAGTGCATGCCATATTAACCAAGAAAGCTGATTTTGCAGCTGCAAATTTGTTGTTCTTCCTGCATCCAGGGCTGTCATTCGACAATGTGACAGTGACTTGGAGGCAAGGAAGAACCACAGGCTATTTCAGCCTGGACTTGATAGCCAGGTGGCTGGATGCTGCTCAAAAACAGAACCTCCTTATTCTCTTCACTTGTATTACAAACTAGCTTCATTTCCAACAGCAAAAATGACATCCCACAATGAGTGCAGAGGATGTTATGGCCGAGGATACAGCTTAAAGTGTTTTGAATTTATTGGATATTTAGCCATATTTATTTGAGCCAGAGTTCACAGCTGAAGGAATTTGGTGGACAGAAGCTGAGGCTGTGGCTACTGAAGACGTTCTTCAGGGTCCTGAGGATAATCTGGACAAAATAACCAAGAGACGCAGGGCTGAGATGGCACATGACCATTGAGTGAGTAGTTTTGCCACCTAACTCTATGTTTTGGCCAGAAAAGTAATAGCTACAGGCTATAGTGGTGATACACTGCAGTGCATCCTGACTTATGTGGACCAGCAGACGAACTTAGCTTCTCTGTAAAAAGAAGCACGCACTGAGGAATTTGTTGCTTAAGTTGACTACATTTACCATCTACACTAACTGGACATCCACATAAAAGGTGGCAAATTTTCCCTTTGTTAATCTAAAAGGATAATTTAAAGAAAATTCAATACATTTCTTTTAAAGTCACACAATACGTCTCTATAATATACCCTTTTCATAACAACATCCATTCATTTTCCATTTAATTTCTGGCACCATTCAACCCAGTCTGAACTGGTTACTGCCCATAACAGCAGTGAGCTAGTGGCCCGGGTAATGGTTAATTGTTGTCAAGGGGTGCTGGGAGCAATCCCTGTGGTAAAACAAAGCATAAGTGCACTGTAGGTCAGCAAGGTGCGCTTACACCCAGTTAATCTCTCCACATCTGTGTGTGTTTTAGTGGACGCAGGAGAATGTAGCCTCTGAACTGAGCAGTGGAAAACATGTTATGTCTGCTCCGCAGCAAGGAAACCAAGCGTAAAAGACTCCTTGCATGTCACTGGACTCATCCATGATAAGAGGAAATTTTTATATATGTGTTCATCTAAAAGAATTGAGAGCTCGTCTTTGGTTTTCTTGAATACATAGACAAAGTAAAATGTTACACTTTAGGCTATGCACCCTAAATTTATTCTTGGCTGATTGCTGGTCGGCGTGCTCCATTAAAACAACAAGAGAATCTGCATTTCTCTTATTCCTGTCCTCCGGCTATATCTGGTGTGTGTGTATGTGTGTGAGAGTGTTTGTGTATGTGAACAAATCTGCATCTAGGATTAATATCTGCATTGCTTTATGATGAGGAGGAGTAGACTTCAAGCAGCACACACAGAATGAAAAACCATTCAATTCTGTATCTTTTTTTTTTTTTTTTTTTTTGCTTTTGGTCAGTTTGAAGTTGCAGATCACATTTTGCTTGATCCACCATGTAATTAGTATTAGCAGTAACAGTTGCTGACACTTTTTTGAAAATATGAAAGTATTGAGTCTTGAGGGGAAACTGAACATGATGCCGTGCTTTTGATTGCATTGGTGAAAATTGAGTAAATGGAGGCCATGCTTTTAAGACAGCAGCTGAAGTTCTGTGATGCCCAGAAAACCCAGCTGCTCACAGGCCAAGCATATGTGATAGTGGTGGGTAGCCCCCGGGTATTTGTGTGCGTGTGTTTAACCCGACTTCGCTCACTGCAAATGCTCTCGCAGGCTGTTGCTTTTAGTCAACAGACATAGTTGAATGAGGGGTGAATAGTTCCTGCTTTCTCTCTCGGGAAATCTAACAGATATCACAGAATGTCATGTCCACCCACAAATGGAAAACAAGCAAACATCTAAAAATTAGGCAAAGCAAAACAGTCAAGGTGATGTATTTTTACAGTTTTGGAAGCAGTTCGGACCTGTGAAATGATTGTCAATACTGTCTTATCTATCCAAATAGGATTTTTCATGTGTATGGATCATTTTCGGAACCATTTACTATATTCATACAGCTTCAGTGTTGCTGCAGTTTGCTGTCCTACGCTGAAAAGGTCAAATGTCGTCTTTAAGGACAGACTGCCGGGTTTGTTTTCCTGTATATTCCCATCCACCCTCTGGTGCCAGGCATGCTGCACCCTTTAGGTTATCACCATCCCTAAACGCATTAGAGTTTGGCTCATTGTCAAGGTTTGGGATTGTTGTCATGCTCTGCTGGCCTCTATGTCAAGGACTAGTCCTGTTAAGGGCTCATCATACAGCCCACTAATCTACTTATACCTTTGTGGTGTGTGTGTGTGTCTGTGTGTGTGTGCGTGAGTATGTCAGAGATTTTGCGTTCATTAGGAATGACTTGCTCTGGAGACAGCTGGACAAAGAAACTATTGTTTACATCCTGTAGGTTGACGTCCTTTACACGTTGATGAAGCTGGACTGTCGTCAGCAGACTGTTGATGAGGAAAAACAAATATATCTAATTAGCTGCATTACTGCTCAGTTAGTTTCATTACATAACATACAGTATGTCTGACCTCATGAGGGCCTATCCTCTGTCCAAGCATGTGTTTACACCGCTTCTGCCTCTCCAAGATGTGTCATTAAAGCAAGTGTATTTGGCAGTATTTCAGCAAAACTACAGTTTCAACCCTGTCTCCTAGAAATTACTTTTGTATATCACTGAACTGCATTCATAATTACATCGTAGTGAGAAAATAATCACCGCCTCGTTTTTGTTTAGATACATTTCTTTCTTCTAATGAAACACTACATTTATTTACCATGCTAGGAATTTTGGCTAAGGATTCTGAAATTGGGTAAGACCATGTAATCCAGTCTTAATTTTGATCTGGATGTGTTGTTCAAAACTTTTTAGTAGGATTGGGATACTTGTAGTCCAAAAAATCAGATTAGCCTGATTTCAGCAGAAGGGTAGCCTGGAAATCCAGACCCTAAATCTAGAAAGATTTAGGGTCTGGATATGAGTAATGAAAATGGCCCAACTCGTGGGGTGGCACCAAGCATGCATTTGAAAATATCACTGCACGCAATTGGATAACACTACGACCAATCAGAACAAATAGATTAGACTCTTGTTGTATCGGGTTGGCAAAACAGCAAAAATGTCCTTCTTGTAAAGGAAAGATTCGAGCGCCATCTTCTGTTCCTCTTTTAGAGAAAAAGCCAAGTCTAACTCGTTCACTGTAGCGGCCAAAGCCGCTTCAAACAACTGGTGTTCATCCGTAGCCATCTTGCAATGTTTACTGACTGATTCCAGACTTCGTCGTTGCAGCACTGTCGTCATCTGTTTAGCTCGCCTCTGGCCTGCCTATATCAGATACACCGATGTGATTGGTGCAGCTCGACTCCAACGGCATGGGTAATGAGCATCATTACTGATTGCCAGAGTGACTCGCTGAGCAAATTCAAATTGTGCTCTCGCGAGAACTCTGGATTTCCAGGGTAGCGGAAGGGTGGATTCAGGGTGGATTTCAACGACAAAATGTATTAAAACTTAAACCGACATGCATTTATTTATATTTTGCACTTAAGTTGTTTAACAGTCATTGTGATAAAGAAACTAAATCAGACATTAGGCTACCTATTAAGACTTTCAGTACAGTTTAGTAAAAAGTGGATGTTCCTCAAAAAGCTGTCAAAAGATCTCTGTTTATTCCCTTGGGCGGCACCTATGGCAATAAGTGGTAACTGCAGTGTGTTTGTCAGCAGACTGCCTACATTGTGACATGTAGTCCCATTTGGAGCAGTGGTTCCCAACTGGTGGGTCCTGGTCCGAAATTGGGTCCAGGGTCCATTCTGGATGGACCACAAGTGACTCACGAACGTATCAAGTTTTTGTTAAAAACAGTCTTTATTTTCAAGTACAGTGAATTTCTGGCACAGAGCTTTTACTTTGAAGTGCCGTTCCCTGCTGTAGAGTGAGTGACTAATAGATGAATACATGACAGCGACAGCAAACTAGCTCAATGACATGGCCAAATGCAAGAATGATGCTGAATACCTAGAACTGTGTGGACCTTGACCAAATGACCAAAGAGAAATCTGGACCCTGTGGCTAGACCAGTTGGGAATCGCTGATTTAGAGCACTTTGGTATCTTGAAAAGTTTCTGTCTGGATCAGGGTGATTCCATCCAGTGTTGTTTTAAAAAACTGGTGTAACAATAAGATGGATTAGCTGATCCTGGACAGCAAAACATGGGCTATCCAAATCAGAATCGCGGGTTCTTGCCCAGATTCCTGTCTGTGTTTTGATTTAGGCAACAAAAACACTTTGATTAAGAAAAACATTGTGAGATGGGTTAAATGTTAACAACAAAAGGCAAAAATAAAAAATAATGCTGTACTCACATGAGTAGACAGTCCTATTTTAGCAACACACACAGCAACACTAAACTGAAACTACTCGTCTAGACGCCGTACAGCTTGAAAAAACTGACAGTCAGCCCTCACCACCCACTCTGCTCTGTCTCAGCACACAATGAAGTGATCAATGTATGTGGACAAGCGTGGGCATTCATTTGCATCCTAAATTAGTGTGATACTGTGATTATTAAGCATAGATACCTACTAAAAGGTTTGGTTTCCAGAGAAAGGAGTCTTCTAAACCTGGAGGGAATTTGGCTGTGGAGAATGTAGGCCACACAGGAGTATTTCTAGATTATTCAAGTAAATTAATTGCTACATTGGTACATGTAAAATGCTGTAAAACTTAACAAAAGAAGACCGTTGCCTGCCTGCCACCGTATGAAAACAGGTCCCCGCCACATAACAAATCCCAAATTAACCCCTGTTTTGTGTGTTTAACTCTCCAGTGAACATTTGCTGCCTAGCACCCACTCTACTCAGCAGGGATTAGGCACACTAAGACACACATACACTCAAGCCAAATACCCTCTATCCTGAGCCTCAGTGAGAGGTTGTAGCGATAGAAGCAGCGGGAGAGCAGGGACAGATTTAAAAAAAAAAAAAAAAGTACCATTTATAAAGAAAGAGAGATCGACCCTCATGAGCGTGGTGAGTGCTTTTGGCCATCTTGTAATAATACCTGTTGCTGTTTGATCTGCCTCCTACTGCTGTGGATATCAACAATAGTGTGGGTGGTGGGTGGGTGCATATGCCTTTCATGTTTATGTGTGTATGGTGTGTGTGTGTGTGCTGCGATTACTTGTTTTTTCTTGGAGTAGTGTCTCAGTTTAATTTGAGATATTCAGGCAAACACACTTACGTTCAGCTTGAATTCATTGATATCCCTGTCACATGACGGGAGTGTTGTGTTGGCATATGTTGTGCTAAACCTCATGGATTTACATGGTTTCATGGTCACATAAATTGCTCCGTGTGCTGGAGGTCTTAGCTGCATCAAAACACAGCACAGGTGTACTCAGCGCTCAACACCTGCCACAACTTCCCTCAGTGGCTCTTCGTTCGTTTGTCAGAAATTATAGTTTGACATTTTCTGTTAACTTACGATGTTGTGCAACAGTAGAGTGGCTTCTTTGCATAGCCGAGTGCCAAGTTATGTTTGTTGACTCGGTGCTTGTGAGACAGATGAGCAGCTATCAGTCATGCTGATAACTCGCACTTTCTCACCCTCTGTCTCTCTGATAAATGTGAACATGTGGTGGCTCGAGTGGCAGCAATCAGAATGTGAAATGTCAGTGGTACTTCACGCACCTAAAATGCAGGATCAGACACTCACACATTTTCTAGCACACCAAGGGGAGATGATCTCATCTGGCATGTCACAGTGCCTTTTTAGAAATCTTTCCCAGTTTGTTTCAGTGTTTTTCACCAAGATGCTGTAATCCATGTTGGATGTGCACTTATTGTATTTAGGTGGATTATAAGCTTTTACTTGGAAATTTCTGTCAGTAAGAGACAGCCATTTTCAGCGTCTTTAGCTTTAACATTTGCTTCTTGTCACTTGAATCTTGTAGTGCCCTTCACAGACACTTGCAGGCTAATGAGAAATAACATTTTGATTGCATAGGAGCTGTGCTACAATTTCATGCAACATGCAGTATCTAATAACTCGGTTTTGATCGCGTAGTGTGGTCACCCTGGAAAATTGTCAAAATGAATGTAATTTTTCATGCAAAAAAGCTGTATTTTATGCAACTGTGCCACAATGCAACGCACAGAGGAAATGAAGAAGCCTCTCACAGGTGTAAAACAAACTGGTTAGTAGCAACGAACAAGACAGCTTGAAAAAGAGCTTTAAAAACAAACAAGACAAATGGTCAACAGCCATACTCTGTGAGGCTTTGCTTAGGCACTGTGGTGCTTTCAGCTAAAGGCTAACATCAGCATGTTCCATTGGCACTTTTGGCAAAGCTGACATGCTGACACATTGATTTGCATTCCCATTGCCAGTTAAAATGCAACAAGTCTTGCCAAGTTGCGCCCAAGATGGACTCTCTCCAGAGTCGGGCCATAGCACGCCAGACCCGCCTCCCAGAGGACTGCAGTGACATCTCGCTGACTGCGGCCAACCTGTGCTGAACCCCCTTCTCCCCTTCAAACAAGCATGTGTTGCAAAACTCAACTCATGTCTGTGTAGAAAATCAGAGAGAAAGGCGTTTTAAAAAGTCTCTGTGTGTTCAGTTTTCAGCGCACGTTTAGCATCTAACTGAATCTCTGCAGTCTGAGTTTAGGTTCTCTCCTGCATCCCTCATGTTTGCATAGCTGTCAAGTCTCCCGTTTTGGCCGAAAATTTTCCCTTATTTTCAAATCCAAAACTTGACAGGTATGTGTTTGCTCTCAGCTGTACATGTGAAGTTACTGCTGATGAAAACTCAATTTTTCCTGATTTTGCAGGTTCACAATGAAAAGTTTTAAATAACAAAATAATGGCAGACTTTTATTGTAAAGAATTTATTGGAAATAAAATGTGTTTAGCACCGGATTAGCGGAATAAAAACGAGTCTACTACTACCGCAGGGAGGAAGAGTCCAAGCAGAAACAGCTACAGTCAGATGTTACGTGAAGAGCTGCAGACAACAGGCTCTTACCGCACCTCTGCAAACAGCTCACCTCTGACAGGTAAACATCTTTTACCTGCCGTGTTGTGTGATGGGAAAACACTCACAACAAAAATAGCATGGGACTGTTTACTGTGGATCAGCCTGCTGCTATTAAATGTCATTGACTCAATACAAGCACGTCATCAGTTAAAGTAACACCTTCCTGTTGTAATGGAGATGCAAATCGCTGCCATGCTGTGCTGACACGCCAGCACATGTGTATAGAGTAGGCCTGTACCATGCTGATGTGTAGACAGTATAATGCTTACCTTGTTCTCCATCTTAGGTTAGTGTGTGTTATCACACTAATATTTGCTCATTGGCACTTAACACAAAGTACAGCTGAGGCTGGTGGTGTCATTTGTTTTTCATGTACTTGTTCTTAAACTGAAGCACTGGACAAATTGATATTTGGCACAACGTCAGAAGGGTTCATCCTCTGGGGACTGTTGATATTTACACACAGTTTCATGGCAGTTTATCCTGTCAGTTTGGTAAATAACTGCCAAAGTGGGACTTGACCGTACGCCATAATGCCTTGCAGTTTGCCTCCACCTTCACAAGGATTATCTGTCTGTAATGTGTGGCGTCTCAACAGATTTGTTGCTACTAGGGATGTAACAGTACACAAAAATCTCGGTTCAGTATGTACCTCGGTACACAAGTCACGGTTCGTTTTTTTTCGGTACAGTAATGAAAAAAATATCTATTAAATAACTATTAAATATCTTTTACTTATTGGTAACCTTATTAAAACATACCACCACAGCAGTTAACTCTTTATACACAATTTTTGAATGAAACAAATACATATAAAATCCTGCTGTTTTTTTAACACATTTTTTGAATGAAAAATATAAATATACATTTCTGCTTTAACAGTTTTACTCAATTAAAATAAAAAGTATAGTGCAGCTGGTCAGCTTTAAAGCCTGCTCAGATTCAGTTTTACTAGGAACTTACTTAGCTTTCCCACTTTGTTAAAGTGCAGTAAACAAAACATGCTTCAATATCTAAAGTGCAGCTTAAACAATTTTACTCAGCTCCAATGGCGTTGATTATTTCTTTAGCGCGATGGTCAGGGAAACGCTCTTTCTTTTTAAATGACGACGATATTGTAGTTTGCACCAGATTGCTTTTTCTAGTCGTGCCGGTTAACGTTCAAACTCGGGTGGTGTCGCTTTAGATGCGTTAGCATGTTAGACGTGTTTCCAAGTACATACCCGACCGCTGTTCTGCAGTGTCGGCACACTGCTTTTGTCTTGTCAGCTTGTTTATTTCCATCTTCGTATTTTACCCTGAAACCAAATTGTTCCCAAACGGAGGACTTAAGGTTTGCGGGTGGGTTTTCAGGTTCATCAGGCTCACTTGCCATGTTGTCAAAATGCGAGAATGCGCTGCACAAAGTGAAAGCGGAGATTTACAGGACTCGGTCCGTCACTCAATTATGTCCATCAGGGAACTAGATATTTTAAATGGTTCGGCTCGCAAAAACGGAATTAAAATAAAACAAAATAAAATAAAGTAATATCCTGCGCCCAATAATTCGGTACAGGGTCGTGCCGAACCGAAAGTCGTGTACCGAACGGTTCGACACAAATACATGTACCGTTACGGCCCTAGTTGCTACTGTAGCTAACATGATCTAAACAAAGTGCAAATGCTAACTTAGTTCATTAATAAACAAAAGTAACATGTACCGGTAAGTGATGAAGGTTCAGACTTATGATAATTTGGCGAAAAGCACCTCATGACACAGTAGAAAACATTATCTAACGTTAGCCCTCCTGAATATTATTAAATATCATTAACAGATTGAGGTTTGGTTCGTTAATGATAAAAGGACTGTACTTGTATAGCGCCTTTCTAGTCTTCCAACCACTCAAAGCACTTTTTACACTACGTCACATTCACCCATTAACACACACATTCACACACTGATGGCCGAGGCTACTGTGCAAGGTACCACCTGCTGCTCAGTAACCATTCACATGCATTCACACACTGATGGAACAGCCATCAGGAGCATTTTGGGGTTTCATTATCTTTTCCAAGGACATGCAGACTGTAGGAGCCGGAGATGGGTCCGCTGATCTTCCAATTATTGGACGACCTGCTCTACCTCCGAGATGCAGCCGACAGACAGAGCCATACTCTGTTTTGGAGAATTATAACAAGGAAAACAAATGCACACATTTGATAAAAAAGCATTGGTAAGCATCACATCATTTTAAAGTTTTTAATTTGGTGGAAGGATTTTCAAGTCAAAGGTGAAACAGTAAAGGTATGATGGTTAATAGTACGATTTGCCGTGCCTGTCCTGTTGAGTCTGGCTCAAATGCAAAATTTGAACGCTGTCACTGACGTCACTTCCTTTCCTGCTTTTATAGTTTCCTTGTCAGCTACAGCTACATTTCCTTGGTACAGCTGACAGGAAGTAACAAGGATGTGTCAATAGTATGGAGTTTGAACACAGCATACTGTATGTTTGTGTTGTTTTCAGGGGCCTCAGCAGTATCCATGTATGACCTGAGAGATCAGTGGCTCGGATATTTGTATGGCTGATGACTGCTGTAACTGTTTAGCACAAAGAGGAATTATGGGGGAGCTAACTGGATTAGTGCAAGGCGGTTTAGCTGGCTTGCTGCAGCTTCAGAGGAGGGAATGCTGACACTGTCCTTTTTCTGTTTTTCACTTCAAAAAATTATTTTAGTGTTAACAGTAGAGGAAAATAATTATTATCTACTGCAAGCATATTTTATTCAAATAATCACCTCTGTTTCATCTAAAAAAAAATCCAGTATCCTTCAAACAAGGTAATATAAGGAGCTTTGGAAAAGGATTGAGACAGAACAGGGTGACATCAAAACAACCCCACAGTGGCAGGATGTTGCAGTATTTCAGTACATGAGACGTTTTGACTCTTCTCACTGAGACACAATGTGTGACAAGAAATTGACGAAACAATTCACGCAGCCACAGGACAAGGAAAAAGTCATACATATCTGAGAGAAAGCAAGAGAAGATTGTGATTGGCCTTTACTCAGCTGCCACCCGCAGCACTTTAGGAGCACGGGAAAACAAGGTGGGGAAAGAGCTCTTTTAATTGAAGCTCCAAAAGTCCAAAGGTTCAGCTTGTTCACTTCAGGTTGCCAATATTGTTCTTGTGATCTTTATCCAACCGAGAATTGCTTAATTTGCTGCCTCACTGCTGCTTTAGCAAAACGTCAGCGCTGCAACTCGAGAACACACAAACACCGAAACACGGGTGCACATGAAATCTGACACCACTAAGGAAAATTAAATAAAGCACTCTTGGGCTGATGTCACATATCTGAAATGCACACACACTCACACAATTAGACTCACATACACGTTTAGGTAAAGACATCTGTTCACATCTCCTTTCCACAAAAATATAGTTTAAGA
This sequence comes from Epinephelus lanceolatus, assembly GCF_041903045.1. Classification (NCBI taxonomy): domain Eukaryota; kingdom Metazoa; phylum Chordata; class Actinopteri; order Perciformes; family Serranidae; genus Epinephelus; species Epinephelus lanceolatus. The sequence goes on from NC_135737.1 coordinate 33,885,806, forward strand.
AAAGTTACTTCTCTTGTGATAATTATAATCGACTGCCCTGCCATGCATGTTTACAAAGAACTGACTTTATTTAATGTCATCAGTCTACTGACATGCCAACAACAATGTGCAAACAGAATATGACATGTTATTTTACATCCACATATAAAGACTGACTCACTCAAAACTTTACTTAACTGTACAATTGAGGATTTAATATTTTGTAGTGGCAGAATAGAAGAAGTAGCCTCACAGCAAGAGGGTTCCTGGTTCGAATCCAGGGTGGGGGAGCCCTTCTGTGCAGTTTGCATGTGTCAGCGAGGGTTTTCTCCAGGTACTCCAGCTTCCTCCCACAGTCCAAAGACATGCAGGTTAATTGGTGACTCTAACTTGCCTGTAGGTGTGAATGTGAGTGTCAATGGTTGTCTGTCTCTATGTGTCAGCCCTGTGATAGTCTCTCACCCAAAGTCAGCTGGGATAGGCTCCAGTACACCTGCGACCCCCAACGGGATAAGCGGTTACGGAAAATGACTGAATGTGATTTTTTTTTTTAAGATATTTTTTAGGGCATTTTTCTGCCTTTAATTGATAGGATGGTGAAGTGTGAAGGGGGGAGAGAGAGAGGGAGAGACATGCAGCAAAGGGCCACAGGCTGGAGTCGAACCCGGGCTGCTGCGGCAACAGCCTTGTACATAGGGCACCTGCTCTACCACTAAGCCACCGATGCCCCATGAATGTGATTTTAATAGCATCTTAATAAGACAAGTCCTACAGTTTTGCTTGAAATGAAACTGAATCTTAGAGGGTTGTTTTCCCTGTTGAGGATCCTTTGTGTGTGCACACTAGGGCTGGGCGATATGACCTCAAATCAACATCACGTTTATTTAACATTTTACCTTGATTACAGTTACTGAGCAATTATTTTGTTTTTGTTTTTTGTCCTCATAGTTTGTACTGCAAATATGATCAACTATTAAGGCTGGGATATTCATCTAATGAAAGACTGCATATCCTATCTTATGACTGAATATTGTGTAGCCATTGTAAATGCTTATGTTATGTAGAGCTGCTTTGTGGAGGCACTTGTTGCTCAGCGTTTGTCAGTCTCTTTCTTTTTTCAAGCCATGCACTGTTTATATTTGGTAACGTGATTGTGCTCCAAGTGCTGAAACAGGTAGTGTTACCTTTGGTTGCTGAAATGATTTTTTGGCAGTTTATACATTTCATTTCTTACTGTTCAGTTTCATCTTCACGAAAGCCAAAATGTGTCCAAACGACGGACACAGCATTTCTCTTTGGTACAAGCTGCTGAAGTTGCTCATTTGGCTTGGTGTTTGAGTTCTCCATGTTGCTTCCAGGTCGCAGACTGGATGGGGGGGAGTCAAGTGACTACACGTGCAATAGGGGGGACACTGCATGAACACACACATAGTGGGGAAGGTATTAACAGAATGTAAATAGAATGGTTAGAGGTTCTGAATGTTGGTTTCGATTAATTTTTGCCCAGCCCTAGTGCACGCTGTTCATATTAAGAGAAGGAATAGTGGACTCTGCCACAGGCAAACAATATAAAGAGGTAACACATAAATTGAAATATACTAAATGCCTATAGCAGATTGATGTAAAAGTCAAGATTTGATATGATTAACATCTTGAGGTTGTTAACTTTAAGGATCAGGGACGTGTCTTCATAAATAAAGTGTTGTTAAATAAGATGCTGCATGTCCTGTTGTGTGTCACACTGATAAATTTTGAAGAAAATCATGATTTATTTCTGTGACTTGAATGTAATCATAAATTTAGCAGCACCAGATATTAAAAGTTTATGACAGATCATAATGAGAGATCCATAAACTGGATGATGATCAGCCAACATCAAACCAAGGACACATTTAGCACTCTAGAAGTCCAGGTTTTCTCAAGTACAGCTTTGATAATCTAAGACTGCATTGAAATTGTATGGTTTGTATCTTCTCCCCTTGTCAGTGTGGGTTTTCTCCAAGTACTCTGGATTGTGGGAAGAAGCCAAAGACATGCAGATTAGGTTAGATGGTGACTCGAAATTGCCTGCGATATTCTATACCTGTCCAGGGTGTACCCCGCCTCTCGCTCAATGTCAGCGGTGATAGGCTCCACTTTTTTAGTTAATAAGGTATTTCAACTCAGGGTTAAAGCGAGTTAATGTGTCTGCCAGTGAAGCCATCACTGTCACTAGGCAGCTTCCACTCTGTGCTGTCACAATTCATGCTCTTGTCTTTTAATCTATGGCTGTCAGACAAGGTGAAGAAAGGATGAATTCCCCGCTCATATTTAAAGGCAAAATGTCTGTTTTTACTGATATTAAAAAAAAACCCAAAACAACCACCATCAACCTTAAAGTTATAGTGCGTAACTTCTGTCGCCTCCCAGCAGATAATGCGTTATTACAACTAATAAGCCAGCGGCACTTCCATGTGCACAGATAACACTCGCCACACACCGTACACAGAGTAACACTCACCACACACCTTGTACACAATGCTACACAACATGGCGAACACCAGGCTGCTAACATTACATTACGTTCATAGCACCATTTCCAAGAAAATAATAAAGTAGTAGGTCCAGTACATGTAACAGCAACACATACTACTCATAATATAATCAGAGTCACTTACTTATCCAACAGCAGCAAGGCAACATCTGTGACTGCCCTCAGCCCAATTTCTTCCTTCAGGGCTCTCCACTGAGGAAAAGCGACGCCAGTACAAATCCTTGTTTGCCTCCTCCGTTGGTCACTTTCCTTCTTTGCTAATAGACCTTCAGCCGAACGTCCAGGCCTTTTCTTTGTGGTAGGATCCACTTCTGAACCGTGTCTCGGCTGCTTCTCCGCCATGTTGCTTTCTCTTTCTACCTGCGCTCTACCTCTTGCTATGACACTCTCCACTCGTCCTCCCCCTCCCTTCTTGTTGTGAGGAAGCATTTCCTGTGCGCCAGCACGGGAATGTCGCCAGTCGACACGCAAACTAAAAATGATATATATATTGAAAAATACTGCGAGATGTTAGAGGAGCCGATCGGCTTAATCAGCATTGTGTCATCTCCTCTAGTAGTGGCTTGGGTGAAACGGACATTTACGGACCTGTAGAAGTTACGCACTATAGCTTTAAGTAGTTCAGCTGATATTATACTTTGGCTTACTGAAGTTGCTTAAAGTTCTAATGTTGTTTGTAGACGCATTGTTGATGAACAGTTGTGGTACTAGTGTACCTGTGTAACTAGGGATGGTACAAGCTTGTGTGTGTGTCTGGTAAAACATGGTGCTGCCTGCCCACGACGGTATTCTAAAAATACCAAATCCTAAGTGTCTCTCAACATCTGCAAACACACTAGGGAGCCAACCACCTGTCAAACAGCCAGGAATTACAGCTGTCACATATGATGAGGGGCTCAAAAACAGTCTGAAAAATGATAGCTGCCATCCAACAGCCTGACAGCAGAGTATGTATGTGACTGTGGGATTTACAGTGGCCTGCTTTAAGGGAAGTGTTAGCCCATATGTTTTTCTGTTACGTTGTACAATCAGGGCTGTGAATTAGTTCAGCAGACTTTGACATTAATAAGAGAGGTGATTAGTAAATGTAAATCCATCATATGGCTATTGCTAAAAAATGGCAACCATAAATTAGAGTTTCTCTGTGGATATTTTTCCAGCAGCGGCACTAAAGTGTGTGAGTTGTATTATTTTTTCATTTTGGAGGGAGAGAGATGGTGTGTTTGCACTCGGGACAGGCCAATGAGCTGGACGTCAGGTTAGCAGTAAAATGGTACCAAATATGGGCATCTGACATTCTTAAGGATTATAACTTTAATAAGCTCTACAAACGGTGCTGCAGATAACAATTATTTTTATCATAAATTAATCTCATTATATTTTTGATAAATTGAGAAAATCGTCAACAAAATGAATTTTCATGTTGACCAACAGTCGTCATTTAGGGCCATTATTCCACTAGTTGCCTGCATATTTACGATATTAATTTAATTATATTTTGGGCAGGGCCACAATGGTTTGAGTTAAAGGTGTGAGAAAGAACAGTATCAGTAACATTGTTAACACTGTGCTACATTACAGAGAAATACAAAACCGTACTAATGAACCTTCATTAATATAGGCCTATATTTTATCTACAAGTGCACGTCACACACTGAGCGAGCCGCCTGTTAATGACGCTGTGGGCAAAGCAGTAATGATTGTGCTAAGTGGCTAATGGGCATGTAGCTACTTTCATGTTTCAGATGATACGTCATGTTTGTAGTCGACCAATGAAGATGAGTTTACATATCACCTTGGGTTCATCCTTCACCTTCTCAAAATGATCCCACACTTTGGATTTCCTGCCTGACATGTTATTAACTAGCCTGTGGAATAACCGCAGGTACCAGCCCTGGAAATTAGGGGCCATACACATGATGCATCTTTAACCACCTGGAAAACATGAGGTCGGGGGCTGGGCACTCTATTGTCTTTGTGCCAGCTTTCAAGTGCGCGGCGGCAGGTTGTTTCTAAGGTTGCTAAGCGACCGAACCAAGCACCATATAGCCAATTTACCTGAGTGCAGAGCTGATCTTCTTCTTCTTCTTCTTATAAGTGTGTAGGCCTATCATCCGTGAGACAGATGTAAAGCTCTGGGTAGGACAGACACAGGAAGGGGCCACGTTGAGCAGTCAGACAGGAGTCACGTTACACACCAATCACAGCTGACGGATATCTTTCCCTTCTTCTTTAAATATTCAGTCTGATAAATACGGAAAAGTTGATCATTTTAGTGCTTCTGCAACTCAGCGACCAATGAAATCTTGCCGACTGATGACCATTCTGGTCGACTGATATTCGGTAAACTATTGGGAGGCAGCAGCCCAGTGTGATGTTACTGATTGCTTGATTTGTCTGACCAACAATCCAAAAACTCAAAGATTTAGTTTACCATCATATAAGATAAAGCAGAGCAGCACATTCTCACACCAAGAGGCTTGAACTAGTGAATCTGCTGCATTTTTACTTGAAAAAATAATGAAGTTTTGCACTGATCTAGAAGTCAGGGTTGTACTTTTGGAACTTAGTCGACTACATCATCACTTTGATGGTCAAATGAAACAAATCTAAACAGACAATTTGCTGAACAACCTATTAATTTTTGGGTATTTGCATTAAATGATTTCCCAGGTGCACACACCCAATCAACAACTCATCTGATTGACTTGGAGATTATGTCAACACACTGAAGATTGAAGGCAGCAAATGTGTAACCTACTTGCAGTTATTCTCAAAACAGTTCCCACAGTTTCACAAATCCCTGCTTCACTGGCTCTGCCTCTTCCTTCCTTTCTTCATCTCTCTCTCTCAATATCTAGTAGTTGTTCTAATCTTCACAGGAAGCACTAATGTGCAAGTAGCTTAATGAACATCCTGGCACAATTATAGAGTGGGGAAATTACGGAGTAGCCCAATAACATGGCACAGCACAGGGTAATATAATGTGCCTTGCAGATCTCTGGAACAATGAGTAAATAATAGTGAGGAAGCAATGGCATCTACATCACCAGTCCACCCTCTCTGGCCAATTTCTGCTCCCTGCTGCAGCGTTCTCTCATTGTTCTCAACAATGGAGGATAATGACAAGAGAGCACAACAACCGTGGACTCTTTTCATCTCTGTTCTGCTTTGTCTTGCACCGTTTTTGTGTCAGAGTGTCACTCGCTGATGCTCTCAGCTGATTTCTCTCTCAGCCCTCTTTCTGGTTACTTATCTCTATCCCTTTCACTCGCTTGCACAACACACTCTCACACACACAAGCCTGGACGGGGAGGGGGGTATTAAATTATTCAAACTCCTGGCAGAGAGTGTCACCATCTATGAACACGACGTACGAGCCTGCATTTTACACGTGTTTATTTTTTAACTTTACGGGAGCCAATACAGAGGCCACAGCTCAGATCATTTCCTGTCCATTCTCTGTGTGTAAGAGGAAGTTTGAAATGCCGAGGACGAAGCTTAGTGTTTGTTGAGATAAAGGCTGTGAGATTGTGTGTAGTTGTCATATAAATCACTGTGACTGCACTGCTTTGATGCAGGCAGCTACTGCTGACAGTAATTTATGGCAGAATTATTTACATTTGGGCCTAAACATTTAATTTAAACACATGTATCACAATGTGCTTTTTTAATAGTTTACAATGACATGGACTAAAATGAAGCGCAAAGTATGTGGTGGTACTGTACTATTTGTGCAAATGTACTGTGCTGTGTATTGATGAATGTATGTTTATCCTATTTTAAGATGTTTTGTAAAATCTGACCAGAGAGAAAAAAGATGTAAATTTGCCCAGTCAACCTGGTCTCACTCCAAAGTTGCCAAAATATGGCACAAAAAAAGCTATCCTTTAACGTCAGCATGACATGCAGCTGGTGCTCGGCAGCGTTTAACTACAACAGTCATCTTGATGCTGGGGTCCTGTAAGATTATAAACCCTGTTCTTTTTTCCCAAATATAGCCGCATGCTTCTGTTGCCTAAACCCAACCAAGACGCAATGCTTTTATTTTGAAAGAGACTGAATGTAAATAGTAGATTTCCTGTGAAAATGAAAGTTTATTTTGAAAGAAGACAATGCATGTATCTGGCATAACTTGACACATCGCACCTAGGGTACATTTCACATCGTATCTAGACGTGGAAAGTCCATGACCAAATATCGATATGTGATGAGGTCTGCGTGAGAATGTGTTGCCCCTGTAGACTAACTCTGGCTCCTGCTCCAATCATATGGAATAAGGCAGACGTCGGATGGACCACACCTTCTGGACAGCACTGCAAAAACAAACAGTCCAATGGAATAGCATTACGGTAGAACGAAAAACATGTATGACTATATGTTGTGATGGTGATGTCGTATTGTTTATAAAGAATGGAATAAAAACTTTTGTCTGTTATTTTACGTTGTTGTTATTATTATAGTAATGTATAGTAATGTAATCGCCTGTGTTTTCTCCTTGTGTGAGGGGGCTCACACACATAAATTTTGTCTGGAGGATGGCAGAAAGAAAGAAAGCTTTGTGGTTTACCGTGGATGTGAATGCAGTGCCTCTCTGTTTGTGCTGCTTTCTACTGGGTATGGATGATATTTATTACCACAGTATTATATCAAGTAATGGCATGTGCGGCGTCTCGAGCCAGCCATGCTCCCTGTGTTTGATATGTGTGCCTGTGTTATGAAGAAAAACAAGGAGTGTCACCAACAAACTGAGCCATGCTGCAAAGTAAACCCGCGTAAAGCTGCTTTATACGGCAGAATTCAGTTGACTCAATGACAACAAACCTGACAGACTTTCTAACAAAGGCTTGACTGGAAACAGCGTTTCCCCTCCAATCTGTATTTTTAGTAACCAGCCGGAGGTCATCTTTTTATCAACCACCACTGACAGGAGAATGTTTACCACGCTCACCATTCTCCTTGAACTCACCTCCATTATGACAGAGGAAAGCTTTTATTTCCATCTCTCTGGTGTCACGCTCCTCTTATGAGCAGAGGACATTTTCATTTGGCTGTTAGGTAGTCGGCAAAATTAACCGCAGGGAATCTAACAAAAATAAATCAATTCTACTGCACAACTTTGACGAGTTTGCCCCCTCCATCTGTGATTATCGATGTGTGTGTGTGTGCTCAAGCAGCTGGTAGAAAAACAGCAAACCAACGGCGATAAAGCGCATTCCAGATACTAAAATTAATGCCTGATGGGAATGTTGCTACTACAAGAAGAAAGCACAAATGTATTGTGGTTTGTGTCAAAAGAAAAGCTCACACTAACATTATTTACATGAATTGATTCCAGCATTTCCTTATAATAACCTTAGTTTGACCTGTTTGATTTGACTGGGTGGAAAAACCTGCAAAAGAAGTTCATTAAACAGCTTGTTTTGTGATAATCGATCATAATGCATGACACAAGAAACCATTTTAAAATCTCCTTCCATGACTATATGAGAGCACCACACATAAACACAGCCCTCTCCAATTCAATAGGTATTTAATGTAGATACATGTAAAATGAGTGCTGATACATTTTTACATGAATTTAAGAGTTTTGTATGCCAGCAGCTAAAGGGAAAAAAAAAATCTATATTTTATGTTTTATTTCAAGCATTAGGAACTAAATTCGCCAACAATGGTAAACAATAGGCAGTGATGCACAGGGCAGCTTTTTTTGGCAGCCCCTCAGACGGATACATTTTTCACTGAAATGCTGCCAACTGGGTATTATGTCGCTCAATTCCATGGTCAGTATAATCTGTCTAAATCCAGCTGCTTTAAACAAAGCTGTACGGCTGTCTGTCCATGAGAAGGGGCTGCTTAGTGCTTCAGGTATTTCCTTTGACCAGGAAGTTAGAGAAAGAAGCAAAGGAGGCTGATACAGGAGTTAGCACCACCCTGTTTCCCTTGTCTAATAGCCAGCGGGATGTTTCCAATGGATGACGGATTATTGCAGAAAATAAGATCTGTGGCAAACAAAAGTTCATGATGCCTAGATGTTTTGTTCAGTAAGATAATCTTCACAAACGAACACCTCTAGTAAATGTGATTGTCAAAAGTAAAAAGGAAAGGCTAAGCTGTGAGACTTTAATGTCTCCACCACAACAAGGCTGTAAAGTGTTCGGCATGATGACACTCTCAGTCTCAGTTAGCCACTTGTTAGCAACTGTCTTAAGACACATAAAGGCTTCAAAATGTAAGAGTGGGGTATTTACATAGGCGGCACGGTGGTTAGCATTGTCGACTCTCAGCAAGGTTTCCTGGTTTGAACCCAGGGTGGGGAGTTCGTGAATGGTTGTCTGTCTCTATGTGCTGTCCAGGGTGTACCCCGCCTCTCGCCCAATTTGAGCTGGGCTAGGCTCCAGCCCCCCTTGCGACTCCGAACAGAGTAAGCGGTTACTATATAGGTTGTACACATAATGGACATAATTACCGTGATGTCACCCACTGGTTTGTGGAAACATGCCGGACTTTAAACCTTAATAAAAAAAATGGGTGAGTTAAAACCATTTTAATGATCTGGGCTGTAAAAATATTTATTTCTGCTGTGAAGCTGGCCATTTTCAACATGGGGCTCTATGGGGATTTACTCTGTTTTGGAGCCAGCCTCAAGTGGCCATTTCATGAACTGCAGTTTTTAGCACTTCCGCATTGGCTTCATTTTTAAGTCTCGGATGTTGCTGCTTGGGTATTTACTGACATATTTTATGTTGTAAAACAAAATGTGAAAGTCTTTTAAGCTATTGTTAAACACAGACCTTATTTTAGGCATCTAACCAAGAAAACATTCAAAAAACTCCGACTTTGAGATGAGGGAACCTGGAGTGCTACAATGCTAACTCATGTCTGAGTTTCAGGGCTCATTCCTGCATCGCTCCATGGGCTTTGGAAGTTGTATTAGTTGCTAAAGCTAGCTTTATGTTACAGTGTTGATATAATCTTACAGTTTGATGTCAGTACAATGCTGTGTTTCAATACTGTGCTGCCTTCTTAATCAGTAGCAAAGTTATTGACGTCATTATGTTTTATTGTACTGTGCCAGGTTTTCCACAGTGTACACACGAGCCACAGATGCACAGAGGCTAATTTCATGACAGCCACATTGATTTATTTTGACAAATTTCTTTCTGAATTTGGTTTGCATGTGTGGTTAGCTGAATGTCTGGCCCCTGTATCGATTTTCTGATAACGTATCAGTTAATCTATATACTCCAACAGCCCGAGCAAACAAACGAGATTCTATGTAACTCCCAAGTCATTAAATTTGACCAGAATGTCCATGGTGCAAGATAAATTGTTATTAATGTCTTATGTCACTTCTCCTGTGGTTGGTTTGATTTTAACCCAATATGTGGTCTGAACATGGACACTGTATCCTGGCAACCGGGGGGAGGAGAAAGAAAGGGTGCATTCAGAGGTGAAATGGTCCCTCACAGGACCATCCATCATATGCTCAACCACAGATGGGCAGGCCGTGTGTGTCAGCAGCATATGTTTGTGTGTTTAAGTTGTGTTATACGTCAGTGTGTGAGTTTCTGTGTGCCAGCTGGGGGACCACAGCGTACCGAGGGGACTAGGGTTGTGCAGGATGCTGTCAGGACAGTGATGGGCATCCACCAGTATGAGCAGCAGTTTGATGGCTGACATTCTCCAGAGTGCAGCTGACTGACTGGACAGGCAGGAATAAACAGGATACCAGCCCAGGCATGGTAATGAGGCATGAGCCTTAATTGTGTTTAGATTGACAATGTGCAGTGTTAATGCCTGTGTGAGTCAAAAATAGTATGCAGTAATGATGAGGGTGTTTAAGCCCTGATTCATCCTGAATGTGGTGTTAATAACCCCAAAAATTAAAGTAGCAAAGGTTCCTGCCGAGAAATAATCATATGGGCTCATACCAATTTGGAGGCAAGCAGTGATTTCAGAAGTTATTTCAGGTCATACAAAATTAGATGCCAAAAAGCCTAGAGGGAACAAATACCAAAGATATACCCTTTGGGCTCTTTGAGAATTATTTACTGGTGATCGCCGTACATTGCATACTGGTTAGATTTGTGTCTAACTTGATCCCGACTTGTTCTGACATCGTGCACATGGGAGCAATGATATCCTATTTTTTTATTACTCACTGCTGTGCACTGTTGAGAAGCGGCTGAGCGGTGCTGCCAACGTTTGAGGGGAGTGGCCATGCACCATCTTGTTGAGGTTGAGATATGAGGGGTGTGCCATATCATATTTTTCGTGATAATACCAGTATGATTTTTAATATCATATGAAAATATTGTGATATTCGTGATATTTGGACTTGTTGACATGTTGACGTCATTCTGTTACCCCTGACAAGAACAAGCATGGCTGAAAGCAAAATTATTACCAACTCCGCGGTAGCTGCAAAAAGAGGAGCAGCTTCAGTAGTGTGGAATAAACTGTGGCGTCCTGAATCTTTTACAAACAGCCCCAGACCTCTCACACTCTTTGAGCGAGTTACTGCTCAGAGGGAACTCATTCAGCGGCTCCTCTGGCAGCAGCACAGCGTCTCTCCCTCTCCTCTCTCGCCATGCGCACACAGGAGTCAGTGTCGTCAAATCATTTTGTTTGTAAACCTACATGATGCTCACGGCTTGACAAAGGACTACATATATGTGAATGTGTGATAGTTGTGGTATCATAACAGCCTGTCACAGGTTACAGCGTGATGATTAGAGGAGAAATGGCAGAACATAAAGGTCCAGGTGGAAAAAAAAATATATGTAAAATATAAAATATTGTGTATAGATCCCAGGGTACATTTTTTTGTATTTGGGAGCTGTTTAAATGTGTAATTTATGGTAGGTTTTATTTTGTTGAACTAATAATGTTGTATACAGAATCTGAATCTCACTCTGAGTTACTGTTGTTGTTTACTAAACTAAAGAAAAGAGAGATCATTTTTACTGAATATTTGAAGGCAAACTGTAAAACTGTATCACTTATTTTGTATATATACAAAATATACATTTTGTATATATACATATTTTGTATATATATATTTTTTTACTGATTTGTCATATTGTCAAAAATATCGTTATCACAAAAATACCCTGAAATATCGTGATATTATTTTAGGGCCACATCGCCCATCCCTACGACATATGTAAACAAACTTCAATATATGACCCCATTGATGCAATAGATGGAGCCATGTGAAGCACGTTCCAGGACATGACGGTACCCAAAACTAAAGTTAAACCATTCCACAACCATGGATTACTAGAACCATCCACAGAACACACACACTGCAACTCGTCTGAAAGCATGGACAGTTATAAAGCCAATGAGGCATAAAAGGACTGAATTACAATGCAAGGGCTGAAATAGCTGCAGGATCGCATTTCACTGGAGTTGTACCTTGTACGACTTCATGTGACGAGTAAACAATAGATTGAAAGAAAGGATTAATTGATTTATTTTAGAGCCAAGCACCAAAGCTGCTCTCCATCAGGCCCAGGGCATGATGGGAAATGCTGATCAAAGGGCTAATTAGCCAATTAGCAATTAGCCTTACACTGCATGCCAAAGTATTATGCAGGTGATCTTTTCTTGAAAATTTGTAAGGCTGCTGTTGAGAAAAAAATAGTGTTCTAGTATGATGTATTTAAGGCCTTGAGCTTTAACAAAACCCTTTTTGTTTAAATCTACAAAGCTTTCCAATATCCTTTACCAGAGACCACGTTTATATAAATGTGCCACATTATTATGCGAGTCCTATTCACCTTTGACCATGGGCAAGAAAAGTGGCCTGACCAAAGAGGAAAAGAGTCAGATTGTCAAGAGTCTGAGCAAGGGGGAATATGGCCAAGAAATTGCAGCGTGACCACCGAACCATAAAAAGATACATTGAAAATAGTCAGGATGGGAGAAAACCCATAGTAGAAAAAGCTTGTCGAACATTATCAAGCCGAGAATTGTAAAGAATCAAACAAGAGGTTGCTAAAAGACCCTTAGCTACCAGTAAGGCCATTTTTGAAGCTGTGGGGCTCAATGATGTACCCAGGTCTACTCAATGTAGGACACCAAGGTGAGTGGCAAAGGTCCAAAAGGCAAAGATAAGACCTCCACTGAAGAAAATACATCGGAAAAAACGACTGGAATGGGCTTAACAATACATGAAAGCTGACTTCTCCAAAGTTATATTCACAGATGAGTGCCGGGCAGCCCAAATTCTGCATTTATTTAAAAATACAGACTACAGTACTTTGAAAAGCATAATATTAGTCACATGTTTGAAGAAATATATTCACTATCTGACTTAACACTTTTGAAAATGCCTGTTAACAAATTTTTTAAAATATTCACAAAACTGCAACTTGCATAATAATTTGGCACACAGTGTAGTTTTGATCACAAACATCATAATTTGTGTCAAAACATTACAAACTTGAGTGAAGGATGAATCTGCCTTTCCAGGATTTCAATGTCACATATCCATAAGGGATCTTAACCAACCTAGAACATCATTGAAATGCAGTCAGCATGTAGATGCTGGTGTTCGTGTTTCTCTTGTGCATTTCTGTTGCATAAACAGGGCTGATTCATCCTGGGTCAATGCTCCTGTCCCTTTGTTTGCCTCTGACTTTGTATCAGCTCTCAGGAGCTGACAGGGAACATGCTGACAAGAATGAAAGTGTATACGAGTGAGGAAAAGAGACGGAGAATGGAGGAATGGAGGGAAGGAAGGGAAAGGAAGTTGTCTGGGAGAGAAGGTGATAAGACAGCTGAATGAGAGAGGAGAGGAGTCTGAGGAAGCAAGAGGGAGACATGGAGGCACAAAGAAAGGCAGCAGAGAGAGGGAGGAGAGTGGTCCCTGTGGTAATCCTGTTAGAGAGGGGGAGATCAAGTTGGCGGTTTGGTGCTGTCACTCTGAGGAGATTTTCTCTTCTGGTCTTGGAGAAATGCTACAACATGCCATAGATTTCCTTTAATTGAATTCTTCTGCAGTGTCACTGTTAGTCTGCTCTGTAAAAGCAGGTGTTTCAGAGCTAATCTGGTGTTGCTCTCTGTTGAGCAGCAGTTTTCAATGGAGTAGGAAAAAAGAAGGAGACACCGACAGCAGCAGTGGGGGGCTATATCAAATCACCAGACCATACACATGAACTTAATCTGTCACCACAACTAAAACACTCCAAGGCATTCGATATCAGCGCACAGTAGTCATTGTACGGTGCAAAGAAATGTGTTTAATGCCAATAACCGAGGCCCTAGGCTTTATGTTTTCGCATTGTCTATCCATCTGTTCAGTTCTCTTAAACATGATTTCTCAAAAATACCCTGAGGGAATTTTTTAAAATTTGGCACCAACATCTGGTTGGACCCCTTGATGAACTGTTCAGACTTTGGTGGTCATTAATCAAAGGTCAAAGTCACTGTGACCTCATCCCTGTTATTCTTGTGAACACAATATCTCAACAACACTTTTAGGGATCAAGCAGTGAGGCAACTAGGATGCAGGAGTTCTTGACAAGACAGTTGGTTTTTATTGACCCAAAAAATGCATGAAAAATTACTAACCAGGAAATGAACAACCAGGCCTATAAAAGGCTTCAGTACAATAATTAAACAAGGCGTTAACTGACCAAACCGACAAAGAAATGACACACAAGGGAGCGCATATAGTGGCTTGGCCAAACCAAATAAAACACAAGGGTTAACCAAAACAGACGGCAACTACAATTAAATACAAAGCAATGCTAACTGAACCCAAACCCTCCATGACATGGCAGCACATTGTTTAGTCCAATGAGTTGGCTCCAGAATTTAAGGCTGAATCCAAATGTCTACCCTCAAGGACTTCAGTTGTACGTTCACCGTCATCACGTAAAGTCTGTGAGGGCAGAGACTGCCAGTAGCTGATAGACAGGCCCCGGACAGGACTGTTTTACTCGTTGCCATGGAAACATTTGAGCGACGATTACAGTAATTGTAACTGCTGTCATATTCTGTCTGCTCATCAGTCTCTGTAGATAACAAGCTCTAAATGTAGAGGGTTGTTTGGTGAGTGAACAAATATATTTCTGTATAACATACAGGCTGCAGACATTCAAATACAGAGATGTTTTTAAAGAAGGACTCTGCTATGACCAAATAAATTGGGCAGACCTGTATCACATCAGAAGATCTTTTGTTGTTTTTCAGCCAATTTTCTAGCCTATATATTTGGCTTTACACTGCCAAACCTGTAAGGTAAACTGAAATAATATTGTGCATTTTATCTACCCTATACAGTCATACATATTTCTGTATCATGATGTTGTTGAATATTATTTCTGGCCTACATAATTCAAGTATTGTTTAATAGGCTACAGTAACTGTTTTACACACACACACACACACACACACATATATATATATATATATATATATATAAGGTTTGTTACTTTAGTAGGCTGTTGAAAAAGAAACTATCACATCATGCCCCTAATACTATAAATTGTGGGCAATTAAATCAGTGGTCTGCTGAAGCCTACACCCCAAGCAGACTCTCAGGAAGTCTGCAGACAGTCCGCTCGAGGCCCCTTTTGGACTGGATAGATTATGGATTTGGACAGCCCTAAGCACTCCCAGACTTTCCGGGAACTGGCCCATAAAGTCTGCCAGTCTGGAAGTGCAGTGAAGTCCAGACATTTGGATTCAGCCTAAGAGACCTCACACCTTAGCCACACCTTTTGCTCCAGTAGGAAGGCACCTCCCCAAACAAACACCTTGAGGGAATATCATCAGATTTGGCACAAACATCCTCTTGGACTCGAATGAGCTAATTAGAATTTGGTAGTCAAAGGTTAAGGTCACTGTGACCTAACAAAACTCAAGAACCCATAAGCTAATCATAAAATTTCACACATATGTCAAATAGAATAAAATAATAAAGTGATGACATTTTATATCCAAAAGGTCAACTTCACCGTAAAATCATAATCTGCAAGAACATTTTTCTGGCCATTATTCAAAGCCATAACTCAGGAACAGAAAATGAGACATTTGTGGACACTGAATTGATGACCTTAGTCTTGAAGGCATCGAACTGTGAGGCGGTAATTCTAGTTTTAAGTGCGCTTCAGAGATATGACTTTATATGACTTTACAGTAAATGGATGTTGTCAGACTTTTGTTCTCAAAATGAGGTTTCAGTCCGCTTTTCTCTCTATTTCCTTCCCTCTCTCTTTGTCCTTCTGTCCTCTCTCTGTGCTAAAGGATATGAGTGTGTGCAGTTTTCTGCTGAAAGGAATGTTTCTGTGACAGTGATAATTTTGCGAGCTGGCAGTGTCCCTCAGTGTGGAGACAAATGTATTTTCAGATGGCAGCCAATGTGTGAGCCTGAGCCCCCAGCAGTGGGATGGATGTGGCCTTATCATAGCTGGCCAAGGAGCCCCTGGATCCCCTGGCTCATCACCCAGCAGCTGATTACCTTTTCCCTGAATCTCTTCGTTGTTTTCTACTACACTGAGGGGCCTGCACTGATAAAAGTGGTGAAAATTTTTAACTCACTTTAAAAAGAATATACTCATATTGTCCTAGTGTATACTGTAGGTTGAGTAATGCTACAGAGTTGAGTAATGTCTTAAGAGAGTAACCCTGACACTGTAACACAAGGGGCAGTGCTCTTTGCACTATGACCTCCTTGTGTCAGTTAAACAAAAAAGCAATGTCTTCATGTAGATAAATACAATTTGCCACATTTCTTTATTTTTTTTAATGATATTCAGAGACAAAAGTGTCATAATTTACACAGCCATAAGAGGTCAAGGAAAACAGGCTTTTGAACAAATGAATAGTGCTGTAGTTTTTTGTTTTTCTGATGACACTCAGGCATGGTCACTGAAACTGCTAGCATTAGGACTCACATTTTGTATATGCGTGTGACTTCCCTAAATCCAAATATTAAGAATCTGCGCTTAATCACATAGGACTGGTATTTAATTTTAATTTTTCTATTTTTTTGGTTTGTTACTTGTGCTGCAGCTAAGCACCAACCTTGAGCCAGAAACTGCAGTTCCTTGGATGGCCACTTGAGGCTGGCTCCAGAAGCTAGTCATCCCCATAGACTCTCATGTTAAAGTGCCCAACTTTATAGCAGAAATAAACATGTTTACAGCCTGGTACAGAAAATGGTTCTCATCTCGAAAGCTAATTTCCCCTTAAGTACAACTATGTGGAAGGTGAATTTTTATGTAACTCACTCATTTACATTTTATTAAGTCTTACAGTTAGGCATAATTAAGGGCGGACTGCTTGAGTGACAAGCTGTCTGCCTGGAGAGTGCCAAAGTCATGCCCCTTCCGGTGAAGCTCATGGGACCTTAGATTGGAAAAAATATGAATGGCGGTGAATGGGGAGAGCAATATTATCTTTTGTTCCCGTTTGAGTTGCGACATGAAATCTAAATATGTTGTTAATGAATTTAAAACATAAATTGTAAGCTCAAGAAAGTCATACTTTGTGGTAAAACTGTTGAGATATAAGCTTTTTAATTAGAAAGACTCAAGAGTACACAGGAGGAGGTCGCGTATGTGACGTCATAGCTTTCGCTCGCTTCCTGCAGCTTGGCCTCCCCGCTGAAATTCCACTGTTTTATGATTAATCGATTTATGATTGAAGATGTCTGTGTGTTTTGTGCCAGGTTGCAGTCACTCCAAGCTGCAGGAAGCGAGCGAAAGCTATGACGTCACATACACAACCGCCTCCTGTGTAGTTTTTCTAATTACATTTTTTTCAAAAGCTTATATCTCAACAGTTTCACCACAAAGTATGACTTTCTTGACCTTAAAATGTATGTTTTAAATTCATTAACGACATATTTGGATTTCATGTCACAACTCAAACGGGACCAAAAGATAATATTTTCTGCTCATTCACTGCCATTCATATTTTTTCCTATCTAAGGTCCCATGAGCTTCACCGGAAGGGGCGTGACTTCAGCACTCTATAGTGTTCTCGGCTTCTCAGTCGGATCCACCTTTCGCCTAAATATGGTCACTTCTGGCTCCAAATAAACAAGATGGCGACAGCTGTAATGCTGAACTCAAGGTTTTAAAACAGGAGTCCACAAGCCAATGTGAGATGTCACAGTAGCTACGTCCATTATTTTTACAGTCTGTGGCTGCACCAATGACTCCAACAAGTTGTCCAATCATCTAAAACAAGTTCCTACTCTCTAATATGTCCGACAGGAATGTTTCCAAAATTCGCGCCCCTATTGGTGTGGTTAAGTTTAAGAAAAAAAAAAAATCACAGTTTAGGTTAAAATTCATACATTTGTTACCTAACTAATGTCATGTTTTATGTTATGTACTTAATGTAATGTGACAACAGGACGTGACGTATGTACACAAGTCAAAATCAACTCAACCCTGACTTTTGGTTTCACAGAAGACAAAAACCATGTTTTCCTCAGTTAGTCCTTTGTTTGTGTGACCCATCCATCTATCCCCGACCTCCTCCTTTTGTTGACTTTGTTGCTGTTTATGCTACTTCACCTGATTTCATCTATTGCTCCTGTCATAACTATTAAGGCAACTGGTGTTCGCCACCTAATGATAATCAGAAATATATGTCATAATAAGCTGCTTAAACAGATGAGCTTTGGTGTCGATTTTTTGGGGAAGAGGACAGTCTTATTAGTCGAGCAAGAAATGTGATAATCGGTTATATGTTTATTTACCAAGCCAAAAAGTGGAACATTTGCAAGGTTCAGCCACTCAGATGTGGAGATTTGCTGCTTTTTACGGTTTGATATCACTGTTAATTGAATACCTTCATGGTTAAGACTGTATGAAACATCCCCACTGTGCTGTGGGAACTTGTGATGTGGCATTTCACAGAGCAGACAACACTCCTGAATGTCCGAGTAGAACGCAGGACACTACTTTTTACAGTGCAGGCTGAGCTGCCTGTGCTTCTCCTCTCTGCTCTGTGATTATCTCTGTTTGTCATAAGACAGTGAGAGAGAGACAGGAGTGAGGCTCTCACAAGTGTCCTAGATTAATGGATTATAGATAAATGGTCTTTTTTCCCCTCACTTGGTGATAAATGAAACACTTTATTCACTTATTCTATCACTCAGTTTTTCTCACACACACAGTCTTTACCTCTGTGCCTCAGTGTTTTTCAGCTGTATGGAATTGGATTTTTAATCTTGCTCTATGGAGTGTGGTCTGTCTGCTCATGGCTGGCTGCTCCCAAACATGTTGCATTAAGAAGGGTCACGGCCTCTAGGTTGACACCACGTTGTTGTTGGGTGGGGCATCTCATGCCACAACTCTTAGCTGTTCTCACTTCTCTGGCTGTCACCACCTCGGTCTCTAAAGCACTCAGGCTGTCACCTTGTCTTGCTCCTTTTACTCTCCTTCCTTATACCTAGGAGACACCTGTCTGTCAGAGGGAGGTAATATTCAATTCTTACTGACGTGTCTGTGCCTCTTTCATGTTTCACTGGTATTACCTTTGGCTCAGTGTTCATGTAACCAGCCATTTTTCACTGAAACAGTCACATATAGATGATGAAAGAGTGTAAGTGTGCTGAAAATGAGTTCACCTTCAAGCTGGGAGAGCAGACATGTTTGATTAATTACCTTGTTTACTGCAACTAATGGCTACTTTTATTATTTATCCATCTCCCAATTGTTTCCTCCATCAACTGATGAATTGTTTATAATGTCATGGTCTGTCAGTGTGCACAATTTGCAGCTGAAAGAAAAGCAGTTATACTGGACAGAACGTCATGATTACTAAGGTGGTGCTGAATGTAACTATCAGCAGGACAGTCAGACTGCTCCTGCATGTGAAACAGCAGCAAAGGAATTCAATTATTTCTGTCAAATATGTGTCTTCTTTCAGTATGCTTCAGGGCTGGGTAGTGTCCACACTCAGGGACTTGAGGTGCATGTATGTGTGTGTGTGTGTGTGTGTGTGTGTGTGAAGAGGAGAGTGATTGCCATTCTCCAGCTTCAATAGGTCAACAGCTCTGGAGCAGAGAAGAGCAGAGAAATTGCTGCATTTAGCTGACGGGGCAAGTGGAGAGATTGGTCAGAATGACGAGATGACAAGACAAACGTACGCCCATTGGTATTCCACAGAGACACACAAGTTGCCCTCGTAGGAACGGTTAACTGTTGAAGAGTCTTTCTTTCTTTGAGGACTAAAAAGCATCATGTCAAGAAAAATATAACAAATTAAACAGGTTTTTATTGCAACCTGGCTTTTGATTGCTCAGCCCAATTCTGTGGTCCGATCAAATATAGCGTTTTACTAATCGAAGTAACTGCTGAGAATAAGTCAAAAGTGGCAACAAACATGAGCAGTCAGTCACATTTTCTCAAAGCCCACAGTGACGTTAAAATGTTTTGTCAACCAGTGGTCAAAAACATGGACTTATTCAATCAACAGCGATATTAAACAGCAAAAAGCAGGACATCCTCACATTTTAGAAGCTGAACTCAGCAAATATTCTGCATTTTAGCTTGATAGATAATTTTAATTATTAAACTAGGGTCTACTTTTTTGTTGTTCCTCTAGAGCTTGGCATGCACTTTACGATTCAAGAGTATTTCTATCATGATTCTTGAGCCACACGACTCATTTAAGAGTTGGACCAAATTGCAGCCTCGCTGTGCAGTGTATGGCAGGAATCGAACACCAGTCACAGCCCAATCAACTGCTCCCATCTGGCCCTCAGATGTTCAGATGAATGTTTGACATGGCAGAAATCTTTTGGACAGTCATCCTCAGGCTCTCGCACAGTTGATGCAGCGAGTCGATTCTTCAGAGTCAGTACCTTTTTTCTCACTGCATCTGTGTGAAGTGGCAGACAGAGTGTCTGAAAGTGCTGCGGTGACCCAGTGTGTCATGCAGACGGAAAATATGAAGGCCAGGTTGGTTGAGCTGTGGCAGCAGCGTACGTGTCTCTGATGTGTTCATCTTTCCCTTTCATGACCAATATGAAAAAGAGAAATTTTGGCAGGAATAGCCGCAGCACTGTGAACCTTACTGGTGAAATGTGACAGAGTTAAGATATAGTGACTGATTATTAAGACAGTAAATAGCATTTAAATCCATAATCAGGAGCAAAGCCTGCATTGTGCAAGAATGCTGGCGAGTATTTTCTTGGCTCAGATGTCCCATGTGGATCTGCAGTGTAATAGATTTAAGAAACAAGCTCAGTAAAAGAGACGCACATGCAGTATAGCAGTCTCCACTTTCCTCTCACAGGACACTGAGGACTTAAAGAGAAGTATTGTTTCTCTTTGGATTCAGTGCCAGTGTCGCTGCACATGAACTGAGAGACACAGAGATAAAATAAGTCTCATATTTCACACTGAGGGTTACAGTTAGTTTATTACTATTATTTCTTTCTCTCTCTTCTTTTGTTCTTTATCTTAGTCCTGTCTCTCTGTGGTGTTTTTACTTCCTATGGAGGCACATGTACTAAGTGGAGCAGAGGAGCATTAGGATGGAGTGCACGCTGAAATGATGTTCATCTATCCTCCCATGCATACACCCAGCAGAGAGGGAGTAAGCTCACAGTGAAGATTTATTTCAGATTGCGTTACATTATTTTCTTAGCCTTGCACCCAAAATAATAGCTCTCCAAAAGACTCTGGGAAATAATGTGTTGGAGCCTTTGATCGTCTTAGAGGTGGAGATAGATTTTTTTTTTCTTTTGTGTTAGGTCAAACAAGAAGGAACTTCTGCCAAGAATCAGGAAAGCCGATATCTGAGAAAATATGAGCAGCTTTAGCATAATTTCAGCTGAAGGGAACTGAAGGAAACTTCAGCTAGGTTTGCAGTGACATCTGAGTTGTGAAATCATTAAATGATTGACCAGTTAGTTAACAGAATACAGAACAGAAATATTCTGTTTTATATCGTTGCAAATTGAATATTTAGGGGTTTGGGAATACTGTTCAGCAAAAACAAACAATCTGAAGACATCATCTTGGGCTCACTGAGCTGAAATGATAAAATGATTACTGTCCCCTCAGGGTTGGGAGGGAGTTCAAGTATCTAGGGGTCTTGTTCATGAGTGAGGGTCGAATGGAGTGTGAGACGGATTGGCGGTTTGGTATGCTGGGCCGTCGTGCTGAGAGGGAGCTCAGCCAAAAGGCGACGCTTTTGATTTATTGGTCCATCTACGTCCCAACCCTCATCTATGGTCATGAGCTCTGGATAGTAACCGCAAGAATTAGATTGCGGATACAATTATCCAAAATGAGTTTCCTCCGTGGGGTGCTGGGCTCAGCCTTAGAGATAGGGTGAGGAGCTCTGACATCCGGAGGGAGTTCGGAGTAGAGCCGCTGCTCCTTCATGTCGAAAGGGGTCAGTTGAGGTGGTTCAGGCATCTGATCAAGATACTTCCTTGGCGCCTCCCATTAGAGGTGTTCCGGGTATGTCCCACTGGTAGGAGGCCCCGGGGCAGACCCAGAACACGCTGGAGGGATTACATATCTCATCTGATCTGGGAACGTCTTGGGGTCCCCCAGGAGGAGCTGGAAAGCGTTGCTGGGGAGAGGGGTGTCTGGGGTGCTTTCCTTGGCCTGCTGCCCCTGCAACCCAGCCCCAGATAAGCGTATGGAAATGGATGGATGGAATCATTACTTGATTAACTGTAAAAATAAACAACATATCAATCAATGTTTCAGCACAGTTTAGACAAGTTTAGACTAAATGATCATCGTCTTTTCTGGGAAGTCTGCGGGAGTCATGTTAGCTTTTTTATAGGCTATTTTGGAGAGAGATAATTATCTTTCCCTATTCATGGCAGGTAATTTCATGTTACACAACAGGTAGCTTGCTTTGCATTAAGTGCCTGGAGTGTACTTCCAACTCTGACAAATTGCTTCACTTGCTGGCGTGCCAAGTCCTGACATGATGAAATATGAGCAGTAAGTCATCGCTGTCTCTTGTGGTGATTGTTGCTGTAAAATGGCCTGATTTAGACCATGTTTCCTACTTTATTTGCTGTTTGAATTTGCATTGGAACTTGCCACCAGTGATATTTGGCAGCAGTGATTTACTGTTTCTACATTCAGTTGCAGTACAGCTGCAGAGTTGATGAATCTTTGAGGAGGCAGGTTTTAGTAAAGTTGCCACTAAATGTGTTCCTCTTCATAACAATGGTGTTATTTCAAAAGGTTAAGCATTTGTTAAAAGCGAGCATTTGCATACTCTTGGAAAAGTGAAACAAATGTAACAGCCATATTAAGAGCTCCTGGCTCTTGTAGGACCTTCACAGTAACAGAGAATTAGGACAGGCTAATAAGAAAACAAGCAGGCAAGAGACAGAGGAGACAAATAACAGACAGTGACGGTGAATGCGCGGCTGATTAGACCGTGTGA
This sequence comes from Epinephelus lanceolatus, assembly GCF_041903045.1. NCBI lineage: Eukaryota > Metazoa > Chordata > Actinopteri > Perciformes > Serranidae > Epinephelus > Epinephelus lanceolatus. Next base: position 33,908,721 of record NC_135737.1, read on the forward strand.
ATCCTGCAGCGCAGTACAGCGGCACGTGCCACTGATCATTAATATGCACTGTGGAGCTACGTGACAAAAGGCCATAGCCAAGGCAATTTCATTTCCTAAGCAGGGCCTCTGAGGAGTTCATTTCAAATGCCCTCCAACCACGACTCAGTCTGAATTGCATTTGGACGGAGAAAGCGGCACGATTTGAGGGAAGAAAAAAAAACAAAACATTTCAGACTTGCCACAAGTTAAAAGGCAGAAATGACATGGCAGCACTGAAAATATAAAATGTCATGAATACACGATTTCCCCTCCAGTGTGTACTCAATCTCTGTAAACCACAGCTCAATCTTTCCCTTCGATGGAGAAGATCGTCCAGCCTCTGGCGTCGGTCATGGGGGGACTAGAACAAGGGCTACAACATTAGCTCCACTTGTTGCATTATCACTAAGCAGACATGCAGCTCACATGGTCAGTGAACGCTGCTGCTGGTTTGGACATGGAATGAAATTAAGTTTGTGGTTTTTCTTTTAGAGGAGCAGCTGAGAGATCTCTACATCACAAACCCTGTCTGAACTGAACTTGAACCCTGTCTAGGAGGAAAAATCAAGATCTCCTTTGTAGGGATGCTCACATTGTAGAAATTGTGCTTGTATGCTTTTTTCATGACTGTGTATTCAGCATAGAGGAAGCTGTTTTAGACTAGCTTGGCACAAATATTGGAAGCAGAGAGACATAGCTTGCCTGGCTCTGTCAGGAGAACTTGGAGAAGTTCGACATTTTTTTAGGTCTTGCACACAGCTCCGGGGGATTCTATGTCCCCTCTCCGAACTCAGAGGTTTTTGAGGGTCCATGAATGCAAAGCAGAAGGAACTCTTCATGAGTTCTACCAGTGGGAATTTGTGCAGTTTCTGGTTTGTGTTATGGATGATTAATCAGCTGATCAGATCAGATCAGTGGATGGGAGGAGCAGCTGCTGCAGATGCAAGTAAACTTTTAGACCCAGCACAATGAACGGTTAAGTTTTACTTCAACCGCTCCTGACGTACTCCTGCTCCATCTTTGCCCAGAGTGCACTCTGTGCTCCGAGTGTGGTGCAATAAATAACCAAACGGTACATATATTACAACAGCTCATAATGAACAGTCCAGCTCCAAAAATAGAAAAACAATATGTGGCCGCAGATGTTTTCTCAGCAGGCCGCCGCAAATAAATTAATATTTGGAAGACTTTATGATTACTGGATGTATTTGTGACGAGATGGCTAAAAAAATAAATAATACAGCATGTAAAAAATACAATTTAAAAGTTCAAGATTCAGTTTATTGTCACTCAAACATGTTAAAAACACGAGGGAATTAAATTCATCAGCCAGGTCTAGCAGTGTACAGAATAATTAACATTTTAACATGGACCTATAATAAATAAATAACCTAAAAGCCGATAATAAAGTTGTTTGAAGGTTAGCTTTACTTCCTCTTTCCAGTTTTCGTAATAAATTTGGCCAGAGAGATTCTATCATATTAACGTAAATTGATCTTCTCATCTAATTCTCAGTAAGACTACAATCATGAGTATTTCATTGTGTTTAAGTGTTGCCGTATTCCTTTAAGCCTAATTCAGATATTTAAACAGTCTGCTCAATATTCAGTTTTAGCAAGACAGTGTTCACTTGGCTGCAGACCTGAGCTAATACCTAATATCCTCGCTAGTTAGCCTCTTCTGTCTTTTTCATTAATACACTGCGTCGAGGGAAAAATAGCTGTTTAAGTGTGGTGTGATTGTAGCACAAAGGTCATCAAAGGTCACTAGCATCAAAAGGTCACCAAAATCAACAGCTCTCCTGAGAGAGTTGTTGTCCAAGACAAATTTCAAGCTGGTCGGACCTTGCGTTTAAGATAAAATAGTCGTCATCTAAGCTTCGTTTACAGTACCTTTTAGCCCATCCTGCTCTAAGCTGGACTAAAGGAAAAGCCAGTTCACTGTTGATTGCTCTAATGAACTGCAGAAGATAAATGGCTAAAGGACAGTGACTCTGACGGTGAGAAGCTTTCACAGTGTGCGCAGAGCTAGGTGCAGTGTGAAAAGGACTAAGCTGGTTCAGAGGGGAGCAGAACACAAAAGGCAACCGCAGAGAGTGAGTCTGTGGAATCAATGGTATTTAATTAAATTGATATGGTGAGCGAACAATGCAATAGATCACTGGAGCTGCTCTTCCTGCTGCAGATAAGCCACCTTGCCTGCAACACAGGTCAAGAGCAGAGGTTGACTTATGTGGTCTTAATCCATCGCGCACACACACATACACACACACACACACACACACACACACAAACAAACACAAACACACAAACACAAACCCTGCTGCTGTCTTTGTGCAGTTTTATGGCATTTAAGAGTAAATGAGTTTAACACATGGGTTTTCAGGCATATAGACAGCCAAGAGGGGTGAAGAATGAAGTGCTGAACAGGAAGGAGTGAGTTCTTTGTTAATTACGCCTTTTGCCTGTCTCCCCGCTTTTCTTGGTTGCAGCACTCGATGGATGACAGGTGATCAGTGCTGTGATAAGACATTGTTCAGTCACTTACTGGCAACAAATGACAGACTTAAGGCATTTTCACGCTAGGCACAATTGATTTGTACTTAGTCCGAGTACGATTACTCCTCCCACCACTTAGTAGTGTTGTTCATCTACGTGACATTCGTTTATGTTGTCACTACAGTGTAGAAAAAAGCCCCAATCCCTAGATCCCAAGCTCATACAGTGGAGTCAACCTTTACTTTATGCCCACTATGTTTTTTTTTTGTTTTGTTTTTTTTTTACTCCTAGACAGCTTGCATTGGGGCGTGATACAGATAGACAAATTTCAGAGGAGGTCGCCAGCGGTAAAAAATGCCTTTGCACCTCTACTCGCTGCCTGCTGAACCATAGTTGAGACCACCTCTTTTAAGTAGACCCAATCAGGGATCGATGTCCTGTGCCCAAGTACAGTTAGGGTTGGGTACCAAACTCTACTTCGAAGGCTACTGACTGAATTACATTGGTACTACTGAGTACTAGTTTATGTTAAATAAACCAGTGCCAGATCTCGGTACCTAAGAGTGTACCTGGGTGAGAACGCCGGGTTCAGAAAGGGTGAGGAAGCACCGCAATGTGCCCAAAGCTCTCTCAGCTTCCCAGTGAGCCAAAAGTGTTGCTGCAGTGCCAATAATTTCTGTCTATCTGGTCTGTTTTCTTTTTCATTTCATTTTATAAATAGTCTAGTATCACTGCTGTTTGTGATAATGGCTTTTAAATTACGTACTTATTCCACATATTTGTCAGTTGTGTCTAAACAGAGAGCAAGCATGAGACACACACACACACACGCACAAGCAAGAAAATGGACAGAGACCCTCTATGTGTGATAAGAGAAGAGCTGTAGAGCAGAGTTGCATATTGACTGCAGCCTGTTCAGTAATTACATTTTTTAAATGATCCTACAGAATAAGAAAGTTACCGAACAATGGTACCTTTGGGTACCGGTAACCTGGACGTTGGGGTCATGCAGTGGTGTAGTGGTAGTTGATGAGGTGGGTGTACGACTAGGTAGATGGGTAGGTTACTGATGAGGAAGTGGGCATACTCTCCTATATATTACAATGGCTGATAGGTGGGTATACTGTCAATGGATAGAGAAAGAAGTGGGTATACCCCGTATACCTGAGTATACCCTCCATTACACCTCTGGTCATGTGTACTCTGATCAGGGCTCAGGTCCCTGGTGTGAAGTGACTGCCTACTTAATTTAAGTCCTGAGTCAATAATCTGTTCCCTCTTTCCTTGAGATATTTTCTGGACTATAAAATTAGCAACATTTTAAATGTGTATTTTTGGTGCAACCTGTCTAACCACCAGCTTTTAGCTTTCATGTTTTCCCATCCTGTCTAATATTAGTATGCAGCAGCAAAGAAAAAAATTAGCACCTGTCACAACAGGCAGCCAGCAAAGGAAATGCTATTTCTTTATTATCCTTTTTCTGAACGATTTTCTTTCCTCAGTCAAAGGAGGGGGTTGACGGGGGGGGGGGTTAGTTTGCCTGTGTGAATGCACCAGAGCAAAAAGCAAACCAAAAGGCATGCCTTTTTAGTGAAAGGTCAGAGTGGGCTTTTCTTACTCCCAGTGGATTCGCCGTCTCACTCAGGAATAAAGAAAACAACAAACACTCTTGCTAGGATGACTCACCGGGCTTTAAAAGGAGATTAAATTCCTGTTTTCCCCCTCCTTCCTCCCCTCTCTCTCTCTGCAGTAGGCAAGTAATGGTGCTTTCCCCCTGCAGATCGGGGACGTTGTCTTGAATGCCCTGAGGTGAGACCATCATCTATAGTGGGTAGAGGGAGCTATAGATACGGTATATGGGCAATATTTAATCAGTGCAAGGAAACCCTGCAGTTCACTGTCATTTCCTCGCTGAAATGTGTTCTTTGAAAGAGGGAAAGCATTGTGTTACTGTGTGAGCAGCAGGGAAATCTTTTTATCTTCTTCATTACTTCTAAGAGGGACCCATATGGGAAGGCAAAGTGGGGTGACAGCGTATTTACTGAAAGACTGGTAACCATTAAGGGCAGCCAATACATAAAACAACAAGTTATCATTTCAGCCCATCCTGGCTTCTGGTCCAAAACTGATGACCCCAGCCTCGAGACGGAGCATCTTTGGAAGCCTGAAGCCTCCAAAGATCCCCTGCAGATTGCTTATTTCACGGCCCATCTGTATGATTTCACTGATGCCCTCAGGAGTGGGGGGGTCTAATGTTAAATGCAGCTGGCTCCTCCATCTTCTGCTTAATGCTGCCCGTCCTCTGCCTCCATTCCTTCTCTCAACGCAACCCAGAGACACACGCTATTAATAGCTCCAACAGTTGCGGCGCTAGAATCAAAATCATTAGATTAATGTTAAAAAAGCATCAGGAGACATTCAAAGCTCTCACCTGCTCACACCTACTGAGATTATGCATTTTTTGGGGGTAAAAGACAGTAAAAAGTAGCATTGAAGTTATTTCAAGCTTGTCTTTGCCTGCTGAGAAAAAAAGAGTGTAGTGTGCAAGAGCAGGCTCAAAGAAACTGCAACAATAAAGTCTGCTTTGACAAAACCTTAAAATGACATCTCTTAAATATAGGAGCCGGCAAAAACGAGACGTAAAGATGGACTGCTGACACAGAGGCACTGCAAGCATTGCAGTATGGAGAGCAGACATTTTTACTGTTCGTTTGTAGTATTGTACTTTTTGGAAGCACTTCAAAGAGACACAGGCTAAAGAGCAGCATACAGCGTTGCAAGAGGAGCGGGAGTTGTTATTAGAGAAATAAGTGTGAATTCATCTTTGCACTGTTGGGGGTTGCACTCACACACATGCAATCACACATGCTGGAGCGGAGGGAAATGAGGAAGGACGGCCGAAATCAAAGAACCCAAAATGGGACGAGGGGACAAGATTGGTGTGAAGACGGGAACCTCAGAGAGAATAAAGAGGTACTGATTACAAACGAGGGAGCAAGACACAGGAGTAAAAACTAAACCCAGCAGAGCCAGAGGAGGAGAGAAACACCAAATGGATAATTCTCTTCTTTTTCCTTTGAGAAGAGGAAGCCGTTATGTGACTATAATGTTTCGGCTCTGTGGAGAGGAAACGAAGCATAGCAGAGAAAAAATAAATCTATTACATTCAACCTTTTTCAGTGAAATATATGTTGCTTGTTTTTGTTTATGTAAATTTAATCCTGTGAATAAGACTCTTTCCACCAAAGACAGCCTTTTTTTTGACATAGTTAAAGGTCAGTGCTATTATAACTGTTTGTCACACCGTCCCGTTCCCATCAGCCAGCCGTGTTGTCGCTCCCTCATCAGCAACCGTTTCAAAACAAAAATTACTCTCTTGATTATAATTGTTCTTTATGCTCTTTTAACCTTGTTCAGATTCTTATTGGACAGATTGTCGTGACAAATTGATGTTTCTTGACTGATTCTCAACACCTCACACTGCAGTCAGTGTAACAAGGAGAATGGTGCCTCCTCAATTCCCTCTCTGAGTCTGGACGCATGTTCTTACACTATAACTTTGGTGAGATAGTAGGATCTCCCAGGAGAAGAATGTAAGGCTTTATGGCACTACGACACGCACAACCAACTAACTAAAAGAAGCTCTCAGTGTGGAAACCTTGGCTGAGGAAAAGAAACATGGTTCTATAAATCCAAACCTCATGTATTGTTTGCAATCTAGCATTAGTTTGCTCTATAATGTATTGCTAACTGTTTATAGTGTCCTGTAGTGTTCTGTCTCGCGGCTAATGGGGAAGTAACGAGAATCTGACAGCAGAGTGTACGTCCCCTCCAGAGTCCAGTGTTTCCCAATCATTGATTTATTTGCAGCTGCCCGTCACAATGTCAAAACTGACCTCCGCATATTGATTTTCTGTTTCAAAATCTTTTCTTTTTTTTTTTTGTAGAGCTGTGAGCACCACATTGATTCGCCCAGCTCCTTCTTGCCCTGCTCTCTCTTTCTCTGTTCATCAAACCACAAATGTGATGTGAATTAGCCAGCTAGGGCACACCGCGGTCCCTCCATCTCACTCCCCACTGCTAGGAGACTACTTCACCGGGATGAGAGCAACCAGCTTCTGTGACGGACCTTAAGCTTGGCTGTAGCAAGATTAATTCAGCCAGCGCAAATCCCAGCACCTGGGGTCACAGCACGCTGCTGTCCAGTGGCAGCACTTGGTCTCACCTGTGTATAGGCAGCAACAGAAAGTTTGCTGATGTGGCAGGGAGTCAGGCTGTCCGCAGTCATACCCCTACCACTGGGGTTTGGTCTGTATCTATTAGGGATGTTCCTGCTCACTAATTTCCCTGTTGACTTAACAAAAATTTTAATTAAGACTAGTCGACAAGTGTAAAAATAGGTAAACACTCAGAAAACAGTCCAAATTTAGCACAGTTTATTGTTAAATATTTAAAACATTATCCCAAAATATTTGCCATCTGAAGCCTTTAATCACAACCTTCAACACCCATGTCGGATTTTAAATGCAAGTATGAGACACTTTGCGCCGTGCGGTATGAATGTGAACATGACGGCAACTCAGTCAAAAGTTAAACACTAGAATAACGTCTAAAATAAATAAATTGCCCCTGAAATGTGGGGCACATTGAACCTTGCAGATTATCTGACAAAAATGATAGCAATTCACTTTAAAGTTGCTAAAACAACATTTAATTGCTAATTAAATTTTAGCTGAAATGAGAGGCATTTTGCACCGTGCAGTATAACTGTAAACCCTGCACATTATCCAACAACAGCTCACGACTCACCGACTATTATTTCTGGTGCCGACTAGCAAGGGGGTGGGCGTTTAATCGTCGTCGTCTAATCACGCACATCCCTAGTCTCTACGACAGTGGTGCATCATTCTGAAACTGCAGGAGTGCCAAATTACAAAAATACCAACTACTGCATAATGTTGCTTTAAATGGTAAGTTGATAAGTAAGTAAAATATTTACATTAAACTCCTTGAAAAGTTTTATCTAATACTTTGCTGTCCATCATCAGTTCAGATCAGTGGTTCCCAACTGGTCCAGCCTCAGGGTCCAGATTTCTCCTGAGTAATTTTTTCACAGTCCAGGCAGTTTAATATATTCAGTGTCATATTTGCATTTGGCCATGTTGTCAAGCTGGTTTGCCATCTCTGTCATGTAGCTGTCCAGTAGTCACTCAATCTACAGCAGAGAACGACACTTCAAAATAACAGCTCTGTGCAGGAAATTCAGTCCTTTTAAAATAAAGTGTGTTTTTTAAAAGTTGACACATCTGCGAGTCACTTAAAATGGACCTGCAACCCACTTTTGGACCCACCAGTTGAGAACCCCTGGTTTATTTAACAGACAGACTCACAAAGAGACCACACCATTTTACATACAGTATAATCCATCTATAAGCAAAGTATCAGGTGAACTGCGTGCTGTGTTCCTATTTACTTAAACTTTTCACATATAGTCCACATTTTTTAGTGTTTGTCTGTAAAGATAAATCTTCCAACCAAAACCTTTTTGAATGCAATACATTTTGACAGCTTATTCTAAAATCTTGGATATCAGGAAACAAAAGCTGTAACCATCACTGCTCATCCTCTTTTAACAGAAGCAGAAAACTTTGAAACCTCAACAAGAAGATAAATGTACTTTATCCACCGTCTGTCACGTTCATTCAGTCTTAACAGGCAGTTCTAAAATTTTAATTTAATAGTCTTAAAAGTGCATGACACACCAGAGGTCTTAGCACTTCTACATATAACTCCTTTGTATTTCTAACAGCCCGGGGTCTCCACATCTTCAGGGACTCCCTGTGTATCTTGTATTCGTTGTCTTGTGGTTGTGCGCCTCAATTAATGTCTTGTAGTACTTCTCATGCTCACTTGTAATGGCTGTATCTGATTGGGTATTAGTGCTTTGTTAATTGCTTAATCAACAGTTGCTATGTGGTCTAACAATCGATTAATTAGACTAATTCTCTCTCACTCGAAATGAGCGCTTGACATGCAGAGTACAGTACAAGTGCCTTGAGTGACGGAGTCATTCCAGTCTGATAAATTTGTTTTAAGACAGTGAAATTGTAAGAATACAAAAATGTTGTGAATATGTTGTTGAGGAGTTTAATAAACTTAGTGTGCTTCTTCCTTTTCTCTTCAGTAGTCTTAATTATGAAGGTTCTTGGTTCAATGAACAGGGTCGTTTTTGAGCCAGAAATGGAAAGTGTGCAAGTGACCCGTGCAGTTCAGGTAAACTTTCTGAGTGAAACGTGGACATGTCAATAAATTAGTTCATTTCCACCCCTGTCTCGGCGTCTGAGGGGGGGATCGAACAGCAGTGTAATCTGAGCATATGCTTCGTTTTACCATTAACTGTAATTGGCTCCTAGTTTCATATTGAGCAGCTTGTGGTGACAAACATTCTTCCGCCGGGAGCAAAGTAGACAGATGCTCTCAGTCTTCTTGTTCTCCCTCTGCATCTGCTGATCTCTGCTGTCTGTGATCCCTTTCTGCCTTTCTCTCTCTCCCATTCAGTTCGTCTCTATCTCCCCTGAAGTCTTGCTAAGCTAATCATTCTTTAGAGCGCAGCGACATTAAATGGAGCAGATCATAGACTGTGCTGGAACCAGTGATGAGAACGAAGTCGATGAGGCAAAGCGTTTGTCAGACTGTGAGATTTTGACTTGACACAGAATTTGCTGTTTAGTGTCAGATTGAGGGTGTGATACAGTATGCCCTTTGGTCCCTGGCAGGAGCTCCCTGCTGTGCAGAGACTGCATTAATATTGATTCTCTATTATATATTAATCGCAAAAGCTCAAATTAATGACAGGTGGTACTTTCTGTAGTTACTGAAGAAGCAGCATGTCTGTCTGAGATAATGCATTATTACTTAACACTCTTGTTCTACAACATTACTCACACAACACAACACAATGGACAGAATACATGTTTTCATTGTACCTTCCTGCAAACCACGGATATGTCACATTTACTTGTTTATATGTAGCTAGTGAATATGTTAAACAGGGTGTCTACAGGTCCTTAAAAAGTCTTAAATTGTCTTAAATTCAGATTTGATTTGGTCTTAAACGTTTTCAAAAATGCCCTATGTCTTGCTAAAAAACCACGCCAAACTCGCCTAGGATTCACGCCTTCCACTTCTCAATGACAAAGTCAGCTCGTATACATGTAATCTAAACTACATCACTTTAGAAATGTTAATATGGTACGGAAAAATTGAACAAATGTTACATATTCATTGTTTGCAGCAACGTACAATGCCAACATTGGTGACTGAGCGGCAGACAACATCGTCCATTAAAAATTATGCTTGTATACAACTAATCTGCAGTAGCACATATGTTAAAATCTAAATCCGGAAGGCATCCTTACCAGATGCCCGAACCACCTCAACTGGCTCCTCTCGATGTGGAGGAGCAGCGGCTCTACTCCGAGTCCCTCCCGGATGTCTGAGCTCCTCACCCTATCCCTAAGGCTGAGCCCAGCCACCCTGCGGAGGAAACTCATTTCAGCCGCTTGTACTCGCGATCTCATTCTTTCGGTCACTACCCAGAGCTCATGACCATAGGTGAGGGTTGGAACGTAGATCGACCGGTAAATTGAGAGCTTCGCTTTCTGGCTAAATTCCCTCTTCACCACAACGGACCAGTTAAGTGCCTGCATCACTGCTGACGCCGCCCCAATCCGCCTGTCAATCTCCCGCTCCATCCTACCCTCACTCGTGAACAAGATCCCGAGATACTTAAACTCCTCCACCTGAGGAAGGACCTCCCCCCTGACCTGGAGTGGGCAATCCACCCTTTTCCGGCTGAATGTTCAGTGTCAACTTATTTAATTTGACTCCCCTACAATGTCCACTCTTAAAGATAACCATTTTGTGGTCATGTTTTGGTAACTCAAAGCTGACGGTTAAGGTTAGAAAAAGATTGTCTTGACAAAATTATCTGACTTTAAGTAGAGGACAGAAAAAGGTTGACTCCTCTTATATCAAATCAAAACTACAATGTTTTTCCTGAACTCTAGGGAATAGTTTGACAATTTAGGATATACACTTAACTGCTGTCTTGAGAGGGCAGCGCGGTATTGCAGTTGTTAGCATTGTCGCCTCACAGCAAGAGGGTTCTTGTTTCGAACTCAGGTGGGGGGTTCGAACCTTGGCGTAGGGGAGCCCCTCTGTGTGGAGTAGGCCACTACTTATGTCAGTGTGGGTTTTCTCTCAGTACTCTGGCTTCCTCCCACCATCCAAAGACATGCAGGTTAGGTTAATCGGTGAGTCTAAATTGCCCATAGGTGTTAGCCCTGTGATAGTCTGACAACCTGTCCAGGGTGTACCTGGCCTCTCACCCAGTGTCAGCTGGGATAGGCTCTAGCACCCCCATGACCCCCAACAGGACAAGCAGTTACGGATAATGAATGAATGCTTTCTTGAGAGTTAAAAGAAAAGATTGATACCCCTCTCATGTCTGCACATTAACTATCGATGCTAAATGCAGAAACTGGCTAGCTTAGTTTAGCAGAAAAACTCTCGACTATATCTTGGCTTGGAGCAGTGATTTTCTGAAGTCTCTAGTCTAACTAAGCTAAGTTAACCTGCTGCTGGCTGTAGCTTGATATTTACTGCACAGACATGAGAGTGGTATTGATCTTCATATTACTGAGAATGTAAGAAGGGAAATGAGCATATTTGCTAAAATGTCAAACTATTGCTTCAATCAGACAATGACCTTTCACTAATCTTCAACAGTGTTTTAGTAGCATAAACATAACACCACCTGACATGCAGAGCACAAGCTCAGGTTTCTGCAGTCAGTCAGGCACTGATTGTAAACCCAACTATCCCTCCTGATCTCCTCCCTACAACTTGTGTGTTGTCTAAGACCATTGCACTTCCCGGATCAGAGAGAAACTTTGCCAGTGAACGTGATCCAGGCAGCAACAGTCCAATAAGTATTTGGCCAAGCAAATATGTGGTATGTAGGAGACAGGGTTCACACACACACACCGACAGGCTGAGAAACACTGATATTTCCATTAATACATACTGTATATCTTTGCACATAAACTTACAAAATAAATATATTTAATCACTTTAAATTTCTGCCTCACTTTACCCCCACACAAATACATTTTATTTTGACAAACATGCCTCATTTGCATGCATCTCTTAAGACCGTTACTGCCTTTGAGCTGCGTGTGTGTGTGTGTGTGTGTGTGTGTGTGTGTGAGCATGTTACCACTGAAGTTGAGCAGTGACACAGAGAGTCTAGTTTGCAGATCAGACAATAAGCGTGATCACAATGTTTCAAGAAATAATTGAACAAACCCCAGCCCCCCCTCCATGTGGAGCACAGACTCACTGGAGATCTCCATGGCAGCTTTTGCTCCCCAGCTAAATGCTCACACTATTGATGAGTCAGCCGCGATACAGAAATAGGGCATTTTTCACATCTTCTTTTTCCCCTCTCTTTGTGTCACACATCTCGGATTCATGCTCTGCACGTCGCCAGCGAGACACAAACTGAGCCGCCGTCATCACAACCAAGGATGGAGAGGCTTTATTAACCCTTATGCACATTTCACTTTGCGTTTAATCACGCCGAACTTGTTTAATAGCTTCATTGGTATTTCTAATCAGGCCTTTACAATTCTCAGCTGTAAATAGAGGAATAACAAGCTATTGTGTTGCGCAGATGGAGGCGCTGATGGAGAGCAGAGTAATGACTGTAGTCTCTATATACTGATGTCTGACTCCCTATAGTTTAGTAGGCGTTCTAAAAATGAGACTGAGGGTGGATTTTTAACTGGTAGGAACTTCACTCCAGTTTACTGAATGTATTGCAACATCAATATCAGGAAACACATTTTGGGGCATATTTCATGACGAGCAAAACAACAAATGTCGACCTCATGGTTTCATCTAATAGTTTAGGAGACACTCCACTGTGGACCAAAATGGGGGACCAACAGACATCTCTCAAACCAACTTGGAATTCAATACGGTTTTCTGTAATTGCATATACATTAGCTTTCTTTCCATTAGTGTGATGTTACCATGAAAACTTAATGAAACACAGATCTGAGTTTAATGAGCTGTTATTAGAAACAGGTGCAGAGTAACGCACACCATTGTGAGTGTAATTGTTATGGCAATGATGAAGGCAAAAGGCATTTTCAGACCCCAACAGTTGCAGGGACTCCCTGAGAGGAACCACCCACTGGGGAGCTTCACTGAAATCTATATACTGTATCTCAAGAGCTTTTCTTCTGTTTACATTCACACCACCAGTAGGAATGCTGAGGTGACGTAAGCCAGCCTATACCTTTTTCACTTAGATGTGTCGAAATTGTGCTCTATCTCCCGTTGCATACAATTTATGCTCAGTATAGTTTGGACTATACTTTTGGTCCATTTTGTTTTCTTCCATTTTTGTGTTACAAGCTGTTTGTGTAGCATCCCAAATAATAGTCTACAACCCTGGACTGATGGTCTAATGCAGTTTATTCCGTTCTCAGTTAACTCCATTAACCAACGTTAGAGCTAGGGTTGGGTCGGTTCTCGGTAATACCAATTCGGTCCGGTACTCCATCTTGGACCGGGTTTTATTTTTTGAGACCGACTGGACCGCATACTCGGGCAGAACGTACGCGGAGTGGACGTCGCGGAGGTCCGCCCGGTAAAAGTGGACGTCCACAAGCCCTGTGTGCGCAAAGCACGACCGCGCGGACTTCACTTCGCGCACCAGTGTCACACAAAAGACTGTTCGGCATGTATTTTTCACATCGCGGGGATTTTTCGCGGACATTTTTACACGTAGTCCGCTCCGCTTATAGTAAGCCCAAGTCTGTGAGCACCTGTGTCTGCCTCTTCACCGAGCGCACAGCAAGCAGGAGAGAGAGGGGGGTGGGGCGGGGACTGAGCTAGGAGGTGCGAGTGCGCATGCGCCTCTACTGTAGCCTGGAGTTTGTTTAATAGTGACGGGGAGTCGATAATGGCGGACAATTTAGTCTCGACGAAATCAAGGAATGCGCCACTATGGCAACACTTTGGCTTTGAGCCAGACGAAGGAGGCAACCCTTGTTTGCACTGATTGAGTAAGCTGCAAAATTTATTTGTAAGGAATAAAAGAAACAACTTGTAATTGTCACTCTGTTGTCCTAAGGTCGTTTTTTATTTTAAATGAGTCAATTGCGCCCCCAAGTGGCGAAAATCCGGTATTACCGACTTGATGCGGTTTTTTACAAAAACCGGACCGTTTTTTTTTCTCATACCGACCCAACCCTAGTAAGAGCTGAACAGAAAATTAAACAAACAGAAGACAAAAACAATGAATTAAACTTAGCTTAGAAGTTAGCAATTACGTATACCAAAAACTCAAAATTATTAGATAACTAGACACAGATAAATGTAGTTTATACCTTGTTGCCCTCTCAACTGGAGCTAAACTCTGTTGAACTCTTCCTGTTCGTCCTTATGACTTCTTCTTACTTCTGTTGTTTATCTCCATCCTGCGAACGTTAATGTACCGTTTACCTTTGTCAATTTCTGTCTTTAAGCTCTGTGTCTACAGTCTCTTCAAAATAAAAGCACTTCTAGTTTGACAGGGAACATCAAAATAACGGCAACATAAATACATTACAACTGCAAATTTATTTAATTTTTAGTTGGGTCAATCTCCACTTTTGCTGGTCCAGTCAATTGTACAACCTTAAACTGGTTTGATTATATGCAAACTGGCTTTACCCACATTTGACATTTGAACACATTATGGCAAATTAAAAAGCAGCCTACATCAGCAACCTGTGCTGATGGCGTCATGGTGCTATATCAAACTTGTATTGCATTAGTAATTAAAGGGAAATTTCGGTTTATTTCAACCTGTCTCCTATCGCCCTAAATTTGTTTCAAGTGACTAGTGACATAAAAATAATAGTTAGCATGTTAGCCGTTAGCCTAGATACATTCCACTCTCCCTCATCCTCATCAGTACCTCATCAGATGATCATTGATTATTTATATAGTGTATAGCTATAGTGTCAGTTTCCGTCAATGTAGTGAGTGTGACAGTTGGTTAATTAACGGTTGTATTTATATTTATAACACCTGTGAGCGGAGTGATTTCACTGTTACATGTCCCAGTGATGTTGTACTCTATATCTGCACTCATGGAATGCCTCTCGTCCAATCAAATTACTCGGTCGGAACTAACTGTTGTATAATAAAAGATATAACAACATGATTAAGATTATATCATATTTGTTTGTAAGAAGACTAACAGATCCACTAGTGTCTGACAGGCAATGTGCAGTTAACTGCCGAGCCAAGCAATGGCTGCATGAAGTAGATCAAATTTGACAGTGGCACACATTGTGTTTGTTTACTAGAGAGTTAATGTGTTTTTTTGGGTGACAAGAAGAGATATGGCAGAGTTAGTCTCTCAAGAAAACTAAAACTGCAGCAGTATGACAACATTTTGGATTTGAAGCTGAGGAACGTTGTGTCCTAACAGGCCCCAAGCAACTTAATGCGACATTTCAAACTGAACTCTTGTCAGATGCCCTTTCTATCTTTTCCTGCCGCTCACTGGAAAGCACTGCAATAGCCGAGGAACAGCTGATTTACGAAGTTGAAATGAGGAGTTAGAGGCTGGCTGGAGGGGATTGCCAGCAATTTACCATCGCTAATAACATCTAACGCTACTTGCTGCTATATTACATGTCACTGCAGGTGTATATCACAATATAAAATGTTTGTTTTCTGTTTAAAAAGAACAAGTAAAAAAGTACGTTACAAAAGTAGAAAGATGACAAGTAGGCTACTCACCCATCTTTTAAGTGTTAACGTGTCCAGTATGATGTTGAGCATACAGCTGATAGCTACATGGTGTGACATAACAGAAGTGCGCATTTAATGGACTGAATATGTGAACAGAGAGCTCAGATGTCACGTGATAGCCGGATGCTTGTTTTCTGTTGGGGGCAGCTGCTAAGTCAAATACTACACCTGGTAAATTTCATTTAACAGGTCCGGTCTAGTGTTTGGCTTAACATTGAACCAGTTTGAAAATTTTTACACTGTCCCAACCCTAATCACCGTACACTTGTGTCATTCAAGGTTCCTCTTGTGCTCTTATCCCTTATTTTCTTCCTCCTTTCCGTATCATTCAGTTATTTGAACAAAATTATCGAAGGTGGAAAAATATACACAAATTGCTTCACCCATCCATCATCAAGGCCAGCTAGAACTGATTGCATTAAGGGGGTCAGATAAACAATTTTTCACAGAGAGTAGCAACATTTTGATTTTTCCATTAGGGTCACCTTTCCCACATTACCTTGTTGTATAGCTTGTATTGATGGGACTCTGGCATCTAATAAAAGCTGAGGGGGAGAGTGAGAGGATCCCAAGGGGGAGAAGCCTAAACACGTTCCTTTTTCTCTAATGTGCCTTTGCTAAAGTTTGATGCATAAATTAGACATTCCCTATGAAATGAAGATGAAGATTTACATTTAACTGCTACAGCTTTTAGACAAAAGCAGCATAATGCCCCATTGTAATTAGCAGATGTAACGACCGTTCAGATGTCTGTCATGTCATTCGTTATGTATTGTGGTTCTCTCAGCTTCCTTTTCCCCATACGCCCACATTGCCCCTCTTTCCTTTCATCTTATAACCTGTCATCTGTGCCATCCCTAATTACAGCAGTTAATTACACAGTATTTCCAGAGACCAAATGGATTTGATCTGCATTGACCTCGCATCATTTGCTTCGAGAGACATGAAGGGAAAGTACGTTTCTGCACTGCCTGTTACAGTTTTTCTGTCCTGGAGATTCATCCATTTCTCGTGCCGTTAGACTCAGAAATGTGACATCTCACACAGCGCTGTAAACAGACACTTACATATACATGCATAATGCAGCCAGGGTACAAATATAGCCATAGCTATTTGCCATATTCACTTGCAGTCAGGCGTAATGCAGGCTAACATGGTTTACTGCTACCCACATGAAAACAGAATTTAGAGAGGATCACGTGAGTCTGGAACATCAGTGCAGAGACAAGACACAGAGGCTCCTTTAGAAACATCATGCAGTACAAAACACACACACATACACACACCTTCTGTCTGTGTGTGTGTGTGTGTGTGTGTGGATGCCACAATGGTCAGTATCCAGGGGAAACCATGCCATCAGTAATGTCAATACTTCAGTCACCTCACAACTGGAGACAGAGGCCTATTGATTTGTGGGCAATGCTAATGTATGGGTTTGACTGGCTACCTTCCGATGTACCTCACACACACACACACACACACACACACACACACACACACACACACACTCATGCAGCGAAACACGTATACAGCAGCTGAGTCATTAATAGAACAAATATCGGATAGGTTACACGGTCGGTGCCGTGTTTCTTTTCTTTCTTCTTTCTCATGAAACAAGATATAAGATTGTCTGCACATTGACGCCACAACAGAGCAGTCCTGCAGTGACGCCAACATCGACACTGGCCTCACATAAGGACAAGTAAATAAACTGTAGTAAATAATTTATGTAAACTATAAATAACAGGCCATAAATATCATGACCAACGTAAAAACAGGTGTTTATTGCGGAACACATTTGGCTACAGCTAATGATTGTTTCCATTCATGCGTAGGGATGTAATGATACATCGATCTGCATCAATTTGGCAGTCAATAAACCAATATCATCGATGCAAAGTACAAACAAAAAACCAAAACATCAATACTTACCATCATCGTTTAGGATTCGCCTTTCTTTTGAAATCCATGGTATGTATGTGTCACCATTTCTGACCATAAAGTTTGTATTATTCAGAAAAACTTGATCAAATTAGTTTAATTGCAGTGTCAATCTGCAATAAATTAACTCCCAAAACAAAACAAGGGACACTTCCTTTCACTTCAGATCTTTAACCTTGTTGTTGGTAATAACGCTAAATGCTTCAATCGTCTCCATCAGAGTCATTAAATTACTCCATCATCTGTCTCCTCGGGTTGACTGGACAATTAAACTGCCATCTGATTAAATCTTAAGTAACCTCTGCTCATTACTCTAAAAAGGGACCTCATTAGGTACTTTGTCATTATTTTCCTCCCTCTAAAATGGCTCTCAGCTCATAGAGTATAAAGGCCCAGCATGAAAGGAACTGTTTACTGGTATTGTTTTTACAAAGTGACATAAAGTGAACCATTTGATCATCACGTTTGAATTTGAACATCTTTCCCTCTAAAAGGTATTAATGCATTAAAAGAATTATTAATGCTCAAAATGGACGGAATTAAAACCTGATAATCACCCTGTAAAGCAAGTAAAGAGATCGTCAAAGTTGCAAGGGGTAAATAAAAAATATGTCTGTGCAGAATTTCTTGGCAGTCCAATAGCTGAAATATTTATATCTGGCCATCCCTGGAGCCATGCTACTAGCAAGGCTAAAAACTAGCTCAGAAACTGTAAAGTACAGTATATTTGAACCATGCTCTTAAATATTTTGTCAATCCTCCTGAAGCAAATCAAAAAAAGTCAAGTGCCCAGTGTGTCGGGGGCATACCAAACACACTTTTGGCAACTAGGGGGCAAGGCTCACCTAGTACACCTAGGGTTGGGATCAGATAGAATACATTATCCTACATTTCTAGAGGCTGTGACAGTCATGACCAATCACATTCACTGCTTTCAACCTCTTTTAAGCACAGGGCTCTCCCTGTCATGACAAACTGAAAGAGGAAACCGGTTGTTGTTGGACATGTTGAAGATCCTGGTTATCATGTTTTCCATGCCTAATAGTGTGCGATTTTATTTTGTCATCACAATGATTTATAAAGTAATCATCCGTCCATAGTGAGCATAGTGCCCATTAACTCACCTAGTAGAGCAGACGCCCATGTACAAAGGTGTTGTCCTTGCCGCAGTGGCTGCGGGCTTGATTCCAACCTGCGGCCCTTTGCTGTCATGCTATCTCCCTTCCTTCTCCCCCCTTCACTCTCAGTCTCTCCTGTCTCAAGCGGTAGAGGTCTGCCAGCCTGGACACTGACTTGATTCCGGCCAGGCTCGGACTATTTTCTTTTAATAGACTTGCCTCTGGTCAGACTCAGGCTCATTTAACTTCTTAAAAAATAACAACGGACGCGTTTCAGCCATAAGCCTTCATCAGTGTTGTCATTTAACTTCTTTCCCCTCATCATGCCTATTTCCCCGTTATCAGCGGAGTGAACTCTTTCAAAGTCTCCGTCTCCAAAACTCCTGTTGATTTGCAGTAGAAGCTTTGTAAGATACTTAAAATGAGAAGTTTGATGTGCACATAAGTGACGAGGTTTCTGTGGTTATTTTTGCAACAGTTTAGTGCTGGTTGAGATGTAGGCTACCGTGCGTAATTGTGACTTGACGGTGCGAAACTTCACTCCAATTAGAGACTGCAGGTGGAACAGACACCTGCTACCTTCAGATGGCTGTGAAGAGAGCCGCCAGAGCAAAGGAAAGGCCTTTTGTATAGGCTGCCAACTGTGGTGGATCACAAAGCTTGTAGGAATCACTCATTAAACTTCATTTTGCTCACTGGCATTGATGCCGTTATCAAAATGCAACTTTTTTTATGAGCAAAACATAAATAAATGTCTGCCTTGACCACATAAAGGGGCCGACGCAATCAAGGGAATAAAATCAGTGTGTCCTGGGAAAATACCACTTTACTAGTGCAACACTGTGGCCTGTGCCGACGCAATAAAAAGATTGAGTTCCTCTCTGCACTGTGCTGCTTCCCTCACTTTTGTTGTGACTGTGTTGGTCATGCCATGTCTGTCTTGTCCAACTGTTTACACGGGCATATGATCTGTGTTCAGTGATACTGTCAGTGTCCTTCTCTGTTTCCTGACACCCATGTAAGAGGCTGTGAGTGGCTAATGGGTTTTGACAGGGCAGAAAATTGATCAAGTGGCAGATCAAAAGCTCAGAACTAGGAGGCTGTTAAGTGACAATTTAGGGTGATGGTGAGTGTGCTTTATCAAATTAGAGCTCTCGTACCAACACCAAGGCTCAGTTTGGAGCACACTATCAAAAGCACATTACTGGAGTCATGTTCAAAATATAATTAGGTGCGGAGAGGCTGGTTTTAGAGGTAGTCTGATGTTTTGACCTCCTCATGGAGAGGGCAGCAAAATCGATGTGGGAATGACAAATTAAATCAAAATATTGTCTTAATTCATTACAGGCAAAAACTTCAAGGACTGCGGTCTTGTGAATAATGGATGCATGGTGCAAGTGACATGGTTAGAAATAGGAACATCATCAGTGGTTGTGGTGGTCCTTGCGTCAAACGTGACCAGTCAATTTATCTTTTTTCCTCCTCTATAAACAGTGCGCTCCCCAGTGCTCACATTTTGTGTGGGTGTTGGGTGATATCCTGTCAGTGAGGAGATGGTCACCTGGTTTGAGGCCCCTGTAGTGTGAAAGGTTCTTGTTTCCTGTGATTAAAATTGTCATTTCATGTCTCTCCTGTGCAGTCAGCCTCTTTTATTCATTTTCACACCAGACGCCTTGTATTTTAAGAGAAGCATTTTTTGTACCTTGTAATAAATGCGCTGTGTAACTGTATGAGACCATCTGCTATTCATAAACTGCTCTCTAAAGCTGGCTTCAGTTGCTTTAAGTCAGTACATTTATTCTTATTGTGTGGAATTATGTCTTTGGCTTGCCTCAGCAACAAACCATTGTGGCCTACTTTGGGTAACTGAGGATTTGTACTGTCCCGAGGATTATGGGTACAATTCCCATGCTGTTGACACCCACCTCATCACATTCGGAAAAGTAAAAGGTCCATCCATCTATTACCTGTAGCTGCTTATCTCCTTATTATTCATGGCTGCGAGTACGATATATTGATATATTTTCAAGCATGATAGATTTAGACAACACCATTTATACTGATATAGGGTAAAGTTGCGTAACATAACACATACCATCTTTCCTCTCTCACACTCTCCACACAGCTCCGCCCCACTCACTCACTCACAAGTTCTCCATCAACACTAACAGAGACACAGAGCTGCTACTCTGTTTAATCTGTCTGTTCATTAGGCTATAGTGTGACATAAGTCCATATGTTGCACATGCTACGCTAAATCAGTCCACAGTACACGTACAATACTGTGGGCCTTTTCCACTGTCACTTTAGGCCGCACCAGCCATGCCACACTAATTTGCGTTTCTATTATCAGTTTAGACGCGCCGTGCTAGGCCGAGCTGCACCAGAGATGGACCTTTTTAGGAGTAGGTCCAAAAGCTGGGCTACCCGCCCTCAAGCGGGTAGCAGTGACGCCTCGCCGACCACAGCCAACCAACCCCCGAGGACCCCGCTTATCTCTCTCAAACAAGCTATTTGTGTTGCTAGACTTTATCACCTCTGTCTGCAAGAGACCAGAGAGAAAGGCGTCTTTAAAAGTCTCTGTGTGTTCAGCTCTCAGTACTTTTGTAGCTTCGAACTGAATTTCTGTGGTTTGGTTTCTGCGCCCTGTTTGTACTTTAAAGATCTGTTTTATTTTACTGCTTCCTGTCGCTAACTGCCGCATTAGAAGTTGTGTTGAGTCGCTGCTGGAAAACTCAACATTTCCTTATTTTGTTGGTTCACAATGGAAGTTTTTACATAACAAAACAACAGGGGACTTTTATTGTGAAGAATCTGTAGGAAATTAAATGTGTTTATCACCGAATTAGTGGAACTTTGCTGTAGGGCTGCACCTAACGAATATTTTAATTGTCGATTAACCTGCCGGTTATTTCTTCGATTAGTCCACTAATCATTTTATCGAAAAATGTTTTAAAATGTTGAAAAATGTCGGTCTGTCTCTCCCAAACCCCAAAATTATGTCATCTAATGTCTTGTTTCATACTCACGCCGAAGGGTTTTAGTTCACCATCATGGGAGAGTGTGTAAAGCTGCCAATATTTGAACATAAGAAGCTGCAATAGGAGTATTTTAGGGTACTTTTATAGTACTTTTCTATGAAAAATGATTCAAACTGATTAGTCGACTACTAAAATAGTCACCGATTATTTTGATAGTCGATTAGTCATCGATTAGTCGACTAATCATGGCAGCCCTACTTTGCTAGCGGCTTTTCTCCATTAAAATAAGTCTAATAATTTGGCAGGGAGGAAGAGCACAAAAAGCCACAGTGAGATGTTGACGAAGAGCTGCAGACAACAAGCTCTTACTGCACCTCTGCAAACAGCTCACCTCCAACAGGTAAACTTCTTTTACCTGCTGTGTGATGGAAAAAACACTTGGAGCATAAATGACAGGGGACTTTGGCCGTGGCTCAATCTGCAACTTGCAACTGAACATGTAGCCCATTTGTAGAAAATAGCGGGTTAAATATCATGTATTGCTATTCAGCCTGAAAACACTGAGATAATAACTTTTTGTCCCTATCACCCAGCTCTAGTCGCAGGAGGGCTGCTCAAATTCACACCTACGGGCAATCTAAATTCAGTGCGAAACCACACTGACTCGGGGAGAACAATGCAAACTCCACATAGAAGGCTCAAACCCTCTTGCTGTGAGGAGACAGTGCTAAACACTGCACCTCTGTGTCACCCCAAGGCAAATGTATTTAGAGTTGATGAGCTGTGAAAATGTTTCGTAATGTTATTCCCCTTTTAAGCAGGATGTCTTCGGTTACAATATTTCTCTTGACAACTTGTGGTCGAATCATCATAGTCTGATCACATTTTTATGCTCGCTGTCTTTGCTGTGGTGGGGTTGTTGGCCTGCCTCGCTGGTTTGATATTGATCTGACTATACACACAATAGTTTAGTGGCTCACACTAAGCCTCAAGGCTTACCAGTAAGAGATCTACTTGATGTGTGTTTGTTGTTTTTATGTTCATATAATTAATCTATGGATTTAGAGCATTTAACGATGTGATTGTGTGTGTGTTGTGTGCCTTCTGCTTTGTAACAAGAGACATCACATTTCTGAAACCTTCTTCCCCAGGTTTTCCTCTTTGCTTCCTGCAGTGCAAACACACACAGACACACAAACACACTACACTTTTGGGAAGTGTTTACCCTTTTATAATTTAATGTTTCCCTAATTTGTGACCTTCTTAATAATTTCCAGAGGGATGTTTTGAATCAAAGCTTGGTTATATTTTCTTGCTCTGATGCTGTTGTAAAACCAAACTGCATAATTCTAGAGGAAAAAAAAAACTTTGCCTGTTAATTGTCCAAAGCTTCTTTCACAGTTGTACTCCTGCCTTTTAACGGCTCCTCAGGTGGCATTTTGTAATTTGTTGATGCAGCTTTGGGCATAAATCAGCAGTGCAGGCTTTGATTCATCAGATCTCCTTGCTAATGCAAATGTGGCAGAATCGTCATGTACAAATGAGACCGCTGAGAGGTATGAATCAAAATCACAGCTTTAATACGATTAATCCGGCAGCCCTGCAGCAACGTGTTATACAGAGGAACAGACTGTCATGTTGATACTCCTCCAACAGAGACCATCAGGCTGTCAGCAGCCTTCTTAGCCTGCTATTAATTAAGTGGTCAGACCAAAAGCTCAAGAGTCCAACTAAAAAGAGATTTGACACTGAGCAGCTCTGAGACTTCAAACCTCCAGTGACAGTTTGTTCCAGAAACTCCAGTGCGTCTTGAATCAGAGATGAAAACAATACTTCCTATGCCAGCAGTGAATGTGTTTCATCTGTTCAGCCCATGGATGTCCTGGCATTGGGTGATTGATTTTTTTTTTTTTTTTTTTTTTAGCCAGAGCTGTTCTGTTGTATTCATGAACCTGGAAGATTCATCATTCAGTACTTCCAAGTTGGCAGCTCAACCCAATTGTATTCACTTCAAAACCACTGAGTTCCGTAAATTTTGGCTTGAATATATTGTACTGGGAAGTTGTAGAAGTTATACCAGCCTTCATTTTAAGTTGCAGCTTTATATTTTAAATGCTTGCAGGCAGAAAAATGTGTTTAGGTGTATGGTGATGCATATGTAGTCTTTGTCATTTGTTATTTGTATTAGTGTCATTGGGGTGTGCAATATCATCTCGCTCATGATGATACTGGTATGATTTTTAATATGACATTAACAATTCATATCGTGATACTTGGGATATTTCAACGTATTGACATGTTGATGTTATACTCATAGCAACAACAAGCATGGCTGAAAGCAAAATTATTACAGATTCCAGTGGTTCCAATAAGAAGAGCAACTTCAGTAGAGTGGAATAAACTGTGGCGTCCTGAACGTTTAATGAACAGCCCCGGACTTTTTCAGACTCTTCTAGCGAGTTATCGCTCAGAGGGAACTCATTCAGTGGCTCCTCCGTCAGCAGCACAGCATTTCCTCCTCTCCGTTTTCGACATGCGCTAATGGGAGTCGGTGTCGTCAAGTGATTTTATCATAAACCTTTCGTAAGATAACCCTATGTGATGCTCAGGGCTCAACAAAAATCTGCATATATGTGAATGTGCGATAGTTCTGGTAACATAGCCTGTCACAGGTTACAGCGTGATGATTAGAGTAGAATCCCAGAGTACATTTAATTTTTGTAGTTAGGAGCTGTTTCAATATGTAATTTGTGGTAGATTTCTTTTTGTTAAACTATTAATACTGTACAGAGAATCTGAATCTCACTCTGAGTTACTGTTGTTTACAAACTAAAGAAATGAGAGATCGTTTTGGTTCAGTTTTTTTCTGAATATTTGAAGGCAGACTGTAAAACTATATCACTTAATTTGTTTCAATTCTATGTTCCTTAATTAATGATAAAATATTTTTAAATAATTTGTCATATCGCCAAGAATATTGTTACCGCAAAAATACCCTAAAGTATCGTGAGATTATTTTAGGGCCCTATGCCCACCCTAATTGTATCGCAGCAAATTTAACGTATGTAAAAATGTGTGCATGTACATGTGACTGGTAAACTTGGTCAGAGGGAGAGGGCCTGTAGCATAGAGGTAAAGCCCAATGTAATGAGGCAGCACGTTCTCACAGAAACTGGACAAACAGTGTGATGGAGTAATTAAGATGGGCCTCTACAAACCTTAACAAGCTCTTGGCCTAACCAGTGCTCATTAAACCTCACATGTGTGGGCAAGTCGCCCGCTAATGAACCGAATCTACTGTATGTAATCAATTAATCTCTTTGACGAGCGTACAGAGAAAATGAGACGAGGCTTTTGAAAGAGTTGGAAATGGAGGTTGAGAGCAAGGAATGACTGATTATGTTTATGATGTGACGTTTAGTCTGAGTCTTGTAGATGCTGATTTCTTTTTCCTATGGCAGCCACACAGAACTCAAAGAAACATGGTGACTCCTTTCGCACTAAGCAACTCTACTCAAGGAGACACTGTCATGAAACATATCCTTTATCATACATACATTAAACATTAAGATGAGATGAAAGATTATATGAAAGCAAATCAACAGCAGTTTTATATGTATAGCCTCATTTGTTTTGACATTTTTACCTTTATCTTTCCATAATGAGTACGCAGACCAGACATATAAAATTGTTTTAGATTGACTTCTCTCTTAAAGCAACTCTTACCTTTCTTGCATTTCACACAGCACAAAATTTGAACATCCACAACTCCCGCCTCCCTCCAAAGTCCCATCCTCCTCCTCCCTCCAAAGGCCTACTCCCCTCCTCCATCAAGTCCTCATAGACGTAGGCGTTGGCATGGTAACGTTAGATACACGGAAGAGGAGGGGAGCGTAACGTTACAAATGCATCTCCGGAGTTTTAAAACTCAACCGGAGTCAGTGATGACTGATGAGTTTTAGAATAAGGTTACAGCACTAACGTTAGATAGTAGCGTTAACGTTACTAGTAAGTGGAAATGCACAAGGAAGATAACATTAATGTTTCAGAGGCTACGCTACAGTAGGCTAATGTTAGCCATTAGCAACTGGATGCTGTGTTGTCATATATAATGTTATGAACTGAACTCAACTTCTTTGTCATTTTTATGTGCAAACAAAATGACATTTCGCATACCCCAAGCAAAAAGAAACAAAACATTTAAAAACAATTTGTGTAACATACACGAAAGAACATATAGTGCAATAGTAAGATGAAAAGGGTCGACATTTCACAGTCAAAAACTCCACATCCTGAGAGCAGAACTGGGAGATCCTCTTCACATCACAGCACCATGAATTGTTTGTGTATACACCACAGAGCTTACCAGATGATGCAGCCTCCCTGTCTGCTCTGTGTAGTGTTAGCCTCATTAGCTCAACACCGGAGTCTGATATGATACCATTCATCCATGTCCCAGTGAACACAAGGACTCAGCAGTCCCTCACTCCTCAGTGAGTGGATCTCCATTGTCGGATGTAATCCATTTCGTGTCCAGCGAGCAGACGTTCGCCAGAAGGCCGCTGGGAACAGCTGGTTTGATGGGGTTAGCTGTTAGCATAGAGCTAACCCCTCCGTGCTTCCCCCGCTTCCACGTCCTGTCACAGCGGTGCCGGCGTCTTCCCTTCAGGACAGCTCCAGACGAAACCATGGTCTGTCTCAGGTTACTAGTTTATATCCACAAGCATCCCTGTTACTAGCATATTTGTTGTCTCACAGACTCGGGGGGGGGGGGGGGCGGGGGGGGGGGGGGGGGGGGGGGCGGAGGGGGTGGAGGGTGTGGGGGGGATGTTACGCGAGCGGTTACGTCTGTCGGAGGCCTCCACGTGGGGAAGACAGACAGGACAGGAGAAAACTCCGAACCATATGAGAATGGTATGAGTTTTCATCTCTGGTGGAATTCACTTACATTTCAGTGTGCCATCAGCTTATTAATAGCATTTTAACCTAAACAAAGAAAAGTGTAAAATTTCCAGAAAGGTAGCCTAAGTGTTGCTTTAACACTGAGGTAGGCAGTTTAATTTGGCATCACTAGGGCAACAATTCCACAATAAACTTTGACCATATTGTAATTCAAATGGTCTGAGAGACAACTAGACATCTGCACCTCCTCTTGCCCTGTTTTTAGGCTTTAGAAAATCTAGGCTGTGACGAGAGGCTGTGGACAATCACAGCTCATTTCAGAGAAAGTGCGTTCCTATTGGCTAATCTACAAATGCAAATGTGGGTGCATGTCCCTTTGGTGAAAGGCAGTGGCAGAGAATCCTGCAGAAAAAGTTGCTATTCCAGCATTTCTGTGAAGATTCTCAGTCATCCAGGTCATGGTAATCATAAGTGCTATATCGTAGGCAACTGGACTTGCTTGCATTTCTTGAAGATGTTTTGCCTCTCATCCAAGAAGCTTATTCAGTTCTTAATGACTGGTCCTGTGACTCCGCACCAGTCATTTAGAACCAAAGAAGCTTCTTGCTACAGAGGTCCATCTCCAAAGACCTCAGCAACCCAAATTCAGGCAATGTAAAGCTTAAAGGGACCGAACAGCCCCAACTCCCTTTCGGATCAGCCAACAGGTTAAACCGGTGCTGACCTACTGGCCATCATCTTGCTGTGACACCCAGTTCTGGGGGGAGGTTGTGCTGGCCGAATATAAGCCACTACAGCCACTGACAGAAGGTCCGTCACCTTCCAGGGAAGTGGTCCACAGCAGTGGGGCGCCAGGCAAAGGGACAGTGAGGTGGCTAATGTTAGCCTGCTAATTGTCCCATTTGTGGTCTGATAAACAGAGACAGTGAGCACGGAGGAAGGGCTGAGTGAATGTGCTGTGGTAACCCTGCAATGAAATAAGATTAAGAAATCAATGTATGGGAAACACAGGGTTACTGTATATGCTTACAGTCATCTGGTGGGAGGGGCTTGGAACAGAGAGGCAGAAGGGCGAGCTGCAGGGTGAGGGTGTACTTTGAAAATCTTTTTTTTCCTTTTTCAAATTTCTGCCTACCTCAGCTTTAAAAGGAGCTATAGGACTGTCTATTCTATTTTAGTCCCTCCTTTGCTCCCCTACTCTGTCTTCCTCTCCTCAACAGGCCTTTAAGTGATATTAAACATTAGTGCGGATTAGTTTGAGTTGTTAGTATGCAGCAAGCTGCTTTTCGGCACACAGGTAATGGATATCCGTCTGGCGTTTCCCCGTCCCTTTCTGTCTCTCTCACCTATTATCCCTCATTATCAACACACATTCTCGCAGGACACTTCTCCTTTTCATCACTCAGCCAATTTAATGCATCATGATTTTATGTGAAGTGGTCGTCATATTCACCTCATTTAATAAGCTCGAGAGACTTGGAATGTGCAGGATGTTGGCAAATGCAGCACAGGAAACTGAGTTCAAATTAATTTCACTTGAGCCACATTAAGAAATCCATCTGTCTCAGTAGTCTAAGAAAATAATTACTTTTTTTCTTTCTTATATTAAAACAACTAATGATACAGATTAAATTGCATAATGTACTATGCTATTAGAATATATGGACAATGAAGTGCTGTACACTTGCTAATTGCATTTGAAAATGTCTTTAGATAGTTGGAGATCAAACTTCTCAGCTCAGAAGTAGAGGTGTGAAGCATCATCACTCAAGGGCTATATATAACTCAAATATTGAGGCTCTTGTAGCGTCTCACTTTATTCCAGAGGGAACTGGCTTTAACTGATGGCTTTAGTTAGCAGTCACACACAAAACACAAATTATTTCCACTAAATTTGATTTGTCACAGACTTAAATCATCCAGCAGCATGCAGAGTAGTTATACGTGTATTATCTACATTAAAATACTTCTTACAAGTGAACGAGCTGATAACATAACATTTTAAAAGTTGCTTTTCTTGACAAGAACTTTCACTTTACTTACTTCCTTTTCCTTTTGATAATTTAAGTACATTATTTCACTAGTACCTCCATACTTCTACCTTCTTCTACTGAGAAGCAAACTCACGGATACCTTAAAATCTGCACAAAAAATGGATTAGCAGATTGCACCTGCTTATGGTTGTGATTGAAGATTACAGACTCTTCCCAAATAGTACATTGGTCACAGGGAAACAGAGTCCATGTGGGTACATGAGACTCTCAGAAAGATGAGAAATCACTTAGAGTATCAACAGCTAGAGCCTCTTCTGGATGATGGTCAGTTCAAGGCGTATTTCAGGACAAGCTGGGGACAGTTTGACAGTCTGCTGTCAACCATCTGGCCTAATTACGGTTGGTAAAACATCAGAAAGTAGTTGTGACCACAGTTTGTTCAGACATATCTTGCAGCTTGCCTTGGACGGCTTGGAAAGTGAGCTAAACCTAGCCAAACACACACCATGCATGCTGCGCAAATGTATGAATCCCAGGATAGCAAAGGAATGGCCCATCTTTAGCCTCATTTATACGCCCTTTACATATGAAAACAGATAACATCCACTTCAAATGTTGTAAACAGCACTGCCCTCATGCTTCCATGTGTCCACTATCATGGCATCGATGCAGCCAATAGATGGCACTAAAGAGCAGAGTTTCACACAACAACGAACAAGGAGACAGTGGACACGATCATGATAAGGTACCTTTAAATGAAGGCAGCACTGATGATGTTGGGGGTCTGTGTGGTCATACAACGTCACATCCTGACATGTGGACACGTAATTCTTTTCACTATATTAGCGATTAGTTCTGTTCTGCCATTATTTAAATTTGTTTGTCATGTTGTATCTCGCTTGAACTATGCTAACCTGCCTCCACGACCTCCAGTGGTACTGCTCCATTTTTTTTCCAGCTTTCAGGAAACATGGACTAATATATACGAAATGAGCGTAGACAGAAGGCTCTGCCCATCTCTGTCTCCGAATCTAATGTTGAGCATTGAGGAGCCCTTACTCTGCCTCTGGTTAGCTTATCCTGACATTCTTATCCTAACCCCAACCAAGCCCCTGTTGCCGAAATCTAACCAATCAGCCAACGAAGGCAACGAGTACTAGCTAATCACAGGGAGAATAGAGCGGGTCTTTCCTTCGCTGTCTTAGGAATTCAAATTTGTGCACTATGTTCGGCTAACTTGTTATTCTCGCCACCACAGACAGCCTGCCTCTTAATTAATCTGGTAAGACAATTGGAAAAAAACAATGATGACGTCTGGTGAGTTTAATTTTCTTTTTACTCAAGGCAGTCCTGCAAAAATGGGTGGCACTTAGCAAGGCAAAAGCAGTGAGCAAAATACTTCATTCCCTTTGAAATCCATCACAAAAAAATGCCTCAGGCTGCTAAATCACGCTCTGTCTGATTGTGGCACGACCGCCTAACAATCTACCAGCCTACCAGCTCAGGCCTAGTGGTAGAGTGTCCGCCCTGAGACTGGGAGGTCGTGGGTTCGATCCCCGGCTGGGTCATACCAAAGACTATAAAAATGGGACCCATTGCCTCCCTGCTTGGCACTCAGCATCAGGGGTTGGAATTGGGGGGTTAGATCACCACATGATTCCCGAGCGCGGCACCGCTGCTGCTCACCACTCCCTCAGGGGATGGGTGAAATGCGGAGAACAAATTTCACACACTCAGGTGTGTGACAATCAGTGGAACTTTTTAATCTATTAAGGTGATACTATGTCAGTGTTGTGTTTGCAGCATGTTGTGCTTTGCAAACAATGATGAAGATACAGCACATACACATGTAGTACTGTGACATTTGAAGAATTGCCCACTTCAGCTGCATTGTGCCACAGCTCATCTCAGCTCAGTTTATCAACCTCACTGATGTGATTCATGTGTTTTTTGCATCCAGTTAAGACGAGACAAGCAAGACCTTTCACTCTTATCTGCTCACTGATTGTGAATTATGTTGTATTCATGTGTAGGCTAAAAGTGCAGCAGGGGAGAGCATTTAATCAGTGTGAGAGAGGAGGCGAAGCTCTGGAAGGGATAGATGTACTGTGATACAAAATGTAAGAGAGTGAGGAAAGGGTGAAACAGAAGGAGAGAGTGAGAGAGACAAAGGAGCAGACAGGGATTAAATGGATGAAAGCACACGTTACTGTACGCTGAGCTGCTATAGCACCGGCATCCTGTTCCATGCTTATCCCAAAGGGTCAGACCGCTTCACTAATGGACACGGAGACAATTGATCTCCACAGTATTACTGGAACGCTTTGGCATCAGGCTGCCAGGCACACACACACACACACACACACACACACACACACCATACTGCACATTAAAATACATGCAAGACACACACATTTACTCCCCATACACTATTCATTCAGCGTCCTGCCCCACACATCTGTCCAGAGAAAGAACAAAAGCAGCTGTCAGAGTATCTGGAATTGAACACACATGTGAGGAGTCAGTAGAGCTATCAAAACACTCCCTGGTTGCTGGCAGGCCTCATTTAGACCCTATGTACATAATTCACAGTGTCTGAAAATAGCACTGCAATGTAAATAATGCAGAGGGGGCATTAAAGAAAGCTAAAAACAAACATGTGGAGGGAGGAAGGGAGAGAGAGATGGGTGGTGACAGGTGAAAATAAATGAATAGAAATAAGCGCAGATGTTAGTGTGAGTCATTTCTCTACACAACGCTGATGAAGGCTTACGGCTGAAACGTGTCCGTTGTCTTTTGCTCTGCTGCCTAGATTAAAAGATCTTTAAAAGGACATTTGACATTTGAAACTGTACTTGTGGAAAAATGTGTTCTCTTGTCAGTCTTCATTTTGATGAATTTATTAAACCTGATGAGCCTCAGTTGATCATCTTGAACATATTTAAGTTTAATTAGAGCACAAATCAAATGTCAGAGAAGTCTTTGGCTCAGCATGAATGCGTGGACAAACATATCAGAAACTTTAAGTACAGAACAATTACTTCAGCCTTAAAGTTCCAGTAGGTACAGAAAAAACACTTTGTGTAATGTTTGCTAAAACTGTCACTGTGTTCTGAAAAAGGTACATGAGGCAAATAATCAGCGAAAAAAAAAAAAACATGCCCTTTCTCCTTTTCCTTGCCCCCCTCGCATTTGCTAGAATCTACTGTGGGCAGCTTTCACTGCTCGTAAACTGTGGTCAAACTGTCAGACTAGGCAGTGCTGATCAAACTTGAATCAAAATTCTGTTTCAGCCACATAAATTTGTTGGAAACAGTGGACCAAAGTACCAAGCACCCATTGACCAGACCAGCTTTCTCCTTTTACAGCTAAACAGTACACTAAAATATGTTTCTGAAAAAATTATAGGTGAGAAATAAGCTATGCAGTAACAGAATCTTGAGTCATATTTGAACAGAGTCTGTCCTGTATCATTCAGATCCTCATATCACCATGCCACCAGACATGAGTCAGATAAAGTGGGCATTACTCTGTAGAATCAGCAAGGTCGACATTTCGCAGACAGGGAGGATCCTCTCAACATAAACATGCTAGGTGCGAATGCTTCTCAGGTTATCTACATGTCAGTACACAAATGAAACATTTATATGAATCAATTTCAATCAATCAATCAATTTTATTTATAAAGCCCAATATCACAAATCACAATTTGCCTCACAGGGCTTTACAGCATACGACATCCCTCTGTCCTTATGACCCTCACAGCGGATGAGGAAAAACTCCCCAAAAAAACCCTTTAACGGGGGAAAAAAAATGGTAGAAACCTCAGGAAGAGCAACTGAGGAGGGATCCCTCTCCCAGGACGGACAGACGTGCAATAGATGTCATACAGAACAGATCAGCATAATAAATTAACAGTAATCCGCATGACACAATGAGAGAGAGAGAGAGACAGAATCCAGCTCAACCAAATTATAGCTAAAGAAAAAGAAAACTACATTAATTATTGGACATCTACCACAAAAACTCAAAGCAAACTTCAATGCTATTTGGCTCTAAATAGACAGTATACGATGGCAAACTATCTGTCCACCGTGACTGATCAGAAATTAAGAAAGACATTGACCATGTACAGACTCAGTGATCACAGCTTGGCCATAGAGACTGGTCGACACAGGCAGACCTGGCAGCCCAGAGAAGACCGGCTGTGTCAGCTCTGTCCACACAGACAGGTGGAGACAGAGCAACATTTCCTGTTAAAATGTAACACATATGAAGAACTTAGAACCAAGTTCTTTTCAAAAATGAAACATAAACTCCAAGATTTTGATCCCCTCTGTGATCAGGAAAAAATGCATCATCTACTTGGAGAAAACAGTGTCAGTGCCATAGAAGCAGCAAAATATGTCAGTGCATGTCACAGCCTGAGAGAGACACAACAACACAACAATACAGTCTCCTTATAACACTCTGCCTATTTAATGTAAAATGTACTTAATGTATGTGTATCTGCCTATTTAATATGAAATGTACTTAATGTAAAATATGTATTAATTGTATTGTAATTGGATTGTATGTCTGCATGTACGTTCTGCTTTCGGCAACAACGGTTGATACCATTCATGCCAATAAAGCTACTTTGAAACTTGAGAGAGAGAGAGAGAGAGAGAGAGAGACAGAGAGAGAGATGCAGGTAATGACAGTAGCTTACAACAACATTAATGAAAGTAATAATATTATAGTCATAGTTCTGGCTACTGTGGTACAATATGTTGAAAGTATGTATTAATATCTGACAGTATACTTGTGTGACAATAGTCATATGTGTATAATAACAGTAGAAGTATGACTAATGACTAATGATGGCAGCAGCAGCAGGGGGCATCTGGCAGGACCACGGCAGCAGCACAACCACACACGTCACGCTGTCCAGGCACCACTGCGATATGAGTTAATCTGAGAGACAGTGGAGCACAAAGGCTCCGGAGAAGAAGCCGAGTTAGTGACATCCAGAATGGCCGAGTTAGCAAGATGCAGTAATAGAATACGAGAGAGAGAGAGAGAGAGAGAGAGAGAGAGAGAGAGAGAAAAGGAGAGAAGGTGCCCGGTGTATTATAGGGGGGTCCTCCGGCAGACTAGGCCTAAGTCAGCCTAACTAGGGGCTGGTACAGGGCAAGCCTGAGCCAGCCCTAACTATAAGCTTTATCAAAGAGGAAAGTCTTAAGTCTAGTCTTAAATGTGGAGCACTGATCCAACATTTTTTTAGTATCAAAAATTTTAAATTTTAATTCAATTTTAGTCATGCCTGAAAACACTGATGAGCCCTGGCAGGTGTGGAGACTCAGACCTGCTGAGGATCCTTTTAGCAGCTGCTGTTCACTGAACTCGGGAAGAGCTGGAAAAGTAGTGCACTAATGTACCCCATCACCCTCCTTCAGGGAACTGTGGCTTTATTGAAAAATGGTTTCCTTTCATTGAAACACTGGTACCACACTGAGCTCCTACAGTTTGTTATGTTGCATAATATCAGTGCAGATTTGATGATGTATTGATCAGTGATCAGGTTTGAACTCCGTGTGTGTGTGTGTGTGTGTGTGTGTAAAAAAAATAAGCCTCACAAAATGCCTGCTTGCTTAGATTTAAATCTAGCTCTCACTGGCCTTTTCAAACTTGATATAACATTTTTTTAGCAGCCATCTTGAAGATCTGAAAACAGGCAATGCCAATTTTCTTGTAGCACCGTGTAGTACAAAGTAAATAAAACTGCCATTTGCACCAACCTTCATTCTCACTTGTTGTTTTCCCATGGAGATTCAGTGTGATTTTCTGTCAGAGGTCCAGCATGTAGGAGTGAGGGGCATACATTGGCAGAAATGGAATATAATATATTAAGTATGTTATCTTAAGTGTAAAATCACATCACAATCATCGTTACATTTGAATGAGACATTTATTCAAAAACTGTGAGAACACATTAGCAGCTGCTGGGCTAGCGGCTTGTCTGCAGCATCAGAGAAACACTGATTTGTAAAGTGAAACATCTTTATTGGGTGTTTTTACTGGTTTTAGTCACTTGGTTTGTTTGTTTTCAAGAGGAGCGGACCTCTGCAAATAATTCAGTGCCTGGTAAAAACCTCCGGAACAATGACTACTGAAAGACTCTGAAGTGGGAGTTTGGCACACAGGAGATGTTTTCAGCTGGTTGCAATTTGCAATACTCACAGCTAGATGCCGCTAAATCCTACACACTGCTCCTTTAAATATTTACCAGGAAGAAAGAGACTGGTGTGGGCTGGGTAAGACAGAACTAATGTAAACATGACCAATCCTGAGCAGGTCTACACTGGCTGAGCTAACAGGACTAAATGTTGTACTCGGTGTAAATGACTAGCCCAAGGTCAATTTACGCTGCAATTTAATTTATTATCATTACTATTTTAGATTATTTTTGGGGGGCTTTTTGCTTTAATTGATGGGACAGTATTAGGTGTGGTGGGGGAGAAAGAGGGGGGTGATGCACAGCACAGGGCTGGAACCTGAATTGAACCAATGGCCACTACAGCAAGGACATCGCCTTTGTACATGGGATGCCTGTTCCACCCACTGAGCTACTGGGCGCCCCAACACTGCAATTTAAATGCATTACAGGAGACTTTCTTCAAAAAATGAATAAAGAAGCAGAAGCTACAGTCTTCTGTCTGTGTCCACACATCACATTCAGCTAGAGCACTGATGTGCACTCAAACGAACTGGACAGCATTCACAGACTAACACACCATCCTGTACTTATATGCGTAAAATTGAGAGAAAACAGGCCTCAAGCTTAAAAAGATGCTCGGGGTCACAGTTACCAGCTGTTATGCAACCAGTGTAGACGGATACGTTGGTTAAAATAAACCACTATCTGTTCTCTCAGGTGGATGTAGGACAGACAGCTGAAAAATATACAGCTGAAACACGTCGTCCGCAGACAGGGTGTAATTGGAGGTAAAATTGACAGGTAGAGAAATGCCCCTCCATTGTTTATTTTGTTTTTCGATTTCTCCCCTGATTGAAGCATTGTGCCCGGGCTTTGTTTATTCCTGAGTGCCTCATGGACCTGTGCTGCTTGAGCCCCATGACCATAACCAGCAGATAAATACATCATCAGGGTGTGCTATAAATAGACCCACTGCTGCCTTGCAAACACACTCACACACACACCACAGAAACGCATGTGTGCACATACAGAGCAGCATATCGCACAACGAGGAGAAGTGAGCTCGCGTTTTGCACGTGAACTACTGGAGCAAAACACATTAATTACAGTTACACCTCCAGGGGGGGCAGGAAGCCCCAAATGCCAAACACGGAGTTACCTTTCCTTTTCTCCTGCCAGCAGATACACGCAGCCAAACAGCCTGGCCAAGTGTCAAGTACATTTGTATTAGTGTGGACACAGCAGCTCAGAGGTATTCTTTGAGTGAGTGTGGAGATGGAGGCCCTACGGTGCTTCGCACACGCACAAACAAACACACACCATCTCTATCATGTGTCTCACGTGCTCTCTTGTGTCCACGCCCTGCCCTTTTTTAGCAGTAGAAACAAGACCGCTGTGTCCATCTGAGTCACATCAGTCCGCTCCCACTGGGCACTGCATGGTCGCACCTGACAGGCCACATCAGACAGATCTGCACACACATTCGTTAGATCATACATTTACAAACAAACAAATGTGTGTGTGTTTGTGACACAACAAGAGTACGAGTGTGCATGCGTTCGTCTGGTGAACTGAGGTAACTCAGACAGATGGACACAGAAATAAATGTTGCCTGACTGGATCAGCTGAGTCTCCAGAGGTAAAGTGAACTCAGAATATTTAAAACAGTTGAAACGTATGGAAATTACAAATTCTTTATTTTTAGCTATGCCAGTGAATCACCTCTCAGAAAGGGACTGCAAGAATAATAATAATCTCACTCTGCTTCCACCTAAATGTGATGCAACACACCCAGACTGTAGATAGAGACATTGCTGTCCACTAGCCATGGATTGGGGAAACCTCCTGCCTTTGGAAATCAGGACTAATGTGCTGGATGTAGAATTGGCAACTGATAAGATTTTATTGATACCAAAGCTGCTATCAATTCTGCTTAACGCTCTGATTCCCTTATTGGTCCTGTTTTTTTCATCCTATGTTCAGTCTCTAAAGTCTGAGGTTTTGTGGCTCCCCATGAGTTCTCCTTTTTCCTTAGCAGCAGTTCCTTACTCAAAAATAGAAAATCCGTTTATGGTGGCAGATGTTTTAATCTTGGTGGGCCGCCACAAATAAATGTGTGAATGAGAATGTGTGGGAAACCTTGCAGAGTCTGAACACAGTGTAGAAGAAAGAGTAGCAGTGGCACTTGTGCATAGAGTGTCAGATACATGGCCTTCCTGGAATTTAAGCTCATGTTGCACAGAAAGATGTTTCAGTATATCGCTGGTGTTTTCTCCCTTGAAATGATCATTTTTCAGACATTACAAGCAGCACTCTTGTCATCTTTTTTGTGAATGAAGCCACGCTCTTGACCTTCTGTGCTTCTCTCTCTCTCTCCTCCTCCGTTCTTCAATTTCACGAAGCTTTTCGTCAGTGTATTCTGGCTCAAATAAATAAGGGCGGCAACAGGTAGAGGACGAAAGAGGAGGAATGGCTGCTGGAAGGCTTTAGCTCTGGAGATTGGTGATGTAACGTTACCTGTGAATGCTGTACCCCAGTGCCCACAGAAGAGGAATACCTCTGTTGCAAGGAATGGGACCGGTTGTAGCCTTAGCTAAATGGTAAACAACAAACATGGCAGCACACCGGTAAGGTAAGACAACACGTTTACATGTCGTTTTCTATATGTTCTCTGACATTTATCCCAATGATATGAGGCGGTCTTTGTGGAGAAAAAGCTTGTTTAGTGGACTAACTTTGCACTTGAAAGGATGCCATTAAATTACGTTTTAACAGGACGCTACGGCTGTATCTAGGCTAACGGCTAACATGCTAACTATTATTTCTATGTCACTAGTGACTTGAAACAAATTTAGGATGATAGGAGACAGGTTGAAATAAACCGAAATTTCCCTTTAATAATCCTCCAGGACTGTAACATGCTCATGTTTAGCCCAAACTGCCCATTGGTCCGACAGCCCATTGTTCCGACCATATTAAACCCATTGTTCCGAAGTCCCGTTATTCTGAAATCATCATGATGCCCTGTGGTTAAGGTCTGGTTAGGTTTAGGCACAAAAACCACTTGGTTAGGGTTAGGAAAAGGTCATGGTGTGGGTTAAAATGAAAAAGAAAGTGACAGACACATAAGCCATGAGCCTGCTTCGCCTCAAGCCTTTCCCAGCTGACCCAGAGCCGGTCACAGCGCACCATCAAGGTAGAAATACGCCCGCCAGGAGCCGTTCAGCACCGTGGACCGTCGGACTAATGGGATGTTGGACCAATGGGCTGTCGGACCAGTGACATGGACCCCAATTCATAGTGCGACTGCAGTTGGTTCGGATCGAGGTTGGAACACATTCTCACCACAAACGAACCACACCAGATCTTCTTGAAGAGGTGGTCTCGGTCCATTTTTTTTTTTTGTGCTCACTCGAACGCAATTGCTGTGTTCGCACCTGCCCAAATGAACTGCACTTAGGGGGCAAACAAACCTGAGTTTGAGTGAACCGGACCAAACAGAGAACTTGTTAAAGCACCCTGAGAGGCCTAAATTATTAAGGTCAGAATCCCATAGGAACTGCACTTGTGTCATATGAAAAGAATCATTGGTATGATTGACAGTCACCAAACAGTAGATGAAACTTACCTACGAGATATGTTCACACAGAGAGACACAGCAGATAAACATAATGTACAGGGAATGCACTGTTATATGTTTAAAGATATGCAACAACACACTTGCAATGTATACATTTTGAAGGACATGCTTTGCTACAACAGTACTGCACAGCTGCCCAATGTGCCAGTGTGGGATATTTGTCTGCATGAACAGTTTCAACAACCATATCCCTGCTTTCACCCTGTCAGCTCTTTTCACACATTGCAAAGAAGAGAGAGAAAATGCGCACAAGGACACACATGCACACCACCAGCACAGGCGCCCACCTTTCTGCTGACTGCCAAGGGCAGTTACGCATATCGATAGGTGTTGGCGGTAATGTAGCGTAAGAAGTAACACTGTAAGTTTAAAACTGCAAGGCAGAAAGGTCTTTGCAAATGTTTTATGAGGTTGTAAAAGCATCCAACATGTTTGCTAAATCACAGGGTTATGCACAATGCAATATAGTGTGTCAACAAAACTTCAGAGTCAGTGGGATCCGTTTTTTCTCTGGCTTGTGTAGGACACACTTGGCTCATGTCATGTTAGAGAAACTTGGGCTGATACAAAGCTAAAAGGAACATCACAAGTTTATTGGCGTGTCATTTTTAAGAACTTTTCTTCTTAAAAATTCCACTAGAGGATGCACCACTGGTTTTAATGATGAGTGCTACCTGTCACTAGAGCTGCAGCTGTCTTTTGATTGATAAGTTCATTGACAGATGATGAATTGGCAATTATTTTGACATTGAATAATTGTTTTAGTATAATTTTAAGCAAAAAAGGCAACCAACATTTGCTGGTTTCATGCTTCTGAAATGTGAGAATTTGATGCTTGTTTTTGTCGTACATGATAACAAACGTCATCTTTTGTTTCAAGGGTTCCTGGTTTGAACCCAGGGTGGGTGGTTTGAACTCTGGGATGGGGGAGCCCTTATGTGTGGAGTTTGCATGTTCTCCCTGTGTCATTATAGGTTTTCTCCACTTGCTCTGACTTCCTTCCACAGTCCAAAGACAAAGGTTAATTGGTGACTCTAAACTGGCTGTAAAGCCAGTGTTTGTTTTGTCCATTCTGGGCTACTGTAGAACAACATGGCAGACTATGTGGAAGAGGATCCGCTTCGTATGTAGATAAATCGGCTCATTCTAAGCTCGCAAAAACACAACAAATCTTATTTTCAGGTGATTATAAACATCACGAAAACATAGTTATGAATATTATATACTATTTCTGCCACTAAAGGTCCCCAAATCCTGCACACTGGACCTTTAATGGAAAGTTTTTGGATTGTTAGAAGCAGCTTCTGTGTATGAAAAGAAAATGCAAATCTGTGTCAGTGTCAAGTTCTCCAGACATCCCACTGTGAGCCAGCGAGATTTGGCTACATCTTTAATAATTTAATAATTAAATAATGTCCTTTTGTTAGTTGACTTGCAGTTACAGATAAACTAAAACTACTAAAACTAACACCGAGCCAGCAGGAGCATTAACTAAACAGTGTCTGTCCCTCCTCCCCACTGAGAGAGTGGGCTGGGAGTGGGAGTGGAGATAAAGCAGCAGACAAAGAACCAAACATAGGGCTTGTGTGAGTCAGTGTTGGAACAATGATTTGTCATTGCAGTTGATGTTTGCTCCCGAATACAGAGGACTGCATAACTGTGCCAGACACAGGCGACGAGACCACCATCTTTTGGAGCAGATGCGTCATTTCTGCAGTGAACTTGCTGTGACTGCTGTCGGTGGTTCCTTAAAACAGAGGGTCTCTTGGTGATATGCCTTGAGGCAAACCACATTCGTGACTCCACGAACATGTACAAAACCACAATCTGATGCCAAATTTCTGTTTGATCATCGCAGAAAAATCCCACAGGTCATTCCAGCTCCAATTAGCCTGTCTACACAGCGTAATCTGTCCCTTCTTTCAAGTTTCATCACATTTTTCTCCTCCAAGACTGCCTCCTCACCCACACTGCAAATGTACATATTCATGTACCCATTCAGACATCACCGTGTGAAGTTCTGCTGCAGGAAATAAAGGAACACACAGCTCGCCTTTATGATACACAGAAAAGCAAACATTCTGGGTATATTTCAATCACTCACAGCAGCTGAAACCGTACACAGACATCCTTCAAGTCAGACACAAAAATCAATAGCCCCATTTAAAAATCTCTTTATTCAATACAGTACATTCACTGTGCCAGGCAGGCAGGCTGGGCACGTAGAATCAAACACGTACTAGGTTATCAAATATGCAGTATGTATACAGCAGGGGGGAGGAAAGAGAGATGGCATGGCACTGAAGAGTGTGGAAAGAGGGGGGTGGGGGGGTGACGAGCAGAGATAAGACTGAGGCAGTCTGTCACTGTTTGAAGAATTCATCATTTCTCGGTTACAGTACAGTGTGTTTTAATTATGCCACCCTTCAAATGCTGATCTCATGTTGATACTGTTAAAACATACAGCGTCTCATCTACAGTATATAGAGAGTTATAGAGAGATCATCCGGAGAGCGCAAGATTGGGAAGTTACAAAGGGAGGATTGTTAATTAGCAGCTCAGAAGGCGTAGTTGGCATTAGGGTGCAGTTGTGACTGTTGTTGGGGGAGCTACTGTGACACCGTCCTCATCCTCCACATAGAGTCTTTATTTCCATGCTTTGTCTCCAACTAAACCAAAGGTTCTTAAACTCGGAAACTGAAAATATTTCTTTGATTTCTTTTCAATTCCTTACCTATCAAAAATCTTGATAGCCTTGCTGGTGTGGAGGTGCTCTTGTTTGTTTATCGTTCCTGAATATAGATTGGTCGTGCACGGCCTGAGTCTGCTTCCACATCTCAGTCACTGCCCACACCCTGAATTTGCTCAGTGATTTGAATACTCTAGGTTTGATGCTGTGGTCATTAAAAGCTGGTTAGAGAAACCAGGTAGGTAGGAATAACAGCAGGGACCTCATATTCCTAGCTTATTATATCCATGAAGAATAGCAGAAAAATGGCCACAATATAACTGCAAGTTGTTGGATTTTTATCGTAACATTTTTCCCAGCCTAGTCGCCAGAAGAAAATGATAGCATTGCACATTTCTTCAAACCACGGATGCATTACATTTGTATGTTACAAATGTGTAATATCAACATTTCTAGAGTGACGCATGAAGTGACCATGTCATTGGAACGTGGAGGAGATGGTGAATAGTGTGATATGTATTGCCACTCTGCAGTCCACTGTTGGAAACCGGTTAACAACACCAGTATTTTCAGCTCGTTTTCACTCCAAAGTCGAAGATATCTGGCGCTTAGGCAGTAACTTGTGGTGTCAGACACTGACGACAAAAGCCATTCTTTAATGTTGGCACTATAACGGCTGGTCGCCGTTATAGTTTAATGGCGCTCAGTGGTGTCAGGGGGAAAGAACAAAAGTTTAGGCAGTGAAAGTCCCAGTAGAGTGGATGGGAGTGGTGGTGAATGAGTCCAACAAACACCGACCAAACCAAACCAAACCAAAGCCAAACCCTGTTATTTTTCCCTAAACCCAATCACGTGTGTTAGTTGTTGAAGCAAAAAAAAGTCAATTTGTGATGCTGTACCAAGGTAGTGTGATTATTTTAAGACATCTAATGTAAACACTGAATTTCCTGCGAAAACAGAAGTGTGTTTTGAAAGAAGATAAAGCATGTAACAGGCAGAACTTGACATTGCGTCATGTCGTATCTGGACATGGAAAGTCCATGACCAAACACTGATATGTGATGCGGTCAGAGTGAGAATGTGTTGGTATTTTAGCAACCTACTGGCATATTTCCAGTGGATTTTGTGCCAGTGAATGTGAGTGTATTTTAGTGACTCATTGCTGTGTTTTCAGTGGCTTTTATACCACCAACGGTGTGGATTTTTTTAGCAGCATGTCCCCAACTTGGCACCTAACTTGGTTGTTTTTCAGCATCTGGTGGCTGTGTTTTTAGTGGCTTTTATACCACCATTGTGCAGCTTTTATACCAGCAGACTTGCAGGTTTTTTAGCAACCAGTGGCCACTTTTACAGTGGCTTTTGTGCCTTGTTGATTTTTCACAGCTAGTGGCCCTGTTTCCAGCGGTTTTTCTGCAACTGAATATGGGTGTTTTTTAAGGACTGGTGGCTGTGTCTCCAGCGGCTTTTGTACAACCAAATATGCAGGCTTTTTAATGACCAGTGGCCACTTTTCCAGTGGCTTTTGTGCCAATGAGAGTGGTTGTTTTTTAGTGACTGGTGGCTGCATTTCCAGCAGCTCCTATGCCCTCAAACATGCAGCATATATGTGACCAATCATGCAGGTTTTTAGTAACTTGTTGCTGTGATTCCAGTGACTTTTATACCAAAAGTGTCGGGTTTTTTGCCAATGTGCCCCCAACTTGGCACCTTGCCACCAAAGTTGGCTGTTAGCGTCTGGTTGTTGAGTCTGTTCAGCGGCTTTTATACCACCAAACTTGCAGGTTTTTAGCATTAAGTGGCCACTTTTCCAGCAGCATTTGTACCACCAAACGTGGATGTGTTTTTGCAACCCATACCAGCGTTTCTAGTGTTTTTGTTTTCTGTCACCAAACTTGGGTATTTAAAGCTAAAACATTCTTTTCCTAACCATAACCAAGTCTATTTGTTGCACACATTACTAACATTTTTTTCAGGCGATTGGGATGATTACACAAATGGTAATAGTTTTAATTTACTGCAAGAGGATTTTCACACCAGTAATCCAAAAATAGAGTAACTCAACAGTACTGCTACTGCCCTTCACTCCTGGCACATGGTGCATGCACTGTACATGAATAAATTTGCCACATGCCATGTATATTTTATCAGTGATTTTATTTATTGAAGCGTATGTACCATCCTATATGATGTGGCGCCACTAATGAGACCTTAAACCTGCTTCAGGCAACACTTCTTCAAAACTTTCCTCTCGTCTCATTACCTTAAGTTGTTCTGTAAACACGTGCCCATTCACAGCTTGTCTATATTCCACACTGCTGCACACGCCGGCCAGGAGCAGCAGCAGTGTGTGGGCAGAGCGAGCGTACACTCTGTGGACCATGGTAATGGGTGGGAAATGTCAGTGCATCTGTCCATGCCCTCTACCTTTCCTTCCCTCCGGCATCATCCTTCCTCCACCTCTCCTTTTTGCTTTTCCGTGGGGCTTTTGGCGGCTGTTGGAGCCGTTCGCTCACAGTTAGATGAAATCACACACTGTATACTGCAGCTCAGAACTCACCGTCCCCTGACCTCCTATGTCACATTGTTTTTGCTCTATTTGCCATTTCACTTGACATCCTCATATGTATGTTTTTTATATATACAAACAAGTCTGTTGTGTGTTTCTTTTTTAAATAACAGACCGTTTTTCAATAGCTGTAGAAGTGATCTATGAAGACTCGTAAATTAATATTTCCTTTTTGTGTCTCTTACCTCCCATATACTTTTTCTGGTAGTAGGAATGGGAAACTGACAATCACTGTGTTCTTTTGCATTTCTGTCTCATATACAGCAGCAATAAAAAGCAGCTGCAGTGGATCCAGTGTGTCACTTTAGTCTCTGATAACACTTCCTCAGTCACTCTGCAGCTTGGAGCCAATAAGGAGCCATTAAGGAAACATCAGTGGAGACAGTACCCAGTACTCCCAAGTCTGACAAGTGACAACAAGCAGCTTTATGCAGAACAATCAGAGACTCTTCATCGCTCTCTGTCTCTCACACATTTGCACAACAAACTGTCACTGCACACACACACTCACTACGAGTCTGCTGTTCCAAACTGACAGGCTCTAAGGCTCCCCGTGCAGGTTAGTCTTCTATGACTCATTTGCCTGACACCATCTCCCCACCATCCCTCCTTCCTTGAGCTTCTTTCTCACTTACTGACAACCCGAGAAGATACAGGGCTCATTTTAGCATGTTACAGTACCACTGATAATCGAGAATCGATACCAAATTGACAGATCTGTCAGAATCACATACCTCCAAACTTCTAAATTCCTTGTATTGGTGCCTGAATGTTTTTCTGACAGCTGCGTAGTGCAAAACAATGACATTAAACTAATTTGACTGCGCTGCTGGAAACCTGCAACAAGGAGGAGTCGTGGAGGAGAGAAAGAAACACTCTAAAGTGCAGCTTCATTCACAAAGAAAGATGACAACAGTGCCTCATGTAATGTCTGCAAAACGCTCATTTCAACAAACACCAGTAAACACCAACAATATGCTGAAATATCTTTCTATCCAACATGGTCCTAAGTTCTAGGAATGCCATGTA
Source organism: Epinephelus lanceolatus (assembly GCF_041903045.1). NCBI lineage: Eukaryota > Metazoa > Chordata > Actinopteri > Perciformes > Serranidae > Epinephelus > Epinephelus lanceolatus. The sequence continues at coordinate 33,953,178 of NC_135737.1, forward strand.
TTTGACACTCTACACACATGTGCTGCTGCTTCCAAGCATGCAGCTATATGCTATTATAAAAATAACATTAGCACCACACAGTCAGGCTTAGCACATTTTTCTTTGACTAGGAAAACCTATATTCAATTCAAATTAATTTTATTTATAAAGCCCAATATCACAAATAACAATTTGCCTCACAGGGCTTTACAGCATATGACATCCCTCTGTCCTTAGGACCTTTGCAGCGGATGGGGAAAAACTCCCCAAAAAAACCCTTTAACAGGGAAAAAATGGTAGAAACCTCAGGAAGACCAACTGAGGAGGGATCCCTCTTCCAGGACAAACAGACATGTAGTAGATGTCGTACAGAACAGATCAACATAATAAATTTGCAGTGATTCATATGACAAAATGACACATGAAGAGAGACGGAGACAGAGAGAGATGCAGGACAGACAGTAATGACAATAGCTACAATAACATTTATTTTAGTAATAATGTTATATTAATAGTAATAATAATAATAATAGTATTTTGGTGGCATATATGTTATACCTATACATTAATATATGATAGTATATGTATGTGACAATAATAACCGTATGCGTATAATAATAGTAGAAGTATGACTAATAATTACAGCAGTAGTAGTAGCCATGAGGCAACTACGACACACCATCCAGGCATCGTTGCAATTCGAGGTAACTTGCGAGACAGTGGGGCACAAAAGCTCTGGAGAAGAGGCCAAGTTAGTGACATGCAGTAACAAGATATAAATGTTAGCAAATGAAGAAGAACCAACTTTCCAGAATCTAAGAGCGAGAGAAAGAGAAGGTGCCCGGTGTATTATAGGGGGGTCCTCCGGCAGACTAGGCCTAAGTCAGCCTAACTAGGGGCTGGTCCAAAACAAGCCTGAGCCAGCCCTAACTATAAGCTTTATCAAAGAGGAAAGTCTTAAGTCTAGTGTTAAATGTGGAGACTGTGTCTGCCTCCCGGATCGAAACAGGAAGATGATTCCACAGAAAAAGAGCTTGATAGCTGAAGGCTCTGGCTCCTGATCTACTTTTGGAGACTTTAGGGACCACGAGTAACCCTGCGTTCTCAGAGCACAGTGATATGGTGGGATTATAAGTCACTATGAGCTCTCTAAGATATGACGGAGCTTGACCATTTAGAGCTTTGTAAGTTAGGAGAAGGATAGATAAGAACAAAGCTACAGATATTCTCATTTCATTTACTATAGGTGATAACAGACTGTTGTTGCTACACTGTGTTCAGACCCAATGATTTCTTTTACCTAAACTGATAAACAGAATCCATAATAGTTCTGAATGAAGTCTAATCAACTCCCATCCCTACTCTAAGGTTGCCGCCTGAACATGAAGTACAGTATGGACACTCATAAGAGAGGCTTGGTCCCAGAGGGTCATTGATTTGAGTCAGGTGAGAAAATCACTGTCACTTTTTCAGCCTCAGTCATCTACTGTCAGAGCTCCTTTGAGGCACTTTGACAAGGCGCTGAGTCTTGTTATTGCTCTAATAGAGCAGCTCAGTGAGTAACTATAAAAAACACAGCTCAGTATTTTCATTCTACAGAATCAATTATTGATTTAATTTCCATTTAACAAATTAGTTTCCACTCTACATTTAATGGAAATGCAACTGAGGATCATACGTTTAAAACACAGATTTTTTAAATAGCAGTTAAAAGCTACAATGATTAAAGCATATTAATTAATACAAATAACAATAGCGAACAAAGCACCTATCACTGTGATGAGTGCATTTTAAAGAGTTTAAAGAGGCATCAAGATTAATAATGCAGCAGATGATTGTAATTTTATGTGTTAAAGTATAAGCCACAAAAAGTACAACTATGCAGCACATAGGTGAGGTGAAAATGAAAGAGTGAGATGGCGCACATATGGAAGTGCATATGGAAATGTTAGCAAGAGGAGAAAGGAGGGAAGATGCGGGTTATCAAACTTAATCAAGACGGAGTAGTTGAGTCAGCAGAGGTTGCACAGCGAGGGGGGAGCTTCATCACTGGTGCTGTCAGTGGCTTTACCACATTCGCAGTTCAGCATTCCCATTTCCTGTCCCATTTTCTCTTCTTGTTTTCCTTGGTTCCATCAAATCAAACATGGTGGAAGGGAAAGGAGAATCACTTTAATAGATGAAGAGAAGAAAGGAGAAGAGAAGAGACTCTTTTTGGCAGGTACTGTAGAGAGACCTGGCACCATACTGAAGTCCGACCAGCACAAAAACTGCCAGAAGGGCTGCATGGCTGATTCTGTGACACCGAGCTGCCATCCTGATTTCCTAGTGCCTAATGAACAAGCAGAACAAGTGATGCTCACTGAAGTCACACTGCTCCCCCTGGCCCCACTTACCTCACGCCCACTCTGTCTTGTTCAGGCCTGACTGAGAGATCTTTTGGACGTAAATCTTAGTTCTCTCTCACAGTAATCTTTATATTCCCCATGTTTGAATATTTCTGATTGTGTGAAATAAGTTACCAATCCTAACAAAGTAAACTTCCTAATTAACATTCACTGTAAACTGCAAATTAACTGTAGACATCCCATGTGGCAAGTCACGCCCATATTCTCCAAACATGTTAACGCAAATGCTAAGTGTTATTTGCAATTCCTTTTCTTCTCAGCATGATGTAGACGTCCTGTTGTGCGACTGCAATGAAACACCTGCGACAGATTGAGGGTGTCACAGCTGTGATGTGTGAAAACTCCTGACATGAATACGAACACGCGTCAATATTGTGGGAGACAGCTTCAGACAGTGAAATGGCTCATTAACCTTGACATTTGCTTTGCTGCGAAACAAAATGATGGCGTGTAATAATCAGCTCCGTTAAGGGCAAGTGGAATCTCTAATCTTTCATTACAAATTATAGATATGTGTTTTTATTGAAAGGTTAGTTTGACAAGTCCTCCGTGTATTGCCTCCTTGAGGAGTGAGGTGTTTTGCCTGACTCATCAGACCAGGCATTGTTTTTCCAATCTTCTATTGTCCAGTTTTAGTGAGCCTGTGTGAACTGTAGCCTCAGTTTCCTGTTGTTAGCTGACAGGAGTGGCACATGGTGTGGTCTTCTGCTGCTGTAGCCCATCTGCTTCAAGGTTGGACGTGTTGTTGGTTCAGAGATGGTCTTCTGCAGACCTTGGTTGTAACCAGTGGTTATTTGAGTTACTGTTGCCTTTCTATCATCTTGAACCAGTCTGGCCATTCTCCTCTGACCTCTGGCATCAACAAGGCATTTTCACCCAGAGAACTGCTGCTCACTGGATATTTTCTCTTTTTGGGACCATCCTCTGTAAACCCTAGAGATGGTTGTGTGTGAAGTAGATCAGCAGTTTCTGAAATACTCAGACCAGCCCGTCTGGCACCAACAACCATGCCACGTTTAAAGTCACTTAAATCACCTCTCTTCCCCATTCTGATGCTCGGTTTGACCATGTCTACATGCCTAAATGCATTGAGTTGCTGCCACATGACATAACATAACATAATTAGGCAAGGCAAGTTTATTTGTAAAGCACAATTCAACACAAGGTAATTCAAAGTGCTTTACAGAGACATTAAAAGCAACAAGACACAATTTAAAACAATAAAAACAGTCGATTAAAAAGGGAAATAGAAATTGAGAATGATAGTGATAATACTAAAATACAGTAACATAAAATAAAAACAGGCTCAATACATCGAACAGTCAGGACAAGAAAAGAAGTAGAATAATAAAAGGCATAAATCAGCAGTGTGTAGTTAAAAAGTACGGGCAGTAGAATACAGCAGGTAAGTATTTAATCTAAGAGTACACTTCAGTAAACAATAATGTTTTTAGCCCTGATTTAAAGGAGCTGACAGTTTGAGCAGATCTACAGGAAGTTTGTTCCACAGGTGAGGAGCATAATAACTGAATGCTGCCTCACCTTGCTTGGTTCTTGTTCTGTTCTAGTTCTAATTAGATACTTGCATTAATGAGCAGTTGAATAGGTGTACCTAATAAAGTGGCTGGTGAGTGTATTTCCTCAGGAGTTGGTAGAGACCAAAAACAGAGCTAAAACAGAGTGAATATTGGACTTAGATTTATAAGTTGGCCAGAAACACGACTCCAAATGAATGATACTGTCGCCCTGTAACTGCTGGATGTGTAAATAAACAACTGTTTATCTTGTCTGATGAGGCTGGAATGTTTGTTGCAGGCTTGTTGTGCTGCAGCAGGAGTGAATTGCTGCTGACAGCATGTAGATGCATTGTAACACCTTCATCCAGTGTTTGTGAAGTAGAAATGAGGCATATTCTGTTGAATGAAAATAGTTTGTTCTCTTTGTGCTTCGATTGGTGATGTTAAAGGGTGCAATAACAGTGTGTTTTTAATAGTAGCCTCTTTGCCTCTTTAGAGGAACAAACACAGTTGATGTAACATGTACTGTATGTTTTTCCCAAAGCTTCAAATCATCTTGTTCTATTCAGGGCTGGGTTAATCTGTCAAAGATCCTCAGGGCAAACATTAATCTCCTGTTTTTCCTACATTGTGTATCGTTTTTATACACTGGTATATTACCTGCACCAAGAATTGCTGTGTGGTAATTTGAACACAAATCGATTCAGTAATCAGGGTTGGAAATCAGCACCAGCCACCAGCCAAATGCTGGTAAAATATGCAAGTGGCTGCTAGATTTGCTTCACCCACCAGCCAAAAAAACAATGGTGATTCACTGAGTGGCTGGTAGATTTTGGAAACCGTCAGCCACAGTGGCAGGTGGACAAAAAAGTTAATCAATCAGGCAAGTGGTGAAAAATAATTACACTTTTCTTTCTGAGCTGATGATGGAATTAGTGAGGTAGTGAGCAGTCTCGCTTCTTTCTTATTTCTGTTGAGAGTTGCACATATACAGTACTGATCAGGCAGTTGCAACAGACTGGTGGCAGGTAAAGACAAAGTTTATCAGCTGAAGCATACTGGCAACAATTAAATCGTAGGCAACTGGACTTTGATTTTGTCTAGAAGGTTTTTCTAGACAAAATCAAAGTCCAGTTGCCTACGATTTAATTGTTGCCAGAATGGAATTGACCTGGATAAATGAGAATATCCACAGACTTATCAGCTGAAGCATAGATAAGCATTTTAAGCATCCTGGAAACAGGAGTTTAGCTCGGTGGTGTTAGAGGATGTGGGCGGAACTCTCACTGTATTGTGTAGTGACTGCGATGTGACAGTTTGCCACAAGTGTGAGAGCAAGGTCGATAGAATGGGGTTGTTTTTTGAAGGCATGTCAGGTTTCCAGTAACTGCTGCTCGCCCAAAGCCTAGGCGGTGCAGTGGGTAGCACTGTTGCTTCACTGTTGGTTCCTGGTTTGAAGCCCCCACCGTAGGGATGGGGAAGCCTCTCTGTGCGGAGTTTGCATGTTCTCCCTGTGTCAGCGTGGGTTTTCTCCAGGTGTCCTCCCACAGTCCAAAGACATGCAGGTTAATTGGTGACTCTGTGGTCAGGTCCATATATTGTGTGATGCGGACTTTGTGCTTACATACGTGTTTGTTTACTTAAGAATGCAGCTAACATTTTAGCAAACATGATGCCAGAATAAACAGCAGGAGTTTCCTGACCATTATAAGACCTGTAGCGCCTAACCCAAATAAACAAGAGAAAAATATTCTGAGACACATTTTGCTGTCATTTCTAGTTGTGCTGCTTCTGTGCTCTCATCTGCTGTTTCACCATGGGCAGGGCTCAGCACCTACACACCCACACACACATATGTTTTTTTAATATTTGGGATACATTAAAAAGAATTTCTATTTTGTGATGCTTCAACACGATGGTTAACACTTAGAAAACCGCATGGTTTAGATTCCGATGACTACATCTTTGAGGCTAAGATCAATACAATAATAAATGCTTGGTTAAGTTAGGGTAAAAGCGCAGTGTTTAAAAAAACAGTGTTAAGGTCAGGAGAAGATCCTGGTCATGGTTGCAAGGAGCCAGTTGTTGGTAACTAGTGTTATACTAATACACTTTGCTGTTGCATAAACTGCATTAAGAGAATTAATCAAGTTTGCATCCATCTTCAGTATTCATCAAGAGGATGTTGCCTTACTGTGTTACAGGAAGCAATTAATGAGTGTGTATGTGTGTGTGTGTGTGTGTGTGTGTGTCTGTGAGATTAACGTAAGCATCAACACTAATCTAATGACTTCATCATTGTGTGCTCTGACCTCATTAAAATGCCCAATAACTTCATTAATGTTTGCAGCAACCTCATTACAATTTGCCATGACCTCATCAGAGTGCTGTGACAACCATCGCGCTGTATGACTATATAATCTGGAATCACACTGAAAAACTGAAGCAGAGAAGTAAATGTACATGTTTGTGTCCAGTTCCCTGCAGTTTTACAACATAAGAGGTTGAAGTACACAACATGAGCATCTGAATGTCTGTGTTTCTGAAATCATACATGTCTTGGGCTGATTGTCACCTATAAGCCAGTATCTGTCCCATCATTGACAAAAAAAAAGTTGTTTGTAGGTATTATTGGTAGTTTATGGAGTTAGATTTGTGTCTTTATGACATTTGAGAAAGTAAATGATGTGAGAGAAAAAAAATGTTTGAGAGGAAAAAAAAATATTTGAGAGAAAAAGTTTTCACACTGTTTACAAAAAATAATAATATTTGAGACTAAAAAAAGTTTTGAGAGAAAGTATTTTATCAAAGCATATATATATAAAAAAAAAAGGTTTTGAGAGAGTTTTTTTAGTCTCAAATATTATTATTTTTTGCTATTTTTTCCTCTCATCATTTATTTTCTCGCATGTAATAAAGACACAAATCTAACTCCAGTAATTTAGAGTTTATTTCCTGGAAAACAATAACAAAAATGTTGAAGACTCACCATGCAATTGAAATGTTTTTTTGCGAAAATAGACATAAGCTTACCATTGGGATACATCAGCTCCAGTGCAGGGATCAGTCTATGTCTGTCCTTCATCAGCAGCACTGCCAACTTCAGATCTCTGCTTGAACACGTATGGCCTCACTCCAGAAACGACTTAATCATGGTTGTCTTCTTCCTCCATTTCATCCCTGTCCAGTTTGTTGGTAAAATGCGCAGGTGAATGTGATTGCGGTGGCAGGAAGTCCTCAACAACAAAGAGCAGGCTGTCCTAATGGCTGTTATCAATTTGGTGCTTGTCGCTACTGTCAATCTAAAATTTCGGGGTGGGGTGTAACGCACATTTAGTGCTACTGGCTACTGTAAACTCCAATAGGGTTTAATGTTTAAAGTTTAGACGCTTTCAGCCCAATCACTGATGTTAGTTATTGCACAGTATTTCTAATGCCCAAGAATCTGTGTGCTCTGCAAATCACTCTCTACAACACTGACTCCAGGCCAGATCTTATATTCCAACACAAATACATGCAGTGTCGGATGAAATGTTAAATGCTCACTGTTAGACTTTAATGTGCAGATTGTGACTCAAACCTCAGCCATCAGCTCTTCCAAACCTCTCACTCCCACTTCTCATCTTAAACTTCATTCACTCCTATAAAAATAAACACAACACAGACGTCTGTATCGCTATGAAAGGTCAGCTTTATATAAAACCAACTTGGCTCAATTTAAAATTTTGTTTCAAAACAGACCTCCTCATCTCTTCTCTGACGTGATTTAGATATCAGATGATGTGAACACAGTTATTGGCTAAAATGAGCAAAACCATCATTTTATCACTCCTAATAAAAGCATGTACAATACAACCGCATGTTTACCATGTTAATTTAATTATTAAATGATATATTTTGGGCGGGGCAACACAATGGTTTGAGTTGAAGGTGTGAGAAAGAATAGTATCAGTAACATTGTTAACACTGTGCTACATTACAGAGAAATACAAAACCGTACTAATGAACCTTCATTAATATAGGCCTATATTTTATCTACAAGTGCACGTCACACACTGAGCGAGCCGCCTGTTAATGACGCTGTAGGCAAAGCAGTAATGATTGTGCTAAGTGGCTAATGGGCATGTAGCTACTTCCATGTTTCAGATGATACGTCATGTTTGTAGTCGACCAATGAAGATGAGTTTACATATCACCTTGGGTTCGTCCTTCACCTTCTCAAAATGATCCCACACTTTGGATTTCCTGCCCGACATGTTATTAACTAGCCTGTGGAATAACCACAGGTACCAGCCCTGGAAATTAGAGGCCTTAGACATGCCACGTCACATCTTTAACCCTCTGGAGAACGTGAGGTCGGGTGCTGGGCGCTGCTCTTGTGCCTTTTTTGCAACAGATTTCAAGAGCGTGGCGGCAGGTTGTGTCTGAGGTTGTTAAGCGGTCAGAAAAAGCACCGTATAGCCTATTTAATGGAAATCCCGAGTGCAGAGCTGATCTTCTTCCAGGTGCTGTTTATAAGTGTGTAGGCCTATCGTCTGTGGGACAAATGTAAAGCTCTGGGTAGCCCTGCACTAACATGATCAACTTTTCCGTATTTATCAGACTGAATATTTACAGATGAAGGGACAGATATCTGTCGGCTGTGATTGGTTTGTAAGCTGACTCCTGTCTGACTGCTGAGTGTGGCCACTTCCTGTGTCTGTCCTTTCAAATTAAGGTTTTGATTTGTTTCGACAAGGCACATCTTCTAATAGAGTTTCACGTTTTTATTCCTGCGACTAAGCTACCAATGAAATCTTGCCGATTAATGGCCTTTCTGGTCGACGAACATTTGGTCAGCTATTAGGGGGAACCATATAATGTGGTGAAAAGCAACAACTCTGCATTAACTAAACCCAATCTCTTCCATCAGTCTGTTGAAAAATGTTATGGATGGAAACTTCGATGTATCTAAGACTTGTCAGTTGGCTCATAAAAAGCGAGAAGCTACAAATTCTGATTATGAAGTAAGATATTTGAAAGAAATATATGGTTTTCCTCTTTTGCTCTTATTCTGTATTACAGTTTTAGCTCTTCTTGCCTGTATGAATCTCACTTAGTGTTAACAGAAATGAACTGTTTTGCATTTTATCTGAGCTGCTATCAAACACAACGAACAGGATGTGCCTTATCACCCAAGATATGTCATATCTGTTTATTCCTTTCAAGTAGCTGCGTATGTTTGTTCATGCCTTACTCTCTTGTGCGTATATGTGTGCATGCACATGCTCAACTATGTGTGTGTCTGTGCAGTGTGTGTGGGAGAGGTGAAGGTACACTGCTGTGCTTTAAATTGCTTACATCTCAAAACACCTGCCAGATGATGTGGAGGAAAACTGCTGGACAGAGACGCCCTCAAAGAAAGGCAGCCATCTGTTCCTCCCTTCTGACACTGATAGAGTGTGTGTGTGCATGTATGTGTGTTTATATAAGCGCTTTTATCCATTCAGCTATTTTGTGTATTTCAGGTGCAGAATCTGGACTGATAACGTAGGAAGGTAGACAGAGGATTGGACTGAAGATGCTGTCGTCGCTGTTCACTGCGCTGCGGACCTTCACTGAGCTGTAAGAACTTCACTTTCATTTCTCAAAGTCATGATGCAGATGTATATCAAACACTGTATCACTGCAGCTACAAAGTGCAGTGTTTTTGGGTAAGAAATGGTTTTGAAAGATCTGCAAAATGTGTCAACCATTCACATTTTTCCTAGTCTCATGATAGTTTGTGTAAATTATTGAGTTCAGTTATTCCCTTTGCATAACTGGCATCTTTTACAGCTGTCTGTTCTTTAATTTCCCAGACCTTTTAAATGATGTGGGAGCACAACCACAAGAAAACTACGCCGTAACATTTGAGCTAACGCTAAGCTAACTTAAATTGTTACTGCTATCTAAGGCCAAATCTTCAAGCAGAGGTGCAGTATGATCACATTATCCTGATCAAGGTGGGACAGACTGTATTTCCCAATCATTTATTTAAAAAAAGCTCAAAGGAAAGTCAAGAATAAGTCACACCCATAATTCATAATTCTTTTTTTTTGGCTCTATTTATGTTGGCTGGATAGGACAGTATCCAGAGTTAAAGGGAAAGTGAGTGAGAGGATAACATGCAGCAAAAGGCCGCGGGTTGTAATCGAATCCGCAGCCATGGGGTGCCCAACACGCAGGGTCTCATGGGATCATGGGCAGCACGTCAAGCGTTTTTTTGAATGATGTGCTACATGTGGATTTGTCTTTATGACAACAATATCTTGACCTTAATATTTGCAAGGTAGCTAACTTAAAGCTACATTAAAGCCGCTACAAGGAACTTTTAACTGGATATGCTAGCTGCTTACATTTATAGTGACTCTTATAAATAGTCGCTATTCCTCCTCCTTGACCCGATGTCCGCGGGGAGTTAAAATAGCAGCAATCATCAGGTAAAAGTTCTGTGAAAGCACTGGACTCACCAACAGTCAGCCACATCTCAGTCACACAGAGAAAGACTTCCTCGGGAAGTCAGGAAATCCTTCAGGATAAACAGTTTGTTTGCTAGAGATCTAGCATTTATCAGCCCAATCCTGGCAGGACATTAGCCGGCGGGTCCACGGCGTTAGCTGTCTGGGGAGCCACACACAGAGGCCGCAGGTTGCGCAGATTCACCCCGCAGCAGCGGGGATGAGGAGAGCAGGGGCCGCGGGACTGGAACACCTCATCTGGGCAGACGACAGGTACCAGCCAGGCGTCGACAGGGTCCAGCGAGTGCCGAGAAATAAAGAGGCGAGGCACCGCTCCATACTTAGTCCAAGAAGCCATGGAAGTGCTCGCCAAACAGGCCTTCAGCCTTACCAGCCGACCGCAGCGTTTACCCCGGCGGCGGTGGCGCTTACGCCGGAGAGTTGGAGCTGGGGCGCAGCGGAGGTGAGCTGGGATCCCTGATAGGAGCGGGGGCAAAGTTTTCCCATCTTGTTGTTTCATTCATCCCCAAAACAAACACATGCGCGAGCCAGGTAAGCGTCTTTACGACAATACGTGCTAGGGCTCATTGGAACGTAGACTTCATTCCGGCAAAACACTACCGCTTTTGTCCACAGGGTCGCCAAAATCAACTCAAAATGAAAGTTCCTTGTAGGGGCTTTAACAGAGGGTTGACTACACAGTTAAAAACAAGCTCACAATGTATATGGAGATATTCAGTGTCTGGCTGCCACAAACAAACTGTCTGTCTTTATTGTGATAGTGTCTGAGTATCAAACAGCTTAGGATCGACAGTAACTTAAGCAGCAGCAGTGACAACACCAGCACCTTTCTGAGAAGTTTATAGATTTTTAACTGGGAGCACTCAAAGTGGCTGCACAAAAATGTTTGAGCAACCTGAAAAAGATGCTGGGTATAGCATTTTTTTCCTAGGTGGCCGCATGCGCCCGCGTACGCTCTTTCTTAATTGGGAACAATTGAAAAAGACACTGAGCTCAGAAAAAAAATATATGTAGACTAAGGATGCACCGAATATTTGGTAACCGAATATATTCGGCTGAATATTGCAAAAAAACACATATTCGGTATTCGGTGGAATAAGTTAAAAGCAAGGCCGAATAATAGTGGCGTGTTTTGATAACGCAATCAAACAGTGTGCCGTGACGGGCGGAGTAAAATGTCGGCAGTGTGGCGATCCGTCTGTCACGGCACTCGCATTTGCGACTAAAAATAGTTTTGAGCGAGCAAAATAGGCTTAAATCATTCAGCATGCTGTGCGAGCAGCCTACAGACTTCAACCAGCAGCAGAAACGAAAGGCGAATCCCATCGGTTGTGGGTTGAACAGGGGTCACAGACACAGACAGTAATGTATTCCTGTCAAATACGGCGGCCATCAGCTTACCGGCGAGGAGAAGTCAGCTCCAATAATATCCTCTTCTTGGCATGTGGACTGCCCAAAAGTACCTGAACAGCCGAGCCAGCCGAACACAGGTATGTGACGTGTCAGAGGAGAAACGAGCCGTTCACGGCCCACAAACCTCACCGCACTTTAGGGACTGTTCTTTACTTATGAAGGGACTGTTCTTTACTTGTAAGGGGAGGAGGGTGGCTGGATGATTCTTATTTTATTTATTTATTTTATTTTGATCCCCCCTTTGTTCATCACTGATTGATGCTGTTTTTGAAGTATGAATAAGTCAATAAGTAATTTATTCCATTGAAATATCATTGATGTAGCATATAATAGAAAAGTGATTTATCTTTTTATAAATGACAAAAGGCACATCTGCCTCATTTTCGTTGTGGTATCGTGATACTACTCAGAACCATGATATTTTCATTGGTATGTAGACACTGGCCCTGACTAATGTAGACACTGGCCCTGACTAATGTAGACACTGGCCCTGACGAATGTTTTCATGAGTTTGTGCTTTTTGGATCACAGTTTTGTCATCAGCCCAATGCACAGTGCTGCTTTGGCAGTATGACTAATAATGCGGCGATTAACCCAAATGTTTGTGCAGTGCTCTTCATTCTGCTTTTTTCTTTGTCACTATTTTTCCACATAATCTCAGTCTACATGGTCTAAAACCATCATGATAAAAATAGCCATCACTTGCATCACTAAAGCATTTTCCCTCCCCACCACATGGGGGCACACTTTGTTGCTCCACCCCACTAACATCTGTCTCCAGTCCCGGGGTGATTACAGCACTTAATTGCAGCAATTTATCATTGGATCCCAAGGCGGTGTCCCAAGGGGACTCAGGTTAGAAAGAGAGAGAGGAAAATGAAAAGGCAAACACTTGTACATGCGGTGGGACTGCTGAGGCAGAGAGCTGGTCATAAAGCACTAATGGATGCCAGGCTGCTGAGAGAGCACAGGCCTCTGAGAGACACCTCATCACCAGCAACAGCAGCACTGATATCTCAGCAGCACTGCCTGTACTGTTTAACAGGTGCCACAACCTCGGAGTCAGACAGAAAAAACAAATGGGACAGATGGTATAAAGAGAGGCAGCGCTGGGTGTTTTTATGTAATATTAGAGGGAAGGTGGGGAGCAGCAAGGGATGATTTGTTGTTGGGAACTTAACATTGGCAGTGGCTGAGGTTGAAATAATGTGCTGTTGGTTTCTGCTGCTGGAGGTGATTTGTTTTCACTTTCTGGGGAAATGGCAATGCTCATTTTTTTTCTCCCGGTTTTTTGTGTTATTCATGTGGGCCAGCAGTCAGAGAGGAAAATCCGGAAAAAGTCGATGATGCATGCAAGCACTAGTGAGGAAGAGGGCAGCATGGACAGCAGCATCACACAGATATGCAGATCAGACTTCAGGGGAGCGCTGTGAAGGACAGAGGTGATAAATGATGAAGGGCATCAGGAACACCTGCTTCAGATGTGCTGAGATGATTCAGGCTGAATCACTTGGGAAAGACTCAAGTAGGGCAGAAGATAATTGTAGGTCAAAATGTACTTTGGGAGAAGAACATCTTGGATGTGTACGTGTGCACAGGTGTTTGAGTATGGTTCATTTGTCATCAGTGGCCTCTACGTGTGTGGAGTGTTGGGCATGTACAGAGTATTTTGGCTGTTAAATAAAGTGTATCTTTTAGATGAGTAGATCTAAACATTTGCAAATGTTTATTTTATTTTTATATGATATGGTAAGTAAATTTGATCTGCAATATAAAGTAGAGCGCAGACTAAAATTTGCATTTTTACTTTTGTCATCTATCTTCTTTCAGTCTTCTTTTTTTGTAGCCTGGTTGCAGACCTCTGAAACACCAACCCAATCACCAGAATAAGTCTTGCATAGTAAGTGTCTGCAAACCATAAATGTAACATTTATGTTGAAACTTAAAGGTATACAATGTTTATGATTAAAGTCTATGCAATCTATAGACTCACACAGAAGTAATCCCTCTTAGTCATCATTTATGACCAGCTAGAAGTGTGTGGTGGTGTATTTTTCTGCAGACTCTGCCCTCTGCATGTATTTTCTTGTTTTCTTCCTATATTCAGTGTTCAGGACATTTATAGGTGTGCCCCCCCTCCCCCCACGCTCAGTTTAGGCTGGGGCTTTGTAAAAAGATAGCAAGGCTCCAGGCTGTAAGCAGCAGTCATCCAAGAGACACAATGCAGAAAAAAACACAAATATAGTGCCACACGAGAATGAATTTGGTACCTTTTTCTTCTCTGTAGTAACAGGGGTGATGTAGTAGACTAAAACGCAGTCCTGCTCCTCCTGTGCTCTTTTCCAATCACATAGAGTTAATCATCTGTTTCTGTCTGCTTGTGTGTGTATGCATGTATATGTACGTGTCCATTCTCGGAACCCATCGGCTGTATTTGGCGTCTGACTTCCGGCAGATGGCGATACAGCCTCTGGGGGCAGACCCCTGATTTTTTGGCATTCCGGGTTGATTTGGGCGGAGGAGGCGAATTTCCGTTTCCGACTTCCGTTTATATATAAGTAAATATGCTGAACCATTGCGATGGATTCAGAGTTTGCAGTGACGCCAATTATGTTCTGCCTCGTTAGTTCACTGCACGGACCGTTTAACCTGGCAACAACTGCAGCCGGCTCAAACATGATTGGTCAATATCACGCGGACTACAAGCAGCCTACAAACGGAAACCAGGGCTCTTCCGCTCTTCTTCCAGAGGCAAGATCTCCGGGGCTTGCCTACAGACTCTACACTCACTGAATGTAGAGTCTGTATATAGAGACTAGTACGTGTCTGCTCAACCAGCAGTGATACTATATTACTCAAATAATATATAGAGAAAACAGATCAGATGCTGAAACTTCTGTGGCAGATCAGCACCACAGCGATAGCTTTGCCTCGCTCGAAGCTGATGTTGCTGGCTTCCTGGTTTCGGGGCCTTCCTGTGTGAAGTTAAACCCCGCAGCTTGGCAGAGCTCCATTGCTGGCCCTGGAGCTTTGTGGCTCATTTCCAGGCTTTGGGGCACTTCCACCTCTTGTCTAAACTCTGCACTCTCACCCCAATGAAGTTTCCAGTATCAGTATTTGACACAGATGGATTTAACTTGAACCTGTACTTGGTAGTACAGACACAATTTGGTCAGTACCTAACCCTGTTAGTCATAAACCAAATTACTGGACAAATTAGAATTATGTGCTGATGATGGATGAAAAGATAAGGCATCACCAACATTATACAGCTTCATCTTGAGGAGAACGTGAATGTGTGTACCAAATGTCATGGCAATCCATCCAGCGTTTGTTGGGATCATCTAGATTAAAGTGGCGGATGGACTGAGACTTAGAGTTATGCTGCTAGCATAGCTAAAAATGCACAATACATTCAGACGCAGCAACAACACATTTCAGATGATGACCATGCTTTTTAATCTCACTGCTAATGATTAATATCTGACATGCTCAGGTACCCCTCCCTCAGCTTCCACTGCACCAGTCTTACAGCATTTAAACCACTGTGTTTTATTTGTTGACTGACCTCACGCTGACTCTCGCTTCTACGAGCCCATCTTTTATAGCGTGTAAAGGTCTAACCTGTGGCGTTGCCTATTAGACGACACAAACACGAGCTGAGTCTGATGTAATACCACCAGCTAGACTGGAGTCAGCACTCTTTTTGTATATGCAGCTTGAAATCCTGAGCCAAGCATTTTGCACACAATCTCTCAGCATATTCATAGCAATCTACACAATCTCGCTTCAAAGCTGAACAGAAAGACAGTTGTACTCAGTAGTGATCCCATATCTCATGACACTCCAGCTTGGTGTTCTAGGAGCTGTCAGCTACCAGTGTTGAGGGGCAGTGTTCTCACGTTGCCTTGTCTGAAACACAAAACAGTCTCAAATCAAGAGCCCTTGACACGAGATATGGTAAGCAGGATTGTAGCTGTTGCTTCGTGTGCAGGTGTCTGGTGCTGTAAGCATGTAATCAGTGCTCAGGGGGGTTATGTCTGAAGTAGACTAATCAGAGGGAAGATAGGGCTTCTAACAGCAGGTGTAAATCAGCAATGATTATCTCTCTGTCTCTTTCTCCTCTCTTTCTCTCGATGTTCCTCTTTTGGCATGAATGAGCTCATCATTGAGCAGAACAATGCTAATGGCCTGTGCCATTTAACCACGCTGCCCTCCCTGGGCTCTGGCTTTGTCTGGCTTCTTTGCTCTCAGCTTCTTATGTACATCCTGCATCTTCAAACCAGTCCCTCTTTCTTTCATGTCTCATCAGCCTGTCCAATTTAATGAAGCAGATAGATCTAACAGATACATGAAGAGTTAGGTTGTTAGACATTTAGCAGTATAGCTTGATTGGAGTGTCAAACAAAAGGATCAGAGCAAGATTGTATTTCTCTTTTATTTCAGCTCCTGGTTTTACAGACTGATTTTCTGCACTCATGTCTACCCTCTATTGTAAAATGGTTTCTTCTGCAAAGGAGAAAAAGCATTGATTTTAAGCAGAAGGACAAAAAGAGTGACTTTGACTCTTGAAGCCGATGGTGGGAGGTGAGAAAGGCTGTTCCGAGTGCTGTGCCAACATTACACCTCTCAGTTTGCCACCAGGTTCAAGGAAAGTGTTTGGAAATCGGAGCAGTAGTTCAGATGCACCAAGTGTGATTTGTGTTTGTGTAGAAAAGTCGTGGTATCCTGTCTTGCAGGGCAAAATCAAGTATTGGCAACCTTTCCACAGGAGAGGGTGAAGGGAGAGTTGTTGAGATTGTATTACATTTTCTATCACCGAGGGTCTCACCTGGCCGGTGGCAGTTGCAATTGCCCTCATTTGCAATCCTCTCACCTGTAACAAACTGCCAGTTTGGTCACCTATTTGAGTGAAGCAATGCTCACCAGGTTGAGGCTGTGAAGACAAGAAGTAGGAGATCAGCATCTGGTCAGATGGAGGAGGAACCAGAAAGGCAAAGTCGCACTTACGGACAGAGAAGCTTCTGGAAACAGGTCTATACTTATATTAATGGTAACACTAGCACAGGTATACCTGATATATTTGGAGATAGTAACAGTGCTGAAATGAGGTCCGTATAAACTGCACAGCCAGCAGGATGGGATCATGGGCAGCATGGGTGTGACATTTTGGCACTGTATTATGCATGCCACCCACCAGGATTGAAAAAGTAGGAGGTAGCAGTTAGCAGCTAACTCAAAGAGGAATAACAGTGGCTGAAAATGTCCGCAAATTGGGAAAACAGTGAGGTCCCAGAGCTCCTTACCCTCCAGGGAGAGGATAAGATCAGCCAACATGTAACAGGGCCAGTAAATGATTATCTTTGACATGTTATGCCATTGTTACTGTTCAGAAAGTGCTGCCCAACTTGTATGTTGCATGTCACACTAGAGGCTGACACTGTTGTGTCACACATCACACCCGTCACACCTTTTATGCTTTCGCAATGTCAGCATGCTGTCTAAAATCACACACTGGAGCAGCAAGAAGGGACTTTGTAGCAGCCCTGCAGTGTAAAGAGGGCTACAGCGTCACATTGTGCTGCCATTTTTTTCCTGTGTCATTTTTTGTTAAAATCTGGAATTTTTGTTTTAAAATGAGCCAAAGTTTTCTTTGCTTTGGAAAAAGCTTTGCTGTAAATATTTAAAATAATAAAACTGCTAGAAATAGACGCCACACTGGCCACTTTGTGAGGCTGAACTTGGGGCAAGGTGCTTCATTAGCCAATCAAATACACTCTTTAAAGAGCATGTCGTATTTCTACTGTTTAACTCACGATTGTCGTGGCCAAAGATAAGATCATTTCTGCTGTGATGATGAATTTTAAAATCCTGTCTTAGAGGATAAAGAGAAGGAAATAAGCCTGGATACTTCCCTGCAAAGCTCCAGGTATGTTCCAATGGCTTCAGCTGATGTCTCAACGTACCATCTGATCAAGCTATTAACTCATTGGCATCACACATACAGCACCAAAGTGACTGTCAACAGGCTCTTAATTCAGCGTTTGAACGATAAATAGAAATGCACCAATAAATGTGCATGATTCGAAGAAGGTGGCCCTACACAAAGTAGTAAGCTAGTGTGCAGGGATGTTTATGTGTTGCTTGGCAACAGTCCAATCCCAGCTCAGCTGCATAACTATTTGTGTTGGGGGAGCCAAATAAATCATTAAATAAACAAGCAAATCATAATCTGTTGTCACTTTTTACTGTTAACTTATAAATGGCGCTTTAGTTATCTTCTGCACTTGGTCTGCATCCTCCTGCCTACGAACGAATCACAGCTGTGCAGTAGCACTCCCTGTTGCTGTAATATTGATGTAGTATTGCTTGAATAAACCTCTGTGCAGTGTTTTGCCCTTCAGCTTTTAGATTCACTGATCGGTTACTCAAGCTCTCTCACTGGTTCCTGAGGCAACATGTCCCTACCAACACAGTTTCTGTGTGACATGTTAACAATGACAATACTGACATACTAATGTGTAGCAATAATAATAATGATGTTGATCATGATCACCATTTTAGCAAGCTAGCATGTTTAAGCATGTTTAAACATGTTAGTGCAGTTGAGGCTGATTCGGTCATCAACCAAAATGTTGGACATATCCAAACTTTGACTCAGTGACACACTAGATGAAACCTTACAGAATCACCTACGTAATTATAATTCATTCTGCTGGGGACGTCAGTGTCAGTCATGCCAATCCATCCAAGAGTTGTTGAAATATTTCACTAAAAACCTTAATGTGCACCTCATGGTGGCGCTGGTGAAAAAGCACAGGCATCACCAGAGTCACTGTGATACATCTTCAGGGGAACATGAATACCTGTACAAACAGTGGTCTATTGTACTGGTACAGTGTCAGATATGGCAGGACACAAACAGCATTAGCATAAGAAGGACTGTGTGCTGAGCAGCAGCAGCACAGGACAGGCTTTCCACATGGAGGAGCAGGAATAATGAGAAGCAGGAGCGACGGTCATTAGAGGATCTTTTTCACACTGGTGGCTGAAACACTGCATCAGAGTTTGTTTAGAAATGTGTGTGTGGGGTGAAAGGGGAATGAGCAGGGGGCAGAGTTGGTGTTTTATAGTGCCGTGAGTTTATTAGGTTAATTGAGTGATTATAGTGCTGTTCTGAAACACTTAAGTTTGTTCCTCCCCTGCTCCCGTTAACTGTTTCTTAACCTGTTATTGATCAGAGTTTCTAAGGTTTGATGTAATCTGTGTTTCAGGCCCTACTGGTGATACAATGAGGCTTTTGACAAGGAGAGCAGGGAGGAACATATGTACTTGTATGTACAAATATGGGCATACCGCACATACTGTAAAGTTATTTGTGCTGTCATGCATGAGCAACACAAAGCGAATATGAGGACACACTACATAAACATATAGAGGCCCACACACAGCGACACACAGACCAGAATGCCTCAGCAGATGCTGTGTGGTTGTAGGGATCAGATGGACACTGTTGTATCTGTACTGAAGGAGACAACGTTGTGGTTGTAGACAGTAGGATGCCTGATTAAATCTGGCTTGAGCCATCTGTCCTAGCATCTCTCTGCACACAGACTGGCTCTGAGGCCACTCTGCACACGGTTATGTGGACATTTTGTTTATACAACTGTAGAGCTCTCTGAAAAAAGTAGTGTCAACAAAGTCTGAGGTTTTAGTTTGATCAAACAAAGTAGCATCGCTGCAGCTGAAGAATTAGATGACAGATTGATACGCCTGAGAGGTCTGAACAAAACATACATGGATATGAAGCTGCACTGAGGAGACAGTTTGTTTATCTGAGTATAAAGACTGAAGGTAGTGTTAAACAGCTAGTGTGCCTTTGTCCAAAATAAAAATTATAGTCTGTGTGTACTTCTAAAGATCACTAATAAACATGTTGTATCTTGTTTCTTTCATCTGGCCATTGCTGCGTCTTGTTGTCACAGTGAGGTTGCCAGGTAAACAGCAGAGACTCAAATTACTGCTCCCAACAAAGAAATGGTCTCAGTTTATCTCTATATTCAGTCTCTTGCTCTCTCTCTATGCTTCACCACATTGTTGTAGCCCAGGATATAAAAAAAGTAACAACATGCTAGGGTTAGCCCAAGCTGTGTTTACATGACGAGCAACGAAGCAACAGCATGGCAGCTACATATCTGCCAAATCATTGTTGAAGTGCAGCAGGAAAGATTGTCAGGAAAACCATTGCGAATGTGCCTATTTGGCAATTGTTTGGTTAAATCAAAGGGAAACTGAGAGCCAAACGACATGAACCAAGTGATCTGTAAGCTGTGTGATAAACAAATTTAGATTAAAGATGGAAACACCACAAATCTCCGCTCCCATCTTAAAACTCAGAATATGCAATACTGCCACCGACTCCATCCACAAAGAGCACAAACTCTGGTGCGGTTCGTTTGTGGTGAGAACGTGTTCCAACCTCAGTCTGAACCAACTGCAGTCACGTGACACATTGTTTGGGTTAAACATGAGCATGTTACAGTCCTGGAGGATTATTAATGTGCACCTCCTCCTGTACTGCCTTAATATGCACATTCAGCACATCCGATGCATCAAAACATTGTTTTCTAGTTGGAGCCGAGCCTCGTTTTCAAACTGTATGGTTTGACTAAAATGAACAATGACAGCAATATAGTCCATGATGAGCAGCGCTAAAATCAACCTGCGTAGTTGTCCCTCCATTGTGACATTAGAAAGTGTCACATTTATCCTGCAAGTGTACTCTTCTTCAACGTTTTGTTTACTTCCTGGATTTTTCCCATATGGAAATTCTGACCAATCAAGAGCAGCTTTCTCGCTCAAGGCATTTGATCTGGTCCGCTTGTAAATGCTGCCATGAGAACACAAACCAACTCTAGGCAATTATACGACTTTGTGACAAAATTAGTCCCTGATTCAGACCAAAGCAAGACAACTCTAGGGCTGAAAGCACCCTAAGTCCATAGACCTGCCATTTTTACAGTTTTTGTACAGATGAGTTATAATGTGTTAAGTTCTAAGGTGCTGGTGGGTGTATGTTTTTTCACCTTTGAACGGCCAACCAAGCTGTTTTCCTTTGCTTTTAGACTTTGTGCTAAGCTAAGCTAATCAGTTGGTGGGGTGTAACTTCATTTTTAGCACACAGACATAAGAGTGGTACCAAAGTTTTTATTTCTCTGCAAGAAAAACACAGGTATTACTAATGACATTAACAATGACTCTGTTCTATTCACGTGTCCCAGTAAATCAGGACAACGTAACTGTGAGTCAGCATGCACAATACCAGAACCCTGAAACTGAAGCAGCTAAATGGAATTGAGCCAGCGTTATCTGAATCATTTACACCAGTGTTTTTATCCTACTTTGACATGTGAAAAAAACCTTTGTTGATAATTTAGACATAAAGACCTGGCGTGTTAAGAGCTCAGTGCAGCGGTTGACTGAGACAAACTGTTAGCTTATAGCCAACTCCCACAGTAGTCTCTTTCATGACCTTTCAAATGATTGCTGATTAGGAGCACTCAATCGCCTCCAGTGAGGAGAAAAAGGAAGCAGGGAGAGCAGAGGAGAGGTGGAGGAGGGCCATCCTATCTAAACAACAGTGTGTGTACAGTGAGTATTTTCATTCAGTGCTTGCAGTCTTTCCACTGGGCTGAACACACACTCTGCTGATAGAAAAGCATCAGTCACTCCGTTAAGTTGTTTTTTCAGCAAACAGTAACTGCTTCACTGTCAGGGCTTTTCTCACTGGTTTGTGATAAAACATGGCCACTTGTAAGAATTCTGCTGATTCAGCATGTTGAGGATCATTGCTTTATACTTTGTACAGCTGTCCATGGTACTGAAACAGAGAGGGAGGAGATCCATAGACAGACAGACAGCACCATGGATTAATCAATACACAGCTCAGTTATTAGATATTATGGATATTTTTGGATGCATTTGCACATCCCTCCCTCAAATCGCCTATCATTCACTGTGCCCAATAATAGCAAAATCTCGCCATGTCTCAACCCAAGATTGAAGCAGAACTTTATAAGTCCTGTGGATGAGCCATGTTCCTCAATTTAGGATGCTTTCAGACCTAGAGTTGTCTTGCTTTGGTCTGAATCAGGGACTAATTTTGTCACAAAGTTGTATAATTGCCTAGAGTTGGTTCGTGTTCTCACGGCAGCATTCACAAGTGGACCAGATAAAATGTCTGCACAAGAAAGCTGCTCTTGATTGGTCAGAATTTCCATGTGGGAAAAATCCAGGAAGTAAACAAAACGGTGAAGAAGAGTACACTTGCAAGATAAATGTGACACTTTCTAATGTCACAATGGAGGGACAACTACGTAGGTTGATGTTAGCACTGCTCATCGTGGACTATATTGCTGTCATTGTTCATTTTAGTCAAACCATACAGTTTGAAAACGAGGCACGGCTCCAACTAGAAAACAATGTTTTGATGCATTGGATGTGCTGAATGTGCATATTAAGGCAGTACAGGAGGAGGGGCACATTAATAATCCTCCAGGACTGTAACATGCTCATGTTTAACCCAAACAATGTGTCATGTGACTGCAGTTGGTTCAGATCAAGGTCGGAACACGTTCTCACCACAACCACACCAGAGTTTGTCTGTGCACCAAAACAACCGGACTGAGACCTTCTTGAAGAGTTGGGCCCAATCCCAATTCCTATCTTGACCCTCAGTCTCAAAAATCTGCGCTCCCGCGAAGTGCTAGTGCTGTCCAGATTCTCAGAGTGTTGAGTTGAGGGTCAAGAATAAGGGCTGTATGGCCCTCACTTTTAAGATTTTCCAGGACCACCTTTGGCAATTGGGCAAAAGTGCTATCCCAGAATCCTTTGTGTATCATCCGCTAAGCTCAGCCGAACCCAGCTGAGTACAGACGATTCAGTCAATGCAAGATGGCGGCGACAAGCGTAAGGAAGCAGAGTTATCAATGTGAGTATTTTCCTCGTTAATAGTTGTTTTAAAATTATGATATTGCATTATCTTAGTTTAACGTCATTTTATGGACTATAGACCTCTTTGTAGTGACACACCCAATTTTTGGTCGCGGGCGACAGCTTACCTGCCCCGCCGCATGTAACCCCAGTTCTCTGATAACTGAGTATGCTGTCATTCAGTTACAAAAAGTAATTTTTCTTAGTGATAATGCAGTTGTTAAGTTGTTTCAATATATGTGAAATGTTTGCATTGACATTTTTGTAAGATGACCGGACGGTGTCATCTCCTGTAGCCATAGAGTCTGCAGCTGGTAACGTTACAGCTGCAGGTTAACGTTAGTGATCGTATTATCTGGTGACTTTCCGCTGAATAAGTGACGTCGGTTGTTGTGGTACAGGTTATTTGATTGAATATCAACTTATAACCCAAAGAGTGAAACGTTAACGTGGATGAACGTCACCAGATAACACTTGTGTGACTGTGTAAACAGCCTCACCAGTTCTGCTGGATGTTGACTACAGTATTCATTGTGATAATACTTGCAATACTGCATGAAACTAAACTAATAACTTAACGAATATCTGACAGGTAGCCCAAAAAAAAAAAAAAAAAAATAGAAAGTAATGTTGTTATCTCCATTCCATTTCAGGGCCACCAGACAAAACACAAGCCCTGATTCATTTCAGGGCCACCAATGAAGACAAGTTTACAAAAAGCAAGCGGGCTCCAAAAAAACTATGGGAGTGAGTAATTTGTAACTCGTGAACTGTTCATTTTCATAACATAATTCTCAGTCACAATGGCAACTGTTCCCCTAGTGATCAAGCATTCTGTTTCAATATGAAATCAGCACAGCTGCAGACGACATTGTTGAGTTTGGTAACCGTACATTTGTTTTGCTGCCCCTATACTGTCACTTTTTGGAAAGATTTTGTCGAGTATATTCGTTTCAACATTTATGTTCTATTTTCACTACTGTACAAAGATGTGCTGTTTGGATTTTATGATGTCAGCATTTCAAAACAAAAACAATTCTGTATCATTAAATCTATCTATTATCTTAGCAAAATTCCATATTCATAAGAGTAAATTTTATATATATATATATATTTTATATGTAAACAATTTAATTGTTTGAGCTGCTGAACTTTTTTATTTGTTTATTTTATTTATTTTTCTTTTCTCTTAACCCTGGCATATTTGTTCTGTTCATGTCTGTCACGGCTTGTTTTGTACAAGAATTGTAATAAAGTGTTGGAAAAAAAAAACTCATCACGTCTTTTTATTGATGACTACTGATGACATATATTTCTTCTTCTTTGAACTGACAGACTGGACAGAGTTTTGGCATATTGCTGCCCCCGACAGTCTTAAGACATATTTGCCTTTGAGGGGTGTCCCATTTTAAAGTCACAAGATAGCCCATAACACTTGGTTTTGAGGGCTAGTGAGATTGAGGGTTGAGCTTGAGAATTAAGATTGAGGGTTAAGATAGGAATTGGGATTGGGCCAACGTCTCAGTCCGGTTGTTTTGGTGCGCACCCGAGTGCAATTGCTGTGTTCATACCTGCCCAAACAAACTGCACTTAGATTGCAAATGAACTTGAGTTCAGTGTGAAAGCAGTTCTCCAAAACCATTTCCTCATTTAAACATGAGTCTCACATTATAACAATATGTTTAGTTACCACGTAAAATTGTCAACTGTTTCATGTTATATCAAGATAAATGAGTATATTGTTATAACATGAAAACATATTACATGATACTAGTCTTTTCCTTTTTTTCTGGTATGGCATCAATATGCTTTCATACCACAATGACTCTCTAATGTATACATATAAGCATGTCATGACCTACCTCTCATCTGTTAGCCGCGTCCATCCTGATGACCAGCAATGATCCACTGAAACAATTTCAAGTGGCCATCTTTTAACATACAGCAGTGAGAAAAGCCCTGACAGTGAAGCAGTCACTGTTTGCTGAAAAAACAACTTAACGGAGTGACTGATGCTTTTCTATCAGCAGAGTGTGTATTCAGCCCAGTGGAAAGACTGCAAGCACTGAATGAAAATACTCACTGAACACACACTGTTATTTAGATAGGATGGCCCTCCTCCACCTCTCCTCTGCTCTCCCTGCTTCCTTTTTCTCCTCGCTGGAGGCGATTGAGTGCTCCTAATCAGCAATCATTTGAAAGGTCATGAATGAGACGACTGTGGGAGTTGGCTGTAAGCTAACAGTTTGTCTCAGTCAACCGCTGCACTGAGCTGGCACTTTCCGAGCTGTAGTTTCACTAAACTGGCTCGAGACCTTCGCTAAACTGTTCCTTTTTTCCCATTTGACTGAAGCTTTCATTATAAATTCAAACATCTTGTTATAACATGAAAATATCTTGTAAAAACATGAAAAATCTTTTGTTATAACAGGAAACTTTTCATGTTATTACCTGATACTGATCAGTTTTTATTCTGGTGGGGCATCAATATGCTGTCGTATTCTGGCTCAGTACAGTAGGTTCAACTATAAAATGCTCTTTTCACTAAAAAGTAGGCAAAGTCCAAATTCCAACCAAATATTGCCATTGTAGTAAATATATATCTATATCTATCTGTATATCTGTTGGTTTGTAAATATAATATAAATTATAAATATAAAACCTTGGAAAAGTGTGGCATAGACTCATCATTAGTGTGTGTATAAATAACGAATTCAATTCAATTTCAGTTCAGTTTTATTTAGATAGCCCAGTATCACAAATTACAAATTGCCACAGAGGGCTTTACAGCATATAGACTCACAAGTCAGTCTTTAGACGCTTTGCTTAACTAAAGACTGATGTCTTTCTCCCTGATTTTGTGTTTAGATGAGAGGATACAATTTCAGAGTTTAAAAAAACTCCCTACGTTACAGAACCAATAGTAAATCCGCAGGACGGTCCTTCGGTGGCTCGCTGAACTCTTGTGCTTGTAAACATAGTCTGACTGCGTTAAAAGTTTTAAACAAAGTCGCTGTAAGTCCTTCATTTCCACAATGTTGTGGACTGAGCACACGTTTGATAAAACGGAAGTAAATCTCTCGGCATCCATTTTCAAGCTCAGACGAGAAAAGGGGGAGCGCACATTTCCGGGAGGGCGTGTCCTTTTAAAAAATGCAAGAGGCGTTGCTTTGTTGCCGGCCGTTTTCTCCGGTGTGTTAAAGGGAAATTTCGGTTTATTTCAACCTGTCTCCTATCGTCCTAAATTTGGTTCAAGTGACTAGTGACATACAGATAATAATTAGCATGTTAGCCGTTAGCCTAGATACAGCCGTAGCGTCAGACCTGTTAAAAAGTAAGTGAACGGGCATCTCTTCAAGTGCAAAGTTACTCCACTAAACAAGCTTTTTTTCCACAAAGACCGCCTCATATTGTTAGGATAAATGTCAGAGAACATATAGAAATGACATGTAAACGTGTTGTCTTACCTTACCGGTGTGGTGCCATGTTTGTTGTTTACCATTTAGCTCTGCTTTCCAAAGCGTGCCCGAAATATATCTCGCAAGCTCTAGATAAAGCCCAGCTGGATACTACTCCAGGTGGAGGTGTCTCATCCTCGGTCACATCCAGACCTTGAAAATAAGGCTGCAACTGGTCCCATTCCTTGCAACAGAGGCATTCCTCTTCTG
The DNA here is from genome assembly GCF_041903045.1 of Epinephelus lanceolatus. Classification (NCBI taxonomy): domain Eukaryota; kingdom Metazoa; phylum Chordata; class Actinopteri; order Perciformes; family Serranidae; genus Epinephelus; species Epinephelus lanceolatus. Next base: position 33,979,655 of record NC_135737.1, read on the forward strand.
TGGGCACTGGGGCACAGCATTCACAGGTACACCACCAATCTCCAGAGCTACGCAGCCTTGCAGCAGCCATTCCTCCTCTCTCGTCCTCTAACGTTACCTGTTGCGCCTCTCTCTGTCTTCCTCCTCCTCCGTTCAGGCGACCGTCCGGTTCTGGCATCCAGCTGTTGCTGCTTGTTCAGGCACGCTATGAGATCGCTGTTTGTTCTCGCGATATTTCGGCCGCGCTTTGGAAAGCAGAGCTAAATGGTAAACAAACATGGCAGCACACCGGTAAGGTAAGACAACACGTTTACATGTCGTTTTCTATATGTTCTCTGACAGTTATCCTAACGATATGAGGCGGTCTTTGTGGAAAAAAAGCTTGTTTATTGGACTAACTTTGCACTTGAAGGTTGCCTGTTCACTTACATTTTAACAGGTCTGATGCTATGGCTGTATCTAGGCTAACGGCTAACATGCTAACTATTATTTCTATGTCACTAGTCACTTGAACCAAATTTAGGACGATAGGAGATGGGTTGAAATAAACCGAAATTTCCCTTCAAGCACACTTTAGAAAGGAGTGTCCCCAGACTATCAGAAGGCAGAGATCTCTGATTGTCTGGTGGGGAGACTATACAGCATACGACATCCCTCTGTCCATGGACCCTCACAGCAGATAAGGGAAAACTCTCCCCCCCCCCAAAAAAAAAACATTAACGGGGAAAAAAATGTTCACTATTTTACAAAAAATTACATTTATATACTACTAAATGATTTTTCGTAATACGTTTTAGAAGAAACATAATTGCTGCATGATTTATGGTCACTGGCAATGTTGAGATCATGGTTTGGTTAATATTGAAAAGTAAACAAATTGCGTCTCACAAACATACCCATAACAACATGGATATAGTTGCCACGATCAGAAATCATCAATCAGGAAAACAAATGAACTATGTTGTTAGTGAATGTTTTGCTGATAAAATCAATATGAACCCACTGCAACTTCATAGATATGTTCTTTTAAAACCATTAAGAAGTGGAATTGGAAAGCCCAACCTGATCTAGTATCTTGTAACATGATCATGTGGAGCCAATCCATACATTGTGGCCCCACGGCAACAACACAGCATTATCCATAATCCCTAGTATGTTCCAGAGCAGTGCTTCCCAACTGGTCCAACCATGGGGTCCAGATTTCTCCTCAGTCATTAATTCAACATCCACACAATTTAATTTACTCAGCGTCATTTTTACGTTTGGCCATGTTGTCGAGCTTGTTTGCTGTCTCTGTCAAGTAGCTGTCTGTTATTTACACGTTGTACAACAGGAAATGGCACTTCAAAATTAAAGCTCCGTGCTGGAGATTCACTGTACTTTAACAAAAAAAAAAAAAAAAAGTGTTTTTTTTTTTTTTTTCTACTAAGTTGACATGTTCATCAGTCACTTGCAGTCCGATCAGGATGGACCTGCAACCCACTTGTGGACCGCGACCTACCAGTTGGGAACCACTGTTGTAGGGACCCTTTCAAGCTTTGGTCTACCTGAATAATTCAAGGTTTCACTCTCATCCAACATAGGTGGTCATCTGGTAGGGTAATATATTTGGCATCTGTTTATTAATTGAACTTGTGTGATGCTTGTTTATTGACAAAGAAGATCATCTACTTGTTAAGTCTGATGTCTCATATAAAAATCTGCAGATGTTTTGTGGACTTCAAAATGTATGAAAAATAATTTAAACTTTGCAGAAAATAATGCCCTTATCACTGGCTAGGTGTGTGTTATATTTCCGCAGTGATTTTAAGGATACAAAGTAAAGAAGGACAAACAAATTAATGACATTCAAAACTATCCTGGGTCTGACGTGACTTTTTCATTCCTGTTTTTCCTCCTTGACTCAATGTAGCCGTTTTTAGAGATGCAAGACTTTACACATCGCAAGTAACCTTTGTGTGGGAGCATTAAACAGCCGATCTGTGATATCCACCATGTTTTGAATCTTACTGGATGACTACCCCCTTCCCCAAGTGATGGCTGTACAAACTACAGCAGAAAGTTATCATAATACAAAAAAGGTCTCCAAGGTTTACCCTCGTCCCACTTCTGTGGCAGAGATGAAGAATACCGTATGCCCAGTGAGTGTTTACTGAAACATGAAAGCACATTACCAAGCCGTATCAGATGGGAACATAAAACAAAAAAAAACCAAAATGGGCAAAAACAAATGGAGCTGAGGAAAGAGGGTGGATGTTTGATGAAGCAGTGAGGAGGGGGACAGAAAGAGGGAATGAGTCAGCAGCGTTGGCTTTCGCTCTCTCCCTCTCTAAGGACAGATGTTTGCCTAAGATTAATATTCCCACTCAGAGTTTATTCATCTGCGTTATCCCCACCCTCACCAGGTGATTTCATGCGTCCTGAGCAGCCAGAAAGGCCCTTCGTATTGCAGTTGCGATGTCCAGCCTGTCCCACATTTTGATAAATGATACTGATACGCCAGCTTGAGTGTACGGCAGGGCTAAATTTAGCTCGCCAAAATGCGAGTATTGATCACACTGTTTATCCCCAGCACGCCATTCATAGCTTTTCCATTTCCTCATGAATTTTTAAACAGAAATCTTTACTATTAGCGCCTCTTCCAGACCAGTCATAATTCACTCATAGCCAGTTGTTGTACTAAAGGCAGCAGTCGTTACAGCTGCCCCCATTCACTGTGGTCTTAAGTGATCGCAGATTTGATACATGGCAATGAATTATGAATCAGGTTTCCACTGACGTCTGAACGTGGAGCCTTGTGTCCTTCTCCTCAGACTCCAGGTAATTGAGTGGGTTTGGGTAATAAGCTATGGGTCCATGATATTGATCTGCTGGGTAGGGTCATTTCCTAGCCTGAGACTGGTTGATCAAATTTCAGCATGCACACCTACTCTATGTATACATCCAAGTGTGTGTGCATGTGGAAAAGTAAGAGAGTGATCACAGCTTAATCTTGAGTCATTGTCCTTTGAGGCTGGACCATGAAATCCTCAGACATGAATGGATTACCCTTGTGTCCGATAATTATCTTGTAAATCCAGATCCAGTTCTTGCTCTCACCTTCACCCCGAACCCACTTCACCCACAAATCCTTTGTCCGGTGCCATCTGATGCTTCATTTAATTCCCTGTCCAATTACCTTTTCCAACAAAGCTGAAAGGTTTTGTTGCCACTTGTCTCTTTCCCAGTGGGGTGCATGGGACTGTTATAAATGGATGTGGCTTAAAGGTGACAGTTTTTTTGCCAGAGTAACAGGTGATTTCTGCCGTTTTGCTGATTTGTTTTCACATTTTCAGGTTGGAAAGTCTCTTATCTGGGATTTTCAAGTTGGCAGCTAAAGAGCATCGCATCCTGGTGCTATTTTTATTGAGTGCCTTTCAGTCTAGAGAAATTGAACTGCAATTTTAACATCAGTGCCAAGGACATCGGCATCAAGGAAGGGCACATCTTATTTTTGTATTTGGATGATTTTACACAAAGGCACAGTGAGACATTTAAAAAGATAAGCAACCATAAAAACACCCTGAATTATTAGCACTGATCTGCTCCATGTCTGTATATTAGACAAAGTGAAGATATAAACGAGACTAAGAGGTCACAGTCAGTGAGGCAGTGAGGCTGTACACAGATCCAGCAGTGCTTTGAGTTTAAGATCGTAATAAATGTTATGCAGTGTTTAAGCATAATAACAGGAATATGATGAGAATATTTAGACACAGGACATCGAGCCGGAAGTGGATCGTATATGATGAAATTAAGGACTCGGCCTGTTGTTTTGTTTACTTTTTTGGATTCTCACTAAACCATGTTAAACCTTTTCCCTGCCTCACGTGAATACTGTGGATCTTAAGAAAAGGAACAGTCAAAACGGAGACGCCTCACACACTAAGCGGCCAAGAAATATTGGCGTGTTGAAACTGCCACTACAGTAATGTTTTGGCTTAAAATACCCAGATTTATTGCCACACGCAGATGGAAATGTACCGATGTGTTGTTAAAAATACCTTCTTCTTTTTTTTTTTTTTTTTTGCGGGAAAAAAACTGTTTGTTGGGCTTTGGCAGCCATCTCACTTAGGTGTCACATCATGCACCATCGCCTCATACTCCTGGTGAGATACTCAGTTCATATGCATATAGGGCCTTTCCCAAACCACCACCCTCTCCCTACCCACTTTCACTCCGTTTCCGTGTTCACCTGGGGAGGTCCGCCACATTAAACTGCCATCCCAAACCAACTCGTGAGGAGTGGAAGTGAGTTATAAAACCCTCCAGCAGTGAGTCTGCATCGATGCCGACTTGCTAACCATATGCAGCACCGTATTGCATTTGTCATGGAAGATGCTCTGCAGTATTTTGAATTTGAGTGCAGTAACTGTTTTGGCCACATTCTTACATACAGCGCCTTTAAAGGTCACATCGTATAAAGGATGAAATCTATCCTTCTCTAGTCTCAAGAAAACAGTTTCTTTCATTTGATTGTAGTGCTGTACATTTACAAGAACAGTTTACAAAAACCAAGCAGCTTATTAACATCAGAGTGAAAAGCCAAAAGATGTTTTTTTTAAAATTATTTTTAAAAATAAAAGAAATGCTGCCGAAAAAGCTAAGGGCTAAGATTTATTTTTATTTATTTATTTATTTTTTTTATATATACATCTCAATTTTTCGAGTTATTTATTTCTTTTAATGATAAAAACGTCATATAAAAAAATTAAGTTAGTCTTAAACAATCGCAGCACATACAAATTATATACGAGTGCTGAAAATGCATTTGAACAACATAAAATGGGAGAAAGATTTATTTTTCTCCATGGTTACGAAAACTTACAACAGTTTTTTTTTTTTTTTTTTTTTACAAAGTTTGCCCTACAGCCTGCCGCTGTGTTTATATCATACACCTTGATGAAGGTGCTTCAGTCAGTAGTGACGGTAACTACAAATGGAGTTACACTCTTTGACTGAGTGGGTGTAGGTGTGGTCTTGGAAAGGCCCGTAATCTGAACTACGTCACTTTAGAAATGTTGGTCTAATTCGGATGAAATGTACAAATGTAACACATCCATGGTTTGTAGAAATGTACAAAGACACACTTTCTTCTGGCAACTGGGCTGAATAGGCACCAAACACAAAGCTTGGATGTCATCAGTATTCCTAGAGCTGCGGCAGGAGCATGCCTAAAAAATAATTATATCATTTATGGACATCATGCAGTGGTTCACAAATATAGGCAGTGGATATTCAACACTGAAAAATACAGAAAATGTATTTTTTTATCATCTTAAGATGATGAGCATCAGTATTTTGATGATTAGATCACTATGACTTTTGTTTCCTGTACTGTTGGCTCTGAGAGATCCACTACTCCACAGTTATTATCTCCATCAGTGCCACATTTCCCTCATGTGTAGTGCCTGATGTTTTACAGTCGCTTAATTAGACAAGCGTCCCTTCTTTTACCGTGCTTATTAAACACTACCACAGACAGCATGATTAACCTTTTAAAGAGAGTCCTTTGTCTCTCGATAATCCTCAACGCTGTTATGGTGCATAGTGCTTCATAATTATGGCGCAGCCTTGACCTTCACTTGAGTCCGTTGTCAGTAAGAAGCAATAATTATATTGTGGAGTCAAAGCACCTGGAAGTCCATTTGGTCTTCATGTTAATTGTGAATGTTAATTAAGTTCTCTCTTGATGTTGGCAGTGTTTCCCCTTTCTGTTTGTATCAATACAGCCAATGGCTGCTGACGTATGTGCCTCAGAGCGAAGTCAGACCAATAATGACCCAACACGTCTGTACCCTCTGAGGCCACGTCATGCTGACTTTGAAAATTAAAGATATAGGGTGTCTTTTACTCATTTTCACTGTTCAGAGTTTGAGCCACTGATGTGTTGATTCAATTTCATGTCAGATTTTTGGGGCCATGCTTTGTGCTGCTCTGTGTTGAATAAGACTGTTTGAAGTATGTAGTTGGTAAGCTAGTCAACCAGTAGACGGCGAGATTTCATTGGTCGCTTAGTCTTAGACAAAAACAAACAAACGTGAAACTCTATTAGGAGCTGCACTTTGTCAAAGTAAATCAAAACCTGCCTTATGACTGGACCATGTGGGAATTTTAATTTGAAAGGACAGACACAGGAAGTGGCCACGCTCAGCAGTCAGACAGGTGTCAGGTTAATTTCCAGGGCTGGTACCTGCGGTTATTCCACAGGCTAGTTAATAACATGTCGGGCAGGAAATCCAAAGTGTGGGATCATTTTGAGAAGGTGAAGGACGAACCCAAGGTGATATGTAAACTCATCTTCATTGGTCGACTACAAACATGACGTATCATCTGAAACATGGAAGTAGCTACATGCCCAGTAGCCACTTAGCACAATCATTACTGCTTTGCCTACAGCGCCATTAACAGGCGGCTTGCTCAGTGTGTGACGTGCACTTGTAGATAAAATATAGGCCTATATTAATGAAGGTTCATTAGTACGGTTTTGTATTTCTCTGTAATGTAGCACAGTGTTAACAATGTTACTAATACTATTCTTTCTCACACCTTCAACTCAAACCATTGTGTTGCCCCGCCCAAAATATATTATTTAATAATTACATTAATATCGTAAACATGTGGGCGACTAGTCGACTAATGGTTCTATTGGTCGACTAGGAAAATTCTTAGTCAGGGGCAGCCCTAATAGCTACAGTTAAATCTCTGTTCAATCAAAGTACAAATGTACGAGCAGAGTTGACCCAGTATGGCTTTATACATGAACAAATACCAGTGACTGTAACCAGTGACAATGAAGGCCAACCAGCCCTGGAACAAAGCAAACAGTGATCTCAGTGCATCAATCCAGAACTGGTAAAAACGTCGCAGCAACACATGCAGTGACTGCTTACTACGGGGCAGGTAAATAAGGGAGTTATTATCACATATAAGTGCACAATTTAAAAGACAATTAAATGTAGAAGAAACATTTTATTGCATATTTGTAGTAGAAAGAACCTCAGTCTTACTAACATCCAATCATATGACTGTCAGATGATATTTAAGGCCAAATCCAGCCCAATATGTCCTCCAATTGATGTGTCCAACATAGTGTGTTTTATTTGTATGTGTGTGCTCATCTCTGCTCTCATCTGTTTTTCTACCCACGAGATTAAAGGGTCTAAACAAAAAGTCAGGAGGCCATTTCACCGCCATGTGGGAAAGATTAGGGTGGACAGACGCTAATCAACTGCCAAGGGAAAGCAAAGTGATGGATGGAGATAATGAAAGAGAGATTTATTACATTCAGAGTAGGAGAGGGGGGGAAGAGTGGGAGCGGGGCAAAGACGGGGGAAGAGAAAGAGATATTCAGATAGAGAGGGAGAGATTATCCTGAGTCTTCCCGAAATCAATTCAACCTGCTGCTCAGGTTTTCAATGAGCTCCGCAGCTTAGTGATCTGACAGTAAAGTCTTCACTCAGACTACAGCAACGATTCAGTCAAATACGAGACAATGTGAGACATTTTCCAGCTTCTGTACATTTTGTTCAGATATTGTCTCCACTATGTCTAACTCAAGGTCACCTGAAGGAGTTTTCAATGTACATTTACATATATACATGTACTGATACCCTCAGCAGTATTAGATACAGCTTATTATATTATTACCCAGCAGGCTTGTCACTGGCTTGGCTCGAACAAGGCCACTGGCTGCGTCTGGTCCAAACCTGCAGGCATCGTCCCAGCAGCAGACGAGAGCCACAATCTGTCACCGCCACCAACTCCTACTGTAGTACAGTGCGGCTCTGTGCCGCTATCACCACCTCTCCTGCCCTCCTCCATCTCTCACCCGCCTTCATCAATCCCTCCTACAACCTTCACTGCACCACCGTCCTGCCCTCAAACCCTCCATCTATCCTGATCACCCAGCCTCCCTAACACTATGCGCTGCGCTATTCCCTGTTTCCGCACATCTTTAACGTCATCCATCATCTTCCTTTTCAGCAGTGAGCTTCGGCTTTACATTAGAACTGTGGCAGCGCTCACGTAATTAATAAAACACAAGCAGCTAAAAGCAGTAGTGGAGAAGAGAAACAGGATTTTTAGGGAGAAAATTGAATGACAACGATGTTACATATTTGAAAAGATGAGTTTTCAGTCAACAGCCCTCCCCCCCTCTGCTTTATTGCATCGTAATATGAAATAAAATGCCACAGCAGATGGAGAACAATGATATTGTGTCTAGATAGACAGTCATAGCTCTTTAAACCGCAGATTAGCACATTGCCAGTTCTCGGCTCTTTTAAGATTGTTATAATGTCAAGTCTTAATTGGTTATAGAGATACTGGAGGCTACAGGGTTGTGACAACAGTTTACAGGTCTTAAGGAGCACTACTGCGTATCTGAAAACAAAAGTGTATAAAGCCACCAACACTGACTCCAGTGATTTAACTTGACTCAGTGTAGGTAGGGTCGGAAGACTTCAAGTTTAAAACTGTAAAATATCTGGTGGATGTGGAGTTTGAAATTAATGAGTATGCCAGACCTCTCTGCTTGAGGCTGGATGCTCCAGGCTACATTATCTACCAGCATAACACACCTAAATGGAGTGTGAGCCGTCTCTGGTTGCATTTTTGGTAACGTAGGCTCCAGGTTTTGTCCAGGAATAAGACTGTGTGGAATCACAGTCGATTTTGATGCTTAAAAAAAACAGACTATGACAGCTATGGTAAATTGTTGCAGTGCTCCATTTGTTTACAGACAAAAGCAGAATGTACTTTGACTGATAACTGAAAGCATAATGATGTGTATTTAAGAGGAGACCCTACAGGTATAGTGGATAAAACTTTGAACTAATAGATATCAAGATGAAACGTCCACAGCTGATTACTTACATTAAGACAATTATTTTTTGTATTAGGTAAGTTTTCTGAAATTGTATGTTTGAATATGCAAATAGGGCATTTTAAAATTGAATATGCGCTAATTTGCATACATTACAGAGCAGAAATCTGAACACTGGATAAGCGAATGTCAAAGGTTTAATCGAGGGGATTTTGGATATCTGTTTTTATCACTCCATGAATCAGGAAATACTTTCAACAACCAGTACAAAAAAAAAAAAAAAAAATCAAATTTCACCGCATTTTTAGGAGTAAAATGTTATATAGATGAGACTATAAATGAACCCATCTAAACCTTCAGAATATAGATGGGAATAAAACTGGAAATTTTGGGGTTGTAAATGCTGCTGCAGTGAAGAACTCTGGCTTGGAGTATGAGAAATAAATCATTTTGAGGAAATACTGTAAAAACTATAAATAATAAAATGTATTTAATATTGCACCTTTCACAGAAATGAAATTCATAAAGTGCTTCACAAAATATAATCAAGCAATCAAACAATAACATAAATTTATTAAATTTGAAATTGATTAGAATGTCAAATTCTATACATTTTTAATTAGAAATAAGATACTACAAATGAATATGGTAAAAAAAAAATGTTTTGTTTTGTTTTTCAAAATGGTTATGTACATAAAAACAGAACACGTACCATTTTCAGGTAAGGCACTTCTCATTTTGAAACGGCTACATTTTACTAAAGCAATAGTAAATACAATGTTTTGTTTGTTTTTTGTTTTAAGTAATGATGACCATTTTTGGTTCAAAATAAAATGTGATTATTAATGTCTTTGCTTATAATTAGGATCAATGGCTGTTTCTCATATCAGGGGCATTTGAAGACTGATTGCGTAACATCAGCACGACCAAGACTGTCCTATTTCAAAGGCTTCTTTAAATACAGCCTTCTTTTCCAGAATTTGGAGGATGCAATGGATAAATTCCTTCATGGCCCAGCCTATCCCAAGATGCATTGCACGCTGGTGACGATAAACTAGCTAACAGTTAACTGTTGTTAACATTACTATTAGCTAAAAACACACAACTTAAACAATCTTAATTTAATAAGTTTACCTGAAAACGGTCCTCAATCTGTCTGAAATATATAAAATGGCAGTGTCTCCATCGTTGACGTATTAAATAAGATATATGTGTGTTATTTAATACTTAAATAACAATTTCTGGGTCCATGATTTAGGGCTAACCAACTGCAAGAGCAACTGGTGATGCAACCAGGAAATCCTCCGCAGACCAGACCATCCCATTTTGGAGACTGTTCGGTTTGGCCGATGCAGTCTTCAAAGGACGTTGCCGACGTCGACCGCGAAGCCATCTTCCTTCAAAGGCTGCAGCCCCTGAATTGAGACACAGCTAATGATGATAATTGCTGACCTCCATGGGGCCCCCCTAACAGCTAGGCCCCAGGAAACGTTCCCCTTTTTACCACGTCCCCAGCTGAGTTATATTAAGAAGTTTTTATTTATGTATTCTTTTTTTTTTTTTTGCAATACAAATTTTCTGATATTTTAATTTTTAGTATGCAGATTAGGTATTACCTGAAAAAATTACAGTTTCTAGAATAGAAATCTAATGTGTATTTTGGATGTCTCCTTTCAACTAGTCTGAAAGAAGACATGTTATGGAAGTCAGTGCATGGAAAATTTTTTTTTTTGCCTGTCTCCCCTCGAAGTAAAAGCTTTAGAAATACTCATTTTGTAAAACTTTGGCACATAAAATATGGTTTCAACAAGACCAGGTTAAGAGAGCATCCATTTTTAGTCTCATAGGTGGAGCAGCACAGTTGTAGCTCATCAGCTCAGCTCATCATGGCGCTTGGAAATGCACTGAACAAGAATAAACAACAGGTTATTGTCTTCACCTGATGAATGTGTTTGGTTACTATCCAAATAAACCTATAAACCCATATATGTTCAGCAACACAGCAAAGCCAGGAGCAGCCGCACAGCCACGTAGAGAGAATTGGAGTCTAGACATTAACTGAAGACAAACTTACTTACAGTCGACTCCAAAATCCTATAGAGCTGAGTGCTGGATCAGTATTAATATACAAACACATGAACACAGCAAAACAGTCAGCAGAAATATCTCTGGAGACATTTATTATGCTGATCGAGTCTGTGAAAAAGTTTTCCTCTTCGTACAGAGACAGCAGGTTTTCAGAGGCTGTCTAGCTCGGATGATGGAGAGTTTTATCCAAAAATGCAGCGCTTGATAAACATTTCATTTGAAGCTGACAGTAATAGAGGTTTTGATGAGCAGGTACCAAAGATGAACCAGAACAAAAAGTCATTCTATCATGATTAAATTATACATATTGTATTTGTGATCTTCTTTTTTTTTGTTATTGTTCTGTACGTGTATTGAAAAGACAGCAGGGACTCTATTAATTAGTGATGTCCCTGAGAAGCAAAACCAATGACTCTGTCCATCATTAACCTTTTCATGCGATTATAATGATCAGGCTCCGTAATCATGTGTTTCCATTATGATAAGAGCACAGGTGGAAAGGAAGATGGATGGAAAGGTTAAACAAAAATAAATCTTGAATGGCCAAGGTGAGCGGGGGCTGTGATTACTCTGATTAACAAGGCCATTACCTCTAATTGCTTCTAAGAACTGACTGTCAACGAGCAAGTGCTGCACTTCCTGTTCACGGCTACCTTGCACTGTCCAGTTGACATGTATGCGTGCTTCTCAAGCGTTTTGTTTTCTTGTTCTTGTGGGTTATTTTTTAGCCCGACTCGAGTCTTGATAGCTGGAACATGTCCCCGGCAGGTTCCCATGTAGCCATTATGATTCAAGCAAGAGGTTCAACATCCATCAGCCCAGTGCTGAGCCACAGCCTCAGGATGTGATAGCTATAGAGGGAGAAGCTGTGCAACCTGCGTACATCTGAGTGCCAAAGCCCATTGACAAAATCATCGGCTTAAACCTCAGAGGAAAACTGATCTTTAAACAATCATTAAACATGCAGTAACTGATTATTTGGCCTCTTGGGGCGGTGAAAAGTAGCTGTGAACACAACAAAGACGTAGCTGACATGAACTTGCTTATTTAGACATCTAACAGCTACAGAGCAATATTAACATTCACTTGCAGTTGGGTTTGTATCCACCTGAACAATATATACTCACTGGCCACTTTATTAGGTACACCTTGCTAGTACCAGGTTGGACCCCTTTTGCCTTCAGAACTGCCTTAATTCTTGGTGGCATAGATTCAACAAGGTGCTGGAAACATTCCTCAGAGACTTTGGTCCATATTGACATGATGACATCACACAGTTGCTGCAGATTTGTCGGCTGCACATCCATGATGCGAAACTCCCGTTGCACCACATCCCAAAGGTGCTCTATTGGATTGAGATCTGGTGACTGTGGAGGCCATTGGAGTACAGTGAACTCATTGTCATGTTGGAGATGATTTGAGCTTTGTAACATGGTGCGTTATCCTGCTGGAAGTAGCCATCAGAAGATGGGTACACTGTGGTCATAAAGGGATGGACAAGGTCAGCTACAATACTCAGGTAGGCTGTGGTGTTTAAACCATGCTCAGTTGGTACTAAGGGGCCCAAAATGTGCCAAGAAAATATTCCCCACACCATTACACCACCAGCAGCCTGAACCGTTGATACAAGGCAGGATGGATCCATGCTTTCATGTTGTTTACGCCAAATTCTGACCCTACCATCTGAATGTGGCAGCAGAAATCCAGACTCATCAGACCAGGCAACGTTTTTCCAATCTTCTATTGTCCAGTTTTGGTGAGCCTGTGTGAACTGTAGCCTCAGTTTCCTGTTGTTAGCTGACAGGAGTGGCACCTGGTGTGGTCTTCTGCTGCTGTAGAACCATCTGCTTCAAGGTTGGACGTGTTGTTGGTTCAGAGATGGTCTTCTGCAGACCTTGGTTGTAACCAGTGGTTATTTGAGTTACTGTTGCCTTTCTATCATCTTGAACCAGTCTGGCCATTCTCCTCTGACCTCTGGCATCAACAAGGCATTTTCACCCAGAGAACTGCTGCTCACTGGATATTTTCTCTTTTTGGGACCATCCTCTGTAAACCCTAGAGATGGTTGTGTGTGAAAATCCCAGTAGATCAGCAGTTTCTGAAATACTCAGACCAGCGCGTCTGGCACCAACAACCATGCCACGTTCAAAGTCACTTAAATCACCTTTCTTCCCCATTCTGATGCTCAGTTTGAACTTCAGCAGGTCGTCTTGACCATGTCTACATGCCTAAATGCATTGAGTTGCTGCCATGTGATTGGCTGATTAGTTATTTGCATTTTCAAGCAGTTGAACAGGTGTTCCTAATAAAGTGAATGTAAATCCAATATTCACTTTCTTTTAGCTCTGTTTTTGATCTCTACCAACTCTGTCTCTTTAGCAGCTAATTGCACCACTGTGTTCATCTGCTAGTTTCTAACTGTGTCTGCCTTCTGTTTGGTGCTGAGAAGGTAGCGTACAGCGAGTGCTTAGAGCTTTCTAACTAAACACGGTCGTCTGCTGCTGCCATCATTTTTATATTGTCACTTGGTACCTAAAACAAATTCAAACAACTTCAAAGGTCCAGTGTGAATGATTTAGGGGTATCTATTGCAGAACCTGTACATAACACTCATAGCTGTTTTCATCAGTGTATAATCAGCTGAAAATAAGAACTGTGTGTTTCTGTTACCTTAGAATCAACCATTTATACCTTCATACAGAGCTGTTCCTCTTTCACAGAATCTGCCATGGTGTACTAGAGTTACCCCAGAACAGATCGGTGACACTGACTCCAAATAGGGGTAATTCGCATTTTCACTATTTGCCATTTTTGTAAAAGCCATCATAATTATCCTACACATTTGGCATAAGGAACGTTTCAGTTCTGTAACCTCACTGCTGGATTCCACTAAATCCTACATAATGGACCATTAAGATTGCAGACCTGGTTGATTTGGTAACACCCATGATTAATGTTTAAGTGCACAGGAATGGCGGACTCCGCCACCAACAATGAGAACTGCTATGAATAGTAAAAAGGCAATAAAAGGATGTAGATATGGATACATTTTAAGCTTTCTTAAAATAATAAATTATCGAGCTAGCTTCCCTGATATCTATAAGTAGTGTGCTTCACAGCTTTGGAACCTCCAATAAACCAGCGGCAGATGATCGCAGTGTTCTTGAAGGTGAAGAATTAACAAGGAAGATATCAACGTAGCTTGTTTCCAGCCCATGTAGGGCTTTGTATTTAAGGAGGAGGAGCTTAAAATCAATTCTAAATCTAACAGGAAGCCAGTGCAGAGCAGCTAAAGGCCCATTTATGCTCAACGTTAAATACGGATCCGGATACAGACGGAGTCTTCTGTCCGTGCTCTGCGTTCATTTCTTCCGTATTTCTGCACATTTCCATAAAGCTTACGGATACGGGCCAAACGGAGCAGTACCACCGGAAACCGTGGGGGCAGCGTTGCTGTCACTACCCCTTATGTAGCTCTAGTGAGACATGAAGAAGAAATAACAATGGCGGAACTTTTTCGCCTGGAATGCTGAAAATAAAATAAAAGAGGGAGACAGGTTTTCCCTATTTTATCTTATGTTGTTATATTTTTCCCTCTCCCCTCTCTGGGAGCGTCCGACCTCGTGCCGCCCGCTCCCATCTCAAACACGGAGGCCTCCCTCTCCGCAGAGCCCACCCCCCCAGCCCCGCACATACTCCCGAGGCTTGGGTCTCCCTCCCCGTGGAGCAGCCCGCCCTCCCGGCTCCGCTCCGCTCACAGTGCCAACCCTCACGCCCTCCAACTGGGGTCCCTCTGTTTTTGTCTTTTACGCAAGAGGTACATTATCAATGTCTCCTCCACAGTCACCATGTTTGTTGTCATAAACTTTTGGCTCTGGGCTACCCCCTGGTGGATATATTGGTTAACATCCATGCCAATGTAAAGGACGCATGGAAGTATGTGGGCAGTGACAGTAACATCGTTTGAAACGGACATATACATTTTCGTACGTAAAGGGAGCATAAATGGGCCTTTAGACTGGCCTGACGTACTCTCTCCTCTTGGTTCTGGTTAATAGCCGAGCTGCAGAGTTGTGAATAGGCAGAAGTTTCTCAGTGGTGTTTTTGGGAGGCCTGTAAAAAGTAAGTTACAGTAGTCGAGTCGGCTTGAAATAAAGGCATGAATCAGTTTCTCAGCATCTTTTTCATTTGGAAATGGTTGCACCTCAGCTATGTTTCTGAGGTGGAAAAACATTGTCACCTTGTTAATGTGGGACTTGACATTTAGGTTATTTAAGTGAAACATGTACAGCTATTTAACTTCTTAAAAATTAGCTGAAATTGTTTTTCTTGTTTGAACGTGGGTGGATTGATCCTTCGTCCTCCCTGCTTCTCTACACTTCCTGACTGAGGGCAAATTGTTGCTTAACTTCAAGCCAGTCGATGCCTTACTTAATGCCAGACAGAAGACAGGATTGCCTTTATCATCCTTTAATGTGATACTCTGTTGATTTTACCCTCGTGCACACAGTTTTTCAGACTGCATTAAATTTTGAATTTCAGTTTTTCTTGAATATCTGTGTTTGACCTTTTGTGGTACTTATTTCATAATTGGCCAAGTTTCGAGAATGGGTTCAACTGCAAATGCATCAATGTGAATATAGACAGTATCTAAATTTCACTTCTGTTTAATCGATTGTGATTTTTTAAAATTGTTTTAAGTCTAATTTTCTGATGACATGCCATCAGACTCCAGCCATCCTTGCTTGACTACAGCATGCGAACCAGGTCTGTTTATTTTTTCTTGAATGACGACGGCACCTGAACTTTTGTGATCCAGACATCAAAGCAGAGCTACAAGAGCTCCAGACATGAACTGCAGGTAGAATTACATGCTGTTCGACTTTCAAGCTTCCCGATTTATTTTCATTTTGATAAGACCTGTTTATTTATTTATCGGCCGAGCCTTCACTGTGAACTCACAAGCGCCTCTAGCACCAAGGTTGAACCCTTTGCACGCCTGATGTTCTATAATTATCTTTGCACGTCACAACCACTCAGGTTCATCATCACATCTTCTCCTCTCACGTGCCGTGCTTTTGTTTTGTAGTTGGTAACTAAATTAAAAATAGCCCCACTGAGACAGGGTTTTTGACAGTGAGAGAGCTTGTACTCCAGCTGATTCTCTCTTCATTTGGCTTTTTTTCTCCCAGCTCCCTCAGATGTCTCCTCTCTGCTGATGAGAGCAGTCTCCGCTTTCATCTCCACTTTACTTGTCCTTCCATCTTTTATTTTAAGAACGTGTGCAATGGATTAGTTCTCCCCCCTGAAAAGCCTATCGGATTAGGATGTGTGGAGGGCAACAGAATGGATGATGAAAAAAAAGAAGAAGAAGAAAGAGGAAGAGGAGAACATGATAAGGAAGAGAAGAAAGTAAGAGGAAGTGGTGTGAGAGGCAAAAGGGGGGCAGACACTGAAGGAGTCAAAAGAGGATAAGAGCATCATATTTGTGTGTGTGTGTGTGTGTGTGTGTTGGACTGCACATTGGTGAAATTTGACTCCTGTTGGTGTTTGGTATTCAACATCTGTGCAGCTTCATGTGCAACAGTTTGTGTTGTACGCCTTATCTGTAAGCTGTTACTGGTTGTTTATTATCCATCTGTCGGCTCCTTGGAAAAATACAAAATCCAACTCGCTGTTGCTATGCGACTGTTTACAACAGTTTCAAACCAGTTTGAAGCCCTGCAAATTTTTACTGGAACGCATGCTGAGCCTGAATGCTAAATGCATGAATACCACGCAGAGCTGTCAGGAGACTTTTACTTTCTGTTAGAAACAAAGGCTAAAAGAAGTTGCAAGTACAACGGGAACTCTGTGACCTGTCTGTAGGTCCGCTGATCTGTCACTCACACTCTGTTGGTGGGTACAGCACACTGTGACCCCATTTACACCTGGCTTTGAAATGCAAGTTTAATCTGGATACACTCGAAGATGGAGCTAAGAGCCTGCCGTTAGAGAGCGGAGAGATGCAATGGATCAAACGAATGTGTATGGCGGAGCACATGTTCAGACAGTCTCTCCAGGAAGGCATTCATGATGTTACACTTGGCTGCACGCACAAAAAGTGACCAACAGGGTTCCCACAGACTTTACAAATGAATTTCCATAACATTTCCATATTATTTTACCCCAATTCCATTACTTTATTTAAGTAATTCAAAATGGAGAGGCCTATGTGACGATAGCCGTACATTATTCCAGGACTGGTTAGCCATCTTTGACCTTTCGTAGGCTCAGTCACTGGTATTTGTTCATTTATAATACCATACTGGGTAAACTTCCTTCATACATTTGTACTTTGTTCTGTACATTTGTACATTTGTTTTATCTCGTAACAGCATTGTTTACATACGCCATGTACTTTGTCTGTTGTCCTGTGTTTTGTCCGAAATACAAAATATTATTATTATTATTATAGAGTCGTCTTCTCTTGGCTGCTTGCCATCTGCCTGCTGCTGTTTCACAATGACACAGACTTTCAAAATAAAAGCCTATGCTAAAGATGACGATATGGATCGATGTTTTCACGTTGCATCGATGATATTGTATCGTTGATCGATGGATCATTACACCCCAAACTGTCATCAGCATCATTTAGAGATCTACCACACTGACTCAGTTAAAGGGATAGTGCACCCAAAAATTAAAATTCAGCCATTATCTACTCACCCATATGCCAAGGGAGGCTCAGGTGAAGTTTTAGAGTCCTCACATCACTTGCGGAGATCCAAGGGGAGAGTGGGTAGCAACACAACTCCACCTAATGGAGGCTTACGGCGCCCCAGATTCAAACGTCCAAAAACGCATAATTGAAACCACAAAATATTTCCATACTGCTCGTCCATGATCCAAGTGTCCTGAAGCCCGGACATAAAAAGTTGTTTGGAAAAACGTCACTTAAACTCTGTTTTTAGCCTCATTGTAGCCTGTAGCTCTAACTGCCTCTCTGTGCGCCGTAAGCCTCCATTAGGTGGAGTTGTGTTGCTACCCCCTCTCCCCTGGAATCTCCGGAAGTGTTGTGAGGACTCTAAAACTTCACCTGAGCCTCCATCAGCATATGGGTGAGTAGATAATGGCTGAATTTTAATTTTTGGGTGCACTATCCCTTTAACCCTTTACAAAACAGCTGTTTAGCATTTACTTGTTTCTTTCCTGATGTGACAGTACATTTCTTTGCCCCAGTTGTGATGTGGCCTTGGTGATGATTCAGTGGTGATCTGTCTGTGTATTACGTGATGCCAGTGATGTCTTAACAGTCACAGAGCACAGCACTAGATTTTAAATTTGTAATACAGGAATGTATTTCTCATAACATCAGACGTGTTTTGGGATTTTTATGCCTCTGCACTGGTGATGGCCGTGAACAAAGCATGTTTTGGGGTTGTCCGTCCATCCGTCCCATTCTTGTGAAAGCAATATGTCAAGAATGCCTTGAGGGAATTTATCCATGATGGACTCTGTGATGACCTGATTCGATTTTGGTGGTCTAGAGTAAGTAAGTAAGTAAGTAAGTAAGTAAGTAAAATTTATTTGTATAGCACTTCTCACAGAGAGGACTCACAAAGTGCTTCACAGGATTAAAATACAAACAAGAATACATACATACAAACATACAGGTCACATACAGAGACACAAAAATGAAACAGTTGTTGCAAAACTAAATCACTTAAGACAAGTTAAAGAATGCCTGCCTATACAGATAGGTTTTAAGATGCTTCTTAAAGATATCAACCGATGCTGCGGCTCTCAAATTCTGTGGGAGGGCGTTCCACAATCTGGGCGCAATGGACTCAAAGGCCCAGTCACCTCTAGTTCTAAGCCTAGTGCGAGGAACTGCCAACAGGCCGTGATCAGCCGACCTAAGTGTCCTACTAGGAACATATACATGCAGCAGGTCAGACGGATACTCAGGTGCCTGATCATGAAGGGCTCTGAATGTTAAAACAAGGATTTTGAACTGGATCCTAAAGCTGACAGGTAGCCAGTGTAGGGAGGCCAGGACAGGAGTAATGTGGCAGTTTTTGGGTGATTTGGTGAACAGCCTGGCAGCGGCATTCTGCACCAGTTGGAGGCAATCTACATGAGTTTTACTGAGACACATGAAAAGAGAGTTGCAGTAATCCAGACGTGATGACACAAAGGCGTGAATGATCATTTCCAGTTCAGCATGTGATACAACAGATCTCAGTTTTGCAATGTTTTTAAGGTGGAAAAAGCATGTACAGGTCAACATGTGAATGTGTTTATCAAAGTGCATGGCCTGGTCAAAAATAAGAGTCAAAGGTCAACCATGTCCATGTCAAACTAATACATTCTTTACCTTGTCACCATGCAGCTAATATAAATTCAGTGTCTTTCTTGTTGTTTATGGCCATTAAAAGTGCTCAATCTTGTACTGTAGGATGCAAAAAATACAAATCTGTTTAACAGCACATCATCTCATAAAAATCTCTGGCTTTGTGTAGATGCTTGTATACTTCATGCTCTTAACTCTGATCCTACATCTATATTTAGACGGTGCAGGTGATGAAGGGGATTGTGTTGATATTCTATTTGGGTCACCTTTTAAGGTCACTCATGCACAACATAAAACAGCGAAAATCTGAGAGCTGATGTGGGAGTTTCTTTGCTGCCAAATCCAAAATACTTCTCAGCTCCATACTTAATATTTCTTAAGGTTTCATACACATTATTCTACTGAAGTTAGTGGTGATTTGACCGAGATTTCAACCTATAACATGATAAATTGACTTAAGTAACAACCTAATTAATTTGATGTACCGGAAATGATTAGGATGTTTTATAAATATTACGTCTTTGCCAAATGCTGCAAATATATATAAATATGTGCAGATACAGTAAGCAAAACAAACAAAAGCCATGTCATACAAATACAGTTTACTTTTAGTTTACTTTTACTTTTAGTTTACTTGAAAGGAACATCCCGTCAGTGTTCCAACATCTAACGCGGTTTAAAGAAAGGTATTGGCACCATGTTTCTGAGGTTGAGCTTACAAGAATTGTTGTTACTGTCCTTAAGAGTAATCAGCACTTGTCTGGTGTCTTGAGTGGGAGAGGGGTAATGGCTTCATCTGGGTCATCAGGTGGGCACCTTCCTTCATTGGTGGTTCATTGATAGGCACACAACACCTTTAATAATCTTTGGCTCTGATCACTTAGCAAGGAAATTACATCCCTTTATTGGTCCTCTGGCAACTAATATAAAATATACAGCAAGAACTTCCACCTAAGAAATGTTATCAAAATCAAATCAGCCGTGTCTTTTCCTGACCTAGAAAAGCTTATCCATGCTTTTGTATTCTCGCGCCTCGACTACTGCAATGCACTGTTTACATGCCTCATTAAATCTTGTTATGACCCAGGTATTGGTCTGCAGTGATCTGTCAGGTGTCCTCTCTCCTCCTCTCAGTGTAGGTGCAAGTTGTGACCTGAGATCATTAAACCTACCCTCACTAGTCATCCCTAGATCAAGGCTGGTAACTAGAGGTGACCGGGCTTTTGCCATCAAGGCCTCTGGAATCCTCTGCCTGAGGGGATTAGGCTGGCTAGCACATTTCCTGTTTTTAAATCATTGCTTGAAACAGGAAAGTTTCCCTTTTAATGCCTGATTTGCACTTTTGTGTTTTAGTTCCTTTGTATCGTTTTGTTGTCTTATTTCTCTGCACTTTGTGAAGCACTTTGTAGCCTTGTTTACATAAGTGCTATACAAATAAATAATTATTATTATATATTATTATTACCTCCAGAGGGCTCAACGGCGACACCTGGTGTCGTAGGTGTGCCACCCTCTGCTTTTACCCTTAATGTTGGACATCTTGCAGACCAGTTGGGATCCTTCCTCTTCTTCCAAAGCCGATTGCTCCTTCGCTCAACAGCCTCTGATAGTGACTTGGTGGCTTGTCGGAAGGTCTGTCCTCGAACCCTCATACTCTTCAGAGGCCTGGTTAATGATGTGGCTACAAATCCTCTACACAAAACCTCTACAGGGAGCACCTGAATACGCTAGTCGCGTTGTTCTGCGTCAGCTGCTAGGTCTGTCTACGTAAGGCTGTTGTGTTCATAACCTTCCCCAACTGGACGTGTGTGAGGTCTGGCCTGAGATTAGTTGTAACAATCCCTGGTGGAAAGCTGAGTTTCTAATTCAGGTCAACCTGCATTTTCCAGTAGTCGGCAGTGCTGGTTATTCTCCTTCCTTCCAGGATGATCGCCAGTTGATGTAGGACCTGATTGTGCCTCCATGTGTAGCGGCTGTGAGGCAGATTGGTTTTGCAGCCTTTAAGGATTTGCCTCTAAGTTGCTGGAGATTCTGAGACATACATATTTATATACCATATATAGTTGTTTACACATTAATGCATATGCGATAAGTGTGGCTGTGGTGAGTCTGAAGCTTTTTCCCTGCTGATAGTTTCGGCAACATAACGTGTAGCTGTTTATGTGTTGCATTTTTATGATATTGGAATATAAAAACAGGTGTTTGCTTTATCATTGGGCCCATGTTAAAGGAAACATTTTGCTTCCTTAGCACCTCATTTAAATCATTTTTTAAAATAAAATATTCAGCAGGAGAAACAGTTCTCCTCAGCTGAGAAGCATGAAATTAGATGGTACAGTACATAACCACGGAGGGCATTAACAGTTGGTGAAAAGAGCTGGCTAACGCAGGACTTCTGCTATTTATATCACAATCTGTAGTGAGAGTTTTGGGAGAAACTGGCTGAGCTAGTTATGCTCACACACTCAATGAGGACTTTGTGAGTGTGTTATTTATTCCAAAATGCTCAAATATACTGAAACAACGAAGGTGTTTCATTTTAAATGTTTCATAGTTTAATAGTTTAGACGTAGCAAGCGTTTTGTAAACATACAGTATGTGTTCCCTTTGGGTTGCATAACTACACTGAAAAATCACAGAAATTGGGTTTTGATATTGTGAGGAGTTGAATGAAAGCAAATGGCATCCGGAGGGAGAGAAATAACACGGTAGCTGATAACAGCATGTAAAAATCTATCTTCTTTGAGGTGGAGGGCATGCTGGAAATAAGCATTCCCTTTGGCAGAAATGATCCTTTCAGCAGAGTGAAGACGTACACTTTGGCCACCAGGCGAATCCACAAAAGCAACATTTCTCTTCCTTTCTCTCACTCACTCACTCACATACAGATCTCAGCATTTTCTGTACTCTCTTTTCCTGATTTTCTCCCATTTCTTTATTCTCTGCCCACTGCTGTTATCCCCCAACAGCAGTCTCAGTCAGATGACAGAGAACTGAAGGTCACGACTCCTTTTACCCCCCCTCCTAATTATATATTAGTACGTTATAGAACGTATATATTACTCTGAAGGCTCTCTTATTGCTGCTAAGGTGATGGAGATGACAGCTGTCTCAAGTGGCAATTGGAAATCTGGTGTGTGCGTATGTGTGTGTGTGTGTTCTAGGCATTTTGCATTCCTTTTAGTTTTTCGCTCAGAGGGATGCCGGCACAATGATGTATGCTGTCTCGTATTGGTGTGTCTGTCAGCTGGTGTGCAATAACGCAATAACAAATTGCAGCAATATAGAAACTGCGATGCTATTACACAGTTTGTCCTTGAAAATACCTAAATGACCAAATTTCCAAATTTAAGGTATTGTAATCTAAACTTTTTGGTGGTGTTAAGTGTTTATGTTGAATAAAAAAGAAGATATTGGCTGATACATTGTTATCTATGTCAGTGTTCTTATACTAACATCAGTATGGGCCTCAAGACTCCAGTTTCAGCCAGGCTCTGTAAACAACATGATTCATGCTCCAACGTGTCTATCACTGTCACTCTACAGACAGTTACCACGGGACAATGTGACTGAACATTCAAATCCACTCACTGTAATTATACCAAAGAAGATACACTGAAGACGTGGATATTTCCATGGAGACTGCTCAGGGAAAGTGTCTAAGTTTATCCCTGCCTGTTCAAAACGTGCCTGTTTGGAACAGGCTGATTGCTTGGCCTGCGGTCTTGCTGCTTACAGCTTTCGTGAGAACTTCAACAACTCAACACTACTTCCCTTGATCCTAAGGAGTACACCTCCATCGATCCACCCAATTTCATCCGCTTATCTGAGGCCAGGAGCAGGCTGAGCAAAGTACTCTAGGCATCCTTCTCCCCAGCAACGCTTTCCACCCTCTCCTGGGTATCTCATAGCGTTCCCAAGCCAGATGAGATATGTAATCCCTCCAGTGTGTTCTGGGTCTGCCCCAGGGCCTCCTACCAGTTGAACTAACCTGGAAAGTGTCTAACAGCAGGCATCCTGATCAGATGCCTGGACCACCTCAACTGGCCCCCAGTGACGCAAAGATGTGTGAGGTCCCCACAGTGTCTTTGAGGCTGAACCCAGCTATCCTCATGAGAAAACTCACTTTGGCCCTTTGTATTTGCGATCTTATTTTCTCGGTCATTACTGAAAGCTCATGACCGTAATTGAGAAACAGAACTTCAAACTACTAGTAAATCAAGAGCTTTGCCTTCCTGCTCAGCTCCTTCTTATCCACAATAGTCCTACGCAACTCCTGCATCACTGCTGATACCGCACCACATCGTCTATCCATCTCACGCTCCATTTTACCCTCACTCATGAACAAGAACTTGAGATATTTGCAGCAGTAACTCTCTTCCAACCCAGCTGCCATTACATAGTTGTGTCCCCAAGCAATGCTGGAGTATATGCGTCATTCATCAAAAGCTAACATTAACTTTTTAAGACCTCAGTGAAGACAAATCTTTGCTATTACTGGAAACAGAAGCATTTATTTCGAAAGTTACAGTGCTGATGCTTGAAATGTCTCCAGTCTGTCCGTTCTCTCTTTCTTCATCTGTTGTTAAATGTGCTGTAATGAGATAGGGAGAGCGAGCTGTACTCAGCATGCTGCATGGTGGTGAAACAGTTAATACATTCTCAATACACTTCACAGTATGTCCATAAAGCACTACTAATAAATTGGGACTTATGTCTCATACATCTCAAGAGCTCGCACTCAACTCCGCACTTCCTTGGGTCCTCAGCGACACACCCACCAAGAGTTGATTGGATGAATGGTTGTTGAGAAAATTAAAGGACATACAGACAGACATGTGATGTGAGCTCAACATTCTGTTTCACTCTCTGCATCAGCCTTGACTGGATGCCGCCAAATTACTTTTCAGAAATTGAAATCCAATCTGGGCCAATCAGGGATCTGTACTGGAGTTGACAACGTAAGAAGCCAATCAGGGACTATGTTGGAGTTTATGCCGTAAAATGCAGGCCGCAGCTTGCAGAACAGTAACGGCAGCTCCCAAAGCAACTAGCCTAACTCTAACGTTAATAAACACAGCAATAAGTGAAGTTATAGCAGAAATAGAGTCAAAGACAACAATTAAAGTATGCACTCGCTGAGTTTCTCTGAGGAAAAGACGTTTTCACTGTTCTCCTGAGTGGATTTGTCAAAAGCTTGATTTATGAACTGGCTCCACTGGTGATTCGGAAGATGTTCCTGGTGTTTTGTTACAGTGATTGGCTGAAGGAGTTTGTCAAAGCGAGTACTCCCGTCCACTGAAGATGTGTGGGGCAACATCAAGTCCAGACTGACAAAGAGAGTGAAACAAAATGTTGAGCTCACATTATCACGATGGCCTTTCCAGGCTAGGTCACACATACCAGGGCTCGAAATACTACGCAGTGCACGTAACTTGGTAAAGATTATATGTTGTGAAGGGCTGGCAACTCTCATGCACTGACCATCTCTCGCACCACGTCTATTTTCTCATGCAATGAAAAACAAATTTCTTACCAATAATGTTGCAATGCTTCGAAAGGACACTGGCAGCGCACAATAGAGCCATGACAGAGCAGCACAGCATAACAGCAGCACCACCGTGTCGTACACTGCGATCAAGCCAGCTGCTGCTTAGAGTTTGAAGTTTGTCTGTTCCTGCTGTTATGTACTTTGGAGCGGCTAAAAAGGACAAAGAGAGATTCATTAAAAAACATTGCCATATTAGGTTTGATGAATAGCTCAATGGATTTCTGCTCAAAGTGTTCTTATGACCACATACATTTTGAAGTACTGTACATAACTGTACAGTGAAAGTCAGCCCAAATGATTCTGTGAGATAGTGAAAATGTCCACTTTTAAACCTTCATAAGGAGGTTTGTTCAAATTTCCAATGCAGATCTGTTCAGGATGACCCTGACTATGACCATGTACATTCTGAAGTTCATTTCTTTAGAGTTTTTGAGGAAAAATATAGGGAAAGTTAGCTTAGAATACATTATAGCACATTGACAATTTTCTCATGTTTGAACTGTAATAAAAAGAAACCATTACAGTGGGTGATGTTGGATTTCTTTTGGTCGGATCCGGCCGTGGCCTTGGGGAAAGAAGAACAAATACACCAAATGGTGCAGTAAACAAAATAAAAAAATGGTGCATGTACACAGAAAATGAGCCCTGCATACGCGAACAGCAGGCACGTCTGCTTTGGCTGGTGCTGGAAAATAAGCACTTGAAATGGGTTGAGGAGCACCATATTGGTTTCTGTGTGCTTGTTGAGGGCAGAAAGCAGGTCAGCCATAAAATCTGTTGCACAGACCTGGTGTTGTAACGAGAGGTAGAGCAACCTGCCTCAACAACAGGGGAAACAATGGAGGTGAACGTTACATGCAGCTGAAAGTTAGAGTGATGGTGTCCTATCAAAGCCAGATGTGATGGAGATATTCTTTTTACTATTTATTTAGCTTCTATTAATTCCCCATGTCACTACTGCTGAGTTACTTTTCAGTGTGTACATCAGTCTTAAGTGATCAATAGATAGATTCGCCCTCAGTAAACACACACTGTAAGTGGCACATTGGGTTCGTAATTGGTGTATTGGTTGAAAACACGCAGCTCCACGTACGTCTGCGCGTGCGTCTGTTTGTACACATGCGTCGACATGCGCGCACACTGTCCATATCCATGCCCTTGCCTGCGTCGTGCAGCTCATTACGTTTTGATCCACGCGGGGCTCCTGCGCCTGCACTCGGCACTTGGCGGAGAGACGCGCAGGGCAGGCAGTGGTGTACTGCTGCTGCTGCTGCTGCTGATACCGCGGAGCTCACTTCATCACAGTCCTCCTCCAGTCACGCTGAAGCAGTCTGGGATTCCTTTAGTGCTCGGTCGGGGATGCGCATCTGGACCTGAGAGTGTCCCGGGGACAATTACGCGTCGAGGCGCTCCGCTGTACCTCTCCCTGCCCCCACAGAGGAAATAATCACACCGGGTTGAGGACAGTTTGGCTATTTTTCACAGAATGGCAGGCGCAGAGTGCCTTCTGAAAACGCCGAGGTGAGAAACTCTTATTATCCCGGGAATTGATATGAAAATATCGATGGGTATTTAGGCGCATATTCCCAAATGAAATCAACAAAATGTCTCCAGGCACTTCAATTGCGCGTCTGATTTTCAGTAGTAAACATCTACTTTATAGTTTTTTTTGTTGCATCTATATTGCCACGCGAGTATTCTCCTATATTTCACATATGATTTGCTGTGGCACCCTTTGGAAATATTTTAGATTTTTTTTATTTTTATTTTTTTTATTTTTTTATTTTTATTTTATTTTTTTACAAAAGCACTGGAATGAAATGTGTGTGATGTTTGATGTTGCACTGAATCAAAGCATTGGGATGTTCTGGCTGTTCAAAGTGTGTCAGTTTGTGTTTACTGTTGGAAAAAGCGCACCAAAATCCACGCAGAGTGTTGCAGTAAAGCCGCTTTCAGTCGACTGTCAGTGTTTGTGCAGTAAACAAGATGTTTCAGCATGCCTGCCCTGACTGATAGAAACGTGTGACAATGAAGTAAAGTGCACAGTAGCCGCCTTCAGAATATACATCTTTAATTCTCACACTTAGTCTTCTGTGTGATTTTCCTTTGAGCGAAAATGAAAGGTTTCTGCAACCCCTCCAGACCTAAATCTGCCCCATTTATTATTATGTGCGTCTAAAGTCTCTCCAAAGCGCTGAAATCCGAAGGTTGCCACCAAAAGTTGCACCATTAAATTGACCCGCTGGCCTCTAAAGTCTGGCGAAATCCTCAACCAACGCGAGCTTTCACAGTAAATTACAGCAGCGCACCGGGAGCAGTCCTTGAAAGCCAGACATTTCAGGGGTTAATTACGTCCCCCGCACCCGGCAGATGTCTGCTGGGTACCTGAAGGCCCCGGGAGTACGAGAGCGCACCATCCTGTCAATCATCAACGTGTCGTGATGGAGAGGTCGTTAAGCGCAAAGATTAGAAAGGAGGTCGTGCATGACGAATCAGTCCCGCTGGTCATCCTCAAATTTCTGCAGAGATCTTTCACCATTTACATGAACACAGACAGACCAGAATATGCTGATTTTCTACAGTGTTTTTCACCTCCATTTTTTTTTACAGTGTCCTTCGCTTCCAATTTTCTGCATACATCCAAGATATTCACTGCAGGATCACTGCCTGTGTGTGTGTGTGTGTGTGTGTGTGTGTGTGTGTGTGTGTTGCATGGAGTGTTTTGATGTGTGCCTCACAGATACAGCAGCCTATTTCAACCACATCATATCCACTTATCTCCAGTACATCATCTGTTTGTCTGGCCATTCACAGTAAACTCACTTTTCCTGTGACACAATTATTTACATCATTAACTGCAAATAGATACAGTTGTGCGATCCCTCGGGGGCTTTCAAAGTGAAATGCTTTTTAATTTGCTTTGAAATATGTGGATTACAGGAAAAAAAAACAGCTGCTCCTATTTAAATATGCATCCCCATCCTCTTTATTTTCCAAATTGATCCTCATTAATGCCATTCCAGATAAGCTTCGATTTGGCTTATCTCAGTGAAAGCATGCACGGAGGATAATGACGCCTTCCTGGGATTTTTGAGTTTGCTATGTTGTGTTTCAGCTCGCCGTACTCTGACAGACATTCATATCACTACAGATTGTTGAATAATTTTGTCTCATGCGCCAAATGAAGGTCACATGATGTTTTTCCCCCCCATTTGTTCCGCTATAATCCTCCGTCGCCAAACAGAATTTCATGATTTGGCCATTGACACTTTGATGCTTAGCTGCAGCCTGATAGCTTTCTGCAAGAAGCCATGATTCGCCCAAGGGGGCCCAACATGCAGAGGGCTTTGCATTTATGCTAGGGTCATGAGTGTGTTTATGCAGAGAGAGAAGACATCACAGAAATCCCCTAAGAAAGTTTTCAGCAGGTGAGGCTACAATGGCCTCATAAATAATAATGTGATACAAAGGTCTTGACATCCACAGAGCAACACCTAAACTCTTGGCACTCTTCACTAAATGATAGGAGGTGTCCTGTGGTTGAGCGTAGACTTGTACATTTTCCTAGAAAAGAGGCTGCCCTGCTGCTGTCTTGCTAGCATGGGAATAATAAAGCATTTGGCTCAGAGTATTGACATCATTCTCCTGTGGTGACAATAGCTGTCTGGTTGATTCATTGCAAAGGTGCCACTGCTGTACTGTATGAACAAATGTGACAGGCAACGGGCCGTTTCCTCTGATCCCAGGCTTTTTTTTTTAAAACCGAGAGGTGTTGAGCGCTTGACAAGAACTCGCTCTGACAAACTCCGTGCCCTTTTTGCCTTGCAGTAACTTCCAGTCGACTGCCATGTTTGAGGGCTCAGAGGCGGTCGAGGTGGAGGGAGGCAGCATGGAGAGCACCATGGGCTCGTCCATCAGCGCTTGCAAGAAGGTAAGAAAGGATGGAATCTGTCTACCTGTGTGTCCCTCTGTGTGTGTGTGTGTGTGTGTGTGTGTGTGTGTGTGTGTGTGTGCAGTGAGCACTTGTCACACCACTTCTGCTTTTTCTCTGTTCATGTGCCCGTGCACCTGTCCATCATATCTGCCTCCCACGTCAGTTTATCTGCAGTGCAAGAGATTTTCATTTCCTCCTCCAGGGGTGCCTGTGAAACCCAGGGGTGGTGCAATAAGAGGAACAGCTAGGCCCTCGGGTCAGCCCGGTAGATTTATCATCCCCCGGTGCCAGATAGACGAGGGGGAAGGGTAGCACAGATCAGTGGGCTGAGGTGGAGGCAAGATTGAATTTCCTTTCAAAGTGTGTGTAGGTCTATTTGTGTCCGTCCCATACTGTGTTTGTGTGTGTGTGTGCAGGTGGGCTCACTGGTGTGTCCCTAATTAGCCTACCGCTCATGATCTTAACTGACTTCCACTCAGGTGTCCTGTAGAGACACAAGGTGATGTCATTCATTTAACTGGGCCCTGGGCTCCGCTGACCCGTGCCAGCAGCCTTTGATACAATCGCTCTCGGCGAAATCAGCTGAGGCTACGTCACCTTTACCTGGCCGAGGGCCTGCACAGATGGTCTCTTCCTGAGGGTGTAGGCATGAGGGGGCATGATTTGTTACTAAAAATACACACAGGAAGAACACACACACATTATCTGTCATATGTCTAAGTAATTGCATAAGAATGATTTTATTTATAGCATGCCATTTTTTTATCTGCTGTACATCAGTGGTGCAGACTGTTTGAAATGTAGCCTCCTTCTTTTACAAATAAATAACTATAAATATACCAGATGGTCACTATATAGGCTCAAGGGAAACTTCAATTACACTCAAATCAATAGTTAATGACAAGTGAGTATGTCAGTCAGTAGGACAAAAACTCTCTTCTGTCATTGACAAAGCTCAGTGACTGTAGGTTTCATCCTGAAGGCTTCATTAAAATGGCCCCCAAGGGAGGAGACAGTAACTGTCATATACATACTGTGCAGTGTCTGGTCCGCTGACAGATTGTTGATCCTATGCCGCTGACACTTACCCTGAAATAAAGGTCCTAGAGAAAGGTCAATTGATCCCAACAACCAGAGGGGGAAACGCAGATGAAAGTGAATGTGTGACTCACACAGTGTGTGTGTGTGTGGAGTCATACGCTCCACTTGTGCTCCTGCGTGCTGTGATTTTTGGTGCTGCTGCACCTGAGCAAGTGGTTTATCTGTGTGCTGCAGGTGCTGTGCAGTAACAGTGTGCTGGACTCGTCGGAGTACTGGCTGAGGAATGAGAAGGCTCTGTGCAGACTGGGCCTGCTGGAGGACGACACCGAGGGCAGCTGCACCATGGTGAGTAACATACTGTGGCTGATGAAACACGCGCACCCTTTTGGCAACAAAATATGGACCAAGTCATCTGCAGTGTAGTGTCCCAGAGCTGCGGGAGGCGTGTTTGTGGCTTCAGATGACAGTGAGGTAATGGTTGGAATTTCAAGACAGAATTGATGTGACATCTGAAAACAGCACTTGCTTCGATCGGCTTCCTCTGAGTGGCTTCTGGCCATGAGGATGGTGAAAATGTTTTGCAGCAGGATGTCCCCTCGCTGCTGTTTAGTAAACAGTTCTTGTTTTTAAGGTTTGATGTGTCACTTCCTATCAATTGAGCTGAAAAGATGGATGCAATTTAGGCTAATACAATGGCTGTACTCAGATAACTAAGTCGTGCAGTTTTAAGATATTCTTCTTTATCTTTTCACAAAAACCTAACACTGTAGTGAGAATTTCACTCTATTAACACACAGTTTTTCCTGTTAAGAGATTTTTTATCCAAGTGATAATACTCCAGTGGCAATAGATAACCTAACCAACACTGCAGAAGTGAGAAAACAACAATTTGAGACAATAGTCTGTTAGACAATTTGTTGAAATGTGTGGTTTACCAATAGTTTCTCTTAAAGAAGTACACCCTTTTATCACTGGATAGCTAGTTACTGTTTGTAGACATACTCACCCATGAAATAGATAAATATATGAATATATATGATATGAAATAAATTAAAAGCCAACCCCAGATTCACTCTTGTTTGGAGTTTCATTTCGCTACATTGCGTTTTTAGCATTCTGTCTCTTGGATGTGTGCTGCTTACAGTCTGGTAGCTACCTTTTTATAAAGCTCCAAAGCACTGTGGGGGTACACGCCATAAACGTATCTAGGCAGTCTCAGCAGAAAAATACACCACCACACACTTCTAGTGGGTCATAAGTCATGACTGAGAGAGATTACCTCTGTATGCGTCTGTACATTTAGGAAAATCTTGCATTGTATATCTTTGATAAAACAATGTCAGCTTTTGTGAGGAGTTGCTGAGAGAGGTGGCGTTAATGATACGCGCAAATATTTCAATCAGGAGAGACAGAAGAATGAAGAAAGATGATATTTATTATGTAATATGAGTGTACAGATTGATGTGTACTGCTTGCAAAATGTGAGTGTACAGTGATGGAGGGACATCTGAGCGGCAGCAGGATAAATCCCTCCCATGGAGTCCAGACACTGGTGGTGGTGGTGGTGGTGGCTGCTGACTCAGAGGCTGATGAGTGCTGAGGCAGAGGAGGCTGATGAATCTGTAAGAAGTAGAAGCAGAAGTACAGCAGGGAGAGAACCATATTTACAATGAGGAGCAGTAACATGATAGGCTGACAGAGAAGGTGTGTCGCTGTGCTACTGGGTTATTGTGAATCAGCTGATGACTCAACTGACCTACCCAGACGATGACACCTAGAGAGAGTGAGTGAGCATATGTGCAAGGAGTGAAAGAAACTTACAGCCTGAGCATGAAAGGTGTTGTCTTCTGACTGAACTTTCGCTAGTGCTTCATACCTGACCAGCTGTGATAGACTTGAAACTTCAGAACCAATGGGAGCAGTGAACCACTGCTTTCTCAGCCTGGTTAGACTGAGTCTTTAAGTGCCTTGCTCACGGGTTTGATGGAAGGGGAATGCAGCCTCAATTAGCTATTAATTCACAAATGAAAAGTTCATAGATACTTCACATGTTATCCGCTGGTGCTGCATTTTATATAATTGTTCTTTTTGCTGAGAGACAGGTCGGTATTGTTGCCAGTTCTGTGAATGAATGGAGGATTTGCTTTGTGTTTTGTGTTCTTGAAAATGAGTTGGAAGATTACATTTACATAATATAATTTGTCCCAATCATTTTGCTGCTTGAAATAAACCAGAGGATTTTCTTGGAGTAGATGCTATAAAGTAGCAATTTCACTCTGCTGAAAGATTGTTAAAAGCTCAATTTGGTCTCAGCAGGCGACTTATTAAAAAATGTTTTTCCGCATTCCTGTAGTGTTGATTTTATCACAAATTTAAAAACTATCACTTCTGCTGTAGCACAAACTCTTGAAGATTTCCGTACTTTGACTCCCTCTTTTGATTGTGAGAACGACACACTTGCTGGACTTCAGTCCTCCGTCTGCTCCACTTACTGCTTTCTGGCCTCAGCATGACAGATGTGTCGACTCATCTTCACATGACCACAAAAAGTTAATGCTCCTGATTTGGGTTTGGCTGTTGACAGGAAAACTACACAGCTGTGCACATTTGCTGTTGTGGTTGTTAATGAGCCATTTTTAGGCTCTCCTTCTCTTCTGTTCAGTGCACGCTGGGATAGATTTAGCAGAGATAGAAATCTTGAAACACCGTGTCAAAATTATAATTGTTATTTGAGCTGACATGGAGGGGCCGACTCTTTCACATCCTGTGATCAGATTTTATCACTCTAACTACAGAGCTTATTTCTGTCACCATCACGTTGCTATTTATAATTTTTAATCATGGTGCTTTCAGTCGTTATCAACACTGATCTACAGAATTTGCCAAAAATCTATAAGCTTGCAGCATCAATTTGCATTTCAGTTCTTTACATGTTGTCATGTGTCACAGCAGTTAGTGAAGGACATGCAACATTTTGAGTCAAGAAGCAGCAAACGTCAATTAAAAGCCTAGTCCCAGTTTTATGCTCAATTAGATGCCTGGTCTGGTTGCCAAGCAGTTCATTTTCAAGTTCTTTGGATGTATAAAACCAAATTGTTGACTGCCCACTTGAGCTAACATTAGTTAGCTGTTTAGATCGCACGTACAAATATAAATGTTTAAACTTTTGTCAATATGGTGATGCTACACATTGTTAGCTTGGTTGATTTTATTTTACTGAAACCATGAGCACTAGAGAAGACCGCAAGTCAGTCAGATTTACCAGCATGATGAAAAAACAACTCCCTTCATCTGAAGCGGTGATAAAGTCAGAATATATGTCCATTCCTTGATCACCTGGTAAGTTATGTACATACCATAGGTCCATAAAGGTCAGCCAACCAAAAGAATCAAAAGTGTTTTTCATGAAAATTAATCAAAGTTACGAATATCGTTTTAACAAGATAAAGTGGTGTTGTGTCGGTATACTGGTTGTCATCCTGGGTGCCGTAAAACAAGTGTCTTAACATTAGGTATAATTGATATGTTATTCGCAGCCTAATTTTTAAACAGGTAATATTCATACTTCAAATAAACAATTTGATCGTGTTTCCCATCTTTGATGAGCAACAGTTTTGCGTGAAAGGAATTAAAGGTCTGTACCATATAAACGCCTGCCCCAAATATAAGCCTGTTTAACTCAGTGGTTTAAGCAAATAATATATAATAAGCCTGGGCTATCAGTCGAAGTTTTACGGTAACTGGCTTTTAAAGGTCCAGTGTGTAGGATATAGGGCAGAACTATTGGCAGAATAGACCCTTTTCATTAGTTTATAATCACCTGAAAATAAGAATCATTGTGTTTTTATCATGTTAGAATAAGCTGTATATATCTAGATAGGGAGTCTGCCATGTTTTTATAGAGTAGCCCTGAATGGACAAGATAGGGCCATTTGTGGTTTTGAATTTTTACGTTTTTGCATTGGCTACCATAGCTTACTTAGACGCTTGGCACACAGGAGAAGTTTCTCGAGGTAGCAATCTGTAACCTCACCAGTAGATGCCACTAAATCCCACACACTAGACCTTTAAAATTATACGAGATGCATTAGAAATAAAAAGAATGACAGTAATTGTCAACACGAAGCACTCATCTATATTTCTCCTGAACATTTTTGGTAGAATTTGATGTTTAGTGAGAATATTCTGGACCCAGTACGTGTTTGGATAACCAAGGACATTGTTGGTTGTTTAGGCAAGGACTTGGGACTTAAGAAAATACATCAAAAGAGAAAGCAAAAAAAAGAAAGGCTTTTAGTTGTAAAGTACACACATGCTTAGTCACCCAATTCTGACATGTCACCTTTGATCGCTCACTCATTGTTAATGGCAAGTTAAGCATGAATTGCATTCAGGATTTACATCTGTCAGTGGCTCAAAGGCAGGTTTTTGTTGGGAGGGACAGCAGCCGTTTGATTCTTAAAGTGTAGTAATTCAGTTTTAGAACAGGAATGGATTGATATAAACTGCATCATGCTAAATAACATATCGTGACACTGCATGAGGACCCAGGATTTTGTTTTATAGAAGATAAGATTTGGTTCAAGATCCAAAATGTAGGTGGGCCTCATTAAAGAAAGTGCCTGAAATACATAATCTGTTCTCTCTAATAACATCGTCTGAAATGTGGTTTCTCAAAATGAATGACATATTCACCCACGCTTCAGAGATGGCCTAATAATAAGTCTGTTTTTTTAATTCCCTCAGGGGTGTAATCAGTTTTCTCACCTTTAGCTGCAAAATATCTCCTTTGCTTCGCTCTTTGCCATTTCTTGGCTTTTTCTGAAATTACACCTCTAGACTGCGCGCTGTGCTATCTTTGACCTACACCTTACTGATCAGTGCCTCAGCTTAGCAATCCGGGTTTAATTGCAAGAGCAGTGGGGTCAGTCTCACAGATCTGGATGAATGTTGGCCTTAATGAAATCGTCCTACAGAGAGATGCTGAAACCAGTGGTCATAGTCTCTTTCTCTGCAGACTAAAAGGTGACTTTTAGCTTTAGGGGAGATAATTTCCCAACTACTACTGGATGGATAGTCATGAAATTTGTTACAAGCATTCATGGTCCACCCCCGAGATGAAATGTACTAACTCTGATGAGCCCTTAAACAAACAAGGGTGGGAGTTAGTGGCATCTAGTGGTGAGGATTGCAGATTGCAGCCAACTAAAACTTCTCCCGCTTCCTTCAGTGTTCATTGTTCTGGAGGTTTTTACAGGGAGCTGAATTATCCACAGAGGTCTCTATTTCTCCAAAACAAACAGGTGATTAAAACCAATAAAAACCCTGAATTCAAGCAGTTTCACGTTACAAATCAGTGTTTCTCGGACACTGTGCAGCTCATTGCACAATCAGCTAGCCCAGCACCTGCTAATGTGTGCTCACCTTTGTTCTTTGAAAACTTAAGATCCAGATGTTCAGGAGGTCTTCACTGGGGGCCAAATTATCTGTAGAGGTCTCCAAAACCCACAGACCAGGTGATTAAAACCAATAAAAACCCTGAACAAAGCAGTGTCATGTTAAAATCTGTGTTTTTCAGAGCCCCAGATAATGCGGTGACGTCACCAAACATGGAGACGACACATTGTAAAGGCAGGGATATTCATTATTATCCTGGGTCCAAACACAACACGCTCCCCGTGATCCTGTGGACGCCGCCATTGTTGTTGTTGCTTGCCGGCCGGCTTGTTAGTGTTGCCAGGTCTTGCGAGAGAAACAAGCATCCAGGGCTATGGGAACAAGCCCAAAAGAAGCAACTGCAGTCCGACATACCATCGTGCGTTTAAATAACTTATTAGACGGATATATATAAAGAAAGGTGACGTTTAGAGAGCAAGCCCAAATAAACAACTTCACTTTGGAAACAAGCCGCAGCTAATAAGCGGACCTGGCAAGTGGCAACCCTGCGGCTTGTCCTCCTCACATTTCTTCCTTCCTCCTGCGTACTGACATGGAACGTATCCCGCCTCTCATTGGCTGATGCTCTTTGTCAGTCGTGTCCAGTTTTCTAGAATGCCAGATATCCAGCCCCAGTCACAGACGAAGGGGTGACTTGCTCGTAGGCTTGCTCACACATGAGGACTCATCGTGGCAGACTATCTGCCGACTCACCTCCGACCCAAGGTGGCTCTCAAGATCCTCTGCGACGTCAAAGTCTCGGTGAAAATTGTGAAATGTGAACTAGGCTTTAGGCACAGCCGAAACTTAAACATGTAAATGGTTTGTGAGGCGAGGATAACTGAACCTGCTTCCCTTAATAACTTAAGGTGATGCCAGCATTACTGCAAGAGAGCCAGTGTTTGTCCATTCTGGGCTACTGTAGAAACATGGCAGTGCAACATGGCATACTCTGTGAACAAAGACTCGATCCCCATGTTGATATAAACGACTTATTCTAAGGTAATGAAAACACTAATTATGGTTCTTGTTTTCATGTGATTATTCACTAAAGAAAACATACTTATAATATCATACTCCATTTCTTCCAATAATCCCCCTAAATTCTACACGCTGGACCTTTAACTTTGAGAACAGAACTTTGTATTTAGTGCGAATTTGCAAATGCTAGTATGCTAACATGCTAAACATAGATGGTGAACATGATACAAAGAATACCTGCTACAAGTCAGCATGTGAGGATGTTAGCATTTAGCTCAAAGCATTGCTACGTCCACGTGCAGCTTCACAGAGCCGTCAGCATGGCTGTAGATGATAAGTCTTGTTTTACTGCAGCGTTTATTGGTCTCTCAGTGCATAACACAGTTAACATTTTAATAGGAGGTCAACATCAATAATTATAAATAACAGAAGGGTAATTAAACACAACCATAATGGAGTTCTGGAGTTATTTTCAGCCGTATCTAAATGATGCCATTAAAACTTCCCGCAGTTTGTCCTCAGCCACACTTTAGCAAGAGTTACTTTTATTTTTGGTTCCTCCGTCATGGACTGCAGCCGGTCTATATTATGCAGGATAAATGCCAGTAACACGCAAAGTGTTTTACATTTTTTTGCAAACTCCTCCCTAAAACATGTTTGATGATCATTACCAAGGTAACAGGAATAGCAGTAATTTAGCAGAGAGCACTGTTCTCACACACTCATGTCGCACTTTGTAAGTGTCAGCATTGAATGTTCCTGAAACCCCCGGACACCAGCTGTATTATCTAGGACAAGACGCACACAGGACTCAAACAACTGTGAGTTGTATCACAGATTTTATTTCTGAATTGTTTTACATCTGATCAGCTCCCAGGATATACTCATACAAGTTTTGGTATTACAGCACTCATTCATTAAAGCTTAGCAGAGTTTTAGAAGGCACATGGTCTGTGCATCAGCCCAACATGCCCCACTGATAATCAGGTACAGTCCTGTAAAGTAGATTTATGCATGTGCACCATGACTCTTTTCCTCCTTATCATTTTTTACTAGAAACGCAGCCTGTGACAGCTCCCCACTTGAACAACAAAGAGACTTGAAAACATTACTCCTTGTCTCCTTGCTGCCTCCCAACTCCTACCTGAGTTTTGGATTATGTAAGCGTTTTATCTTCATTGTTCTTTTGTGAAATGCAGAAGCAAAGGAGCCTCATCCTCACAGTTTGTATTTCGACGAGACAATGGTCGTTTGCTTTTTGACTTTGTGCATATTTTTTTATGACTCAGATAGAAGTTTAATGCGAGCGCGAACAGATGTGGCCCGTCCTCCTACAGCATCGCTCTCGGACTCTGACGTGACAGATCACTCCGCTGACTCTCAATTTTCTGTTAGGCTTTTTTGCGGCCAATCAATCAAACGGGACCATGCGATGGATGACACTGTGTGAGAAATAAATTTCTCTGTCCCGGCCTGAATTGTACAGGGAGGCAGGAAGGAGGCAGAGGAGGGGAAAAAGTGATAGAGGGTGAGGTAATGAACGAGAGGAGTAGCCACAGAAGTGCACACAAACATTGTAAAGTCTGTCAGTGGAGAGTAACACAGAAAGACACAGACCATAGCGTTAGTTTTCCATTTGCTGACTTTGCCTTTTTCAGCTTTAATGGACCAAAGCAATTATAGTATTGAATAGAGTTTGGTAGGTTTGGTTAAAGGTTAAAAACAGCACACTCAGGTTTCATTGGACGCTCACTATAAAACTGAATATTCAAATTAACCCAGGTAAGTCCATTAGGGTACGCTGTGTGTATGAGGGTGAAACAAAATAAGTGTTTATGTATTCAGGGACAGAAATAGTCCAAAATAGTGAAAAAACTGTGAGCTAAATAAAAGATAAAAGCTTTGGATTTCCTGCGTTTCGCTCCATCACCCACCTCTGGCTGCATCATGTTGTCACCTTTGATCACTCACTCATGTTTTAATGCATGAAGTCACAGAGAAATGTCATGCTGCTGTGATAGTCACACTGAATTTCATCACACCCCTGAGAGATTTAACAGGGTGAGCATTTTGAGGAGGAGGACGGCACTTTATATTTTTTCATCGCGAGGCAAATACTTATATAATTGCTCTGCATCTGATTTACATTCATCATTTCCTGTTGTTGATCGGTGTTTTTAACTTATGTGACACAACAGCAGCAGGTGTTTTGTAAAAATATGCTCCAGATTTTTCAAATGGAGAAAATCTGGTCCAGTGAGCCCGCATTATCCCTCCTTGACACTGTCCATTCCTCTGGTTATCTGTCTTCCTGCTTTGAACCTGGAGTCCCTGGAAGAGAGTGATCCATTCATCACCTGCATTCAAACACTTCACACTCGGGTAGTGTGTAGTGTCCTGACCTGTCCTCTCCTGACCCGGAGAGAGGGAGAGCAGAATAAATATGCCATGAGCCGCGGCAGGAGCGCTGACTTACAGCAGGATCAGAGCAGGAAGACGAACCTCTTTTCTTCTTCCTTTTACTTTAGACTGTCTATCTGACACGGTGAGAAACTGCAGCCTTTGGTGCAGGGTTGTGCTCTAAAAATGAGATCTACTCGCTTAAAAGTAGTGGCCCTCATCTAAAGACCTGCGCAACATTAATTATTCTGTGTTATTAAAGGTGAGTATCTGTTACTAGGAGCAAAATATGCAAAAATGGGAAGTCTGTAGATGAGTAACTGGTCCTGGTGTAAAAATATGCAAGCATGAGCTGTGGGCCAAGTGCACTGGAACATACAGGTGCATCTCAAAAAATTTCATATCATAAAAAAGTTCAATATTTCTTGTCAGTTATTTCAGACAGTGAAAAATGTATATATTCTGGACTCACACAGTCCTGAGAAGAGCTCTAATCAGCTAATTAACTCAAAACATCCACAAATGTTTCCTGAGCCTTTAATCTCCCAGTCTGGTTCAGTTCACACAACCACGTCATGGGGAAGACTTCTGACCTAAAAGTTGTCCAGAAGACACTCATTAACACGCTCCACAAGGAGGGTAACCCACAGAAGGTCATTACTGAAAGGGCTGGCTGTTCACAGTGGTCTCAGTGGTCCAAAGTTCTCTTTTTCACTCGAAAGTACATTTTGCATTTCATTTGGAAATCAAGGTCCCAGAGTCTGGAGGAACAGCGTTGAGGCACAGAATACAAGTTACTTGAAGTCCAGTGATGATTTAGGGTGCCATGTTATCTGCTGGTGTTGGTCCACTGTGATTTAGCAAGTCCAAAGTCAACACAACAATCTACCAGGAGATTTTTAGAGCACTTCATGCTGATTTCCTTTTCCAGCAGGACTTGGCACCTGCCCACAGTGCCAGAACTACTAGTAACTGGTTTGCTGACCATGGTGTTACTGTGCTTGAACTCGCCTGACCTGACCTGAACCCCATTGTGAATCTATGGGGTATT
This sequence comes from Epinephelus lanceolatus, assembly GCF_041903045.1. Taxonomy (NCBI): domain Eukaryota; kingdom Metazoa; phylum Chordata; class Actinopteri; order Perciformes; family Serranidae; genus Epinephelus; species Epinephelus lanceolatus. The sequence continues at coordinate 34,019,317 of NC_135737.1, forward strand.
GTCAAGAGGAAGATGAGAGACACCAGACCCAACAATACAGATGAGCTGAAGGCTGCTATCAAAGCAACCTGGGCTTCCATAACACCTCAGCTGTGCCACAGGCTGATCGCCACCATGCCACGCTGCATTGCGGCAGTAATTCATGCAAAAGGATCCCTTACCAAGTATTGAGTGCATAAATAAACCTACTTTTTAGAAGGTCTGCATAAATTCGTTTTTTAATTGGTCTTATGTACTATTCTAATATTTGGAGATAGTGGATTTTTGATTTTCATGAGCTGTAAATCGTAATCATCAAAATTAAAATAAGAAAGGCTTGAAATATTTCACTTTTTGAATTCAATTAAGGGAAAAAAATGAACTTTTTCATGATATTCAAATGTTTTAGATGTACCTTTATTTTTGATGAGGGGTCCTTCATGTGTAAATGTGCACGCATGGCTATGTATGTGTATGTGCTAACAAGGTCTACACGAAAACTGCTCAGATGTACTTACATCTAGGGCTGCACCGATTAGTCGACTAATCGATGACTAATCGACTATAAAAATAATCGGTGACTATTTTAGTAGTGGACTAATCGGTTTGAGTCATTTTACATAGAAAAGTACTGTAAAAGTACCCCAAAATACTCTTACTGCAGCTTCTTACGTTCAAATATTGGCAGCTTTACACACTCCCTTGACGGTGAACTAAAACCCTTTGGCGTGAGTATGAAACAAGACATTAGATGATATAATTTTGGAGTTTGGGAGAGACAGACACTTCCTGGGCAATTTTCTGGTCTGTCTCAGCCTTATTGATCAGCTCCCACTACTGCAAATCTCCCCCCAAGTTAAGCTGACCCATGATGGCCCCTGACCCTTGTACTTTGACCTGACGTGATGACACTGTTATGTCACATTGTCACTTGTCATGCAGCGACGGAATGGATCAGAGAACAGTTGGAAGGTTTTAATGTCAAATCCAGTCGCTCTATCTGTATGAAAGAGCAACTTAGCACCCTGTTGTAGCTTAAACACACCTTTCATAGATAAAAATGATGCGGTCTGAACCCTGACACACACATACACACAAAACAGTGCTCAGAGCTGTTTGACCTACTAGTTTAAAGGGTAACTTTGGTAGTTTTCAATCTGGACCTGTTTTCCCACGTTTGTGTCTCAGTGACTGATGGGAGCAACGATATTTGAAGCTGGTCCAGTATTGAACAAGATGGTTGCAGCCGGCAGCAGTGAAACAGACCGCAATGTAATCACGTGGGGCAATTGTGCCCTCGATATATGTCCACTAGAAAGTGTTTGTTTTTGCCACTGACAGGTTCAGATTATTATTATTATAAGTGTCTAACATCATTACAGAAAGGATCCTTACAGAGACAGACCTTTGTGTTAAAGAGTAAGACCCTTTTGTTTGACAGGAAACAGCCCTGAAATGACCATCACCAAACCCACCAGACTCCCTTTAAATAAGCAGTAATTGCAGTGTGTATAGAGCCGGCATATTTTCACATCTAACTGGGGGAATTAAGGGTTTATTTCAACCAAACCAGAGTTGGTGATTGCTGGAATGGTTGAAAGATGAACCAAGACAGCTAATATGATTTTCTTCATTTTTGTGGAGTTTGAATGAAATGTGTTTTACTGTAATAAAATTACTTTTTATTTAAATGGAATCTGGTGGCTTTGGTGATGGTGATTTTGTGGCTTTTTTTTGGGTTGAAAAAAGATCTTACTCTCTAACAAAAAGGTTTATCTTTGTAGGAATCCTTTCCATAATGTTGACACTTTGAATAACAATCTGAGCCGGTCAGTGGCAAAAACAAGCATTTTAAGTGGACGTAATTAATGATAATGATGCACAAATGCCCCTAGTGGTTTCATTGCAGCCCGTTTCACTGCTGCCAGCTGTAGTGGTCTCACTCAATACTGGATCAGTTTCAAAAACTGTTGTTGCCATTTGTCATTTGGATACACAAACATGAGCAAATGGTGTCCAGGTTGAAAAATACTGAAGTTACCCTTTAACATTAACCTCCTCAATACAGTAGATTAGGTAGTATTACAACTACTGCAGAAGTATGTTGACTACTGCTGTTATCAGTTGAATGCATAAAATCTTAAAATGTGACATTTGGGGGTGTCCCGGGGTACATCACTGATTTTTCACAGGATTTTTGGTGGTACTAGTGAACAGATTTACAGAATCTTGGCTGGAAAGGGGCAAAATAACATCTGTTACAATGAACAATATAAAAGGGGACCAGGGTCAATGGATAGCGTGATTAAGTGCTGGTGCCTGCACCTTACTATCACAAAAATATCAATTTAGTGTTAGATGTTTTTGTTCATATGCACTTTCCTCTGAAGATTAAACAAAACAATGTTGCCATGATAATGACCAGCATTAATAAGGCTGTGATGAAAACACATCTTAGCACTTCTCCAAATGTGAAAACACATGAAAATTCATGCATTTCAACCACACAGAAGCTGCTCGGCATTGACTGCTGCTGCTAGCCAATTTCATCATGGCCCCGTAGTGTTTTTTGTTCTCTCAGATGAACCTATTAACATATTTCTGTCCGTATTTACTGATAACTTGATGTTCCCTTTGTGAATGTATGTATCCGTTGATCCACTTGGGAATGCATGCATTCCCATATCCCCTGTTTTAACATTTTCCATAACATATCCATATTATTCATGTCATGAGGAGAAGCAGAACAGCATCCAGTTCTTGATGTTCTCTTTAGCCGGGGGCTCCAAGCTGAGCAACTCACAGCCATTCACTAATTGTGTGTGTGCACACACATTTGATATTCACTACTAGTAACGCTGCATATATCCTGTTTCTGTCAGCAGTAGAAAGGCACAGTCATTGGATCAAGTACACACTGTATAGCCTGGACAACCTCAATGTGTAGCATGTGATTTCATCATATGGAACTTCCCGTTCTGCTCCGTGAACAGCTGATGTTGTGCATTTTATCAGCACGCATTTAAATGTCTGAACACAAACAAGGCTGTTCACAGTCACCAGTACGTGAGATCAGCATGCCTGTCTGCTTTCTACACCAGCACTGTGTAGCGTGTGGGTCGCCTCCCAAAATTAATATGGCAGAGTCACTGAGCCTTAATGTCGTCACCCCCCCACCAAACTTCATTTGAATTAGATTAAACTTAAAATGGATTATAATTAAAGTTGCCAGCCACAGAGATAAGTCACAACACTTTACAGTGGAGGGTGCTATGTTTAGTTTTGTGACCTCAGAGTGAGAATCAATGAACCCATATTTTTGTTGCAGCATCAGGGTTATTTTCCATAGAGCTTCACAGGGGCGGCAAGGACTGCCAGTTTAACCAAAATTTGTTTAAGTAGCCGTATTTTATTGTTGCTTTTTGGAATAAAGGCCACACACACAAAACAATCCTGCCGTGTATAAAGGACTAAATGTGCAGTATAACAAAAAAAGACCGTGTTTCAAGTCATGAAAAGGAGCAAAAAGGAGCCACAGTTTAAGAAAAAAAAAGGGAGACAGAAGGACCAAGAGCAGCAGCTGTGTGTGGGAGGATCAGAGTAGTGAGCAGAGAGGGAGGGCTGCTGAGGAGGAGGGAAGCTTTGATGGACAAAGGAGACTAACATGTTTGTAATGGTTTGCTGTATTGACCATCACAGTATTGTGTTGAAACTGTGTGTGTGTGTGTGTGTGTGTGTGTGTCAGCCTCCGACAATAAAAAAGTGACGTCTTTTTTGCTGCAGTGAAATAGCTGAATACTTTCATTTAATTTTTTTTTTTTAAGTTAATACAAAGTCTACAGTGTTCGGATTTATCTGCACTCCGTCTCTGCATCAATATTGGATGATTTTACAAAGGACAGTGAACAATCAAATACTCATTCCAAATTCTGAGCGTCAAACACTTCATTTCCTGCACTCTGTTCAAGTTTTATGCAGCAATTTATTGTAGAAATGTTTTTATTTATATAAAGAAAAACACAAAATTCAGGTGATGACTCAGAGTAACCCACTCAGTAAGTCTCCAAGGCATTCTGTATACCTTCCAAATATTTATGCTCCTATAGAGCAGTAGTTCCCAACTGGTGCAGCCACGGGGTCCAGATTTATCCTTAGTCATTAGTTCAAGGTCCACACAGTTTAATATATTCAGCATCATACTTGAGTTTGGCCATGTCATCGAGCTAGTTTGCTGTCTCTGTCAAGTAGCTGTCCGTCAGTCACTCACTCTACAGCAGGAAAGAGCACTTCAAAATAAAACCTCTGTGCCAGAAATTCACTGCACTTCAAAATAAAGTGTTTTTTGCAAACTTGACACATTTGCGAGTCACTTGTCGTCCATCCAGAATGGACCAGTGACCCACTTGATCCACCAGTTGGGAACCACTGCTCTAAATCTTCTCCTTTAATGTTGTCCCTGTTGAGTTAACACAACTGAGGGCAGGATTTAGTCTTCAGTCCTCCTTTGTGTCTTTTGTTTGGGGAAGTAACCCCTTTAAATGTGCACGTAGCATTTATTCACATCAATGATTCATTCATTTTGTTCAGTTCATAAACACCTGGATTTTCAAGAATGAAGTTATATTGTGATTAAAAAGTTGGGTAACACTTTACCTGAAGGTATCTACGTAAGGGTGACATGACACTATCATAACTATGACATGACACTGTCATGAACTTGTCATAAACATTATGAACATGTCATAAACATTTATGACAAGTTGACATGAATCAAAGTGACAATACCAGAAGTTGTCTTTGTCATGACAAGTTTACATTAAATTTGTTTGGGATGTCCTTATTATGACAACTTGACATTAACCAGGATGACATTACCAGTTTGTCATAACAGTAATAATCATTATGTCAACTTGTCATAAACACAAAAAGAGGTGCATTTCCTGTTAATGTCAAGTTTTTATGACAAAGATATCTTCTGGTAATGTCACTTTGGTTAATGTCAAGTTGTCATAATAAGGACATCCCAAACAATAATCAGGACAACCCAAACAATGTCAACTTGTCATTACACAAAACTAAATGACACTTTTACGTTTATGACATGTACATAATGTTCATGACAGGTTCATGACCGTGTCATGTCATAGTTATGACAGGGCCATGTCACTTTTATGTCGATACCTTCAAGTAAAGTGTTAGGGAAAAGTTGCAGTATTATAAAAATAAACTTGTAATTTAATAAGAACAAAGTCATAATGTTTCAAGAGAAAAAATCTACTTGGCCTATAGTGTGCCTGACGTTATTGCCAGACGTTATGGTAGTTCCCCCTTCAGACCCCTATGTGGGACTCTCTCTGGAGGAGACTATGTTCGAGCAGCTGTGCGCTGCTCTTCATTAGAGGTGGAATACTAACACTACCTGAAAACACTTTTGATCAGACATAATACTAGTTGTCCTATATTAAAAGATAAAATGCAATTTCCCTTACTGAATCAGTAGCCCTTTTTAAATAGGAATTGTGCAAATTTGCAGGAAAGCCCAATCAGTCTTCTTTCAGCATTGCAGTATAAAAACAAAATCGGGGAGTGCAGCGAAATGCCGCCTGCCTACTTACATACAGAATGTGCCTTTTTCGGGGCAGTGGTGGGTGTGAGCAAGTAACAAAACATGGGAGGGAAGCTGCAGTTGGTCAGTCCTTTGGCGACTCTCTCGTAAGTTGGCCCGTCCTTCACCGTCCCCGTCATTTGGTGGTTAATGGCCTCTTCGTTTGCGAGGGCAAGGAGGGCGCGTAATTCCTTGTCTCCCCAGTTGCTCATCTTTACAGTGTCTGTCAGGTTTGCGTTTCCCTCTTGCTACTAGCTGCTTATTCCTGCTATCAGCTGTTTCCTGTTAGTCCACTGCCATTGGGTCGCACATGCAGCATCATCAACAGCTTCTCTCACAAGTCATCAACAGCCCCTCCCGTGGCAGAAGGGCACCTCGTTCTTTTTAAACCAAAAAGGTTCCGCCAATATGTCTACCCTACGAGGCGGAAAATTGGGCACCTCGAATCAACTTGCCAATCTGGCTCAGTGTCTTAACTTTTGCAGCTTGCCAAAAAAAAAGGCCCAACATTCACCGAAAATCTGGCAGTGTAAAAGGGGCTTATATGAGAAGCATTTTGTCCGTGTATTTGTGCACACTACTGTCAGAATGAGGCAAATGCAAATTAGTTCACTCACACATTGGTAGGGACCATTCTGTCCTCCCAAAATATTGGAAGGTGTGGCAGTTATACAGGAATCTATATTGGGGGCATGTTTCAGTATCTTGGAGGCATGTCCTTCTGTCTGTTGGGGGGAAGTTTCCTGTATTGGTGAATCTGTTTTATGGAGGGCAATCTCCTTTATGAATGCAGCTGTTGGTTGTAAATTGGGGTCAGAGTTTTAGTATGTTATAAAAGTCTGTACATTATGAGGGCTGACAGAGAACACTTGGGTCTTCTGGTCATGCTGCAAGTATTAAAGACACTAGATTCCTCACATGGAGGATTTCTGGTCGCTGGGTATTCTTAAATTAATGTGAATTTTGTCTGTCAGTAACACCTACAACCCTCCATCTTTTAATAAAACAAACAAAAACTACAAACTACAAAAATACATTTAAGGGTCCAGAAAAGTTCGTAAGAAGACCTTTGTGTTTGATTGTTCAAGGCCAAGTATGAAGTCTCCAAGTTTAATCATAGTCAGCAATAACATTGAAAGGACACAACTGCAGTAATTATCCTCCTTGTTATATTGTTTAGGGAACAAAAACACTAAGGCAACTAACCATAGTAGTTTTAATTCCCTTTAAGGACAAGTCAAGATGCCCTCTGTGTTACCTTGCAGACATGTTTAAACTAAAACATGCTCTATTCCTCTACTGCCAGTTGCCCCTGAGGCTGCTTCCAGATTTCCCTCCTGTAACGGTTATTACTGTCCAGTTTGGTCTTAGCGGTCCGTCAGCACAGGTGGTCGGAGTCACCCTGAGTTTCTCTTTGGTTGGATGGGTGATGTTGAGCACAGCTGTAGAGCTGCATGGGTTGGGAAACTAGTGAAGTGAGGAGATATGGAGAGACACCCAGATTTCTACTTCAGCCAGTGGTGACACATGTAAAGCTGTGTGTATTGCGCTGGTTGTTTGAATTTCTTAAAATAATACATACTAGTCCATACCCATTGGTAGCTTTGTCACCTTCTACCTATGCCAATCCTCAATGCCTATGTGCAGTTTCACATAGATTGACCACGTCAGTGAGTAGAAAAACGTGGGACAGACAGAATGACTGACTGACAGAATGACACACTGACAGTTTCCGTGATTATGTACAGCATACCATACCATGACTTAGTCATACCAAAAATTAGAAAAAAAAGAAAACATTGGGCCACAGGGGGAGCCACAGCAATCGGTCGCATTTTAGCCATTTTTAAGCATTTTTCTGTTGTTATAGCGCCACCCAGTTGCCAATTAGAGTTAAATTTCTCCAGTCACCTTGAGGCGTCCTGTTCTACATATCTACCAAGTTTAGTAAAAATCGATAGGGCGGTTAGGCCTAGATAAGAAATTAGCTCTCTAGCGCCCCCATTTTGTTTGATGGGGTCAATAATGGAGGGGTCCCCTCAGATTATGTGTGGTCATATGCCTACAAAGTTGCGTGGTGATCGGTGAAACCCTTGAGATGTTATACAACTTTATGTGATGAGCCACGCCCTCCGCAATATTCAATGCCTTATAGAAGCTCAGTTTTAGTAAGTTTTCCAACTTTTGCCAAGAGGGAACTTTAGATATTGGTCCTTAGATTATGTTCACCGTGTTTCATGCAGATCGGTCAAACGTCCTAGGAAGAAATCGATTTTAAGTGTTTTTCAAAAAATTCAAAATGGCGGAAAATCTATATAACCGGAAGTTATGGGTTCTTGAGGCAAATTTGTTCCTCATGAGGAGAGGCATGTCTGTGCAAAGTTTCATGTCTCTACGACATACAGGGCATGAGATATGCCCATTCAAAGTTTGCAATTTCAGTCGGTTGCTATAGTGCTCCCCTTTTGGCCAATTGATGTAATATTGCTTCATTCGCATCCTCCCATGACCCTCTACCACTGTGCTAAATTTCACATGGACTGACCAAGTCAGTGAGGAGAAAAACGTGGAACAGAGACACAGATAGAGTTTTCGTCATTATATAGTAAGATGATATATATTATTAGCGTCATTATTAGCGAAGCATCATGATCTTGTACTGCTGTAATAAAATTATAATGAGGATATTTGGCTTTGACCCCGACTACAGTCCTTAATCTTAAAGGGGACCTGTTATGCTTTTCTTTAATGTGATCTGAGTTTTAAATAATGAGGTAAATGTATGTAAAAGTAATCTCTGTGAGCAAAATGAAACAACATTGTCATTCCTTAAGTTGCAGGAGAATCTGAAAAACTCTGAAACTTCGACAAACACCACATCCCTGTGCATTCAACAATAGTAGCACACTGAGACAGAAGCTTGGTCCACCCTAAGGACAAAACACCCAAGCATAAGCAGTGTTTGCAGGTCAGTGCAGTCAGGAATGCACAGATTTGTACTTTGGGGAAGCAAAACAACCAGCACAGGAGAGCCAGCTCCTCAGGTCAAGATTCTGTTTCCAATGTTTTTTCTACTTTGGATGCAAGCGGACGTCAGCTTGGGACGAATTTCTTTATAAAGCCATATGCTGCAGGCATTACTACAGATTTACACTGATGTATGTAGCTACATGCTAACATCAAGGAAACGTTCTCCCTGATTTTGTGTAATATTCCTGCTGGGATATGTCAGGCTGTGAAGATTTTGGTTTGAGAACCGCAAATGCTGACCAATTAGAGCAGGCGCTAAAACAGAGCATCTCAGGCAGAGGCTGAATACAGGTGTGCCAGCACAAACAATATGAAGAAAATACTGTAATGTGTTTTTTGAACATTAAAGCATGTAAACATGTTCTAGTAGTAACCCAAAATACAACTATGAACCTGAAAATTAGCATACTGGGTCCCCTTAAATGATAGTATAATCAGTACTTTACAGTGGATCACATGATTACTTTTATGTGAAAGGTGTAGTTCGTAACGATGTATCCAGGACTCTGCAAGCTTTACAATATCTTGAAGTTCATCGTTTTGGTTTTTGAGCCTGCAACTTAGCTGTTATGGTTCAGTCTTATCACTCCCATAGCGAGCGTTGTTTCCAGTTGCAGCTGTTTTGGCAATTAAGCTCTAAAGAACAACGATGTGCTACCTGCTGAGCACCACACAGCAAACAGACAAAGTTAGTGACTATAGCTGGTGAACACAGTGGAACATTTAGCAGCTAACAAGCCAGATATTTCTCTCGAGTGTGGTGGAGACCAAACCAGGAGTTAAAGAAGTTCGAATATTTATCATACATTTATCAAGTGGACAGAGACATGACTCCAATTACGCCCTGTATCTGCTGCAACTGTTGGCTAACAGTTCACAGCTTGTTTCTGCTGCCCCCAAGTGGTCAAACAATCAGTTATTGCAGGTGTAACTGTGTTGCTTTAGTTGTCTAAACTTTAAACGAAAAAGATCAGTGATGAGTCAACCCTACTCCTCCTGACAGTGTTAAGACCAGCTGTCTCTCTCCTCTGGAGCACTATTCACGCCCTTCAGTGTATCACCACACTTCCATGGTATCAATTTATCCACACACACATCGAACTATTATTTTCACCCTCTCTGTCTCTGTATTTGTTTTTCTCTCGCCCTCTTTGTATTTCTCAACTATTGTTTACATGGTCAGTCCTTCGAAGACAGGCTGATGCACAAGCGCTCGTCGTTCTTGTATGTCTGATAGAATCAGAGCGTGTCCCTGGGCTCGTCTCACATATGGCCCCATAGATGACTAGACGGTCCTCTGCCGTCCCAAATTTAGAACAACTGCCTCTCGGCTCTTACCGTCTGATGGGGTTAAATTACTTCAACCCTTCTCAAGGTCAAAATCGTGGATCATTCGCCTCGCTTTTCCTCAAACTGTGTGTTATCTGCAGGCGATGTGTTGGCAGGCGGGGGAAGGTGTCTTTGCAGTTTTTTCTGGGATGATTTCCAATATTGGTGCGAGCGAATACTGCCGAGGTGCTCCTGAGCAAGGGCGCCAAACCTCTTATTTATATTTTGTGGTGTTTATAGAAAAGTAAAATTTTGTTAAATACCAAATTAGAACTCTGTAGGCTGGTGCTTGTTCATGCTTTCTAGTGTAGAAGAGAAGCCATGAGGGGATTCTTTGCTTTAGCACATTAGCATTTAGATAAAGGGCAGATATCTGCATCCAGATACAGAACAAAATAAAATTCAAAATTATTATTCCGTGCTGTCAAAAACACAAACAATAGCATGTACGAACTCTTGAATTATTAAAAAACAGAATTTAAAGGCCATATTTTTATCAACTGAGGTCAGCAAGTGGCAAAATCAGGCTATTGTCTTTGGCTTCAATAAATGATGTAGAATAATCTCATGTCCTGTGTGTATGCAGTTGACATTTAACAGCTATTCTGGCAAAAAGGTCCTCATCACACTCGGTAAAGTGATCTGAACAACAGACAAGCAAATGAACAAACTGTTTTGGTGTGTTGGAGCTTCTGGTATTCAGGTAAATGTTATAGGTGACACATGCCATCCATGAAGGGCAAAGGAGATGAAAAAAATGTATGGTTTGATCAGGGTGAGACAGGGAAACCTTTTCAAATATTCTGTCGTTGTCAGCTGTGATTGACATCCCATTTTTTATACTCGACTGACTGGTTGGAGGTGAGGGGGACATTGGCTTGTTTTGAATGTGCCGCATTACCACTTTAGCTGAAGGACATTTTGTTGCTCCCTTGTATCGTACCCTCCTAATCTGAGCTCTTACTTTCATAGAGGACGCCCAGATTATCTTCTAAAGGAAGGGAAATATGCAAAGTGCAGAATTATGGTTTAATTTTGAAATATAAATTCTTTAGTATTTTCAAGGGTGCAGGTTTCATTTCAACTTAGGGGGACACATTGGAATTGGGGGCTTTAGGGTCCTCTGCCAAAAAATTTTGAGTGTCAAACCCTTCATTCACCTGCATTCTGGTGAATTTTTGTGCAAAAATGTATGGTTTAAATGTTCAGTTAAGTCAAAACAAAAGTCCACTGCTGTTTATGTTTTTATTGGGGAGAACAAATGCATATGTTCTAAATACCAAGGTGGATGTGTCCCCTGCATTTCTCCTAAAATCTACACCAGTGAGTATATTGACCTATTTGTTCACTTTCAAATCTGCAGCAAGAGAGCAGACAGACATGACATGGTTTTAAAAGAAGAAGTAGTAAAGAGCACACAATGCACAGATACTGACACTAGATCTATTGTGGCGTCTATACCTTGACATGACTTTCTGGATATGAATCTTGTTGAGTAGAACACAGATGAAAGAAGAAAAAGATGAAAATCATGGAAAATATATGCTATCTCACAAGCGCTGAGGCTGTTTAGAAGCCTAGCTCGATGAAAGAAGCACGCCTCAGGTAGATCAAGGGAAATTATTTCAAACAACGATGTGTGTCAAGATGTGATTATTTGAAACTATATATATTTTTCGCAGGTCTAGAGAGGGAAAAAAGGGGGAAGATAGCAGCAGGCAGAGCAGATATGGAGGTGGTAGAGGTAAAAGAGAGACAGCGGGATTCCACCTGTGCGTGTTTCGCATTGAAAAGATTGAGACTGCTTCACTGACTCACATCAGGTTTGATTAGCAACGACAAGCATGGTAGCATTCAGTTAGACATATAGCAAAATTTATGTGATCGTGACTGAGACTCAAATATGCCACTTCTCCCAAAGCACACAGACGTGCTGCTGGTGACGTGCTTTATCCATTTAGCCACACAAGGCTAACTTGGCTCTGCCAACTCAGATGAGAGGCTGTTCGCTGCAGAGTCAAACAGCAGCCAGCGGACAGTCCCAGACTCCCAGCACTGACAAGAGGACTCCATCACACACCATAAAACCTGCAGCCAGAGGCAAAGGTGGGTGAGATGGGAGGAGAAGGAGGCAGAGGGTGTGACAGCAGCACAGTGAAGGAGTGGAGACAAAGGAAGAGGAAAGCGGAAAGAGAGAGACAGAGACGGAAAGCAAATCATTGCTGATGTACACCCGCTGTTAGCAGCCCATGAGAGACAAGACACTACAAAGGGCTCTGCCAATAAGGGACAGTGTCTTACAGTGGTTATTCAGGCGCAACAGACGGCTGCTGTAGTTGAGTCATGAGGAAAGCTATCATTCTGTCTGGTTTGTAGGGTTTGTGCATTGGGAAAGACAAAGCAGTAACTTCTTCTTTGCAGCACTCTCACATCAGACATCTGGGACACTTTGTACCCTACTCCTGCTCAGCTTCTGTGGCATAATCACCCCTATTCACACTGTCACTTTAATGTCTTGTCCTCCTTTTGTCCCTCTCAGATCTGTTTTGTAAATCTGGACGCTCAGAAAACGGACTATCGAGATGACAAAAGCATCAAGGTGAGAATGATTCTTTCCCTCCTCCAGCCCTTTATATTTCCCAGCCACTTTTCATCTCCCAGTAACCCTACTCTCTGTATTTGACATATAATCATATAATCATTGGCTCAGTTGCCATGGATTCAAAATCATTACCCAGAATTAGAGGGTTGATTTGTTTAAATAATATGGAGCCTTTTGCAGCTGGTGGTGGCAGTGGTGAGCGATCAATAAGCATCCCACATCGCTCAAGACTTCTCACAGGAAGAGTTTCATGTGTCTCTGAGTTGGAACCACAGGGAACACATTAGGCCCACTTTTGAAATCCGTAGAAGAAAAGCTTTTTGTTTTTTGAATTTGACCATCTAGCATTGTCTCTGTGCTCGGCATGTCTCCACAGAAATTGGCATCGGTGTCTCCAGACCTGCCAAAGCTCGTCGAATTGCTGAATGTCCACCAGCCGAAAGAAAATGAGATCCTACTGCTCGGTGGCCTAGAAGCCCCAGATACTTGCCAAACCCACCCACTCTCCCCCTCTCAGGTAAGTTTGCGGTGATGCCTTCAAATCCTTGCAAGTATTTTCAGCCTTTGAATTTGATGTCCAGGAGTGCGAGGCAGAGAGTGCAAGCTGTTCCTCTGTACAGCAATTTTGTGTGATTAGATTTGAACCTTTTGTGCTGGGAAAAATCCACCGGTGGAACCTCATTCATTTTATCTAGTAATTTTCTTCCCGTTCACTCCAATGAAAACATTTCATCCTCTGCAGCATAGAACCACATTTCGAGCCAACAACAATGGATGACTTGCATGAAAACCATTTTACATTTTTTATTCAACTTTTTGAAGCTCAACAAATACATCATTATATAAAACCACTTTGGCCACTTTCATGCACTCTGGTTATGTTCACCCGTCCAGCACTTCTGGTCTACAGTCACCCAAAAACTCTCCTCCATTTTGGACTGCAGGATACCATTATCTCCCAACCTGTGCTTAATTGGTGACCTGATGACAATTGACCTCCCAAACAGCCACTGCAACTCTCTTCTTGTAGCTCTCGCCATCGCCAAGAAAACAATCCTAGTCAACTGGAAAGATAAACAGACCCTCAACATCAACCATTGGCTGAATCTCCTTGTAGAACATATTTCGCTGGAGAAAATATCTGCTGGCCACAGAAACCAATTAACATACTTTACAGAAAAATGGTCACCATTTATTCACTCACTAAACGTGTCTGTATAGTGCCACTCAGCCTGTGAGCATATGCCACCTGTACATATAAATATTACAACTTAAGAAAGACTGTTGTGTAATATGTAACGTGTCTCTGTTAATGATGTAACCCCTAATCCCTCTATCTCTCTCACCACAATACACCACAGCGGTTCATCAGAACTCAAGGTCTTAAGCATGTGTTAGGTGCACCTTCTTCCCCTTGAATCCGGGCCTGCTCCCTGGCTCTGTGGGGGATTGCGGGGCCGGGCGGTTTCCCCTGGGGGCGGGTGCGTCTGGACTGCTCGCCCTGTGTGCCTGGGCGGGGCGGGGTCTCCTCGTGCTCCCTGGGCCTGGGGCGGTGTGGCCGGTCCCCCCTGGGGGGCTGTTTCCACCCCTGGTGGTGCGGGGTGGGTGGGCTCCTCCCCCGGGGGGGGCCTGGCGTGGGGGCTGGGTGCTGCCCGCGGGGGGTGTTCTGGTGCTGCACAGTGTGGGCCTGCCTGTTGGTGTGCGGCCACCGGTAGGGGGCGGGTCGGATGGGCTGGGGATCCGGCTTTGGGTCTGTGGCGGTCTGGGGGGGTACTGGCGGGGTTGCGGGTTGGTCTGTGCTCCTGCGCGTCGGGGTTCGGGGGGGCTGGGTGGGGCCCGTCGTCCGTGCACCCTGGTGGCGCGCCTTGTCCTTCTTCTGGGGGCTGATTTGCTGCGGGCGGTGTGGCCCAGGTCGGGACCACTGCGGGGGCCTGACGCTGCAGTTGCCAGGGGGGCGGGGTTAGGTAGGGGCCTGTTGGGTTTCCTTGGGGCCCGCCTGGCCCGCTGTCCATGTGCGCTGGGGGCCTCGCGGCGCCGGGGTCTGGTTGGCGCCACCTCCTAACCCCTCCCATCCATCCCTCCAGCCCTCGAGCCGGGCCTACACTGGCCTGGCCTCCTAAACCACATTTAGTTCACTCACCACACATTGCACAGTTTTAATGCACCACATACACTCACTCTTCGAGGTGCAGACCACGGATGGATTGGGGGGCTTCATAATGGGGCAGGCTATGGGACAGTGGTGTCCGGTAGCCCTCCATGCTGCCCCCCGGCCCATCCTTATCTGTTCTCCAATTTTAAAGCACCACATACACCTACATCTTGGGGGACAGATGGGAACAGGTTCCAGGTGCCTTATGGCTGCACGGGCTGCAGGACAGCAGTGTGCTGTAGCCATCAGCCTTGCCCCCACCTGTCTCCTATGTCCCTCAATTTTAATGCACCACATCACACTTATGGGCACTCACATTCACATTCATGGTGTAGGGTTAATGTTTCTCCATCAGGGATCGGAGAATCATAGTAAGAGGGGGGGTGGTGGGTTTACACACACTGTAGATACGCATGGCGTGGCTAGTGGGGCCCGGCCCTCCTGGGCTGAGGGTTGGAGCCAGGGAGCCCATTTACATCATGGTGGTGTGGCTGGGTTCCCGGTGTCTGGGGGGTCCCGTGGCCCTGTGGCGGGTGGGCCGGGTGGCGCCCTGGGGACTCTGTGGGTTCCTGCCGGGGTTCTGCCTCCTGACTGGCTGTGGTTTATGGGCCCTCTGCTATGGGGTCCCGATGGGCGATTGACTGCTCGTGGCGGTCCGCTCTCTCCTGTGTGTTGGTGGGGGCCCGTCCTGGGGGGTTCGGGCGGGTGGCCCTTCGCGGTCCCCTGGTTCCCGATGCGCCGGGGACATATGCCTTGCAGTATCACCGCCTCCTTGCCTCCCTCGTCCGCCCGGGCCAGGGTGGGCTCTCATTACTGTCCGGTCCGGCGTCTGCTGGTGGCCGGCGCCTGGTGCGGGCCCGTCCGGTGCGGTGCTGGTTCTCTCCCCGGGGGCGGTGCCGGGCCTCCGCGCCTGGCTCCTTGGGTTGGGGGCGGTCCCTGGGTGCGTCCGTGGGTGGGGGCGGGCGGGTGGTCAGGGGCGGGTGGTGGTTGGGGGGGGGTGGGGGCGGTCCACGTTGGGCAGTGGGTGGGCGGGCCCTCCTGCCCCGCCTGTCTGGGGTGTGTCTCTGGCTCTCTGGGGGTGCCGGCCTTCGCTGCCCTGGGTCCTTGGGCCTGGGTGGTGTCCTGCGGCCTCTGCGGCTCCCTGGTCTTGGGATCTGGGCGCTCCTGCGGTCTTGGGGTGCCATACCGCCCCCCTTCCCCCGCAGGGCTGGCCCTGGACCCTGGTGATGGTTTTCATAAACACATTGGGAGGGTTCAAATACACACATGCATGTTCGATACTTCAGCTCCGTGACGCATCGCAAAGAACCGATGGGATCACTCCAAAGGGGCCCACTTGCTTCTCAAACCTACCACACCGCGCTGGCAACTCTTCTCTGCAATTGGGCTTTCCCCCTCCACCAAGACTCTCACATTTTTGGTGTTCAGTATAGACTTCTCTTTTGTTTTTGTTTTTCAGTACAGTATAGTAGACATGTATATGTTTATTTTCGATAATCTGCATGGAGCACAACCACCTCAAGGTCACAATACATCAGCTACACTGCCTGTTTCTCCCCTGTTTTTTTTTTTCGTTTGTTTGTTTATTTGTTTGTTTTTCCTCCTTCTTCTCCGCATGCACTGTCACTATATAACTCAGGACTTAAGCACCTGCCCCCTCCCCCTTGCTTGTTTCCTTACTTTCCCCCTGACACACTTTGGTGTATCACGGCCCTCTCTGACTCATATTAGGAAGTTTTTCCAATAAAGGCTGATAGGCTAGTCTCCAGGTAGGGTGGGTGACGGTCACAACCACGCATTATGGGTATTAAATACTTGACTGCAAGATTAACAGTGCATCAATCTTCACAAGAAGCTTACACCCTTTAGTGGCGCTAAGCTATGAAGACCAATGCAGACAAGTATTAAAAACAAAACAAAACAAAAAAAAAAAAACACTGTTTGAATCAATAAATGGCCCGAGGAGCCTGCACAGACAATTAAACTTGCATGAGCAGATTCAATGAGTTATTGAAGAAAAGGAAAGGAAAAGAAAACAGGCATGAGAGCAACATAAATTCACTGAGTCCAAAGGTTTAAGATTTTTATAATATATCTTATATTTTGTGACTGTATCTACAGTCAAGTGGTGTATGCATGTAGAACTTTATGATGTGTATGTATGTATGTATGTGTCTCTGTGTGCACATGCATAAAAGGTATCTGTACATGTTCCATTCAGGGCGGGCAGCAGCAGCAGAGAAGTACAGGTGTGTGCCTGGTTCAGTGTTCAGGGCAGAGACGCTCCACCCAACCTGGCAACATCATCTTTGAGATCAACAAGTTCCTGATTGGTCTCCAGTGGGGGAAGGAACGACAGCTTCAGCAGGGCCGAGCAGCCAGGCAGCGGCTTGATGACGACACCAATCGCTCCATCTCGTCCATAGAAGAAGACTTCCTGACTGCCTCAGAACACCTTGGGGATGACAGCGAGGACGACGGTTTCAGAAATGGTGAGCTTTATTACCTCCACCATAGAGGTTTTTCTTTTCAGCCACGTTTGTTGGTCGGGTATTTCAACTCCTGTGTAGCAAAAAAACCTCACAGTGTTCCTGTGATACATTTGCATTCACTTGCAGCTTGAGTCAGCATGCTGTCCATTCAAAACCTGACAGAAAATTTTAACCACATACTGTGCAACATGAAGTGGCTGTTCCAAAACATGTTTTGATCTTTCTTGAGCAACTAAGAAAAATGAGAACCTAAAAGTTTGATCCTGATTTTAAAGTCACCACCATCATCCCCATTCATAACAATAGAGCTTTATTCTAATAACAGCTGTGTTTACAATGTTTGTAGTGTTGAGGCATGATTGGCTCATTGTTTGTTAGGTCTTAGCCTATCAGATGATATAAAAGTGGAAGTGATAGTCCTATTAAATCACTCCTCACACATAGACACTGTAGAATTTAAAGGCCAGCAATATACTTTTAGTGCAAAGTAAGATGAAAGGTGAAAAGTAACATTGACAAAGTTAAAAAATATGTTGAGTACTCTGACATTATTGCTGACATTGAACTAAAACTCAGTATGTTATATTGCATTTGTCTTTATTGATCAGACATCAAGTTTAAAAAAGAAATATTAAATTGAATTAATCCTTCATTTCCTCCTGGATTTGCAGCAACATTACAGAGGCAGTTGTGCAGCAAGCACTGGAAGATTTCTATACCCATTGAAAATGTATAACACAAGAAAGAATGTATTTATTGCTTTTGTGTTTCCCCAGTGATGAATGAAATGTTAGATGGAAATAATTCTCTTGACTTTTGTCCAAGGGGAAATTGAATGGAACAAACAAGACATAACTCGGCTCCACTATTCAGTGAGGGGTAAAACAGGGTAATGTCCTACTCTTGCTGCGACACTTAGGAAACTGATGGAGCTGCTTTCTAATCAGTGCGAACATGTTTCACTCCCTGTCTCTCTCTGTTTTTCTCTGTCTCTTCACAGAACCAGAGAGTGGTGACCTGGCAGAGAGCTTGGCGGAGGTTGCACAGAAACACTGTGTCAGACTTGCCTGTCAGAGGGGACAGCTGGCCCATCATCAGAGCAGGGAGGATGGTGAGGTGAAAAGGGAAGGGCATCGGCAGGCAAGCCTCCATACTAAGGAATCAGCTGGTCACTATGCCACAAATCTGGCCGAGTCTGTACTGCAAGATGCCTTCATACGCCTCTCTCAAGACGAAACCTCTTTTGTCTCTGAGGCTGCTGTCAGTGTGTCCCTGTCTAGTCGTCCTTCCAGCGCTACTGGTCCTTCAAAGACCAAACAGCCTTCCCAGCAGCGCACCTGCTCTTTTGAACTCCCCAAGATTGTCATTGTTCAAAGCCCAGACAGTTCTGATGGGGCTGCAGAATGGCCAGAGACCCACGTGTCTCATGTGCCTGACCAGGATATCACTGCCAAAGCCAGAGAGATGCCAGAGAATGGGACACAGGCTCACGTCCCCCACCACAATGGTGGATACCCGTCTAAACACGTAGAGGTGGCTTTGGCCTGTGCAGCCAGTGTCATTGGCACCATTACCAACCCACAGCTGACAGAGCAGCTTGCCATGGATTCAGCCTCAGAGGAAGACACGGAGGAGGACCTGCAGGAACCAGAGGAGAGAAGTGACTACTCCTTCTCTTCAGCTATATGTGGCATGGCTCAGGTAGCTGGTGCTGTAGCCGCTGTGGAGCTAACAGAGGAGTCAGGGGAGTGTGCCGATTCTGATGCCGATTCTGCTGAAGCCTACACAGCGTCCTGTGGTCTGATGTCTGCTGCCGAAGCCTCTGCAGCCATCACGCTGCACTGCAGTGTGGCAGAAGGTACCAGTGTTGAAGCATTTCGTGCCAACATTGCAGAGGTGCTACACAGGGAAGCAGCTGAGGTGCTGACTCAGCCGCAAGGCTACAGGAGTGTAGCCCACCTGCTGGAGGCAACGCATAACAAGATAGTAGATGGCATTACTTGTCCAAAAAAGTCCTACATGGATGAAAGAGAGGTGGATGACCTAATAAATGAGGTGGCAGACAGCCTATTCAAGCATGCTTTAGAGAAAGCAAAAAAGAAAAAAGAACTGGAGGGTACTGGAAAAGATACTCCAGGACTTCAAGTGTTTCTGCAGGACAGTGTTAACACTTTGCTGTTTGATATCCTTTGTCTGACACAAAAGAAAATCAGTCACATCTCTCAGTGTGACCAAGGGTCATTTGAGACTCAAGAGGGTGATACTTGTGCTAGGGAGCCTGCTACCACCAAGGAGAGCAAGGATCCATTAAGTCAGTTACAGTGCTTAGTCGGCCATGGTCAGTCCACTAATAGTGAGAGCCACAGCGGCATACTACACTGCACTAATAAGCTTACCATGGCTCCTGGGCTGAAGGAGAAATATGCGCTTGAGGAAAGTGATCTCATTGCATCTTCCTCCACAGCACACAGCAGAGAGCAAAGACAAAGTCAGTCTAAATCCACCTCCTTGCCTGCCAAAGACTACTCTGACCACCAGCAGATCCAGCAGGGCAGTGGTGCCATCAGAGAACCCTTGAGTGAAATCCAAGTTCATAGCACAGACAGGAGGGGGCGATTAGTGACCGGCAGTGACAGCAGACAGGCCTCCCTCACACCCCAGTCCTCCCTAAACTCATGCAGTTCTCTGCTTTCTTGGAGAATGGATTCAGAGTCCAGGACACCGATTACTTGCTATGCTGACGATTTGGCTGCTACAGTGGTATCTATGGCCACAGAATTGGCAGCTATCTGCCTGGAAAACAACACTGGGAAACAACCCTGGTTCTGTTCCCTAAAAGGGACGTCTGCTGAAGGGCCAGAAGCCTACTTGCTCCCTGCTTGCCGCACAGTCCTCAGGAGGAAAGAGGCTCAGGCCAGCAGTGCTGCCTCTAAGAAACACCGTGCCCCACGCCTCAGTGAGATTAAGAGGAAAACTGAGGAGCAACCAGAATTGATGGAGCGGCTGGTGAACCGGGTGGTGGACGAATCTGTAAACCTAGATGAGCCGCAGGACCCATTTGCCCTTTTTGCCTCTGAAGTCACGGCCAGGATCATGAACTGCCCTGAGCTTAATGTGGTGGATACCTCCAAAACAGGCCAACCACGAAGCAGGTTGCAGTGTGAGAGGTGGAGCCGTGGGAAAGCATCTAGTTATGAGAGCATTCCAGAAGAAGATCCAGACCCCTCAGGCACACCCAACACACTGGGCCTCGGCAGTCGGTTAGGTCAGAACTTGAGCCGTGGTAGCTCAATCTCTAAGCAGTCCAGCTGTGAGAGCATCACAGACGAGTTCTCACGGTTCATGGTAAACCAGATGGAGACAGAGGGCAGGGGCTTTGACCTTCTGCTAGACTACTACGCAGGAAAAAATGCCAGCAGCATTCTGACTGCAGCTGTACAACAGGCTGCATCAAAGAAGAATGGTCACCTTAATGTCAGGGCCTCATCCTGCTTGTCCAAACAGTCTAGTACGGAGAGCATCACAGAGGAGTTCTACAGGTTTATGCTTCAGGACATGGACAAGGAAAACAGAGAGTATGGCATCGCCAAGACTAAAGAGTGGAGCAACAGCCTGTTCCCCCCTTCTCCAAGAACACCCTTCTGTATACGACAGTCCTCTGTCCCAGACCGGCGCTCCTCAGACTCTCGACTGACTGTCAACTCACCCATTAAAGCCAACTCTTTTGACGGATTTGCCCGCAATGTGCATGGAGACACGCTGAATATCTTCCCCACCAACTCAGTGTCAGCCACAGGACTGTGTAAGTCAGACTCCTGTCTCTATCAAAGAGGCAAGACTGACCAAATTACTGATATGCTGATTCATGAGACCTGGTCAAGCTCCATTGAGTCTTTGATGAGAAAGAACAAGATCATTGCCGATCCAGAGGACAGTATTGAGCTGGAGGCTGCAGGAGACTCCCAGCCCCATGTGCAGCAGTTTGCCAATCGTCTGGCAGCTGACATTGTAGATATTGGCAAGTCTGCTTTGGGGGGCCAGCAAGATGTAACTGGGGGTGCATCTGGGTCGCTCCCACAGCCGCACATGCCTGTTGGTGAAAGAAGGAGGGGGTTCAAGCAATCACATCTAAGCTGTAGTCGGAGTAGGTCGAGCCAGGAGCAAACTGGTATTGGAATAGGGTCTGGTGACAGCAGTGCACCCTGCATGAGGGGCCCCAGAGATGTGCCACTGATCCACATCGAGGGAGATCAGAGAGAAGAAGAGACTCATTTAAGGACAGGAGGAGGACCTCAGGAAACAACCCCAGAAATGTCAGCTACCAAGCGTACAGAGAGAACTACAGCCAACTGCAGCAGGTAGTACAATCTTCTCAGTTGTTCTGTGTGAGAGTCAGACCTCTCCTTTAGGCAGAAACTTTTTTATAGCCCAGCACTAGAAAAATACTGTAGATGAAAAGTAGAGATTAATCTGTCTGACAAGAGTAAGAGTGAGGAATGAGAAATCACATGGTTATTCTTGAGGTAAACATTAAAGGCTGTCTAAGAAAATTATAAACAAATGAAGTCCAGGCCCTCCAACTGTCCAAGCTGTTTTTAGAGATTTTCTGATCAAAGAGTGGCAGGTACACAGACGATCTATTCACTGTGAAAAGTGATCTATTTTAGCGGTGTGTGAGGTTTGACAAACCTTTGGCTAGACTGTGACTCACGCTGTCTGGGTGATGAACTGTGTGTGCAGAAAGCTTTTAGTGGCTTCATCTTTTATCTACTGCGGGGCTGTTTGACTCACCTTGATCAGTACAAGCTGCACTCACACTTGGCTTACCCACTAAAACCACAAGACACTCAATGGGTGTTTAGATTACATCGACACAACTTAAATACCAAAGAATTTGTGTGTCACTTCAGATTAAAGCTTGCTTGAGGGAAGTAGTTTGGCAGCAGGTTAGCTGAAGAACAGTGTTTATATGGAGTCAGTTCATTTGGAATACCATACCATATTACACATGTTTGGTCTTACGTATCTAATTTAAAGTGGACTGACATTTTAGCAAGACAGGCAAGGTGGCAAAAATCACTCTAATTCCAAAGACTCAAAGTGGCCTTTTGGAGAGAGCAGGAGAGCGTAGACTCTCCCAGAAGACATTTTAGTGGATATTCTGGGGGTAATGAAGACTGGAGCGGTTCATAGTGTGTCTCAGGCTGGAACCAAATGAACCAGCTGAAAATGTATAAGTGGAAAGAGCTGCTAATGTTCAAGATAGGTACACAGAGGGAAGTGAAAATATAATATCCATATACAGGAAATCAGCTGGTCCTTTACGGAGTGTTTGAAAGACATTCAGACCCTCAAAATAAGACTTGTTTAATAGTGAATGAGAGGAAAACAGCTGAAAGGCTCCCGGGCCTCAGGAGAGTCACAAGACACGCTCCTCTACACTTTACAATACATGTAATCCAGGAACAAGTGGAGTGCATCTGTTTGTCCCTTGTGTGAGAGTGGAACTCAATCACTCGCCTAGTCAATAAAACCTGATTTCCCTCTGGAATTGTCGAGGATGGCAGCCCTCAATCATCTGATTATGACTTAATTTAATCAGTTTCCTGAGAAACACTGAAAATCCAACCGTGTCGCTAGGGAGTGCAGTTTGCGGATGCATTAAAGATATTGAAATGAATTAGCTGTCTTCTATGTGGTGCGTAGTTATTTTAAAGTCCAAAGGCTTGTCATTTGTTTGAAGTTACTGTACTGTATTGTATGTATGTATCATTTTTTAGAGCCGCAACTGTCCCGATAGTGCCTTCACTTCTTAAAATGCATTTTAGAAAACTCAAGTGTTGACATGAATGGTGAACAGAGGAATGACACTGGGAAAACAGCCAAAGCAACCACACATTGCAGCAGACATTGTGCACAACTATTCGATGGGCATTCCCACCATCTTGCGATTTGCTCTCCCCAGCAGTGAGAGGGACAGGCCAGCTGTGGCGGTGGCTGCAGTAGTGAAGAGCGACAAGCGTTCTATGAGTGCTAGCAGTGAAGAGAGCATGGGGAGCTGGTCCCATATAACCCCCGAGGATGACCCCCACGAGGAGACCAGTAGTTTTATCCAGCTGAGCGAGGGGTCAGTAACCGTTGCTCCTTGATACTGCTCCAAACGCTGCTGCTCCCACCCTCACCCCACTCTCATTGGCCCATTGCTACTGACACTTGTGCTCTCTTGTGCCAATGCCAATGTACTCCCTGCTGCTGCAATATCCACGCCTGCTGAGGCGGTGTATGGCAGAGAGCTCACTCCACAAAGCCCTCTCCATAGCTCGCACACAGGGCTAGACCCTGCCTGCACCCCCACACACAACTACCTGCAGTAGTAGGCTGCAGTGGTATGAGACTGTGACCTCTTACATCAAAAGCCTCTAGTTCAAAACATTTGCTACACCATTTTCTGCTTCATCAAATTCTCATTCGTTTGAGCCAACCACACCAACTTTTTCAACTTTGAGTCACTGCTCTGTGCTTACAATAAGCTAACAGTAGAAATGGCCCTGCTTTAATTTGCCTTAAAACAATGTAAATGCTATGATTATGGATCCATGATATTTTAAACACCAATGTAAGCATTATTAACCTGCATATTAAAATGCATTTATGTCTAAAGACACTGATATGTGTGGATAAGAGAGGAAAGGGGAAGCTCTTCACTGTGGCAGTGATGTAGGATACTTGCCCTCTGCTTAATTAACTGCAGTAGTAGTTGTCTGCACCACCATAACACTCGCTGCTCCTCGCAACCTTTCCATCTACCTGCTTACTTTAACTTCACCTCATTCCCCGATCCATGTTGTGACACGAGGGCACGGCTGCCTGCCCTGCCTGTCCACCCCTACCCGCCTAAACTGCCTCCAGATCTCCTCATCTTCATATCCAGACAGGCTTGCTGCTGGACAAAAAATCACCAGCTCTCCCGCCTTGAGCGTCCGACTCCGCTGCAGCTGCTATTTATATGTTAATCACCAGCTAATGAACAACATGACCTGCATCGCTGCGCCTGGTTATTGTTCTCTTCACAAGTCAACGATCATGTTGGATGTCTCGAGACAACATGTGAATGACGCTATCTGTTGTGTTTTTTATTGGTTAACAGGAACGGAACCAGCAGCGCATCCAGCGTAGGCCTGGCAGACCTGGATGCTTTTTCTGACATGCCCACTCAGAGCACAGTAATCAGGTAACTGTCACTGTCATAGGTGCTGAAATATTTCTCATTAATATGTCTCTCTGATACCCATAATGACATTTTTTTCTAATAAGACAGAAAATCAGTGGATGGGAAATTGCTTTTTCTTATTTTCTCACCTACACAGCAATCCGGTGTCGTGTGACCATGACAGGCTGCTGGACTAATTCTCATGCAAATAACTTGTGATTGATGGTATAGCTAATTACATACTTGTCATTCTAGCACACATAATAATGTGCAGTTTAATAGACATAAAATCTGCTCCAGTCTGCTGCATTTCATCTCTTCTATCTAGATATCCATCTCAACTGTAACATATAAAACACCACAGGTTAGCAGTGTATTATATATGCTTACATTAAAGGAACAGTGCGGCATTTTTGGGAACATGCTCATTACGCTTGCGTATTATCTTTTTTTTTTGTATATCTTCATGTCTTCCTGAGATTTCACAGGGGTATACCCTATATGACAGTATTTGTGTGCGATGCCTCATACCTGCACACCCTTCAACCATCCAACCACCCACCCCTGACCGGCAATTTTGCTGTGTTCCAAAAGCTCTCAGTAGCCCTTTTTAAATAGGAATTGTGCAAATTTGCAGGAAAGCCCAATCAGTCTTCGTTGAGCATTGGCAGTATAAAAACAAAATCGGGGAGTGCAGCAAAATGCGCCTTTTTCAGGGCAATGGGGGGCGTGAGCAAGTAACAAAACGTGTAGCTCAGTGTGTGACGTAAACAGTTTCGTACTCCGAGGGAAGCCGCGGCTGGTCAGTCCTTCGGCGATTCTCATAAGTTGGCCCGTCCTTCACCGTTCTTGTCATCTGACAGTTAATGGCCTCTTCCTTTGCAAGGGCAAGGAGGGTGCGCAATTCCTTGTCTCCCCAGTTGCTCATCTTTACAGTGTCTGTCAGGTTTGTGTTTCCCTCTTGCTACTAGCTGCTCATTCCTGCTATCAGCTGTTTCCTGTTAGTCCACCGCCAGTGGGTCGCACATGCGGCGTCATCAGCAGCTCCTCCCACAAGTCATCAACAGCCCCTCCCGTGGCGGAAGGGCACCTCGTTATGTCTACCCTACGAGGCGGAAAATTGGGTACCTCGGATCAACTCGGCAATCTCTGTGCGTCTGAATGCCCGCAGCTTGCCTGCAAAACAGCCCAACATTCGCCAAAAATCTGTTAGTGTAAAAGGGGCTGTAGCTTTTTCAGTCTAATAAATAAAAAGAAATGCCATAAAAGGAAAGATTCTTACACCTATTTATCTGAATAAACAGAGAAATACAACACCTTTTGAACTTTCTGTCATCAAACTGAAGCCCTGTTTCCACCAAACACTGTCAGTATTGTACCTTTGGAACCAGAAGTAACTCTTCAGACATTGCACCTAGACTCTAGCGTTTCCACCACAAAGAGTACCCTTAAATGTGGGTGGTGGTGTTGTCACTCACTGCTCCATCCAGCACTCACTGTATTTCCTCATCACTGTAGAACGTCTGTACTTTGTTTATCGTCCGCAGAACGAGGCTGCACGCCAACATTTTCAGAACAAAACAGAACAGTCTGCAGTGAGAGACACTCTCCATGGGATATTTCTACATTTAGTACTTCTCATGCAAGCGCAGCCGGCTGCACCCCCTGAAGTAGTACACTGCTCTAACAATCACCAGCTATGATTTGTTCGCAATAAACCCTTAATTCACCAGGTTAGATGTAAAAAATATGTTGTTTGCCCGGTGCTTTCTCTGCCATTGTGGGTTCTTTACAGTCCTGTAACGTTATCCCCACCACTCATATTAGCCACGTTTTTCAGCTCAGCTGGTTGGTCCACCTGTAGAGATAACCTCTGGTCGTATGTTGTGTGCACTACATACAATACATTCTCAATACAGCCTTTCCATATGAGTTTAATAGAAAGATGAGCATCTATATTTTTGTCGGTATTGAAAATTGTTCATGGCGGCATGGTGGTGTGGTGGTTAGCACTGTCGCCTCACAGCAAGAAGATTTCTGGTTCGATCCCTGGTGCGGGAGCCCTTCTGTGTGGAGTTTGCATGTTCTCCCCCTGTCAGCGAGGGTTTTCTCCGGGTACTCCGGCTTCCTCCCACAGTCCAAAGACATGCAGGTTAATTGGTGACTCTAAATTGTCCGTAGGTGTGAATGTGAGTGTGAATGGTTGTCTGTCTCTATGCGTCAGCCCTGTGATAATCTGGTGACCTGTCCAGGGTGTACCCTGCCTCTCACCCAATGTCAGCTGGGATAGACTCCAGCCCCTCCACGACCCTCAAGAGGATACGCGGTTAGAAAATGGATGGATGAAAATTATTCTGTCCGGGACTTCTGTTTCCAGTTTATGCTAAGCTAAGCTAAGCTAACTAACTGTTGGTTTCTTATTCACAATGCAGACATAAAAGTGGCGCTGATTTTTTCATCTAGCTGTTGGCAAAAAAGTGAATAAGCTCCCAAGATGTTGAATGACTCCTTGAAGTGACATTATGTATTACTGTAACCTACAATTGGTACTGTTTTCTCTCACAGTGAGGAGACAGAAAAAGAGCATCAAGCAGGAACAAAGGAAAATGTCTTCGGTAAGTGTCGTGATGGATTCTCATGTCATCTCAGTGTTATCAACTCCTAAATTATTCACCTTATTCGTCAGCTTTAACATCTCTACTAACCAAAAGCTGTTGAGTGACTCAACCTACAGTATGTGCTGGGTCTGTGATTAATCCCTCAAATGGATGTGCTTGAATGGAGGCGATTCTCCTCTCTGAATTAAAGATGTTCATCAATAATTGAAAAGGGCCCATCGTTCCAGAAGTGTCTCAACACAAAGTTCATATTTGTTTAATGACTTGCACTTCAACAAAGATTATCTTAAGCAAAACTGAGCCCAGGATGTTTCTGTTTTATGAAACTGCAAAGGTTTGGCACGTTGCATTAATACAGTGCTTTAATGGTGCAGACAGCATGGTTAACATTTAAGGTGTGTTATGTGGGAACAAAGAATTCAGTTGTAGTCACACTTGATGCTTCACAAGAAAAACAAAGCAAAAGCAGTAGTGCATTCCTGTCACCTTTGATTTTTCAGAGAGCAGTTCGGCAAGGACGGCAGGTGGCAGTAGCAACCTCAGGGTGCTGTTGGTGGTCAACTGTGACCTTGAGCCTGAGTGTGTGGACTCAGAGCTGAGAGTGGCCCTGCAGTGGATCGCTGCCTCCGAGCTGGGGCTTCCTGCGCTCTACTTCAGGAAGTCCAAAGAGAAGAGGATTGCAAAGGTAGGCACAGCTGTCCAATCAAAAAAATGAAAATGGGGACTCATTTTTCTCTCAGATTGTTGCTGATTGTATGGTTTTCTGTGCTAATTATATCTCAGTTGCAGGGCTGATTTTAGAGATACTGAGGTTATGAGTCCCCCCAAATGCACACACAAAAAGATGATACGCTTTATGTAAAGTGTATGATTTGACCTTTTAGATAATATTTTAGCAATTGTTACAGGGTCTTCAAAATATTAAAGTTGATAAACATTTTAGCAGCAATTAAGGCCCTTGAAAAGTATTTAAGGGCCTTAAAGCTTTTTTCAGTATTTGCTTGAGTTTGCATACATTTCACCGTTGTGTTGGTGTGTGATGGAATTCATTTTAGTTTATTTATGAAGTCTTGCTAGATTTGAACCAAGAATAGAGCCAATCTCTGGAAATAACCATGAGGCGTAATGTTACTGCTCTGTGTTGGAAGGAAATAAGTGTAGCCTCGATGAGGAGGCTCCACCTCTCATTAGACCTGTCAATAAGAAGAACAGCAAAGAAAAATTTAATTTCAATGACTGTGTTGCATCATTAAGGGTTCCTCAACAACACTAATACCGCTGTGATTGTGAAACTGCTACACTCAGCTGTGGCTATTCATAGCATCCATACCACTAATTCATCACATGTACCTGTAAAGTTTATTTTAATGTTCATTTTTATGACATACTATACAATGACTTTTTCATGACATTGTAATGACATACTATATTATGACTCTTTTTCAGATAATATATTATGACATTTTTTTATAACATACTATATTCTGACTTTTTTTTAACATACTGTACTGTGACCATTTTTCTGATTTTTGTGACATACTATACTGACTTTTTTATTTTCATGACATACTATACCATCACTTACTGTACTATAACTTTTTTTTTTAACAAACTATACTGTGACCATTTTTCTTATTTTTTTGACATACTCTACTATGACTTTTTGTTAGCACACTATACGCATACTATACATAGTATGTAGAATAGTATATTACATGTATATATACATGTAATATACTATTCTACATACTATGTAGAATAGTATATTACATGTATATATATATATATATATATATGCAGTACAGGCCAAAAGTTTGGACGCACCTTCTGATTCAATGCGTTTTCTTTATTTTCATGACTATTTACATTGTAGATTCTCACTGAAGGCATCAAAACTATGAATGAACACATGTGGAGTTATGTACTTAACAAAAAAAGGTGAAATAACTGAAAACATGTTTTATATTCTAGTTTCTTCAAAATAGCCACCCTTTGCTCTGATTACTGCTTTGCACACTCTTGGCATTCTCTCGATGAGCTTCAAGAGGTAGTCACCTGAAATGGTTTTCCAACAGTCTTGAAGGAGTTCCCAGAGATGTTTAGCACTTGTTGGCCCCTTTGCCTTCACTCTGCGGTCCAGCTCACCCCAAACCATCTCGATTGGGTTCAGGTCATCTGCCGCAGCACTCCATCACTCTCCTTCTTGGTCAAATAGCCCTTACACAGCCTGGAGGTGTGTTTGGGGTCATTGACCTGTTGAAAAATAAATGATCATCCAACTAAACGCAAACCGGATGGAATGGCATGTCGCTGCAGGATGCTGTGGTAGCCATGCTGGTTCAGTGTGCCTTCAATTTTGAATAAATCCCCAACAGTGTCACCAGCAAAACACCCCCACACCGTCACACCTCCTCCTCCATGCTTCACAGTGGGAACCAGGCATGTGGAATCCATCCGTTCACCTTTTCTGCGTCTCACAAAGACACGGCGGTTGGAACCAAAGATCTCAAATTTGGACTCATCAGACCAAAGCACAAATTTCCACTGGTCTAATGTCCATTCCTTGTGTTTCTTGGCCCAAACAAATCTCTTCTGCTTGTTGCCTCTCCTTAGCAGTGGTTTCCTAGCAGCTATTTGACCATGAAGGCCTGATTCGCGCAGTCTCCTCTTAACAGTTGTTCTAGAGATGGGTCTGCTGCTAGAACTCTGTGTGGCATTCATCTGGTCTCTGATCTGAGCTGAACTTGCGATTTCTGAGGCTGGTGACTCGGATGAACTTATCCTCAGAAGCAGAGGTGACTTTTGGTCTTCCTTTCCTGGGTCGGTCCTCATGTGTGCCAGTTTCGTTGTAGCGCTTGATGGTTTTTGCGACTCCACTTGGGGACACATTTAAAGTTTTTGCAATTTTCCGGACTGACTGACCTTCGTTTCTTAAAGTAATGATGGCCACTCGTTTTTCTTTAGTTAGCTGATTGGTTCTTGCCATAATATGAATTTTAACAGTTGTCCAATAGGGCTGTCGGCTGTGTATTAACCTGACTTCTGCACAACACAACTGATGGTCCCAACCCCATTGATAAAGCAAGAAATTCCACTAATTAACCCTGATAAGGCACACCTGTGCAGTGGAAACCATTTCAGGTGACTACCTCTTGAAGCTCATCGAGAGAATGCCAAGAGTGTGCAAAGCAGTAATCAGAGCAAAGGGTGGCTATTTCGAAGAAACTAGAATATAAAACATGTTTTCAGTTATTTCACCTTTTTTTGTTAAGTACATAACTCCACATGTGTTCATTCATAGTTTTGATGCCTTCAGTGAGAATCTACAATGTAAATAGTCATGAAAACAAAGAAAACGCATTGAATGAGGAGGTGTGTCCAAACTTTTGGCCTGTACTGTATATATATATATATATATATACACACAAAGTTGGAAAACTTACTAAAACTGAGCTTCTATAAGGCAATGAATATTGCGGAGGGCGTGGCTCATCACATAAAGGTGTATAACATCTCAAGGGTTTCACCGATCACCACACAACTTTGTAGGCATATGACCACACATAATCTGAGGGGACCCCTCCATTATTGACCCCATCAAACAAAATGGGGGTGCTAGAGAGCTAATTTCTTATCTAGGCCTAACCACCATATCGATTTTTATTAAACTTGGTAGATATGTTGAACAGGACGCCTCAAGGTGACTGGAGAAATTTAACTCTAATTGGCAACTGGGTGGCGATGTAACAACAGAAAAATGCTTAAAAATGGCTAAAATCGCTGTGGCTCCTCCTGTGGCCCAGTGTTTTGTTTTTATTTTGTTTTTTCTAATTTTTGGTATGACTAAGTCATGGTATGGTATGCTGTACATATGCACAGAAACTGTCAGTGTGTCATTCTGTCAGTCATTCTGTCTGTCCCACGTTTTTCTACTCACTGACGTGGTCAATCTATGTGAAACTGCACATAGGCATTGAGGATTGGCATAGGTAGAAGGTGACAAAGCTACCAATGGGTATGGACTAGTGTATACAATTATAGTATATAGTATAGACATTATACTATGACTTGTTTATTTTATTGGCATAGTAAAGTAAGACTTTTTTTTTTTAACTTATGACTTTTTTTATAAAAGTGATAGTATAGTATGTTAAAAAAAGTCATAGTATAGTATGTTAAAAAAAAGTCAAGTATAGTATGTTGAAAAAAGTCAAGTATAATATGTTAAAAAGTCATAGTATGTTAAAAAGTCATAGTATAGTATGTTAAAAAAGTCATAGTATGTTAAAAAAAAGTCATAGTATAATATGTTAAAAAAGTCAAGTATAGTATGTTAAAAAGTCATAGTATAGTATGTTAAAAAAGTCATAGTATAATATGTTAAAAAAGTCAAGTATAATATGTTAAAAAGTCATAGTATGTTAAAAAGTCATAGTATAGTATGTTTAAAAAAGTCATAGTATAGTATGTTAAAAAAGTCATAGTATAGTATGTTAAAAAGTCATAGTATAGTATGTTTAAAAAAGTCATAGTATAGTATGTTAAAAAGTCATAGTATAGTATGTTAAAAAAGTCATAGTATAATATGTTAAAAAAGTCAAGTATAGTATGTTAAAAAAGTCATAGTATAGTATGTTAAAAAAGTCATAGTATGTTAAAAAAAGTCATAGTATAATATGTTAAAAAAGTCAAGTATAGTATGTTAAAAAGTCATAGTATAGTATGTTTAAAAAAGTCAAGTATAGTATGTTAAAAAGTCATAGTATAGTATGTTTAAAAAAGTCATAGTATAGTATGTTAAAAAAGTCAAGTATAGTATGTTAAAAAAGTCATAGTATAATATGTTAAAAAAGTCAAGTATAGTATGTTAAAAAAGTCATAGTATAGTATGTTTAAAAAAGTCAAGTATAGTATGTTAAAAAGTCATAGTATAGTATGTTTAAAAAAGTCATAGTATAGTATGTTAAAAAAGTCATAGTATAGTATGTTAAAAAGTCATAGTATAGTATGTTTAAAAAAGTCATAGTATAGTATGTTAAAAAGTCATAGTATAGTATGTTAAAAAAGTCATAGTATAATATGTTAAAAAAGTCAAGTATAGTATGTTAAAAAAGTCATAGTATAGTATGTTAAAAAAGTCATAGTATGTTAAAAAAAGTCATAGTATAATATGTTAAAAAAGTCAAGTATAGTATGTTAAAAAGTCATAGTATAGTATGTTTAAAAAAGTCAAGTATAGTATGTTAAAAAGTCATAGTATAGTATGTTTAAAAAAGTCATAGTATAGTATGTTAAAAAAGTCAAGTATAGTATGTTAAAAAAGTCATAGTATAATATGTTAAAAAAGTCAAGTATAGTATGTTAAAAAAGTCATAGTATAGTATGTTTAAAAAAGTCAAGTATAGTATGTTAAAAAGTCATAGTATAGTATGTTTAAAAAAGTCATAGTATAGTATGTTAAAAAAGTCATAGTATAGTATGTTAAAAAGTCATAGTATAGTATGTTTAAAAAAGTCATAGTATAGTATGTTAAAAAGTCATAGTATAGTATGTTAAAAAAGTCAAGTATAGTATGTTAAAGTCACAGTATAGTATGTTAAAAAAAAGTCATTGTACAGTATGTTAAAAAAGTCATAGTATAATATGGTAAAAAAAAGTCTTAGTATAGTATGGTTAAAAAAAAAAGTCATAGTATAGTACATTAAAAAAAAAGTCAGTATAGTACGGTAGAAAAAGTCACAGTATGGTATGTTTAAAAAAAAAACATAGTATAGCATGTCATAAAAATGAAAAAAAGTCAGAGCATAGTATGGTAAAAATAAAAAAAAGTCGTTGTATAGTGTGTTAAAAAAAGTCATGTTATATTATGTCATAAAAATGAAAATAAAAGTCAAAGCATGGTTCGTTAAAAAAATCATAGTATTGTATGTTTAAAAAAAGTCATAGTATAGTATTTTTTTTAAAAAAAGTCATAGATACTATGGTGTTACGGCTGTGTATGTGTTCTGTGCTGCTGTCCCTTCTCCCTCCCTTGTAGAACTGAGCAGGTGTGCTGCATTAGTTAACGAGGTGCAGCGCACCTGGCATGGAGGAGGTGGTATAAAGAGTCGTGCCAGCAGCAAAGGACAGAGGCTCTGGTGTGGAGACTGCTGGTCCTGCTGCCTCTCACCGTGGGATTTTTGTTGTTTTGTTGCTTGTTTTAATTCTAATAAATCCCATGGACTTGAGTGTTTTAAAGGTGTTCATGTGATTATTTTGGGTCAGTGTTGGAGTTTTGTTCGCCCCTTTTTCATATTTATTGCATACTTTTTCATGAGAATTCAAAGTGGTGATGAAGTCTTAAACTTTATTAAAATGGTCTTAATAGGTAGGAAATATATCTTCAGGATTTCAGCTATTTATTGGGATCCTGTAGGAGACAGTAATTCATACTGTACATTTTACCGTGAGGAAAAAAGTGGTGAGGTTGATGACCATGTGTATATATAGTTGCATTCATTACATGTGTGTCTTCTCTCAGTTCCAGAGGGTGGTCCACCTGATGTCTCAGAAGGCGTGGCGGATTGCAGACTTGTTCAGCGCTGTGGTCCAGTTCTGTAAGCTTCATGAGAAAGAGGAAGAGGAGGGCCGCTCTCTGTCCAGCCTGTTCGATTGGCTGCTGGAGACCCTGTAGGGCCCTGTAGCCTCCTCATATTGCAAACAAAAAGACACTCCTCACTCTGTCACACTTCTAACATGTTCCTGTTTGCCTGATCTTGTCTCATCACACCAAGTGTCTCCTACTGCAAGCTGAGAGCACAATGCGATCAGCATACTTGAGAATTTCATACACCTCAGTCTGTCCATGGACGTTGTGTTTGTCTGCTCACAGCCATGAATGGACCAGTCTCCCTTTAATAAAAGCATGTTTTTGTTTTCAGATTCACGTCTCTAGTGAGACACAAACACAG
Organism: Epinephelus lanceolatus; assembly: GCF_041903045.1. Lineage (NCBI taxonomy): Eukaryota > Metazoa > Chordata > Actinopteri > Perciformes > Serranidae > Epinephelus > Epinephelus lanceolatus. The sequence goes on from NC_135737.1 coordinate 34,053,284, forward strand.
AGCTAGACATTCCTGATGGGAATGAACTAGCCTTCAAGAGATTATAGTCGGCAGGTTTTAACTGCTCCAGAATATATAATTATACATATATATATTTACAGAATCTCACAAAGAAATAATGTGTTTATTTATTTATTTTAAATGAATACATGTGAAGCAAAGAACCAATAGAAGATAGGAAAATCAGGTTAAATCCTTCCCACAACTCAACATGCTCAGAACTTTTGTATCAAAACTATCTTGTAAAAGAGGCTGTTGAAACTGAAGCCCAGAAAAAAACTCTTTCACTTTCTTCTGATAGCCACTTAGAAGTGCACATTTGCTTAAGGTAAGCAAAGCGCCCATCTCTTTGTTGTGTTCATCGGCCAACATACCACCTCTGTCGTGACCTTGAAATTCAGTTTTAAATACGTATGTTATCTCGTTCATGTTACTTGAGAACTGATTATTTTGGATAGCTGTACTGTATATACTGTAGATTTGGAACTGCTGCACCTTGGAGTAGTGGACTGCTCTCTTTAGCTTTTACTATGTCAGGAAGACAGAGTAAGGTTTGTAATGTTGAATTTGTACGTGAATTTGGTCTGTTTATTTCTATACTTAGTGGTACTCTAGTGTTACATCAGCATTGGGAAAAAAAAGCACACGATTCAGCTGTAAACTCTGTCACAATAGAACTGAATGTATTTATCTTTTGACATCAATAAATTTCTGTGATGTGAAATACAAGGACTCTTGATCATTAGTCACATTCAGCAGACAAGACACATTTATCCACATCAGCATTACATCCTGTTGCCTGGTTTCCCCAAAAGCTTGTCACAGATGCAGTGAGAATATAATCCAAAGCTACTGAATAAACATTCAATATTTTATTGTGCTTTCAGATAATACTGCTAAGTAAACATCACAGAAACGTACAAAGGCAGTGGGAACAAAAGTAAAGATTACCTTTTGTTAGGTAGGATGAAACATGGGCAAACATTTCTGGTAATGCCCATGTATGAATATGAGTTAACATAACATTTGGTATGTTTACAGCTCAGACAGCCAAGTCTAGCTCACAGTTACTAAAAGAGCTAGTCGACATTTTGGGAAATATGCTTCCTTATTGTCTTGCCAAGCGTTATAAAAGAAGCATGAGACCACTCTTATGTCTGTGTATTAACTAGGAAGCTACTGCCAGAAGATAATCATCTTAATCTCACATAAAAACTCAAGGCAGGGGGACACAGCTACTGTAGCCTGGCTTTGTCTTAAGTTTAAAAATCCACGTAGCTGATTTTGTTTAATTCTCAACACAAACAGAAGTGTAAAAACAACAAGTTGTGGTCAAATTGGGAGTTATGTACTGTCAATATCTGGCGTGTTAATAACTTTAGAGGGGCTGGAGGGCATATTTTTGATCCAGTCTTTATGCTAAACTAAGCCAAGCGCCTCCTGGCTTTGTCCAAGCAAATGTCCCAAATTGTCAAACTGCTCCAAAAGTTGAAAAGTTCCAATTACTTCATGACATTTTTATGAGCAAAATTCTCATGCTGTTAACGCCACAGTAAATACAAGGGTAGGTCTACTGGTACAACCCAGTACAAATTTAATACAGTCAGGGAACAAGTTACAGCAGGAACATCAGAGAGACAATTACATAATCAAGTGACTGAATTGCAATGGCACTTTGACCTTACACAGATGTCGTGAATTCAGTGGGTATTCCACAATTACAAAGATTAACAGTGGGTCAAACTGATTGCTGTGAGCATGCATCTGACAGTCTGAGCCTGTTCAGGGTCAAGGGAGGGGTCAGTGCCAGATCCGGCATGTGTTATCCTTGCTTCCTGCAGGAGAGCACAAACAAAAACAGGTGGCTGCACAGAAGGACACAGCTGCACACTTTTCATCTATAATGTGCAATTAAGCATTTGTGACGTTTGGCGAGGAGCAGCTCGTTCGCTGCCCGAGGCTATGTTTTAACAGTGCGTGGCTGTCAGATGTACGTGGTTGTCAGATGTGGGACGTGTGAGTGTGTGTGTGAGTGCGTACCTGTAATGATAGTGTCACCCTCATAGTTGAAGACGCAGGAGAAGATCTCGTCGGTGTGCCCCTCTAGGACTTGTAGGCAGACTCCAGACTTAACATCCCACAGACGAGCTGTCTTGTCTGAGCTGGCAGTCAGGACCCTGCTGCCCTGTGGGCTGAAACAGATCTACCAAGAGAGGCAGCAGAGTTAGTGTTATTCAGAGGAGCGTGTGTGTGTGTGTGTGTGTGTGTGTGTGTGTGTGGGGTGGTGTGTGCTACATGAGTGATAGAGTAAGCAAGAGAGTGCTGAATAAGAGATTATGCCAGACGAGGTTGAAATGACAAAGAGGGAGAGGAAAATGAGTGAGCTCAGAACACGTTTACCACATCAGCAACAATACTCCACAGAGGTCATTCAACTTTAAATACTTAAGGAGGATAAAGGCACCAGTGGCGCTACTTAGCGAGGAGTTTTTCCAGTAGTGTATTATAAAAATCATGTCTGAGGCTGATTGTGTTAAAGCCCGGGTTTATCGTTCCCTGAATGGTTTCCTATCCCCATTGTGAGGTGAAGGAAGCGATGATTAAATGAAGCTGGCTCAAGATGGCCATGAAAGTAAAGTGTGTTTTTATTAAACTCCAAACTGAGCACCAAGGAGTGACCCCAGACAGGAAATAGAAACTGACGAGAGAAGAAGCTGACAAAGATAAAAGACCGGAGGAAGAAGATGAAAGTGGAAGCTATGATGGGAACAGACATGGAAAGGAAACAGTTTAAAATGGACAGACACGAGAGAAGAAATCAGGAAATAGGAAATGACAGGAAAGAGGTATAAATAAACAAGACTAAAGCTGTGCCGCAATTCCATATAACATACTAATTCTAACCTCATTTCCTGCAGAAGTTACAAAATCATGTACACTCAAAAGTCAAAACAGTGAAACTGATTTTTAAATGTGATGTTGATGGATGCTATGCAAACTAAGGTACCATGATCTTTGGCACAACCGCCTTGAGGAGTCATTATCCTTTTAAAAAGATGACCAGTTGATCTCCCCTCTTTTCTTTTGTAGAATCTGCGTTGGCTTCAATGCAGAGTTAGAGACATTTGACGCATCTTCTGAATCAAAGCTATAAATTAAAACTTAAATTGCATTAAAATGGCCTCATGACACCTCATGACTGCACAAATAACTTCCTATAAGGTCATACACTTACTCAGCCATCTTGTACAGTACTGTAAATGTGCTCAAACAGTTTGACTACAATGTGGCATTTGGACTAAGAAAAATCCTCTATGCAGACTTGACATTTTGGTCTGAGTTAAGTGCAAGAAGAAAGCTATGGTGTGTGTTTTAAATATGAAGAATTCTCCCAGCAGGGATGAAATATTTGAAAACAAAATGTTTTATAAAATTCCTGACATGAAATGCTATTTTTAGAATCAGTATCCACCTTATTCCTGAGGGCACTACTGTAGAAATTATTATGGGTGCAACTTCCAGTGAGATAGTGGAAGTATCAGTAAGCTAGTTAGTCCCATAGACTGTCTGTGTTCAGTCCCAGTGGCTACGCTTGGTGGCTAACTTCCAACACTGGTTCTTTTCAAAAGTAATTTGCCTTCAGCTCAGCAAATACTGATTTATTTTTTAACAAATATTTAACTAATGTTAACTTAGCATTTTCTAAAATGTCTTTGCGGAGCTTTGGTACCTGTTACACTGTCTGTGTCTGTAACAGCCAATCTAAGCTAAATTTTTGTCTTCAGCAACTGAGTGTTGAGAACAAAAAGGGATTGTTCCTGTTGCCAAAGGTAATATTGATATGAGAAATAAAACCACAAGAGTTTCACGAGACATAGAGGAAAAAGTATTGGATCAGAATTTGCAGAAGAGAATGACATGTAGACTGACAGGTCCGTCACTCACCGTCAGTACATGATATCACCGTCTTTCCCTGTCTGACTTCATTCTCAACCTACATTAGAAAATTGCTTGTTGTAAAATAAACTCAGCAACATACCTTGAAATATGTATTTAGTCATTAGGGCTGAGAATGTGTTACTGATTTACTGTACTTCCTTTATATCATATAAAAAAATGAATGCTAAAAGTTATTTCTTTTACTCCTACTTTATATTACTATTACTGAAGCGTGCTGCTAAATTCAGCACCATGCTTTGCTCAGAACAGTTTTTAATAAATCAGAAGTTAACAAAATGTGTAAACTGTCATTAACGCAGATGAGTGGAGGATTAGCTGGGAAACATCACATTTATTCACTTTACATGGAGCTACAGTTAATACTGAATTATGTCAAATGTTTGCCGAATGTGTTAGCATCTTTTAATAAGTCATCATAAATCATCTTTAGAAGGAGCAGATGTTTACCTTAAGATAGCTCGGGCCATGTTAAATTCAACAATATTTTAATGGAGCAAGGCAAGCTAATTGCTAGCGTGCTCAGTTGCTTTGAGATGGCTGTCAGAGATGGCAGAGGTATGATCACATAATCCAGTTTGAGCTATAACAGAGGGTGTGTTCCACGTTTTATTTCCAAATTGCTCTTGGAAAGAAGAATAGAGTACTCTAAACAAACTGTTACCACTGGAAATCGCCGGTTTTGGTTCAACCCCAGAAGCTGCACCCATAATTCATGCAAGGTATCATGGGAGCTAGGAATAAAGTGGACAGAAACTCGAATCCAGGAATTTAGAGTCAGTCAATCAATAAACAGTCCATCATTTATTTTTCCTAGGAAAAGGCAGCAAGGTGAATTAACAAGAGGAGGACCTAAGATATAATGAGAGAATAAAAGTAAAAGCATACAAAGCAAGACGCTGAAATAGAGGGATAGACCAATGAAAACAAAACCTGGTCATGGTTAAGAGGCATGGAGGGGAGGGGGAGAGGTGCCCTGTTAGAGAGAGATTAGTGTCATAATCCTCTGAAATGATCCTCCATCCAGCCTACTTATTACTGACTGCCTGATGTTTCTGTAAACAGAGGTAACTTCTAAGCCCCTCATGCATGGAGACCCTCTGAGCCAGAACCTGCAGGACACACACACACACACACACACACACACTCACGCAGAACAAGGAACCTGGAAAGTGGTAAGCAGGTAAAATCATTCCCATTTAAATACAAGGTCAATGCAGAGTTAGAACACAACTTCTGCCTGCGCATGTGTTTGTTGGACTCAGCTAATACCAGATAATGTTATACCTGTGCACATTCTGTTTGAGGATGTGTGATTACATGTGATGGCATGGGTGCAACAATTGGTGCTGAGTTCAAAGGCTAACAACACCAACTTATGGTCAGGGATGACAGGTATTTGTAATTTCCCACTGAGCTCTACCATAAAAACATCTCTTTTAAAAGCTTGAGAGTAATTAGCCAGATTAATAGAAGCATCACTACAGTCCTGTGTCCTACTTGCAGAGTTAGTTTACCATGTGACACAGTGAGCACAAAACAGCCTGAAGCCTGAACTCCTGTCCCTCTACTTCAGCATCATGCTTTATCCCATGTTAACAAGGCAAGGAGAGGCAAATATCCTATTTACAGCACTGGCCAGGAGAGCTGTAGCTAGACACTGAGAGTTAATTTATTCATTCATTTTCTGTAACTGCTTATCCTGTTGGGGTGCATGGTGTGCTGGAGCCTATCCCAGCTGACACTGGGCGAGAGACAGGGTACATTCTGAACAGGTCACCAGACTATCACAGGGCTGACACATAGAGACAGACAACCATTCATGCTCACATTCACACCTACAGTTTAGAGTCACCAGTTAACCTGCATGTCTTTGGACTGTGGGAAGAAGCTGGAGTACAGGTGGAGAAAACCCACAGTGACATGGGTAGAAAATGCAAACTCTGCACAGAAGGGCTCCCCCACCCTGGGGTTCAAACCAGTAACCCTCTTGCTGTGAAGCAACAATGCTAACCACTCTACCACCGTGCCACCCTGAGAGTTATTGTTAAAACAAAATCACAAGCTCATTTACACATGCAAGGTGCCGGGTGGTGCATCTGCAAACTACTGGTTGTGCCCAGTGGCCAGTTATAAAAATATTCCCAAACAAGTCTGTGAGATAACGGTGTAATATTTTAATGGGTCAAATTTTATTTCCTGTTGCCATGTTTGTTGATATCAAATGTTCACAGGAAGTAAATGTGCTGTTTCCTTGCCATAATCACAATTCTGATTAAAGTATATAAAGAGCCTAGACGCTACTCTGCTCCACCATGAAAAGCTAAAACATTAGGAAAGGTGTTTTTTTAACCATACAACTTTTACTTTATGGCTTTTGATAGCCTCAGAGGGACACACTTACTGCTTTATGATCCTATGGCATATATTCATAGTTGCAGAATATTAAAAAGAGATAGAATAAAAAACCCCTCAAAACAACAGCTAACCTGCAAATGAGATGAAACTTTGGCTTTCCATGGTGACATGAAATGACTTTACATGGGCAATGGCAAAGAAGCCATTATGGGTCCAGTGGCTTACCTTAGAGATCTCTCCATCATGGCCCTCTAGAGTCACAAGACACTGATCTGTGGTTACACTGAACAGTCGCGCTGTACCTGACAGAGACAGTGACAGGCAGTGTTGTTAGTGTACATGTACAGAACTTTTTTTACATGTCAAAATGTGGAATTTGTTGCATTTGGGCCTCGGGAAACCAGAATATACACAACAGGTAAAAAATATGGAGGATGTATGATGATGAAATCCATATCTGAATATTATTTCAACTTGACGTCTGAAAACTTAAATAACCCTTCTAAATTCTGGAAAACTATTAAGTCGCTTAATCCTACTGCCCCTGCTTTGCTCCCCCAACAAATTATTCATTGTTCTCAGCCAATAACTGAGAAGCAATCTATTGTTGATCTTTTTAATGAACACTTTGTTTCTGCTGGATATTTGTTCGATCGCTTGTTTCCCGATTTGAAATCCAGTGTCTTGTCCAGCCCTCCCACTGCTGAAGAGACTCCAGGTTCTTATGGTTTTGCTTTTGAACATGTTTCTACTGCTTCTGTCCTTAAAGCTTTAAAAGCAAGTGACCCTAAGAAGTCTCCAGGCCCAGATGGCCTGGATCCCTATTTATTAAGACTCTCAGCAAAACTTATAGCTGAACCTCTGGCTAATATTTTCAACTTATCCCTGTCCACTAATTCTATCCCTAAATCTTGGAAGGAGGCATATGTTTTGCCCATCTTTAAAGGGGGGGATCCCTCTGACCTGAACAACTATCGGCCTATTTCAAAACTCTCAGTGGTTGCTAAAATTGTGGAATCCCTGGTGAATGACCAGCTAAAGGAGTTGTTATTAGAAAGCGGTCAGCTTAGCTCTGTTCAGTCTGGTTTTAGATCAGGTCATAGCACTTTAACTGCTGCCTCCAAGGTGCTGAATGACATAATTCAGGGTCTTGATAATAATAAACACTGCGCTGCAGTGTTTATTGATTTATCTAAGGCATTTGACACTGTGGACCACACCATCTTAATCAATAGACTCCATAATATTGGCTTGAGTGTAAACTCTGTTAGTTGGTTTGCAAATTATCTTACTGACAGGTCACAGACAGTCCTTGCCGATGGTCAGAGGTCATCTTCCAAGTCAATTGCCCGGGGCGTGCCCCAGGGGTCTATTCTGGGGCCTATCTTGTTTACGATTTATATAAACAACATTGGCACAGATATACAAAATTGTGATAAATCTAACTTTCATCTGTATGCAGATGATACAATTGTTTATTCTTGTGCCTCCTCTCTGTCCTGCGCTTTTCAGCACCTCCAAAAATCGTTTAGCTCGATTCAGGCTGATTTTAAAAATCTTAAACTGGTTTTAAATGTTAGTAAAACAAAAGTCATGTATTTCTCTAGATCCCACTCCCAGCCTCCTGTTCCTCACGTTTTCACCACTGATGGAAAGTGCATAGAACAGGTGGCTTCCTATAAATATCTTGGAGTCTGGCTTGATTCTAAACTTACTTTTTCTATTCATTTGGATAATCTTGCCAAAAAACTCAGGATTAAACTAGGATTTTACTTTAGAAACAAGCATTGTTTTAATCTCACTGCCAAAAAGAGACTTGTCATGGCTACCTTTCTTCCCATGATTGATTATGGTGATGTTCTTTATATGCATGCCTCTGCTGCATCCCTTAAGGCTATAGACACAGTCTATCATGGTGCCTTGCGCTTCATTTTGAATGCCAAATCTCTCACCCATCATTGTTTCTTATATGAAGGGTCTGGTCTGACATCACTAAACTATCGCAGATGGCGCCACTGGCATATTTTTATCTACAAAGCCATCTTAGGGCTACTCCCTGGCTATTTGAACCGCCTACTCAATCACTCTACTAGTGGGTACAGCCTGCACTCTCAGGACTTCTTGTTGTTTTCGGTCCCTCGCGCCTTCACTGAATTTGGGAAGACCGCTTTTAGTTATTATGCCCCTTGGTCCTGGAATCAGCTCCAGAAAACGCTAAAATTGGCTGACCTTGTTTCCTTGGGTGATTTTAAATGTTTGTTACAGTCTGTAAAAACAGAGCTCTGCAACTGCTTTCTTTGAATTTGATGTGTACTGTATGTACTTTATGTATCTATGTACTGCTGTGTTTATGTTTTTTGTTGTTGTATTGTTGTAACATTGGTTTGCTGCCTTCTTGGCCAGGGCTCCCTTGTAAAAGAGATGTCAATCTCAATGGGACTCACCTGGTTAAATAAAGGATAAATAAAAATAAAATAAATAAATGTATGGCAGTCTTTTTTTTGGCAATCTTAAAGTAAACCTCAGACATGTAATCAAAAACAAGAGAGTGAGGAAAAAGTGGAAATGTGTAAAAATATGAAATTCTGAATAAAAAAATGAACTTAAAGGTACTATACTAGTACCTTTAAGTTCATTTTCTTGCCCAACATCAGCTAGGATAAGCGGTTGTGGAAAATGAATGATTGAATGAAGGTGCTATACTAGCACGTGTAGTATTTATACTAGTATAAATACTTTACTAGTAATGTTAAGTTTCAGCAAATTAATCTCACCATCAGCAGAGGCAGAAGCAATGAGCTGACCACTTAAATCAAAACACACATCCAGCACCTCTTCTTTGTGTCCAATTAGAGTGGCCACACACCTCCCACTGACTGCTTCCCACAACTGCAAACACATACACACAACACAAAACCCTGAGTGGCACAACAGATGAAAGACACAGGCAGGAAAGCACATTAAGTTCAAAAACTAGGACACATACATGTGAAGAAACACGTACACAGTCTCATAAAATGTACTTGCACGCAGCTGTAGCTGTATTAAGTGGCTTTACTTTAACTATCTCCCCTGGAGGAATGCAGTGAGGTGGATAATTCTTCAGAGTATGACTCATCTTGGCATAATTAAGATATTAGGATTCAATTTTTCTGCTTTAAATGATGGAGACCTTAGAGACAGGAGGTAGGGAGAGACGGGGAGTGGGAAATGGAGGAGGGTGATTATGAATGACAAGAGCCATCCATCTCACACATTGATTGGAAATTGTTAGAGATGTTAAATGAATAACAAACTATTGATAATATAATTTCAGTCTGTATTTTGGCAAAAAAAGCATTTTATTAGAGTTAAATAAAACACACACACACTCGCAGGTTTGGGGCTGATGTTAGTTTACCTTGCAAGTTTTGTCCATGGAGCCTGTGACTATGAGGGAGCCGTCCCAGCTGAACTGAACGTTACTGATTTCCCCCCTGTGACCTATTAGAGTGTGGACACGTCTGAGAAAAACAGAAAGAGCAGGAATGAGGCACCTGTGCACTCATGTATGCACTGTACAGAATAAATTATGACACGCATGCAGAGATTGATGCATGCATTACAATACTGACCTTCCTGACCCAACGTCCCATATAGCAGCAGTGTGGTCAAAGGAGCCTGTGACAAGCTGATTTCCCACTGAGTTAAAACACAGAGAGAGGACCTCTGCAGTGTGACCCTGGATGAATAGAAAAAGAGAGCATTATTCCTCACTGTTGAATTTCTTTTGTCTTATAAACTCCCGCTCTTTCTCTACGCCTATAAATGAAAATGCACATCAGACACAATAACACACAGACTTCAGTCTCAAAGGAGTACTTTACCTACAAAATGATCGTCTGTGTATTAAATACTCACCCTCTTTTATGCTGAATTCATGAAGAAAACTTTCTTTTTCTCACATGCCTCCACAGTGAACAGACTCAAAAAACTTGGAGATTCTTGATGAATTGAAGGAAAATGGGTTTTCCGTTTCACAACAACAAAACTATATCAAAACCTCCATTAATAAACTCATGCAGTATAATCCACGTCTTACTTCCTCAGTCTTATGCTCAGTACTTCCCAGACATGCATTTTCACACCTTACTATTTAAAACACATCCGTTTACAAGTCTTACGCACGGAGGAGTAGTGCACCTGAGCAAGAGCATGCATTTGAACTTTGCTCATTGGAATGCACCAGCAGAGCTCAAATGCAAGCGCTTGCCCAGGTGTGCTACTCATATCCTTAAGAGTTTTAAATCATAAGATTTCAGTGAAAATGCGTTTTGTTGTGTTTGTTTTGGAAGTACTTAACCCATGACTTGGATTAAACTGCATGGGTTGTGTGAGAGTTTATTAACAGAGGTTTTGATATAGTTTGTTGTTGTTAAACGCTGCCCCCTTTTACTCTAGTTCACTCACAAAATGATCATTTGCATACCAGTTAGTCACCTCGTGTTACCCTGAATTCATGAAGAAAACTTTGTTTTTCTCGCATGACTCCACTATTGACGAAGAATCCAAAAACAGAATATTTTTGATGAAGTATTCCTTTAAAAGTAGCTTCTTCAATTCTTGAAAACAATAATAATAATGAGCATGTGTTTAAGATTCTACGCTCAATTGACTGCTGTCAGCATGATTGATTCTTCCTGGTGTGAAGCAATGACAGAACAGAGAGCTACAGAGAGTTGCTTCTTACTGAGACAGAGCCAGCCAACCAACCAGTCACACCATGGACCCACGTGCAGTCTGCACATCAAAGAGAGCTCACTACTCCCCGCAGAATGGGTTATCTGCGGCTTTATTAAAGAGTTACAGTTTCATTCGCCATCAGATCATGGGCAGATATGTGGGGCAGAGAAGGTGCTGACCATCAGCAGGGTCAACAACACTCAGTCCAGGAATAATTGCTCTTAGAAGTGAATGAAAAGTGAATCAATGCATTATTCATGAAGAGAAAAAAAGAGCAAGCGAGGCATTGGGATATAGTGAGTAAAGAGAAGATTACTCACAGTCAATGTGTGCACCTCCTCCCCAGTCTCCACATCCCACAGCTTGGCAGTGGCATCCATGCTGCCTGTAGCCACCAGTGTACTCTGGGGGTTGAACGCCAGGCACATCTACACAAAACAGAACTCTCTTTTACAGTTACTAGTGCTAGATTCTGCTACAGAGCCAAAAAGGATTTAGCCAACCTATTTTTCATCTAAGCACAAGAGCATAATACCAGTACAAGCATTAAAATACACAATTTACCTTGTCCTGCAGCATAGAAATGTGCATAAATACTGACTATGCACAGTAGCCTATAGCATATAAAGCAAAAATTTACTACACACAGACAGTACTCCAATCATTTTCAGTTAAAACACATTGTCATACATACTATTTCTGCCATGTGTCCGCGAAAGGTATGAAAACATTTGCCCGTCTCTGCACACCACAGTTTGCAGGTCTTATCAAAAGAGCCGGTGGCAACCTTGTCTCTAAGTTTCAGCAAGATAAAAATAAACAAAATAAACTGAGAGTCCAATACAGCAATGTGCTCAGATGCTATTAAAGTTTTGCTGAAACAGCTCATTACCCATATGGGTTGTTGAATGCAACTGCAAACACCACGTTTCTGTGACCCTCCAGCTTGTGTAGCTCTGTGCCTGAGGCTGTGTCCCAAACTCTGCATGTCCTGTCGTAGCTCGCAGTTATAAACCTGCACAGAAACATGGGGAAGAGTAAAGAAAAACACAACAATGGAGAATGAAACTCCAAATTGGCAGACTTGTGCGTGGTGCAGATAACCTACCTCGACCCTGATTTGTCAAAGGCAATGTTTGTCAGCGGCAGTATGTGTGGCTTAAGCTCCTGCAAATAAGACCAGAGAAAGATTAGAAAATATACCCTCATAGGCAATATTGTTATTTACTTCATTCATCTTTAAGATTACCCATTTAATACCCACATATAACTACTCTGCATTGATGTAATTGGAAGACCTCCCACTCCCAGCCCACCAGTGGTGAAAGGATTTTCTGTACTTATGCAGAACAGCAGAGTCTCTCACCAGTTTAAGACAGAAAGCATCCATATCCTCAGACCTCCAGCCACATAACCAACCCTGATCTCATACCAATTACATCTTGTGTATTCTTAAGCACAATGAGACACTCATGAAGAATCTGTTGTCAATATGTTATCAGACTCTTGGCTGCTTACTTGGCCTCTCATTTTAGGACGTAGTAACCTAACCACTGCTGCTCTCTAGTGCCTATTGGGAGTACTGGCTGATTTTACTCAAACTCTGAACTTTCCACATAAGTAAATAACATTCACAAAAAGCAAATATCAGGGAACTAATATATTGCTGTAATTAGCTGAGGTTGCCAAAAAAGGTCATTATCCATTTCAACTGCCTGTGTAATATACTATAACAGCTTTACAATAAACAAAATCACCAATGTTCCCTTTAGTCCATCAACCTGACCAAAAAAAAAAAAAAAAAAAAAAAAAAAAAAAAAACCTTCCAAAAATGTTTGTACTGATACAAAAGACAAAGAGTGCTCTACACTAGATTTTACAACCTGCCCTAGGACCCTGAATATCAAAACAGTGTAATAAAAAATCTATGAATGCATAAATGTCACTGTGTTGACCTATTTATTATTTATCAGTAATGTATGTATGAGTCCAGTGTCTAACCTTGAAGAGACAGAACCTGTGGTCCTCCCGCTGGCCCTGTTTCTGCTGCAGTCGAAGGATCAGCTGTTTGACCTGATTGGCCTGGGACTCTGACCTGATCAGAGGCTCCAACTGCCTAATTTCTGCCAACATTTCATCTGGGTCTGTCCTGCAGGGTTGAAAAATGCAATTTTCTTTTCACAAGTTTACACTTCAGATGACCTGATAACAGTAATTTGAAAATACTAATCATTCAGCAAATCTTAGAGGTCCAAATGTTAGGTACAAACATGCATGAATGAGACACTGTTGGTGAAATGCTCACTCGGCCTTCGACCCAAATATAAGCAAAGAAGAAGAATTACCTACCTACCTATCTATTACTCTTCTTGTTCATCAGAGTTTATTCATGAGTGCCAATATGAGATGAACTGAACTGATTAACTTTATCCTCAAGGTAAAACTGATTTTAGTGTGTTACCCTAAACAGCTTTATCATTTAAAATAAGGTCACACGTGCATCAGACACATAAAAAAAACACATAAACCAGACTGATGGTAGATCACATTAGAAATAGCATCCCTCCTTCCTGCTGCTGTCAGACTATACAACCAGCACTGCTCCCAGTAGACCACACATATGAAAACTATGGACAACCAATCATCACTCATGTGCAACATCTATATCTGTATATTCTAACTGCGGAATATCTACACTTGATTCATGCAGTAATGTTAATTCGGCCACTCAGCCTGTCTGTTTAATATTATATCTTGCTTTCATTTTTTACTGCTCACAATCACTGACTCAAGTGCAATATCAGTATGTCCATAAGTCAGTCATCAGTCATTCAATGTTTCTCTTTATTATGTTCTGCTTCCTTATTATATTGCTTTGTGTTTTTATACTGTTTGCTTATTGTACTGGTCTTTCTTATTGTACAGTTTACTTACTTTATGTATTCATATATTGCTTTGTATTTTATTGTTTTCTGCTGATGCTTCCTGTTTTCACTATCCCTTTGCTGCTGTGATGTTGCAAATGTCCCCAATGTGGGACGAATATGGATCATCTCATCTCATCTTGTCTATCTTTACCCTACATACAAAAGGGTTCAGGCAGTTTGGTCATAAATCCTGACCTCACTGACCTCATACAGTGCTCTGAGGTCACAGACAGGGCTATATGGACATGTGTCTGACTAGCTTGGTGATAAAATGACATTATTTGTGAGAGATGAACACTCCTATATGAGGATATTATGACATCAAAGAGTAATCAGCTAAGCATAGTGCTGTTAGCTAACGTTAGGTAACCGTTTATGTAATTGTGTAGGGTACAACTCACTCACTCTGGGGTCAGATCCAACAGGTCGATTGATTTGGTCTTCAAATATCCTCCTTTCTCGTATTCCAAGGCTATACCTGAAAGTAGAAACATTAATTTAACCCGGGAAGTCCACTTATGCTGGCTGAAATGAATAGAGCAGCGGTTAGATACGCTAGCATAATGCTAACTTAGCTAACGAACAATATGGTTTTGGGGTGGAAAGTTACAGCGAAGTAAGGCTACAGAAAGTTGTCAGAGTTGAAAACGGAACTAACGTTACAGTTAGTACGACTTAAAATATCCGTATTACCTGGCGGATAGTACCTGAGAAGGAAGCGCTTGAGTTTCATTTTGCCATGTATTCAACCCACTTTACTCCACCATTCAACAAACCGTTGCTATGGCGACAAACTCGCAGCACATGCCCGCGTGCACTCACTACGCATGCGTACTACGAACATAAACAGAGCATCTCCAGAACTTGAAGTCAGTTAAAACAAATATCCAAGCTAGGATACTAGTTACTGCTCCTTTATTTTCACATCCTGGGGGCACTGAGAAGGAGAAATGTTAGTCCTCGCATCATTTCGGCTGTTGACTGAATTTCTGAGACTTTTGTGAGTAGTCAGTGATGTATTTTAGGCCTTGTAAGTGAGGAATAAGCAGCAATGCCAGGAATTTTGCATGTTATATAGCCTTCTGTTTTGTACAGCTGTTAACTCTTCAATACAGTAAGAGAATGGGTTAATCATTTTTTATAATGACTCACTATTAATTAATATATTTGCCTGTATGGTGCAGAGGGGGAGTCATTGTATTCCCAGGTGCAATTTGCCTGCCTCTGCCTAACAGTAGAAGTTTAATTTATCTCTGTTAAATTGTCTCCTGTGTTGTTAAAAAAAAAGTATCACAGGCTTAATGTTTGCACTCATAACAAAACTGAAGGAAGTATACTTTCGTCACCTCTTTGTCCCTCTGCTACCTACCAGGTTGAAGTCTACTGCTCATAAACTCTGACAAAGGTACACTCAGATCATAAAGATCATGTGTGTATATTCGAGCTACTATGAGCACTGATAACTTCAAAAGCGGTCATTGAACTGAGGGATAGTCCAGGTAGTCAAGACTTCAGATACAGACCAGCGTGCTCAGGCAGAGCTCCTGGAAATAAAAACATAAGAGGAGAAGAGAAGGGAAATTCTGCTGAGGTAAAAGCATGGGCAGATGGGCCAAGCTGAAGTCCTCCAGCTGGACTTATCCTACCGCAGTTCTGTCACTCTATGGGTTTTTTGCCAACTGCAGAGTAGCAGAGCCCTTCCTCACACCATACCTAATTGGACCACACAAGAACATCTCTGAAGAAGTGGTAAGCGTGGCAGACACATACATGTTTGCATGTGTTTACATAGACACACACAAGTTTTGTATAGGAGCTCTTATCTGAGACCAACTGGTCTTCTGTATGTATTGACAATGAGATAAAAATGCTGTGGACAAGAGGCAAAACAGTGTGCCTGGATCAGGATTGCTGTTTCCCCACAGGTGACCAACTACCTGTTCCCTATCTGGACGTACTCCTACCTCGCCTTCCTTTTCCCAGTCTTCCTCCTGACTGACTTCCTGAGATACAAGCCCCTCATTGTCATACAGGGGCTCTTCCTGGTCACCAACTACATCCTGCTTTGCTTTGTGCCCGGTCTGCCTGCTATGGTCTTCCTTCAGGTCCACTGAAAAATTAATAAATCAAAGTTACATCACCTATATGTCCTGTCAAACACGTTTATTTAAAATATCTTTTTAGATATTGCATAAGACTATAATTCTGCTGTTAACGGACATATGGTATTGCTGTACTGTTGCATATTACTCAAGAGGAACATCTAGTGATAGAATGCATTATGTTTTGCATTAAGGTTGCAGTCTCTTTCAAACTGTTTCATCCCACCAACAGGTCAACTATGCTGTCGTGACCTCCACAGAGGTGGCCTATTTCTCCTACATTTACAGCGTGATTCCAGTTGAGCATTACCAAAGAGCCACTGGTTACCTGCGCAGTGCCATGCTGGCTGGATATACACTTGGTGCCAGCCTAGGCCAAGTGCTGATCTCCCTGGCAGGTAGAGCTTCTCAGCCTATATACACAGAAGAGAATTAGATAGTAATGTTTAGCTGTATTTTCTCCACATATATCTCCTATTACAAAATGTCTTGAGCAATTTGAGCAAGCACTGATTAAGTATGAACTCTAATAAACAGGAGTGGACTACTTCTACATCAATACTATCACTCTGGGGATTGTAAGCATGGCTTTTCTCGTCTCCTTCTGGTTGCCCATGCCCCAGAGGAGTCTGTTCTTCAAAGGGAAAGAGGCTGCAGCTGTGGGCTCACAGTCCCAGCAGGAGGGGGCTCTGGGAGTGGATGGCATTGAGGAACCGGTGAGGGATAAGGATGAGGTTGGCTCAGTGAAAGAGAAGATGGAGCATAATGGCAGTGCTGGCTGGTGCAGCAGGAAAAGTGCAGCCAATGCAGGCCGTCTACTTTGGCAAAGCTTCAGGGAGTCATATTCTTCCAGGCATTTTCCTTTTTTTGATTATTTGTCAATACACATCACACTTTGAGTGCAGATCTGCTGAGCATACACCTTTAGCACATCTTGCCAGTATTACAGTTTAATGTATTTTCCTTTCTTTTAGTCTCTATAATGTATTCATATAGTAGCACTCTGTGAACCCTCTAATTACACTCATGATTATAATCTGTGTTAATGATTAACACCACGCAGGAACTTGATCTACTGGTCCCTATGGTGGGCTCTGGCCACAGCTGGCTACGTGCAGGTTTTCAACTACATCCAGCTTATGTGGGACCATATAGAGCCATCTGCCACATCATCCATCTATAACGGAGGTGTTGAGGCTGCCTGCTCCCTTGTAGGTAAGACTGGTTGTAAATGTGTGTGAGCAAGAAAGAAAAACATACATAAATAACAAGAAAAAATGCATTTTGTGGTTCCCTTGTACGTACCTTAAAAAACTTAAGAAATCAAATATGAAAATAACATATGTACAGTCTGTAAATACGTATCGTCACTGTGCTGAGGCTGTAAGTGTGAAAATCTACCTACAATATATACATTTGAGAAACAAATAAATGCAGTAGAAATAGCCAGCTTTTTCCAACTCCGCACCATTTCCAAAGTCAAGCCATTTCTCTCCCTCAAAGACGTGCAGATAGTCACCCACGCTCTCATCTCCTCCCGTTTAGACTACTCTAACTCTCTGTACACTGGTATCAATCCGTCCTTTCTGTCCCACCTCCAGCTGGTTCAAAACGCCGCTGCTAGGCTCCTCACAGGTTCCCAGAGGAGACACCACATCACACCTGTTTTGGCCTCTCTCCACTGGCTGACAGTAAAGTTCAGAATTGACTTTAAGGTTCTCCTGTTTGTGTACAAGGCCCTTAACGTCCTAGCCCCATCCTACACCTCAGACCTTCTAACCTCTTATTCTACGCCCAGGTCCCTCAGGTCAGCTGGCCAGGTGCTCCTGGCTGTCTCCTGTCCAGACTTAAGCTCAGGTGTGATCGTTCCTTTGCTGTGTCTGCCTCCAAACTGTGGAACAGCATCACCATCCCAATCAGATCTGCCCCCACCAATGAATCATTTAAGTCCAGGCTCAAAACCTACCTTTATTCATTAGCGTTTGAGTCCCCCTGATGTGGTTCTTCCTGACCCGTGCCTGTGTGTGTTGTGTCTCTACGTACATGTGTGAGCTGTGTACCTCACAGTTATGTTGCCCATATCTATGCGTGTTTTAGCATTTTATTCCTTTTGTACAGCACTTTGGTCAACATAGGTTGTTTTTAAATGTGCTTTATAAGTAAATTTGAGTTGAGTTGAGTCAGTAGAATAGAACAACAATAGAATTAGAGTAAACATAAAAAATATGTACAGTTATGTGCATTGTATGTTGAATTAAAGATATTTTTGGGGGCATTTTTGCCTTTAATTGATAGGAAAGTGAAGCGTGAAGGGGGGAGAGAGGGAATGACATGCAGCAAAGGGCCACATGTTGGAGTCGAACCCGTGCCGCTGCGGCAACAGCCTTGTACATGCGGCGCCTGCTCTATCCACTAAGCCAACGACGCCCCCACTGTAGTTTATTTTAAGGTGATCACACACCATCTTGCTATCCTAAATAGCCTACTCACTACTCCCTCCTAAAAGCAGTTTTTAATCCTATTTAAGTAATATTTGTCAAAATGTTTTATGAAATTAATAATGTGTTCATCACCCACAGCTTGGGGCTGAGGGCCACAGGGTAGGGAAAGTATTGAAAGATGGACATACAGATAGTTTTTTTTTTTTTTTTGACAATAAAAGACATATAGAACAAAACCTGCTTCGAATAAATATTGCCTCAAAAACATCAAAGTAGAAACAAACCACTTATGAACTACAGATTTGAGTTTTCTAAGAATAGTGTGCACAAAAGCACAGTTAATGAAGGAGTGAAAAGTTGCTTTTGGATGCTGGTATCTCACAGAGGAGCTGGAGTTTCACAGAAGCAGGAGGATGACTGATTGAACCAGGAGTTCAATTAACCCAGGGGAGGGCAGCACGACCACATTATATAGAGCAAAATAAAAATTTAACAATGTTATTAAAAGTTTCCATGTCTGATGGCACACAGACCTATAAAACTTGCAATTAAAAGAAAACAACCATGCTGTTCCAGGTTATATGGGATACCTGATTAAATGGAAAATGTGTATTGATTTTGAAAGGGGATAGCAGCACCATGGTCCGCTTGGCTTACGCTCAACCTGGCTCAGCATGAGAAGAAGAGTAATTGCTTCAATTAAGGAGTTAGAGTTAGGCGGTAATCGATTCTCTGATTATTGCTGATAGTTGATTCCAAGAGCCGGCTGAAAGAGGTTCATCATAATAGGCAGGTGATGTGATGACCAGCAAAGGTGTGTGTGTGTGTGTGTGTGTGTGTGTGTGTGTGTGTCTGTGTGTGTGTGCGCATAGAAGCCACATTGCCATTTGTACCATCATTCAAAGGAAGAGATACTGTTGTTACGGTTATTTAATGAATCATAACAAGGATGCACAGGCACAGTGGAGGTGTTGTCCACTAGAATGACAGATTTATCACATCATCCTTCTCTTCCATGGTCCAGGTGCCGCAGCTGCCTTCTCCGTGGGCTACATCAAGGTGACCTGGGCCATGTGGGGAGAGCTGGCGTTAGGGTTGTTCTCAGCTGTAGGAACGGGTGCTGTGTTTCTGATGGCGTTCACCAGCAGTATCTGGACATGCTATGCTGGTTATGTGATCTTCAAGTCCTGCTACATGCTTCTGATCACCATCACAACGTAATTTTCAGTATAACATCTTCCATTCTTTAATCTGCAGTGTTATTGTGGGTTTTTCAAAAGTAGAGGGAGGAACAGAATATCACTACTTTATAGCAGTAAAGTGACCTAATCTTTTTAACTTATCAGACTGTCCTATTAATTGTCTTTTACACACTTAGTCATTGTATCCACCTTACTGAAGTTTATTTGTCAAAAATCTCATTGTGCAAATATTTTGTGAAAGCACCAATAGTCAATGTTACAGTATCGTCTCAATATTAATATCTAGGTATCTAATCAAAAATATTGTGGTATTTGATTTTCTCTATATCCTCCTGAGACCCAAACCTTTATTTGGTATGCCTTTTGATCTCTCCTAGCTATTTGGGATCAGTAGGACCGGATAAGTATAAAAAACTAAACAGTGTCAATGATAAATTAAGTCCCAATGTCCTCAAATGAGATAATATTTAAGTCCCGATGTCCTTAATTGGGACAATAATTAAGTCCCAGTGTCTTCAAACGAGTACTTCCTTTAACAGTGTCTTAATCACTGTCGCTAAAATTGGTTAAATATGTTGCCATATCAAACTACAAACATTATTATTCATAAATAAACAAGTTTCAACCATTAAATGTGATCAGGTTTTGGACCTTAACCACTTTTGCGTCTGGATCGGTTGCAGACTGACTTAGCAGAGATGGCTGCCATCTTGTTTTTACGTGGATTAGTGTACTGTGCTCTTACTGCCACTAGATGGCACAAAAAGTGTCCACGGACAAGGACAACAGGTCTAAATTAAGTAGTATGAGGTTTAAGGTCAAGTAAACCCAAAATGTGATGTCCTCATTTGAGGACACAGGGTCTCAGGAGGTTATCGCCCATTCCTAAGTGTTTTTTTTTGTTTGTTTGTTTGTTTTTTGTAAAACAAGCTTTACAGACAAAGAAGGGTAGTTTTGGATTAGGAATGCAATTACAGATTAGGGGGGGGGGGGGGGGGGGGGGTTGACAAAAATTCCTTTTGTTCCTCCTTTTGTTTGACAAAAAATCCATAACCTTAAGATGTTAAATTTGCAATGATAAACAAAGAAAAGTAGAACACACTGATTAAAGAAGAAATGTTTGGCATTTTTACTCTAAACGTTACCCAAACTATCTATTGACCATCAAAACAGTAAATGCCTTTTCTGTTGCTCGACTAATTGTTTCAGCTCTATTTTGCATTGCTTATAAATACAGTATCTATGACTAAGCATATACCATACTTCTCTCAGAGTAACTATACCCACTTTTAGATTTCAGATCGCATCCAACCTCTCCATGGAGTGCTACGCCTTGACATTCGGCATCAACACTTTTGTAGCCCTTTCACTGCAGACCATTATAACGGGCATAGTTGTTGATGAAGCCGCACTGGGACTAGACATTGTGACACAGGTATGTGCATGCACAGTATTAATTTATTAGGGTTTTTTTATTAAATGGCAGAGCACAGGGAACTTAACACTGACAATCTGTGGGTGAGCTCACTCTGAATCAAGAATGTAAGCAGTGTAAGTCCTCTGTTAGATGACAAACACTAAAATGTGAGGAGAGAGCAGCACCTTGTGGTAACCATTCACTGTTGCATGCAGACAGGCTTGATGAAGATGAATCCATAGCATGACTAAACTAATGTTGATGATAATGACTGAGGTCTTTCTCTGCAGTTCATCATCTACGGCAGCTACTACGCTGTCATCTCAGTGCTCTTTCTGATTCGAGGGACCTACACCGCGTATGTGAATCAACGCAATCCTGAGCACACGGGAACCAAAGATCAGCAGTCGAGTGTGGAGGTGATCTCTTCCGAGCATTTCTGACGAAGGTCAATAAACTGTTATTGTCTTGATAATACTGAATAAGTAGGAGACTGTTCCATTTGATGATAAGGAATAGCAGTGTTACTGCTCTCTAATGAGTTTAAAACATCCTATTGCCTGATACAACAATGGCCCTTAGTCACCAAAAGGAGGCTGAGCATCAGAGTGGCTTAATATAGGTATGCCATTTGTAGTGGAAACTTGAATCATCCAATAACCAAACGTTATATGGAAGCTCAACATTTTAGTGATATAATCCCAAGAGTGTTAGGTGTTGAAGTCATCAGTTCTGATGCCAGGGGCGGAGATACAACCAAACGCCTCAATCAAAGAGAGTCATATTGGATCCATGCCCTTAAAGGCACCATGCACCCTGGTCTAAATGAGCACTTTGACTTCTCATCTTTTTTTACAGTCATTTTCTTCATCCTAAAATATAGTTACACTTTGTTTGATTAGATTGGTATTATGTGACTGACAGCCTGTGAGAGGACCTTTTTTACATTTACTTACTGTGTTGCTGTTGGCCCCTAGAGGCCTAAAAGAATGTTGCATACTCTCACCTGTGCACACTTGAGGTGAACACAACTATAATTACTCTGTTTGTTTCTGTGTCACTGTACCCTCAGGAAAGCGCAAGCTGGTGCGCATTGGTGTATTTGTCATGTTTCTAGCCTGTTGAAATAAAGGCCTTTTATATTTTTCAAACCATCTCAAGTGCCTGGACCTGGATCATTTATAGCTCTTTTTTTTGGCAGTAAGTCTTCCTCTCTTTGAGCACCATTGGTTTGAGGGACACCAGTAGCGCTCCTGCTACCCTTTTTTTTCCAACGGACCTTATTTGCTGACTAAACTTCATGGGCGTTTTCCATATCACCTCATTTTGTTATCTCTACATTAATCTACTGAGGACACCTAACAGCACAATAAAGCTGTAACTATTACCGATTAGTGAAGCGTATTAAAGATAAAGTCTTGAGATTTTTCTGGCTGCCTGTTTATCTCGGCTTGAGTTGGACCATCACCAAGGTAGTGTTGCTCTTTGACCGGGTTGTTGATTGACCAAACAAGCTCGACACTTTGACAGCCTTAAGTGTTTCCCACAAGGAGGCAAGACGGACAGAGCGAAGGAACGTATGCACACACCTGAGACCGGTAGAATAACAGCAGAAGATGGAGGTAGTGAGGAGGTGGAGGGCAAACTGGAAGTATCCCACTACTCTGCTGTGCATTTATGGATTCTTTAGCACAGTCAAACCCCTGGAGCCTTTCCTCATCCCATACTTGACGGGACCGGACAAGAATCTGACGGCAGAACAGGTACAAAAACAAAGGCAAATGACTTGAAGGTGATCTATGCATATTTACAAGAGTCATACATTTTCTTCCTATGGTCTAAGACAGTCCAAAAATGTAAGTAAACATGAACAACTCTCACAAATCAAGTGCTAACACTCACATTTGTGATGTCATCAAGTATTAAGTCTAGAGCTGCTTGACAGACTATGAATTAGGACGTTATAGATGACACTGAGAGCACCCAGGGGACCGTTCAGAGTATATGGGTACATTTTCTGTTTCAGCACTGAGAACACTGCAATAGAATTAAGTTCATCTTACTATATAATGACGAAAACTCTCGTCTGTGTGTCTGTTCCACGTTTTTCTCCTCACTGACTTGGTCAATCCATGTGAAATTGGCCAAAGGGGGGCGCTATAGCAACCGATTGAAATTGCAAACTTTGAATGGGCATATCTCATGCCCTGTATGTCGTAGACAAGAAAATTTGCACAGAGATGCCTCTCCTCATGAGGAACAAATTTGCCTCAAGAACCCATAACTTCCGGTTATATAGATTTTCCACCATTTTGAATTTTTTTAAAAACACTTAAAGTCGATCTCTTCCTAGGAAGTTTGACCGATCTGCATGAAACACGATGAACATAATCTAGGGACCAATATCTAAAGTTCCCTCTTGGCAAAAGTTGCAAAACTTACTAAAACTGAGCTTCTATAAGGCAATGAATATTGCGGAGGGCGTGGCTCATCACATAAAGGTGTATAACATCTCAAGGGTTTCACCGATCACCACGCACCTTTGTAGGCATATGACCACACATAATCTGAGGGGACCCCTCCATTATTGACCCCATCAAACAAAATGGGGGCGCTAGAGAGCTAATTTCTTATCTAGGCCTAACCACCACATTGATTTTTACTAAACTAAACTAGAACAGGACGCCTCAAGGTGACTGGAAAAATTTAACTCTAATTGGCAACTGGGTGGCGCTATAACAACAGAAAAATGCTTAAAAATGGCTAAAATGCGACCGATCGCTGTAGCTCCCCCTGTGGCCCAATGTTGTTGTTTTTGTTTTCTAATTTTTGGTATGACTAAGTCATGGTATGGTATGCTGTACATAATCACGGAAACTGTCAGTGTGTCATTCTGTCAGTCAGTCATTCTGTCTGTCCCATGTTTTTCTACTCACTGACGTGGTCAATCTATGTGAAACTGCACATAGGCATTGAGGACTGGCATAGGTAGAAGGTGACAAAGCTACCAATGGGTATGGACTAGTTTGGGTATAAAAGGAGAAAACAAACACTGTGGGTCCACAAAATCAGGCTCCCATTCATTGTCAATGGGGCAGCTCCTGACTTTACACCCTATGACATCACAAGTTTGAGATTTACTTCTCTGGTTCTGGCCTTGAAAGAGAGTAGCTCATGGTCACATTGATCTTTCTTAGGCCATGGGAATAACATAAGTGGTGTTCCACTTTAACCAAATCACAAACCAAAAAAATGCAACAAGTTAAATCAGGCAGTCAAAAGAGCAACCATAGCTCAACACTGTTTCAGTTTGCCTCGTCAGTTTTGTGGCGTTGACACCAAATCCTAAAACATATAATGTACTTATTTGTTTGTGTTTGCAGAGGTGACATTCACGTTTAATCTCTACAAAACAACCAAGTTGGTGAATCACAGTAAATGGTTAAATGCAATCTATACGACTTGAGTGATAAAACTCCAATCATAAAACCTTTGATTTATGGATATGACATAATACAGTGCCTGTCTTAAGTGCAATAGCTCTTTAACGTTTGCTTATTGATCTGTTGTTGTTTCCTCTTCAGGTGGTCAATCAAATTTTACCAGTATGGACTTACTCTTACCTGGCAATGCTGGTGCCAGTGTTCCTGCTGACTGACTGGCTGCGTTACAAGCCTGTGATGGTGTTCCAGTGCGTCACCCTCTTCATCACCACAGGGATGATACTGTGGCTGAAAAGTGTACCAGCCATGCAGGCCATGGAGTTCTTCTACGGGGTGGTGACAGCCAGCGAGGTGGCCTACTTCTCCTACATTTACAGGTGACGTACTGTAACTCAAAGGGCAGAGCAAAGGACCAGTGATACCAGGTGTCAGGGGGTTGAGTTTTACACACATTTTGAATGTTGTTTATTGCAGCATGGTGGATCTTAAGAGGTACCGGAAGGTCACGTCTTACTGCCGCAGTGTCCAGCTCCTTGGGTACACAGTGGGCTCTGTGCTGGGCCAGCTGCTCGTCAGCTTCGACCTTATGTCCTACAACTACATCCTGGTGCTTACTCTAGTTTTCACCGCCATCGCTCTCCTCACTTCCTGCCTACTGCCAATGCCACAGCAGAGCATGTTCTTTCACCGTAAACATACTGGAGAGAATATGGTGACAGAGGGAACAAAGAGGGATGCAGATGGGACAGGGGATGCAACAGAACACACAAGCGGAGCAAAGGCATCCCTGGAAGAAATAAAAGATGAGAAGGTGGAGAAAGGAGAAACTGAGAATGAAGCAGGAGTAGGAATGGATGAAAAAGCTGCAAAGGGCGAGGACCCTGTGGAGTCTGTCGACACACAGAGCTGCGGCCAAGTCCTACTCCAGCTGTGGAGGGACTTCAAACAGTGCTATTCCTCCAGACAGCTGCTGTACTGGTCAGTGTGGTGGGCGATGGCCTCCTGTGGCTATT
Organism: Epinephelus lanceolatus; assembly: GCF_041903045.1. Lineage (NCBI taxonomy): Eukaryota > Metazoa > Chordata > Actinopteri > Perciformes > Serranidae > Epinephelus > Epinephelus lanceolatus. The sequence goes on from NC_135737.1 coordinate 34,078,866, forward strand.
ACCAGACCATCAACTACGTGCAGGTCAGTCAAGTAAAGAACTACACACCTGCTTTGTTTTGACATATTCATCAAGTCATTGCAGTAACTTGAGTGTGACGAGTACCTCTGTATCAGCTAAATGATCGCTGCAATGTACCCCGCAGATGCTGTGGGAGCATGTGCAGCCTTCTCAGGATTTCAGCATCTACAACGGAGGCGTGGAGGCAGTGTCATACCTGTTGAGTAAGCAATATCATATAAAGGTTTCCAGAGAAGGATACAGATAAGGAGACACAAAAGTACATTCAAACTAGGGCTGGCCGATACGCCCTGAAAATGATATCGCAATATTTTAGGCTGTATCTCGATACAACATATATATCGCGATATATATATATATTTTTTTAAAAATCTCCTCAAAAGCACTTCATTAATGTTAGGACTGGGAGGCAAAATCGAACATAGTATTTCTGACCAAATACCCTCTCTGATGCAAAAGTTACTTCACTTAAATGCAATGCAGCCTTTAAAATAAGGGAAAAAAACACCATTTATATCCAAAATGTAAGACGATATATAGTCTCATATCTTGACAATGACATTATATCATCATATTGCCCAGCCCTATATCAAACCCATTTCTCAGTGCTTATTAAATCGTCATCTCCACTACAATAATCCTAAGTTTAAGTGTTCTGCAGGTGCAGCAACAGCCTACGGTATAGGCTTCATCGAGGTGAGATGGGACCTGTGGGGAGAGCTGGCCCTGGGTGGTTTCTCCGGACTCGGGGCATCAGCACTATTCCTCATAACCTTCATCGGCAACATCTGGGTCTGCTACGCTGGTTACATTATTTTCAAGTGCCTGTACATGCTGCTGATAACGATAGCAATGTAAGAGTGTTATACGATAAAGGGGGGTGTTTTTACTCATGATTCAGACTGGTTTTTATTGCAGGCATAACAGGAAACAAAACATCTAAATAAACAATCCTAATCAGGTACCAGATTGCAGCTGACCTGTCAATGGAAAGATACGCTCTAGTCTTTGGAGCAAACAACTTTGGAGCGCTGGCTCTCCAGACGATCCTCACTTCTGTTGTGGTTGACAGCAGAGGGCTGGGCCTGAGCATCATCCCTCAGGTGAGCAGTCTGATCGGGAAATGTCAATCGGGTCTTCTGTAGATGTAGCAGAAGCGTTTTTAAGTCCACTCACTGTTGTGATTTTTTTTTTTTTTTTTTTGCAGTTCACCATCTATGCCAGCTACCACCTGCTCATCGCTGTGGTTTTTTCTCTTCGGGGACTGTTTACCATTTGGAGAGAGAAGCAGAGGCGCAACAAAGAGTCCGACGCTCCAGTCAAAAACGAACCTCCAGACTCCGAAGAGCAGAGATTCTGACACCACCAGCTGAGACAATCACTTGTGCTTTTGGTCCCCACTGTGTCCAAGTGACCACGTGCCAATTTAAAAAGCATAAAAGCTTCAAATTACTGACTGCAACACCATGAATATAAATCTTTTCTTTTTTTTATACAAAACAAATATACAAGATTTCCATACATCAGTATAAATGAATGGTTTGGTCATTTCTTCTTACTTAAAATTCATTTTAATATATATACTGTATATATTTACACATTAACTTAAAATTCTCTAATACCCAGTGTAAGTGGTTTCCAGCTCATCAGCCTTTACCCACTTATGGACTGAGTGTAGTTCAGAAGCTTTGTGACCTGGGCCTCTGTCAGCAGGACAGCGGATGGCAGAGAAAGGAGTCTTCTGCCCATCCCTGATTCGACGGTCACTCCTTTCACCTCTCGCCAACTGAATAGGCTTTCTTTTTTCTTTAGTGAGAACAGTTTACCTAAAAGGAACCTGCACAAATAAACAGTTTGGTTCTTCACAAATACAGTAAGTGGCAGTACCCATTAGCTTTTTCCAAGCAACAGTTCTGTCTTAACAAATCCTGTGAGCTAGATACAAATACTGATATGCACAAAGCGCTAATTTCCTAAAAGAAAATTAATATGTACAGAATTGCAGCATAATGAATGGGATGTACTGTACGCAATAACTTAGTTTTCAGCCAGTTTGATTATACATTGTGGTTCAGCAGAGGCCAGGCCAGTTCACAGGTTAAATAGAGAGGAGGGGATCAGCCTCTCCCTCTGCACACACCATCACTTTGTTTTGTAGCCACAGACAGTGTCAGCATGATCGTCTCTCATATTGTTCCATTTGTGACAAAAAATGCAATAGAAAATACAAATCCTTACAAACATCGTGTTTAAAGCTACTTGTGAAACAAAACAGTGCAATAGGTGCAAGCGCGCCAGTTGACCCTGTAGCGGAGCTGATTGGATGGATCGCTATAAGAAGGGATTCGTTGAGGAGCCTCCTGCTGGATACTGTGCGGATGGACCTGCACCCTGGAAGAAAAAAGGGGACACACAAACACGCGATCAGAAAACGTACTGTTTACTACAACGCCATCTCCAAAAAAGTTGGGACACTGTGTAAAACATATACAGAATACAATTATTTGCAAATCATCTTACATATATTCAACTGAATACACTGGTAGTACTACTACTACTACTATACACCGAATTTGATGCCTGCAACACGTTCAAATGTCATGAATTGGGGTTGTACTTAGCATTGAAAGGAGGGCTGTTTTCTTATTAGAAATGACACAACAATGACAATGTAGTCATGTAGGTTTGTTCATCAACTAGAAAGGTGGACTACGTTGGATAATTAACAAGCCATGTTGCCCTCTTACTTACCAGGAAAGGGTTGCTAGAGACCATGGGTCCAGCCATCACTTGCCCAAAAGGAGTCACAACAGGCTTGGCCTGGCCAAAAGCTGGAAATCCTCCACCTGGAAGACATGTACACTGTCATTTAGAGGATGTGATGAAACACCCTCCCATAAATTATAGCAACAACAAACCAAGGGGGACGCTCATATTGAAGTGATCAAACCTCGTCAATCTGAAGCATGACTCCAAAGTGCCATTTTTAAGGGATGTTAGTGCATTACTGTGAGAACCACTCAGTCAGATGCACAGGCAAGCTTGAATTCCAGTAGTTAGTTACACAGATACATCTATATCTACATGATCTACATGATCTACATGATCTACACACAGACACACACCGTTTGGTTGCTGGGGATACGCAGGAGGCTGAGGGAAGGGAGTCTGGCCAGGAAAGGGTTGCTGGAAGGTTCCACTAAAGCTGGTGGGGAGATTGAAGGCTGCAGCATTCCCAAATCCAGCAGGCATACTCATGGACCCTGTGCCAAATGATGCTGCAACACAGCAGGACAGCCATTGGTTAAAGAAGGAAACACAGGACATCTACAGGCTTACAACTAAATACCAGGTCTAAAAAAGGGTTTGCTTCATTTTGCTATGACAAGATTCTACAGCACACGCACATACTTTCATTTAAAATCTGACATTACACAGGAGCTGGCACACAACAGCAGAAAAACAAACACAAATGCAAAAACTAAAATGTTATCAATATCAGACTTTACATTATGTATTTAACTGACACTTTAATCCAAAGCTGTACAACCCAAAAAGTGCAAGAGTCATGCAAGAACATCAACTTCATCAAATATTCTGATCTACTTTTAGACATCAGTTTGTTAGAAAGCAGTAAACTGGAAGTAAACTTAAATGAGAGGATGAACTAGGGATTACAGACAGTCAAAGAGAAAACACAAAGAGACATATCCGTACAACAAATTAAGAATAGAAATATGTCCAGTCCACTGTGCAGTAGGTTTGATCAGCACCCCTTTAGCAGCTGACTAACTGCACAGGTCAGTCTGTAATCCATAGTGTGGCTCCCAGCGCCAGAACTGTCCATTCAACTCTGAGATCCTCTGAATCTCACAGTCCATGTGTTTGTAAAGTTGAAACACATGCAAATTAAGATTAAGGTTGTCTCCAGACAAGCCTTAGGGGAAAGGTCTTAACAGGAGTCACACATGAGGCTTTAACACTTGCAGTGTAGCAACAGTGTCTGACCACACAGTAGCACAACATTCCCACAGTGCAACATGTGCGATCAAACTGCGGTTAGTAAGACAGCCAGCTAGCAACTGAGCAATCTGACATCTGGTAGAAATGCTACATCCAATGCCCATTAAACAAATTTTACAATTTGAGTTACAATTGATTTAATTGGAAAGCAAATCCAACAAGGTTACTGCTTGAGTCTTCAAGACATGATAGTTTTCAGTGTTTCACTGGGTTTACTCATTGAATTGAGCATTTTGTGACACTACCAAGTTAATGAATGTCTAGATGATTATTTGTTAAAATTATGGTGCAGTGTTAATTTTAATCATTTAATGTCCTCAGAAAAGCAGAACAGATTTTGTGCCTCCTGCTAACTGACAGAAGGAAGATGTTGAGGAAGAGATAATTAATGATTTCATAGGAAACCAACAGAGGGTGTGAGGTCACTACCCTTAGATAGATACACTCACACATTTCTAATCATTAATTAATTATATTGCTCTAATTACTCTCTATATTGACATAGTTATTGTTGCTTAATCAATAATTACAGCACTCATTTATTCTCGCCTAGTTACTGTAGATTTCATCAAACCCCTTTATCTCCATGTTGTGATTATTTTTACCTCCACAACATTTTCCTGACATATTTGCGTAAGAAACAAGAAGGCACTGTAAAAGCAAGGCACAGGAGAGCAAAAGGGAAGCAGAGAGCACAAGGGAACCTACCAAAGGCGGGAGGATAACCCTGCCCATGAAGAGCCCTCATCAAGCCTGTCCAGCATGGCAAGAGCAATCAGACAGACAGCTGAATCTCAGTTTCTGCTCCTTGTTGTTTCTGTCATCTCTCTTGTGTACAGCAGTAAGTGGCAACACTAGTCCTGCTGCCCATTGCCACGGCGAACAAAACTGGTATTCACCACTTTTGTACTTTATCCCTCCTAATGGCTGCCTCTGTGTTTGGCAGTTTGCTCTGTGGCACATTAATTGCTGAGGCAGTCTGGGCAAAGGTTACCACTTTGAGTATGCAAGGAAATCTAACAGATAATACACTAACTGCAATAATGTACCAGACCTACATTTATTCCATATTAAAGAATTTTAATCTGCACTACTGAATAATAATAATAATAATGATAACAATAATACCAGCAGATTAAGTTGACTGTGAATGTGTAGCACCATCTAGTATACCACCCTTATACACACAGACATGCACACACCTGCTGCTGCTGCCGCCGCGGCTGCCATGTTTGCTGTCCTGCCGTTGCTCTGGAATGGGTTGGTGGGAGCTGCTGCTGGGGCAACTCCAGCAGCTACAAACGGATTAGTTGACGGAGCTGTTAAAGAGAGGTTTCAAGTCACCAACAAACCAGAGTGTGAAACAGCAGAATCAGTCAAATAAAGCACACAAGCTTAACACGCCAAAAACAAAATTACTGTATACTTTTTATATCATTACTGATTTTAATTTGGGAAAACAATCAGTACAAATCATCAGAAAACAGCTTGAAGGTTCGCTCACCTCCAAAACCTTGAGCCATGCCAGGCAGGGCCTGCTGTGCTTGTGCAGTTGACACCCCAGTCTCTGAGCCAAACACACCCCTGCAGTGAAACAAAGTCAACACATGAGCTTAGCAGGGAAAGAGTGGGAGGATGGCCACTGTATGATTGTAGAAGTCACTTTGTTACTGGAAACTGCCAGATAGTTGTTTATGTATTCTGACACACTGTTTCAGATCCTTCAACTACCACACCCACGTGAAGTTTTAACAATCATGTGAATAGTTTGGCAGTTAAACAATTTTACCACACTAACTTATTACAAGATTGTGAATTACAATTAAGAGAATAAAACTCAATAAACATTTCTATAGCACCTAAAAACAGTAATTTTGTCTTGAATTAAATGCATTAAATTACATCAATAAATTATAAAAATAAACTGTATTTTTAATTGTGGATTTAGACATTTGGTTCCCACAACAGCAGGGGGCTTATGCTGCATTCACATGGAATCAGGCAGATGGAAAACACCTTCTGGGTGGCACGGTAAACACAAACACACAGTCCGACAGAATGACAGGATGGTAAAACAAAACATGCATGACGATATGTTGTGATGGTGGTGCAGTATTGTTTACAAAACATGAATAAAATATATTAAATACATTAAATGTGCGTAGTAATTACGGCAATTGTAAATTTAACCCAAGTTTTTTCTTTGTGTGAGGGAACTGTGCAACATCTGGATGCAAATTTCTTTGTGAATGAAGGCAAAAAAATAAAATATTTTACTCTGAATGGCAATGTTGTCTCTAATTACTGCTGCAAGTATTCTCTGCCTGTCTTCTAATTTTACCATCTTGATCACTAAAATGATATCTGATTTGTCATCTACCATCTGCTTGATTCCATGGAACGCAGCATTACTGTGGTGTGTCTCACCCCTGTGAGGTGCTGGTGGTGCTGTAAACGCTGGTGGCAGGGACTGCGGGGCTGAAGACAGTGTCAAGCTCAGCCAGAGCAGCATAGCGGTCCCCTCCTGCAGACACTGCCTGCTGCTTCTGAGGCAAACCAGCTACTCCCGCTGCTGTGGAGCTCACCCCACCAGAAATACCAGCTCCTGGAACAGAAGCACAAGACAGCAGATCCTGTTTGAATCCACCACAACTCAATTAACGAGGATGAAAAATCAAATCTCAAAGACAAATAATTATACATTACAAAAAAAAAACAAAACCAAAAAAAAAAAAAAAACAGAAAAAAAAAAGATGTCCGGAGATAGCTGCCATATTGAACCTATTAAAATGATGGGGAATAAACGTTCAGTCAATAGGAAATTTGCATTTCCTAGCACAGGCATACATTTTGTAAAATGAACAAAATAAACTAGTACCAGCCCAGTGCAATTCACAGATGCTCGAGTGCCAGAATTCTGACCATGTGACAGTAAAAATGTCCAATGAAACCAATATAGCATTCATGAAAGCAAGGCGCTTCCACCATGCGCAGTGGCCTGTTGATTTAATACAGGCTGGTTCAGCAGCACTGAGGCCAAGGGGCTGATTCTGTTTAAAAACTAATAAGACCATCTCAACATACATCCGAGTTACGGCTGAGCCAAAAAAATGGGACAGAGAATTACTTTCTGCTAGTTCTAGAAAATGTAACTCAGCCCTGTTTTGAAAGAGAGTATGTCTGTGCCTGAACTGGAAGGAAGAGACTTTAACCCATGTGTGATTTCATAATATTTTTAGTTTTCTCAACTTCTCTTTTTCGGTCTGCCTCTATCCCTACTATTGCGATCTATGAAACAGGCTAGGCAGGAGAAGTTTACCTTGCTCTGTTTTGGCAGAGCTAAACACGTTATCCAGGTCAGCCAGGGCTGCGTATCTATCAGCAGGGAGGCTAGTACTCTGTACAGCATCTCTGCCAGCTCCTGTGGAGTTACTCTGGGAGGAGGAACTGAAGGATCCAAAGTCAGCACTACACGATTTGGGGAAGTTGTCAAAATTTGCAAAATTGGCATTTGCTAGTCCCCCTGAGGCACTACCTGCATGAAAGAGAGAGATTAAAAAGTCATAAAGGGGGACCATGACTGTTGGTTGAGTAACAGCATTAACAGGGTGCAGGAGGAGAGAAGAAGCTGCAAGGAGGGTAGAGTTGGGGTGGAGTCTGGCTGGGGCTGGGTTACCTTTGTTATCTATGGGATAGATAGCAACACTTTTAAAGCATGTCCTCTGCAACACTGCACTATGCTGTCTCTTCATTGGCTTATGCACCTAAGATAAAATTTGCATTTATTTGTGTTAGAGGCACACAATGTGCAGAACAGCACCTTTATAATGCCTTGGTTTCATCTGAGTTTGGCACCACACTGTGGATCAAGGGAGTTACAGACAAAACCAACTCAAACTGTAGTAACAGTGACACGAAAAAATCAACTTGACTGTTGAATGGAATAGATTTAGTCTGCCAACCAGCCTGTAGGCATTACTGGACTCTGTAATGAGTAGACTGTCACTTGTACACAGATCTGACACTGTTACTAGGGAAACAAACAACAATTACAGATTAGTCGCTGCTTATTTAGAGCTAAAAAACAAAAAGTGTACAACTTTTTTTCTGTAAATAATCTTATAAATCCTATTTAATACTTACTACTGTAAAATACCTACATGTGTCATTTATTTCACACTATATGTTAATGTTTGACAACCATGCTATTTCAGGCACATCCACCACCCTTTAGTGTCTCTAATAACTCTTGAAAATGAAATTTAATTTTTGTTTCAGAGACGATATTCTCAGCAATTTCAGGCCAACTTCATGAACTTCTCTATCACACTCAGACCTCGGTGAGAACTGGTGTGTTTGTAATGCAATAACAGGATTGATGCATCAAAATATTTAATGCTTTCAAACTCTTGTTTGTGACCCTGAAAGGCGTTTGTTTTTTAGAACTGACACTGATTATCACTTCAGTTCAATCTCAAGGAATGGTTTAATTGCACCTATGGAATAATGTTCGTACAACTACCTTTAGCTCAGGGAAAAGGAAGACTGAAAACAATCTGTTAAGAGCACAGGTCCTGGTACAACCTTGCATGCATCTGACGAATCTCTGTTGAGAGAAGGTTCATATCTGCTAATGGAAAATAATTTATAAAGAATGCCTACCTACTAAATAGTGGGAGATCCAACAAGTAAATACGGGGAGTCACTCCCTCTGACGCATTGGCCATTAGCAGATACAAACCATCTCTGAACAGTAGTCTAAAAGCCTCTGAGGAACTTCAGGTATTTACATGCAATTGGGAGCCTTGAGATTTACAAGGCTGATTTGATATTCATTAGCATAACACCTGAACATGCTCCTGATGATGCTTTTAAAAAGGAAACCCAAAAGCCTGTATCATTTTCTGGGGTAACTTCTTAGAGGACTCTTGGGTATCATGTTTCTCTTTTTATCATCATTTCTTACATAACATCCTGGATTACAGAGAATGTACTGTGTTACTTATCATTAATAAGTGATGGCACAGACATCAGTGACACATTGTTCTTGTGTTACCTAATTATTCCTACAGGGAAAGGATATGTTAGAAACAGTACAGTGACTGTCTGTTTTCTTTTAGTCTCTTTTTAATCCTTTATTTTGCCCTGTAACACTCATGTTCTTCCATTTGGTCTATTCTCCGCAGTGGTTCACAGTAATGACAGCAACGATCAAAGCTGATTATCCCAGTGACATTGTTCCCAGTGATTCAGCGTTACAGGCACAAAAAGAGCTACATGCTGAGACACACATCACATGTGGAGAGAGGAGGATCAGAGCCACTACACATTAGAGACGGTGGAAAGGGTTAAAGCTGTTAAGAGGGCAAGCCCAGAGAGCAAGACACTTACTCTGTGCAACCTGGAGAGGCAGAGCAGTGGCAAACTCACCCATACTGCGGCTGGATGAGAGCACAGTGAATGCTGGCAGCCAAAAATCAAAGAGGGAGGGAGAAATGGGGCAATGAGCAATGTAAGCTAGGGCGTAAAAAACAAAAGAAAGACATCAACTGAACCAGAGGTAAAAAAAAATAAAAAAAATAAAAACATAAAAAGCATGAAGTCAAAGCAAAACTGCTGCTGAAGCAAAGGGTGAAAAACACATGAGACAGAATGGACAGCTTAGGCCAGATAGCACAGTGAGTCAGTGTCTGTGAGAAAGGGATTATCTTACAAAGCCACGAGAGAGAGGGGAGCTTTATCCATCAAGCAATAGGCATACTAAAGAGATCAGTGTGCAGCTCCACATGAAGATGGTTATCAATGTATACCTCCAGCAGAGGGCACTGTAGCACACATCATTTTCCTAAAACTAGGGGGAGGAGGCTCAAGAGTGTGTTAGAGAGTCACTAATTGTGTATTAGCATGTAAGAGAGAAGCCAAAGTGCTCAGGTAAAAAGCCAGTCAGCCTGTTACTGCTGAACAAATACGTGAGATGCGCAGTACTGCATGAAGGGCTCAGAGGGAAATATGAATCAGAATGACAAACACAGGTAAGACAAGGACAACAGTATGTCAGTATGTGGGTGTGTATTTTAAGACCGAAATATACCTAATTAAAATACCAGCTTCAGGGCACGAGCATAGATTAAATAAATAACTGCAAAATCCACAGCTGCACTGTCACTTTGATCATACGCCTAATGAGCGCACAGTGGTCTTTACCTGTTTTACATTCGATCTCGTAAAAACAAAATAATATGTATATGTGAACACTCAATTTTTAAGTTTAGTAAGTGTACACTACTCTGGTGTACACACAAGTGGGAAACCTGTATGAACCTTGTAGTTATCAATATAAAATTAAGCTTTCAGAGTAGGTCAAAACAGCGATATGCTACATGTGACGCTGAGAGTGAATGCGTCTAATGTCTGCACTGGTGTGCACAGTCCTTCATGCACTGTGACCTCTGAGTTTTTGGCCAAAGGCACATACCACGTAGACATAACATCATGTGTTCAACTGCAGCCAAGGACAACTTGTTGTTTCAGAAAATATGTTTTTGCATTTTTATTTGCCTCGAGTTATTTGTATTTATAAACTAAACTTTTGCTTCATTTGTTGGTTATGAAACCTTGTTTGGACGACTGAAAGTACTGCGAATGTCTTTATGTGTTGGTGATTTTGGATGTGTGTCACTTGTCCAGTGAAGGGAGCTTGCTCTACCTGTATTTGGGGGTTGGAATGAGGCTTGAGGTGCGGAAGGGAAACCACCTGACGACCCAGGAGTGCTCCCGAATGCATCAAAATTAGCAAAGTCTGCACTTGTGTTGGCATTCTGTGCTGCTGAAGGTGGTGTTGGGATGAGGTTGAGACAGACAAATGAAGACAAAAAAAACACAATGAGAGGAAAAACAAAGGATGAGATAATAATAGAATGGATTTATATGTATGACAAAAGGCATGGATAACAGACTGCAAAACAAATACAATGGATTATGTGCTAAATATGACAGATAATCATAGAGTGGTGTCACATGACAATAAAATACACAGCGGCTTTGAGGGCAGGCGCCATAGTCTGATCACCCTCTCCCATGAGATACTGCCTTGACTCCTTGCAGAGCACACAGCATTTAAGACTATGTGTGTGTGAGTGTAGCACTACACACATCATTAGAAACTCAGGGATGTACATTTGTGCTTGTGTTTAGTAAGCAGAGATGTGTGGATGCCACTTTAGTCACTGCATTGAGAGTGAGTCTTGATGGCTCTGAGGGGGAAATGAGTACATTATCCTCATTAGTAACCATGGAGATGTGTCTGACCGTATCACCTCTGGTACTATTCCATAATATATGCATGTTTTACGATCATGTAGGTCGTGGCTGCTGACATCTAACAGATTCTGCATGATCTCAAACATTTGGCACAGTTTATAAAAGCTGATAATTTGAATGCAACATCAATCAGCATTTAACTGTTGATTTAAACACCTCAAGCATTTTAAATAAAATGAACGGAACTATCTGATGTGAATGAATTTGTCACACTGATCTCATTTTTTTTCCCCCTCCAAAAATTGAGGTAATTTCATAATTAGACGAGATCGAAACTGGTGAATGAAAACATACATGCACTCAGCCCTCTGGCCTATGACGTGGTGCTCCTGGTTACAGCGTGTTAAATAATGTGACAGAGACAACTTTCACATTTAAAAAGGACAATCCCATCGTGAATGAGTTACTGCTCAATTCCAGCAATCCCTTACGACTTCATGTTAGCTATTTAATTAGTTAGTTGTCTGTTCCTTACTTGTGTGACTGTTGAAATGTGCAAAGTTAGCAAAACTGGAGCTGGCGCCTGCAGCCATGTTGGGCGGGGCAGCAAAGATGTCTCCACCCAAGTCGCTGAGAAGGTCGAACCTCTTGTCATGGAGCTGCTGACTGGCTTGTCCACGGCTCACCACTGGAGACTGGTGGAGAGAGGAGATGGAGTTGGAAAAAACAAAGGGTAGGTATGTGTTGGTCAGTATGCAGAAATGTGTGCACATTAGCCTGGTAAGACCATCCTGATGACGTGAGCTCAACAATTTTGTTTCGCTCTCTGTATCAGTCTGGATTTGGCGCCCTAAATGCTTTCAGTGGGCGGGAATACTTGACAGGCAAACTCATTCAGCCAATCAGTGTAACAAAAAACACTGGGGAACATCTTCTTCATCACCAACGGATCTAGTTTATAAATCCAGCTTTGGCCAAATCCAGTCAGAGGTAAAGCAAAAACGTCTTTTCCTCCGAGAAACTCCACAAGTGCATACTCTTGATCTTGGTTTTTATCGACTATTTCTGCAATAACTTCACTTATTGCTGTGTTTACTCAACAAACATTAGAGTTAGAGTTTATTGCTTTAGGAGCTGCCGTAACTGTTTTGCAAGCTGTGGCCCACGTTGTACGTCAACACAGTCCCTGAGTGGCTGCTTACATAGTCAACTATGATGTGGATCCCTGATTGGCCCAGACTGCATTTTAATTTGTGGATATGAGGTGAAGTGGCATCGAGTCCAGACTGATACAGGAAGCAAAACAGCATGCTGAGCTCACGTCATCAGGATAGTTTTACAAGGCTATGCATATATGTCCTTGAACAACCTTCTTGAAAGACAAAGAAAGAAAAAGACTAGGCCTTTTGACAGGCAGTGCATCTGTCTTCTTTCATATAAAACATTTGTAAGGGAAGTGGGCAAATTTTTTCATTGATAACAAAAAACCATTAAAATTTGAAGGGTCAAGAGTGTTTTTAGCGTGTTCTTTGTTAAACCTTACCAGCCCTTCATTTGTGAGCCAAAGTTTCTGATAACAAATACAAATTTATCATGTGTACACCTATGGGTACAACATTAATCTCACCTGATTGGGTGGGGTGTTCTTGTTGAGGTGTAGGGAGGGGGCTGACTCCCCCAGCAGGGACTTGAGTGGTCTAACCTCTGGGGTGCTGCTGGTGCTGCTGTTTGAGGAGCCAGAGATGGAAGCATGGACGGATGCCACTACCTTGGCCTGCTCAGGAGGTACATACCTAGGAAACAGTTCACATTACAGCCATTACAATACATTATATGCTACTGGCTAATAGGCTAATAGAATAATACAGGTATTTCAAAGGTATATTATGAAGGATTGTCGGTTACTGTCTGTAAACACGTTCGCCACTGCAAGTGAGAGTAAAAGCCAGTCCTGGAGTCACTCACGTTTTGTGTTTTCCTCACTATATTGGGTCTCTTGAATGCCTGCTGTTCACGGTCTAGCACCTTATTCCTACCTCTGTATCAAGCTCCGACCTCACCTGAACACTGTGAAGGTACATGCCCATAAATGCAAGAGCACAGAAAATAAAAAATACAGGCATTACTTCTGTATAGGTCTATAGATTGTTTTTTTTTTAAGGAAAGTCCTGCATAGTAAATCTTTACCATAAACTGACATAATACAGGGTTTTCAAAATATTAATATTGCATCCTTTCGGCAAAACAACCCTCATGCAAATCCAAATGTGATTAGAGGAAATGTTAATTTGGGTGCAAATGCGATTCACAGTCAACAGACAGGCCATGAGCTACAGGAGAATGGCTTATGTGTGTGAAAATGCCTGTCTGCAGTAAATGGTGGCATGCTGGAACATGTGCAGCTCATCGCTCAGAGACCAAACACTAAGAGATGACAGAAGCACAACTACCCAAACTAATAGGCTGCTACTAAATGAACATCCAGAAAAAAAATTGTGTTGATGACACATCTCAGTTTTGTTTGGTAACACCAACTGTATATACAAATTCTCACTAAATTAATATTTACATCTGATGACCAATCCCTGATTTGCAAGTATTAATATGACAGGCACTAGTCTGCCATTAGTTTTATTAGTCTGAAACAATCATCCCGTTGAGTCATCACACTCAACAGGTCACAACACACCAGTAACTACTACGCTAAACCGCATACATATTTGAACAAAGTATAACATACAGCTTCATGGAACATCTATCATTGCACATAAAGCAGCTTCACTGTAATGACCTACATTGTGTGCACTTAAAGAAGGGTATCTGGCAGCTTGCTCGAAGCTAACTCCAACGAGCTGCCTGTGAGACATTCCAAGCCAGAGAGAAGAAAAAACACAAAGAAAAGCTACATGTCTGCGCAACGCACACTGCCAGAGGATTGTTCATATCTTGCTCTGCCAGCTTGTGAAACCGACTTACCATCTCTTCTTCTCATATTTCTCTTGAAGGAACTCCTTCACCTTCTGCGGTTCTCTGAAATCTGGTATTGAGGAGGTTCTGTCATCATAAAGGCCAAGCCAGATCTGTTTACATACCTGGGACACACAGCGGAACAGAACAAGTGATTTTTGGAAGAATATTTCTGCAGCATACACAGCTACAAATGAGTGCAAGCCTGTCAACCTTCAGAATTAGCCATTAAACTGATATGCCTAAGTGAAATAAGGGCACAAGGATATAGAACATAAGCCACAAGTATACAGTGATGATCACCTTAATCATTAAGGTTTGGTTAAGTCAATAAAGCATTTACTGATGTTTGGAAAGTGTAACCATGTACAAATTAGACCAGGCCTATTGCCGACAGTGCACCGCACGGACGAACATCTTGGCCACGTCTGGTACAGAGTCAAACATGAGTTGGCCTCGTGTCAGGAAACACAGTTTGAACACAGTTGCTTGGTGAAAAATCAGTCTCACCTTTCTCTGGCCTTGGGTTTTGGATAGCATTCCTAAAGTATTTACCTAATCCTGTAGAGAGAGCTTTATAGGCTGCATGCGTGTGCACCCTCAGTATAGGGTGCTGCATTGTAGATAAAGCAATGGTGCAGCAAAAGGCAGCCTGGCTCTTATGTTCTATATAAGCTTCTGCTGCCCTTATTTCTTTAGCTGGGTTTTGAGCACATGCACAGAGTCACAGCACATGCAAGCTCACTTTTATTTGTAATCAGTAAGATTTTGAAACTGTATCTGCTGACAATATTTAGCTCTGTGTCAAGTGCTCTCCGTGGAAAGACAGAAAGCAACTTGAGGGAAGTAGTATTTACAGAGTATAGCAACCTTGAAGGATGTATGCATCAGCTACAACCTTGAGTATCCTGCATGTCTGCCTGCCCTGCCACTTTGCTACAGCTTTTAATAAGGCTGCGCTTCCCAGGTGGCATTGCTCTATTTCATATTCCGTTTACCAGAAATGGCTCGCGAATTATGATGCACTTTGATTCCTCCATGCAGTACAAATATTCGGTGCTACTTTATGTGATTATCTAAATAGGTGAAAGCTGCAGAATTTGAAAGACAGACATTTCATCAGGACTCTCACCTCTAACCATTTATATAATTATATGTATATAGTCATTCTATTAACAAAATATAGATTGTTTGCACTATTTACAACAAAGTACGTATTAATATAAAGCTAATGCATGACATGTCTGGGTTAAATAGTAACGTAGGTCATTGAAATGTACTCCATCTTTTAATGGGGAGTTACCAAACAATTGTCTACTCGCAAATCCAAGAGACACAGAGCAACATTATGATCCTAGTGAAGTCTGTCTGGCCGCCTGCTGTTTTGTGATGGGCAGGTAGTGTACAATGTTCACTAGAGTTGAAGTGCTTAAACAGGTGCCTGATGCAAAATACAAGGCTGATGAGCACTGTGAAATTCAACCAAGTAGTTGTAAAACCAAAGCAGAAACCTAAGGCAGTTAGAATGCTGAGTGGAGCTGCAGGGCTGCATTATAATTGACTGTAGGGATTACACAGTCATTAGATTCAATGATAACACAAAACATTGATTAATACAGCGCACATCTTTGTTAGATTAGCACAGTTATTGTTTTCTATCCAAATAGGATAGACAAATAAAACAATGAATAAAATAGCAATATTTATAATATTGTGATATTTTAAAATTGCTCAGTATACCCAAAATAGCACTATAACATTGCTTTTAATATTAATTGACCAAGTATTTTGACTAAAATTTGAAATATTTCTCCTTGTTTTCTTCTCTGGTGCCAAGTTGTCGCTTGCAGTCTTGCTTGTAAACGGCCGAAATACTTGCATGATGAATTACAATGATGTGCAGATTCTCACAAAGCGACAAAGCAGCGGGAAACCTGACCTCAACCTTAACAACTGTGACAGGACAGCCAGTCGCCATGCTTACCTCATTGCCATGTTTCTGTAGGTACTCGATTTCCTGTTGCGTGAAGGTTGTCATGGAGATGGACTTGACTCTGTGGGGTGGATTCAGCCCTCGTCTGTGGGTGGAGAAATGGAAACAGGGATAGATTTAATTTAAAGACGCTACATGACGACCTCATCTGGACATACTCCAGATCCCACCTCCTAGGACGGGGTCATTTAATTAGCAACCGGCTGACTGGATGGTGTGTGTAACTGTGGCGAGGACGACCGCATTATAGCGAGAAATGACAGAGGCAAATACTGACAGAGAAAGAAAAGGAATAGAGCAGAACAAAGGGAGTGGGTGAAATGCTCTCCTAACTGCCATTGACTGAACGGAGGTTGTCAGTACAATGAAAGAACGAGTGATGTCCCTTAATATAGAAACTTCCATTATGGAGTAACACCCATTAGCCTACACAAGCCTTGCTCATTTTCCTGAGAAGGTCACAGCTCAAGCTACAACGGCCCAAATTAAAAATGCCTGGTAACTGTAATACTTGAAAAGAGCCATCATTAGGCTGTTATATTAAGCTCCAGGACTGCTTGCAGAGTAGTTTTCCAGGACCTTGTAGTAAGTGAGCACTAATGTAGTGCTGGCTTCAATGTCACTACTTGTTTTGTCTGTGAAGGTGACCAATCAGCATTTTGCAAGCAAGCAGAACGTTAAAACTGCAGCTAGTGTTATTACTGAGCACCACATTCACCAATACAAGGAAAAAAAGACACCCTATTGCTGTAAACACTAATATACAACTGTATCTGAGAGCTTCCCAACTTTTTGTTGCTTAACAGTATTACAGTCAGCCTAAAAAACTGTCTTTCACCATTAACCAACCAAAACCACAACTGTCCAAAATCAACTGGGTCACAAAGTGCCTCGAGGAATGTGACAAAGAGGAAGTCCACAAAGGAGATTTACTTAAAAAGCATTTTAAGCCTTAGTTGTCAGTTAACCTTTAAGGTTAACACAAAGCAAACAACTGAGCAATGTCAGCAATGAAAGGTGCGGAGGTGGAGGAGCTGGAGGTGTTCAAGGTGCAAAACCAAAAGACATAATGCCAGATGGGTGCCAGAAAACCCAAGTCTAAGATAATACAATACGGCAATGTAAAAATGAGAATGTCTCACATTTTTTAAATCTTAACATAGCTCTACATCAGATGTTCCCATTACATTAGAATGGTTATGACACAGATAAGTTATCATATGAATAGTCACCAAATACCTTCAACCACCTGCTCCATCCTCCCAAATCCAATCCCCCACCAACACTGATAAGAGGAGCAATTTAAGAATGCAAATTTTTGCTAGCAAAAAGTAGCCAGTGAAAGACAGACACATAACAAAATGTGTGCTTATGAGTGCAAGGGGTCAGAGTTCCTGAACCCTTATGATCAGTATCCAAAGGTGGTAGCCACCAATTGAAAAAGCTGGAATTGACAGGTGCTAACCAGAGTAGCACGCCCAATGGTTCCTCTAAAACAGTCGTTTCCAACTTGCAGCCACAGGGTCCAGATTTCTCCTTGGTCATTAGTTCAAAGTCCACACTGTTTATTATATCTAGTGTCATAACTGCAATTGGCCATGTCGTCGAGCTAATTTGCTGTCTCTGTTAAGCAGGAAATGGGACTGCTTGAGTGTGTTTTTTACAAACTTAACATGTTTGTGAGTCACTTGCAGTCCATTCAGAATGGACCCGCGACTCACTTTTGGACCGTGGCCTACCAGTTGGGAACCAGTGCTCTAAAATGAAGGCTCACTATCCAAACGAATTATCCCAAGACGCACATACAAAAGAGGAATCCTAGCTACATGAACAAAGCTCACACAAACAAAATCAAACAAAGCATGAGCTGTAGCACTTACTACCAAAGCTGCCAAGTTGCAGACACAACAACATCTACAGCAACAACTCTCACTAACTACCTACATTCTAGTTCCTGTGCTGTGGAGGTGTCAGTGATCAAAAAGGACTCAGCTGTCAGATATCATCAAGATAACTTAAGTGTCTTATTACACCTTGTCCACACCGGCATGTCAGCAGCACAACAGCAGCTCTGTTGCTTTTTTTTTTTTTTTTTTTTAAAAAAACAAGGTCTTCTGGCTAGACCAATACTGGATTTTGAGGCTAGTATTCTTATTTGAGAAAATCAGATGATGACTGGCCTTTTTTTTTTTTTTTTTAACTTAAACAAAAAACATAGACAGTCTTGTTACAGATCCCTTAGATTGTTTTATTTTTGAATTGTGACCAAGTTACATACCAGGATACACACTAAGCTGTACCCTAAGTATTGGCCTGGCCAGTGTATCAATGTATCTCTATAATTCAGTACTAACAAGTAGAAAACTAAGGATTTGGACTCAGGTCTTGTATGACAGCAATCACCCCAGTATTAAACCTGTCTTTATAATTGACATGGGTTCATCTTGTGCTTTGAATGATTTGAGTTTAAGAGTAGTTCAGAGTGAGGTGTTGTTAGGGCCTTTTTCTACCTTTAATTCTCTTTGTTTTCTGCACTGGCTTTGCCTGAACTCTCCAAGAATGTGGTAGGGTTGCAGGCCAGAAATAGTCAAAAGAAATGGCCAAAATTGCTTTCTCTCACAGCCACTATTTTTCTAAATGCTGAGCTCCTGAAAGCTGCAAAGTGTGTTAGTGTTACCATCTCAAACAGCAATGTCATAGCTGCAGCTCATCTGCATATTGAACAGAGTTTTTTAATACAGTGGTTTTGATAATCACTGATTTTATCCTGTTTTGATATTTTCAAAAGCATAAAAGTTTATGGAAATGTTGCAGGTTTTTTTTTTTATTGTGGTTGATCTTGCAGCACCCTTGGCCTGTCTGCAGCATCCACCTTGGTAACCACTGCTCTAGGAAATTAGATCCACCGTGTCACAATTACAAACACAATGTTATACACATAAAGGAGTCAGATCGTAAGGCAGTGAAACACGAGACAAAAGTGCTAAATTATTCACTGATGTTACCCCCTTACAGAACAAGTCCTCATCTCCAGCCCTTCTTTACACATCCACCAATCAGCTGACTGTTACAAACAGCTGTGTCAATTCACATTAAAAAACAGAAAACAGATATGACAAGAGCCACCATGCTTCTGTTAGAGAGCAGCTCGAATTTCCCTGGGAACTACTGGGGCTATTTCTAGGGGCAAGACTTTATCAACTTCTGCCCAGTTATGTCATGCTGGTCCCATTTTCAGAGAGGACAGCTAAGGCCGAAAGAATGCTGCAAACCTAATAGAAAACACCTCAACACAACTGCTATAGTTCAACATTTACAGGATCTGCCATGGGAATTAAAACAATTCACTGTTTCCATTGTTAGTTGCACCTTAGTCTTTCTTATAATAAACTGGAGAATTTGGGTTTTTACGACCATTGTTCAGACAAAATAGGCAACACATCACTTAGGGTTCTTAAGATTAATCCAATACATTAAAAAATATCTTAAAATATTTACTACTTGCAGCCCTAGCTGACTTATAGCAAAGTTCTGGCTGTATTCAGACAAAACAGTCAGAAGCAAATTTATCAAAAGCAAGAATCCATAAGGAAATGTATCTGTAGAAAAACAAATGATAGAGTATCTGCGTGTGTGAGTGAGAGTCTATGTGTATTTGAGCTTTAATGTGTTTTTCCAGCACCCTGAGGTGAGTGTGTGATCAGATCCTGGTCTCATGAAGATGAAAGTAGGACAGAGAGCTCCATAGCCCTTAAGGTCTAAACATGATGACGGCATCTCTACCTCGTTGTTTAATTAAGTAATTATGATACTGGTTATTTTGTCTTTGTTAATTTTACTGTATGTTATTTAGCCTAAATGTGACAATGCATGTCAAATACATATCATATCTCCCTACATTGTTTCATTCAAAATGTTCTTCAACTTTGAAATGTCATATCCATAAGCAGGTGTTGCAAAAGGGAGAATGTTACTATCATCAGTCATCTTACATCCACAGACTGGTGTACAATATGACTGGTAGGTGATTAATGTGTTCTGGGTTACAGCAACACAAGGTTATGGCCCCACAGTCCCACCCACCGACACCCCCACCCCCCAGCCCCATTTCGGCAGGAAAAAAGTAGCCACACAGTTGTGACAGTGTTCAGTGACAGCAGGATTACATTTGTGGGGCAAATTAAATGAAAGCAGTGACTATAAATGAGGTAAAATAAAGTATTAATAAATTGCTTCTTACATGACAATACTGTGCACATTGACAATGTTTGAAACAAACAAAGATTAATGATTTAATCAAACCACTGCCCTAGTTGTTACTTATTTTCAGATCGTGTCTAGTGGGTTATATCAGAGAATAGTATCACATATTGCACAGTAAAATAATTATGACCTAGCTGCTACTGTACATCAGACCAGCTCAGCCGGGAAAACTCAGCTCATTTGCATACTGCAACAGCTTCAGGGTGCGAGAAACTGGCAATGTTAAGTCTCAAAAGAGAGGAGAGGCTGTGCATCATCCTTCACTTTGCTGCTTGAAGTCACCGACAAAAATTATCTCTGTTAAATGACTATCGAATCAGCATTTATGGGAAGTGAAACCATCTTCAATTTGTCATCCAACTGTGCTTCAAACATTGCACTTTTTTAAGAGATCAGAGATCAGTTGTCAGGGGGAAGGGAAAACCACGCATGCTCCGTTTTTAAAGTTCAGATCTGTTAACCTGCCACTGGTAAATACTATGAAGTATATTTGGTGTCAGTGACACCTCCCAACCTCTGGCACATGACTGCTTACTCAGGAACACACAGGCCAAGTGGGGTTACTTCCTGCCATGGGCACTCCAGAAAGAGACATTGTGAGTGGTGTTCCTCCTGGGAAGGCCTCCACCTTCATCAGGAATGTGTTTACATAGCAGATTCCAACTCCACCCATTTAACAACCACAACTATGGGGGGAGAAGGTAGTCATGCCCCTGCTATCACCCCTAAACAGTCAAACAGTGTTGCTGCCAAACTGCAAATGAAAGAAGGGAAGGGCAAACTACTTCCTTAAATTAAAAATCGCTACTGTGATTTCCTCAGCAACGTCTCAACAAGCCAAATGTGCTGTTTCAGACTTAAAAGACTATGTTTGATCCAGCATTATAATTTTTCCTGGTAAATGCAGAACGTATAGGCTACAGGAGGTGGGTACCTGTGTTGAGGGGGTTTGTGCTCATTTTGTTGTCGAGGGCAACATAAGGCAAACACTACATTTATTCACACAACAGTGATAGAGGGTAGTCAAGACAGTTCCCAAAACAATGGATCAAGTCTGAGCATGAATACTGAGGTGCTCTCTCATAATGCCTAAATCTTTGCCTCTCTAGAATTAAGAGGAAAGAGAGAGGCAGACAATGACCTCTCTGCCACTTCCTGTGGCACACAGAATAGCACATGCTGCTGATGTAGCAGCATGGTGGGGCCATACCACTTCCTGAGCCTACAATCACATGAGGCTTCCTGCATACATCAGACAGACAGCAATCCTTTTAAACCCACACTCTTCGGCTGAGAGGATTGTCGTCACTGAAATTCCACACAGCATGTTTTGTCTTCATAAAAAGCGAATGAGAAGCAGGAGGAGGGAAAGAGGAGGTATTGTGATCTCAAGCTATTAAAGAACTCAATTAACGCACATTACAGACTTTAATACTACAGGGTGAGCAGATGGGAAATTCACAGTGGAGTCCCCACAGACACATCGGTAAAGTGAAATGGAGGGCAAACTGCGCCCATCAGCAAACACACAATTAATCTTATTCTTTTCAATGCTACAGTAAATAACCTTCACGTTCAGTGAGGACAGGAAACAGTTTGCACAGATTAAGGTCATGAACCACAAAAGGCTGTATCTCAGGCAAAATCTGAGAGACAAACCGCTTAGTAATGTATCAATGAAGTCATCTGTTCCCCTGTCAACTAATAAAACTAAAAGGTCATCAGTGGGGAATTACTGGGCAACAAATGCTTCCCCTTTCCCCAGCATCATTATTAGAAAAACCATTATTCACAAATGGAGATTGGCCAGGTTATTTCCATAAAGCATTAAGGACCAGTACAAGCTGCTGCCTGTGTGAATGAGCAGAAGAACAAGATGGGCGGATGAACAGCTTATTGAGTTACCTGCTAAGGGCTCACAGCCAATTAACTCTGCGCAAATGTTTTCACTTACAAAGGCTTGTGAAAAGTAAACACTCGTACGTTTACAAGAAAACAGGTAAAGTATTTGTGAGCAAAGATGTGACTTGGCGGCAAAGAGAGGACCAGAGGTCTCACTTATAAATGTTACATATGCACAAAAGGAGGCCTGAAAGAGGTGTACACCACTTCCCACGCAAAAGTTGTGATCTAAACAGCTTTGATGGGAGAAACTTTGACCCATGCCTACAAACATTTTGGAGACTGGAAATTGGTAATGCAGATGGTGAGGTGGAAGCCAGATTGTAGAAACTGTCAAATATTTTTTGGTGTCGCTATTTTTGGCTTTTGCCTGTACGTACATTTTTAGTATGGATCCTACGCACTGTTTTATAAATGAAACCCCAGAATTTCATGATGCTATGTTTGCTAAAGTCCTTGCAAGAATGGTGTACAGGTGGAAAATTTACGCTGTATGGTTTTTAGCACTTGATGTATGTGGGCAAAATTTGGTTTTCAGTGAACCAAATGTCAATGCACTCAAAAGAGGAAACAGCATAATCCTCGAATGCCTTCAGATGAGAGTGATTATGTCCAGATAATCACAATGTCACGCAATATAGATAATATAAGCCAAACATTCTCTCCATGCTGAATGTCATCGTGTCATTAGCTGTGCAGTAGCTGAGTCATGCAAAAAATTATCATTACTATATCACACAACTTTATATTTCTTTCCAAATGTGATCAGCATCACATACACACAAAAAAAACATTTTAACATCAAGCACAATTTGACAGCTTTATTGAAGTGGGATATCTTTAGCTGAATAAGAAGAAATGGAATGCTTCGCTAATCCCAAATCCCAAGCTACAGATGCTTGGTTACACAACTGCACAGCAAAGCTTTAAGTCAGGGAGACGCTATCTAAAGTCACCCAGCTACACTCAAACTATCAATGCTGTGGTGTTGTAGGAGGTAAACTACTGACGGGTGAATTGGCACAAATTGTTTTGGGGTCAGCCAGTTGTTAAGAGTAAAAGTCCTGCTGGTATTTTCATCAGTGTGCATCTTGTAGAGAATGAGTAGTGTGATACGTCTAAATGACTGGTCCATGTGCAGAATGAGTGAGTGGTGTGATACCTCTAAATGACTAGTCCAAATGCAGAATGAGTGAGTGGTGTGATACCTCTAAATGACTGGTCCATATGCAGAATGAGTGAGTGGTGTGATACATCTAAATGACTGGTTCAAATGCAAAATGACTGAGTAGTGTGATACCTCTAAATAACTGGTCCATATGCAAAATGATTGAGTGGTGTGATACATCTAAATGACTGGTCCATATGCAAAAAGATTGAGTGGTGTGATACCTCTAAATGACTGGTCCAAATGCAAAATGATGGCAACAAATGTGTCGCATCCCAGAATGTGGCATTCTCAATAAAAACCCTTTATTGAGATCAAATAAATAATTCTCATCACCTTTTTAACAATTCTAGTAAGCGACATAAGTTAATACAAAATTCGTGATAGAAATAAATGGACCTCGCCCAACAGAATGATGTATTCCTGTGTCTTTGAATGTGGGGTGTATCCCATGAACAGGTCAATTAGCTCAGTTACAAGGTGGTGCCTCCAAACGCTGTCAGCAACTGGTAGCAGCAGCTGGCTCCTGGCTTATCTGTAGACCTAGCTTGCAAGTGTCAGATAAGTTCACTGGCTAGCACTGGAAGCTAAAGTTAGCTAGCACCTAGCTTGCTACGCCGAACACTGACACCTCTGCTAAACAGCCACCCCGCCCAACACAGCAAAGAAAGACAATGTCAAAGCAGCCAACACTCCCACTGACACCGCCGAATAACGTTACCTATCAACCGTTAGCTAGCGCCGGTTGGTTAACTGGCTTCGGGAGCTGTTAGTAGCCGAAGCGTTCCAAAACGTTACATCGTGAGCGCCATGTCTAAGCTAAGGTCACTCCGCAACTTCAAACTTACAGGATGCCAGAGCAGGAGGTGCACACGAAGGAGCCCACAGTCATATTGGCATAGGTTGGGCCCCGCTGGTCGCAGTCAAAGCACTTTCTGTTGGGAGACAAACTCGTCATTTCTCTCAGCATCTTCAGGTGTTTCTCCTCTTGTTTTCGTTTCGCACTCGCCGCCATGGTGAGGGATATACAGCAGGATTAATAAAAACCAGGGGGGACACTGGAGGGTCCGCTACAGCTAAAACGAAAGGTCTGTGCTTTTTAACGCTTGTCGACCCGTGCTAAGGACAGAGAGGGAATGGGTAGATGGCTCTGTTGTGGAGGGGGGCCTTGCTTCTCCTCGAACAAGGAGTTTGAGGCGTTGGAGCAGCTAGACTGACGGAACAAGATGATTCCTGCCACCAACTTCCGGCTTCGCTTAAATCCTGCTACGCAGACTGCGCCGTTACTTTTTGGGTCAGGGTCAAATATGGGCGTACTATATTTGTTACGCTCCAACATAGTTCCAGCACATTTTCTCATAGTCTGGTCTGTAATGCCACTTATATTTAATGAACCTTTATTACCACGCAATGGTCTACGACAATAATGCCGCTCTTGTCCTATGCATGCACTGCGTTTTTGCCCGGCGTCGATGACGAAAATGTACTTTTATTCTTGCGTCTAAGAATTACCGCACTTAATTTCATCTGCAGTTATTAGATCATCAGTTATGTGGAAAACATTGGTGTAAATAAGGTTTTAATGGCAGAGGATTTTCACGTGCAGCACAGTGGATTCCGAAGGTTACAAGAGGACATGAACTATCTTGTCTCTTAAATGCCATCTCTTTGGTTGTTCTCATGACAGTGCACAGAGCACTCCTAGTCTGTCTTTA
Organism: Epinephelus lanceolatus; assembly: GCF_041903045.1. NCBI lineage: Eukaryota > Metazoa > Chordata > Actinopteri > Perciformes > Serranidae > Epinephelus > Epinephelus lanceolatus. The sequence goes on from NC_135737.1 coordinate 34,104,178, forward strand.
ACACATTAGCGCCACTGTGTGGATTAGCATTGTCACTGCAACACTATTGAGGGTGGTCTAACCATAAGGGACTGTGTTGGTGCGTTTCTTCTAATGCAATGCGTCATTTTACATTTATAAATATCACAGAACAAAACATGTAATGAGTCATGTAGATAAGACCATGCATGTAAAAAGCCATGTGATTTGTTACTAAGGCAAATTATGACGAAGTACAACGTTTCTCCTTCGGGCTGGTCAGGTTAGCCCTCTGCAGAGAATATGACCCATTTCCAGGGTATAGACTTTAAATCAGTCACTTCATTGAGCCCCATGTAAATGTGTAACAGATACTCACCATTACACATTTAAACAGATGACTTCTTTAAATCCTTATGCAATAACCTACAAATGTATGACATGTACATGTTGGAAAATAAATCTAGATATCATGTTTATATCCACACATTCACCTTTCATAAGTGCAATAATATGGAAGAAAATAGTCATGATCCAAAAAAACATGCATGAACAAAGTCATTGTGTACACCTTCTTATTACTTTTTATTACAGATGAACATATTATAACAGAATACCAAGTAAACCAAATGGCACCTTTATTATTTACAAGGACAACCAGATATCAGGGCTATTTTTTGCAATGGACTGCTGAACCTATAGGTTACTGGCCAAGGGGACCAGTGGACTTTACTCTTGAATATGCTTCCAAATTCATTCAACAATGCTGAGATTTCCGTCTGATTCAGTGGATACATGGATCTTCTGCCAAAGTCACACATTTTCAATGGACAATAAGGTTTATTTTGCCCTCCTTTGGTTGGGGGGGGGCTGACATACCCAACAGAACAATGTTGACAAGTGCACTGTTGGCCTAGTATGTAATAAGGTAGATGGTAACCTTATTCCCTTTCTCCATAAAATCTGTAGCAAGTCCGTTACCCACAACTGAGACGTTCTATACCTCAAATGACCTCTTAGGTGGATTCATGCCACCTCCCTGTCCAACTGCAGCCCCTTTAAATGATTTTCTGCTGCAGTATAAGAGTTGTTACTTCATTAATTGCTGCTGACTGATTGAATAAATGGCTGCTGATGCTGCTGCGGTGGAGAGAAGTCAAAGGGTCTGCGGTTCTCAGTGTAGCCGTAGAGTTTCCGGAGGGCCACGCGAGCTGCCTCTTCCTCGGCTGCCACGAGCGTCTCTCCTGGACCCTGAGCCAGAAGCTTCTTGTCACTGAATTAACACAAGTAAACAAACCCCAAATAAATAAGTATGCTTGGCAGATCATACACAAAACACTTTTAACTATCATGTCTATTATGACTTACCTGCATCTTACTCAAACCTCAAAAGTGTAACTTGTAATGTAACTTGAATTTATGTCTATATCAGCTCTGATTCCAATCTTATGTACATCTTCAATTGCTGTAATTTGGGTAAGAGCATCCACAACAGTACACGTACCTGTACAAGCCGACAAAGTATAGTGGCAGGACGGTACTGGCTCCAGCAGACCTGATGAGGCGAGGCTCTGGCAATAGAACGTTCCTCTTAGTGAGCTCCTCTTCCAATAATCCCATGGGGTTGACAACTGTCCACATATCAAACAAGTCCTTCCCTATCAGCTGAGTGACCAAGAAATCCTACGGAGAGGGGAGAAGGAAAAGAAAAATGTTACGTTTCTATAAGCAAAAAAAGGTATACCCATAATAATCTGCAGCAAGCCTCTTACCCTGAGGAAAAACCCGGTTCGCTCCGCACCGCTGCTCTCCTGTAGAGCTCCGATCACGGCCATGAATGTTGAGTAAATCACATCATCAGGAACAGGGCATTCTCCACTCATGGTTAGGTCTTCGATGCCGAGATTTCTTGCTACATAGGTCACAACTGCTGAACTGGTGAGGTGCCCTACGACGCCATCCACCCCCTCACTCGGCAGGCTCGGGAAGCTGGCCCTGCACCAGTCGGTCAGGAAGCTTGTAGTGAAACCCGCTCCCTTTTCACTCAACTGAATATTATCTTTCAGAACAAGAGCTGTGGCCTCAGAGTCCATGCCTAACTCCTTTCTCCTCTCTTGCTCTGCCTGCAGGTAACAGGGATTGATGAAGGCTGTTTTCAGCACCTCCAGGGAGAAGTTCTCGTGGAGGCGGGTGCTGAAAGCCTGAACCTCAGCATGGTAATCCCAGTTAGGCTGCTGAGAGCTGAAAGAAAGACGAACATGGTGTTAACTATGAGTCAGGACTTCCTCTACAGAACTGATCCCAAACTGGGTGTTACACACGTGCAAAAATGGTTATTACTTCTGAGTGGTGCCATTTGGGTAATTCAAAACATCCCTATGTATAGTAGTAGTGTGACTGAGCTAAGTCCCACCTATAACAACCACTATCAGTTTAAGTGTACGCTATACTGAGAGTATTTTCACCACTGAAGCCATTATATTGCTTTCAACAAAGCCAAACTCCATTGAGAAAAACTGTGATTTAACAACCCTTAACACAGGAGCTGCTGGTTTACCACTGTCTCTATCAGGTTTTTTTGTGTTACAGCTTGACTTCAGCATTTAAAGTGGTTTGTTCAGATTCACTCAAGTCTCACAATAACACAAATTAACTAATTGATTAAAGAGTCGAACCTGGGCCGCTGCGGCAACAGCCTTGTACATGGGGCGCCTGCCCTATCCACTAAGCCACCGACGCCCCAGGTGGGACTTTTTTATGGTGGCTAAAATACATTTTTTTGCTAACCCCATCCACAGCAGTACATTGCTTGGATTCTATGTCAGATTCCTGTCTGCTTACCAAAGTGGGGGCTTACTGACATCTAATGCAGGTAATACATTGACTATGGATAAGTACCTCATACAGCCCAACTTAAAGAAATTCTAACTGTTCTTCTCCAACTGGCCACACAAAAAAAAAACACAAGTAAGAAACCTCTGTGTCATTTTAGATTCTGATCTCAAGCTCATTTTAATCCATTAACAAAAACTGCATTTTACCATTTCCGCAATACAGCTAAGGTGCAACCTGTACTGAGCCTTTAAGATGCTGAGAAGCTTGTTCATGCTTTTGTTCTCAGTTGTTTTGACCACTGTAATGCTCTATACACTGGCCTACCTAAAACTGCCATTGCAAAATTACAGACCATTCAGAATGCTGCTGCTGTCAGGGTTTTAACAAAAACTAAAAAGAGAGACCATTATAACTCCTGTTTTATGCAACCTACACTATCACCCAGTGTCTTTTAGAATTGATTTTAAAATCCTTTTACTGGATTTTAAGGCTCTTAATTGCAGCGCTCCCTCCTATATAGTATACATAGGTATATATATTATCTACTGTTCCTAATGTCACTATATAACCTTTGGGGATGCTTCTTTTAGCTACTAATCCCCAAAAATATGGAACACCATACCTTATTTTAGACTTGCTGGCTCAGTGGACAGTTTTAAATGATGACTCAATACATATCTTTTTTCATATAGCCTATCACTAGCAGCTTTCTGTTGTAATATTCTTAAAATGTATCTTAATTAATTATTGATTGGAGAATTTATATTTTCTTCTAATTTCTCCTTGAATGAGTGTTGTACAATTGTATGGCTTTATATCTTTGCTGTTTTTCTCTGCAGCTGAATTGTAAAGCAGGTGCTATATAAATAAAGTTCATGCATGCATTAAAAGTTCATTCATTAATAGTTTTTGTACCATCAGGAGGAGGAGCAAAGTGTCTTTGAGGATTACAAGCAAAACTTAATGGTTCAAATTACTCTAAGAAATATTATTATGGTGATAAAATGAGAGGTACACAGTGAGGCTGGAGAGGAGGCAGACTTTTCTTCACCTGTGCAAAGGAACAGTTATGGCTAGCTAACATACCGCTCCTGGGTCCACTTAAAAAACTGTGTGAATAGCAACAGCACGCGCGCTGCTAAACAAGTCTGCATTGACAATTTGTGTGACGCAGCTATACGAATTTATAAACCAAGCCTACTTATTCGGCTAACACGAATAAACACATATTGGCCAACATATCATATACACTGATAATGGCCTTGAGATGTTCTCTAGTGTTAGCTAGCGTTAGCCTCACCGTGGCTTGGGTGGCGGAGGTCCTTCCAGCTTCAACTTCTTCGCCATGAGGTATGTGTACGTTTTCATCCATCTCTTCTTCTCTCTGACCTGAGTTAAAGTTATATTTCTGCAAACACGCCGGCAGTGAATTCCTAATGTCAGCGCACCACGATTTAATATGAATCCGGACGCCATGTTGACCACTGACATCTAAGTGCAACGGCGAAAACGGTCCGCCCGGGAACAAGAAACAACATCCGGCTAGGCAAGTCGTTCCCAACGCAACCAAGAACGCAAGTTACCATGGAAACAAACATAAACGTTTACTAACGTTAGCTTGCAGAGCGGACTGTCGAGTGAAGTTTACAGGAATATACATCTTATAACTCGCTGAAATACAGATACAAAGTAAGAATAGATTGTTTCTGTTTCTTCTGCTTTTTAGTTTGATATATTTTTGGCGATGTCCACTCCTGAAATCCAAGAAACGACGGGAAATAAAGTAGTGAAAGCGACTCATGCGGGATGCGGAGATGCTGTGATGAAGGATGGAGCTGAAGAAAGCGAGGAAAATAACAAAAACCCGCAGGAGACAAAGGAAAAATATTCAGGTCCACGAATGACCAAGAAGTTCCTGAAAGACCACTGTAAGGAGAACAAACTTTACTACACACCTTGCCTGAATGACACACTGTACCTGCATTACAAAGGCTTTCTCGCCATTGAGAACCTAGAGGAGTACACAGGTCTGAAGTGTCTCTGGCTGCAAAGCAATGGCATTCAACGCATTGAGAACTTGGATGCCCAGACTGATCTGCGCTGCTTGTTCCTTCAGCAGAACCTGATCTACAAGCTGGAAAACCTTGAACCTCTGAAAAAGCTCGGCACCCTCAATGTGTCCAACAACTACATACGCACCATTGAGAACCTCTCCTGCCTCCCTGACCTGTGCACTCTGCAGATTTCACATAACAAGCTGGAGACAGCGGGGGACATTGAGCATCTGAATCAGTGTCTAGAAATCAGTGTGCTGGACTTGTCTCACAATCTGTTAAATGACCCTGAGATCCTTCTTGTGCTTGAGGCTTTGCCAGAGCTGCGGGTGCTAAATCTAAGTGGAAATGAGGTGGTGAAAAAAATCCCAAACTACAGGAAGACCATGATTGTGCGTCTCAAGCAGCTCACCTTTCTGGATGATTACCCCGTGTTCCCCAAAGACAGGGCGTGTGCAGAGGCATGGGCGGTGGGAGGTCTGGAAGGGGAGTGGAAAGAGAGGGAGCAATGGGAGACGCGAGAGAGGAGGAAAATTCAGGACAGCTTGGATGGCATGGCGAAGATTCGAGAGGCAGCCCTGGAGAGACGACGCATTCGAGAGCTACATGAGAAAGGTGAACAGTTTTAAACTTTACCACCCTTGTGCACATACATAGAGTAAATGATTTGCTTTTTTTAACCAGTCTGTTTCATTTCAGGGGCAACTGAGACTCAGAGTGAGGACCATGACACCCAGATTGTGACTTCATCAAAAGGAGAGACGATCCAAGCCTTCGTGCAGGACTGCCTGGACGCCCATGAAGAGTTCTTGCATCAGCCAAGCTGTGAACATCTGGAAGCAGAGCAGCCAGGTCAAGACTTACAGAGGGAGCAGTTAGAGAACGATAACCTGGAGAAATCACAGATGAAGCAGCCTGTGAGCGAAATCAATGAGGGGGTGAATGCGGAGCACTCAGCACAAGAGCTACAGAGGTCTGCAGGACAGATACTTGAGACAGAACACGTAGATGACAGCCACTCTGGTGGAATCCAGTTTGTGAGAAATGAAGCAGAGAGCACAAGCAAGCAGTCTGAAAAGAAGCTACCTTCTTTGGTAAGGGCAGCTCCTCCTGAGGCAGACGACGCTGTACCAGCATATGGTCCTGGACCACTGGTTACAGAGCTAGAGGAAGCTGAGCAACTGGAAACAATTCACCTTCCACCACACTGCTCACTGCGTGTCGATGACCTACCTGACCTGGAGGATGTGGACACAGAAGACTTCACGGCAATGCTCTCTTCTGAGCAAGTGTTCAAACCTAAAATAGAGGTCATATCAGGAGGCAGTGATGAGGACGAACCAGTCAGTAATCAGCGTGAGGGCATGTCCACCTTTGGGCCAGATAAAAATTCACTGTTCACAATGAGCAACAAATCAGCTGGGGTCTGTGCCAAGTCTCCATCATTGGTGTATCCAGAAGATGAGGATAACCCCAAGCCACGCGTTGGTGAAACTGTTGGAAAGTCCATAACAAACCAAACCTCTTCTCCACTACGCTGCCTGATTGAGGAGCTGGACTGATGCTCTGAAGTTTTGAAGCATTTTTGTCTGATTAAAGTGACAAACTAGTCTCACAGGACACACCCCAAATGAAATGTCCTAATGCTGGTCATGTGAGGCTGTGAGAAGCCCAATCAGGGCACAGCTTTGATTTTAAAAATGAATATTTAGAGGTTATTGTTACAGTGAAATATAATTCATGCATATGCATATTTGTTACAGAATTTGGAGCCATTTTGTTTATATGGTTGTTAATTATTAGACTGTGAAAACTGGTTACATCTTACATGAACTGTTGTTTCCTAATATAATCTTTTTCTTTAAGTGCTTTAATTTTTAAAATTATATTTAGTGGTTATTGTTATAATGAAATGTAAAGAGTTTCAAAGCCACTTTGTTCATATGGTTAATTGTTAGACTGTGAAAAAAGAGAATAAATCTTACATGAACTGTTCAATGATATTCTTCTCCTTAAGGCAAAAAAACCCCCCTATAATTAGTGTTAATAACATTTAAAAATAAAAAAATGTTAATTCATGATCCTTCTTCACATAACAGCAATATTATAGCGATGTGTGAATTTCACTTAATGCACCAGTGAAAACAGGACAACACGTCATATGTATGGTTTTCCTAAATTGTATTTTAATCCCCAGTTCAAGTCACATATTACTCTCTCCCCAATAAATATTCAACATGTTACATCTCCACACTGCAGCTCCACTTCTCTGTTTTGGTAAACTATGCTTTTCTGTATCTCTGGACGACATCTTTCCAAAGCTCTAGGTGATGTGAACAAATATTTACAACAAGTCATGCTTAGCATCGAGCAAGAAGATTTGTAATAAAAAAAAAAAAAAAAACTTGAGAAAACATTAGACAGGATGAAATAAGAGTAAAAAAATAAAACTGTACATGTATTAAATAAACCAAATCAAAATATAAGCCCTGTGGACAGCAGGCCTTGTACACACGTGTAAAGGTCGTCCTCACACAGGGACTGAGTGCAGCGAATAGCTAAAATTTGACACATAGAATAAGGGATATACGTTCTTCTGTCACGGTGATGGCAGAAATACGGGTCAGCATTAACGTCGCAACCACACCCAAGTGTTGATGAGCCAGAAAGCTACAGTGACTGAGTACAGGATCATCTCTCGCTTTGCACGCTCCTTGTTTTCCTCTTCCAAATGTTGGAGTCTCCGGTTCAACTTGATGAGCTATAGATAAATAATAAAAAATAATAATTTTCTCAGTCACAGGGCTTCCACGATTAGCTTCTGCGCCACAAGATGGAGGTAGTGTTTGTATTAAGAACTAACCTGGCGTCGAAGCGTTGTTGCATCAACCACAGTCATGTCATCAGGCCCCCCGTCCAGCGCGGCTTCATATGTTGTTAACGCAAGCCTGGAAAAGAGAGCAGTCACTTTGAGAATTACATAACTCAACCACAACAGAGTGTTAATTACAGTAGCACATATTTGGTGTCTAAGAATAGCAACCTAATTTTGATTTTTCTACCGAGGCTTAACCTTATTTCTTGACCTGCAATGAGAATGGAAGGTAGGAAAAGATGCGGAGAAGGACAAAGGATCAGAATGAAGGTGAAGTGCCAGGTGAAGTTACCTGGAGTCATGCAGGGGGTTGGAGCTCGAAGCCGACCCCCCTCGCAGTGATGGTTTGCTACAGAGGTGGGGAAAGACAGGGTCGGGAAAAGGGAAAAATAAGAGATAGAGCAACAAACACGTGGCACAGTGTTGCACACATGCACACACCTCGCATGTAGTTCACATAACTACAGTTTTTGTGTTGTCCCAGAACCCAAAAGGCTGAAGTTTCTACGCCTTTTCACATGTCTATTTTAACACTCATTTAAGTGCTCTCATATTATTATTATTATTATTATTATTATTATTATTATTATTATTTCATTATCCTTCAAAAACATCACAAAAATTCTATTGCTTTGTTTGCAAGAAGCTCTTCTCTACCTGACATGAGGATAAGAATGTGGAAGAAAGTTTATCAATCAAATTACTGAAGTTGGCAGTGTATGAACAGTGTATGACAGTTCTTTTTGCTCTGAAATAAAACCTTTAAAATGGATTCATGTGCTGTGCGGGGTGTTTACAGGTTTTCCTAATACAACAAACACACTTCCAAAGTTAAATCTAAATTTAAAGGGGACCTATTATGCTTTTCTGTATTGTGTCTTATATATAGTGTTACAAACTATTAATGTAGCAACACAGGGCCTGTTTCCAAAGCCTTTTCTACTCTGGCGACAGTATGACATCATCGTTAGTTAACACTACGTAGCCTACACTGTTACATGAAGCTACGTGCTAATGTCAGGGAAACATGTTCTCCCCCATTTCGGATCATATTCCTGCTGGGCCGTGTTCAGTTGTGTTTAATAGCTTTTATTGGTGATTTTTCACGTTAAAAAGAGACGCTACTCTCCTTTGCAGTCATTCCCCCGACTGCAATGACTGAATTGCAGAGACCCTGAGATATGGTAGACCCAGAAACGCTGACTAGTCAGAGTAGACGGCTTTTTCAGGAGCGGGACTTTAAGGGACAGTCCCTAAAATGGAGCGTCTCAGACAGAGGGTGATTATGGATGTTCCAGCAGAGATAGCTTGAGGAAAATAAAGAGTTTTGGGTTTTTTTACCATTAAAGCACGTCAATGTGTTCTAGTAGAAACTCAAAAACAAGTATGAACCTCAAAATGAAGATAATAGGTCCTCTTTAAAATGGTCGACAAGGCCTTGTACAACTTAAACAAATTCAACTCCCACCACCACTTCCACCTGAAGACAGGTTCAACGGCTACTACTTGACCAAACTCTTAAGAAAAGCCACAGATGTAAAAGGCACATGAGGAAATATGGCTACATTTTACATTTTGATTAATACATGCTGTATTAATATTGTTATTGAATGCTGCAGATAGTCAGTTAGAAATGGTCGTGTAATGATTGAGCCTACCACATAAACACTTCTAGGCCTTCTAACAACTTTTACATTTCAGAAACACCACTCCCCTTCCTCTAACAACAGGGTGCTGAGGAGCAGAAATCAAAGTAGCTTTAATGTGACTTTGAGGAAGAAAAAAACAACTGGTGCAGTCAGTATTGCCCTCTGTGACCAATATCTAATAAGCAAAACAAGACCGGATGATCGAGAGGTCACCTGCGAGGGTTCTCATCCAAGACCTCCAGGACCTGCTGGTAGGCCCGACGTGTAGTGGACTGGATGAATGATAGAACACCGCTAGCGCTGTACAGGTTGTGTTCTTCTTCAGTCACGGTGAGAGAGGGGCAAGGGTGGACAGTGGCTGGGGGGGACGGGGTCGCACTGCTCAGTGCCCACCATTAAGAGCAGCCAATTCAGAGGGAAAGGGAAGAAAAAGACAACAGAGGAAAGAAAGGAAGGAGGAAGGAGAGGGAGAAAAATAAGGAAAAGAAACTGTCCTCAACTTCACTGACTTTGTAAATATTGCAACCAAGTGACCTGCCAACCACCAACAGTGCTTTACTAACACATAATACACCCAACAAAAAAGCAAACAAAAACATAAACTAAAGGCACTGACAAGCAAATGATGACAATCTTGATTACATTACTCAAGACCTCTTGCTTGTTCTTGTGGCGACTTCAATAGAAACAGGACGTCACATGCAGTTGTGCTGAGGACAGTGACCAGGACATGAAGTATATTTTGCTGTATAATTATCAAATTGATAATATATGCAAATCCTAATCTAATATTTGTAATTTTCTACCTACATATTAAAGCTACAGACCAAACGTAGTGTGAAGTGGGTGCACACTGTATAACTAATTCAGGTAATTCACCATTTTCCTTTACCGGTTTTCTATTGTGTTTCCCTTTGAATCCTGAAGTGTTGCTAAGCGGAGAGTGAGTTGGTTTCTACACCAAAAAATTATATTTTCTATCCCTTTCCAGTAATCCTAAAGTCAATAAACAATTCAAAACTGGGAAATGATAAAATCAAAACTGATTAGTACATCAGTCATGGTGTTAATGGATTAGTGTCGGTGACAAAAACAGCTAAATTCTGAATTGACACTGAGAGCAGCAAAGTTCTCACCCCAAAAAGTTCACGACAAAAAACAGCCAGCTACGTCACAACGACAAAGGGACACAGAGGACACAGGACCAAAAGAAAGATGCTAATGCATGCATATAGGAGATAAGATGGAGCTGGTAGCAAGCTAATGATGTCATATTCAATACTCACGCAGAGTCATTGCGCATCAGCTGAGTGCTATGACGGGCAGCTGCATTCTCACTGGCTGATCGTTCCCGTCGTACTCGTGCAAGGGGCCGCATCTACAAAAAACAACAACAACTGATTAATTCAGGTTATAGTTTACTTTAGGGAAATTGTTTAGGCCAATAAATAGATTTAATGCAGTGTCCTTTGTTGTTTTATAGCTTACCACCTCCTCGCTGTCTGGAGCCGCCCGCTGATCCTCTTCCAGGAAGTCCAGGGGTCGATCACTGAGGGTGAGCACTCTGGGTGGAGTCTTCAGTGATAGGGTTTCTAGTGGTGTTGACTGGATAAGGTCAAGGTCTCTGGGTCTTTGAAACTGGGGATCATTACTGTCCCCTGACAAAGAAAGGTGCGAATGAGAAACTGATGCTGATGCTTCACATGTATAGTGAACCAAGTGTGCCTTATGTCTTTTGTTTCATTTTCAGTGTTAAATACATGACACAACAAAGTCCTGAGCCACTGATAAGAACAATAGCTAGTATCTGTTAATGGTAATAAAAAGCCACATAATATGTATATTACAGTCGGCTGACTGGCATCGATGTTGTGCAAAGTTTTATTGTGATAAAGACTTTGGACAACACTGAAAACACAGCCCTACAAAGACTGAATGCTTCACACCATACTAACCTGCAATCACAATTCTCTCTGGGACCTGCATTATGACACTGTGGGGGACCTCCTGAGATCCAAGATTAGGGTCCTCGCGGGGGTGAGGAGCCACTTTGAGCATCTCAGGGATGCGCATCCTCTGGCTGATCCCCTCTGTGTACTCCAGCTCATACTGGATACGGTTCATCTCCGCCATCTCCGCCGTGGGGGAAGGGAAGGCTGCTCCGTTCATTTTGCTATGAGGAAGGATTTGTTCAGCAACACAGAGCTAACTGTCAGCCGCAAAAAGGTCACAAAGGGCAGAGAGCATGTCAACATGAGACACCTGTGTCTGTTTGTTTCAGTTTTAGTCTTGTTGAACTTGTTATGCTGCATACCTGCTGGTATATCTCATCACAAAACAGAAATCTCTTTAAGAATCTCCTTGAAAAATTAATAGTGCAGCTTAAGAGCTGCAGGCAGAAGGAAAGATGGAAAATTTCTCGTGACACAATCATATGATCATAACTTGGTGCCTTCTGACTTTGCAGAGAGAAACAAAGGGAGGTTACATGCACAAATTTGGCAGCAATATTGACTTGTATTAGATACGAGCTGCAGCTTCTGCTTTCCAGGACATTAAAATTCTATACCACAGATGCTAACATAAAGCTAACATCAACAATGATGCTTATTACACTAGTGTAGCTAACACAGTGGTTATTTGAACAACAATAAACACTAGCTCAGTGATTTTAGCAGCTGTTAGGAGTTTTTACGTCACAACAAAAAGAAGCTGAAGCTAACGTTAGTTTTGATTTGACAGATAGACAAAACATTAGCGCCATTACAAGCTAGCGCGGTAGTTTGGGTTTCTTACCGTTAGGTCTGTTGTGACGGTTAGCTTCCTTTCCGAAGAATAATTTATCAATTAAATACTGACAGAAATAAAAACCCCTTAATATACTCAGAACGGTACGGTTAAGTGTAGGTATTACAGATGATGTAGCTGTTAGGCATCTCCTTGTAGTGATACAAGAGAGGAACCTCCTCTCTTCTTCCGCTGTCTGTCCCAAACAGGAAGTACCGACACTCAGGAGGAAGTGACGTCGCGTTACCAAGCGCTGAAATTAAAAGCTGAGAACTTCTACTCTGGTATACATTTATTTGATAATTCTAGCTTTATGTCTTTGTTAGCTGGAAGTTTGTGAGGACAGCGCATTGTGGGCTGCTGTTTTCTAGCTGCAGGCTTTGTGTTGTCGGTCACTTGAGCTTTGGTGCTCGTACTGACTTGAATATGTTAATGTGTAGTTTGGGTCAGGTGCTGGTCAGGCGTTAAACCCAATATCCTGCTGATAATATCGTTTTTCTGTCATTGCAAAACATTTGCATTTTGAGGTGAGTACTGTTTTTGGATGCCCATTAGTTTAAACGCCATGTAACTATCCACTGGAACTGCCATGCAGGTATTTACCTGCCAAATGCAGCAATTTTCATCCTTCATTTGCTCCTCTAGATCCAAGGTTGCTTGGAGGGGATAGATGGATATGGTGATGGATGGTTAACGCCGTCCTGTCTTGGCCAAACTCTGCAGTCAGTTGTCCCATATGGGCTAAAGAAACTGGACCATGTGTTTACTGTCTCTCTTCCTACAGCTGACCACCCCTGCATCCATGGGCGGATATAAGACCATGGTGTCTCTGGGCATATACATGTAGGTGGCTCGTACATTTCTCCTCCATAGCAGTAAGACATGCAGACGTTATAGTTTTTGAGCAGCTTTTTGTTGTCGTTTTGCGTCTCTTTGTGGTCCTTTGTGTCTGTGGTTGTCTTCCTGGTTTTTGTAATTGTTTTGTGTCTCTTTATAGTCATTCTGAATCTCTTGTATTTGCTTTCTGTCTCTTTGAAGTAATTCTATGTCTCTTCATGGTCGTGTGTGTGTTTTTCTAGTCATTTTACATCTCTTCGTCGTCATTTTGAATATCTTTGTAGTTTGTCTCTGTCTCTTTGAAGTCATTTTATGTCTCTTCATGGTCATGTGTGTGTCTTTCTAGTCATTTTACATCTATTTGTTGTCATTTTGAACCTCTGTAGTCTCTTTCTGACTCCTTGAAATCATTTTTTTTATTATTTTGAACCTCTTTGTAGATTCTTTTTTGTAAGTAAGTAAAAAGTAAGTAAAGTTTATTTGTATAGCACTTTTCACAGAGAGGACTCACAAAGTGCTTCACAGGAGCACTTTGTCTCCTTGTAGTCATTTTTTGTCTTCTTGGTTATTTTGAATCTCTTTGAAGTCATTTTCTGTCTCTTTGTGGTCATTTTGAATCTCTCTGTAATTTCTTTCTGTCTCCTTGAAGTCATTTTTTGTCTTTTTTGTGATTTTTAATCTTTTTGTGGTCATTTTGTGTCTCTCTGTGGTCGTTTTGCCTCTGTTCATAGCTGTTGTGAGAATTTCTGTTTCCCTTTGCAGCAGTTTTGCATCTCTTTGTAGTTGTTTTGTGTCTCTCTTTAGATGTATCACGTTTCATTTTGGTCATTTTCAGTCTCTCCCTGGTGGGTGGGTGTAGTTCATTTGAGTGACATTTTGCAGGTGGAAGCCATGGGGCCTCCGCAATCCATCCATGCCTGCATCATCTTTTGTACCTTCAATCAGCATCATAGTGGATTTTGTTTACCTAACTTTAAGAATTTGTATTCTAAGTAAATCTCTTGCCTGGACCTCCTCCTCACATTCTTTGAGCCAGTTTGCAACTCCCATTTTCATGCACAGAATTTGTAAATATGATACATTTTAAAAGCTTTTTGCAAGAGTTTCTTTTAGTACAACTGTAACATCATGTTGTTTTTTTCAATATGGATCATTTTATTTTATTTTTTTATTTGAACTTTATTTACCCAGGAGAATCCCTTTGAAACTGTGAATCTCTTTTTAAGGGAGACCTGACCAAGACAGGCAGCAGAAAATAAAAACACACAGTCAGAAAACACTACAAGAAATAAAATAAAATAAAATACAACAAAATAAAAAAGTCTAAAAGCATGTCTGGGTGTGTTACTGCACAGGTCAGTGTCGCCGGGGGTTGAGGGAGGTGGCCCCTCGGTGACTGTGGGTGGTGCGTTTCCACGGAGCCATTCAAAGGCTGCGATTGACGCTAGACAATAACGTCCTCCCCGCTTAACCAGTGAACGGGAAATCACGTCTGGAGCTCGGGAAATATCAACTGAACTCAAACATCAACTTCTCAGTCATGTCTCAAGGCGGACTTCCATAAATGTCAGGATGCTCTTCATTTGATGGATTAACAGGCTGCGCCGATTGAGTTCTTCTCCGCGTCTGTAACCGGCTGAAATGATGTTCCCACATATTTTGTGTGTGATATTATTCGGCACTGTGCACATTGCATCTTCTTTGGAGCTGCAGTCTGGCATGTAAGTGACGTTTTCTAATTGAAATCCCTTCTACAGTTTTTAATTTGCACTAGATTTTATTGGATAAACAGGCGACTGAGAGTTTTACGCATGCTTTAAAATAAGACTAAAGCAACCATAGGTCACTGCCATTTATTTATTTATTTATTTTACAAAGACGGTTATATCCATAGTCCACATTTCATAAGTGATTTAACTTCTGTCTTTAATTGTTACTTCAAAGTTTACTCTGCTCAGTGCCCACTAGGCGTCGCCCTTTCAGGTCCCAAATGAGCATGGATGTGTTTTTTATAGCTCTGTTGTTGTAACGTGCTTCTGCATAATAGCTTCCAGTGGAATGTTTTTATTTTTTGTGCATACTACTCCACCAGAGGTTTCCCACTTTAAATAGACTGTGCAGGACATGATTGAAGGAACTGTTTTCATGACAGGAGAAGCTAAATACTTCCTCTAATTAACTTCAGGCTGCTCTGTATTGAAGCCATATGGTTACTGGAGGAGGACACCTCTGGATAGTTTAGGATACCTGCACTGTCAACACACACAGATGCAGGCTGCTTATGATCGAGTGCTGCATAACGACCTTGTACACGTCAGTACATGCATGCAGGCACATGAACATGCAAACAAATCTGGAGAAGGGAAAAAAAAAGTTCATGTGGAATTTAATTGGTTGTTTATGGGGTGCTGTAGGTAGTGTCTCTGGACCTCAAACGTATTGCACCAAACAGGAAACTGTATGATTATTTGACAAACAGTGTGTAAGTCATGAGCTGATGCACCTGAACATGTGTAGAGCACATGGAAGTTCACGTCTGCTGAAATACATGCATGGGCTCTGCAGCTGGCTGCCATCACCACCTTCTATAGCCACCTCTGAGCTCAGTCAACCATCAACATACTATGTATAACAATGTAAAATGAAGTGCTCACATGCTGCTCTTAAAAGTCATTGTACCAGTATATAGTGTTGTCCAAATTTGTTGCCAATTTGTACATATTTTGACTGCATCTGTCCAACTCTTTCTCATTTTTGTGTTTCCCATGCACAGGCCAAATGTTTGTGCCGACCAGGAGATGTCCATGTTGGGGGCCCGGCAGCCTTGTGTCCAGGCTTTTACCCGCATGGTTAAGGTGTGGAAACAGGGCTGCACCAGCCACAGATGGTGTATGGGCTATGAGAGGAGGTAAAAGCAAAAATACTATCACAGTGCACAAACATTGATTTAAAGCTACAGGTAGGAACTTTGATGAAAATAACCTTTTGTCCTATCTGCTGGAACTGTCGCTACATCCATCATCATCATGTCCCTCCTTCTCCTTCTATTGCCTCTAATAGCATTTGCTAGGATCTACCTAGTGCACCAAAAGCAGCTAATCAGAGCTGAGGAGTCTCCAACCCGGCTGTCAATCATGTCAGTCACTGCTTGTGTATGGTCAAACTGTCAAACTAGGCAGCGCTGATCAAATGTGAATCAAGATGATGTCACTGCATTGCCTATTTTTCGCCTCACATGTTTTCAGAAACATATTTTAGTGTACTGTTTAGCTGTAAAGTGAGAAAGTTAGTGACTAGGGCACCCCACTGGACGGAGCAACTTTCCCATTGTTTTTGCAGATCATCTGTCTCATGTATTGCTTTGATGATGTAGTGACATATAGTATAGCTTCAGTAGTGGTTCAGTATTATTAACCACTATTCAATCAAGATGTCTCATTCATGAGCACAGCTGCAGCAAATTAGGCTGCGATGGACTGTTTCACACGCAAACATTAACCCACTTCATAACTTTGAGTTTTCTGGTCAAGTGCCATCGCCGTGTCTGCCATTCATAAGATCCACTAGAATGACTGGAGCTGGAAACAGAGCTTCTCCTTCTCTTTGCTTGTTCGGTGGGATTGGAGATCATAATCTTGGAGCCACAAAACTGATTCACCCTAATCTGAAAAAGAAACATTATAGCTTTGAATATGTCAAACAGGTCTCATTTTAGAAAATGAATTCTAGCACTACTTAAATGAAAGCAATTTTCCTTTACATTTGACAATGTTTTTACATCATTTGAACTGCAGTAAGTGGACATTATTAAAGGGACAGTTAATCCCCAAATCACCCAGTGCTATTTATCAGTCTAGACTGGTTTGGTGTGAGTTGCCGAGTGTCCGTAGAGATGTCTGCCTTTTCTCAAATATAATGGAACTAGATGGCACTCGGCTTGTGGTGCTCAAAGCGCCAAAACTATACATTTGAAAAACTCAACAGCAATGTCTCTTTCCAGAAATCATGCCAGGGTAACACAAGACAATCCACAGACCTTGTTGTGAGCAGTTTCATGTAGGAACTGTTTTCTTTCTGCCAGACTACACCCACCAACTGTATCACCACTCAGGAGGAAGTGTGCATCTACTCATGGACGAGAGGCTTGTGCTCCTGACAGCATAAGATGTAAATATTAATGGCGTCCTCCTCGGCTGAGCTGTAGCGTTAGCTAGCTCAGTGATGCTAGGTGAGCTAGCAGCTTCCTTCTGCGTGGTGATATGGTTGGTGGGTGGAGTTATGATTTCTGGGAAGAGACATTACTATTGAGTTCTTCAAATGTACTTTTTTGGTGCTTTGAGCACCACAAGCTGAGTGCCATCTAGTTCCTTTTATATTTTGAGAGAAGGCAGACGTCTCTATTGCCGATATCTCCAACACTCAGCAACTAACACCAAAACAATCTAGACTGATAAACAGCACTACAGGTAAGAGGAAAAATATGTATTTTTGATTTGGGGGTGAACTGTCCCTTTAAGACTGTATTCCTTACAGGCCATACATGTTAACAGTATGTATGAACATATAATATAACTTCCAGAAAATCCTATCGTGTGACTATAACAGACTTCTCCTCCTCAGGACAGCATACTACACAGTGTACAGGCAGATGTACAGCATGGATTTGCACACAGTCTATAAGTGCTGCCCTGGCTGGACTCGGAAGGGTGAAGAGATGGGCTGTCTGCATAGTGAGTAATAGCATTATACATACAAACTGTAGGCATCACATAGCTTTGGTATTGCCGTGAAGCTGCTGCATATATCAATTTGATATTACATACAATAATTTGCCTGGAAAAAATGTCAATGGCATTAGTCAGGAATGAAGCCAGCCTACTGATTTCTATATGTGCAAACATGGATACATCAGCAGCCTTATATGATATGTGGAATCTGCAGGGGTGTGTGGAGCCAATACATGTTTCAATGGAGGCCAATGTTCAGAGACTGGAGAGCAGATATGTCAGTGTCCACTGGGCTTCAAAGGGACGCGTTGCCAATACGGTGAGTTTCTTGATTCTTTCATCTTTCTTTCTTCTTTTTAGACGTTCATATACAGTATAACAGAAAAAAACGATGAGTGCAACCTTGTGAATCAGTGAAGTGACCTACATCCTCTGAGGACAACATGTTGTTGAAGCTCTAATAAGCCCAGTTCAGACCTTATGCTTTCACTTTGCACAAGCAGAATGTGCCTGTAGTGTGGCTGTGATTGGAGGCTGCTCTGTGAGGGGTCTCAGGGTAGTTAAAGGTAGAAGACGTGCTCTCTGGGAGGAATGGCTTCCTTTGCAGGCCTGAGCCTGGAGTGCTGTGGCAAACCCAGCTGAGCCTCCACTCTATAAAAACTGCATGTTAATGAGGGTGTATACAGTTCTGGTTTCATATGGTTGAGAAAGCAAAAGCCAAGAACACATTTAGCCACATATGACAATATTTACATTTAGGGGTAGTTGCTAAACAGTGCTTTAATAAATTAGATTACTGAAATTAGTTTTAGAAACAACTTCAATGCACAGTTCAACATTTTGTGGAATAAGGACATACAGTTATTTTATAAGTTGTGAGTTCAATGAGAAGATTGAAACCACTCTCTACATCTTTACGTTAGATGTGAAGCTACAGCCAGCAGCTGGTACGCTTATCTTAGCATAACAACGCCTAGCTCTGTCAAACGGTAGCTAAATCGTCCTACCAACACCTTTAAAGTTCACAAATTCACACGGTATACCTCAGTGCCTTTTTGCTGTTGAAAGGCTATGTGCCAGACTTTTTCTTGGCTGGAGTAGTAACTTCCTGGAGTCTCCTCCCTACTGGTTGACATGCAACAGCTCAGAGGATTAAACAGATGAGGTATCAGGTTAACTTTTCTGTAACATTCCTGTTTCTAGTCTTAATGCTAAGATAAGGATGCTGTTTGTAGCCTTATCGTTGCAGTCATAGACAGATATTACTGATGGGTGAAAGTGGATGAACACATCTTTTTGCATGACTCTTTTAGTGTCCAGTATATAGTGTGTCAGGGTCGGCCTTACAAAAGTCCAAGTTCTTGTGAATCCCCAACTTTTCCACTCGCTTTTATTGTAATTACTGTTCATGCTGCCTGCTATAGTTAGAGAACAAGAAGCAATTCACTCGGACTCAAGTCCAGACCTTCACAGACAAGGCCAATAGTGCATTCACGTGCTCCTCGGATGGTGCATTTATGAAAAGTGCATTTGTGAACTTATGAACTATCACTCAAGAGTGTATAAAGCATTTAATATTGAAGAGCAAATAAATGAAAGGTGGTCAGGTGAGCCATGACATGTAATCGGATTATTCTGATACCACATGAATGAAGATACTTGTCCCTGAAATGAATATTTTATCTTTACTCATGTAAACATGTTCATGATGACTGGCAGTGGATTGAAGAGAAGTTTTCTGGGGCAGGCAGCACTAGCTTCCGAATGTGCATGTGGGATGACAGAGTGTCACAGAGAAACTGACTCCATATTTCACTAGGTTTCAAAATTCAAAATGTCTGATACATTTACATGTAGTAACTCGAAGGAAGCAATACTGTGAAAAGAACAGGCCTCGAGGAAAGCCACTCAGCCTTGCAGCAAATTTCCCACAATACCTGCAGTATTGCAGCGAATAAATACCCTGCAGCCCAAAAATATTTTTTCCCAATAGCCACCATTGTTAAACATACATCTGTAAAAGTGTTGACAGGACACCTTGAACTGCAAACAAGGCCAATTATGACTCTTTCTATTATGATTTTTTTAGCCATGGTCATTGACATTTTTGAAACTTTCTTCGAGCTGAGAGAAGCGATTCATAAGTCTGTGATGTCATCACAATATAAAGTCTATGTGCTGAGCGGGAACTCGCAGCTGGGGCAGGTGGAAGCGACACTACTGCGCATATTCAGTGGGACAGATACCGCGTGGGAAGCTAGAAAACTTTTTTGACATATGCGCCAGGTGAGCATCTCCATCGGAATGAAGAGGCACCATCTTGGGGTCTGGTATCTAGTTATTGTTAAAATCTATGGAAAAGAATGGGTCTGCTTGTGACTAACAGATATGAAAGTGGTACTGATTATCACATCTTATTCTCAGCTAAATTGTCAGCTTACTGACTTGAAAAAAAATGATAGACAACTTCTGTATTTGAGGATCTTTGAGGAGAGAAAAACATGATATAATGCCCCTTTAACCTCAGGCTCAGACTTCTAAATAAGGCCATTTCACCCACTGGATGGTATTAGCCTCTCAGAACGGGAACCTGCGATCTGCCATCATCAATTGTAAACACTTTCACTAAGCTTTTACAAAACTTGAATGTCCTTCTTGTCTCTGAGCGTGGTCTTGTCACCGTCTGTTCTTTCTACTGTCCTGACCCCTGCGGTCTACGTCAACACACAAACAGGAGGATGGTTGTTAGTGTTTTGGAAGATTCCCGCTGAGACAGAATGGTGAACAGAGGATATTTGCTCCCAACCCCCACATGCTTGCACACACACACACCCACACACTGCAGAGGTTCTCCGGGGCTTTTACAGTTCCTCCTCTTGCTGAGACACTTCACAGGAACGTGTTGTTGTTTGTTAGGGGCAGCTCTCCAGTGCGTTTGTTTTGACATGGGCTCTTTGGTTTTAACACATCGGAGTGACAGACAAGGAACACGTAGAGATATTGGGTGTTATCAGAATTTCTCTAGGTTTCTCTTCCCCTCTTGAACATCCTGTGCTCCGGACTCATCTCGCTTTTGGTAAAACGTTTTTCCTTCCCTCATCTCTTGAGACAGATTTATCCTCACTGCTCTGCCAGAGTCATTATACGAGGAGAGAGCCAGCCAAGCTCCTGTGTTCAGCCAGGTTCCCTCACTGAACCTCTGCTCGCTGCAGAGACCTATAGACCAATAATCCTGTGTTGTAAAGATTGGAGCCCAGGTGTTACATTATTTTAGAGCAATTTAGCTGGATCATCTCAACAAAAAGTACATTTTCAGAATCCATTTGGAAACTCTTGTAAGGTCCCT
Source organism: Epinephelus lanceolatus (assembly GCF_041903045.1). Lineage (NCBI taxonomy): Eukaryota > Metazoa > Chordata > Actinopteri > Perciformes > Serranidae > Epinephelus > Epinephelus lanceolatus. The sequence continues at coordinate 34,125,246 of NC_135737.1, forward strand.
GTCATAATTAACATTTGCTTTGTTGAATTTCTTCAATTCAGATTGATTCAAAAAGACACTCTAATTGATCTGTTGGTGAGTTTTGACTACAGTAACAGATACTTCTGTCTAAATTGCACTGTTATATAAAGGCAACATATGCTTTTGCCATGCTTGAACAGCATCATGTAGCACTTCAGCTTATAACAGTGTTGTGTAGATAGGAGGAGTAATAACACTGTGGACAGTTGAGGTTTGTCCCTGTTAAAACAATTACAGGAATACACAGAGCTTTTGGAAATTTGGAAAACTCATCCATTAAGTGATGAGAGCACAGATGTGAAAACCGTCCCTGGTGTTAACACGTGATGTTGAGCAATCATAGGCCACCAGCATTATCTTAATCATGAGAATATGAGAACTTTTGGCAGCTCATGAGTAGGACTGTAAATAATTTAAAGCGGGTATGGATAAGACTGGTAGCCAAATATTCAGCAAAATACACAATAAATATAATGGACCATGGACTACATCCCTTACAAAAAGGCTCCTACAAGTGTGACTTGTTTTGTTTCCTTATAAATTGTGAGCTTGGCCATTCCCAAAACCCTAATTTTTCCTTGATGGACAGAATTACCAGCCAGATCATGAAACGTTCTGTGTGTACAATGGATATTAGCCATGTATTACACATTCCAGCATAACATAATTACCAAGAGAGACCACAACTCTAGCTCAACCTGGGAACCTGGAAATCTGTGCGTGCAGGCTGAGTCACCGGCGTTTCACCAGGGAATCCTCTTCATTATTAGATTTGCGTTGTGAGCTTTTACATTCCACAGTGACGGAATTATTACTGTCCCGTATGTGATTCATGTGTAATGGAGAAAAAGCAGGTACAGTGAAGAGGAAGGAATGTTGACTGCTGTAGATTTATCTTGGAGCAATAAGTTAAAGGCAACTGGACTGCGACTGTTTGGTTATGAAGATGTTTCACAGAGCTTCCTCAGATTTATTACATGGTGTTTCCTGCATTTTCTGATCCTTTCCCATGTGCAATGAATCCTCCTGCATGTAGTGCATGTTGTAGCGTGGAAGCATTTGGCATCTCTGTCTGTCTTTCTTTCAGTTTCCTGCCGAGCCTGGTTGATTTTCTGGTTGATGTTACATCTGTCAATCGACCTGCCTTTTAGCTTGTAGAAAATTGTTGCACCTGTGCTAAAAATTACCTCAAAAGATCTACTTTACTATGTTGTATTTGAGGGAGGCACGGTAGCATTGTGGCCTCACAGTAACAGGGTTCCTGGTTCCAGCCTGGGATGGGGAGTTAGAACCCCCAGGTGGGGGAGCCCTCCTGTGTCAGTGTGGGTTTTCTCCAGGTACTCCGGCTTCCTCCCACAGTCCAAAGACATGCAGGTTAATTGGTGACTCTAAATTGTCTGTAGGTGTGAATGTGAGCGTGAATGGTTGTCTGTCTCTATGTGTAAGCCCTGTGATAGTCTGGTGACCTGTCCAGGGTGTACCCTGCCTCTCGCCCAATGTCAGCTGGGATAGACTCCAGCCCCCCGCAACCCCCTAACAGGATAAGCGTTTACGGAAAATGAATGAATATTGTATTTGATGTCTTAGTGTTATATTTAAGCATTTGTTTGGGTTTATCCCAAGTGGCAACATTCAGGGCTGAAAAATGAAGCCAGCGCAGGAGTGCCAAAAACTGCAGTTCCTTGAATGGCCACTTGAGGCTGGCTCCAAAAGCAATTCAATCCCCATGGACCCCCACATTAAAATGCCCAACTTAACAGCACAAATAAACATGTTTACAGCATGATACAAAAATGGTTTTGAGTGACGAGTGAATGTTGGACTTCCATTGCCAGGTGGAGAGGAGCATGACTCCAAATAAATATGAAAGTTGCTCCGTAACAGCTTGATGTGCAAATAGGCTTGCAAACATGTTTGCCATACCAACTTAAAAGGTGCTACTATATTAGTGTTTTGTCTACAGCTTGTTTCCAATGGCAAAAACAAAAAAAGATCACTCAGCATCGCTATTAACACTCATGGTGCTTCAGATACTAGATAAATAAGGATGAATGACGAGAGGCTTTTTTGCAGAGACAGCCTATCTGCCCTGCTTTTCAGCACACTTCACTCTCCAGCCAGACTTCAGTAGAAGGACACTGTACACTGAGAGCAGTGTTAAAAAACAGTCTGGCTCTGGTAACAGTTCAAGCTAGAATCCGTGCTCTGCCCCTGCGCCCTTCTTTTCAGCACTCATCATCGATTGGCCCCTTGAACGCTGCTCTCTTTGGTATTGCTGCCAAGTTGTGGTGGTAGAGCCCACTGTGTGTTGTGGGGGCCGACCGGCCACCTGCTTCCAATCTCTGATACGAGACAGAAGGCACCGTCTATGGAAATGTATGTCAGCCACTGACACCAAGGCCGTGGTGTTGACACTGTGAGGTAATAAACAGCCTGGACACAGCCCAAGCATGTGCTGAGACACTGGAGCCTGCTCTGTAATCGTTGCATTTACTCCTGCTTGTGAATGCCACTCTGTCTCACCCTATTAAGCCTTGGATTAGGCTTTGCTTTGGTTAAATTGGTGCATGGGTCTGCATGAAATTAAGAGAGCACAGGCACATAACAGTGTGAGGACAGAAACCATCTGGTCCTCACTAAAGAAGCCTGGCTGTTTTCAGAGCACTTTATAGTTGAGTGGTTATGGATAGTGCATGCGACTGGATTCTGTTGCATCCTGGTTTTTGCTAAGTAATGAGCTAATGACGTCAGCAGATATCAGGGGAAAAGAGGTGATTCAGGTTGTGATGACACCAGAAGCAACTACATAATTATAATAATCTTTTGTCTTTGGGGGCATTATGTGAAAAACATTTTTTTCTCTCTTTCAAACATGCACACACATAGACACAATTATTGTAACCAATAAAAGTGCTGCAGACAGTGTAACTACTGAGCATCCACTCTGGGGAACTGGGCAGAGAGTTTACAGTTGCTGCAATCTAAATCACATTTTGTCTCATGGGAATCATCTTTCTTCATATGAACTTGAGTGTTTAATCCCCAGGACCTTGGGCTGTCCATATAGGCTGGTGCCCTTCCCCATTAAATTAAACACACCTGACTCTGTGTACGTCCATATGTGTAAACCTCTGTACATGCTTGTATGAGTGCCTCAAACAGAATCATACCAGGGAGCAAGCACTCGACAATTTAGGGTGGGACAAAGGCCATTTGCAGAAAATATGCTGAATGCATGTCCTTGAAAGTTATCTTCATTAAACATCCCATCTAATGGTTTTAACTCAATAGCATCTGTGACTGTACTGCAGTTTATAGCAGACTGAGATGTGGTAAGGTCTCAGGGGTGGCCACATGGTGAGTGAGTGGCTCCTTGTACAAGCTCGTTAGCGGGTAGAGGTAGTGAGAAGGAGGTGATTAAACCGCTGGGGAAAGATGCTGACTCAGAGATTTAAATCCTCAGGGTATTCCTCCTCATAGAGGGTGTAGGTTTCCTCTCAACATTGAGGGGGGGGGGGCATGTGAAACACGGGAGCGTGGGGGTCCTCCGCCAGAAAATTTTGAGCATCAGACACTTAGTTTCTTGCATTCTGGTGGATTTTTATGCATTAATTTGTGCCTTTTTGCTTCAATTTATAGTGCAAATATCAATGGGGACGTGTCCCTGTATCCCCCCAAAAATCTAAACCTATCCTCCTCATGTTCTGTTATGTTTTATCTGTGTTCCGATTCCTGCTGCTGTGAAGAATGCTATGCTCCAAACATTGTGTAGAGCTCTGTTACACGATCACATCTCTCTCCTGACGAAGCTGGCGGTATAAAACATGATGAATAGCGTTTACCGTTTGTATACTACTGTATCCAGTTTTAAAGCAAGCAGATTTGGGTTTCCTGAATAAACTTTTGCCCCACTCACTGAAAATTTATAACATGTGCTTTTGAGCTGCTTTTAAATGTGGCTTAGAAATTTGCATCTTGGGAAAACTCTGGAAAAATTATCTGGTTATGTCTTCCTTCATGAATCCTCTGCCAGTGTTTGATCCCATCTCTTCCACTGCTTTCTCTCAGGCAGTAATATCATACATCCCTGGATGTGACTCTCTATATTGGACAGAGGGGAAAATCTGCCCTGTATTCGTTTTACTGGTATGGCTGCTCCTGCGCTGAACCTTAACTAGAGAGCCTGTGAACGAATAGAAAATGGAAAGAAACCATATTTTCTTTCAGATTTCTGGAAGTAATTTAGCTCTAAGATGCAGTCAAGTCAAAATTTCAAGGTGTGGTTACAGCACATAAAATAAATACATCGAGACCGAGATTCCTTCTGGTGAAAATTGTGGTGTTCGACCCAATTACATTATGAAAAACAGGACATTGAAGATGATGTCCTAGTAATTGCTGTGGTTGTTCTCACAAATTTAGGGAACAGTGATGTCTTTTACAAGTCTGGAATGATCCTTCCACCATGCATATAGAGTTTATCCTCTCAGAGTCTTTCCATGCAGTGAGTTCCACTGCAGAGCTCCAGTTCAATTATAAGCCTTCTGTTTTGACTCCTGAGTAACATGAGCTTATTGAACATCTATTTCGCTCAGTATTTCCTTGTTAGACAAATGGACACATGTACACTCAGCACCCACTTTATTAGGTACACCTTGCTAGTACTGGGTTGGACCCATTTTGCCTTCAGAACTGCCTTAATTCTTGGTGGCATAGATTCAACAAGGTGCTGGAAACATTCCTCAGAGACTTTGGTCCATATTGACATGATAGCATCACACTGTTGCTGCAGATTCGTCGGCTGCCCATCCATGATGCCACATCCCAGAGGTGCTCTATTGGATTGACATCTGGAGTTCAGTGAACTCATTATCATTGCCTACCATCTGAATGTTGCAGCAGAAATCCAGACTCATCAGACCAGGCAATGTTTTTCCAATCTTCTATTGTCCGGTTTTGGTGAGCCTGTGGCCATTCTCCTCTGACCTCTGGCATCAACATAGATCTGCCACTCACTGGATATTTTATAGTTGGGACCATCCTCTGTAAACCCAGATGGTTGTGTGTGAAGTAGATCAGCAGTTTCTGAAATACTCAGACCAGCTGGCACCAACAACCATGCCATGTTGAAAGTCACTTTAATCACCTTTCTTCCCCATTCTGATGCTCAGTTTGAACTTCAGCAGGTCATCTTGACCATGTCTACATGCCTAAATGTATTGAGTTGCTGCCACGTGATTGGCTGATTAACGAGCAGTTGAACAGGTATACCTAATACAGTGGCCAGTGAGTGTATGAGACTGTTAGTTTCAGGGCTAAATCAATGTCAGCTACTGAGGTGAGGACATAATCTCTTTTACAATAACATTATGCACCAAACTCTCCTGGTCTTAACTCTGTTTAATCCTGGATTCTGGACCCTAATGTCAAGGCCCAGTTAACATATTAAAGGTCTTGAATTGTGTCATAAGTGTGCAGCAGGCTGTGTTTTGAATTATGATATGATGGGAACCATATGGCTGTAATGACGGCTGGCCTTATTGTTTTTTTTGGTCTCGTTTCAGAGATTTCTTTAACCAAAATGTAGTCGCTGTCAAAGTGTGGATGTCATGATGATCTTTATTTTCATAAAGAACTGCAGCGCAGACCTCGTGATTACCTCTGACAGGTTGGTCTTTGCTTTGGCTAGCAGTTCTCCCGTACTGTTTATTAGAGGTTACTGAAAAGGTTCACTGAAAACTATATTAACAATGTAAGCCTTCAGAGATGAACAAATCCTTTTAAAGTTGGCTGGGCTGGTGTAATATGAACTTAATCACTGAATAATCAGTACTTTTCTCCTCTGACATTTTCTTTGGACACCCAGAACTGTACATGAGTAAAAAAACATTGCAATATTACTTAAGGCAATCATTTATGGTAATTATCAGCTGTTGAAAACTAACTTAAAAGCCACTGCAGCATCTGGCAGACTACACCAGACCTTCCACCAGCCTTACTGAACCACTACAGCCCACGTTTGAGTCTTTAGTTTAAAAATTACACTAAAAAAAAATGAGAGTGAAGCACCAGAAATGCCCGTCAAATGTTTCCTTGCAGTATTTTGAAGAAATTTGCCGTGCACTGAAAAAGTGCGAGAGATTTTTAAGTCCAAACGTTTTCTCTAGAAAGATTGAAAAGGTCAGGTGGCTCATTGTTCCAACCAAAGCTGCTGTTTCAAAGTACAATAACATATTGTTTTTTCCCCACATGTCAGCCACAGCTGTTCCACTGTCAGTGTTATTTTTTTTTTTATTACCGAGAGGAAGCTGAACACTAAAGTTTTGTGACTAATAGTAAATCCACCATACGGGCAAGTTGAGGATGTCCAAGGTGCACACGGAGAGGATGTAATTCAGTAGATGTCAAACAGTTGGACAGTATACATTTCATGTGACTCTTCCTGTAGATAAACATAGATCTGTCTAGAAAAACACTGATGGCAGTTTTCACTTTTCACTCAGTCTGCCTTTAACTGTTTGGATGTAGGAATCATATGCCAAGACACAGGCTTGAAGATAGCATGCCTGGCAGGAGGACAGACTGGGCAATGCAAGTGCTACATGCTCAGCATAGCTATCAGAGGAAGAGGCTCATTAGAGCCCTAATGGCTGCCATATGGCGGGGCAGTTCTCACACACTAAACAAGCACACCCTCGTCTCCTCAAATGCATCAAGGCACCATTGTTTACCAGGTTAATGCTGAGTGGGTTGGGGCTAATGGTCTGTGTGATTAACCATGTGCTCCCAAAGCTCACTGTGAGATTCCTGCAGTAGCAGTGGAGCCCTTTCAGATTAGAGGATCCTCCTTGAACTTGGGTTGGCTATGCCTTTGTTGTGTTGGCATTAGGAAAGTAAAGGGAGGTCTCTGGTAGGGATGAGTCTTCCTCACTTTACCAAAGGCCACTGATAAAGGCCTTTGACCAAAATAACTAAAGAATCATAAACTTCTTTTGACTTTCATCAGTCAGAACACTTGATAAATATATGACTTTTGGCACCGTGGTGCAGCCGTTTGGCTACAGAAGAAGGAAGTGAATATGATTGTTTTTCAGTCTGAGCTTCTTGGAGTAGCTTTTTTGTCCTTTTTTTGCACTTTTTGGGATATGCAGTTTTTCCCTTTTGTTGTTTTGTAGAAGGGTTTCATAAGGCTGAGCTTGCTCATTTTGGTTTTAGGGTGAACTATTGCTTTAACAGGCACCTTCAGTATGCATCAGGGGAACAGGTTAATAGTCAAATTTATGACAATGGCAAATGATATTGAAGCTGTGTAACTGAGTACATGTGTTGCAGGATGTTTCTCAGAATTCACTTCGATGTTATTTCACGGTTACCTTGGTAGACATGGATTAAGTTGAGCCCAAGATTAAAATCAATTTTAAATGGCAGTTTTTACAGAACATTTTCTTGTTGTGAGATGCCAAGTTGTCCCTCACTTGCTGAACATAAGGCATTTAAATCTACCGCCACTTTTCATCCTTTCTGTGGAACGCATTTTCTATCCTATCTCCTGGCGGATGGCTTCTCCAGATGTGGAAGTCGACAGAGGCTTTTATGGAGATAAAGGGCAAGGGGTTACACCTTAAGGGCAGGTGTCCAGGTGTTGTTTCAGAATACATTTGTTCATTAATAACTTGAATCTGGTAGAATTGACTCACTCATGGACTAAAGGGTTTGCAGGACTGTGTGATTAATAGCTGTGCAGACTAATGTGGACACCACAGTGACATAACCCTCACACTTTGCTTGTGTGAGTGGACACTGTCTTGAACTTCCTCTGCCATCCCAGGTGCACTATGTTGTTCATGGTTATTTATCAGTTCATGAAGCTTAATATAAAACTGAGAACCACCTTAGATCATTCAGTTCTCATGTCAAGTTATGCATGTTACTTCAGTTTATGGGTTTAGTCTGTAACTTTGTCTGCTTACAAAAACAGAGCAGCACCCAGTTGTTATCATTCCAGTCTTTTGTCGAGGAAACAAATTAGATTTTATGAATGTTATAAAAAAAAATAACTGAAGAGGAAAGATGTGTGCACAAGTGAAGAAAAAGTCGCTGAAAATCCCCATTATTTTGCAGCATAAATTCTGCGTTGAAGGGACAAATGGGAAACATGTGAGCTGTTGGTGTGAGGTGGTAGAAGCATACGACCATGTGGTCCAAAATGCGCAGGATTACTGGTTCTTCGTATAGCGAGAAGAGAGTGAGAAATCCATGCAGTTTCCCATAATGCCAGTTCCCTTCTTGGACAAATTATGACTCAAACACTAGCTCTGTTTCTCCACTTTATTATTGTGTGCTTGAATGAGGCCCAAACGACAGTGTTCATTCTCAGTGTTGTAAGCCATGATTGATTATATCCCTTTCTCAAGCTAGCTGTCCATTTTATTCAATGCAACATCTTGAAAACAATTCCACTTTTGTCTTGTCTTTCTACTGAGCTGATTGTAGAGGTTCCCTTTCCTCTTCGTGACCGGTTCCTTAAAGCCTCTTAGCTGTCTATGAACGACCTTTGACCTTTGGTCTAGTTCACAGGATCTTGTGGTGTTTTTATAATAGCACTTGATGGACCTCTTCTTCTCAGCTTAAATGCTGAAAGTAACCAGTAACTTCAACTAAATTTGTGTCCTGTTATCCCAAGATGAAAGTATCTGGTGTTACTGGTTTAAATCTGATTGTTGTGGTTATGGATCCTTCCAAAATATAGCATGGAACAAAACAAAAGTAGAGGTCTTTGCATTTTGTTGTATGGGTAAACGCAAAGTGACTGCATTTCTGTAAATAGTTAAGAAATGTTATTAACACACTTTTACTACTAACAGCAGCAAAGACCCCCAGGAACAGAACAGAGCAGCAGCAATGACAAACAGAAATGACATTGATAAGTCGGACACAGCATAAAAAGGAGGAGCTGGGGTGGAGGCGGGTTGCAAGGCGGCTTACAGGGGAAGCAGCAACAGTAGGCAGGCCAGAGCAGTTTAAATAGGGCGCCCTGAATGAGATTCACCAGTTGGTTGCATAGAAAGGAATCATGTGATCTATCAGCTGACTCCCTTCCATTTATCAACTGCTCCATCAGTTGACTGGGCTGTCAGAATCAAAAGTCAGAGGAGCACCACAGTGATTACAACTTATCCGGTAGGAGACGTGTTACCAAATTTCATGGCAGTCCATCCAATAGTTGTTTAGATATTTTACAAAAAAACTAAAATATCAACTCCATCGTGGTGCTAGAGGAAATGTCAATAGATATCTGTACCAATTCCACAGCAATCCAAGAAATAGTTGTTGAGATATTCCACTAAAAGTCCATAAATGGGGCCACCAGCAGAGGAAAAGTCAGTAGGATTCATCCTGTGGGGACTGTGATAGATAGCAGATAAGATAAGTTTTTTTTTTAGCTTGGCGCCACCTAGCGTCAGCAGTGTTGCTCGCACTGTTGCAATGACCAAATTGACCGTGGGGATCAGAGATAATCAATAAAATATGGGCTGTAAAGCCACCAGAATACCTCTATGTATATGTAGAATGAGAAGGTGTGTGGACACTATACTAAATAAATGAGTAAAGAGACTGAGCAACAATTATCAGATCTATCTGAAGAAAAAAACAAATAGTAATGCAAATAATTATAGCAGAATGCACAGTACCAGTACAAACAGCTCACAGTAAATTATACCAATATGCACAGTATCAGTACAAACAACAGTAGACACAGTGGAATTATACCAATATGCACATGTAAACAGTCCCAATTTTAGAATAAATGGTGCCGTATGGAAACAATGCGGCCGGTTGGAGCTCAAACTGAATGAGAAGAGAACAGAAGGAAGGGAGGGGGGTATCACTGTCCGAGGGCTGCCGTAGAATGGCAATGAGGATGTCAGCCGACCAACAGTCGCTACCCGGTCCCTGGTTGCAACGATGTGTAATGCTGGCTAGCTGGAATGAACTAGCAGCCAGCAGTCCTCTCTGGTCTAGCTAACTTTTAGCCGTGTTACTTACTGATTCATTAGAAAGAAAGCTAGCTGGACACCGGTTTTGAAGCCTCTTTGGTCACAGAGCTCCCTCCATCTCTTGAACAACTGACTGAGGTTTACTCTTGTCTTTCCTCTTCTTTTATCACCCTCCTTTTTGCTCTTCTTTGCCTCCTCAGACAGATTAGCTCGTTTTCTTTTGCTAGGCCGTTTTTCACTTGTTTCCAGACTTTGTCTGTCTGCCATTGTGCTCCTGACTCAACTATCTTGGACTAACTAACTATGCCTTGGACAGTTCCTCATAAGGACCAGCTCCAGTCCCTGATTGGCTGACCGTCCAATTTCACAATACATGACGCATTTCCTGCTGTAAAGCAGATTTTTTCCGCAAAATTTCAGCACCAGTGGCAGAAGCTTATTGCAAAGATTGCAAAGCCACTAAATAACCTAAGCAAACGCTGATAGTCTAATGTTACTGTGGCCACTACTTTGTGCAACCCATATTATTGTCATAATGATATATTTAGGAAAAGATGCTGTCTGTTGCCTCTTTAAGTTGTTGTTGAATCTGAAACAAAGTTGTGGACAGACAGTGCCATCACCACCAAGTGACCCATATTCGTATTAACATGAGAGAGCAGTGGTTGACTAGATAATTAGATTCAAACCAAACGTGACTAAACTTGCGTGCCACTTGGTGCTCCCCAGGACAAATTCATTATAGAGCAGTAAATGCACACATCATAGCAGCAGTTCAGCTGCAGCAATGTATTTCTTCAATGTAGCCAATGAATAATAAATAACCATAATAAAAAATGGGTTTTATTGAGGTGCATTTTTATTTCGCAGATTAGAATAATGAATGCATAACTGGATGTGATAGGGTCAAAGAAGAATTCAAAGAAATAACAGAGCTAAAGGAATGGGAGATGAATGTGAGCCTCAAATCATCAGGTGGAGTATATCAGCATTACAGTTTTACAGCTCATGGCCAAACCACTGTAATTTTACTGCTTTATTAGCTGGCTCTGCTGCAACACTCCTTCTGATGTTCAAAAGAGCAGTCAAAGAATGTTTCCTGCTATGGCAGCTCTCATTTGTCTCCCTTTTGGTTTATTTGAAGAGTGGATGTTGCAATATCAAATATCTTTTTCTTTTGTGAATGTGTCATTTTCAGCTGAAGACACAAGGCTTGCAAAATCAGTTGAGACATCGGGGTTTTTTTTTCAAAGATGAGTGTTGCAGACTTCTTAGACACAGACAAGTTGTTTGGTAGGTTGCATTCCTTTTCTATGTCTATTTGACACAATAGAAATGTGGGAATAGAGACTTAGAAAATGTAGGAAATATGAAAAATTCCTGCCAGGGACTCAATTTCCATCTAGTAAGGAAGAAACAGTAAATCTCCTCAGGTTAGAGTATCACTTCCGACCACTGGGGTCTAAGATTCAAACCTTCCACATTCATTGAACAGCACTGAGAGACATGCCACGCAGCTGAGGCCTGCTGATTCAGTTATTGATCGTGACTTTTTTTTGCCTAATGTTTCCAACATGAGGGGGAATGGACACATGGTCGAAGGTTTGTTGATTTATTTAATGTCAAAGTACTTCAAATAGTTTTTTTGGAGGGAGGAAGACAGTTGGTCCTTGGAGAAATTGGACTGGGGAGGTACTGGGACAAGTAATGTCAATAACACCTAATGAGAGAAGCAGGAATGGGGACTTGGTGGCCGATGTTTGTCTAAAGAGAACATAAGAACATCCAAACAGCTGTCTGTTCTCTCCGTTTCCTGATGGGAAACCATTATCACCATCATCCATAAACCAACAGGAGACCAACACTTTCCATTCAACTCTGAGCCATGAATGTGAAAGATATAACAGTGTTTCAAAGTTACATCTAAGACATTATTTTCATAAGATAACACAGATAAAGTGTGCATTAGAGAAAGACCAAGTTTAAAAGCGATGCAGAAAGTACACAGATGTGTTTCCAAAATGTATAGAAGAATGGCTCTGTGTTGAGGTAAGTGGTATGTGTCATCTGTGCTGACAGTCCATCAGTGAGATGAAGATTAATCATCCAAATTTGTAGGTACAAAGCTCAGAGGCCACATGAGGAAGTCAGGAATGGTGAATATTGAGGAAGAGACAGCAGGTGTTTGAGTATATCAGGGGACTTGGATCTAAAGTGCTCATTTCCACCAAGCAGTCCGGTTCAGTTAGGTTTCCTTAGACATTAAAACTGCTTGTGTTTCTATTGTCAGAAGTTGTGGACGGTGCCAGAACCACTCCATTCTGTCCCATTTTTCATTGAGGTACCTAGCACACTGATCTGAAAGTAAAAGGTGGAGCTAGAAACACAGCAGTCCGTTGATTAGTCAATAGAGAATCGAAATTCTTGCTCCACAAGGACTCAGTGCGCGAACCCACTATTTTTTAATATCCCATCAAGTGCAACAGAGAGTATTAACAATGATCAACAAAGGTGTAGATTTTCCTCAGCATCACTAGCGAAGAGGAAATACAGCAAGAGCTTGATGGAGCAGTGACGTGGCTATTACCATCTGGTGACAACCCTGCCTACATTTAAGGGTACAGTCTGCTGTAGCAATGCCAAACAAGGTTTAGGTACATGTTTGTAAGGGTCACAATGCTTTACACAATTTTTAAATCACTAGCAAGGACTTCACCATCAATAAGTTGCATTTAACAGTTTTATTAAAGAAAAACGTGACAAATATGCGAGGCTTTGACTTCTTGCAGCTTATTCGATTTTCCCCTTCAACAGGGGATCCACCGTAGCACCCAGGCACGACAAACTCCTTAGGACTCTAGATAGAGGAAAGGCAGAGAGATGAAGAGATGGAGGAGATGGGAGGAAGGGGCTAAGAACACAGGAAGGTATATAGACACAGGAAGTGACACGGTTGAGGTGTGGTCCTGCTCCTGAAATTCTGCTAGATAGCTTCAATAAATTATGTGTAGTAGCTCATATACCAAAACAATACCGGGTGACACAGGTCCATAATAAAATGATCTGTTGTCTTGCAACATAAATGCTTGACATAAGGAGAATCACATGAGAACATCCCACTTAGCAATTAGAGCATCTTTGCTAAAGAGCTAGAAAAGATTGTTTAGTGTGTTGGATGCATTACGAAAAAGGACCCAGCTTCTTGTTTTGACAGTGTTATAGTTTGTCTTTTGAGATGTTTTATTTTGGACGATAAAAGGTCCCCTAGTAACATCAAGCAGGTCTGTGGAGACTATAATTGGATGCATGCATATGTGTATTCACGCGGGTGGCCTGTGTAATACATTCGAATGCACGATAGCTGAACCACAGCAGCGGTTATCTTAATGTCTTAATGCCAACATGTGTCAAGAGTAACACTGTTCAGATTCCAAGTCAACGGGATGGTTTTCATGATTACAGCCCTCAAGGTTTGTGTGGGCCACAGTTAGTCAGATTGTTTTTGAGTTCCTTGAGACAGCACAAGGCTGTGAGATATAACGGTTGATAAAGCATCAAACCACTAAAGGTTGTGGTTCACAGTGAGCATCTGAGATCTGTTGTTATGCATGAGGGGAGGGTTTAACGCGGTGCATCATCTGGAACTGTTTATGATTACGTCTCTACCAGCAATCCAGTTTATGTACAACAATGATGATGAAGTAGTTAAAATCAGAGAGGTCAAGACACCAAAGTCACAAACTAAAAGTCAGAGCGTCCACTGACTGAAGACGAACATAGACATATTTGACCTCAGGTTTATAAAGAGATGTTTGTATTTAGGTTAATTTCTTGCCACCTTCTCTGCCAGGTGCTGGAGCTCTTTTGCCAAGGAAATATATATATTCTTGTAGGAACTAAAATGTCTTAAAAGTCATTGAGCATGTGCTCAAAAAGTGTTTGTGTACAAAACACAGGTATTTTTGGCTGCATGCACGACAGACCTATGTTCAGTAAACTATCTATATTTCATTTTATCTACAGCTTAATCCCTCATGTCTCTCAAATGATGATACATTTTAGTTAAATCCTTTCTTAAAGGTTTGATCCAAGAGCCATGGCACTAACAAGTCAGCTATTCTTGATCTCATGTTAAAGCAGTTTCACTCCAGAATTATGTTCATTTGATGACTGTCAGGTTTGGCCAGAGATGCAAACTGTGACTGATGACTGTTGTGAAAGGCCAAGCCACGAACTCAAAAATAGCAACATTCGGAAACCTGGATCATGAAACTGTGGCTTCTGTCTTCGTTTGAGGTTTCATTTAAGCTAAGTGTTTTCTTTTAGGTTACAGTTAAAACAGGGGTTATATTTAGGAATGGTGACGAGTTCTGACTGTGCAGTTTCGTCACCACATGGTAGGTATCACATAACTCGTCACTCTCATAGCAGCATGTGACGTGCAGCCTTGTAAATATCATGTTACCCAGAACCTTCCAAAATGTTGGTTCAAATTTGTTTTTCTCTCTGCTCGCCATGTTAATGGTGATGGCAAATGACCCTGAGCTGATATGGAGAGTTCATTAGGGCTCTCAGGAGCTGTGGGATCAAAGTGGGGATGTGTAAGGGGGCAGGCCCTGAGGTTACGGGGCCACGTCACTCTCCTTTAAGTTAATGAAAAGTGCAGAGCTGTTGTTTCTCTGTGTGCAACTATGTGTATCCATGTGCACATTTTTCAGGGTTAGACAGAAGTTGTCTTAGACCCCCCTAGAGAAGTGGAATGTGCTGAATGCTGGACTACTGTGGAAGTGAAGGCTTTCAAAGGTCAAGGCAGGGGAACATAGCCAACTGCAGTGAGCAATTTCACCCTGACATTTGATTATCTATTGCTGAGGGAAAAAAAATGCACATCACCACGTTTCCCCCTAGGACTTTTTTTCCCTAGGACCCTTAGGACTTTTTGCAGCAGCATCTGTTTGTTTTGTGCTGCTGGAAGATATTTAGCATGTCCGCTGACTGGGGAAGGGCTTTGAACACATATTTGTGCATAGCTGCAGATGACATCAGAATCACAAATTGTTTCAAGTCACAGAGGCAAAATGACTTCAATCCTGGAGAAATGTAGATGGGAAAAAGATGAGATGTCATGTAGGTTGTGTGGGCACAATACAGGACAAAACAAAGCTAAATGTCAGAAAGCAGCTGAGTGTATCGTAGCCTCTACAGAAGAGGTCAGTGCAGTGTGTGTGTGTGTGTGTGTGTGTTGTGTAGGGAAAGACGGTGTGTCTGCATTCGGGACAGGCAGGTGAGCTCAATGTCAGGTTAACAGTAAACCATGAATGCCATGAATGTAACAGTGAATGTTCAACGTGAGCTACATTTGTCAGAACTATGGATGTATAAAGAGAGCTGGATATAGTGTTATTGGTGGGCCCTTGTTCATTCCTATGAAAGTTGCTCAGTTGAACATTATAACTCAACATCTGCAGTATGAAATTACCAGAATGTTCCGCACTGTGGAGCCTCTAAAGTAAGCGCACTGGAGCACTACAGCAGTTTGTTCCAACCTGGACCTCATTCCTGGCATTAAATACGGTTGTTTACTCACCCAGAGAAGTTTGGAGTCCTTCGGAAGATATTTAGATCCACGACATCCATATAGTGGGAGTGATCGGGGCAGCGACAATGAGGCTCTAAATAACACATTATCTGCCGCGAAACTCGTTCATTTCACCAATATGTTTTTATGAATTGCTAGAGTTGCTTGTCATCATCATCATCCGGGTCATTTATACTGACCTACTAACCTCTGACCTGGATGATGTCAGAGGCAATTCGTAGAGACAATCCTCTTTACCACCGAGACGTTCACTTTTCTGTTTCTCACTTTTGGTCACTGAGCACTATGTAATAATAAATTCACGTTTTGCATAAGAAGTGCCTCTGCTCTTTGTGCAGTGTGCGGGCCGTTCTACACATGCGATGAGAAAAAACTAAAGGAATGTAAATTCTCATAGTTATTTACTTATCAAGCAAACAAATTCAAGGAAAATAAACAACTTATGCATGTGTGTAGGCTAACGTTACTTACTCAATTGTAAGTTGCCCGTTCAATCCTGCAGGCTTTGGCTAGGTCTTCAGTTTACTTTTGGGACACGAAAAAAAGTCTCTACAACAGCCCGGTTGATCATAGAAGTGAAATCCTCCGTAGTTGTCATTTCTGGAGACATCCAGACGTGTATGTCCTGGCCTCAAATCCCACTCGGAGCAACAAAGACATTCCTCCTCTGTTGGCATAGTGGAACATTGTTCACAAGAACACCACCAGTTAGCATCTATTCTTGGATGTGCAGCGGTTTGTTGTTCTCTGGCCAGCTGTTCCTCTCTCTGCCTCCGCATCCTCCTTTCAAAGAGCTCCTCGTCCGTATACTCTGGCTCAAAACAGTAAGGACGTCCATCATATTCAAAGTCGTCGTCCACAACCTCAAAATCTGACACATATTCAGCCATGTTTCAAAAAACTTACAGTAGTAAATCAGCTGTAAACAGAGCTACGGGTGTGCGGCGGCCATAGATATATACACGTAAATGCCGCATTCAACGGTGCTCCTCATTGGAGCGATACGTCAACGTGGCCGCCATCTTGCTCAGGTGGAGCCGCGCTGCCTAATGCATGTATGTCTATTGAGGCAGGAGATTATTTATGATTAAAATCATCATTACTCGCTGAATTCTCAACCGATTTTCATGCGGTTTGATTTGTTACAATCGTCAGACATGTAGTTATGATACAGGATACTTGGTTAAATAAAAAATGCAGCTTTTCATACCAAAATATTTGATCTTATGTAGATAAAGTAACAGTAATAGTTCTACAACACATTTAAACTAAACTTTCCCCATGTAATAAATATTCTTTTTTCTTACTAGATGTACAGTGCCCACCATGATGTCATTTAATTATTAATTGTGACTATAAATGTTTATTCACATTTCACACAATGTGCAAAAAATAGTGTATCAGCAGGGTTGTGCCGAGCTGCAGTGTAGATTCTGACTGACAAATGTTGGTTTTGTACAAGTGAAAATAAATGACTTAGAGCTGCATGTTTACACAAAATTTTGCTTTAATCTCATATGTATAACACCAGAGTGCTCATGGGAGCCTGGACACAGAACTGTTGACATTATTAGGTCATATTTACAAAAAATACAGTGTACAGTAGCTAGTATTATTTTTAGGAGTCTGCCCAGTCCTGTCGAAGTCCTCAGGTCTGAAGTGACAGCTGCAGATGACTGAGGGGTCACTCGGGACAAAGTCCTTTCTCCTCACTGCTGCTACCCATGCCCGTCTCCTATCTGTGTTTTTTGGGAAGCTAAGTTACACACAAAATAAGTATGTCAGAAAAACGCAGTTCCACATAATTTGTAGTTACAATTCAGGCCACAGGTTAACTACTAACGTTATACTGCGTTATGTCACGTTGGTGCCATGAAACAGATAGTTGACAATTTGGAATAACACATACACCGACATAGCTGTTTGACAAAGCCTCATAATTTTATAAGTAATATTATATAAATGTTAACCTTTTTTCGTTAAGTTGTGTGACATAGCGTTAGCTTAATTTGGCATTAGGACCAGATCAGGACAGTTACTTTCCCTTCTGCTTGGTTTTAACACTTCTCATTTGTACACCCAAATGCAGAGCAAAAATGTGGCATCTTTGCCGAGTCTGACACAGGTCTGAACCGGTCAGAGCACCTAGGCAAGATGGCGGCGGTATTGACGCATCCCACAAGCTAGGGTGCGGCATCTATGTATATATATCTATGTGCGGCGGCACGATGACATCATCCAGGTCAGAGGTTAGTAGGTCAGTATAAATGACCCGGGTGATGATGATGACAAGCAACTCTAGTGATTCATAAAAACATATTGGTGAAATGAACGAGTTTCGCGGCAGATAATGTGTTATTTAGAGCCTCATTGTCGCTGCCCTGATCACTCCCACTATATGGATGTATGCGGCTCTCGCGGATCTAAATATCTTCCGAAGGACTCCAAATGACACCAAACTTCTCTGGGTGAGTAAACAACCGTATTAATGCCAGGAATAAGGTCCAGGTTGTAAAAAACGGAACTTCCCCTTTAAGCACAGCTGAGCAGCTAACTACTGGTTTAGCTCTCCTGTAACTTAAATATGGATGAAAATGATTTAATCATGTGGTTCTTCTAGACTTTTGAAATGTTATCAGATCAAATGAATCAAATCCTGATGGTGAAATGTCATTTTGCAGGGGTTGTGATGCTAAAAAAAAAAAAAAAAAAAAAACTCCATTGATTTACAGATGGCTCTTTAGCAATGTTTATAGGAAGTCTTTTTGGGCCCAATGGCATCATGTGATGGACCTAGAAAATGTAATTCTACATTTGGCCACTATGTCAAATTGGCTTCAAAGTCCAGTGCTGTTCCTGGAGGCTTGGTCAGAACCAACAGACCAGTAAAGATATTCTAGCAACACGTAGAGAAATTGTCTTGCGTATTTTCCGTCATCTGATCAGTTCCTCTGATTGGCCTTCAAACTATTTAGAATAAATGTCTGTCGCTCATTTGGGGGTTCAATCTATAATCTTTGCTTTCCTCCAGTTCCGGCTGCTTAAAGTAAACATAATGAGTTAATTGCACGTAGGGAAATTTTTATATAGCAGCGGTGCCATTTAATGATTGGCTCTGCTGCCAAACACAAATAGGGGAAACACTGCATTACAAAGATTTGCATGCATATAATCCTAACAAGGCAAATATACCTTATTTTTCAAGATGATAACTAAGGTAGGCAGTTACAAAGATTGGAACCACGACAGTTAAGCCTAAATCTGTAACAATCATAGTGACGTCACCCATTGATTTGTTTTGAAGCCTCGAGTTCAGCATTTAGGCCTTTGCCATATTGTTTTTTTGGAGCCAGAAGTGACCATATTTTGGCAAGAGATGGATCTGACTTGAAAGCCGAGGGAACTATCGGCAGGCAGTCTGTCACTCAAAGCGACCCGCCCTCAATTATGCATAACTTTAAGCTTTAAGAACGGTTGAGTTATACAAAAATGCCCAGCTCTTTCAACTCATTTCAACATGGGGTTAATTCTATGGGGACTGATTGGCATCTGGTGCTAGCCTTAAGGGGCAATTCAAAGAACTTATATATACTTCCCTTTTGACACTTCCCTGTTGGCTTCATTGTTCAGCCCAGGACGTTGCTGCTTGGTAACAAACTGCCCAATAAATCATTGTGTAGAAATGCCTGAAACAAAGTCTGCCTGTCCAGATGACCCAGATAACACTGCTTGCCCTTAGAAACCAAGTGTGGGTGTGGCCTGAAAAACAAAAATGGCGACCCATCCTTAGTTTCTGAGGTCATGTGGAATTCTACAGATTGCGCTTAAGGACCACATTATCAACAATTCCACATAACAATTCAACTATATAGCCAATAATTTGCAGTGCTCATAGACTACTTTGCTTGCTTTTCCTCTCACCAACATTGCTGATGTATTACCTGCTGCAGACTTTATTACATAAGAATTGTAGATCAGGAAACCCTTTAATAACTACCCTTGTAAAGAAACATTTGCTCTGTGAACTTGTTTACCTCAGCTGCTGCTCTGTCCCTATTGTTTGTTTCACCTACTGTAACAAATGCTTTTATATCTCTTCATCTCCACAGGGAAGATATATGGGAAATACATGTGGTTGTAATAATTCACCACCACTTGTCCAAACTACTGTGCTTTGCATCCCATCAATTAAAACGATCTGAATAGAGAATCAATAATGCATCTCACATGGTCAGCTCGAGGCAATTTTCCCCTAATGGATTGTCATGGTTTTGTGCCATTATGCGTAAGTGTATTTTCTGTGCATGTATATTCATGTGCATACATATGAAGCCGAAGACATTTTATCTGAGCGGTAGAGACTGTTTATCATATTGGCCAAGTTGTCCGTGCTCCATGGGTGTCTTCCTGGTCAGAGAAACAGATAAAATGCAGTGTAGAGATAATTTACCAGACCTGAATAGACCAACAGGAATACTGACAATGCTCTGAGTCTACTCGTTTAGCATGTTGAAACCTGGAACAGAAATTGTTTACAGGTTTTTCACCAGAGGGGTCTTGGAGTGCATCTATGTTGGCTTTTGCTTATTGGGAGTCTATTAAGCTGTATGTGCTTTAGATTAACCTTTGCATAAATACCTACACACCAGGGTACTGAGGGTTAGGGACATTATACTGCTATTATTAAAGCCTAAACAAATATTAAAAGCTTTAATTACAGGCTTAGTAATGATCAAATGCACTTCCTTGTTTATTAATGTAGAGCCATAGGCAACCGTGAGTGGATTTCACAGAATAACTATCTGTAGTTACACCAAGATTATATAGGCAGACCTTGGTTTGTCATGTGCTCTTCATCTCCCCAGACAAGCTGGCAGACATCTTGTTCTTGTAAAGCATGCTGCTCGTTACCTCTCGCTGACTCCTGTCTTTTTCTTTCCAAATTGTCTCCCCTAGTTCTGCTTTGGAAATTTCCTGTTATTGAAAGATAAACAAACTATTGCTCAACACACAGCTGACGGGTCCCATTAAGTCTTTGAACAGATGCTCCACTACAGTAAATAACTTTTCCATTCCCTACTGTTTCCTTAGTCTTCTTCTTTGACAGGGGGTGACCATGTAAGTGCATTTCTCTGTCAACATTTTCTTTATCTAAACCAAACACCTTAACAACACTGTATCATCTGTGAGAGATTTGGCTGTGTTGCTGCCACCTGGACTAGAACTGCTGTGTTAATATCAGCAGTTCAATCGGTCTCTACAAACATCAGGATAAAGTTCAATGTTGTACAGATCTTAAGGCATTACCTTACTGTGACCAGGAGCTTTTTGCATTTGCTCTTGCTTTTCACTCAAGAGAATAATAATTTCTTTTGAAAATGATTGCTGGGAAAGTATTCATTGACAGGCATCAAAGACTCCTCTGAGGGCTGAAATTCACGGGGCAAGACACCTCACATATTTTGGGGTGGAAGAGGGATTTTTACCTGCTACACAGGATCTATCTTTGTAGTGTAAGCCCGTTTCCACCAAAACTTTCAGTATGGTAACCCTTCAGACATGGTGCCTAGACCGTAGCGTTTCTACCGCAAACAGTACCCTTAAATGTGGGCAGGGTTGTTGTCACTTACTGCTTCATCCAGTACTCACTGTATTTCCTCATCACTGGTGACATAGATGGAAGTCTGCACCTCGTTTATGGTTCACACAACGGAGTTGCACACTGACATTTTCAGAACAAAATAGAACAGGCTGCAGTGAGAGTCTCTCTACATGGGATATTTAAAAAATAGCGGGTTTGTGCATTTAGTCCTTCTCAGGCAAGGCAACGATGCTCCACAACACTTTTTTTCCTCCGTGTGAGGATTAGAATATACGCAGTTCACATAATCTTGCCAAACTTGATGTATATACATGCTTGAAGATCCACTCATTACTAAAAGTGTATGTCATATAAAAACTAAAGTGATGATCAAAGCTGTCACAGTGAAATTTAAGGCGTGTTGACTAGTTCACATTGTTAACTCATGCACTGAGCAACATTACAAGATGCTGGCCATCGGCCCAGTGAAATAAACTATTTTTTTCTCCAGCTACAACTGCTGCAAGAGGCAGCAAAACATCCTTTAATTTTTCAGTTACGGTCTACTAATAAAACTCTCCACATTATGGTGGTTGCTGCCAGCTTCACTGTGAGCATATTGAGTTTCGCAAAGAGATAATACAGTTGGTCATGCAGGGCTTGAAACTGTAAGCTATATTAACTGTTACTGATTTATTAAGTGGAAAAAAACTAAATGCATAGATTAATTAAATTTAGTTTATTATGAAATGTTAAAAAAAACATCCACATGGTTGCTCGTATGCTTTGCATTGCCTCTGGTATAATGAGGTATTTATTTTAACACATTGCACTGGTTTTTCTCACACAATTTTATGTAGTTTTTGAGTGTATTAGAGAAATAGAAATAGACCAGATGTGTAAAATTAGCATTGAGCTTGACAATGCCTGTGTGGACAAGCGTGGCTTCCACGGTCAGTGTAGCAGCTTTATTTACATGCTGTGCTGCAGGCACCGCGTCCATGCCCCATGTATTTAACCATTACCTTTTTTTTTAATACACACACCATTTCCACCTGTAACAAAAGTATGAAACAATATCAGGAATGCATGCATTTGTATCATAGTAAGTACTTCTAGTTTTTATATAGTGAATGTTGCATTTACTGTAGCAGACAGGAACATTCTGTTTAGCCCTTGTTTTTGTTTTTTTTCAACTTTTCTATTTGAATACTGCAAATATTAAATCAGAAAACTAAATTTAATTTCCAACTGCCATAACCAACATGAGGCAAATCTTTCCTGTTATACATTTTTTTGCCAGTGATCAGTACAAAATTAAAATGGCACATTGATGTGTCATACAGTATATGTCATAGATCGATCATATTTGCACTTTTGCACGTGTAGTATGACGTGTTTAAAGACTTTTTTGTTGGTAATGCACAGCTGATAGGAGTCATTATACAGCACCAGGATAAGGAGACTGAGGGTCTTTGCTGGAGTACAAAAGCTAAACAAGGAACAAACCTGGAAACTATTTTGCCCTCAGGGACAAGTAAGAACATAGGAAACATGGGAAGACCATGAAGGTAGTTTTTATCCTTTACAGAGTGGTTCAGCAGGAGGCTTATTTAGGAGTAGCTGATGCAATGAAGTGATAAGGTTAAAGATTCTGGAGTCTGGAGAGAATTTTCAGTCTCAGGCTTGTGAATTAAGCTGGTGAACCACAACATGTGATGCAAGTTATGGCTTCTGCTGTTTTTCTTTTATTAACCTCCTGGAGCGGACTGGTTCCTAAAGACTGGCACCAGTCTCACTATCGACATTTTTGTTTTTACCTCTTGGAGTTCCCTGACAAAAAAGCTTTTCAGTCACAGAGATTGCCTGGAGAGGCAGCAGGGTCACGATCTACAAAGTGATGAGAGAAAGTAAATGCTGTAAAAGTTTTGTTGATTTCTTTCTGCTGTAAAGGGAAATAACTGAAACACATGAAGGCAGTCCACAAAGAGCAAGAAGGGTTCACTGAAAGGGGGCTAGAAACCTTTCTGTTTGGTGGACTGTGCATTATGTTTTTAATCCTTTCTTTCAGATGTCAACGAATGTGAAGTGGATGACGGCGGTTGTGAGGGGTACTGCTGCAACACCATCGGCAGCTACTACTGCAAGTGTCCTGAAGGCAGTAGACTGGGGCCAGATGGCAAGGCATGTCAAGGTAAGATGGACACCTGGGTGGATACTGGTGTGCACAGACACAGACTTATACCCCTTATCCACCGAATTAGCTCTGGTTCTTGAATCAGTTCTGTTCAGGATTCTTTGAACTTTGGTGCGGTCTCACAAACCAGCCCATGTTTCCACCGGTTTAGAGCAGAACCGTCATAATCAAGGTTGTGTCATCAATGGAGGGCATTGAACAATGCACAACGAAAATAAACAGTAGTAGCAAGATGGCGGATCTTATTGATTACCTGCAAACTTTTGTTCTGTTATTACAGACATTGGTTTTTATACATGGACCAACTATTAGTGAAACCACTACATGGTCTTTTTTCTAATGATTCCTAACTTGAAGTCTCTATTTGTTCTCGCCATCCTCAAACTGTAGAATACGACACGTCCACTGATGTCGTCACAGTTCACACTTCAGGTCAAGGAAAACCTGCTATTTTTTGGTTGTAGCTGGGAACCAGCTTTTTGGGTTCCAGTGGTTTAAAATTAGGTGTGGGAACTGGAACAGAACCTGTTCCATGTTGGTGGAAAAGACGTAAGATTATGGCAGACTCTGTTTGGCCGAGGCTTCCTGTACTTGTTTATAGAGTTTCTATTTTTAATGTTGGAATGAAAATTAGTACTTTTTTGGTGGTAAAGATCCCTGTTATGTTTTCAAACAAAACATGCATTGGCATCATCTGAAATAATTTTTCCCATGACAAAATATCAGACATGATGCACTGTGTATCACGCCTTAGTGGACACAGGGGCTATGCAATACAGGGGTGGCAAGTGTATGGTACATTATTGGGTAGCTCAATGTTGAGCGGAGGCCCACATAAACTTTTTGGTCCAGATTTAATTAGTTTTACCTGTTTTATAGCCTGAGCTTGCCTTAAATGTTTAGTGTAATCTAGGTTGCAGCTCCTAGGGTGGCTTTTAGAGCAGAAAACATGACCATGCATAGAATTCGGTAGCCCCACTTAAAACAACCTGTCATGGTCAATACAATCTGAGTAATAGAAGAAAATTTGAGCTACAATTTTATTTATTTTGTCTGTGAAAATAGCTGTTTTTACCACTGCAGGAGTAAACCAAAAGAAGTCTGTATTGGACCTCAATAAATTTCACATTTTATAAATGTTTAAAGTTAATTCCACTCACTGAATGAAATGTTTATGCAATAGCTTTTCAACAGACGCAGGCTCTCCTGTTCAATCAGGTAAAACCGAACAATTTTTTGCACAGATAAAATAGAAACATCATTATCTACACCTCAAGCGTCCCCTTTGCTGCCTCAGTTTACTTTTAATCATTAGTCATATGAACTCCTCTGTTTCGTGAAACATGTATAGCATGTATTATCTCACATAAAGTGGACTAAATGGCAGAGTATATCTAAAGCATAACAAACACATTGAATGTGTTTCCCACCTCTTAAACATCTGCCAAGATTTTATTTTACTGTTCTTAAACATTCATTGTTTACATTGGCTTCAAGTCTTGAGTCTCTCATAAACAATGTGGGGACCTACTCAGTCAAAAAACATTGCTTTACACTGTGCCACTCGTGTTCAGAAAACCCCAGAGCGTACCTTTAATTCATGCCTTTTCCTTGTCTTTATTGTACTGTAATATACAAAAATAGAACTTTTCCAGGATTTTTATGCTGCACAGCTGGCATGCTTAATACATAATAACACTGGTGTGTTAGTTGCCATCTTTCCTAGATGCATTAAATAAATGTGGCAAAGTCAT
Organism: Epinephelus lanceolatus; assembly: GCF_041903045.1. Lineage (NCBI taxonomy): Eukaryota > Metazoa > Chordata > Actinopteri > Perciformes > Serranidae > Epinephelus > Epinephelus lanceolatus. Next base: position 34,150,396 of record NC_135737.1, read on the forward strand.
CTATTTGAATGAATTTAATGGCCCTTACGATTGTGCAGAAAGGTCAGGTCATTAAATTTGAATCCTCTGGCCTAAGTTGACCAGCTGAGGACCTACTGAACGTCCAGACGTCAGGCTGTAAAGGACTGAATCAACCACACAGGCAAAACCACTTTCTAATAAGTTCCTCTTCTCAGACGGTGTGCTTTCTAAGTTTGGCCGTCTCATCTGACAGAAATATGCTTAGCTGGTGTCGGGCGCTGAGGCCCATTTGTTCTTAAGAGCTACAGGTGTGAACGAGGCCCCTGACCTTTAACCTTTAAGACAGGATAGTGTCGGTTAGTAATAATTTAAAGTCTGGGAGAAAACCAGTGGAGAAGACGAACAGAAGCAGCTCCAGCAGCTGTGAAATTCTTCTTTTATGGGCTTTTGTGTGAAATGTATGTGTGGTCGTATTTATGGGGACAGACAGCAATTTGAGTTTGAACTGTTGAAGAAAAATTCACCTGTGTCTGAGATCCCGGCTGAGTTGAGTGTTGTTTTTAACCTTAATCAGATGAAAATATAGTCAAATAATCAGATTATCCTTGTCATACTAATCACTAAAGCAAATAAACTGCTTTAAATCCCATCATATAAGGTGCCTCTGATGCTCTTGTTTTTTGTAAAATCAGTTCCTGTGGAGCTCTTTCTGAAGACCACCTGTTCATTTCTTGCAGCAGTGCTCCCAAATGTTTGGTCTGCTACATTGTCTAGCGGTAGATACCAGCTCAGCAGCTCCGCTCAGAGCCAGACGGTGTCACACGATACCATTCAGACCTCATGCCCCTCGACCTCCGACACCACCGCCACCTCTCCCGCCCCTGCTGCCACACACACCACCTCACCCGCCAGTGAAAGCAGGCATTGTGTGTCTCCCATTGAAATCCTTTCACATGAGGAGACCAATAAGTGTATTAACCTTGACAAACCTCCCCCCAGCAGCATGTTGTTTTGCATGTTAGGCATCCTCTACAACTGCTGCCAATGTGTTAAAGCACAAAACAGCCCAGAATGACAGTTCATGAATATGTGATTCTTGATTGGAGTTTGTTTATGGTTGTTTGTTTCAGTGCTCATTCAGGCCTTTTTTTAAATAATTTTGGCAAATGAATATGAATTCCTTAAACCTGATCACACCAGTCTATGTGCAGGGTATGAAAAGGATTATTTTTCTGGCAAAAGGCCGCCACTTTGACCCCCCCCTTCCCTCTAGCTCCTATTATTGGAAACAAGCTAGTTAGAATAGTCTTGAGATCATTTTGGAGATGGCTGTTCCCACGGGTCTGGCAGAGTGGTGAGAGTGCAGAGAAAGACACACACACACACACACACACACACACACACACACACACACACATGCAAACTATTTGAAAATGATTTCCAATATTTGCACTGCTGGGGAAGTGCTTTGACCTCCGAGGAACCTAAATGTTGGTAGTGTTACACGCTCAAATAAACTAAACCACATGGTCTCACTGTTTAACACCCCCGCCCCCCAAAAAAGGGAAATCGCAACATTATTTCTCCCTCTTCGCACACATCTACTCTGTCATCACTCGTGTGAGCTGAAAAATCCCTCGCGAGTCCGAGATGACAACCGGGAGGAGGTTAGGGAGGATGTGTGATGTGTTGTCCAGATGTGCAGTAAAGCCTGATTGTCCTTGAATGGAGTGTTCAGGTATGTTGTCTTCTCGGCTTGCTTCTGTCTCTGCGGAACATAAGCGTCAGTCTGACACATGTGCAGCCATATGCAGGTCTGTCCCGTGCAGGAAACAAATTGATTGCACGCATGCTACTGCATGAACAGCATGATAAGCCATTCATCATCCACCCTGAAGACATTATACAGGTATATTTTTCTTCCAGGAGTCAGAGCACAGAGTCAGTGTGGTATTGTGTAGGTGGTGATTCAGTGTCTTGCTTAAAGGAACACTGAACTTTTCAAAATAAGGTGTTTGTATATTCCTTTGCTATTAAAATGGGAAGTGGTGACATGCTGCGTTCCATGACTCGGAAGTCAGAGTCACACCCATGTTGCCCACATTCCAGTACAACAAGTTGGGAAACCAAGATGTTTTTTGCAATACCAGTTCTAGCTAGGTTAACCATTGTTGGCAACCAGTTGATAACAACATTGCTATGTTTTGCTCTAACAAGCACTGTAGCAGGTTGAGGGTGAGAGGCTGTCAGTTTGTTGGGCTCAGGGAAACGGAGATCTGTGTGGGTACATGAGACCCTAAAGAAAAGGTTGGATCATGGGGAGTACCACCAGTTGGTCCAGGAGCTTCGCCTGGGATTTAGGATGACTCTGGGATAGTTTGACAACCTGCTGTCTATCGTCGGGCCGTATAGCTCGGGGTATCCAGCAACTGCTACCACCAGTTTCTCCTCCATTGTTTACCAACTTGTTGTCGTGACCACCACAGAAGGCCCACCTCTAAAATTAACTGACAGTGGGAAAAAAGATGACGCAAAAAAGAGAAGACATGAGGCGTTTTTCCGCTCTGAGTTGAAGTTTTTTCAACCCGAGGAGTTCAAAGCACTCCACCAAAACGCCAGGCACTTAGAGCACAGAGACGCGAGGCATGTCGCAATACAAAAACCATGAGCAAAAAGCTTCATTCTCATCTTATTATATCTTATCTTACTATATAATGACGAAAACTCTGTCTATGGGTGTGTCTGTGCCTGTTCCACGTTTTTCTCCTCACTAACTTGGTCAATCCATGTGAAATTTGGCGCAGTGGTAGAGGGTCATGGGAGGATGTGAATGAAGCAATATTACATCAGTTGGCCAAAGGGGGGCGCTAGAGTAACCGATTGTAACTTTGAATGGGCATATCTCATGCCCCGTATGTCGTAGAGACATGAAACTTTGCACAGAGATGCCTCTCCTCATGAGGAACAAATATGCATCAAGAGCCCATAACTTCCAGTTATATAGATTTTCCACCATTTTGAATTTTTTGAAAAACACTTCAAATCCATCTCTTCCTAGGAAGTTTGACCGATCTGCATGAAACTCGGTGAACATAATCTAGGGACCAATATCTAAAGTTCCCTCTTGGCAAAAGTTGGAAAACTTACTAAAACTGAGCTTCTATAAGGCAATGAATATTGCGGAGGGCGTGGCTCATCACATAAAGGTGTATAACATCTCAAGGGTTTCACCGATCACCACGCAACTTTGTAGACATATGACCACACATAATCTGAGGGGACCCCTCCATTATTGACTCCATCAAACAAAATGGGGGCGCTAGAGAGCTAATTTCTTATCTAGGCCTAACCGCCATATTGATTTTTACTAAACTTGGTAGATATGTAGAACAGGACGCCTCAAGGTGACTGGAGAAATTTAACTCTAATTGGCAACTGGGTGGCGCTATAACAACAGAAAAATGCTAAAATGCAACAGATCGCTGTGGCTGCAATCGTACTATCAAATTCACAAAAACTCTTGTCTGAATACATTGCTCTTCTTAATGGGTTCAGCTGACTATTTAATCTGCAATTTCCTATGACCTGTATCCCAAACACACACCATGTGAAACTGTACGTGGGCAACTGTGCACTCAGTGGGTATGGACTAGTTAAAGAAATTTACAAAAAGGCGCCTCCTGCTGCGAAAATGCTTTCTGTGCAGGTGCCCCATATACAAGACTGTTGCTGCAGCGGCACAGGTTCGACTCCAGCCTGTTGCCCTTTGCTGCATGTCATTCCCTCTCTCTCTCTCTCCCCCTTCACACTTAGCTGTCCTGTCAATTAAAGGCAAAAAAAAAAAAAATCTTTAAAAAAAAGTGCTAATGAACAGTATGTTACCATAGCTTTCTCTGCTGTTGATGCGTGGAGCAGCCATCTTGGATTTTGAGGTCCAAATGGTGAGGTTGATCCAACTTTCCAAGTTGGATATCTAACTGTAGGGGGCGTTCAAGTTGAAATTTCCAACTGGGAACTTTGAAACCTTTAGTGGGAATGGAGCACACCAATATTAAGTCTTAAACATGGCCTTTGCAAAAAATAAAACAGAAACTAAATTTGAGATCTGGTCAAAATTAAACAATTACATCTCTTTAAATCTGTAATAGTAAAAATGTGTTTTTTATTCTCCGCTATTTGGCTCGCTGCAGATGGAACGTTTAATTAGACCGCCTTAAAGTTGGATGTGAGATTTAACAAAGGATGCAATAAATGTCTTGTTTCTTAAATAACAGCTCAATTTAAGCTTCCACTCGTTTAAGCGTTATAATCCTACAATTGACCATTTACATCGCCTTCTAATTATGCCATGTTCATGACTAGCATGCTTGTAAATGAAGTCCTTGACACACAGTCAGATGCAGACTGACATTTCTCACAAGTCTGATGTTTTAATTTCTGCTGAAGTGGTTCTTGTTATTGTGCAATCTTGTGGTTTATGGCAGCGCTCAGTTATATGAAATAGTCGTTTTCCTAATGAGCATTTGTCTGTGCATGGTTATGAGTGTATGTATTTGTATGTGTATGTGTGCATGTTTAGATCTTGATGAGTGCGAGGAGCTCAATGGAGGATGCCAGCAAACGTGTGTCAACACACCGGGCTCTTATCACTGTGAGTGCAGCGAAGGATTCCGCATGCATGCCGATGGTCGGACCTGCATCGGTAAGTATTAATCAGAAGTATTTATTGCACTTGTGGTAACCTTTTTTAAAGTCTTTCCACTCCTTCCCACACACTGCGTTATTCCCTCATTTATATCGCTGGATTTTTGCAAACATTTCCTCAGTGGTGGAGGAATAACAGATACAATGCAGTTTGAAAAGTATGCCTTTGTAGTTTAGAGTAATAGTTTGACAGTTCTTTCTAGCTGAGAGTTAGATGAAAAGATTGTCACTACTCTTATGTCTAGTATGTTTTATAAAGATTATAAAATATGAATGTATTAGAGCCACAACTACCAACTGGGGAAACAGGAAAGTATAAGACAGTGAAGTACTTTTCCCCCATTTTAGCACCATAAAACCTGTAAGTATGAGAAAATTTGCTACTTGCTGAAAATTAGTAATCCTCTGATGCTTGTGGTCTTATTTGTCATCCCTAATACTCCCGTTTTTTTGACTGCAGCTTTGTGGTAAAGGGTAGGGAGCGAGGCAGAGGGACAGCTAATTGTGTCTGTTGAAGTCATCAAGGTTAAAAGCCAGCCATTCTCTCCGTTTTACAACCCGTCTGTGTCATCATGTCTGTGTTTAGAGCACCCAGAAGGCACACGGCTGATATTCATATTTGGCACATCATTAAATCACAGGAGTAATGGGATGGAAAGATCATTATGAAGTAACCAGGGGTACCCATTGGGCCCGGCTTGGATATCATTTTCCAGTTTCCAGCCTTTACCCAAGAGTTTTCCGTAATTACACGGCTGCAGAGTTTGAAGTGTGAAAGCCATTGTAGATTGCCAACAAATTCAGTTGTACCTGTTGTCCCGTGCGAGTTCAGATTTTAAAGATCCTATTAATGGTCATCCATAAATTCTGTAATCATTTCCCAGAGCTGATGGGTGTTTATGCTCATTTATCGTGTGTGTTTCTGTGTCTGTTTTCATTTGAAGCCGTGAACTCTTGCTCTGTACTGAATGGCGGGTGTGAGCACAAGTGTGTGGACATGGGGAACAATCACTACAAATGTGAATGTCGGAAGAACTACCAGCTGAAGAGAGATGGGAGACACTGTGAACGTAAGATATGAGATATTTTCATAATAAAAAACTGCTGTACACACAGAGTTCATTAGAGGAGGTTATCTTTGTGATATCAGTTTCGGATTTTGTGGCTACTGCTGTTGTGCAAGGTAGAAAGATGCAGAGAGGAAAGGAATTTGAGAAGGAGCTTTAGAAACAGTCACTGTACAGTAAAAAGCAGGAATTCGGATTTCTCCTCCTGGGTTTTAAAATGTTGTTGTTAGTTTTACGTGGGATCTTTCACATATCACAATGGGACTCTCTATTGTGCTGTTTCTGAATAAGACGCTTCACGTGCAGCAGTCAAACTTGAACGTTAATCTTGAGTTAGGATATCCTTGCTCATGAACCCACCGGCAAGGTCAGAGGATCACCTGCTGGGCTGACCTGGCTTTGTCTTTGTATACGTGTGTGTGTGTGTGTGTGTGTGTGTGTGTGTGTGTGTCTCTCTCTCTCTCTCTGTCTGTTTGTGTGCGTCAGTGATGGACCCCTGTGAGGACAGGAATGGAGGCTGCGCCCAGCTGTGTCTTTCAGAAGGCAGCCGGGTTCACTGCAGCTGCCGACCTGGTTTTACACTGGCTGGAGATGGCAAGAACTGTAAAGGTGAGAAATCACACACACACATACCTACATATACACTATACACTATACACTACACAAAAAATTCGAGAGCGGATATGAAACAAGCTCAAAAATACCTTTCCCTGGAATCTGCTACACTTCAGGAGAATGACATTTATGATTTTTTCCATAAGTTACAGCCACACTAAACCTCCACTTAAAGTAAATCTGCACTACAGCACACTCTTATTGATTTAAAAGTCTGATGTTGGAAACTGTTCTCACTAACATTTCTCCCGCTCCACCTATGGAGGAAAGGAGAAGCCAGAGAAATCTGAGGCCTGACAGAGCCTTCCTGCTGGAGGAAGTATTTGCTACATTGTTTGGAAATCCTCCACACATCCAGATTTTTTTTTCTTTACGGGAGCATAGTTTGTAATGCTCAGTTAACAGTGTGACAGTATGTGTGTGGTTCATTAACCTCAAGTGTTGGAGACACGGCTCCAAACAAAGGCTTTTTTTTAAGTTTCTCTCACTCAATCTCAGCGACTTAACAAGCACTACGACCTGACCCTGAAGAACCTGAGACCCTTGACATTTGTAGCTGTGTGTGCATGTGTGTGTGTGGGCGCTCTAAGTGTATGAACTATTTGTCAGTGCATGTGTGTTTCAAAAACTGTGTGTTACTGCAGTATGAACGATAATAACCCAGCCTTCCTGGTCCTGAGAGTAAACTGCTATTTAGCCAACAGTGTTAGGTTACTTACTCTATGAACGGAGGAAACAAGACATATATCTTCTCTTAAATGCTCTGGACTATGTCTCAATATGACCTGGAAATATATACTCGTGTTTTGCACATTTGTAAAACAGATAGATCTTTGAATTGAATTGTTGACCATCATGACTTTGGGATTTTTCTTTTTCTTTTTGTGTGTGTCTCCTGTAGACATTGATGAGTGCAGTTCAGGCCACGCCAAGTGTTCCCATGGATGTGTCAACATGCTGGGCTCCTTCAGCTGCGTGTGTCATCCGGGCTTTGAGCTTGGTGCTGACGGCAAACAGTGCTACCGTAAGTAAAGACGGTAGAAACGAACATCATCTCACTTGTCATCTTTGTGCAAAATATACCCGTGTGTATTAGAGCTTAGATCAGGCCCAAAAAATCCAGCCCGACCCCACCCGAGCCCGTGCATCTTCTGTCCGAGCCCAGCCCGGCCCATCCCTTTAACTGTAATCATGAGCCCGAGCCCGGTTTAAACCCAACATTTTTTTTAAGGATACGAACGTGGACATTGAAGGCTGACTCTCGTCTCTCTTTCCATGGCAACCCTTCGTCATGTGCCTCTTAAGTGTCGAGGTCCCCGTCTTTTTGCTGTCATATACTAGCATCGTGCTGCATTTGGAACACTCAACCAAGCTGACACACACGTTGTCACCGTCAACAACTCACATGTGTACAGCCCCATCCCCCAGGTGTGATAAGTAGTTGGTTCCATAGCCTAGGTCTATTATGAGGAGCCTGACGGATCCGGGTCGGGTTTGGGCTCGGGCAGAGAATCTAAGTTCTAGTGTGTATTTAGTTTCTTGCATACTGCCTCTTTAATGTGTCTGATGTATAGTGATTTGTTACCCACAGATAGAACTGGATGGAGCAGACTCTTTAAAAGGGACAGTTCACCCCAAAATCAAAAATACATATTTTTCCTCTTACCTGTAGTGCTATTTATCAGTCTAGATTGTTTTGGTGCGAGTTGCTGAGTATTATGTATCGGCCATAGAGATGTCTGCCCTCTCTCAAATATGCTTACATCTACTACTAGCTCACCTAGCACCACTAAGCTAGCTAACATTATAGCCTAACTGACGAGGATGCCATTAATGTTTAGATCTTGAGCTGTCATTAGCAGGAGGCTCTTGTACATGAGTAGATTCACACTTGCTTCTGCACAGTGATGCAGTTGGCAGATGTAGTTTGGTAGAAAGAAAATAATCTTAAGTGCTCGTCGAAGGCAACTGGACTAGCTAGAGTTTCTTGAAGACATTTCATTTCTCATCCAAGAGGCTTCTTCAGCTCTAACGGACTGGTCCGGTGTCGCAGGCTTTATACCCTGTGTGGGTGTGAACCCTGACAGAGTTGTTGAGGTCACATGTGAGTCTTTGACCCACCTGGTCATCATGTGTCTCATTAGGGTTAGAGAGGTCCAGTTGTGAATCGCTGTTAAGTTAAAAAACTCAAGCAAGTCCAGTTGCCTACGATATAGCACTCAAGATTACCATGACCTGGGTGACTGAGAATCTTCACCAACACAAAGAAAGAAAGAAAATAGTTCCTACATGAAACTGCTCAAAATAAGGTAAGTGGATTATCTCAAGAAACTAGGTCATGATTTCTGGAAAGAGACTTTGCTGTTGACTTTCTCAAATGCATTTTGTTGGCATTTGAGCACCACAAGCCGAGTGCCATCTAGTTCCACTATATTGCAGAGAAGGAAGACATCTCTACGTCCTATATTCCAATACTTCGCAACTCACACCAAAACAATCTAGATTGATAAGTAGCACTACAGTTAAAAGGAAAAATACCGTATGTATTTTTGATTGGGTAATGAAATGTCCCTTTAAGGTAAACATTCTCGAATGATGGTGTGTTGAATGGTTGCAAAAGGAAGACAGAAGTTTGACAGAAATATCACATTACCTGTAAGCTGCCCTCTCACTTAAATGCATGCTTGCTGTGCGTGCATTTTCCTGTCCTTTGAAACATCAAGAATTTTAAGGAAACATATGGGATGGCAATGATAATAACACATCGAATACAATGAAAATGTCAATTCTAAATTCATGGCAGTGACATCAGTGGATAAGTACACTTGAAAAGCTGGAAGAACTTAACCTTTCTAATTCCATTGTAATGTCGACTGTATCTGTCCTGAGGAATGGATTCTTTGTTCTGCTCATCTGCAGCTGGGACAAACAAAAAGTAGATGTCATAAATGCCCCCTAACATCCTTTTGTCTTAGCTGTGGTTATGCACTTAAATTGTGGTTTTGGTCCTCTCTCCTTCAGGCATCGAGATGGAGATCGTCAACAGCTGTGAGAAGAACAATGGAGGTTGCTCTCATCACTGCGAGCACACCACCAACGGCCCATTGTGCTCCTGCAACCACGGCTACCACCTGGACTGGGACAGGAAGACCTGTGTAGGTAAGAACTTCTCCTCTTCTTCTTCTGAGTCTAGTTCTCCGTCTTTGTTTTTCTTTTCCTCTTCATTCATTTTCATTCCCGTTGTGACTGTGTACCTTCCTCAGATACTGATGAGTGTGTCAGTGGGGAGTCCTGCTGCCGTCACTTCTGCAGAAACTACCCGGGCGGCTATGAGTGCAGCTGCAGAGCTGGCCACAGACTGAAGCCAGACGGCTGTGGCTGCGATGGTAAGAGTGCTAGATTGTTAGCAGTTTATCCAGTCTGGTGCCTTTTACTGTTTTTCTGTGTTGTGGCACAGTTGTGCAGGACACAAATTTCCAGTGGTCACTTTCAAACTGATTGCTCAGAAATTAAGCTTTTCAAGGCCATTTTAGAGCTGAAAACAAAACATTTTGATCTCTAAGGAGAAAACTTTATACAGTCCAGAGGAGCTGCCAGATGGATGGAAGAAATGAAATCAAATGAATACTCTGAAGTAAAGCAAAAGAAACTGACTGGAAAACAACTACAAAGCCCACCTTACTTGACCTGTCTGCCATTGAAAGTATGCATCACCAGTAACACCCTGTCGTGTGCAGCCTGCATCCAATGGCTATGGCTTTATTTGAGTTTTGCTGTCATTACCTTTCATTCTCTTAGCTGTGCATTTTTTATGTGTTCCTCTGTTAGACATCGATGAGTGCGTAGCAGATATTTCGGGCTGTGAACACCACTGTGTCAACACCCTGGGAACATACGAGTGTTTTTGTGAACTGGGCTACCGCTTGGATCAGGACCAGCACTCCTGCATTTGTGAGTGACATTTGTGTAATAATAATTACAGGCATTTCAGCCGTCTGACATAATTTGACTCTAACTTTGCTCTCTGTAATTTTAGCTCTGTATGGCAGAGAGCTGGAAGAGGAAGGCGAAGAGGAGGGAGAAGAGGACGAGCAGCTGGAGGTCCACAGATTACCAGACCTGCTGTTCCGCAAGGCTCCTCAGCTCCTGCAGTACACAGCAGCCCTGCACTCCCGCTATGATAGCGATGGTGATGATGATAATGGTGGTGGTGGTGACAGTGAGAAAGAATTAGAGATCCAGAGGGAGCGTCGAGGAGAGCTCAGACTGGACAGCAGCATAGGTACGGTAAAAAGTGTGTGATGACAAAGAGATGTATGGCTGGCAAGGGATCAGATGGATATTATTTTATTGTTTCATTAAATCTTCAGACCAGGAAGTTATGAAAAGAAAACTTATTTTTCGACTGCTATTTCTTTTTCAGTTTGTCTAGATGGCTCGTTTGGGGACGACTGCACTGTGAGCTGCGGAGACTGTGTGAATGGAGTGTGTAGTGAAAACAGAGACCAGTGTGAATGTTCGGCTGGTTGGACTGGGACCATCTGTAATGAGAGTAAGTATATTTAGTAGGACATTCTGCAGTTACTTTTGTGGATTGTGTGTTAGAACACTTAGCACAAGTGCTGAGTGAATAAAATCATGCACTGTTTAAAAATAATGGACGCAGCCACCATGACATCACCCCTTGGTTTGTGGACTCCCAATTTGAAATGATTTTTTTGGCCATTGCCATCTTTGATTTTTGGAGTCAGAAGTGACCGTATTTGGATGAGAGGGTGAAGCTAACCCGTGGAGCGTGAAGCTACACCCTAAGGCTAGCTGCTTGCTTGGTAGCATGGTGCATTTACAGCTATGGTTAACTGTGCTAATGCTAATTTTTACTACCGAAAAGCAGTCTTGAAACCATTAAAAACAAAATGTACTTACTAGGGGTGGGAATCACCACAGGATCCACAATATGATATTATCACGATACAGCGTTATTGTGATTTTAAATATGGTGTGATATGCTGAGTATTGCAATAAAATATACTACAACTTATTACCTTTTTTCACCTGTAAATTATGTCCTCAAAGGAAAACTTTGTCAACATCAGTTTTATCCAGTGAGGTCTGTTCATCTCACCTCAGCCATTTTTTTGCAGCTGCAAAATGTATCTATTGGACTGAAAAAGCAGTTGATTATATTATTCAAGGAGGCTACTAAAAGTTTAATTTGTATTTGCAATATAATTAATTTATATAATTGTAAAAAATCGATATTTAGCACTGTGTCACGATATAATATTGCCACTAAAAATATGCTGTATAGATTTTTTTTCCCCACACCCTTAGTACTTACTGGAGAAAGTGAATATCTGACCACTTAGAGTGTATTTTAGTACATTTAGTACAGCCAAACACTGAACCAGACTTTTTTAAACCATTGAAATGTTGTTATTAACTCTCATGAACTGAAAACACTCTGAAATAGTGACAGCTATGAGTGTGCTCAGTGAATCTGGGATTATGCTGAGGTTACGTTTCCCAAACAATGTGTCGCTGTGGTAGCAACTTGCTAACAGATGACACCCACCTGTCACTTAAAGCGGCCCGCCCTTAATTATGTATAATTTAAAGCCTTAATAATATTTTAAAAAGCTAGTTACATTAAAATTCACCTCCTTTACAGTTGTCATGAACTGGGAAATAAGCCATAGAGACCAGAACTGTTTTTTGTACCAGGCTGCTTCAGATATTGTCACATTCTTTTTTTAAATGTTTGGGCACCTGAATAATTTATATTTAATATTGTGTTGAATGTAAAACAAATAAATGGAAAGTAATGAATATCTGGCCCTGACATATGCACAGATGGGAGACCTAAAATTAATTATTTATGTCCTGATCATATACATGATAAGTGGGTCATTTTAATTGTACAGTACACACACACACACACACGCATACACACACACACACACACACACAACCTGGCTTTTCCCCAAAGGTCTATTTGAACGACCCATAGCAATGTGGTCGAGTTTTACAGAGATGAGATAGCTCCCTGTGTGCATCGATCGAGGGCCATGTATCAAAACCTGTCGGCTCCTCTGTGTGGGAGGCTGGGTTGTTTATGGGCTCCAGAACACAAGAGCACCGGGGGAATCAATCTGTCTGCTACTGGAGCGAGGCCAGGGCCCACAGCAAGAGCACAGCCCGAGGCCAAGGATGTCCACTACTGGGTTAGAAAGCAAGGCTCCATTGTTCCCATCCAGCTCCATGATTAATGGCTGTCTTTGGTCTGAACCTGAGTCAGGCTGGTAATCATGAGAGCAGAGACACATGGGACAAGTCCATTAGAAGCAATATGTCACTTTTAGAAACAAGCTCCTGAGGTGGCAGCGTTTAGATGCACACCCTGGAGGTGATGGGCCCAGACATGGGTAGCATTTTCAGATGGAGAAGATCAGCAATATTAATGCCTGAGGCAAAGACAAGGAATTCTTACAGTGGGCAGTAACACAGTGGACTATGAGGTGGAGTAGGGGCATTGATCAAAAGAATTTAGGACCTTCTGTTGCCTTAAGTAAACTATTTTACAACTTTGGCTTGGCAACTTGTTAGCTTTTCGTATTGTTGGTGGAGAAATAAGAATATTTTTGTGCTATTTAAACAGCTGTTGCCTCAATGTGCCTTAAGACCCGTCCTGCTCCTTCATTTATATATATCCACTGTAATGTATTTTCAGTGTCTGTGATGCCGTTACCTCCATAGATCATTCGAAACTGGCTTATCTTCCCGTGGAGTGATGTAAAACTGCTGTGAAGAAAGTGTGACATGGAATTTAAGCAGACTTTCACTTGATGGATTGTAACACTTTAGCACATTTTAAACAGCCAGCTGGCCCGTGTTATAATTGCTAACAAGGCCAGAGAGATTAAGCGTGTCAGGAGGGCACACACCATGGGGGGAGACAGGATGGAAGGTGGACGTGTTGATGGACTGCATACCCCTTTCTTTGTCTGCTTTTTCTTTCTCCTCTCCTATATAGGAGTCTGTGTTTCAGTGTCAGAGGGATTTCCCACAGTGTGATTCATGAAGTCATAATGCAATGTAATGTTAAGGTGTCAGTGCTTGTTCCACGTGCTTACCTCTTCTTTTCCCCCCCCCCCTCTGCCTTTCTCTCTCTCCAGCTTGTCCACAGGGAACCTATGGGCAGGCCTGTAACAGCCTGTGTCGTTGTCAGAATGGAGGCTCGTGTGACCCTGTGACTGGGAAGTGTTTGTGCCCCCCTGGGATACAGGGCCGGCTCTGCGAGGATGGTTTGTATACACACATTCCTACAGACACACACAGGTGTTAATACGACAACCAGGCACTAAGGCTATGTTTACACTGCAAGCCTTAGTGCTCTATTTGAAATTATTGCTCGGATCTGATTTTTTTTTTAGACTGTTCACAATTTTTTTTAAACATGGCCAATATCATATTCCAGTGTGGAGTGGCCACAGTCCAAAAACATCACGCATAGCAAGCTGTGCCACGGAAGTAAACACAGAGGCCAGCATTTACAGTTTCATTTATAAGCTGATATGAAGTGGAAGCCAGCAAATTTATGAGCAGAAGATTAGGATGGGAATGAGGAGAAAGACAGCCATTTTTAAGTTACTGTCTTTTTAAAGAGCCATGACTGCTACTTCCATACACAGGTGTGTGTGGATGCAGAATCAGATCCAGGAGAGGTGGTATTGTGACATGAATCGCTTCACTGAAACAGATTTCATCCCAAATTTCAGGATGTCAAGGGCAACTTAAACTACATCTATCTGCGCCTCTCAACAAGATTCTCACTGCGAGTCACTCAGTGATGTAAAAATCACATGAATTTCTGATATGACTATTCAAACTAAGGTTGCATTGCCTAAAATCAGACCTGTATCTGATTAAATATTACATATGAAAATGGCCCAAATCAGAATTGAAAAACTTAGATTTCATGTGATTCGTGCTGTTCACACTGTTGTTAAAGAAAAAAAAATAAATACAGATCCAAGTGACATGAGCACAAAAATCTAATTTTAGCCACTTTTGCTTGCAATCTGAATGTAGCCTAAATTGTTGGTCCCAGACATTTTTGCTTGTGACCGCTTTAATATGAAAAAAACGAAGCTCCTTATGATTCTGTCAAAGGGTAGTATGTCTGTAACTTGTGCACAGCTGAATAGAGGAGTGATTTTATCGTCCAAAATTGTTTTATTGGAATAGTTTTCACATGTCTGAAAGGATAAAATCACAGTATTTCACAAGACAGAAGCAATTTTGTGTTTTAAATGATGCTTCATCTTATTTCTTACCTGGGTAATTATCTTGTGAGCCTCTACATTCATCCTGTAACTCATTATCACAGTGGAGCTGATTTCATACAAGTGCTGAAGTGGCTTTATTTATATTTACAGGTTGTCCAAGGGGTTATTTCGGGAGGTTCTGCAGAAGAAAGTGCAACTGTCCCAACAACGGACACTGTCATCGTCTGTATGGAGGCTGCCTGTGCTCTCCGGGACTATATGGCCGCTTTTGCCATCTGCGTGAGTACTAGAGGCTGACATCTTTTCGGAAGTCCCGCGGGTCATGTGATTCCCGTGGGATTCCCACGGGATGGGAATCAGTTTCAGCGTTCGTCACGTGATTTTTATAAAGTAGTTGAAACTAACTCCACCTCCAGCAGCTACAACAGTAACATGCTGCACTAACACTGATGCTTCAGTATTAATAATCTAATAATGTCATATATAATAATATCAGTCAGAGGAACCAAACACTACTTTTACTGCAATACTTTAACGACATTTTTCTCTCTCAGAACTGGTTCTTATGACGTGTTGTCTGACCACATCAGAAATCAAATGTGTTTATCATTCTGATCAGCTTAAAGGTGGAGTGAATGTAAAATAATTAGGCAATAAACATCAAAATATTTATTGTTTTGTTGTTTTTTTTTGATACCAGTAGGTGTTTTATGTCATGTATGTTTTTTTATTGTCTTCTTTTTTTTTAAAGATATTTTTTTGGGCATTTTTGCCTTTAATCGATAGGAAAGCTGAGTGTGAAAGGGGGAGAGAGAGAGGGGATGACATGCAGCAAAGGGCCACAGGCTGGAGTCGAACCTGGGCCGCTGCGGCAACAGCCTTATACATTGTCTTCTTTTGCACTGCGTGGGCTGAGCACCCATAAGTTCGTTGTACCCTGTACAATGACAATAAAGTCTATTCTATTCTATTCTATTCTATTCTATTCTATATTTGGGTTTATATTCAACTAAGGTAGGCATTGTGTGATCCATGTACTGTTGTTTTTTTTTAGTTTTTTTTTTTTTTACTGTAACTGAAACACAACACGCGGGATGGGACAGGAGTCATTCTTGTGGGATTGGGACGGGATGGGATTATTTTGTGGGAGTGGGATGGGACAGGACTGAAAATCCACTCCCGTGTCACCCTCTAGTGCGACCCACTTGACCTCATGATAATGGTGATGCTGATGATTCTGCTACTTTAGACAATGAAATAATGTTGGCTAGTCATCTTTACAAGTTTAATACCATTGATTAAAAAATACATTTGGGTAATGTGAGAAATTCCAACTATTGCTGCTTTACTTTTCTTAGTCTCACAGATATTTGGCTGAGTGCAGATGTAAATTGTGGGATATGCTGTGAAAATAAGCAGTTACCAAAACCATCAATGGTGATCTTTAGGTTTTAGCATCACAGTGATTAGCATATAAATGGATAACACCTTCTCAGGTTCATGAACAGGCACTGTACATTTTGTTAGTTTTATAAACAACAAACTGCTACTACTGGATTAGAAATTATGTACAAATAATGTACACAGAGCCTCAGCTTCCTCATATTTGCTCCTCATCGCTGGCTGTACTTAGCCGTTTCGATGGTGGCACCAGGTGAGACGGCAGCTCTCTGGGCAGCCAGTGTCCCTCCAGTTTTCCCTCAATAAGGTGGACCGCCAGAGCGAACTCCTCATTGTCCAGCATGCCGTCCCCATCCACATCAGACAGCCTCCAGATGTGAGCAAGCACAGAGTTTGGCAGAAGCGTGGTCGTCATCCACTCTTTGACTTTGGTGCCGCTCAGTTTGCCGTCACTTGGACTGAGGTTGTAGAAAATCTCGTCATACTTTGGCTTGTACTTCTCCACGGCCCACTCGTCGAAATCTGCCTCGCTGCTCTCGTCGTCCCTTTTGAGTTCCTTGAAAGGATCTCTCCTGTAATGCTCAGGCTTGAATGTTCCCAAAAATTCACCATCCAGCACACCAGGGAGGGATTTCTTCCGCTGCTCTTGGTGTTGAAGCAAAGGCACCAGGTTTGCTATGTCAGTGGTCAGGAGTTTGTCCAAGGAGGCCATCAGACTTGGTTTCAGTGTCTTGAACTTTGAGAAATCTTGACCCAGAAGTTTCTCCTGAAAAAGTATGCAAATCACATGTAAGCTCACAGGATATTATACATAAATTTAGAAAATAAGCTATTCAAAAGGCAATCAAAAAGTAACGTTTGACCTGCATCTTGGTGCAGTCGGGGAAGTCTCCGGCTGGGACTCGATGCTGTTGCTGAATCTTGGTGAAAATCACAGGAAGCTGGTAAATCAGATTGTGCTTCTTGCTTTCTTTGCAAAAAATGGTTGGCATCTCTTGCTTCAGGTAGCTGATTATGTGGGCATGAGCCTGAGAGGAAGAGAGAGAAAAATCACCATATCAGTGCATCTCATTTTGAAAATATTTACCTAAAGCATGGGTTGGAATTGTAAAACAGATGGACGACATGACAGCTCCCCAAAAGTGAAGCTAAAACAAAAAAGAGTCAGTAGCGCTGCTCGCAATTGGTCGGATGGTGGGAATTTGGTACCCTGGAGATCACTACTGTGCAGACTCCAAATGATGTCATCAGCGCAAGATAGGAGTGGCCGTATCTGGAAAATTTGGCGTCATTTTTGTGTAGTGAGGGGAAGTAAAGATTCATTGTCCATCTTTATATACAGTCATTGGCTGGAATTGAACATATAAGACCTCTTACCCTGACTAAGCGTGCCCTCTTCACCAGGTCATTCAGCTTGCGTACTGCAGCATTGCGCGGCAGGTTCCTTATATCAGCCAAAAGATCCTCCTCCTCCAGCTCTATCAGCTGGTAGTGGTCACACATCTGCCTTGGCTCTGACCAGAAAGATCCGATGTAAACCCGCAGGATCTCGGGGGTTCGAAACACTTTACCCAGTGACCACATGAGGGCACCGTACACTCTCATGAGCTGCTGCGAGTCCACTCTGTCAGCCTTGTTGAGAACCACACGCAGCTTGTCCTCGTGGCCACACAGGGCCCCAAAGGCCCGAGTGAGCTCATCAGAGAACTCTAGTTTATGTGCATCAAACAGCAGGATGATTCGATCCACACGCTCTGCAAACCAGCGCAGCACTGCTGGGAAGTCGTAGCCTGGGGACAAGGAACGAAAACACAAGGTTTTCATTAAGGCTGTATGTAATGGGGCAAGCCTCAGTGCCTCAACACCTAGAGGAAAATGTAACATATCCCAGTGGCCCGCACTGGTTGCAAGCCATGTGAGTTACACCCATAGATTAATGCGTTCATAAAACAAAGCAAAGGCTGCACGGTTACTTAGTGCTCGTCTCCTCCCAACTCAGTCATATTGCTTTCATCTGCTGTGTGTCTGACTTCCAGAGTTTGAATTATGTTGGGCTGAAATATTCCTGCTTTATTGCATCAACTATGTCTCTTACCAGGAATTTAAATCTTCCTGACAGCAGCAATCCTTTCCAACTGTCTAAAATCGAATATATGGACGTAAAGACCCATTAAGTCCTCCTGACGTTGCAAAGGAAATTAGAAAAGGCATTCTGTCTCACCTCGACTCAGTTTTCTTTTAGCAGCAGTTAAGATGCCCGGTGTGTCAATAATGCTGATGCTCTCAAGGACTTTATTTGGCAGCTGAACGCACTGGAACCTGCAAAGAAAACATTAAGCATTAAAAAAAACTCCTAAAATCTTTTTGCTGATGAAGGCAAAACATTGGCAAAAATCCTCAGCTATTCCCAAGTAAAAGGAAAAAAAGGCGTACACCTCCCCTCCCCCTCTCTCTGTCTTCTTTCCTCTCTGTATATTGAGTCCTATCACCTGTTCAGGAAAGCATTCCCAAAAGGGTCGAGGTTGCGGAAGGGCTTTTTGGGATCCACTGTGAGGGCATTGCCAGGGATGATTCCCTCCACCTCTCCATACATGAGGGCAGTGAAGCAGTCGGTGGTTGGCTCTGGCCCAACTCTGCTACCAGGGAAATCTTGTTCTATGAGATACCTGAAGTCCAAACCACCATTAACAACATTATAACCCCTGAACACATCGGTACAATACATTCAGCAGAATACATGCACAAAACTGCAGTTTTAAAAGTGCACAAAGTTTGGAAAGTACCTGATAAAAGTTGTCTTTCCTGTTGAGTACTGTCCCATCACCAGGACCATTGGTTTGTTGTCAAACTCAGCGTCCTCATAGCTTGGCGAATGAAAGTGATGGAAAGAATAGTACTTCTCTATCGGCAGCAGCCTCTTAAAGTAAAGATTCTTCAGCTCCTCTGTCACCACACTGACGTCCCCCAGTGTTTTAGGGTTGCTCCTAAACCTCCGGAAAGACATAGTGATGAATTTCTGCTCTTAATTTCTCAGTGTGGAAGCTGCTCACTCTTCTAAGACCAAACTGAATGATGGAAGAATGTGAACAAGGAATATTATCAGATTCCCACAGCTGTCTGCTCCATCCTGCAGCGGGACATTGAGAGGGTGGAGAGGGTGTAACCAGAGCCTGCAGCTGCACCTAACATAAAGCCAGTGTTGAGAGGGACAGGGTGGAGCAGAGTTCAGTCTTTTCTGTTGCTGAGAAGGGAGAATCTTGGCAAAAATCATGCAGATTGTTCTGAGTGATGATGTGGCAGTGCTTCAGTTTTAAGTCTCTTACGTAACACTCTTCATCTATTTGTCCAGTGCTTATGTTGATATGATAAAGTTTACTGAAAGCTACAGACAACACAGCAAACTTTGCAGGAAATAGCTTTCCTAAACAGTCAGCCTGATCTCAAATTACAGTTGTAATTACACACTAGGATGAACGGTGCATCACCATTTTTTTATGAAGCTCTATAAATCAAGTGAAGTAGGAGGCAGTGGTCACATGACTTAAACTTGCAAGTCTAATGTTGTGATAACATGGTAGCTGGGTGTGTTTGTTTGGCTCATGCTAAAGTGTAATCTGATAGTGCAGAAGGTTTCATTTCAACATTCTTTTCTTAATGAACTGTCGACACCTTGACTTTACCAAACAAGCACTGCTATGAGAATTTGTTTTTCTTTGCTTAAACTGTAGTGCAATAATACTGTAGGTTGTGCAGCTTGTTATTCATGGGTGTGTGTATAATTCACACAGTATATTTTTGTACTATATCATACACAGTCATGAAAGACGAGAAGAAAAGAGAGAAGAGATCCTTTAAACAAGTGAAAGTAGCAATACCACAGTGTATGCGTACTATGTTACAAGTAAAACTCCTGCACTCAAAACTTTATTGAAGTAAAAATATGTAAGTATTATCAAAATTTACTTAAATGATCAATAGTAAAAGTACTCATTGTGCAAGAAAATGTTCCTTTTCAGTGTTTCACCATTATATATGAAGTTTTTGGATAGATATGACTGCGGAATTAATGTGTATGTTGCACTTTACTGCTGCAGATGTTTAAAGGGATAGTGCACCCAAAAATGATCTATCTACTCACCCATATGCCGCTGGAGGCTCAGGTGAAGTTTTAGAGTCCTCACATCACTTGCGGAGATCCAAGGGGAGAGGGGGTAGCAACAAAACTCCACCTAATGGAGGCTTACGGCGCCCCAGATTCAAACGTCCAAAAACACATAATTGAAACCACAAAATATCTCCATACTGCTCGTCCGTAGTGATCCAAGTGTCCTGAAGCCCTGACATAAAAAGTTGTTTGGAAAAACGTCATTTAAACTCTGTTTTTAGCCTCATTGTAGCCTGTAGCTCTAACTGCCTCTCTGTGCACCGTGCTCACGTATGCACGCTTGCGCAAGACCGTGAGACATGGGCACTGCGTTCATGTGTGTTCACGTGCTTTCGCTGGTCTAACGCTGCAAGCGCGCAGTGCCCAGAGAGGCAGTCAGAGCTGCAGGCTACAATGAGGCTAAAAACAGAGTTCAAATGACGTTTTTCCAAACAACTTTTTATGTCGGGGCTTCAGGACACTTGGATCACTATGGACGAGCAGTATGGAGATATTTTGTGGTTTCAATTATGTGTTTTTGGACGTTTGAATCTGGGGCGCCGTAAGCCTCCATTAGGTGGAGTTTTGTTGCTACCCCCTCTCCCCTTGGATCTCCGCAAGTGATGTGAGGACTCTAAAACTTCACCTGAGCCTCCAGCGGCATATGGGTGAGTAGATAATGGCTGAATTTTCATTTTTGGGTGCACTATCCCTTTAAGATTGTGCTAATTTAACTCCTTTATTCACTGTTGGGTAGTTTAATCTACAGTAGTGCATCACATTCCTTATGATCATATGTTTGAAGCGTTGCTATCATATAAGACCCACGTATCTCTAAAAAGTCAACTTTCCATGGTTTTTAACTGGTTTATTTAACTTAAGAAAAGGGAACATTTTCTTAAACCATAAAGAAACACTTCATCCTTCAGAAATATTTAAATCCAAAACCACCAAATTTGGAGATACATTATTTTTACTGGACAGGAAGTGTATGAAAGATTGTATTCTTAAAACCAGCAAGTAAAAATATTGTTCTGAGGAGAAAAATTGCCCCTGAGATATCATGATGTGTAAGTATAGCGTTACATAGAATGGGAATACACATGTATGTACAAGTACCTTGATTTTGTACTTAAGATACTCAAGTAAATGTACAGTAGTTACATCTAACAGCTGATCATACAAACCATCCATTGCTCTACATCAACCTAATTCATGCTTTTTCTCTGTTTTCAAACTGATCTCGTCCACCCTACAGCATGTCCCAGGTGGACGCACGGCGCAGGCTGTTCCAAGGAATGTGACTGTGTTCAAGAACATTCCACTGGCTGTGACCCCAAAACAGGGAGCTGTTTCTGTAAGGCCGCATACCACGGCCCACAGTGTGAGAAAGGTATCAGCACTCCACTAAACATCCAACTCATTTATTCAATTACAGCCTCAGCTGCAGCTTCAAATCCTAAGAAATGGTTAAGATTTGCGTTGAGTTGCAGTTTATCCACACATGTAACATTTCAAGTTAACTGCCTGACGTGTACTTCTCAACCTCAAGTTGATTTAGTTTGACTGTGTCAGGCATTTCACAGCTTCAAACATAAAGATTCAAGTGTATTTAGTTGTGCAGTAATAGGATACAGTTGTGGCTATGCTGCTTCCTTGCAATGCAGTTTTGATGTAATGGTCTGTAATGGAAAAGCAGTTTAAGTAGTTGCTGTGATTGCTCTCAGTGATCACAGAATCAAGTCAGTCGCAGGGTAAGATCTTAATAACCTTCTAAAGGAAGTTGCTTATGTAGCTTCACAATATGTTTGGGAATGTGCTTTGAGGTTGTCTGTTAATCTCTCCACGTTGGTTGTGTATGTGTTTATGTCCCACTGTAGAATGTGAGCACGGCTTCTTTGGTGCAGGCTGTGAGCAGCCATGTGACTGTCCAGGTGGAGGGTCATGTGACCCCAGGACTGGAGAGTGCAGGCCGCGATGTCCTGCAGGCCTTCATGGAGATAAATGTCAGCTGGGTGAGACAAAAGGACAAAAAGCTGCTTTAATGCAATTTAAAGGGCACTGTGCATCAGACTGTACATGTGTTAAAGGGACAGTTAATCCTGGTGTAATCAGACTATATTGTTTTATTGTGTTGATGAATATTGGAGATATCGGAACTATTTTCTTTTTGCTAAACTACACCCACCATCTGTATCACCGCACAGAAGGAAGGGTGCATCTACTCATGGATGAGAGGCTCAAGACGTAAACGTTAGTGGCGCCCTCCTCATCCGAACATTTAGGAAAGTCTAGAGGAACCACACAATTGAATCATTTTATCCCCATTCAAGTTAGCGGAGTGCTAAACTGGACGTAGCAGGCTCAGCTGGCTGAAGTCTTTAGTGCGCATCCTTTTTGGGCCCAATGATGCAAAAGCAGTGCCGATCATCCAGGTTATTTTATACACAGTTGAACGTCTTTGGTTTCATGCAACACTGAACAACTTTTATAGTTGTGAATGGGGTTCTGCCTCCGAAGCTGTATCCAGTTCTCTTTACACATCGTGGGCTGAGCTCTGATGTTAGCTAGCTCAGTGGTGCTATGTGAGCTAGCAGTAGATGCACGCTTCCTTCTGCACAGTGATACGGTTTGCTGGTGGAGTTTGGTAGAAAGAAAATAGTTCCTACATGAAACTGCTCACAACAAAGTCTGTGGATTATCCTGAGTAACCAGGTCATGCGTTCTGGAAAGAGACATTGCTGTTGAGTTTTTCAAATGTATTTTTTGGTGCTTTGAGCACCACAAGCTGAGTGCCATCTAGTTCCATTATATTGGAGAGAAAGCAGACATCTCAATGGCCGATATCTCCAACATTCGGCAACTCAAACTAAAACAATACAGACTGATAAATAGCACTACAGGTGTATTCTTGATTTGGGTATGAACTGTCCCTTTAAGGTAGAAGTGAAAAGGACTGTAAGTGTAAGGAGCACAGCAAAGTTTCAAACACCTGGCATGCATCCATAAAGCCATTTTTTTCCCTTTAAAATATTCAGACACAAAGCTGTTAATGTACAGTATGATGCCCTTGCCCTGAAAGCTTGACTCCACAGCGTCCTCATGTGGCCATGCCTTTAAAGTAAAGGACTGCTGTCTTACTTTCAGCATGTGTGTGGATATGTTAAGTGCGTGGGCTTGCACAATGACACATGTGGGTACATGTGCGGTTATTGTTTGCATACTTAATGCTTGTTGACATCAAGAAGGGCACGCACTCTCACAAAGTTTGTTATGAATGAGTTTCGGAATTTTTCACCTCTGTTAAAGTATTTTTCATCACCTATAAATCCTTCTTTATTCTTTTATTCCTTTTCTATTCATTCTCTGCTGCCTTTGATGAATTGAATGGATTTAGTGGGTGAAATAACTTTCATTCTTGAACTCACCTGGTTAGTGCAGGTGTTCTTGTTATTACAAACTGAGCAACCAAAGATGTGAGTCTTTCTCCACAGCAGGGTGTCCTCTGGCTGTTTACTCTGCTGCATGATGGAAAGCTCAACCCCCTGTATTGTTTATTTGAAGCGATATTGAATATTGTTCGGGAGCCTTTGGTAAAAACATGACTTTGTGTCTCCGTGGAGTGGACTAAGAAAACAGAGCAGAGTTACAGTATGTCAGCACTAATGCACTGTCCAGGCCTAGGCTTGCTGAGTTTCGCAAAGCCAAATAATAAAAAAAAGGAATCCCCATTTTCTGGACCGTATTTATCTTAGGTTGCAGGCCAGGTCATGACAGGGGTAATTTACTTCAGTTACTACTGCAGAGGCTATTGGCAGAGGCTGAATAAACAAACAGAAAATGATTGAGTATTTCTAAAATTTCACTCCTGCAGTTCTCTTTTTGCAATGTTGCACAATGCTGTCTTGTGCTTTTGTGTGCTTTATGTTATAGTGAGACTGTTTTTGCTGTTTTTAATGTTTTAATCTGATGTGTGTTGCAAGCCTGCCAGTCGTTAACCTATGGCGAGAGCTGTCATCTGACCTGCGACTGTGGAGGAGCTCCTTGTGATCCCGTAACTGGACAGTGCATCTGTCCTGCTGGGAAGATTGGACTCTCCTGTCATGAAGGTACCTTTATGTTGTATGTTTTCTATGTTGCTTTAATTTCTGTGTGAATTTTAGAACGTTTTAGCCTAATTATGTCGTGGCAGACTATGGAAAATGCAATTAAGACTGAGGACCTGTCTGCACCCACTGACCTCAGTATTATTATCAGCCCACTGAGCCACGCGGATGTTTGTGTAATTTGGTGCTCCTCTTAAGCAAACTAATTCCTTAGCTTTGTAGCTTACTTGCCATTTAATGCGTTTCTCCCCCAAAACATCCCCACACAAGTGGCTTTACGACTTTATGGAGAAATAACTAACATAAGTGGCTTACTGCTCACTTAATCTGAAAGATACTTGGTGCTCCCCAGACTGCCCTGATGGATTCTGGGGGTTGAAGTGCCAGTCACCTTGTCCAAACTGTGAGAACAAAGGCTCCTGCAACAAGGAGACTGGTGTGTGTGACTGCAAACCAGGCTTTACTGGGAGACTCTGCCAAAATGGTGAGATTTGGCCATTAATTCAAATCTATATGTCTCAAGCAAAGATGTAAATCTAGCAATGATTGAATAATTGAATGATTTTACAACTGACTGAATTGCTTTATGTATAGATTGATTATTTTAGGGTTTAAAGGAACAGTTAAAAAGAGTGGCCAATAAATCATGACCCTATGACTGTGGTGTTTACAGAGTGCCCCCCAGGTCTCCATGGACCAGGCTGTTCATTACCCTGTTCATGTCACCCTAATGCAACTTGTGAGCCACAGACTGGACGCTGTGTCTGCCCTCCTGGCAAAACAGGCCATGACTGTGCAACATGTAAGAAGTGATACTAATACTTTACATCAGTTTTTAATTTCAGTCACTGCAGTGCTTCTCATCATTGAACTTATCTGTTCTTCAGCATGTGAGTCTGGGTACTGGGGCCAAGACTACCTCAGTAAATGCCAGTGCAGAGAGATATCTGTGGGCTGTGACCCAGTCACTGGTCGGTGTGCCTGTGAGGCCGGCTTCAGCGGAGACTACTGTGAGGAGAGTGAGTTCATTTCAATTTTCACAAGATATAGTTTACTAAATGCTGCCACCATGGGGTGAATGTTGCTTATTACATCTTTTGAGCTCATTTACAATCCTGAGAGTCACTGGATTTTTTATTTCAAGTAATTAGTATTTCAGTAATTTTTTACTTTTAAGGGATTTACAGTTTTTACTTTACAGGGATTTTGAGTGTACAGAATACTTAGGGACTTGAGTAGTTTAAATAAAGCTCCTACAGTTCTGACATAAACCTCAGGGAAATAAGATTTAAGATTTAAAACGTTCTGCTAAATCATCGTTGATCTGCTTCCCTTGTATGTTCACTGTTAGAGTGTGTGAATGGCAGTTATGGGCAGGGGTGCGCCCAGCAGTGCCAGTGTCTGAATGGAGCCCTCTGCGACCATGTGAGCGGAGCCTGCACATGTTCACCTGGATATGCTGGCACCTACTGTGAAAAAAGTAAGTTTTCTTTTGTTTTTGATTATTGAAGATTATTATGTTTCGGATGGATGGATGGATGGATGGATGGATAACTTTATTGTCTAACTCAGTGTAAATGTATCTTTGGCTTCTTTCAAAACATCAAAGGTGCACATAACACAATACACTATTAAAAAGTTACAGTTTAACAATATTTATGATACAATAGTGCAAATAGTCAGGTCGGAGCTTGACTAAAATGTGTCTTTTTGGTTTCCTTCCACATGTATAAAACCTAAGGAAAATACACTGTACATTCCAACCCCCACACTACCATGCCAGTTAGTATGTCCCAATATGTATTATGTCAAATGCAGTATACCAAAAATACCAGGATGTTTAACAAAATCCAGTTGCATTTTCCATTATGTAAGTCAGCACGCTTTTCTGGCTGTTCTGACCCACAATCATCTGTGCAGCAGAATTTACGTCACATTGACTGAACCGCAAACAGATGACAGCTCGACAGATCGATGACAGCTGTCAGAAGCCGTAATAACAGATGACAGCACATTCAAGTGACTGATCATCTGTTGAATAGTAATAATAGGAATAGTTTTGTTTAAGTGAACAAAATAATTGTCGCCTCACAGCAAGAGGGTTCCTCGTTTTAACCCCAGGTGTGGGGTTCGAACCCTGGGACGGGGGAGCCCTTCTGTGCAGTGTTTGCATGTTCTCCCCGTGTCAGCGTGGGTTTTCTCTGGGTACTCCAGCTTCCTCCCAGAGTCCAAAGCAGTGACGGACTCAGGATTTTTGAAGGGCAGGGGCGAAAATTAAAAAAGGGCACGTCCTGCATGTCATGGGGACGAGAGGGCAGCCAAAAGGGGACACCTGCTCGTTTTCATCATTCAAGAGGGCAGCTGATAGGGCACATCCTCTCATTTCGCCACTCAAGAGGGCACTTTAGCGCGGCGTTTTCAACCGCCCGAGTCCATCAGTGGTCCAAAGACATGCAGGTTAACTGGTGACTCTAAATTGTCCGTAGGTGTGAATGTGAGTGTGAATGGTTGTCTGTCTCTATGTGTCAGCCCTGTGATAGTCTGGTGACCTGTCCAGGGTGTACCCTGCCTCTCGCCCAATGTCAGCTGGGATAGGCTCCAGCCCCCCCTGCGACCCCCAACAGAATGAGCGGTCACGGAAAATGGATGAATGAATGTTTTAGTGTCATCTGCCATTTTCAGACCAAATGATAATCTGTTAGTCTAGAAAACAATTATCATATTAACTCATAATAAAAGAAATAAATCTGACCCAGTGCCTGAACTAAGTTAAATTTTGAGTTTAAGCTGTCTGATCAACAAAGAGAAAAACAATGAAAATTCTAAATACTTTTAAGAGGCTCTGAAGTTTTATCCTCAGATTCTTTTGTTAAACTGTCCACGCTGAGCTACTGGCAACAACAGTTTGTTTAACCTCATCCCAACGGAAGGCATTACCTCTCCTCTCCACTACAGGTGACATTACTAGTCTTAATACACTAGAGGGCGCTGCAGGATATTCCTCTGATTCTCTCTTCTCCTCCACAGTTTGAGTGAATCAACACACAGATTCAATGAATCATCAGATTGTCCGTGTAATGTCATGAGCAAAACCATTTTAAAGCCACACAAATCCCAAGATATAATTTGTATTCGTCATTGTGGAGTAGATGGCCTCTATTTCATAGGCTGCAGTCTTCTCAAGCACCCTGCCACAGCAAACCCTTCATGTAACTAATATTCTTCTCATCATTGGGATATTTTTATTGAACTGTAAGACATACCAGCAGTCCAAGAGTCTTAACAATGTAATAGATTTGTTCTTGATTATAGTCTTTTGACTTGAAGTGGCCACATGTTATTACAAAGTGTAAGATTTAGTGTAAGTGTACTACCAGGCCCAGAAATTCATACCACCTCTGTAGTACACGGGGCATCGTAAATCATGGCCGTGTCACACTAGAACGGCGCTTCACATCCCTAGTCATAACAGTCTAATGGCCTCAGACGTAGACGTCACTCTGATTGGACGTCGCTGTGGAAATAGGGCTATCGGTCTGACCAGATTCTGTTTTCTGAAGGCCTTCTCTCCTCAAACAGAGGTGTCCAGTTTCTCAGTCTTCTGCTGGGCCTCTTCCTTCAGGAGAAGTCAGGAAGAGGCCTGCGCTGTGAGAAGGACCAGATCTCCCTGAGTTCATTTGTTTCACAGAATTAAAATGGAAAGAGATGACTTTTCCTTTTTTAGCGTTTGATTCTAGGTGGGCGATTTCTGTCCACACACTGGTTTTCATAATGTTATTCGTGGAAATAGCTGCACTCCTCCGAAGGCTTGTTGCCATGGCAAAACGCATAGTTTCATTGAGCATTCTTGTGGTTGATGCTAAACATTTCAGTAGAGTTTTGTTCGGAGGAAACAAGCTATTGTGCTGACATGGGTCCTGCACACCAGACCACTTCTTCAATTAGCGCGGATCGTGCTCCGTTCTCTGCTCCGCAGCTTTGATGTTTGCATCAAAATAGTTCATTTGGTCGCAGTAAAAAGAAGTCTGGTTCAACTGGCATCGAACATCCGCGTTATTGTCGAAGAAACTGGGTTGTTTTGTTGTTGTTGTGTTGACCTCTTTCAGTGTATAGACCCTGAATGGCACCAGGAAGTTCTATTCTATGTTCTCTCTATCCGCTCTATTTCTGTGGTCTGCTCTCCCCGGCTGTGTGGTCCCTGGACCTGCTTTATGGGCTGACAGCAGTGGCTCTTACACAACCAGGGATCTGGAAATAATCCTCCTGTCTTAAAGAGCTCATTTAGTCTGGAGATGGAGTCTTTCAGCGATGGCACAGTGTGTGTGTGCATGCGTGTGTATGTGTGTGTGGTGGACCGAATCCTCTGTACCTACCCATAAACAAAGACTCAGAGGGAAGAGTCTTCGCCTACAAACACTTGCAGACACTGTCCTAATATCAGATGACAGATTGCTGCTCTGTGGTTAATATGGAAACCAGTCGCCCCCTGCTGGTATAAACAAATAATAAACTTTGCCATTCAGAGGTGTCAGTATATCGCCCGAAGTTTTGCTGTAGTGCATGTGGGCTGTAGGAAGGAAAGTGTTTTAACATGTTGAGGTGATTACTGTGTCTGGCATGAATACCTCATTAAAAGGGAACATCACTCATCTGAGATGTTTTAAGTTTATCTGTTTCACATTATAGATGCGTCGAGCCCCGGTGTCATTGGTTAATAAATGATATATCAGGGTGGCATTCCTGAAACATTTCCCTGCAGGACACAAAGATGTTGCCATGGTGTCGGCAATTACCTATCATAATAATAAACAACAGACAATAAAACCAGGGATTTTCTTTGCTGCAGTACCACCACAGACCTAATGTACAGCTGGGCTAAAATGACAGCATCCTCAGTGGGCTGGCTTTAATAACATCGCAGCCTAACCACTACAGAGGCAGGCGAAGACGTCATGCTGTCAGCGTGGGAACACAACGATGGTCATGCCAGAAACTGCTGAGCAGGAAGGATACTTTTCCCAATTTGAGGCCTTGAGGGAGAAAAAAGGAGGAGTGGACAGCATCATCAACTGGAGCAGGAGAAGGAGGGTATGATGCATTAGCTGTAGGGGAACACCCTGAGCACTGTGGCATTTAGAATACACAAAACCACCAAGTTACACATTTTTGTTGCTCTCCCAATTTGTGGCTTCCTGGTAATACGGTCCACTGCTTTCCTTATAGATAGAAGAGGTAGTACATAAATGAAATGAAAAACTGCTGGCTGCTGAAATAATTGGGACAGACTCTACCCAAACTCTCACCAGATTTTCTCACATGTGACTGCAACAGAAAACAGAAGAGGGAAATGTCTGCAGCGGCTGTCAATCACTCAAACTTTGGCGGCGCAACGAGCAGCATTCCTGTAAATACAGAGAGTGGAAGAAGTTTTTGTGTTGCAAAATACAATTATTATGCTTGAGTTAGGCTCTGATCTCTGCAGTGACAAATTGAGTGATCAAAAATAGGCCGTGAATAAACAGAGTCATTCTTTCCTGCTCTGGTGAAGTCATGCTTACAGACAATATTTACATCCCAGTAGTGGAAAGGCTCATTCATCCCGCTGCCTCTGGTTGGGTTCATGTGGATGCAAGGCACTGTGTTTACCAAACTCTCTGAGTGTCAATTGACTCTACACACACTTAAACAATCTCTCTGGCTCTCCTTGAGAATGGGAAACAGACTCTTACACTGGCATCTCCTCACATCAGCAGCAATACTGTAGGTGTGTGTGTGTGTGTGTGTGTGTGTGTGTGTGTGTGTGTGTGTGTGTGTGTGAGTGTTAGGAGGGCACAGTAACCTGGCTTTGTTTTGCCATGTATTGGTGGGGCCTGTTGACTCAGCAGGTGCTCTAATTACCAGCTCTCTGTGCCCCCTCTACCCCCAAAAGGGAACGGCCTCCGAGCCGCCGTCGACTTTGATGTGGCCCAGATCCACCACACATGTGGGACATGAGCTCACTTAACGAACGCAGACGCTCTGCAAATGAACAGCCGCAGCGTGGTACTGCAATTTGATATTGGTATTTTCAGTAGGTGGTAAGACAGAGAGGGAAAGTAGGAGGAGGAGAAGCGAGTGAGAGATGGGGAAGGGATGAGAAAGAACTAAAAAAGTTGGCATCTAAACCTTTTCCTCTCCTCTTTTGTGAAGCTGCCAGTTCTAACCAGTCGGATGTTTTATCTTGGCCCACAGTGTGCCCGGACGGCTTTTACGGTCTTGACTGTGGCCAGATGTGCGAGTGCAGGAACGGTGCCCGCTGCCACCACATCACAGGAGCCTGCCTATGCACCGCCGGCTGGGCAGGACCACACTGCATTCTGGGTAATGGAAGCCACATCATTAAAACGGGGTGTGAGGGAGGCCCTCACTGCAGCCCATCACGACGTCCTCTCCTTAAACACAACTATGTGTTTGTGAACAATTATCTCTATAATGAGACATTGCCAATGACTTTTTTAGAGATGGGTAAGAGAGGAGAAAGGAGGGCGGACAAGCGTGCCCTCTGGCCTACACGCTTTAATTGAGATCTATTCTGGATAAATGCACCCACGTGTTTATAGTGATCAGTGTTCGGAAAGGGAGAACATAACTCGGGAGACTCTTTAGTAGCAAACCAATCAGTGTTCTCATGCTAAAGTTTCATGCCGTTGTTTTAATGAATCCAGTGAAATGCCCACTAAAGTTCTTAGTCTGTCATTCTGCAGTCTTATTCAAGACTTTCCTCTTGCCACAGCCATTTTGTGGTCCTAACTACCACAGCCAGAGTCAGCAGAAAGCCACTAGCATGACTTAATGATGCATCTCTGTCATTAGTGCACTTTCCTCTTTCCTGGGCTCCAAATGTCATCTTGGACTTTGATCACTGAGGAAAAGTTTACAATATGTGTCCTGAAAATGTCCCAAAATGTACTCTAGTACTGTAGTCTCTACATTTGCTGCAAATACAGCTGCAGTTACTTTTTTTAAGTTAATATTGAATGTGTTTTGAGTGTGTATCATGTTATCGTGTGTGTGGTTTGTGTGCGTAGAGTGCCCAGAGGGTCATTATGGGGAGCAGTGCGGTCAGACCTGTGAGTGTCAGAACGGAGCCAGGTGTGACCACGTCAGCGGGCGATGCAGCTGTGCAGCCGGATGGACTGGAGTCAGCTGCCAACTGCGTGAGTAGCTCATCACTCAAGTAGCTAATCACTCAGCATGAAAAACCCCGTCAGAAAGTTTTGCTGCTTTTTTTCTTAAAGGGCAACACCAGTGGGTTTGCATGTTGTAGCTCATCTACTACAAATGACTTATACATTACATCACAGTTATCCATTTTAGAGAGCGTGCTGCTGTGTTTTGGAAAGTTGTCTGCTGTTATAGGCACCCAGTGGTTTTTATTCATTTTGTAGAATATGAATATAAATTAGCAGACAGGTTGCTTGACGTAATCATTACATACTTAATGTTACGGTTTACACAGCTTGAGCACATTTTAAAGAGTCTGATAGTTTGTTTTTATATTTTACATAAATTAATGCATAACAATGGCTGCCTGGAAATCTACGGTTGTATGGCCTTTATTCAGAAATGGTCAGCAAAAGCTTTACAGTAGACATTTGTAGTCAAGGAGCCGTAATCTGTAATTACACTGGTACGGTCCTTTAAAGGCGCTACTAGAGTCATCATTTTATGACTAGTAGAAAAACCCTCCTGGTTTCACACATGCACATGACTTTGAAAAAACACACACTTCAGGACAGTGACGGACAACAGCTAATGAGAAATCAACACAAAAAAAAACAACTTAGCTCATAAACAATAATAATAAATAAACAACAAAAGAATCGGTACATGCTAATTTGATCATTTATCCAGAAAATATAGATGTGAATGTGTGTGTGGTCTTCAGAAGGATGTGATGAGCTTATGCAAGTGTGTGTTGGTGAATGTGTTCACATTTAGATTCCACTAATCAACCTATCTATCTGTCTATCTATCTATCTACTCTTACTCGAATGCTCTTCACACCACCATTTTTTTATTCTTATTTTACCGTCCCGGGTGGCACCTTTGTTGCATATAGGAAGGTCCGCCACTGCCTCAGGAGTCAAAGTCTTCATGTCGATTGCAGATTTCATTGCCTGTCTCTTAATGAAATGCTAAAATGTGAAACCTGTGTGAAGTGGACTGTGTGTAGTAAATGAACTGCACTTAGTGCTTTTCACTCAAGTCATATTCACCCATTCACACACAATCACACACTGGTAGCTGAGGCTACCACTGGTGCCACCTGCTATTCGGTAACCATTCACACACACTCACACACCGCTGTAACAGCCATCGGGAGCAATTTTAGGGTTCAGTATCTTGCTTCAACGTGCGGACTTGAGGAGCCGGGGATCGAACCACTGATCTTCCAATTAGTGGACGAACCGCTCTACATCAGAGCCACAGTCGCCTCAAAGTTGTCATACACACCTTTTTTTTTTTAGAGTATTCGGTTGAGCAATCCCAAACCATAACACGTAATGATAATAAGTAATTAATAGATAAAACTTTTGGGTACTGAGACAGAAGGATGCGCACTGTTGGATGGATTCTTATAACCTATATAAATAATCCAAATCATGGCTGCTAACCTTTGGTATAATTGGCCACATTATTATGATTTCAGCCTGTCCTGCAGGACAGTATGGGGAACACTGCTCTGGCCAATGTCTGTGTCAAAACGGAGGCTCTTGTGATAGCGTAAGCGGCCAGTGCTCCTGCCCGCCTGGCTGGACTGGAGCCGCCTGTGAGTTAGGTGAGTCCTAAACATTACATCATAAAGAAGCTAAGGGAAACACATGTGAGACTCTTAAAATTCTTTGTCTTGATTTAACATTTTGTCCACCTGTCTTCACAACTTAATATGTAGGTAAAATCTATTTTGTATTCATGTAATAAACAGTGTCTTGAATTCAACTTCCATCTGAGGTTTGGTCTCACTCTCTCCTAGAGTGTGAGGAAGGGCGTTATGGAGAGAACTGCACTCAGACCTGCAGCTGTGCGAACGGAGCAAGATGCGACAGAGTGATAGGAAGATGTGTGTGTCGGCCTGGTTGGATGGGAGAGCTATGTCAGAAAGGTGACTCCCTAAACTTCACGTCAGCACTGTGACATTACAGTATATTGGTTCTTATTCAGCATTTTAATTTTTGATTGTACAGAGATTATCAGTGATCTCTTTTTCATCTATCCCATTGAGATATATAGCCAACCTACCATCCAGCAAGTTCCCTCTATGCCTGCTGATGCATCTTAGAAAAAAAGTAGAGAAGTAGCAGCAGCAAAACTAAAGTTAAGCTTTACTCCAGGAATCCTAAAACTTGCCGCATCAAAGCTTATCATGCAATTGGCCTTGGATAGATAATCATAAAAGTGAACGTTTCAGTGATCTGATATCGTATGCTGAACATGAATACTTAGGTGTTTGTTTGAAGCTTGTTCTAAGGGATTCTTTGGAGAGGTCTGCGAGCAGAGGTGTGACTGTGTCCACAGTTCGAGTTGCCACCACGTGACGGGCCACTGTGAGTGTGAGCCAGGCTGGAGGGGAGCCAGGTGTGACAAACGTGAGTGTGTATAGGACAGAGGAAATACTATTAGAGTAGCAATAGAGGAGCTTTGAACATGGGAGTAAATTGAGTGACGTGTGCCCGCATGTGTATGTCAACTCCCAGCATGCCTTCCGGGGTCCTTCGGTGCTTCCTGTGCCCAAAGGTGTTACTGCCAGGCTGGAGTGTCCTGTCACCATGAGACAGGGAGCTGTGGGTGCCCGGCTGGACTCACGGGGCCTGGCTGCGAGAAACGTAAGAATGAAAATAAGTCTTTACTGCACAAATATACAGATTTGTAGCTTTATAATTTGCTCACTTGTAAAAGGCGAATTCTTGACAACATCTTTGGACGTGTAAAATCTCACGAAATACCCCTGATGTTTAACTGGTTATTAGGAAAGCCTTGGCACATGGCTAATATCACTGTCATGCATTCAAACCATTTGGCTGACATATGTGCCTTGTTGACAGAAACGCTGTCACCCCAAAACACACCACTCCCATCAGGAAGGAAAGGCATCATGGGACTGAAGTGATCACCAAGAATTATTTTGTTAATACTGATTAAAAATTTCTTTTTTCCCCCGGCCCTCCTGGGAAAGATTACCATTTATCCCCTTCCAGGAAATGCACTCTACATGGGTTTCATTATTTAGACCATACCCTTTAGGACCGTATACGAGCAGCTTCACTACTCAACACTCTGTCTACCCCCCCCGCCCGCCACCACCTCAGCTCCCTTCCTCTCCTCACACACTCTCCAGACATCTGATAAATGTTACACACCAGTTGCCAAGTAAAACAGAAGGCATTGTTTTTGTCTCCTCAGCGGCGGATAAGGGCCTTTGGAAGGCAGACATGCATAATGACAGCGCCGTAATTGCCTCTTTAGTCTGGAGTCCTTTCTTATCTGTCCCCTGCGCTGCCTGCTGCTGCCTGACTGAGTAGCCGAGTGCTGCGGTTTCACCCGAAAACATGCTCGGTTCACAGATTCATCTTGTTGGCTATGACTGATTGTCTGTGGACTCCATTCATTATTGTGATGAGCGTATACGTATGTGTCCAGAAAGGCTGTGTGAAAGAATGTCGCTCTGCGTCCGTTGGGGTTTGAACACCAGGGAAAGTTGTTGCTGGGAGTTTTGGTTTTGTTGCCAGTCAATACTGAATGTCGCAGTGTGTTGACGAAGCAATCTGAGCACAGAAGGAGAAATGGCATTCGTCTTCCTACAAACTACTGAACGTGGTTTATGTTTTGTTATGTCAAAACCATTCATAACCATACGATGTGATGGTTTAACATCATGTTGGGAGTTTTTTGAGTATTCGTTGCTGTTCGGTGTGCAAGACAGTATTTAGATATAGGCAACATTCACGTTCTAAACTCTGATAACTAGCATGGGTTATTTTCTTTTACGAATTCTCTTAAAGAAGCCGTAATTGGAGGACTTTTGCTTTTTTTATTCACTTTTTTTACTAGAGCTTTCACAGAATTTGTACAAATACACCCACTGCTGTGTATATGATGTTTTTCTGGATGTGTCTTTTCAGCCTGTCCTGCTGGCATGTTCGGGCAAAACTGCAGCCAGCTGTGCCAATGTTCAGGAGAACAAGAGCAGTGCCATCCTGTGACGGGGAAATGTAGCTGCTTACCTGGTTACTACGGGGCACGCTGTGAGCTACGTGAGTGTACTGTTTATTTTAGATTGTCAGTGTGACCTAACAAGAGCAATGCTTTTAGTTGAACAGGGAGCTGGGTGGGAGAGACCTGTCAAAGGTCAAAGGTTATTTATGATTGACTGTAAATGCTCATATTTTTACTTAATTTCCCTCTAACCTCTCTGATCTATTCTGCAAGTAAAATAACCTTAAAATCTTAATAATCTAAATGAAAAACCATGACATCAACTACCTTTCCACCCCCTTTTTTCCTTTCTCTCCGTGTCATTGCTATGGTTTATCTCCAGGATGTCGAGCAGGAACTTTTGGGCCAAACTGCAAGTCCAGATGCAGCTGCTTCAATGGTGGTCGCTGTGACTTCAGGACTGGGACTTGCTACTGTCCTCCTGGCTTCATTGGAGTCGACTGCAACTCAAGTGAGTCAAGAAACCTTGCACCTGTTTGTCCTGGAGAACCACTGCGGAGCCCCCCTGCACACCTTTATTGCCATTACTCAGAGTCAGTGTTGTACTGGGAAATTCTGGTCAGCCACAACTGAGGCAACCAGCAAAGCCTATTAAATGAAGATATTTCTCCTCTTTTTGATTTGTACTTTCATGTGAATGAAGATGTTTATTTCCACAGGCTGTCCAAGTGGGTACTATGGGAAGGACTGTGCTAAGCTGTGCTCCTGTGGGGAAGGAGGACAGTGTCACCCAGTGACTGGGAGGTGTATCTGTGCCCCTGGTAGGATGGGACAGTCCTGCCAACAAGGTAAAGCTAAACTAACGTCTTTGTCTGTTTGTTGTAATAAATTAGATACGACACACCAGTCCTTGTCGTTTATGATAGCTTCAGGATTTGAGTTTACTTGGTGCATGTCATGCCAGTGTAAATCATTTTATTACAATGACTGTTATCACAGTCTAATATATAATAAATATATATGCAGTAGAAGACAGACATTAGCAAATGCATTGAAAAACTAAAAAAAAATCCATTACTAATGAATGCATTTTGATTTAATGTATTCACCCTGGTATTACGGAGTTTAAGCAGACAAGAAGAAATCTTAATATCTGTCTACTAATCTACAAGTTTACAAGTTCAGCTTTGACTTAAATGGTATCAAACGTGGTTTTTATCGAGCCCTTTATCTCTTACCCTTCCCTTCAGTACACAAAGAGTCAGCACTGAGGCTGACACGCATCAGTGGAAACCACTGGCCCTAATGAGTTCCTCAGAAATACGAGGCCTAGCAAGAAAGTGAGAAACAACCACTAAATTGAGGGAGCATTTTTTAGACATTTTTCACTGTATATTTAAGTAACAAATTCTCCATTTCCTCTGTGTGAGGCCTCTGATGATCACAGGGCAGTTTTCCCGGGGAACAGAGGCAGAGTTTGGCTTTCTTAATCTCTCCCTTTATCAGCAATTCAGCTGGATTGCGAGCGGGGATTTCCATCACCGCTTGCTCTTAATGTTCTCTTCTTTGGCCTCCTGCATGTACTGGGACATACCACCTCTTAAGTTCCTCTTGTTGAATGTTTACAGAAACCTATAAGTAGCTCGTTCTCTGTGTTCCGTGTCGCTGGATCTGGCAAGGAAGCAAATAAATAAACAGGAAAATCAAAGAGTCCTTGCTTATTGTTTTCCCAATCTAAATTACCCAGAGAAACATGATTATTCTTTTATATCAGTGCCAAATTAGACTACTTTGCCATCTCTTTAATGAACTGTTGCTTAAATAAACATGAATGTGGTTAGTGCAATCTTGTGTGTGTGTGTGTGTGTGCGTGTGTGTGTGAAAGAGACAGATAGTCAGAGCACACACTGTTCACTGTGCACTGTCTGCATGTTACACCCATTGGTGTGATTGCTGAATAACACAAAGGGACCTGCAGTTCTTGTCCTGATATTTCCTGTATGTTTCCCCAGCATGTCCTCGGGGGCACTACGGCCTGCAGTGCAGACACACGTGCGGCTGTCAGAATGGGGCTCTGTGTGAACCAGTCGACGGGGCTTGCAAATGTGGACTGGGCTGGACCGGACCCCGCTGTAACGCTGGTACGACTTCACAGGCAGTAGACACAACAGAAAATAATCAGAACTAAAGAGAACAGTTTTCTGTTCATGGCCATGGGAGATCGAAAGCTTAAGAAACAACAAACAACTAAACTGGCGGAGAAAGCTCACTTAAATTATGTCTGTTTTTCCATAGCTAACAAATGGTAATAAAAGGCAATCAGTCATTTTGACCTTCCATTATAGTAGAGTTTGTGTTATCGATCATACGTCAGGTTCATCAAAAGTTGCCATTTATGGACTATATTTGTAATATATTCTCATACAAAGATTTCTGCTGAGTCATGTTGCCTGTAATCACAGCTTCTTTATAAATACAGCTATTTTTTAATTGAAAATGTTCATAGTTTCTGTGTGTGTGTGTGTGTGTGTGTGTGCAGTCTGTTCACTGGGGAAATATGGGCCTGATTGTGCACAAGACTGTCCATGCCTCAACAATGGGACCTGCGATCGTTTCACTGGCACCTGCAGCTGTACTGCTGGATACTATGGCCACTCCTGTCAACACAGTATGCAAACACTCACTTGTAATACAAAAGGAAACTTGGTGATAGGGTTACCAGCGGCCTCACTCACACCTCTGTGAAAGTTCTTCTCGTAAAAGATGTGTCTGGACACAACATGATGACAAGACCATTTTAATAACCATACGCAGGAACACGTAACCTTAAGCTAATTTCGGTGTCTCGTGTCTGTCTTAGAATGCCCATCTGGGTTTTTTGGAGTGAACTGTGCCCATTCGTGTGACTGCAAAGTGGGGCAGACATGTGACCATGTGACAGGCCGATGTGTGTGTCCACCAGGCTACTATGGCTCACAATGCCAAAGAGGTGAGTTTATACACTTTGCAGTATTTTATAAGCTTTTGAGATGCTAAGCAGTACGATCAAGACAGACACACTGTTAAGCACATATCCTCAAACAGCCACCTGGATGCCCAGCTGCAAGGGGACATGGGCAGATGAGCATGCATGAATAAGAGATTTTTTTCCAAAAAAAGAACTGAGTTGATGTGAGTGTGCTCTGGCAGGCAGACAGACAGGCTAGTAGGTAGGTGGGCAGGCAAGCAGCTTGGTTATTTGATGAAAGACAGGTGTTTCCTGACTGCTTAATGCGTTCCTGTTACATCCTTGTGCCCTCCTGCCTGCTCGCGGGGCTTTCAGCCGCAGTGTGAGCGCCTAAATGGCCACTTCAGTCCCAGCAGGAGATATGACTGAGCATTGCAGAGCAGCTGTAAGGCAGCCACAGGCTCCAGAGACAGACCTGGCTCTTATCTGTCTGTGTTTGTCTGTGTTCACCACATGCACTTGTGCATTTCTAAACTACATGCACTTGCACTTGTGTCTGTTTGTGCTTTAATTACGTGATGGTGCACAGTCACTTGCCTGTGGTCTTGCATTTTGGTGTATAGGAGAACTCAGTGTCTATAAGAAGTGAGTGTTTTTTTACTGGGCCATGGTTTGGTTTGTTAACTCATCCTTTATGTGGCTAAATTATAAACAGAATGCCACTTGCCTGTGTGCACTTAACATATTAAAGTCTTATATTTTTAAGTGCACAGGAGTTAGGATTAAATATCAAAAACACAAAAAGTAAATTTTGATGCCGGGGCGACCTTTTCCCTAACTAAAAACTAAGTTCACCAGTGAGCCAGTTAATAAGCCCTTAATATAATTAATGAAGACAATGAAAGTGTTAATAACTACAGTAATACAACTATACATTTGTTTGCAGGGTGTGAATCTGGCAAGTTTGGACTGAACTGTGGACAGTCATGTGACTGTGCCGGCGAGGCCCCATGTGACGCATCGACTGGACGCTGCCTCTGTCCCCCAGGAAGGACAGGACAGAGATGTGAAAGAGGTAGATATTGCCTTAAAGGAGCCACACTTTTATTAAAGGAATAGTTTACCCACCCAAAAAAATCATAGTTCTCTTTCATAATATTCGTTTTGATGTCTCAATATGGGATGCACGCCTCGCTGCAGACCTCAGAGGCATTAATCTCATTACGCCAATCCTGATTGGCTGGTGAACATGTTCGTCCGCACCAGGTAGTGCCACCTGCCTTAAATAGCTGCTGCGGACGACACAGTCTCTTTCAAACACCTCTTCTCACTCGGAGCATATCTCGCGTCAGGAGCTAGCTAGCTTAACCGTCCACAGACGGATCTTATTTAGCTTCCGTCGCTGGGCACTAGCTAGCTTTGGGTTTGCTTCTTTTTCCGATCACACCAGATTGGATTTGGTGTTTTCCTAAAAATCATAGATATATTAACTACTCACCCCATGTTACGTTTAACTTGTTTGTCTTACATACATCCATGGTAAACGAGGAATCCAAAAACTAATTCTTGATGAAGTGGCGTAAAAGGGGGCTGTGTTAAGCAACAGAAAAACTATATTAAAATATCAGTTTTCAAACTCTCACACAACTCCTGTAGCTTAATCCAAGTGACATTTTTCCAGTCGTATGCTCAGAACTCCCCAAACATGCATTTTCGATAAAACCTTATCATTTGAAACACTTGCGCATAAACAGTCTCACACATGGACAAATAGTGCACCTGGGAAAGGGCATGTGTCTCCTTAATGGGACAAGCAGAGTTTAAACGCACACACTTTCCTTGACGAGCTATTTATCTGTGCATGAAACCATTTGTCCGAAAGTGTTTTTAATAGTGAGGTTTTAGCTAAATGCGTGTTTGGGAAGTAACGAGCATAGGCCTGGATAACTGAGACTTCAGTTTAGCTGCACACATTGTGTGAGAGTTTGTAAATAGATGTTTTGATTTGATTTTTGCTGTTGATAAATCCTTTTAGCAGCAATTCATCAAAAAAAATCTTTGTTTTTGGATTCTTCGTTCACAGAAGAGGCTTGCGAGAAAACAAAGTTTTCTTCACAAATTCAGTGCAGAATGCGGTTGGTAATTGATATACAAATATTAATTTTGTGGGTGAAGCATTCCTTTAATTCACCTAACATAGATGTTAAAATTGAATAAGCAGAAGTCCAGATATCTCCCTCTTCTTCCCTGTTTTAAATGTCTCCCTCCCTCACTCTGTCTCTTCTGCCTCAGACTGTGGTGGAGACCGTTTTGGCCCTGACTGCTCCCTGCTGTGCCAGTGTTCCCACAGGGCCCGCTGTAATGGGCAAAGTGGGCGATGCATGTGCCCACTCACCTGGCTGGGGCCCACCTGTAGTGAAGGTAAACCTAAGCTCCCTTTACCACACACTCACACACACACACACACACACACACACATATGGCTTGTCAAGCTAAAGCAAAACGGACACACACGTACACAGAGACGCACACACACACACACACAAGGTCACGGGCTGTAAAGCTGAACCAGCTTTAGTGAAATACTGTGTCATGAAGTGTGAGAGGCTGAGCCCCATCACTCTGTGTGTCACCCTGTCTCCCTCAATAGCTGCTCCTGTCTCCTGACAGTTATTTTAATCTGCACCCAGCATGGAGCCAGGCTCGAGGCTGTCTTCGTTTTACCTCCTCAAAGCCAAGCACACGGGAGACTACGTACCAGTTACTTCTCCTCCAAAAACCCCAGAACATTTGCTTTTAATTTTCAAATAGTGCTGATGTCTCCTTGCTTTCTTTTCCCTTTTCAGCGCTGCTACACCAAACCCCAGGACTGCTGAACTTTTCTGTGTCCCAAAGAAAGAGAAGAGCAGGCAGCAAAACCACATAACCCAAGCAAACTCCTGACTGGACGTTCAAATGCGGGGCTTGGCTCTGTGGAGCATTACTCAGATCATCTTGGTAAAGGTGATGTTAGTAATATTATGTTTTTGTGAAACAGGTACTCAGCTGTCAGAAAGTGGCACTCCATCACTGAGCCTGGAGCTCGAGGTAATCTCCCAGTGGACCTGGCATGTGAGGGGCCCTCAAAGGACCATAAACTCTAAACTTACCCCAGATTGTCTGAGATTTAAAGTCCAGGGTTACAGACTCCTCAGCAATACACAAATACCTGCATCACATTTGCCACTATTGCTGATGGAAAGTGGTTAATATGATTTCCAGTTGTACTTAATGAGCTGTTAAGGTTTCTTTCTTAAGGGCATTTGGACAAGATGTGACTGAATCCGAGACCTTTTTGTCACTGGAGAGCCTTTACAGCCAACATGTAGTTTTTTCAATGTCTGTCCACACAAGTCTTGATGGTTAGCGTTACAGAATGTCAAGCATATTTCTGGTGAAAATTAAATGCCTCTAAAACAGACTCAGAAAAATATGGGTGACTTATTCACTGAACCCCAAGATGCAGACATCAGCCATTTTATATGAACCCCAGACAATCAGTCAGGAGTTTCCCTTTCACGCATGTACCACACAACAGGAGATTCTCCATGTCAGATGCATTCTCACTTACTGGAAATACTCTATTTGGTTTGGGCAAGTGGTGGCGTCTGGGTAGAGTGTGCAGGAGGTACGACATGATGCGGATTACACCACAGAAAAGTAACCACTATGTAATTTGGTCACAAACAACAGGGTCTCATGCTGTTCCTTGGATTTGTCTAACAACTTTGGCTTCAGCCCTTAACAATAGAAGCTCCTGAATCTCATCATCTCTCCAGTTAGATATTTTTATTGTCGTCTTGGTGTATGGACCCTTCCTTTGCACTCTCGGGTGTTTGTTTTCTTTCGGTTTTACGCAAGTCACATGATAGAAACGTCATCAACACTCCCGAATTTTCCTAGACAGTTACCTGCTCTATTCTCACGTTGGCTCAATCGAATATTACACAGACCTTGCACTAGAAAGCTGTCAGGATTATGTCCGTTTAATGTCTGATCCAACTAATTTGGATGCTTGCATTCTCACATACAGCTCCTCCACGTAATATCTAGATAATTTCAAGTTTGCAGTGCATGTGTGAAAGGGGCTATACAAAACTATGGTCCAAAAGAAGCAGGGGATGTTTCATAATGAAAATCACCTCTAGACATGTTTTAAGACAGGGGTTCCCAACTGGTGGGTTGCGGTCCAAAAGTGGGTCTCGGGTCTATTCTGAATGAACCGCAAGTGATTCGCAAACATGTCAAGTTTGTAAAAAACACACTTTATTTTTAAGCACAGTAAATTTCCAGCACAGAGCTTTTATTTTGAAGTGTCGTGTCCTGCTGTAGAGTGAGTGACTAACAGACAGCTACTTGACAGAGACAGCAAACTAGCTCAACAACAAGTATGACGCTGACCTTGAACTAATGACTAAGGAGACATCTGGACCCTGTGGCTGGACCAGTTGGGAACCACTGTTTTTAAGATATGAAAAAAACCTCGGCTTTAATTCATAATTTATATCTTGTGTGTTTTCCCACAAAAAGTTGAATTGCTTTGTCAAAAAACTTAAAATTACATCCTACTCATTCTCCAGAAATCCAGAATCTATCAATGTGCAAAGATCCCAAAGATAGCGTTTGCATCACTATCAGCCCGTTACAGTGGTTCACCTCCACCATAGCGAACCACATAACACTGAAATGGCTCTATGTCATATACAGAGGAATTTTATATTTCTTATGTGTGTGTTTATTCCCTTGTTTATAATTTGTTGATACAAGTTTATATTTTGATTTAGACATTTGCCTTGTGTTCTTTGTGAAACTACATCATTATTCCAAAGAAAGTAACCCAGCTTGTTGGTTCATTACAAATTATTCTGAACAAATATTCTTCCAGTTATGGGACTGTTTCACAAGAATAGACTCCCTAACTTATTTTATTTCTCATACATGTCTGTAAAAATATTGTTTGTCCATAAGTTATTTCATCGTGGCTCATAGAATCTGAATATGACATGAACAGGCTTTATTTACCAGCAACACTCTCCATTTACCAGCATTGATCACGTTTTTTATTTTACTTTTTATTTTTTATTGCAGTGCTGGTCGCGAAATACTGCACACAAAACTTGCATGCATTGCACTTTTTTCACATTTGTGTTTATTGAGTCAGCAGCTGATACAGAGTTTGGGAGTCTTATAGAAAATGATCAAGTTGATGTTAATACTTTTTCTGCCATACCTGTACACTTGTCTATGGTTGCACAATATTGGAAGCCTTATTTTACAACAAGATAAAAGCCATATCACTACTGCTATCATTTACCATACATGTGCATTTGATTTAAAGGGGATGCGACTGTATTTGTATATCTCAGGTCAGTGCCAGTTATATCAGTCATAACCTACTGTGTTGTTTTTCCTGGCGTACCTTTGTCAGTGGTGCTATTTGATACATTTTGTTTGTATAAAGTTGATGAATTCACTCTTACTGTTATCTTCTTCTTTGTATTTCATGTATTTGTGTCGTTGTATCATCTGTGGTTGTGTTTTGACAAAATGAAAAAGAGCCATGAACCAAATAAATACCAGAAACATCCATGGACACCTGCTTTTAACCATTTATTTTTGAATTGTGTGCTTTGAATGCAGCGTTGCATGGTATTGATTTCTGTGACCCCTGAGTGGGGTGGGAGGGTGCAGTAAGGTCTGGGAGAAGAAAAAAGGATGAGAGAGGTTCCAGCTGTCATAGAGACCTATTGGATCCTGTGTGTGTGGATACGTCAGTGTGCGTTTTTGTGTGAGGCCACTACCAGGCATCTCTCATCAGCCAGAGAAGGGTCAAGCATTAAAGCCATGCCTGCCTCCCTGACAGTAGTGTAAAGTGGGTGGGGGTGTGAGAGGCACCTGAGCAG
This sequence comes from Epinephelus lanceolatus, assembly GCF_041903045.1. Classification (NCBI taxonomy): domain Eukaryota; kingdom Metazoa; phylum Chordata; class Actinopteri; order Perciformes; family Serranidae; genus Epinephelus; species Epinephelus lanceolatus. The sequence continues at coordinate 34,194,767 of NC_135737.1, forward strand.
GCTACACTGGCGCTGTAAGGTGTGTGTATGTGCCTGCCCTTCTGTGTGTTCGGGGGGTGTCAGTGTCAGAGAGAGAGCGTGCTGTCCCTGAGGCATTTTTCAAGTGCGCTGGAGCGTTTTCTCTTCTATCGGCCAAAGGCTGCTGTGGGCCGGCGGAGCCAGGCAGGTGCCTGGACCAAACATGCACCCCATATCCAGCATCCCCCGGGGTGAGTGATGGGTGAACAGGCTGGCTAGCAGAGGATGGAGCCCCCACACCCACTCTCCGGTGTGGCTGATGGATGGGGGGCCGCTCATGCTCGCCCTGTGTTGTGACAAGCAGCAGATGTTCTCCAATAATGTTTATCGGCCGGGCCTTCATCTTCAGATGACACACACCTGTTTTCAGTCAAACATGCCCAGAGAGGCGATCCATCCACAGAGCTCTGGGTGGTCACAGCACCGCTGGATCAGCCCCTCCACATATACAGTAACAGTAAGGCTGGGTGTCACAGCAGGCAGCGGTGCCACAAATGAAAAGCTGGTATTCCAAAAGATATCTCAGTAGTAAGATCAAGATGTAGCTCTCGTGGAGGCCACATCTAATGTATGCTGCACACTGCACAGTCGCTCCAGTCTTGTAGTACTAACAGAAGAAACATACATGTAGCAGGCCTTTTCTTTTCATTGATCCACGCCTGCAACAGCCGTTGCCGGTTGCATTGTTTTCAGGTTGTCTCATACATCTGTCGTATTCTCATGAATGCAATACCTCATGAGCGCCCTCAGGAAATTTCTTCAAATCTGGCACAAATGTTCATTTTGATCACAATGAGCTGATTAGATTTTGATGGTCATAGGGCAAGGGTCCAGATCCCCGTAACCTCGCGTCTGCAACATCTTCATGAATGCTATATCTGAAGAGCACCATGAGGGAATTCTTCACGTTAGGCACAAACATCTCTGTAGACATTACAATGAACTGATTAGATTGCAGTGGTCAAAGGTCAAGGTTACTGTGACCATGCTTCCATCCCATTCTTCTGACCGCAATACCTTAAGGAGACCTTGAGGGAATTTCCTCACATTTGGCACATTTAAACTTCCACTTGGACTCGATGATAACCTGACTAAATTTTTGTGGTCAAAGTGTAAGGGTCAAGGTCACAGTGACCTCACATAGGCATCATCCTCATGAACACTATATCTCAAGAGCACCTTGAGGGAATTTCTTCAATTTTGGCACAAATGTCTACTTAGACTCAACAATCAACTGATTAGATTTTGGTGGACAAATTTCAAGGTCACTGTGACCATGCTTCCATTCCATTCTTCTGAACCTGATAGCTCAAGAAGGCCATGAGGTAATTTCCTCAAATTTGGCACAAACGTCCACTTGGACTCAATGATAAACAGACTAAATTTTAGTGCTCAAAGGGCAAGGGGTCAAGGTCACTGTGACCCTGCATCCACATCATCCTTGTGAACACTTTATTTCAAGAGCACCTAGAGGGAATTTTTTAAAATTTGGTCTGAACGTCTGCTTAGGCTCAACAATAAACTGATTAGATTTTGGTGGCCAAAGATCAAGGTCACTGTGACTACATTTCCATCCCATTCTTCTGATATCTATACATGTCAAGAAGGCCTTGAGGAATTTCCTCAAATTTGGCACAAACTTCCCGTTGGACTCAATGATAAACTGACTAAATTTTGATGGTCAAAGGGCAAGGTCACTGTGACCTCACTTCCATCCCATTCTTCTGAACCTGATATCTCAAGAAGGCCTTGAGGGAATTTTTTCAACTTTGGCACAAACTTCTACCTAAACTCAATGATAAAGTGACTACATTTCGGTGGTTTAAGGTCACTGTGACCTCACAAAACATGTTTTTGGCCATAACTCAAAAATTTGCACATGAATCATGACAAAATTTCACACAGTTCCTAATAGGGTAGCATGAAGAAGACTTTTCTAGATATTATTCCACACCATAACTGAGGAGCATAAGAGAACACATTTGGTCAGATACTGAATTGGTGACACTAATCTTGAGACTTTACGCACATATAGCTCCTCTGAGCTGTCGGGTTGAAGATGTGTGAGAAGCATCCATGTTGTAGAATATGTCTACTTTGCAGAAACATCCATATTTGAAGCACTATTAACTGTCATGGCTGCATACAGTATGAGTCTGTTACTGCATTTTGACTGGTCTGCAGAGGTATACAACGCTAGGCCTATGGTTGTAATTCTAGTTTTTATCTTAGATGCTCACGGGTAAAAGAGTTGAGTCAGACATTTTGGTTAACTTAAAATGTCAGCACTTTAAAAAGCCACTTTTATTTTATTACAAGCGCATGAACAAAGATGCTCTTTGTGCTAAAAGGCTTTTGGAGGAGAAGAAAAAGGGGCCTGCTGTTGTACGCATGCTGGCTCATCAGGAGTGAGGGAACTGCGGATGAAATAGCCCGTAAAAGGTAAGATCGCATCATGGGTACTTTTTCGCCGTAATTAAGCATAAGCCACTCTTTGCAAAAGAGATTCTATCACTTAAGTGCCATAGCTTCAAGTCCCAGAGATCATTTCTGCCCCTCTGCGTTGAACCAGATCTCCCAAAGGGCCATGGTGTTTTGAACTCCAGCTGACAAAGCTGTCGGCTCAGATAAAAGAATGAGGAGGAAATCATTTCAGCACGTCCTGCACCATTTGTTAGGTTGTTGCCTGGAAAAATAAATGTTAAATGTCGAGGCTGCAACAAGATAAGTATCAAGGAACTCTCCCACACTCTGAAATCTGTGTGGTGTAGAGAGGGCATCTTTGGTTTTGATGTGTCAGCACATGTGTGTACTTCAACAGAAATTATCTCAAAACTAAAAACTATATAAAGAGATTTTTCTTTATTTATTTGATAGGTAAAAAGGTGAAGTTGAACTAGATGTAGGTGTATATCAGTATTTCACCACTGGATGGCGCTCAATAGGGGAAAAAGCGTGGAGCCACTGAATGCATCTCTGATTCAAGTGAGTGTGCATGAATGACAGGCTTATGGTGTAATATAATGAACATAATCAAGTTCATACATTCATATTGTCTCATACTGAAGCAACATTTTATGTTTAAATTCCTCCAGCGGTACCCAAATCCTAATCTTCTGGACCCACTCCTTCAAACATGCAGCTGTAGGCCCTGATGAGCTACTTTCTAATCTACTCCATGAGCAAAGAATGAGATGATTTCAATAACAGGCTCCAAGTGGTTCTGCCACCACGCCTGTCCTGATTAGACTCGTCATATTAAAACCATGTGCACGACTGCTCCGCTCTGTCCTGGTCTGTGCTGAGTGTCCATCAATAACACTAATGACCCGTAGCCTCCAGGGAGAAAAACAAACACTGTAATGAAACCACAACCTTAAGCTCTGCTCCTTTCTATAAGAGGGAGAGGGCAGGGGTGGGAAAAAGACCCGCAGATAAGCAGAGAAGATGATGAAGAAAAGGAGAGTCTGACGGGCCTGCAATCATTTGCCCTGTGCACGCACACACCCACACACACTCAAGGGAGGACACCGAGGAGGTGCTGCCATTATTGTAAACACAACAAAAACTTGATGTGATGATTTGTGGAGTCTCCCCACCCAAACACACTTCCCACTTGTGCCAACTGTTAGCAAGCACCACTCCATACCAGCCCCTCTGCACCCCCCATCCCTGCCTGAAGGCTACACTCCCACACCCATCCATGCCTCCCTCTCTGAAAATGTTTCCCCTGGCGTCTGAGTCAGCACGGGTGCCAAGTCAATCAGTGTGAGAGCTGCCAGCTGTGATGGCCTCTCTCTCTGGGGGTGTGATGTATGTTCCAGCGAGGGGGCAGTTACATGCCACACGGGGTTGGCTGCGGTGGCAGAGGAGAGGAAGGGAGGGTTTGGGGTGAGGAGAGAAAGAAGAAGGGGAGGAAAGAAAAAGAGGACGGTGGCTGAACAGGAGCTGTAATGAGGCCTGATGGATTCTGAGGCTGTGCCAGCTGCCCCATTAGCTGAGTGGCTCCAAGCCCCACCAAGCGTTGCCCACAGTGTGCCCACCCGTCCACATACACACACTGTAGGGACATAGCAGCTTGGGAATCCAGCCCCTCTGACACACACACACACACACACTTCGCATTTAACTAAAACAGATTGCATTGACTAATGCACACTCTTCTGTCTGACTTCCTTAGCTCTTCAAACACACACTTACACACACACACTTGCACACACACACTCATCCAAGACCTTGCCAGCCACACTTCCATACACACTGAGCCCTTTATGAGAAGCCGTGGGTTAATGATGGCAATAACTCGTCCCAACGTGTTGATTAAGTGTGAGAGGATACATGGGTGACATTGGCATGTGCTAATCAACGCTGATCAAACCAGCGCACGCAGAGCATTTAAATGTTAAGCTGCCAAACTCACCCTGGTGCCCTCCTCACACCACTCCGCTGCCCACACACAATGACATTATACACACTGCTGTCTATTCATTATATTTTGGTGCTCTTTCAAGAGGCAGTGCCTTTGGACTTTTGTCTGTGGGAAGTTCTCTATGTAGGTGATGTAATTACTTGGGCAATTTGAATAGCAGTGGGGGCGTGGCCACTGAGGGTGGTGGCAAAATCTTGCTGCTAAGTTTCTACCTAGATGTAGTCAAGGTATAAGTCCTGTATGTTAAAAGATTGTTGAACAGTTGCTTCTTGATATTTTATTGCACCTGCAGAAGGATGAGACAAAGGTGAGAGGACATATCAGCCCTCTGTATTTATTGCCTTCACACTAACAAGGTGCCACAAGTTGCCATGCTAAGAGACATACTATATTTGGTATACTATACTATGACTGTTCTATGACATGTTTTTGACATACTATACTATGACTGTTTTATGACATATTGTTTGAAATACTATACTATGACTGTATTATGACATATTTTGTGACACACTTACACTATGACTATTCTATGACATATTTTTGACATACTATACTATGACCTTTTATGATATATTTTTTGACATACTATACTATGACCTTTTATGATATATTTTTTGACATACTATACTACGATTGTTTTATGACATATTGTTTGAAATACTATATAATGACTGTTTTATGACATATTTTTTGACATGCTATACTATGACTTTTTTTTAAGATATTAAACTAGAACTGTTTTATGCGGTTCATTTTTGACATACTATACTACGATTGTTTTATGACATATTGTTTGAAATACTATATGATGACTGTTTTATGACATATTTTTTGACATACCATACTATGAATTTTTTTATGACATATTTTTTTACATACTATACTATGACTGTTTTATGACATGTTTTTTTTACAGACTATTATAGGAGATTTTAATAACATTTCATTGACATACATTCTTATGACATATTACACTATGACTATTTAATGACACATTTTTCAACATATTTTTTAACATACTATACTATGATTTTTTTCGTGATTTTATAAACGACATGCTATACTATGACTTTTTAATGCTTTATTGAAGAACATGCTATACTATAACTGTTTTAGGCAATTTGTAACGACATGCTATACTATGACTTTTTTATGCAATTTTGAACGACATGCTGTACCATGACTTTTTTCATGCAATTTGTAGTGACATGCTATACTATGACTCTTTTATGTAATTTTGAACGATATGCTATTCTGACTTTTTTATGCAGTTTTTAACAACATGCTATACTATGACTGTTTTATGCAATTTTGAACGACATGTTATACTATGACTTTTTTTTATATGTTGATCAACATGCTATACTATGACTGTTTTATGCAATTTTGAACGACATGTTATACTATGATGTTTTTATGCAATTTTGAACCACATCCTACACTATGACTTTTTTATGCAGTTTTGAACAACATGCTATACTATGACTTTTTTTATGATATGTTGATCAACATGCTATACTATGGCTTTTTTATGCAATTTTTAACGACATGCTATACTATGACTTTTTTATGCAATTTTGAACGCCATGCTATACTATGACTGTTTTATGCAATTTTGAACGACATGCTATACTATGACTGTTTTATGCAATTTTGAACGACATGTTAAACTATGACTTTTTTTTATGATATTTTGAACAACATGCTTAACTACGACTTTTTTATGCAATTTGGAACGACATGCTATACTATGACTGTTTTATGCAATTGTGAACAACATGTTAAACTATGACTTTTTTTTAAATGATACTTTGAACAACATGCTTAACTATGACTTTTTAATGCAATTTGGAGCAACATGCTATACTATGACTGTTTTATGCAATTTTGAACATGTTAAACTATGACTTTTTTTATGATATTTTGAACAACATGCTGAACTATGACGTTTTTATGCAATCTTGAACGACATGCTACACTATGACTTTTTTATGCAGTTTTGAACAATATGCTATACTATGACTTTTTTTATGATATGTTGATCAACATGCTATACTATGGCTTTGTTATGCAATTTTTAACGACATACTATGCTATGACTTTTTTATGCAATTTTGAACGACATGCTATGCTATGACTTTTTTATGCAATTTTGAATGACATACTATACTATGACGTTTTTATGCAATTTATAACGACATACTATACGATGACGTTTTATGCTTTTTTTGAAAGACATGTTAAACTATGACGTTTTTATGCAATTTCGAACGACATGCTACATTATGACGTTTTTATGCAATTTTGAACGACGTGCTATACTATGACTTTTTTATGCAATTTTTAACGACATGCTATACTATGACATTTTTTATGCAATTTTGAATGGCATGCTAAACTATGGCGTTTTTATGCAATTTTGAACGACATGCTATACTATGACGTTTTTATGCAATTTTTAATGACATGTTATACTATGACATTTTTATGATTTCTTGAACGACATGCTAAACAATGGCTTTTTTATGCAATTTTGAACAACATGCTATACTATGACTGTTTTATGCAATTTTGAACGACGTGCTATACTATGACTTTTACGCAATTTTGAACGACATGCTATACTATGACGTTTTTATGCAATTTTGAACGACATGCTATACTATGACAGTTGTATGCAATTTTGAACAACATGCTATGCTGTGAATTTTTTTATGCAATTTTGAACGACATGCTTAAGTATGACATTTTTATACAATTTTGAACCACATGCTATAATATGGCATTTTTATGTAATTTTGAACCACATGCTATAATATGGCATTTTTATGCAATTTTGAACCACATGCTATATTATGACTTTTTTATGCAATTTTCAACGAGATGCTATACTATGGCTTTTTTTTTTTTGAAAGACATGCTAATCTATGAGGTTTTTATGCAATTTTGAACAACATGCTTAACTATGACATTTTAATGCAATTTTGAACAACATGCTATACTATGACGTTTTTATGCAATTTTGAACAACATGCTATACTATGACGTTTTTATGCAATTTTGAACAACATGCTATACTATGGCGTTTTTATGCAATTTTGAACGACATGTTATACTATTACTTTTTTTATGATATTTTGAACAACATGCTTAACTATGACATTTTTATGCAATTTTGAATGACATGGTATACTATGACGTTTTTATGCAATTTTGAACAACATGCTATACTATGATGTTTTTATGCAATTTTGAACAACATGTTATACTATGACGTTTTTTTTATGGTATTTTGAACAACATACTATACTATGGCTGCTTTATGCAATTTTGAACGACATGCTATACTCTGACGTTTTTATGCAATTTTGAATGACATGTTAAAACTATGACTTTTTTTTATGATATTTTGAACAACATGCTATACTATGACATTTTTATGCAATTTTGAATGCCATGCTATACTATGATGTTTTTTAAACAATTTTGAACGACATGCTATACTATGACTTTTTCATGATATTTTGAACGACATGCTATACTATGACTTTTTTTAAACAATTTCGAACGACATGCTATATTATGACGTTTTTATGCAATTTTGAACGACGTGCTATACTATGGCTTTTTTTATGCAATTTTTAACGACATGCTATGCTATGATTTTTTTATGCAATTTTGAACGACATGCTATACTATTAGTGTTTTATACAATTTTGAACGACATGCTGTACTATGACGTTTTTATGCAATTTTTGAACGAAATACTATACTATGACTTTTTTTTTGATATTTTGAACAACATGCTATACTATGACTTTTTTATACAATTTTGAACAACATGCTAATCTATGACGTTTTGATGCAATTTTGAATGAAATACTATACTATGACTTTTTCATGATATTTTGAACGACATGCTATACTAGGACTTTTTCATGATACTGTATTTTGAATGACATGCTATACTAGGACTTTTTCATGATATTTTTAACGACATGCTATACTATGACTTTTTTAAACAATTTTGAACGACATGCTATAGTATGACTTCTTTCATGCAATTTTGAATGACATGCTAATCTATGACGTTTTTATGCAATTTTGAACGACATGCTATACTATGACGTTTTTATGCAATTTTTAACGACATGCTATACTATGACATGTTTATGATTTTTTGAAGGACATGCTAAACAATGGCTTTTTTATGCAATTTTGAATGACAAGCTATACTATGACAGTTTTATGCAATGTTGAACGACATACTATACTATGACGTTTTTATGCATTTTTTAACGACATGCAATACTATGACATGTTTATGCAATTTTGAACGACATGCTATACTATGGCGTTTTTAAGCAATTTTGAATGACATACTATACTATGACTTTTTTATGCAATTTTGAACAACATGCTATACTATGACAGTTTTATGCAATTTTGAACGACATGCTATACTATGGTGTTTTTAAGCAATTATGAACAACATCCTATACTATGACTTGTTTTTGCAATTTTGAACGACACGCTAAACAATGGCTTTTTTATGCAATTTTGAACGACATGCTATACTATGACTCTTTTATGTAATTTTGAACAATATGTTATACTATGACAGTTTTATGCAATTTTAAACGACATGCTATACTATGACTTTTTATGCAAGTTTGACCGACATGTTATACTATGACATTTTTATGCAATTTTGAACACCATGCATGGTGTTTTTAAGCAATTTTGAACGACATGCTATACTATGACTTGTTTATGCAATTTTGAACAACATGCTATACTATGACTTTTTTATGATATTTTGAGCGACATGCCATGGTATGACGGTTTTCTGCAATTTTGAACAACATGCTATACTATGACTTTTTTATACAATTTTGAATGACATGCTATGTTATGAGTTTTTATACAGTTTTGAACAACATGCAATACTATGACTTTTTTTTTAAACAATTTTGAACAACATACTATACTATGATGTTTTTATGCTTTTTTGAACAACATGCAAAGCTATGACATTTTTTAGCAATTTTGAAAGACATGCTATACTATGACTTTTTTATGCAATTTTCAACAACATGCTATGCTATGACTTTTCATGCAATTTTGAACAACATGCTATACTATGACTTTTTTATGCAATTTTCAACGACATGCTATACTATGACTTTGTTTTTGCAATTTTGAACGACATGCTTTACTATGACGTTTTTATGATATGTTGAACGACATGCTATACTACGACGTTTTTATGGAATCTTTACCGACATGTTATACTATGACATTTTTATGATCTTTTGAACGACATGCTAAACAATGGCTTTGTTATGCAATTTTGATCAACTTGCTATACTATGGTTGTTTTATGCAATTTTTAACGACATGCTATGCTATGACTTTTTTATGCAATTTTGAACGACATGCTATACTATTACTGTTTTATACAATTTTGAACGACATGCTATACTATGATGTTTTTATGCAATTTTTGAACTAAATACTATAGTATTACGCTTGTTTTGATATTTTGAACGACATGCTAATCTATGACGTTTTGATGCAATTTTGAATGAAATGCTATACTATACTATGACTTTTTCATGATATTTTGAACGACATGCTATCCGAGGACTTTTTTTAAACAATTTTGAACGACATGCTATACTATGACTTTTTTTATACTATTTTAACGACATGCTATACTATGACTTTTTTTAAACAATTTTGAACGACATGCTATACTATGACATTTTCATGCAATTTTGAACAATATACTATACTATGACTTTTTTATATTTTGAGCGACATACTATACTTTGACTTTTTTTTATACAATTTTGAACAACATGCTATACTATGACATTTTTGTGCAATTTTGAATGACATGCTAATCTATGACGTTTTTATGACATATTTTTTGTACTTACTATACCAATACTGTTTCATGACATATATTTTGATATACTACACATTTTTTTGGGCAGTTTTGCCTTTAATTGATAGGAAAGTCAAGTGTGAAAGGGGAAGAGAGAGAGGGAATGACATGCAGCAAAGGGCCACAGGCTGGAGTCAAACCCGGGCCGCTGCGGCAATAGCCTTGTACATGGGGCGCCTGCTCTACCACTAAGCCACCGACGCCTCTTTTTTTGACATACTATACTGTGACTGTTTTATGACATATCTTTTGACATACTCTGCTGTGACTGTTTTATGACATATTTTTGACATACTATGCTGTGACTGTTTTATGACATATTTTTGACATACTATACTATGACTGTTTTATGACATACCTTTTGACATACTATACTGTGACTGTTTTATGACATATTTTTGACATACCATGCTGTGGCTGTTTTATGACATATTTTTGACATACTATACTATGACTGTTTTATGACATATCTTTTGACATACTATACTGTGACTGTTTTATGACATACCTTTTGACATACTATACTGTGACTGTTTTATGACATATCTTTTGACATACTATACTGTGACTGTTTTATGACATACCTTTTGACATACTATACTATGACTGTTTTATGACATATCTTTTGACATACTATACTGTGACTGTTTTATGACATTTTTGACATAATATACTATGACTGTTTTATGACATACCTTTTGACATACTATACTGTGACTGTTTTATGACATACCTTTTGACATACTATACTATGACTGTTTTATGACATATCTTTTGACATACTATACTGTGACTGTTTTATGACATTTTTGACATACTATACTATGACTGTTTTATGACATATTTTTGACATACTATACTATGACTGTTTTATGACATATCTTTTGACATACTATACTGTGACTGTTTTATGACATTTTTGACATACTATACTATGACTGTTTTATGACATACCTTTTGACATACTATATTATGACTGTTTTATGACATAGTTTTTGATATACTATATTATGACTGTTTTATGACATAGTTTTTGATATGCCATGACTTGTTTTTAATGACTTTTTCCGATATTTTTTTATATGCTATACTATTTATGACATTTTTATTTCATCCATCAAACCTGCCGTATGACCCACTGCAGACAATCTGCTCAGCACCAAAGAACAGACTGACAAAATCAGTGACTAGCTGGTGAAGTGTGGAGCATTTAGCAGATGAAGAGTCAGATATTTCCATCAGGTGTTAATGGAGATCAAAATAAAGCTATTACAAAGTAAATTTAATTTGTCAAATACCGGGCAGAGCCAGGACTTCACATGAATGCTTATGTTGTTTCATATCTCCTGGATGTGGCAATTGTATACAAACAAGTTGACAGTATCAACTTAAAAGGTGATGATATGTCGGTATCGTTATCACAGATTGTTTCAGCTGTCCTCAAGTGACCTAAAAACCAGTTACTGCAGGTCTAAGGATTAGGAGAGCTACATCTCAGGGAGAAGTGATGTTGTTGCAGCATGAGTACTGACAACTTCACATAATCACATAGGCTTCAATTAGTCCACGATAGTACAGGTGGCAAAACTCGTACTCAGAGCCATTATCACTGCCACTTCATTATGGCTCTGGCCTGCACCATCGCAACCATCACTGCAGCTGACCTCATCAAAGCTGGACGACCCGTGCTGACCTCATCAACACTGCGTGACCCCCTGTGACCTCATCAAAGCTGGACGCCCCATGGAGCCCTGAGGGCTGACAACAGGCCCTAAGAAAACACCCCATCCATTAGGGTGCCAAGAGCACTGTAAATGTGGAGTGTCAGCGCCAGCCATCTTCACTGTCATGCCCAATTCTCCAACCCCCCACCCAAGCTACTCTCCGGACAATGGAGCTGCTGAACCTCCAACCCTCCCAGCCACAATGTCCGCCCACGTTGGCTGGCAGCAGTGACAGAGGGGGGTGCCGGATGGGGAGGCCTGCTGCAGGATGGGACTCTTATTGAGCGTTTGAGCGATGAGCCAGGTCATCACATCTACCAAACTCATCCATCATGCCCCACAAACGGACACAAATAAAGAGGACACATTCCTGCCTCGGCTCCCACTACCACATTCAAGCCCTCACCAGCCTTTTCTCTCCTTCCCTCTCTCTATGCGAGCCAAAACCTGGAGAAAAAAGAGGACCAGAGTTCAGACTCTCCCTCGCTCTTGGAGGCCATGGGAGCGCCAGAAGAAAGCGCCAGGTGGTTTTCTGACTCATGTCTTTTAGTATAAATCTCTGTTTGGGCCAAAATGATGGGCAGCCAGAAGGACTGTATGGAGTGGGGAGGTGTGAGTGAGAGCAGAGACAAAGGGTGGGTAAAATGTTTAAGTAGAAATAAAGAGAGAATGGAAGACGTGTAAATCCACATTGTAGTCCTTTATTTCTTAGTTGTTCCTCCCACAGTATTGAATTGAAATGCATAACAGTTACATTGTAGAAAGCATTAAAACAAAGTACCTCAACTTGCTGATTACTTTTTAAAATCGATTATAAACAAAACAACGACATGAACAAACAAACAAAAAAAAAATCTGGTCCCTCAAAACGGGAGAATAAATGAAAGTAATCTGTTATTTATCATAAGTTTGGCACAAGGGATTAACATGAACCGAACGTCACACAAGCTTGCAGACAACCGTAGAAAATGTCAGATACAGATCTTACCAGACCAATCATGCGTTTATGAAGAAATTATACCTGGCTTTTTTTTATTATTCATTCTTTATAATGTTTTTCATTTTTTACAATTGAATCATTAAATCGTCATAGAAAAAAAACCCTAAGTAATATCTATTCATCGACCGGTTTCATTAGAAGAATAAGGAGTGAATTGTATGTTTAATACTATCCGGCACTCAAATGTAATCTACAAACCCCATTGAACTCTGGGATAGGCCCGGCGAGGAATCTCCCCTTCACCTGGGCTAAGAGCAGTGCTATTCAGTAAACAAACTACAGTTTGCCAAGAAATAAATACAATTCTCAACATACAACAGCAAATAACAACAACAACACCAACAAAAAAAATGAAAACAAAATCATGATTGTCTAAAAATGAAAGACACACGAGCATGGAGTAGCTAACGACTAGCATTCAGGCTATTTAGTGGTATTGTTGGCTGACTAGGATGGATTCAAGGGTTTGGAAAAAGACATACGCCCTTTACAGAACAACAATTAACTTCAGCACTGGCTACTTATTTCAGTAAAAAAACAAAACAAAAAAACAAACAAAAAAAAAATTGTGTTTTCTTCTCTTCCACTAAAAAGACAATCTATTTATATCCTTTCACAGATAGCGCAGGCGGGCAGGATGGAGTGCAGTGGAGAACAGTTGGTAGACACTTGTGTACAGTGCTATGATTGTGCAGACACACGCAGCTATGAAAACGCAGATGGGAAACTGGCCTGATTTCAGTTTTAATAATTACTTGTTTTTAAAATTTGTTCTTCAATGACTTCAGTGATATTAAAGTCCTTACATGGAGCAGTGTTTCATTTGAACCGAGGTTGCTAACCCCACCCTTCATTTTTATCATCAAGTACATGTATTTATGAGAAACACCTGTGGCTCTCTGGGGGTTAAAGGGAATTCTTGTAATATAATTTGAAGATACTTTTGTCAGAGGCTGTTATGCTCTTATGCTTCTCGCACAGTGAAACATACCAGGCTGAAACTGGCTGTCTTAGAGACACAACCAAACTCACCCTCTCAGCGTGAAATGTTCTCCTTACTTTCTGTGTGCTGGGCAATAAATGCAGTCTCGCAATGATACACCAGCACATCCATCTTCCATGTCCACCAGCTGCCTTTGCTGTGCAAAACATAGAAATTCAGCAGAATAAATACAGCTATTATTACTTATTATTATTTTCACCACAATCATCATCATTGCTATCATCCTGGTTGGTGTTAATGGAAAGAAATCAGTTTTAAGGTCTCAGAGGGACGTTTTGCTCTCTATCTGTTGGAGATTTTTGGGGGCTCGGGGCTGGGCTGGGCTCTGCGTGGACAGTGACCCGGCTTTGTGTGTAAGGCGCTCCGCTCAGCAGTCAGATGGGCCGTGGTTCTGCTTAGCAGTCACTCTGTGGACGATCAGGGGCCACTGCACATAGCCCCTGCAATGGGCTCCCAGTGCCATAGGTCAGGTTTGGGGGTTGAGAGGTGAAAGGGTAAAGCGCTAAGGGGCGTCATCATACGTGGCTAAGAGACTGGATGGCACTGGATTCAGCAGCAGCCCGTGCCAGACTGTGCCACATGGTGGCCGGGGTGTGGGCGGCTGGGTGGAGAGAGTCCTTTTCAGCCAGAGACAGCATCATGGCGTATGCCTGAGGGAGAGGGAAGAAATGTAACCACCATGCTATAAAGCAAATACGCATAGTGTTGGTAAACAGGTGTGCATGCAGGTGAGACGTCTGTTTCTTTTACCTGAGACTTAGATTTCCTAAAGAGTGGCTGTTTGACTGCATCAGTCAGCGAGGGGGAGCCAAATGATCCATCGTCCTCATCTCCGTCTCCGTCACTCATTTCGCTTTCCTCCAGCTTGCGCATGTCCGAAAAGTGACGAATGTGATCCAAAGCTGAGTAGCTACTCTGCTCCTCTTCATCCTTATACCTGGAGGTCAAGAAGAAAATTAAAATACAGAAACTTCAAGATAATCATCATCAAGTACACAATGTAAAAATCTATTTTGTATCGCAGTTACCTTCTCGGAGAGGTTTTGCAGTTGAGGTTCAAGTCGTTCGGACCGCTGAAGTCCATCTCGTCTTGTATGATGTCATCGCTGAGGCTGCTAGGAAGCGCCTCGTCTTCTTGTTTCCCAGGGGTGTTGCTAGGCTCCTCCCCTTCTTCTTCATCAGCACCAAGCTCCTCCGCATCCTCGTCTTCCAGGTCACGTGACCCACGGCTGGCCATCAGTGGCTTCTCTTCTTCAAATGGACCGCCGTTTAACCTGCGGACCAGGAGCACCGATTAGATCAATACAGGTTGATAAAGAAGAAGACATTTTAAGGAAGAATAAATGACATCTACTTCATGAGCGACATTTTATAAATACCCTCCTTTTATTTTTAAAAAGTAATCAAGAGTTCCTCCGGTACTTGTTAAATAAAAAAGGAAGTGGGCACTAAAGTGAAAACTATAGCTTTAGTACATTTACTAGGTGCAGTCTTTTACCCTTCGTTTTAGTCTCCTACACGTTCTTGTGAGAATCCTTTCTCTATATATACAAAAACAATGGAGCGTATGGGACACAGAGCAGAGAGAGGAGGATCTGAGGCAGGACATGGCAGCTGGGATCGAGAGAGCCGGAATCCCGTTTGTCATCGAGGCTCAGGAGCCCCTTTGGGCACAGCAGCACTGGGTTGATCGTTGCAGCACTTAACTGGAGTGCTTCGCCTCTCTCCTTGTTTATTTTCTCTCCTATCTCGTATTCATCTAATAGGCAAAATATTTAGCTGACAGCCCCATTTGGTGGGAGAGTTATGAGAGCGTTGCCAACCGGCCCATTCTTCTATCCCTGTGGAGGGAGAGAGGGCGAGCTATCCAAACTGCCTGAGCCTTAATCTGTCCCTCTGTCTCAGCGCCACAGGAAACCACCATTTGGTAAATCATCTGGAACCACATTTAGACTGATTCACTAATTACACTCTGGGACGTATTTCGTCAGCTCCCAAAAATGCCATTTCTCGCACAAAGGATTCAGAGACGAGGACTGAGAACTGGACGCGGAGAAACAGATTGATAGGAAACAAAGCACATCAAGCACATCACAACGTAATTACAGCATGCTTATAAACAGGATACCTGCACTTTGAAAGGTGTTTACGCGTGCAGTGACTTCAGAGGCCGGGGAGAGAGGGAATTATTGCAGATTACATTTTAGCACATACAGTATCTACATCATCTCTTGTCTTTTATCAGCAGCTGATAATACTGTGTTTTCGACAGAGCTCCCGCTGGGATGGAGAGTTTGAGGCCGACAAGGTGGTATTCGTGCTGTGTCGAGCTCGCAGGGCTGAGAAGAGGGACCAGCTCCAAAAGAGAGAGCTAGAGCTCTGTGATTAAGAAAACAGATTCGCTAATTACGCTTTCAAACGTGGTAATTTGCTGGGGATAAAGTATCTATCAGAAGTAGTCAGGAGCACAGCACTTTGAAAGGAAACACGGGCCGACCCTTTGACCCCACCCCCTCTACCCTCTTCCTGTAGGCAGACATGTTGGTTCCAGATGTGGTGGGCTAACTGCTGCACGCCCCCGCTCCTGCTTCTCTCCCCGTCCCTCTGACGCTCTACTTCCCCGGTCCTGCTCTCACAGGCCTTCTGCACAATCATACACCAGTCTGCGAGATCACTATCCGCGCTCACAATCTGCCCTGTGATCACACCAACGTGAGGCACGTGAAAACAAACTCAGAGTCCTGAGCAGACCTCTCAACTGCTATCTGACCCGATCGCAGCCCCAAGAATTTATTTGCATAATGCTCAGACGCAGTTGCATGCGTACAGATATGTGTTCGTACGTGTGGCCGAAAGGCAACTGATATTAGGAGCTCCTGCACGTTTCCAAAATCTGCTTTTATCTTAAATGTCATCACAGATGATTGGTCGGACATCTGAGCATGATGTCATAATTAACAAGGGCTGGCTGGGTGGTATCAAAGAAGCAAGACTAGAATGAGCTGATAGCAGCCGACCTATTATTCATACCTATTCCAGCCCTGTGGGTTTTTCCCCTACAAACTTAATGTAGTCACAGTTAATGCAAGAATAAAGTTTGCCTGGCCTCATTTGTCCCTGCTGCTGAGATGTGCTGGGTGAAAACATCTTGTACAGCTCTGTGGATCTGATCAGGAGATAGAAGTGCCCTCAGAGCCCATGACGCTGTGCTTACCCTTCCTCAGAGGGGTCTGGTGATGTCTGGTTCTGGCCCGTGTTGCTGATGAAATTTCTTATTTCATTGAAATAAGAGTCTTCCTTGTCGTCCAATATGGCACTGCCACTGTCCAGTTCAGACTGTGGGGACGACATCGCAGTGCCTGCAGAAAGAAAAAAGAAGTCAAGTTCTGATTAATGATAATAACAATGCATTTTATTTATAGGCGCCTTTCAGAGCACTCAAGGACATCTGACAAGACACATATAAAAAAACAAGCAGTACAATCAAACAATTCAGTAATATACAACAAAAGTGTCGCTAGCCGATGTGGCTAGGTTAGCTAGCACACTGTGGTCAACAGTTCCCCGTAACTTTCTTGAGGGATGAAGAGTAGAAGACGAGAAGGATCATATTGGTTTTGAGTCGTCACAGTTGAAGGTAAGTTGGGATCCACATTGAATGCGTTTCTGACAAAAACATTCATGTCCTACTCCTATGCCCATATTCCAGCTCCAGAACTCTCAGACCCTCCGAACATTGTCTTTTAACTGTTCTGCAATCAAGGCTGGTGGGTAATGGAGATCGTACCTTTGCAGTAGCTGCTCCAAAGCTTTGGATTAGCCTTTAGCTCTCAATCCAATGCTCCCCCTCCAGTGAAACGTATATGTTTTCATTGGACTTTGGTTGTCTGTTGTGGTTTTATTTTTTAGTGCTTTATAATCTTTTAATGCTTGTAATTATTCTTACCAGTTTTATACTATTTTATATTCACTGCTTTTATTTTAGACAGCACTTTGGTCAACTGCGGTTGTTTTTAAATATGCTGCATAAATAAACTTGATTTGATTGTTATTTGAAAATGACAATAATTCTGATATTTCAAAATGATGAGCATTGCTAACACATGGTTTGCTGCACCATGATGTTCCAAAACATTTCTAAATGATGGCTGTGTCCACCTTAAAATGCATTAAAAATACTAACTTTATTATTTAAACTGTAAGTTAAATGATGTTGGCTGAGAACTGAGTGTGTTTTTGACGCTCTTGCATGTGCCCCCAAAAGTTCCCATATGTAGCTTCAAATCTGTGTCACACAAATGTGTGTGACACATTCTGTATGTGCCGGTTCCAATGCTTCAGTGCAATTACAGCGGGTGAAATATTCAAATCCATGTAATCGTGGGACCATTACATCATGGGGAAAATGTGGTCGTGCATCATTTCCATGGAATTTTTCCGTGACATATTTGTCATCTTTGGAAACCTGGAGGTCTTGACTAAAATTTTCAATAAAATTATGTGTTTTCACACAAAATGCATTGGTATTAAGTGTGACTGAGGTTTACATGTGTTTTATGAATTTAACTTTAATAAAACAGCTTTCCTGCTCAACAATTTTCAGTCTTTAAGTTGTGGGACACCCAGTTTGATGCTGCAAAGGGAACGTTGGGCAGATAATTGATTTTGTATTTGACAGAGTGAACATTGTGTCTGATTAAGAAGATTAAGAAACCTCCTCTGAGGACTGTTGCTCTCAGCTGTTGGCAAGGTGTCACTGCTTGTTGTGCTGATTCAGAGTCAGAGAGATGCAACTGATGAAACCCATAAGCTGCGCCACTGATGAAAGCAGCTCATTCAAAAAATATTTTGTACTGTTGCAGGGGTAGATGACAGATTTATGTAATCTTGTTTTTCAGCTTCCTAAAATGGTTTCCAATCATAAGTAAATTATGAACACAATGCGCTGCTGTGTGGCTAATCAGCAAAGCCACTCTCATTTTCTCTGATGAAATATGGAAACAGCTGAGAAAACTCAAATTATTTTATTATCTAATCATCTTACCACAATCTACAAAACCAGATATTCAAGACCTCTCACCTGACAGGTTGCCATTCTCGTGCTTCTTGAGGTGACGGTCCAGGTTGGTCTGCTGACCAAAGCAACGATCACACAAGTGGCACTTGAAGGGCTTTTCCTTGTTGTGGATGTTGCGAATGTGGCGTTGCAGGTTGGAGGAGATGCTGAAGGAGCGGTCGCAGTATTTACACCTGCAGGGAAAGTGGAGGCCTTTCACTTAAAACAATTATGGAATGATTAAAAAAAAGACAGCAACACACACAAGCTGCTAGTTATAAGTACAACTGTACTGCATAATGAATCAGGAACCTGCGGTTTGTTCTGTGGGAAACATAATGGGATACATAATGTGGGACACACATACACACTCGCATACAGACAGTCCCAGCAGTCCCACAGTCCCAGACATGATGGAGGAGCTTGTTTAAGGTGAAACAGCTCTGCCTCTTATCTCCAGCCAGCGCAATAAAATTGCATTCTTCCCTCACAAAATAAGCACGCAACAGATTTGGTTCTAGCCCTGCAAAATTAGAGCCTCTTGCCAAGTTTCTTCATGCAAAATTATACGAGAAGATTACATCTTTTCTTCTGGTGGAATTAGCTCGCTCGATTGGCTGTCCCTCAGGAACCCCCCGGTTATCTCCACAAAAAATTACAATAAACAGCGGTGATCTTTAATGGCATGCCAGCGTGTGGAGTGCAGGCTATCAGGCTGGGGCAGTAGAGGCCTGCGTCTGTCTTTCTCTCTCCCCTGTGGTCAGCAGGCCTCCTCCAAGCTTTGGGCCAACATTCCACTACCTTAGTAACTACAAAGCAGAGCAGAGCTAGCCAGGGCTAACTCATTATCCAAATGTAGTAAATGTACATGATTCATTTTTACATGTGTACTGAACTGCTGCTGCATTGTTACTTCTACCTCAGCAGCACCTGGAGAGGAAGGGGGAGCAGGCAGGGAGACGTCTATATCAGTTACCAAAGTTTCTCATGAAACAAAAATGCAGAGGAACTTTGTGCATCTTTTTGCCTTATTTGCCAACAAGACAGTGATTCCAGAAAAAAAAGAGCTTAATCTTGTGATAACCTTTTTAGCTGGCACGAAAGCCTCACTTGATGCGGCAAGTAGCCAGCGTGCTTGCAGATTACTTTGAGTCTGGCCTCATATGCACAAGAGAAATGACCACAGCTGCCGGGCCTGGACATCTGCCCGCGCTCCTCATCACCCCAATTTTTCACCAAACTTCCTCCCTTCCTCTCAGCTCTGCTCTTTTACCAACCCGGCTTCAAAACACGCCCCCCCCCCCAACCCCCCCCCCCCACCCAACCCCCCCGCCCCCTTCCTGTCACCCTGGCGACGGACGCCATTTTTCACCAGGCAAATTATTTAGCGGCAGGATAATTATTCCAAGCTTTTACGGCATAAGAAAACATACATAAACTTGGGTCTAACTGTAGACAAGAATTCCCTGGGAAACATGCGTGCGCTGTTAACAAATGAGCTGCATCTCTCTGTCTCTCTGTCTGCTCGAGAGTGCGCTGTGTGAAAGTGTGTTTGCTGCTCTCAATCATATTTATGAGAAGAAAAGAGCGGTTATTCACAGGGGAGTTAATGTGCTATTGTGCAAATCTGATTCTTGACAAGACGATAATTTTCCTCTGCATGTAGTGTTGTATGATGTGTTTTCTTGGAAGTAAGGAGGATAGATGAAGGGATGCTGGCAGAAGGCAAGAGGAGGATGATATTCAGCTGACATGTTGTTGTTGGACACCCACACACCTCTTCAACATATATATATATATATATATATATATATATATATATATATAAAAATACACACACAGATAGCTTCAGGACAATGTGAGCAGCTCTTTAGAGTTGGAGAAGTAGTAGTACCTGTATGGTTGCTCTCCTGTATGAGTCCTGAGGTGGCGGGTCAGGTTGGCAGAGCGCGGGAATATTTTCCCACAATATCTATACAGAAAAAAAAGATTTTAAGTATGGTGCATTCCTTCAGTAATCTCAAAAACTGTACTATCACAGAAACAGGATCCCTTACTGTGACTCTACTGTAGCAAAAGAAAAAAAGACTCCAATGCCATAGAGGATTGTTAATTAATGACCCACATAAGGGTTAAAAATTAAAAAAAAAATACAAATGCCAGACCAGTTGCTGTAGTTACCTGCATGTGTAGCGCTCCTTGCCCTTGCGCAACAGCGTCTCTGGAAGTGCAGAGGGTGGGGCTCTGAAGTCAAACATGGAGGGGACGGAGCGCAGCAGGTCACCAGACTCTGGCTTCAAGGAGCCAAACGTCTCCAACTTCTCTGCCATGTTCTCGATGGCCGACATCTGAGGACACAGAGGAGAGGAAGGACAGGTTAGCATTGTGTTTAAAGACTTACTGAATGCTCATTTAGCAGTAACATGCAAAGCAAAGAAACTGATGTATGAGTTCAATCAGTTCTGAAAGCTGTATCACAAAAAAAAACTTGGCCCAAATTGATTCACATCAGAAACAAAGGATATTATCTCAACAAGCTGTGAGATTGCACTTTTTCTTTTTCTTTATTTAATCAACATAGGATCTAAGACTGTAGATAGCCATGCAATAATGCTGCAGGTGTGGCTGAATACTTTTTTTGTTTCTGACTGCAGGATGCAATAAAATGCAAAAAGCAAAATGCAATGAATAATTCACGCCAACGGACCACAGGCTAAACACTGCAAAACGTTTGCTATGGATGTCTTAACATTAAACCAAATACCAAGAGTCTGATAGACCTGATTCTCATCTGCTGTTAAATGCTTCTTACTAAATATAAAATTTCTACACAGATTTGTTCACGTCTTGTTTGATTGACGAGCCTTGTTTACAGGCAACGTACCGGCTGAAATGAAGTGAAACAGGTATTGGGCGAATTCTTATTATGACGTTCATCAATGATTCATGAAACGCAAGGTCAAATCCCTGGCATGTGTGTATGACAAGTACATTTGATACTGATTCATAACTTTGTAGTTAAACGAAAAACAGTATGCCCCCGTTTATGGTCAGTGGAGAGCAGGTGGGAAACTTTGAAAGTTAAATTCAGCCAACTCTTCTTCTCTTATAAAGATGCACATGTATAGCACATACATGACACACACACACACACACACACAGACACACTCACAGGATTAAGGACTGCAGCCAATCTACTAATGAAGCTGAACATTTACTTTCATCAGGTACTCTCCGAGGAGATATGTGCACTTGTCAGTTAGTGTGTGTGTGTGTGTGGACAAGAAACTATGTGCAGCATGGTGGCCATAGTTGATTAATTGCCATCAATGTGTGTGAAAGAGAAAATATATGTACGTGTGTGAGAGATGTATTTGTAATGCATTTCTTTGTGTGAGTGTGTGAACGTGTGCTTGGAGGCATGTGCGTAGTATGTGAACGTGATTGCGCGTGCTTGTTGTGTACCTGTGTGTTGTCAGAGACATGTCTGTGTGTGTATGTGTGTGTGTGTGTGTGTGTGTGTGTGTGTGGCAGAGGAGTGATTCATGTCCACTGCTGGGCTGTAAACTATTCTGTGCACAATGCGGGCAGACAGCACATTCGTCAATATGAAAGATGTTGACATTACTGATCAAGGGCCAGACACGGGTAATAATGATATCGCTGTGCTGAGAGGGGCGGGATGGGGGAGGAGCGGGGGGCTGGAGGGGGAGTGAAGGGAGAACCAGAGGGAGGAGGGGGAAGGAGGGGCGGGGAGGGTGACGGGGTCCCAGTAGGCCGCAGGGCCTGTCAGCCCATCTCACACACACACAGGAGGTTTTTTTTCCTCCCTTTTTTTAAAGGGGCCACACAAATTTGCATTATTTTACGTGTATTGAATTTTCAGCCTGTTTCTTATTCTTATTTCAATAAGGCAACAAATCAATGGTGATTCGGGTCCTCCACCAGAGCCCTGCTCCGACTCTGACATTTCATCTCCTGCTTTCACCCCCTGTCACTCTCAGGCTTCATGCCAAGATGGAGCAGGCCGAGGGGAAAGAAACAGAGGAAGAGAATCGGAGAAGAAGCATGATGAAGGACTAGACGACAGGGGAGAAGAGCGGGGAGGAAAAGACAGAAGGGAAGAAAGAAAAGAAAGAAAAGGAAAGAAAGAAGGAGAGAGAAAGAGCAAAGAGAGCCCGGAGAGAGAAGGGCTGATGGATGATAGTGGAGCCTGGTGTTGGGAGCGGCTGATTAGGAGTGACGGCCGAGTGTAAAGTTCCTGCCGCAGCCGTCGACGTTCCCACTGAGGGAGGATGTGGAGTGTCAGGTCCGTTTGATTATGAATATGCCAATGCTGCATGCCATGAATCAAAGGCAAGGGAGAGAACCGAGCGAGAGAAAGAAAGAAAGGAGGGCGATGGATTGAAAGATAGGCAAAGGGGTTGTGGGGAAGAGGGAGGTGAAACGCTTTCATATTTCTTTTGAATGTGCACTGTGTATTTCATCGGGCTCTTTTCAGGCACTGGAGTGAATGCTCAGTTTGTCTGCCTTGCTCAATGAGGACCCATAACTCTTGGGAACATTAGGGCCGAAAGCTGTCGGCAGCGTTGAGCCCGTCCGATAAGACACTTTTTAAAGCTTAAAGCTTTTTGAGACTGCTCCATCTCGGCTCCATCTACTGGGGGAGTCTGATCACCACCTCCACCATCCGCTCATGTTCTGCACTCTATTAAGAGTTTAATCTCACACCTTTGGCCAACTTTTACCTCTGTGCTTTAAATGAAAGTCTGTGTTATAACAAAGATATTTGTGTATGGCTGTATGCAGCAGAGTGAAAATTGGATACTAGGCACTTGTCATCGGAGTAGTGCTCTGGCAAATGCAGGGGCTAATGTTTTTATGAGAAAATCATCCTGCAAAAGTTAATTTATTTAACAACTGAGCTTCGTACATGTTAGATTTTTAATATATAAAATAATCTTTTAAGCTAAAGTGCTTTGTCAGATTCTATAACCTAGTCAAATGCAGTGTTTGCAGTTGAGCAGTAAATGATTCACACATACAATCCAATGGATTAGATATATTAACGACTGAAACTAGTAACCATCAGTCTGCCACAGATTACACTTCAGAAAGCCCTCGGCCACTGAGCCGCCTTTATGGATGATGAGCCAGGTTCATCAGGCCACTGTTTGACAATACTGTGTGTGTGAAACTTAAAGGACAAGAGGATAAACGGCTCCACATTTTGCTCTAAAGCGATTTTTCAAAGGTTTTATAACCACCCTCCTCCTTTGTATAAGAGACCCCCACACACACACACCTCCCGAAACCCCCTTGTCCGTCCCCCTGGGCAATGTGTGTGTGTCTGCGAACTTGCTTGTTGCTGTAGCGTCGCTCTGGGACCAGCAGTTGATTGGCTATCTTCAGATGTCAGTGATGCTGTGAGGGCCTTAATTAGCGAGATGCATTCTCAATTGTTGATCTTTATCAGGAACCAGATGTTTGGAGGGAGGAACTAACCCCCCTGTCCCCCCGCCGGTGTCCCAAAGAGACTGTTACCCTCGCGCTGATGTAAAGCAGCCCCCCTAAACACCGCTCACCATCCCTGCTCACGCCCCCCCTCCTCGTGCCCATTTGCAAGAGCCCTACTTCATTTTCCAAATAAGCAAACATATATTCTGAGCTGCTGGACGGACAGGGTGTAGCTCGGCTGGAAATCCCCGCTCAAACCCTTTCGTGTGAATCAGAGAGGGGATATATCTTGATGTAAAGATGCAAACAAGGCTCAAATACTCAAGGTGTATTTCAACAAAATAATATATGATGCACAATCTAAACATTCAGTTGAAATTTCTTTACGTGAGAAAGGCGCTCTATGGCCAGACACAAGTCCAGTCAGTGCGTGATGGTGATGGGCTAAAGCCATGCGAATGCTGGGTGATTGTAAACTGTCACGCAGCCCATGCATTAATCAGGCGATGGGGTCTGTTTGGTAGAGTACAGACACATGGCAGTACTGTAGGTTAAAGAGGAACTTACCCAAGTTCTCTGATCTGGCAAACGAAACTGAAGGGCGGAACAGAAGGAAAAGAGAAAGCAGTCAGAACCAGGAAGTGGCGCATGAATCAACAGCTTTTGATTGGACACATATGGGTACAGAGGGAGTGATGGGTCCCGATGTGATTAACTCTGAATGAGCAATGAGCTGCCTATCTGCAGAGTTACGACGCTGGAATTATAGGAGGCTCTAATAGTTCCCAACACTTCCTGGTGTTCAATAAGCTCATTATAGCAGGCTACAAATACAATGCCAGTATGTAATCTAAGCCAGTATTGCTAAGCAGTAAAATTTCCTGCCAGGAAATAAAAAGCTGAATCACTAAAGGTTGGAAAAAAAAAGTTACAGTCCCCTCAGCTTTGCAACCTCTTTTTTTGATATATGGCTCAAGAGCGAGTCAGGTGACTGAAAACAAACCCCCTCAAAAGTATACAGAAGGGCCCCTTGCCTGGTCTGGGTTAGACCTACCCGGGTCTGGTGTTTCTGGGAATGATTTGTGTGTCCAGACATCATAAAGTCATAAAGATGGCCTAAGCACTCTGTTAGTGTTTCTACTGATAGGACACCTCATTAAGGCGTGTGGGACGGCCATGTGGCTGCTGCAGGCTGGGCCCATGCAGCAGTCTGGACAGGGGACATAAATCAGACAAATGAAACAGCCTGTAAAAGCCAGACCTGAAACGGCCAGAAAAGAGGAAAAAAAAAATCATATGCCTGAGAAAGTGGTGTTTTCACTTTCCGACGGACCGTTCTCACCCGCGGGGGAAGATTGAACAAATGAACGTCAATGCAACACGTCATAGACACACGTACACATACACCCGCGTGCACACACGCAAACACACATGTATGGAGCCTCACACTGGAAATACTGGCACAGGGAACCCGGGGGCAGAAATCACTGCTTTAAGAGCATATCATTTTTTATATTGTAATCAAAGACATGTTATGGGAAGACATGTCAGAGTGTGCCCTTTCTCTCTGCTACATCTGTTTCAGATAGCCGACAATGGGGCTTTAACAGGCGGTAGTTTGGATAA
Organism: Epinephelus lanceolatus; assembly: GCF_041903045.1. NCBI lineage: Eukaryota > Metazoa > Chordata > Actinopteri > Perciformes > Serranidae > Epinephelus > Epinephelus lanceolatus. Next base: position 34,221,036 of record NC_135737.1, read on the forward strand.
GGCTGGAGCCACACACTAATCCTTATTAATCCAGTTTGGTCAGCCTGGGACAATCATTCTATATTAGAGCTCCTCATAGAAAGACTCATAACAACTTCTTAACTGTTTGAGCACCATGCTGCTGTCACATCTGTAGATATGGGAACCTAACGTTGAACTTGAAACAGTGATGTTGCTGTGGATACATGACAGGAGTCACAGCAATTGTGAATTCAAATGGACAGGCCTGACTGAGAACTAACGGCACAGACTAGGCCTTTGCTGCCTGTTTAATCAATCTAGACTCAATAAAGGCATCAAAGATCAACTTTACTCAACCAAATCAACAGAAAAAGAAAGTGGATAGGTAAAAATGTACAGTTGGACTGGTGAGAATGTGCGATTTAATCCAAACAAGGTGTGTGCCATCCTATTACATTCCACCCAAATGCCCCAAGGTGCCCCAGTTCCCGCTGAAGCCGCAGTCAAAACCTACCTGTGGATGGAAGAGGAAGCCTGGAGCCGGCCGCATGTACTTGTCTTTCAGAGTCTCAAACGGATCGCTCATTCTCCTCTTCTCAACCCTGCTAATAGTAGATTTCTCTTAACGCATGTACAGTACAGAGTTTTAGCAGCATGAAAACGTCTCCATGCTTTTGTAAAACACAATGTGTAACAGCAGTTGAAATATGTTGTGATGTAAAATTGCAATAGTAGCATGAATTGTAGTGAAGTAAGCTACAGGGTATAACAATACCTGTAGATAGGGTCCATGAAGAAAGGCGTGGGCCTGGCATGCTGTAAAGACGTGTCAGCTTTTGGGATCTCCACCACTGCCTTCTCCTCCTCGTGCCCCAGGCTATTCTTTGCCTCATCTTCTCTTGGATTGCCTCCGCGGCCCCTAGTCCCCAGGCTCAGGTCTAGCGGCTGATCCTGACCAAGGGAGTGGGAGGCCGCTGGTTTAGAGGGGGCGAATGTGGCAGACTTCTCCTCCTTCCGCTTAGTAGTGAGGTCAAATGGTGACTCAGAAGAAGATTTTCCCTGGGCCTTCTTGCAGTCATCTGCTGGAGACTGTGGCTCGCCCTTCAGTCCTGGAGGTCTGAGGTCCCTGTCTGGAAATGGGTAAACTGGAGGAGAGAAAGCTGGGAAGAAAGGCAGTGGGAACATGGAGGGGTAGGGCAGAGACCCGACCTTCTTGTCCTGCAGGCCAGCCAGCCCTGTGGAGCCAAAATACTTCTCAGCAATTGAGGCAATGGCCTTAATAGAGTCATTCACAGCCCCTGTTACGGCCGTGTGCTCGTCCAGCGAGGATGGGATGAGGGAAGGTCCCGGAAAGTCTTTAGCAGCACTGCTGCCGGTCAGGCTGGGGCTCTGGGGGCCTCCTTCACTGGCCTTCCTCTTGGGGCCTTTGCCATTTTCTCGAGCAGCCCCCCTTTCCCTCTCACTGTCCATGTCACTCTCCAACTCAGAGCCCGACGTGCTCTCCAGATCACTTCCACTGGGCGTGCTGACATCGTCCAGGTCACTGCTCTCGGACTGGTCACTCTGCTTGTTCCGCTGCTTTGTGGAAGACGAGGAGCTCTGGGCGTGGAGCTCTGAACCTGGCATCTGGTTGCCAGGTACACCACCATCTTTACGCAGAGCCTTGAGGAGCTCTCGGGACTCCTGAAGTCCAGGGCTTGGAGGCAGCAGTGGACTCTTACTCAGCTCTGCACCAGGCCCAACAAGAGGTGCATGGCCTGGTTGTCTGACGGGAGAGGTGGCAGGAATGAGTGGCGGCCGGTGGTAGAGTCCAGAGGAGAAAAGGCCAGGGAAGCTGAAAGGAAAAGCTGGAGCAGCAGGAAAGGTGAGCCCGCCATGGTGGCGACTGGCCCCAAAGTAGTCGGCCAGTCCAGCACTGCTGTGGCCCATTGCCAGAGCTGATTTGTCCAAGCCAGGGGCGCCAGGGAGTGGCATACCCTGGGCAAACAATCCCCCTGCTGTGAAATGGTTTTTCCCTTCACAAAAGCGCCGGTGCTTGTTGAGGGAGGATGTGGTGCTGAACATCTGCCCACAGTCCTTGCACTTGATCTGAGTGCGGCAGTCAGCGTGCATACGTTTGTGGCGGCACAGGTTAGAGAACTGGGTGTAGGACTTGTGGCATACCTCGCCTGCAGGGACACAGAGACAGATACAGAACGTATCAGTACACACCGAACCCCCCTCCCCACATACACACAAAATAACATCACATGATATGACATCTCTGGCTAACAAGCTTGAGGCTGGCTGAGGCTGAGGCAGAGGAAGTACAGTCTGAATGATATGCTCGTGTTCCCATCAATCCTCTGACAACAGTTTTCCAGCAAAATAAGGAGGGGAGGTGTGTCTAGATCCTGGCATTGTAAAAGGAATCTGTTTGGTTGACGGTGTGAGTCAGTTACTGCCACTCATCACCTGCACATCAAACCAAATTCCCAGGCATCTCCTGCCCCATTGTCCTCCCAGGGACGCTCCCAGGGAGTCCATAAACAATCACACTCACATACACACACACACAAATGGACATGCAGGCACATCCACAAAATATTCACATAACACAGACATACAGATACACACACACACACACACACACATTCTCAGCCTCATGCAGTACAATGGCTCTATTTTAAGTTTGTGAAGGAAGTGGAGTTGAATGAATCCTATCCTGCAGTCCGGTTCCCAGGGACAGGTCTCACGTCCTCTACTGCCCCTCTTCCCTCTTCCCCCCTCCAGCCCTCTCCTGTCCGTCACCCCCTCAGCCCCCTCACCTTGTCCCCATAGCTGGGTCCCTGTTGTCCTGCGCTAAGTGACCTTCCCACAGTCAACCCCTCAATGCCTGTCTGTCGCTCTGTCTGACCCTGGGTGACATACAGTAACAACACCCGGCCCTGAGACAAAATCGCAACGTCTGACATTATCTGTCGCCATTATGAGTCTGTCAACATTATCTACGACCAATAAGTGATTTATTCTAATTTACAAAGGGGGATAGTGGCCAAGTACTTACTGTTTTCCCATGCTCTTTTCTCTTGCTATTCTAATAAAAGTCAGGAATGCAGTTTATAAAAGGGGGAAGATGTTCCTCTTTCTTGGCCCCCACCTAAACTTTCAGATATTTTGCAGATCAGCCACACTCCAGCTGACGTCTCAATAAGACTTTGATCAACCGGCAATACCAGAAAGCAGTTAGAAGCAGCTCTGGATGATTGATTTTGCTCACATTGTTATGAGATCTTCAAAACGGGGATAAGGAAGTGGTTAGGCTCACACTGTGATTACAATTCTGCATACTTTGGATGCCTTCCAGCCACAAGGTGCACAAGAGGCAATTTAAGGAGATGGAGAGGAAGAGCGGGAAAAAAGTATTGTGGAAAGAGATTTGAATAAACACCCCTAAGGAACGCCAAATGGGACTGCTCGAGCCAAGAGTGAATGTAATCTTATGAAAAAAAAAGGGGCTATTTTAATGAATAGACCCAGAAAACTAAATTGAAATGAAGTGTATTTGTGGCTTGGCTTTGGCGGACACAATCAGGGTAGAAAGGTAGTTGAAAACATTTCGAAAACATCTGGGGAAACAAAATGAAGAGTGTCTGATTCCTTTGATTCTGCACATGCTGTTTCCTCTCTGGAAGCTGTCTATGCGTCTTGCAACACAGATAAAGACATTTGGAAACCGCGTCTGGATCAGTTGCCTAAAATGAATCGCTTTGAGCTTGTGCTGCACACATTTACTAACACATTTTGTATAAAATAAAAGATGTATCGTCGCCACAGAGGATTAATGATTTCTAATAGTAAACAAGCAGTTACTAAATCTGTCTGCTCTGTGTGTGTATGTGGGGTAGCTGCTTCTATCGCTCTCTCTTTGTGCATGTTTTTACGAGTACAGCCACATGGCCTGAGCAAACTACAAGAAAAAGCCCTGCGCCATAAATCATGTCGTTGTGACATTTACAGACTAACAACACACACGCATGACACAGTGAGTGTGAGATCTGATTCACTACACGCGTGTATTCGTCAGCTCTTAATAAACTGAAACAAAATATTATAAACACATTCCTTGGAGGAGAGCGGTGGCTAAGTAGTGGCTAGCTGAGTGTCGAAATTAATAACCCTGCAGGCCTGAGTGCTTCACTTTGATAAAGCAGCTCTGAGACACACACACACCCTTGACACATAGCGTGCACTAACATACAAACAGAATCACGTGTGCGCACAGTACAACACCATCCAAAACACGTACATGCCCTTCAAAGAGAACTCGCACAAACAAACACTTTCGGACACACACGGTCTCTCCCCTGGTGGACGTCATGTTTGAGGCTGCTCTGTCTTTTTTTTTTTTTTTTTAACACCGCCATTAGTTGTTTTTAAACCTGCATATTTTCTGCTGATTACAGCAAATGGACTCCCATTCGGAGGGAGCACAGGGAAGAGGGCTGTACATGTGGTTGCTATTTGTGAGGAATGGTGCATGTGGCGGAGGGAGAGAGGAGCAAAGAGGGGAGTCAGAGGTCTGAAGTGGAGATGTAGTAACCCCGGCCTATGTACATATATGTGTGAGTGTACTACTGTGTGTTTGTTTGAGAAGGAGTGTGTGTATTTGGTGTGTGGACAAGTTTCTGTGAGCTTGTATATGTGTGTGTGTTGGTGCGAAGGGTCGGGGAAAGAGAGACGGGGCAAAGGGTGAAGGTCACAATGCTTTAGGGGAGGGAGATCAGATCTGCAGAGTGAGGTGGGGAAAATGTGAAAGGTCAAAATGTGTTTGAGCCTTGCAGGAGTTAGTGTTTACTGAGGGACAAAAATGTGTGTGTGTGAGAGAGAAAGCAACATTAGCTGTAGCGTCAATAGCAGGTGAGGCTGGGTCACTGTAAGAGGCAACATTAAGGTGAGCCCGAGTGGGACTGAGTCACATTACATGCTAGTTTAAATGCTGTTATCACCATATCAGCACTGTGTGAGAGTGCTGATGCAGATAAAACTGCGTGACTCTTGTCTTAAAAGAAATGGTGCTGCCACTCTAAACACGACGACCATATAATCCCAGGTGTAATTCCTGTAGAACATAACATGATTGACTCTTGAGAAGAAGCTGAGGAAGGATAAAAAAATGTATTTCTGCAACAACATCACAGTTTTTCTATTAAAGGCAAGTCACAAGCATATTGTTGTTATTATTATTATTATAACGTACTGAGTAGACTTACATAGGTAGGGTCTTAGTGACTTACACATGAAGGGCTTGACACTGCTGTGGATGTGCTTATGCTGCTTGAGGCCCGAAGACGTTGCGAACGTCTTGCCGCAGTCAGAGCAGGCGTGGGCCCGCGCCCCGACGTGCTGTGAGCGGATGTGCCTCTGCAGGTTACTGGGGTCTGTGAACACCTGCTGGGGGAAGCAACCACACAGACACACGGGGGAGTTACTATCTGATTCTACTAACAGGAGACAAATAGAATTCAGACACTTGGACAAATTTTGCTTCTTCATTCAACATCCCCTCCAAAAGTCATCACTTTACCTTTGAGCAGTTTTCACATTCGTAGTGCTTGCCACTGTCGTGCGACATCTGATGTCGGATCAGGTTTGATTTCCAGTTGAAGGCCTTGGGACACTGGTCGCACTTGTATTCTCTCTCTTCAGAGTGGGACAGAGTGTGGGCCTCCAGACTGCAGGAAACATTTCACAACAACCAGGATTTAGAAATTTGCTTTGGGTCAAACGGCTGTTTCACAGCTCCGCATGTGCTCTACATGTGTATCGATAAAGATGAACATCAGACAAAACTCTCCCTGAATAAATTATGTCTTTGAGTGCTTCAGCGAATAATTCACCTCTGGACATCAGGAAAAACCTGGTCACACTCCTTACACTCGTGTAGACCGTGGGACATGTGGAGGGGTCGCAAGTCTTGAGGTTCCTGGGCTTGCAGGTCGCTGTCCCCTCCTGAATACAGCAGAAAAGATAAAGTAAAGCAAGATGAAAAAAATCAAATGTTATGGTATTTAGGTTGACCTACTATTTGTACATGAAAAGTATTTTAAAATTCAAACAGCCGACAAGGACTTCAACTTAAAATGAGGTATGATTGTGGTCTTTAAGAGCCTCCTATCCCATTACATAGATCATGTGCGGAAATATGATTTGCATTGCCACAGGCCTTGGTCAGTTACCAAGTCTGTGGTCCATTCTCGTATAAGTTACACTGAATCTCTTCTTACTAACATCATTCAGTATTTAAAGTCTTGGACAAATACTGTAGGACAAATATTCTTCACTGCACTAACTGCTGTCATTTTGTCTCAGTGGTCTCAGGCAAAAACAATGCTCTAAATAAAACACAATTCATGTCAGCGTGCAGACTCCTCAGTGTCATTGTTGCGTTATCTCATTTTCAGTGGGAAACAGAGCCCTTACATCATCAGTGTCATATACTCCCAGTCCAGCTACACATCCTTCTTGTCACTCCTCAGCACTCACAGTTTACAATGGTATTAAAATAGCAATTTAAAAATACAAGTCAAACCTGGGTTAAGGAAGGAGGAGGGGGGCATCCCACATGGCTGCTTCTGGTGGTCCAGCAGCTGGTTGCGGGACTCAAAGTGCTGGTCACAGTCCTCACAGCGGTACTGCCTCTCCTCTGCAGAGCGGGGGAAAGAAACATTAGCATATCGTGCATTTAAGTGAGGCGTATGTGTTGCTCAGGTTTTGGAAGTGGACAGTGCGGTGCAGACCGTGAATATCAGGAGCCATGGTGTCACATGAATACTCTTCAGCCTTCATGAAAAGTAGCAGCTCCTCGCCGGGAAAAATCTCACTGGTGACTTTGTAGAAGATCTGCAACACACACACAAAGGGAATATGATTTAAAAATGTACTTCTATTTCACAGTTTTATTGCAAAGGTCAAACTGTATTTTCGCTGTGCTGAATTTGCCTGTTTTTGTCGCCCCGTAAAGACGCTGCAGCTGTTTTTGTTTTGGCTGCATTTTTTCTCACATCGCCCATAACTGCATTGCGATGTGGGCTGAGCTACCCAATTTTCAAACCAGCAGAGGTCACTTGGAGTAGCTCTCAATTCGCCTACACAATGTGTACATGTTTGTCATATTTGTACCACCACCACCGCCACACACAAAGAAGACACATACATGAAAACATACACATCCATTAGCTTTTAATTAACCATTATGTAAGACATTTTTGTCATGAAAACAAAATTAAAGCACAAACAACCACACTGTTGAACAAATATACCGTACACACAAATATGCATGCACGTAGTTGGCCAGAAGCGGTGGATAAAAGTGTGGACAGCAGGCTTACTAATTTGTTCTGATAAACTGTACAAACAAGCAAGCTGCTGCAAAATGCTTTCTGCTAATTGAGTATTTAAGTGATGGATGAAACGTCCAAACATTGATATCAATTAAGAACCAGCACAATCCACCGAAATCTGATCATGTTTTTTATCACTTCAGCATTTCTACATAAATGGTCAGGTTGCATATTTCATCGCATTCATTGCAGTTACAATACACACAGGCTGATTGTGAAACAGCGGGTAATCGGAGGGGGTCAGTCATTTAAAGAATCAGCTGAGAGACCCTGGGACTGTGGTGCTTCCCATGCACACACAATAGCCTTTCTCTGAGAAACAATCAGACATTGCGTTATTTTTGGCATGCTTTGGAGGTTTAACATATTACCTTCCTCTGCTGCGTCGACATGACAATGATGATGGGGGGATTTATTAGAAATACAACAGGGAGGGGGGCCTATGGGAAGGCACGGGTCACAGGTACACCGCTTATGGACTGAATTCCTGGCGAGCACTATAAGGAGACTAGAGTCACACTGGCTCCGCAGAGAGTTGTGATAAATATTTCGGTCACGATAAAGATCATGATGTATTCTGTCGCGTACACTGTAGTTGTTTGTGTCATTGTTCTAACTTCTGGCAAATGATATAATAGTGAATATGACTGTACTTCTTTTTTTTTTTGGGCTCCACTGTGACTCACCGAAGCACAGGAAGTTCCTAGACTGAGAGTCACTAGAGTAAAGGGAGCTCAAGTAAGTAAAAAAGCAGCGTCTGACCAAGGCAGAGCTCTCGCATGTCAATAACTGAGGAGTGATTGGTGCATAGTAACCGAGCTTTGTGGTAGCATTAAAATATGATTTAAATTCAGGCATTAAAAAGGCAGGCACTACAAGTCTGACTCCCATTACGGGGCTGAACCAGAGTCATTACAGTTATCCAGACCAGGAGAGACACATTACATATTAACCACCAAATTTAATGCAAAAAATATTCTTGTTTTGATTTTTGCAACATTTTAGCTTTAAATCATTTCATTTAAATTCATTTAACCGCTCCGTACAGAACGAGTTTGCCAGCTTTTTCTTTCCAGTTTTGATGTCTGCTGCTGCACCCCCATTGTTTCTAAGAAAGAATAAAGGGAACTGAACAGTGAGGGTCCAGACAGGAGCTTTAATCCATGACTTCGCCTAAACTCCAGCCTCTACAGCATAAACACACATGCTTGAACGTGAACGGAGCTTCATACATGCACACATACACAAACAGACACACTCCTTCCTGTGCCCGTCACCCTATGTAAGGCCACAAAAATATTGTGATTTAGAAACAATCAAGCAGAAGTTCAAACAGACATGTGAGTCTGCAGGGATTCCGCTCGGAGAGACTGATACCGACAGTGAGGAGGGAGGCTCTTTGGAAAGCTACCAGGGCGCGGACCGAGGCCTCGGAACATAAAAATTAATGGACATTGTCAAAACCACTTTGTCCATAAATACAAGAGTCAGTTCATGGTAAAGTGCAACAGGAAGTCTATATTTTAGGTACGCTTTACAAATAAGAGGAGGAAATTAAGAAACACATTATGAGGAAGACACAAGAGCCAGGTGAGTCTTTCAAACCAGCAAACGCCTGCAAGTGTCAGCAACCTCTGACCTCCCTCTTACAGGGATCAATAAACATTTCTGTTGCTCTCTTTCTCCGCACTCCCTGCACAACATGATGCATTTTAGGGTAAGTGCACACACACACATAAGCAGGCACAGGAGGGCGATTCCGAATATGAGGGGAATTCCCCCAACAGCTCCACCCCTTCCCCGAGGGCTGCCACAGATAAACAGTGAAAACACACAAACATTAAAAAAGGAGGCAGTGACTCGCTCCAGAACAGAAGGCGCAGTGTTTAGTTCTGAGCGGGTCATCCTCAGTGTGTCATGGACACACTAACAAACACTCACGCACACACACTGAGTGCCAGCAGTTTAACAGTGGCTTAAAATAACAGGTTATTCTGCAGATAAGATATCCAAGGTGTCTGAGTTCACACTGAGAGAGCAAGCAGCCTCGGCATCAAGGCCGTTTCTTGCTCAGGCTGCAAACAAAAACAGCTAAAGAAATGATTTCAGACAATATTCAAACTATTTCTTCTTTGGAAACACACATGAATCTATATTTTACAGTAGCACTGAAAAAAACAAGGAAATGCTGATCAATTATTTTCTATCTGTATATTAAATATCATTTTCCCATGTGTGTGTGTGCATCTATTGAGCCACTTCTTATCTTTCTCTCTGTCACTCTCCCTGTCAAAGGTTACAACCACGAGAGGATCAAAGGCTATAATCGGACTACCTCGTTACCTTGACACCATTAGTCATTAGCTGAGTAAACACTGTCACATCCCCCCCTACCCCCCCCCCCCCCGGTCACACCCTGTTGGCCAACTCCTCACTCACTCAGAGCTCATTCGACAGGTATGCCATTCACTGACGCTGCTGTCCTGCTACAATGAACTCTCAGTCAGTCTGGGGTGCTGCTTTAAGTGCTAAAATCTTGAGCTACTTTAACATCTAAAAGCTCGGGAAGAGGAAGATGTGTCAGACCCACAACCAAGGTTTACACCTCAGTCAAAACTCCTAATATTCTTTATTTCTGGACAAATAAATGATCAAATTCAAGAGGAATGCCCACTGCATTGTTTACCTGTGCTTGCTAAGCAGTAACGCAACACTGCCTGATCACATGTGTTGCAACCTCCCGTAGCTATCAGGGTCATGCAACATGTACAGTGCGTTTGGCAGGCGGCATCACTTGGCTTTCAAACAAAACCATCTCGTGACTTAGATAGCAATAAAGGGTACGAGCACACAATGTGCAGCTGTTTCCAGCAAACTGGATGAACATGTAAGGAAGCCAACATGGCTGTATGCATGGTAGATTAAGTCCGCTGTGGGAAAGTGACCTTACGGGGAAGCAGAGACTTTCTGGTATCTCATGGACAACAGCTCGTCAATGTCATGTGGAAACTCTGCGTCTCTTAAATGACTTTTTTTTTTTTTTTTTTTTTTTAGGTGTTTTAGTCCTCTGTGGTCTCAATAAGAAGCATCTTGTGTAAATGATCAGTGTTGGATTTACAAAGTTTTCCCAGGATGGTTTTTACATGTGCAATATAGATATTTTTTTATAGACATATCTCTTTTTACAATCAATCCATGTGCGTTTTTCATAACTGAATAAGCCCAAAGCGATTATGTCAGTGAGTTACAATCACTGCATGATTTCCCCTCCATTGTATTTACATAGTCGATGACTGTCAGTGTTTCACTAATATGCCCCTCAGCCACTTCATCCCACTCAATACTGAGTGAGAATCAATAGAGCGGATGAGATTAACGCTCATATCCCTCTGCACTGTCTTATGAAAAGCTCTTCAGGGCCTCGTTGGATGATGCTAATTACACTTTTAATCTATTTTCCTTTCAGTTGAATCGCTAGAACGAGGAGCGCAGTGGAGGATTTTTCAGCACTAATTGCCCTAATTATCTTAACGACAAAACATGCTGATCATGGACGGATCTATGCGAGCGACGCTCGGGCTGCTTCTCTCAGCTCAGTGCATCAGCAAACAAACGAGGACATCAGAGGAGCTTGAGGGAGCATTGTGGCGGTGGACAGTCAAAGGCTGACGTTGGACACAAACAGCAGGTCGCAGGCCAACGATTGCAAATTAACTACGATTAAATTTCCATTAATTATTTTTTTCGGAATGCTGAAGAAAAACATTGGTTGAAGGTTTCAATCGGAACTAGAATAAAAAACACAACTATTTTTATACTCTAATTAATTGGATTTCTTCAGAGAGCTGTTTTTATTTGTAAAGGACTGAATTCAAACCTTGGAGTTACACCACTGTGACTTAATTACAGATTTCAGTGACTCACAAGCTGCGACAACTGCCATATCCTCCCTCTCCATTTAGTCCTATTTCTTTCCACTCTGCCGTGTCACATATATAAAGCAATAAAACAGAAAGGCCATGTGAATAAAGGCTGTCCCTGTGTGTTTGGTTAGAATACTGAATGTGCAACAAATTGAAGGAATAGAGAAAAACAAATATAACCTGCAATTTTAGACACATTAAATTAAAACAACTACAGTGACTTAATGTTTTAGAGTCATTTAAGTCCCTCTCCAAATACCTGCTTTTTAAATTTAACTTCAGAGCAAGAGCATCTTTTGAATTGAATGTCAGATATTTGTGAAATTAAAACTATAGAGAAGATTGCATATCAGTTTCATGACTGTAGAGAATTGATTTTACATGCTAATATTACAAATACCATCTAAATTCTTTTGTTAATATTTGCATGTCTGCTTTCATAACATAGATCTTTTTTTTTGCCATCAAAATCGAGCTGACTGGATAAAAATTTACTGCAAAAGAGAAAGAGAAAGGAAAAGCAGAATGAGGATCCCAAACAGTTTCCTCCTGTAAGACAAAACAGGCCTTTTCCTCCTTCTCCTCACTCATTCATTCCTCTCTCGCTCCCTCACCCTCCTGAGACTGCTCATAAAGTTTTATGATAAACAGAACTGGGTCAGAAATAAGAAGAGGGAGGCCAGTTTTACTCCCATGATGGCAGGGCTAAATTGGTGCTTGAAAAGAACCAGGACCAAATAACGACCACCACACCTGGAAATTGCTGCCGTTGTGTGACACTGTCTTAAAATAAATCACGCAACAAGTCATCTCCGCCGATGGCACGGAGCGAGAGGAGTCGTTCTGAGGGGGGTGGGGGGTGGGGATTTAACAGGACAGGGGATATGTAAACCCTGAGTGGCTTGGTCTGTGGAAATCTGGTGATGGTACACGTTGTGCAGCGGGTGTGTAATATGTGGTTTCAGGCTGGGTTTAGACTCAGCACTTCTCTGTGGCAGTAAAAACCTGTTGGAATCAGGTACTGTGTGTTTGAACATTTCCAGCTTGGAATGAGGAGCGTGGGGAGTCATCTGAACCGCAATGAACAATTCACAGTCCTGCAGAGCGTGCGCACACACACACACACACACACACACACACACACACGCACACACAAACATATTAAAGTCCACACATGCATACATGTAATAACGGAGGCAGTTACAGGTGTGTGCACACACTCAAGAGACACAATAAAACACTTCTCACACTCACAACAAGTAAATGCACATAAAGGCCATTGTAAGCTCCCACATACACACACACACACACACACACACACACACACACACTCAAAAACTGACAGCGGCTTTACAAGACCACCCTCTTCAGTCTATTCATTTTAAACATACAGACAGGCATTGTGAGACGCTACAGTGTGTTTTCAAAAACACCAGTGTTGGCCGGAAAGCTTAAAGACGGCACATTGTGCTGTGTTGTGACACTGTGCAATACTTAACAATCACCTCATCATAGCCATGTCCGTGACCTGTCGGAGCCTTACACAGCCACCCGAGCAGAACCACAGTGTTGACAGCGAGTCACACCTCGCGGAGAGGGCAGCTCAGGAAAGCTCTCTCTACTTGTTTGTCTCATTTAAAAGGGAGCGGTTAAGTAGCTCTGGAAAGCTTCTCTTCGTCTTCTCTCTCCATTCTGTTTGTGAAAAGACACTCTCACTCACTCTCTCTAGCTCTTTCTTCTTTACTGAGAGCGCAAAAAGGGTGAGGATGACACAGAGATGTGGAGGAAGAGCAGGAGATTAGCTCCTGAGAAGCTCTGAGTGTTTCACTTGAAAGATTTCCAAATGATTTCAGGGCCAGCTGAACTAAATGCAGCTTTAAACTGTATGAAAATGTTCTTATGTAACTACACTTTATATTTATATTTAGATTGACTTATTAAATACTCCACTGTCATGTACTTATGACTGAAAATCACTCAACAAGTGACCTAGACGGACCACCAGTGAGAAGTGATGACACACACGCAGGCTACATTGTGTTTTTTTATTCGGGTCAAGCTACGGTATGCTCAATACACATGTCAAATAAAGTTTAGCCTCTTGTCTCCCTGCCTTGCTGCGTGTCTCTGTGTGGAAGAGGCGTCTGGCTGTGGGATTACTGAGGTGAACAGGCCCCCATGTGTGCAGCACGCACCTCTCTGTACAGCCAGGTGAGCAGCAAAAGGACTGTGACATTCCTGGCATATCTAAGAGTTTATATCGCAAGCGTGACTGGGAAGTGTGCGGAACTATCATCTCGGCGGGCAGCCTCTGATCCTGCCCTGTGGTCCTCGCACGGCAGAAGCCAGAGCACAATTACAGAAAGAAAACACACACAGATAGCAAGGAGTCTCTGCGGTGCAGCGTGGGGGAGAGCTGTGTGTGTGTGAGTGTATGTGTGAGAATTGAAGGCAGGGTGGGCCAGCCGCTCATGGGACTATCTGACTTGGATCACAATAACACCTTTTAACACAACAGCACACAGACAGGACAGCCATTGGAAAATACAGGGAAGCCTTCTGGCATTGGAGTGAAGTTAAAAAAAAATAATGAATGACTCTCAGTTGCACTTGATTCATCCAGCCAGACAGAGAGATTCAGACACATGGAGTTCGAAATCATGTGGGAGTTCGAAATCAAGTCATCCACATGTTTTTTTTTCTTTCTCTCTTTTTTTCCTCAGATCATATTCATCTTGTATTTTGTTGAGGTTGTTCAGCCAAGCAGGCTGTGAGTGTCTCCACGTACCTGATCATCTATCTGGCACGCTGTCAGGTTATGCTGCTTGGCTGCAGGGGCAAACTGGATGTACTTCAGCCAGCTCCCGATATCTGGCTTGCTGGCATCCACGCAAAATTTTACATGGCCTGACCCGTCCAAGATCTGCAGAGAGAAAAGAGAGAGGGAGGGAGACAGAGAGAAAGAAAGAGGGAGATCAGACTTTGATCAGTATCAGTCCAGGTTACTGTGTCCAAACACTGACTAACCACATACCTCCCACAGAGAAATAAGACTCAAATGTTGGGAGCTGCTCTGTGGTGCAACATGCACACACACACACACGCGCACACACACACACACACACACACACAAACAAACTCTATGTTAATCACCTAAAATTCCTTTGTGATATAAAAATGCTGTGTGCATTTATGAATTGTTTGGTCATTATTATTTCAACAGTAATCTCTGAGGAAATTTCTCCATTTCTTTTTTATTACCACAAAATAATAGGCTGCCAATAAATTAAATAAAACTAAATAAAATTGTTTTATATATCTGTGGCATTTATTTTTTTGTTTACCCTTGAGGGAGCTCTCAAAGAATTATCTCATTTCCATTGCAGCAATAAAAAAATGTCAATTATATTAGAATGTTTTTCAGCAACAATAAATCAGTCCCAATACCAAGAGTGTAAACCCCCTAAAATATATAATAAATTAATTAACTAATAGGATAAAAAATATGGCTACAAAAAAAAAATACGTAATGTAACGAAGTTTGATAATATTTTGCAAGTAAAAACGAATTTTAAAATATGTTGCTGAATTATTTTGGATTTAAATTGACCTCAGCTGACGTTTAAATTCGTTTCTGCAAATGTAGCTTCATCGAATAAATTTGCAAAATATATTTATTTTCAATGTTTGTTTTTATAAACAGAAATTTAAAATAATATTTATTATACAACATAATAATATAACAATATTAATACTAACGATGATAAACGAATAAAACAATACTCCCCTGCACAACATCAACACTCTTCAAGCATCTTAAAACCAAATAACAATAAATAAAAATGAATTATTACGCAAATCATAACATCACTGCACTCCCATCGTTTGCAAAACATTTCCACAGCGTTCCTCTCAGCACACTGTAAACGATATAATGTTGTTTTAATGCGTTAATATTTATGACACAGCAGCTGTAAACTTTACTGGGAAACAAATCAATTGCAGGAAACCGCGAGTGATAAGAATTAGGAAGACGCAGCCGATTGTTGGGGATGCAAAACGGGATCTCCATCAGGGTCACAAATCTGTCTTTCTGCCTTTGTATAACCCGCCACTGAATAAATATTTAACCTGCATAAAGCCCTTTGTCTGCACCAACATTGGGTCTACCCATTCATCATGTAAAAACACACTCCGGTGTTTTACTAATTC
Source organism: Epinephelus lanceolatus (assembly GCF_041903045.1). Classification (NCBI taxonomy): domain Eukaryota; kingdom Metazoa; phylum Chordata; class Actinopteri; order Perciformes; family Serranidae; genus Epinephelus; species Epinephelus lanceolatus. The sequence goes on from NC_135737.1 coordinate 34,236,514, forward strand.
AAGCGAGCTCACAACCAAATACGCGACGAGTCACTTTTAAAAATGTTTTGCCCTCAGTGCAGCTCGTTTAAAAAAAGTAAATATTTTGTTTTACAGTCTGTTTTTTCTTACCGTTAAAACTCTTTGGCACCGGCGTGCGACACTTAAAACCTCTTGGGAAAATAACTGCGTTGGTAGAAGTGGTGAAAACTCCGGTTTAAAAAAAAAAACGCGAACCAAAAACTAGTCTGTGAAATAAAGAATAAAACTACAAATTGTCTCTGCTGCAGCGCCTTCTCCACCGTGCTGGCATTGTAAAATAAAAAAGAGAAGCACCAGGGCTGTGTTTCGGTAGCGGTGTGTCTTCAGGTCTCCAAGCGGCAGGACGAGTCGACTCCTCTCCGGCGCGCCTGTCCCTCAGACACGGCGCGGTCGGTAAAAGTAAATCCTCTCTCACTATATTGTCTCACAGACACCGTTGACTCGGTAAATCTCCCCTCACTGTCCTACAGACACCGCGGGGTCGGGACTAAATCACCTCCGGTGCATCAACTTGCTCCCAACTTTTCACTGTGTGTGCGCTTCGCTTGGCTCGTCCGCTCCTCTCTTGTCACCCCTCCTGTCCTGACGCACCCAGGTGTCCTCTAGTAGCCATTCAACTTTTCATTTTTCTCTTCCTCTCCCCCCCCCCTCCTCAGCCAGTCGGGATGTGTCGTCTATATGATAGCAGAGAGATTCAAAGAAAGAGGGGGGTGTTGGTTTTCAAGCATCGCCCCCTACTTTGCGCGTCCAGGACACTTTGTGTGATGTTTCCCTTGTGCGCATTGTCTCATGAAGACGGATCCAGCGCGTCCATCCCTGAAGCCCACAGAGAGGAGACTCACAACACGGGACCGTCTTCGCCTCTGTCCCCCGGTCGGAAGCGACTCCTCTCCGCAGTAAATTTTAAAGTGACAGGGGCCCGGGGTTGGAGAGGGTGAGCGAGGTCAGGGAGAGGTCGGGATGGGGCTTCTAAAGGGATGAACTACACATACAGGCAGCACACTTTAATGAACCAACATCAGCATCAAAGCGCGTATTATTATCCACGTGTTCCCGAACTTTTTTTTTCACAACACGGCGCGCCAGTTCATGGACCATTTTATGACATTATTAACCTGAGCTGAAAAGACCTTTTTCTCTGCCTCTTTTTTACCTCCAGATTATGATTTAGATTTGAGTCGCAGTTACGTTTAAAACAACAATAAGAAAAGTGAGAACTATAATAAAAACTCTAATTGTGCTTGGGTTACTGGAGAAATGTAACAGCTAGACTTAAGTGTTCCTATTGGGGACCTCCAGGAAACTCCATAAGGACCATTGGAAGTCCCTGTGCCACAATTTGGGAAACACTGACCTAATCACCTGCTTTTTTTTTTACCTGAAGCAAAATGTTGTGGGTTGTTATGTGGGTGTACTTGTGCGTTTTCCTCCCCAAATTCACCATTACGCACACACACAATAAACAATATATGACTGGTTATTGAAAACAATGATCATAAAATGACTTTTAATAAAAGACAAAAAAAGATGATTAAGCTAAAAAGATCAAGATCATTCTTGATTTTAAAGAGAATTTTTTTTTATTTTTGAGAATTAAACTCTCCTCGCTGCTCTGGCCTCTGTGCACCTGCTTTACAACAGGCTCAAGAGCACATAGAAAATGTTGCATTATTCCTCCAGTGTTTAATCAAGATGTAAAAGCTGATACCTTAAACACACGGGACAAAGGTATAGAATAATAAAGAAACGTCCTCGTTGTCAGTGAGCGCAGTTTATTAGACAGCTCATAAAGCCGGAGAGGACAGGGCTTTGGCTGATGAGAGCAGATGATGATGGATAACGCTTCACACTGTGACATTGACCTTCCATCCCAGATAATGCCTATTGTTTTACGAAATCGCGGAGCAAATGTGCAGGAAGGACAGGAAAAATCATGTGTAAATAAGGCAGGACCCCGCCACCGATTCCCATCGTCTCCGCGCTCCTTGAGAACCGAGGAGAAACCCCGGTCCGCCCGGTCATTGATTTCCTGCCTCTCCTCGACTTGTCCATTGTTGGAAGCCTTTTTAATTTAGCCATAAATTGGGAAAGCTCAAGTCGAATGAGCTGTTCTATTTTCTTCCTGTCAGGATGAGGGATTTGTTTTATGATGCATTGTGTATTAAATACAAGTAATCTGGGAAAGTGATTGCTCCACGGCCTCTCCGGGTCTGATCGAGGATCCTGATAGAGAGGAGAGCTCTTTTCTGAAAAGGAGGAAATGTCTGCGGGGGAAAAGAAGGGAGGATAAACACGCGGGGTTTGTGGTATCACCGGGGGTAAAGTGGGGTAACAGTGACAGGACCCCTGAAAGTCTGGCAGCATGGAGAGATGCTGTACTTCTTTCCCCTGTCAGGAGATGGCGTGCTCAACTGGACTCAACTTTTTAGATATGTCTGAATGGATGGTTGAACATTTCAGATGACAATATGACGCATAATTGTGGCTTTGCATGAGATTTTCCAAACTTTATTTTATCATCAGCAAATACTGCATGAGATATTTACACCCAGAACAAAATTCTGAAATAAAATTGGTGACTTGCATGAGTATTTACGACACTGCAGCACTGCTTTATCTCCTGAAACGTAATATAGATGCGCCTTTTGGTGGAGTTTTAGAGCCTTAACATTTAAGTAAGAAAGATCCAACTTTCTAATCGACATTGAAAGCACCGCGGCTTATATCTCAGTTTGCAACAGTCTGTTCCATCAGTCAGCTCCTTGACTTATTCTAAGTTGGGGGTCATTTCTTTCTCGTCCGTGTGAATTGCAGCACCAAACATCTACATTAAGGCGTCACATTGCTAGATGGCACATGAAAGATTCAGCTGTATGGGCTTGAATATATAATCACCTGAACGAGCGGGCCATAAAGCTCCTGAATCCACTGAAAAGACCGATGGGGGTGAATTTAAAACGCTTGTTCATTGTGTTAATAAACCAGGAGAATGATTTGCAAGGCGCGGCTCTAATTTATATTTATTCCACCAATCCGCCATAAGCGCTGTTCTGATGTGCCGAGATGAAATAGATCTGTTTTATCTGAATTATGCCATGCCTTTGTCATAATGGTTTTGACATAGCTACTAAATAGCGGTGTGGAAAAGCTGTTTATCAACAAATTACAAACCAAACACATGCAGGCTTCAGGGTATGTTAGTTCCGACTATATCATGCCACACAGCATTTCATACTTATTTAAGGGCACTCTTAAAAACATACAGCATCCGCGTAATGTTTAGTGCCGAGGCTTTAAAGTGCTGTGAAATCCTTGAAAGGAGGTTAAATTGCTTAAACGGGCCCGTGCTTATTTTGCTTGCGGCTTTTCTTGTTTGTTTTAGGAGTTCAGTCACGCAAAAACCAATTCATACATGAATGTGGAGAATTTTTATGATCAAATAGCTTCATATTTGATCTGAGGTTCAGCTTCATGGGTTTAACACTGGCCTGTTCTTTTTTTTCTCACCCTTTGAATAACTTCGCAGTAATATTTTCTGGTATTAAAAAAAAAGAAGTGATTTGCTCCATCTAGAGCCATGTGAAGTCAGATGGGACAGGCTGGAGAAGAGGGGGGATTCCCATGTGGGTTGCAAACTGACTCCAGCCAGCCAGCGAGCTGCAGAGCCTACCGCTGCTGCAGCCGAGGGGCCACATGGAAACACTGTGTAGGCCTGTGTGGTGCATTCCAGCACATCCTCCAGGAGAGCGGAAAGGAAAAAAAAAACGAGAGGAGAGGAGAGAAAGAAAATATCGCAGCCAAATCCACATGAAATAGTTCTACCATTCACGGCGAGACCTCCCATTGACACCCGGCGCAAAGCTGCATTAAGCCTCCATCATGACTCTGTATACACATGGCCCCCCTGCGCATTTTATTTTGCGTAAATGTGGGGCGATTCAATCAAGTGGTAAAAACTCATTTAGGGCTCAAACGAACAGTTTGCACAACACTCTGCAACTTTCTCTTTAATTAACGCGTCTATCAGCAGAGATTAGTGCACAATGCATGAGCTGTGCAGCTTTAGGTCCCTATATTAAAGGACAGTCCTGGTGTCCATATAGCCCAATTACCATTAAAACAGAGCAGAGGAAATGAAAGGGGAAAATGTAAATAAAAAAAATGTTCCTCGGGTCTGGAAGTAGGCCCGTTGTGAGCGGCGTGTTAATCTCCACCTCAGTAATTTGGTTCTGCGGGAGAAGACAGAAGCCCTGCTGCTGTGCCCTGCACTTCATAAATCACTGCTTTATGTGGACAAGGTCAGCGCCCCCCCTCCACCTCCCTCCTTCCACTGGCCCCTCCGCCATGTTTACCCGGCCGCCCGGGGGCTCTCAGGACCAGACCAGCTCACTTCTAATTACTTTGGATTATTTTCATTTGCCGGGGGTTAGCCAGGCATTCCGACAGAGAGAGAAAGAGAGAGGGATGATTTCTTGACAAATTCTGTGGCCTGTGAGGGAACAGGCCCGGCGTGTTTGCTGAATTAGCACCCGGTCATTTTGTGTTGGCACTGTCTGTTCCGGTCTCTGACAGCCCCTTGCAGTGACCGGTCGGCCAGAGCTTTGCATCCATGTCTATATTAACAAATCCTTTACTAAAAAAAACCCTAAAGTTTCTTTTTAAGTTCTTCAAGTTGAAATCATTCATTTGTATCCATGCCACATTTGTCAAGTGTCAATATTGGAAGAGGACAGGGCATCACAAGACATGATGCTGGACTGAGAGCATTTATGAGGAGACACAAATGATCTCATCACATTTACCATTTCAGACAAGGACATGAGTGAGGCTTCTTGCCTCTTCTTCTTCATCATTAAAATGCATTTGCTACCCTAAGCTGCAGACCAATAAAGACAGAGAGAGAAACACACTTTAGTGAGCTAACAGAATCCCCACAACCACCCAAAGTTTGGGCTATGACCTGTTTTGCGGATTAAAAGGTGCACACGCAGGCATAGATTTTCAGAGGGAAACCGGGAACACGACTTCCTCAGTATTTAGAGCATGTGCATTTGTCCCCTCTTAAAAAAAAAAAAACCTATGAAAGTAGCACTTTTATTTTGACACAATTATACTAAACTGATGCAGAAAATGCACAAACTGGTGCTAAACATTCACCAGAATGCAGCAAATTAAGCGTTTATCGTTCAAAAATTTCTGGCACAGCAGCTTTAAACCTTTTTTTTTTAATGCGTACCCCCCTATTGTTGAAAAATTAATGCAGAAAATACACAAATTGGTGCTTAAACATTCACCAGAACGCAGAAAAATAAGTGTTTGATGCTCAAAATTTTCCGGCACAGTAGCCCTACACCTTGTGTCACATGTGTACCCCCAAAGTTGAAATGAAATCTACCCTTGGACAATGAATGCACTCATATCTCCACCAAAATGTGTGTGAATCCAGTGAGTGTAAATGAGATGTATTGTTTCTTGTGCTAAAATCAACACTGACAGCAGTGGTACAACATGACCAGGCGCTGCAACAAGACGTGCTCACTGCATCATAAGTGGCGGTGTGAGCTACCATTAAAAATGATCTGAGCATCAGGAGGAGGGGGATACATGTAAAACTGGAGAGTGGATATTATGCAACATTCAAAAGTTAATTTAAAGATAACTGAATTTAAGCAACCTGAGTGTGGCTGCAGCGAGTTGGGGGGCTTTGGAGAAGAGGAGAGAGGGGTGAAGCTTAGGGGTGGCAATGATGTACAGAAAGTAGTACAGGCAGTGGTAATCACAGACACTTCCTCCACAGAGCCCCAGCATACAGGGCCACACTGTATGTGGGCTACGGGGTGCGATAAAGCTGCACAGGAGTCAAAGGTCACGTTTTTCAAGCATAAATTCAGTGGGCACACAGCTCCTATACGCATGGGACAGACTGGAAACTTAAACAACCCACTCCACCCCACTCCAGCCCGGCCGGGAGAAGAGGGGGGAGGTAATTAGAGCATGTTGCCGGTCGCCGCAGGGTGAACAAATCGGCTCTAAAACGCTCATAGATATCATCTTTAAAGGAGCTTTTTATGTACAAGAGGTAGAGCGGTGCGGGGGAACTGAACACGGGCACTTCAGATGTTCAAGTGTCACACATTCATTACATTTATTGAGCTCTCTTCTCACGTTTAAAGTCGGGGCTCTGCTGCAACACTACGACAATCTGCTTTTCATATAGCGTGGCCAATTGGAAGGCTAATATTTTAATGCTGGCGGATATCAGACAGACGTAACACTTGTTCGGTGTGACAGGAGACAATGCTGCCATGACAGTTCAATATCATACAGCCATAACAGAAAAAAAACTGAATGTTATAGAGCAGGATACTATTATGAATGACGAAAACATATCAGTTGTATGGAAGCTGATGGGGCTGGGCAATAAATTGATATTGTGATATGAGACTAGATATCATCCCAGTCTGGATATCTTAATATCGCAAGTGTCTTTTCCTGCTTTTAAAGGCTGAATTACAGTAAAGTGTTGTAATTTTCTGAACTTACTACACTAGCCATGTTTCCATCAGCCTGCCTTAGATGCGCATCTACAAGTATCGCATCGGAAAATTATAATGGAAACGCCAAAATTCTAATTAAAATCCCCTGATTCACACAAACTAAAATACGCTCGCTTTAGCCGTTTTTTGGTTGATTGGAAAAAATGTTGATTCGCAAAATGGGGGATGGAAACAGTTATGTTCGAATTAAGTCTGACGTAGCGCACCACTCTCCATGGTGATATCCACACTCCAGGTCGGGAAGGCGGTAATGCATTTACAAGCTGGTTGCCAACCGCCAGAAAATGTAGAAGAAGAATGTGAGACTTGTTTTGTTTCTGGTTGTGCGGAAAACTCGCGCAAGTTCGTAGTTTTCACCAAAGTCCGTACATTTAATGGAAACACACAGCATTCGTATTTCTTTTAATGCGCATTTCCCATTGATTCGAGTCACTTTTGGATCGAAACATAGCTACTGTTCTGTTTTGTGAAAGCACCAAGAGTCAATCAGACAATATAATCACAATATCAATATTGAGGTTTCTGGCCAAAAATATTGTGAGATTTGCATTTCTATGTATCGCCCAGCTCTGTTATATTTACAATTAACCTAAGCTGGATCAAGACATAAGTTAAAATCCAGTTAATTTAAGCAAGTTAGTGAATTTTCCCCAGTTCATCTTATTTCTTAGACAGGGCACTGACTTTGGTGAAAAAGACCATTTACCCGATGGCGACACAGGTGAGAAACAGACACCCACCACTTGATGGCTCACAGATATACAGACGCCTTTGTGTGTTTACTTTTATTGAGTGTTTTCCAAAGCAAAGAAAAAAGGCTCATATTGTTGTACCGAGGAGGAAAAACACAGAGAAACATGACAAGTGGGACTAATGGGTATTTTTTAACCAAAATTTACAAGTGGTCAAAACTGCAACGTGAGAAAGTGAGAAAATGTACTTGAGTAAGTGCAAAGCGTAAGCAGATTGAGGAAGTGTGCTCAGTATGTCCGTCATGCTCACACACGAAAACCCCCACCACACACACACACATTTGTTACCCAGCACAGGTCAGCGCAGTGTATGTGGGCATGATTAAAGTCAGAATTAACTTGGAAAACAACAAATCAGTTGCAACAACCCTAAAATGGAGGAAAGCCGAGCAGCTCACACATAACACAGGGACACGGAGTGGCTCCCATTAAAGGCTTCACTGGCTTTCAGTAGCATCAAAGAGGCCCCTGAGTTAGGCTGGGATTATATTTAACCCGGGGAGCTTGTTGCACTGCTGAGTACAGGGCACATGCTGGTGCTGCTGCCAGTACACCATGCTTCTGGCATTTAGACCAACGCTCTCATTAAAATGTGGCTTGGGCACTACTTCCTACAGGAACACACACATGGTGTAATGCACGGGCACACACGAAAACACATAAACACTCAACAACAAAACCCAAAAAATCTGAATTACTATGGCGACATGATGAATTCGTGATCATACTTCTGCAGAACTATTGCCACAAAATGTACAGATTTAAGGGCTGAAGAACAATACGGCAATTGTGTACAAAATCGTGTTTAAAACTGTGTAACTCTGTGTAACTGTGATTATTTTTTTAATCTGATTTTGTGTACATTTGACATGAGAAATGTGTTCTGCAGGTACGCATTACTAGAACACTGCTACCTATTTTTAGTTTTTTAATGAGAGCTTGCACATGAAAATGAATCTGGCCAACAGAAATTTCAAGATGCTTTAATCACCACATGCTAAACACTAATAATGGTGCATGCAGGCTTGTAAATACAAGAACAGACACAAGCATCCCAACAAAGTTCTCCATAAATGTCTGCAGAAGGCCCTGTCTTGAGATAATGCAATCTCACTTGGCACATTTCAGCAGTCAGACTTGATATGAACCATCAGACGTGTGCGTCAATACTCCCAAGGTTTATTCAATTCCAAACCAATCATTCTGGTGTCATACACTTTTGGGTTAATATTCTAACTGTGAGGCCCAGGGCTAGGTGAAGATAAATCAGCTTTTATGATGGGTTGTTATGGTTTTTACGGCACTAGGGTTGTGAGGGACTGATTTGGGGATCAATCACCTGCAGGTGTCTGCTGGGGGCTGGGGTGCTGCGAGGATCGATTGAGGATCTAGAGCTGCGCTGATGGAATAGAGGTGTGTTTGTTTGTGTGTGTGTGTGTGTGTGTGTATTGAGATTGGGTGCAGTTGTAGAAGTGTGTGTATGAGTTTGTGAGGGCGTTTGTGAGAGAGAGACAAAGTGATGAAGGTGTGTGTGTGTGTGCGTGCTTCAGAGACAGAGAGGAGATATATCTGGGGCTGCAGCGGTGATGAAGGGCCGCTGGACTATGACCAGACCATCTCGGCTCTTATCGGACGCACTCCCCTCCTCCTTCTCCCTCGCTCTCAATCCACTTCTTTATCTAGATGGCACTTTGGAAAATCTCATTGTCACACAACATTTAACAAAGACAAAAGTCTCGGGCGGGCAGCTGGAGATGACTGGCCTGACGGAGCACGGTGCTAGTGAGCGGAGTATCCCTCACACAACCTCTTGCATTCAAATCTTGCGTGTTTTCCACTGGGAGAGGCCGGCAATGTGGGTGCAACACACTGCCAAGACACACAAACAAGCGTGTGCATCTATGCGCACAGATGGCACGAGTGCACATCAACGCGCAGACACATTAGCCGCACTTAAGTTTGTCAGTTTCTTTCTCCTCTCCCCGCCGTGGGTATGGTGTTTATACACATTCAACATCTTCCCTGACCGTCAGACGGCTGCTTCCTCCGTGCTGTCAGCGGAGCCTGGCTGAAACAAAAGAGGCGGAGAGCGAGGCCTACGGGTTCTCAATCAGAGGAAGTTGGTGCTGATTACGCTGCCCCTGAAGAAGCATTCCGATCCTGTTAAACCGCACGCTGGCTGCCAACTCCAAACCATGCGGCAAAGCACTGAGAGAGTAAAGCCTTACACAGCCCCACCCTGAGTGCCCTCTCGTTGCCCAGGAAAAGCATCTGCCTTCTCTTCCTTTCCTTCTTTATTTATCTCCTTTGTTTTTTTTTCTCTTCTGCTGCTGTTGCTTCTTCACTCCTAGATCCTCTATTTACCTTTCATCCCGTTTTCTCAAACCTCTCATCCACCTTCTGTTTTGATTCGGTTCCTTCTTGAGCCTGTCCCCTCCTCTCCTCTCCTCCATCATCCCCTCCGCATGGAGACACGACAGCAGGCTCTCGTTGGAGGAGAGAACATTCCACCTTCTTCACACCCTTACCTCTCTATCCCTGATGAATGCCTTCACTCCACTTGTTTATAAGATAGAGGGGGTTATTCATAATCAAGCCTAAGAGAGTATGTACACACTGTGGACATCCTGATAGAAGGCAACGTATTAAATTTCTGTTTGTTTGACAGGAGCGCTGTCTCTCTCCTTCTCCTTGACGGGAAGACCCCCATCCATCCAAGCAGGGGGCGCGACCCCAGCAGCACTCCCCTCTCTTTCTCTCTCTCAAGTGCTAACACATATTAAGTAAATGAAGAGTCTCTTCAGGCCGGCAGGAGACAAACGAGCTTCTTAAACATCGGAGGGGTGGCGGTTTGATCTTGTGTCGGCGGGTGTTTACGACGTAACTGCGGCAGAGTTGTGTTTGTGATGTTACCCATCTAAGTGTGTTTATACTGTGGTGGAGATGACCCCGGTCTCTTAGCCAGGTGCTGAAGCTCTACGTCTTCCCTCTGTTTGAGAGGGAGAGTATGCTTATGGCTTTGGAGTGTGTGTGTGTGTGTGTGTTCAAGTGTGGCAGTGCTTCTAGGCCAAATGCTGTCCAGGCAGGCAGACAGCCAGTGTGTCCACATCGAACCAGAAACAGGTTAGAGTGTCTGCTCTCATTTTCCTCCAAGGTTTTCCTCCTGTCTTTGCTGTTTCGTTCTCTTTTTCTGTCTTTCTCTTAGTGATTATTGTCATTCTGGCTGCTGAAAAAAACCCCAACACGACTAGTGGGAAGTGTAAAAAAACAAGAGAAAGGAGGGGAAGCATGACCGAGCTGCGGTGGGCTGGCGGCGGTGGCAGTGGCGATGGGGGGGCTATAAGGCCCCCAGGGTAGGTATAGGGTTTTGGTGAGGGCTCGGGGGTTGGTGGTGAGGTGTGCTCGGCGAGAGGGCCCTGGTGTAATCTCAGTGCTGAATAGACGGAGCTCTTAATAGAATCCCGTCGTCCGGCTGCCACCGAGAGAAACAAGAGCTGTAATGGATGGGCTCAGCTCTGGCTCCCACTTTCCCCCCCGTGACCCCTGCGTTGGTCAGAAGTAAGAGCTAAAGAAGCATTGTAGCCTCGGGCCTGATTGAATGGGGAGGGAGGGAGGTGGCGGTGGTGGCAGTGGGGTGGGGTGGGGGTGGGGGGGGAGTTGGGGGGGTAGTAGGCAGCCGCACTGATAGACCAATTTCCCACTACTGCGAGCAGCAGGGCTTGATTGATGAGGGCTGGTGCTGGTGAGAGGAGGCCCATCACATGCGATCACATAAATACTTATTCAGCTCGAATTGGGCCTGACAAGCCTTACGACAGCTTTGTGCTGTCACAGATATCATTGGAAGGAAAACGCTCCATTAATCATGCGTAATTAACTTTTCCAAACAGAGGTTCTGCTTGAAACCAGTGCTAACCCACTCAGTACCCAGATAAAAAATTCCAGCATCTTAACTGGGATTGGTGAGGGCCTTATTAAAAGCTAGAGCCAGTTTCCCCTGAGCCGCTCCGTTTGTACAGGAAACGGCTTCATTAGTATCGGTTTAGGGCTCTAATGGGCTCGATACAAAGCCTCCTCTCTCTAACCCAGTCGTGTTCAGTGGCCTTACAGTGCAATATCCTGTGAGCGCGCACGGCCATAATGTTCACTGTTTGAAGTCGGAGCAGAACCCATCTGAACGCCTGCCACTAGTTAACTACCTTGACCCTCCCATAAAGCAGTGTGTGGAGGAGTGAGCGTTGGAGAGCCCAGCAAGCTTCGCGGTTTCATTCTCTCTCCCTCTCTCCTGGCCAAAGGTAGCCTCCCCATGGGAGTAAACTGGACCAGAGCCCTTTTGTTTTAAAGCAGCAGACCAAATGATCTGCCTCACATCAGAAATAACACCAACACACATACTTACACCAATCCATGCGCAGACCTATGACCATATCTCATCTTATCAGCATTCCTCCATCAGCTCTCTAATGCTGCCCACCTGCGTGGCTGCTGGTGAATACAATGTAAGCAGTTGACATGGGAGAAGACAGAAAACAATGAGGGCAAAACAAGTGTGTACCGTGAAGTGGAACTGAATTCTTTCAGGAAAATCAAATATTATTGTAGAGAAAGATTACAACAGTATAAAACAATATGTTCTACAACTCTGAAAACAACATAGCCTAGAAACAGGCGAGTGAGTTATGTCATTACAAAATGTCACCAAGTACAGAATTCTTTGCAGCACATACAACGCAGGGTTTTTCCACACTTGCGCATTGATTTCAACAATAATTCAGGCTGTTGAATTCAGGTGAAAAGGCATTTCTTAAAGTCCTTTCTTAAAAATGTACAGTCCCAGTGGTGCAGTACTCAAGATGCAGGTATGCTGTATTATCCCCCGCAGCCACACATCTCATTTTTCTCAGTTGTCCTGTTGGTTCTTGTGGGCATCACATATTTCTCTGACTCACTTCAGACTTATTCATGACATGCTTCAGTGTACGCATGAAATTATATCGTATTTCTGAGGGGAGCAGGCTCCACGGCAACGTTTCCATTTTGCCATACATGGTTAGCAATTGACACAGTGGATCACAAAACACGCACACACTCCCAGGTTCAGTCATCCCTCTTCTTCAGTTGGTCATCTACGGTCATTTCCTCTAAACATCATCCTCAGTGCAGCAGGGACTTGACTCATTTCCTGCCAGCTAATTAGCTCTGTCTGGCCCTCAGAGAAAAGGACAACACACTAGAACATGATAGTCATACTCCACATATAGACACCAGGACACGTCTGAGCCGATCCATCTAGAAACACCAACAAACAAAAACACGCAGAATGTAATGTCTTTGAATTACTTCACAAAAATAGCTGTGTACAGCAACACCGCTGTGTTAGCTGGGGTGGACGAGATCAAATCTTCGTGGCAAAGTGACAGCTATGTTTTATTTGAGTAGTTACTGCAGTGCAGCCCAGCCTGGCAACACACAGCATGTAAAAATAGTGAGCACAACACAGTGAGGAGCTCAGTGAAAACAGTTTGTATGGTTACATGCGGCCCGCAGCTGATTGAAATCGTTGTCAGGCACATGGTGAGAAGAGCAGCTGCCATTTCTGGCTGCCCTGGTCACACCCTCCACAGGACAATTAAAGCTGAAGTCCTTCAGGTGCCACTCGAGAGCGTCTGAGTCGAAGAGCAAAATAACCAGTGACTGATTCATTTGTCATTATGTACTTTAAACTGATGAGTGATTTGTTTTTCAGCTGACTCCCACTTTGGGCTTATCAAATGCCATTTTGTGATGCTTGACTGCATGGGTAGTTTTTCTATAACGTGTTGATTTCTTTAATGTTTTTAATCCCTGTTGGAAAAACTCAATTAAAATATGAAGTGTGCTTTGTTTAGCTGAATTCAGCTGAGGAGAATAGAGTTATGTAGGACAGATTTGAATAAATTAAAAGGATACTTGGTCAATTTTCAACCAGTGTTGTGTCATATCAATGTGGTTAGTATGTATAAATGGTAAACTTCCTTTCATCTGACCAGATCTCCCTGCACATCAGCCAGAGAAAATCTACTGGATGACACAATTTGCGTCATCCAGCACCACAGACACAAAGAATACAGATGCAGATCAAGAGAAAGAACTGCCTCTCTGTCTCTCAAACTCAGACAAAAACTCACTTCACTGCCTTTTTCTCACCTTAAATGTCCTCAGACACATAATTTAGTGCACTGTTTAGCTGTAATACAAGAATTTGTGAGAAAACTGAAATCAAAGTGTAAAACTACGCAGCACTGATCAAATATAATCCATGATTTTGTTACTGCGTTGCCTATTTGACACCTAAAATGTTTTCAGGAACGTGTTTTAACTTACTGTTTAACTGTAATTCGAGATTGTTTATCAGGCGGCCACTATATTGTTTACCATGGAAAAGCAGCCAAACTAACATTATATCACCCACCAGTGAAAGCGGTTATTAGTCCCTTGTGGTGCAGTGCATTCTGGTAGTTGCAGGTTTTCTACCTCTTGAGCAAATGTGAATGTCTTATGTTGTGAATGTTTTATTAAAAGAGCATCTTTCCAACTTCTTAATTAGTTCATGCTGAATTTAAATAAAAAGTATAAGTCCCATTTTATCAGTGTTTCCTCATTGAGATGCCCCCTTCAAAGTTTATTCCCTTTCTTCTACAGTAACTATGTGAAGCTAAGGTGTGGATACCAGAAAGGGACCTCTTGTTCCACTGTGTTTGGGAATGCGACAAAGTGAAAGAGGTCTGGCAGGAGATTAAACAAGCTTTGGAGAATATATTGGGCATCCAATTAACACTGGACCCAAAGTTTTTCATTCTAGGTTTACATCATGACAAACATCTTGCATTCAAGAAAGATATTGCTGTCTTAAATCTCTGTCTACCACTTGCGAAAAGGCTTATCTCACTCTCTTGGAAACAGACCAGTAAACCAAAGTTTGTTAATTGGATTAAAGAGTTATCCATAACTCTACCTTTAGAAAAGATGACATACATCATTAAAGGGAAACAATCAATCTTTGAAATCATTCAGGGTCCTCTCCTACAATATATAGAGAATGATAATGGTATCGTGACAAATGTGGTGGGCGAGTTGTAACTGTAGTGGTCCTCTGCAGTTGTCTGAATTATTTCAACTCCTATTAATCCTTGATTGTACTGGTATGTTCCATGTGAACTGTCTTTGAGTTTGATACAAGGTACAAACAAGCAGCATTTGGTTTCGAGGCCAACCCCTGTCTGATTTAATACTTTGCACCTCTTAATCACATCTCTCATAGGATGATCAGCCCAGGCCAGTGAAGCAGAGTCAAGACCCAGACCAGGTGTTGCATTCACGATCTGATGAGGAGTTTCAAGAAGACAGGCCTAAATAACAGCAAAATTTAATTGTGGAGTCGTGGGGGGAGACACACACTTGAGTCGGTTCAAGTACGTGAAACCACATTCAATTATATGTTAGTCTAGATATGGGACAATCCAACAGTAATGGAGACAGGTGGTTAAAGCGAGACCACACGCAGAGGAGCAGAGAAGAAGAAGAGTGGAGGAGTGCGAGAGAAAAGAGGGAGTGGGTGAAGGGTCAAGTACATTCAGTCAGCTTAGTTTGACTTATATGGAGAAGGGGGGACAACAATAAGTGCTTGTGTGTCAGGGCCTCGAAGGCAGTGCAGCTCTTCTGCTCCCACAATGGCCTGCTTCCCACTCCAGGGGCCTGAGCTCACTCTCTAACATCACCCCAGGTTCTCCCAAAACTACATTTCATTGATGCTCTTCATGATCTGTCTGCTAGAAGGACAATTTATGAGCTGGTCAAAGGATTAAAATAGCCAAATAACACTGTCTATTTCTCATTATAAACATCTGCAGTTAGCCTGGGTTCTTGTAAGCATTACTTGGCGCAGTTGTGGCAGAGTGACTGTTGTGAAAGCCCTTAAAAATAAGCTTTCAGCTCAGCTCTGTAACTCAGGACAGACTGGCTGACAGTCAGGGCTGTTTTTTAAATGCTCTCATTCACATATAGAGTATTGTTAAAGAGGGATCTTGGCCATTGAGGTTTATTTGTAAGAGAACAGGCCACTGACAAAGCTCAGGTGAAAACCTTACCGGCAACAGCACTGAAACTAGCACATATCAAACCCCCCTTCCTTACACGCTCCATTCAGTTAATTGAAAACTGTCAAAAAAAACAAAAGAAGTCTTTAACAGGAAAAAGGAAGATCTTTTTAAGTCTTCATTGAGCACCAAAAATACAGAAAACCCATGTAGGCACATCAACTTAAACAGTCCACTACTGTGTTTATTACATTTTGCATAGCATCCTAATCTCAGTATGCTGTTGATGTCCTTTGAATTACCTAAATTTGCTACTGAATTCCGATCCTTCAATCTTTAGGCTGAGTTCAAAGCCATATCGTGGGGACGGATACAGATTCAAGATTCATGAGGCTGGCTGAATGTGGATAATGTGCATCATCACCACCCGTTTTGGTACAACAGAGGATCTGTCTTGTACATACCTCTTAAACCAAGCCGAGCACCCTCCAGAGGTCTTACTGATGCTTGCTAAACCTCAGGAGCGTGTTGAATGCTCGAAAAAGGAGAAAAGAGGAAAGGGACGAAAGAGAGACGCCCGTCTTGGTAAAAAAAGGCCTCAGTGTTAATCAGAGATTTCCCAGAAGAGCCAGAGTCATCGCCTCGGGGCAGAGAGAGCGAGAGAACGGAGGGTAGGCACAGAGGTGAGGAAACGAGAGAAGGCTTGAATGAGAGATAGACGGGGAGACGGAGAGGAGAGGAAGGAGGCGAGGAAGGCAGGCTGCATTCCTGTGGCCACAGCTGCGGGAGCTGCAATCACTAAAATGTAGCGCTGTCTCAATGCCGGCGATTTCTGGACACGTTACAAACGAAATAAAACAGCACGACATGTCTGTTTTTTGAATCAAAGAAGAGACTAGCAATCAACATGCTGGGGTTTACACTACCTCCCTCCCTCCTTCGTTCTCTTCCTCCCTCCATCCCTCTCTCTGGCTGACTGTCATTCCCACCATGGCAGGGATGACCCCTTCTCTGTCTCTATATTTGCCCCTCTTTGTTCACCACTGGCCAGTTGGGGCAGGCATCTGAGACTCAGACCATCGATCATTGGCCTGACAGCGGGCCCCAGGCGGGGACGGCCCTGTTATTTGGACTCTGTGATGACTTCCTCAAAAAGGGGCCCCTCCTTCCCTCATAGGCCTGGCATGGCTGAGGTTTGGTTTGGAGCCTCCATACCTCTCCTGCATGTCCATAGAAAACGCATTGGATTCACTGGCCGCATGTTTGGGTCACGCTAGGGTGAGCAAGACAGATAGAGTGTGGAGTGGGAGTAAAAAAGGTCGAGGGAGCGCAAGTTGTGGTCCTGGAAGTTTCTCGGTAGCTTCTCCGGTCCCAAGGAGCACCACGATGAAGACTTTGGCAGCGGTAATAATAGAAGTAGAGGTTAACGGAGTACATTTGAAATAAGAAAACAAAAAGCAACAGCTGGAGTGCTTAATTTATCGGCGCGATCTGTCCAAGTTCTGTCTAGCAAGACATAGCAACAGTACATTATAAATACTTCAAGCTATCATTTGGACCCATGTGTTTATTTTATCTTGGTTTGCGCCCCTACGTCTTCCCACATGACAGTGTCCAACATCCTTGGAAAAGATGAGCCTAAAAATACCCCAAAAGTTCCTGCCCTCCCTTTGACTGTCATCATTACTCTTGCAGCTCATCTTTGTCCCTCATCCTGCCTCCTCTTTCACTCTTCAGCTCATCACCTCTTCCACTCCTCTCCCCCCCCCCCACCCTCTCTCAGCCACAAGACAGGGACGTGCAGTTGTACGACTGCCTTGCTGCTCACATCACGTTATCATTGCACCCGGCTATAATTGGAAACAGCAGTCTTTTTTATTAGGATACATGGTGACACTGGTATCTGTCTGTTCTGATATTCCGACACTGGCTAATTTCCCCTCTCATCTGCATTCAACAGAGTGGAGACAAGACAGCGTGACAGCAGATGTGGACTCTGATAGCTCTATGCAGACATACAAACACAGAAGATTACACTTACACATGTATAACGTTAATTCGGAAATTGCATGATGACTGACAGAATCACGTAAAATTATCTTTGTAAACCTGTAGTTGTACAAGGTAAAGTGGTTGTTTGTGGGCTAAAAAAACCCTCACAGTACACCATGTTACAGGATCAAATCTGACTTGTGGCCTGGACTGTGGTTGATCCCTCTTAAGTCATTTCTTGTCTCTTTGTACAATATCATGGAGAGTGGGAATAAAGTTTTTAAATTACATTTTAAAGTAGATATTAATAGAGAAGGTAATCGTTTGTTTAATAATGAGCTAAGCTATAAAGAAGCTTATTTTAGCATCAACAGATACACCCTTAATCACATATTTCAACAAACTGAAATTTTCTGGCATATTTTCAGTGTAGTAACTGTTTGCTGTTACCCTGAGGATACTAAAAATACATTGCAAAGATGTTTTTGAGAATGCAGTCATGTCTGGAGTGTCTGTAAGAGTGCTTGGCTCTGCGTGAGGAGCCTGTCTAACAAAGGGTGCACACACTTCATTAGCACTGTCCGTGAGAAGGAAGGAATCTTACACATGGAATCACTCCTGATCTCTCTCGTCTCAGGCTACTGCTGTGCAGCGCCTGGACTCGCTGGCTTCCTTCCTTCAAAATCCTCCTGGCCCCTGCCTAAACACAATGCTCAATTTGTTCACATCCAGCGCCAAAGAAAAGGGAGACACACAAAGCATTGGAGATAAGGTTACAAACTGTCCTTGCACCCACAGGTGTGGAACTCTCAAAGCCTTCAAAACATCACCTAGTTCCCCGCCCCATGCCACCACCACCACCACCTCTGCCACCTCCTCCTCCTTTGCTTTCTGGCAAAATGAAAGAATGGGTTTGAAGGATGGACAGATGATGATGATGAGGAGGATGAAGGATGAGTGAGAGCTAATAATGGAGAGAGAAAGAGAGTTAGAGCAGTTGGTGAGATTAGAGGGAATTTAGTCATTGCTCCACACACATACACTTGCACACAGAAAGCGCTCACTCAGCTGCTATCTCACATTGCATCACGCTGCTCTGCACCTTCACACTAGCACTCGCCTTTGCTCTCTCAATCTCTCTGCCTTGCTCTGTTTCAATGGCATCAAATGGTTGGAGTTGACAAAAGAAGAGAGGGAGTGCTGCCAGCTGCCCCAGTGAGGTCATTCCCACACAGGCTCTTGCTTTCACCCCACTACCATGAACATGGCCTTGACCCCATCCCCTTCACAACAATTACTTTATTCTGCTAATTTACACAAAGTAACTCCACTTGTCTTTCTACAATTGCCCACTAGACATGTCTAAAGACATTTATTTCATCAGCATTTATCCTGTGAAGCACCATGGGGTTTACTGCCTTCGAAATGTACTTTTGGGTACGGCACGCATCTCCTGTTCCCACCAAAACTCTCGTGTTATAACCAGTGTGTAATCTTGTTACAGAAACTTTCTCTTTGTGGTTTCTCTGGTATTGCAATGTTAAAGTTTAAAAAATATTTGTACAAGAGAAAATGTGGTATGGAAAAATGTTTCCTCCGGCTACAGAGCAATTTCCTCTGAAGTTCCACAGGGATCAATCATTGGGCCCTAATTTTTCCTATTTTGTATCATTGTTTGACTCTGGCAAAAGCACTTTTATATATTTTTGCTGATAACACCAATATTGTTTTATCTGGCCCCTGGGCAGTGCAGTTCAGTTCAGTTCAATTCAATTCAATTCAATTCAACTCAACTTAATTTATGCCGAAGGAAATTCTTGTGCCAGGCAATGCTCCAAATTAGAGTAACCACAATTTTAACGATTCATAACCAGTAACAACCAGACAACCGGTGGGTTCCCTGGGTCAGGGTCACTCACTCAGCCTAGTTTTAGAACAACAGATTATTAAATATCTAGCAAAATATACAAATATATAAGATATAAGTGTTTTCAAGGAGCAGAGGCAAATACCAGTGCTTAATAGAGTAACAACAGGAGAACGATAAGTGCGAGGGTTACTAAAAATGAATAAAATGGTGAGAAAAAACAGACTGCTCCTGATAATCAATGTTATATTGAATATGATATAACAATGAGCTTTAGTATTGCACATGCTAATATGGAAAAGGCCTCACTTCCACTCTTTTTTTGTTTTGTTATTTTGTGTCTCTTTGACATCATTATGCATCTTTTTGTGGTTTTGTGTCTTTCTGAAGTTATTTTGTGTCTTTGTTGGTTGTTTTGTGTCTCCTTGTAGGTATTTTGGTACTCTTTGCAGTTCCTTTGCACCTCTTTGTAGTAAATTTTAGTCGCTTCCTTGTCAGTAAGTTGAATGACATTTTGCAGACGAAGGCCAGGGGTGTTCCTGAGACTTTGGACCCCTGGGTCTGTGTCAGGTAGGCCCATTCAGTAATCACTCCATGCTGCTGAAGATGAGCATCTAACATGATTATGGGCTTTTAGTTGGGAAATAACACAATGTTTTCCTTTAGTGATTTACTTTGAATGTTTCTGTTTTTTGTGTTACTGTTTCCAATTTACAATTTCAAGTAAAAGGATACAACTGAAACAACCTAGCAACTGTATGAGTTACTTTACCTTTCTTGTATCTGTCACTTCTTGGTGAATCTGCAATTCTGTCATTACTTTTCATTTGGTCAGTTGGTTTCACCAAAGCGGCAGCTGTTTTATTAGTTTTGCAGTAGAGCTCATGGTGGGCGTCACAATCAGTGAACAATTTTCTCTAACACTCTCATGCTCCTCCCTCGCTTTCTGCTTGCCTTTTTTTTTGGGTTCACCTCATCCATCCATCCATCCATCCATCCATCCATCCATCCATCTTCAACAACATGAAGAGGGCTTTAATGTGATGAGTCCTTGGAGTCCCAGCTGGACTCTGTCATTCGCTGTCTCTACCTCCATTACTCTTCGCTATTGGTCCCCTGGGTTGTCACAGTGACTGCAGAAAGACTCTAATTGGCCGGTTGGGATGATTTTTTTCCTCCTTGTGAATAACTTGCTGTCAGTGGCGTGTGGAAAGTGTGCTGTTGTTTCTGTTTTTTTCCTCTGCTTTTGTCATGTAAGCCTTTTCGCATGTACATTTGCAAATTGCACACAAGTGAGGTAAGTGTGTTGGAATTATCACAAACTGACTACATAAATAAAAAATGCAAAAGCTCTCTCTATCTCTTTGTCACACAAGCAAAAACACACACAATTTTGGGAAACACTCGTACCTGCTCTCTCCTTGACTCGGTCACTAAGTCCATATCTCTGCTCGTGGTGTGAACTGTAGGTGAATCACTGTTAAATATTGTCTCAGGATTTTCCCCCTTTCTTTCCTCATCTTTTTGTGTCTCTTTCACTGAAAGACTCTTTATCACTCCGCCATGAAGGCCTTTTCTTCCCTCCCTCATATCCGAAGGACAAAAAGAAAAAAGAGAGCGGAGTGCCTTTCAACAAACAGAACAATGACACTTCATCGAGATCTTTGGCCTGTGTACATTCCACAAAACTTGCACAATAACTTATCAGAGGTGAAAGGAGGAAGGGCAAAAAGAAAGATAGCTCATATGAAAGAAAGGATAAAAGGCAGAAATGTGGGGAGATAGGGGCAGGGAGGTGAAGAGGTGATCTATGTGTATAAGAGATCTCCTGAGTTTGCTTCCTCAAATCCTCTCAGTCTCTGAGGTCATGCTGAGGTTTCTTGAATGGTGGGTGGGATGCAGATGTCAACAAACTTGGTGTGTGTGTCGATGGCGATTTAACATCTCATACTTTCACAGATACGAATGCATGTGTGCGCTCATTTTTAGAAAATGAGAAGCCATAGACAGAAATGTGTGAGAGCCACAACAAGTCTTTATTTCTCGCCATCTCATTCGACTTAAGCAAAGGGCTATAAATTTACAAAAGCTACATGCAACTTAATCTGAAAGTAGAGCTTGTCAGCAAACTTGATATTACAATTTAAGGCTGCTTCTTTTGGGTTGTAGTTCAAAAGAGATTAGGTATGCACCATTTAGTCATGCAGCTCTTGAGCCGGAATCAGTGGTGAGGGAGATCATTCCAAAGGAAACAGGATCTCATCTGAGCTGATCCAGATCTGAGACCAGCTCGTAAAACTGTCCCCCCTAATGGATCACCTCATTGGAACACATACACTTGTGCAGCACGTACATGAACAATCACGCACGCAAAGATGTAGACCCCTACTCACACAGATGTAAACCTAGGTACATGCACACAACCAAAGGCCAACATGCTGCCCCTTCGTCTAAACCCACGCGCACACTTTAACACCCTTTCATCAACACAGCTGTCCTTCTCAGAAGACAAGTTGAGATTTAAGCTCATGAATCCATAATACACAAATTCATGTAAATTGTTTGCTGAACCGTGTCATATTTGCATGTGTGTTTCAGGGCAAACACAGCAGTGTGCACTGCTCCTAAGATGTGGACTGGCTCTCTCAGGAGAGCACACACACACATTCACACCCCCCCACACACACCAATAACATTCCCTCTTGCCCCCTCCGGCCAAGCCCAGAGCTTGACCTCTCCGTGTCACTCAATCCACCAGGCAATATTTGCTTTCGTCATCATAAATATTAAATATGTGCAGGGGCAAATATTTGGTTTTGGCGACCTCGAAGTGGTAAATGAATTAATGTATTCACACGAGGAGAGCAGGGGAGTCAGGGTGTTCTCGCACACACACACGTCCTTTCAGCTTCTCCAGCTCTTTACCGTAAAGGCCTGTCAGTGGTCACGCAGGGGAAGACCCACAACTCCTGAGGAATGGCATGAAAAAAAAAAAAAAAAAAGACGCAGGCGGGTGGCAAACTTTTGCTGTGGTGATACAATGTGACAACTTACATTGCGTGCAAACACTAAATTAATTTAAGACATAAAAGTTAAACAGAACCCCGTGTTTCCATGTAAATCAAAAATAAGGAGAGATTGCCCAGAGAGAAATGTCATCCATAGTGCAAGTTTAACAATTGAACTTTCCCAAAAATGACAAGGAACAGCGATTTTTCTTCCTTAGTCTACCCTAAACTGTATTACCCAACCTCTGAAGGCATTACTGTCCTCAAGTATGATCTCAAAATGTGAACCCATCAATGGCCTCTTATGATGAACATTGATTTTGCAGGCAGATTCTAAAGTATGACATTTCTGCCTGCATTATGCTTATATATTGCAGAACCTATGCTGCAAAACATCAGTGCAGACGTTGATAGAGGCATAGAGCAAGAATGGGGGATTCTGTGAACTGCTGTTGTGTACTTGTTCCTATGACATGTCTCGTTGTTATGAGTTAGACAACTAAAGCTCATTAGATAACTAACACCACAAACACTATGGACCTTTTTACTGTTAGTAAACAGTATGACATATTTTGGTGGGCGGGGCTTAACAGGTGGCAAAACAATTCTCCAAAGACATTAGCTAGCAAGTTTTGTTGGCTTGTTTTAGACATTGTAGGAAGATGATCCTAGTGGTGCACTCAGAAATACTCATTTCAAGTGCCGGAGTGCACTCTAAAACAAAGTGCGCCATTCGTAAATTGCTAACGCTGTCGAAAGGTGCCATTCAGTTATCCAGAGCTCTGCACTCTCGGAGCGGCAGAGCTCACTCTGGGCACTGTCTGGGGAGACAGAGCAGAAGAGCACCGAGCAGAGTGAACTTAACTGTTCGTTAATTGATATAGAAATGTAACGCTCCGTTTCTTCAACCAACAGGGCTCTCATTTTAGTGTAGCACATCAGACTGTATTAACTCACCATGTCAGGTCACTCACTCTCCGATACCGCATGTTTTACTTAAAAAAGTAAACACTGATCAACGGGACCAGACTGGCTGATCTGTGTGCTCTCTCTCAGTGGATGGATGATTTTACAGGATTGCTGAAGGTGGGATGGCCGGCTTTGTGGTTGATTACTATGCCAATCTTACAAAGGAGGATGACGCTGGAACGGTTTCCTCCAGTTCGTTTTACTGTCAAAGCTAACGTTAGTTAATGCGCTAAAAAGTTAGCGTTACAGAGAAATCCAATATTCCCCTTAACACCTCCACAATTTCGGATGAGGTGGACATAATAACCCTTAATACACATAACGTTATTCATCCCTACAACAGGAAGTACTTTTTTCCTAACCTGATATGATGTGTGTGCGGCACATGAGAGCATTTTTGATGATTGTCTCCGTCCAGTCCTTTCGTCTTATCACATTTAACCATAGTTGTCTTTGTTTTTGTTGATGGGCAGTGGTGGCTGGTATGTGATAAAATGTAAGTTTTGAGCCATGACTCCTTCTATTCTGGCTCCCAATAACACAACAAAACAGCATTTTAAGACTCCTACGTAGCCTACAGCCCTGTGGTGGCGAGTTGTGCTTTGCCTCCAAATAACAAACTGATGTCATTGTGACGTCGACTCTAAAAGGGTCTTAAAAAAACTATTAATAAGTAGATGTCTTAAAAATATAACAATCTTGTGATTATCAGATTATCAGGATGGTCTAGGTTACTCTCTGATGTAGGTGGTGTGCTACAGAGGATGAGGTGGGGGGCTGGCGTCACGGGTAAACTGAGAAGAGCTGGCAGAAAGGCAATCCATAGCTGACCCCGGCCTCTGTGTATAATTGTGCCCTCTGACCCAGTGAACATCCTAAATCACCAATCCAAATAGTCAGATCCCCTCAGTAAATACCCAGGGAGAAGCCCCGCACGGCACACCGCCCTGCTGCCGCCCCAGTTCTCAGGCCTGCATGGTCCCTCTGAAACCTCCTCATACATACATGGCCTCAGGCTTACAAACTGCGCTTGAGTAGCTGCCCTGTTCAGAACAGACGTGGGATAAATCCACATTTGATGCTATCATTTAAAAGAGCAGAGTCCAAATTATAAGGTGATGACCAGTCTGTTTATTTTGTGTCTGTTGCGTCAATGTTACGGCTGTCAGAGCAAAACTGAAAACACTGAGGGAGGAATCTGAGATCCATTTATTCCAGTTTATGACTAGATCCCTGTAAGAATGAAACTAGCTAAAGAACTCAAGAGGACGTCATGATCTTCAGTGACTCAGTCTCCTTGAACAGGATACCCACTTTAACTGTTCTACTTCAGTGACTGGATAACTTGAACTATTAGACCTCCACACTCGCCTGGAGTCTGCTCTGATATGGCTAAATATTAGAAGGTATGCAAGTCGGGGTTGGGTGATTGGATGAATATATTGGCTATTGGCTGAGTACATTGCGTTTTTGGTTTTTATTGGGCAACTTTCATCATTTTGCTAATTTAATGGTCTGCCTCCGAAGAATGAGTAAGAGACACTGTTCAGCAAGCTGCTAGCACTGCGCTTAAACGAAGTGTGGTGATATAGCTGGGTATTTGAGACTACTCAGCGCCAGACTCTCATTTGGCGAGCTAACCCAGTAGCACAAGGAGCCAGCATATTTTCACATCTAACTCAGTGAATTAAGGGTTTTATTTTGACCAAACCAGAGCTGGCGATTGTTGGAATGGTGGAAAGGCTAACCACGTTTTATTTTGTCTCTGTGGAGTTTAAAAAGGCAATTAAGCTAGTCTTCGTTTGGTGAAAGAGAGACACTTGAATTGAGAAGGTGTACCAATATTTGCTTTCATGACATTTGGGGCACTGCACACACACCTGTGGAAATATACCAGCAATTGCTTGTTGTTGGGATGATGATGGTCAGAAAATTTCCACAATTTTCCACATTCACCCAACCCTAATGCAAGTTGTCTCTGAACACAAACAGAAGACACTTGGGGACACTCAGTGCCCTTTTTCCTCTACCCGGAGGACAGGATAGCAACACTCAAGAGGATGAGGGGATTTTAAGGAGGGTGGGAGGCTGAAAGATAGTCGTTGGAGGGGTCTGAAGTAATGGACCTCCTGGAGTGCCTGACAAAGACACCCAACAAGAGAGAGATGCACTGCATCAAACCAGGGGGACAAGAGGGGTTCAAAAAGCGTTCTCCCCTGGGGCCTTTCAGCCTGGCATCCCTGCACCCTGGCCCAGCGGGGAAACAAGCTTCTTCACACAAACACAGTGGGAGGATGAGAGGATGGGACAGGGGAGCGCCACAATAGAGGGAAGCTCTGAAGGACAGTGTGAGAATGCGAAAACATGAGACACTGAATACTTCAGTCATTGTGGCGAGAGAGCGTCCGCTGTCACAGACTGATAATGGTCACGGCAGCTGCTGTACTTGAGTTCACAGGGTGGGATACACCTTTAACAATGGTGTGTTCATCAAATAGACTTTTATTTGTGCACTGGATTATCTCCTGTTGTTTTTCTTCGTCTCTGAATCGGTATCAAACTATGAGCAGTTTTTCTGTGGACTTTTTCATCTGATCAAAGATCATCATCACTGCAGCCACTGATGAGCACTGCTCATGTAGCTGCCATTCATTAAAATTCAGTATTGATGGAGACGCCAATCCTGGTGGTGCCAAGCCAAGCTGCGCTCTGCCAAGCCAAAAACTGCCCGCGTTGTAACCCTTCCTGGCACGCCAGAGGAGAGCATAATGTGAGTCAGGTCCAACTTCTCTTTTGGGTGCCAAGAAGAACTCCATGTAACCCAAAACACTGACAGGGAGCCAGTCCGAATGTGAATGTCCTCAAAGAAAACCAATAAAACAAGACTGTCATTGTGGCATCCCAGAGACCAGACAGCTCAGGAAGGACTTTTAAAATCCACTTTGTAGTGTATACATCTATCCTTGACTGAATTAGATGGTTTACAGTACATGCAAAGATAATCCAAAAATATCCTCCACGAGCAACTGGCTTGAAACCCCAACACATTTGGTCTGTCTGTATATTTATCTTGTTTATCTGTAGTGTAAATGTCTTTCCTGTCATTCTGTCTATATATGTATCTGCCCGTCTTTCTGTCTGAGTGGCTGTCTGTCTCTCCGTGTACCTGTCTGTCAGCATGTGGCGCATGAAAACACAAAAAACCCTGTAAAATCATTTAATCAAAAGCCTTACTGAGGCCCTTCAGTGCTCCTCTAATAAATGAGAAAGTAACTCTCACTGGTGGCTGTTTGTGTCTGTTGATCTGGACATGCTGTCATTGAGTTTACTGCAAAGTGGAAAAGTCTCTATATAAAACCAAACACACACACATATCTCAGTCTCATGTGGGCAATGGGCCTCATCTGGATCAGCTAGTTTTATAACATTTACTCATCTACGAGAAAGGGAGGGCAGGGGAGGGAAAGAGAGACGCACGGAGAGATAGAGAGGGAGAAATGAGTAGTTAAGTGTGAGTGTTTCTGCTTTAAGCCTTTTAAATGACAGCGCTCCGAGGAAACATAATCTGCTTTTTGTTTTAATAGAAACATTTAATTAAGCAAAATGATCCTAACAGGTTACAGCTCTGTTTCCCACTCTCGCTTTTGCCTTTATTGCGTGTGGGAAATCCATTTCCACTTTATTCGGGCTGCCTCAGATTTATAGATTTTACAATTGTCTCCTCATACACTCAGCACTTCCTATGACTTCTGTCTTCTGCCAGTAGTCTGGCTGACAGTTGCAATGTTAAAACTCTGAATTGTAACCCTGAATCAACTGCTTAGATTTATTGTAGACTATGAAAAATGATGAGAACGATATATTCTAGGCTCTGAAAAGTGATGAGAAAAAGTATATTTCCCAGATAATCCCGATAAGCCAAACTGCAGGTAAACTGCCTCTAGAAATATTGTATACAAAAATGCTTTATATAGAACTCGCCTCTCCTCCCTGATAACTTAAACACAGTTGTAACTTCAAAGAGAATATAAGTAATATGACATCATATTTTTAAAGCATTTTAAGATGATCTGAACCACCCAAACACGGCCTGTATTTACAGCGCACAAACACTGTAAAGCAGAATTTAATATGCTCGCTACGTCTGTGTGTATTCAGCCACGATTTAACACCAAGCCAGGCAGTATGTTCTCCATCACAATGCACTTGTGTGCTTCTAACTGTCCCTGCACACACACACACACACACACACACACACACACACACACACAGATTACACAGTGCCCAGCTCAGCTCAGCCCGGCCTGCTAGCCTCATGGCTGTAATTGAGAGTTAATGACGCAGTTGGATCTGTTCTTTACTTCATATTAAACAGAGCCTGCTGCTGCTGCCCGGCTGTAAAAGCAGCCCACCTCCCCTCCTCTTCCTCCTCTTCTTCCTCCTCCTCTTCTCAACCATCCAACCCCCTCCTCAACCCCCTTTATAACCTGGCCTGCAGCCTTCCACACTCCTCCTCGGTCCCCAGTAGATGTATTTAAGCATTTGATTTAACAAGCAATGGGCTTGTTTCTGGTGTCCGGCTTCAAGCTCCTGTACGTGCATCCGGTTGTTCGCCCACATCTGCCATCCAAAACACCGATCTACTGTGACCACACACACACACACACCCTAATGACACATCTCTTAACAAAGACCCCAGTGTACAGCTGGATGACAGGGGCTCTGACACGGCCCACGCCGCAGCTACCTGATAACACATCAACCCCTCTTTTTAGCTTTTTCCTCTCCCCTCTGTACATGACACTGGCAGACGCGAAGCAACAGAAGTCCCCCTCCCAAATCTCTAGCAAAGGGGGGGCTCCTGCGACTGGCTGGCGCCAAGAACGGTGTGCTGCCCACAGTGAGCAGGTCGCTCTGGGCCCTTCCTCTATCACTGACCAGAGCAGAGGGAGAGAGAGAAGGAGAGAGGGGGGAGAGGGAGGCGATTGCGGAGATGTTCGAAAGAGAGAAGGAGAGGGAGAGTGAGCCAGGCAGAGAAAACAAACAGGACAGAGGCTGCAGTGTGTGTCAGGTCAGCGGGGAGTTTCAGAATGTTCTCCACCGCTGTTCTCCAGCGCGAAAACTCCTGGAGAGTTATCTGCTCCTGGCGCTGTCATTTATCATCAGTCAGGAGGAGCCGGGCCACCTCTCTGGCCAACGCGGTCGACACATAAAGATTCACACACACATGCACGGGAACAGATGTATAAGGAGAACACACATACAGAGGTGCAGGGACAATGCAAACACACCGCCCGTCCTCACCGTACATCCATGCACATCACCAAAAAACGACACACGCTTACTCACATACATTCACAAACACACGTGGCTGACAGTAGCATAAAAAACAAGCAGATGTGCGGGGATAAAGTACATGTGGTGGATCTATGAATGCCATTAAAAGAGACACAGAGAGAAGTCATAAAACCCATGTGGAATGAAATATAGGCTCGTGAGCACACGCAAACAAAGTTGTGATCGTCAGGACCTCCCTGTGTTGGCCCAACAGCCCAGCAGTGTCTTAACGGGTTCCCCTGTTCCCTGAAGTACGCCGTAACCATAAAACTATAAGCTGTGTTTTTGGATATGTGTGTGTAAGTGTGTGTGTACATATATATAAACCTGAACCACCCCACTGCCTATGTAGCGTGCGCCGTTTCAGCCAATTAAGCTAGAGATTTAGAAATGTGCACTTTCTGTAACAACTCAAACACAAATTACTGCATGTTGAGGAGCATTTTTTTTGCACTTACTATTTATTCTTATACATCAGAGTCTATCTTAGTAAAACATGGACTAACTCACCGACTAAAACCAACAACTGTCACTGGAATTCAAAAGGAACCCCTGAAGAAAAAAAGCCCCCCTCTTCAAGCTGTCTTTTTCACTCTTTGCTTAAAAAATGTCAATGGGCGCTTTCTCCTTCCTCCCTTGTTGTTTTTTCGGGGAGGCAGAGGGCTGCGGAGTATTGCTCTTGTCAGCCACCGTGAAGGCATCCCTGAGGTGTCGGTAGGGCCACTGATTTGTGTTCTCCACTGTCCTAATAGCCTCTGTCTCTTGTTCTCTCTTTATCTGTCTCCCTCTGTCTCTCCCGATCCCTTCTCTCAGCAGGCTGGTCTTGCATAACCATTTATTTTACAGATTTTTTTTTCTTCTCTAAAGCGCCTGAAGGGTTTAATTATGTACATAGACAACCCCTATAAACTTCTATTCTGAGGAGTTTTTATTGACTTTTGAGCCAGGCTACCCTCCAGCATTTCAATTAACCATTTATAAGAGAAGAAACTACAATTAAATTAAAAGTTTCTATAAAGAGACTGTCACATCATTTCCATTCTTTTTTGGAAGATGGCAGGCTTTATCAAAATGAGATGGTGTGGATATGCGAAACAGCTGGAGCGGGGTGCCTCATTTAAACGAGGGAGGGGAGGAAGGAGGAAAAAGATCCGACAGAAAGAGGCATGGAGAGAGGAGGAGGAGGAGGAGAAGGAGCAGGAAAGAGGGGAGGAAAAAAGAGACGTAATTAAAAAGTGAATGGAAATGAAAGATTGAGAGCGAGAGATAGCTGTTGCGGGGCAGAGCAGGAGGGGCGAGAGGGCCGGCCGCAGGGCCAGGCAGCACTGACCTTGCTACTTAGGCCCTAATTACATGTTGTGAAACTTTAGTCGGCTCACAGTCATCTGGCTGCACTGGGCCTCCCGGAGCACAGACAGACAGAGAAATTACAACACCATTACACACACTTTAAAAGACACAGAAAGTGAGAAAGAGAGGGAAGGAGAAGTGTGGGGAGGGGGGGAGGCTGAAAAGAGAGTGAGGGAGAGAAAGGAGGAAGGGAAGCTGATGTCACTTGGCGTTTTTTGAGAGAGAGTAACAAAGCGCGAGGGCTCTCCTTTGTACGCTGCTGCTGAGTGGAGCACTGGTATTTTTACAGGCCTAAAGATCTGTGCACTCATAACAATGTGGGTACACAGCACTCAGCAGGGGTGCCTCTGTGAAATATGCCCCTCCGCACCCTCCCCTCTTTCTCTTAATATCCTCCATCCACAATCTGGTAACCCCCCCCCACCACCACCCCCTCTTTAACACACACACTCTACACTTCTGTAGCCATGAGGCTGCATTAAACAAGGCCTACAACCATGAACATATCAAACACTCACCACACACACACACACACACACACACACACACACAGTACATGCATGTACACACGCAGCTCTTTTACACACCAACACTTCATAGTTCTTGACTCACTCTGAGGTGAATGCGGGTCTGGGGATTGTATGTGATTGTGTGTGTGTTGGCTTGGTGGTTGGAAAGGTGACATCTGGGAGTCACATTTGCCCAAACTTTCATCGACCTGCCCCGCCTCCTCATTCCTCATCACCCGCACACTTACTGCCCAGTTCGGTGTGCCCGCCCCGCGACCTTCAGTCCAACTTGGGCAGAACGTGAGCCGTGCCAGCACCTTCTAAATCTCTCTCGCCTCCATCTCATCCTCTGTGCTTCTGTCTCGCCTCCTTCACTCCATCTCTTACTCTTGACCTCTGTTGTCCTCTCCTTCTCGCTTTCTCTTACCCCGACAGAGTGTCGGGGGGATTTGGCCCCCCGAGCGATGCATTGTGGGAAACCTAGGTGGACCCTGGGGTGCAGAGGTGGGAATTCCAGCACGCAGCAGCAAACCATGGGGGGTGTAACCAGAGAAGGAAAGTGTTTTACTCCACAGATTTTCAGTTTTATTGGTTCAGTGTGCAGTGGGCCAGTCACACACATACACATCCAAAGCTACACACACACACACGCACACACTCACTCACATTTCAGATTAACTAACTGTAACAAACAAATGAAATGCTCCAGTGTTGTGGATTTGCCTAGAAATGTATTTTCTGGTGTGTCAATGACCTTTCTGTCTATCTTCCCTGCCTTCATCGACACTAGCACACCTGAGTGTGTGTGGTGCTCCTTTTCACAAATGTTTTCATTAAAACAGTGGTTGTGTTGTTGGTTTTTATGATGCATTATATGCTGCAATATGTGGTTTGTAGGTGCTGCGACTGCTGAGGTACCAGCGTGCTAATCTGATCTTGTTGCCTGGTCTGTGTTGAAGCCAATATGAAGAGAAATGTTTAAGATAATGAAAATGGAAATCCTTGCTTTTAATTTACTTTTTTTTTTTTTTTACATTAATGCAAATCTAATGTAGGGTACACTAGAGATGAAACCATACGAAAATTTCACCTTATTATTTTAGTGACCAAATGTATCATGATTATCAGTATCATCACGGTATTGTTAAAATATGATGAATAAAAGGGCGCCTAGTGGCTTAGCGGGTAGGGCAGGCGTCCTGTATACAAAGGCAATGTCCTTGCCAGAGCCAGCCTGTGGCCCCTGCTGCATATCACTACCTAATTCTCCTGTCATATAAAGACAAAAAGCCCCAAAAAATCCCCCAAAATGTGCTGAATAAGCTCTGACAAACACAATACAATACAATAAAATTAGCGGTACTGCACTTTTGTTTGCATGTAAACATATGAAAACTTTATCAAATGTTCATTAACATTAAAGATAGCCTGTCTTCTAAATGCTTGCTCGAGTGTCTGTGTCACTGTAGATGAGGACAAGGGATCAGTAGCATCACTGGTTTTGCCTGCTGCATGCCCACTCAAACATGGTGATCAAACATGGTTTTAATGCTAATTACAATTTAAAACGGTAATACTTACTGTTGGGAATTTGACCATGATTTATTGGGAAACCTGTAACCGTTTCATTCCTGGTGTACACAGATACATTTCTGTTAAAAACTGTGTTTACCTTCTTGGCAAAGTCAGTTTAAGATAAAAAGAAGTGAGCTAAAACCTTATAAAACCTTACAATTATTCTAGTCTATGTGCATAATCAACTGATATTAGAGAAATTCTCATACATGGGTCAGGGGTCTTTAACCTGGACCTGCCTGCAGCTGAAACCAGTTTCATTGTGTGAACCAGTTGGTCTAGAAATAATGTAATTGGAGGGAAAGTAGATTAAAAACACAATACGTTTTAGCAGCTATTGTGTAAACGAATGCATCCCAAACACTGTGAGATCAAGATGCTGCACAACTCAAAGACAGCAAAGAGAACAGTTTCCTTGGCTGAACGAGCAAAAGACTAACTCTGTGTGTTCATGAGTGTGCATTGATTAGTGCTTTCCTACTTGCACTCATTTCCTGATATTAATTGGCGGGGTGAGGTCTTATCTCTGGCCGATCGCCTGTCTGAAGGCAAAGTGAAGCAGAGACGTGAGCGTCAGGGCAACAGACAGAGGAGTCGCTGGAGTGGGCAGGATTGCTATCTGTAATCTGTGATCAATCTTGGCTGAAGTGGCTGGTATGAGAGGGAAGTAGGGTCAACCCCTGTGCCCTCTCTGTCCACCCCTCCTCTCTCCACCTCCTTCCTTGTCTCAGCACCCCCCCCCCTCCTCATCCCAGGGGTGGCTTGGTCAGCCCTGAGGGGAGAACATGCTGCAGAGCAGGCAGACAATTTTCAGGCTGACTGCTTTTACTTTCGGCCCGACCAGGGCCTCATGAAAACAAACTGACAAAACAAAGGACAGCAAATTAATGACCCGTGCCCCCCCTCCAACCCCAACCCCCCGACGATTGACTCCTGGCTTGGCACGTCCCTACCCTTCCTCCCCTCCTCTCCTCTCCTTCCTCCCCTTCTCCCCTCCTGTCCTGACTTTTGATCCCCACCAAATCACGCATGCACAGACACACATATCTGGACATTGACACAATGACACACACATACGCACACACGCTACCACCATCACCCTCTTCCTTAACTCTGCGACCCGTGGCATCTGGTTTAGATTGTCACAGGAAGAGAGAGACAGAGACATACAGAGGGAAATAGTGTGAGTGTGAGTGAGAGAAAAGGCCTCTCTGTCTGTGTCTGGACCTTCATTATCATGTGTTAATATTAATGCAATTTGAAAAAGAAACAGACATGGAGACACACTGGGTGAAGAGGGGCTTGTCTGTGCTGAGTGGAACAGCATGCTCTGGGTCCAGACATGATTCCAGCCCGCAAGTCTCGTGCAAGGCTGCATTCCCTGAGACAGGCGCTCCTCATACACTGTCACCTCACCACAAGGCTTCAAGCTGTCATTAATACAAAAGATATGATTTGAATGGGTCTGACATCGCAGTTGTGTTTGCTTTACAATGTAATGAAATATATTCTCTGCAGGCCACAGTCACTTAGCATTTGTTGTTTTTTTGCAACTTGTTGCAACTGTTGTGTATTATTGAACTTGAAATGTCTGCATGCTGCTTCTCACACCAAGTGCCTTTGTATGTGTTGTTGCTCTGCTCTTAATGCTGACTGCTGCGTTCACATGGAATGAGGGAGACGGTGGACATCAAACCGGATATCATTATAGTGGACAAGGGCTGGACGGTAAAATCAGGTGAGGGTATCAAAGAATACTGGCAACTGTACTGATAGATGCTATTGCCGTTGAAAGTTGAGATGTTTTTAACTTTTTGCTGTCCTCTGTGATGGAATTGGATGTTATGTAGCACCTTCACAGACGGTAAATGAACACGGATGCTTCAGACCAGTGGTTCCCAACTGGTGGTCGCAATCCAAAAGTGGGTCATGGGCCCATTCTGAATGGACCGCAAATGACTTGGGAATATGTCAAGTCTGTAAGAAAACACACTTTATTTTTAAGTACAGTAAATTTCCAGTGCAAAGCTTTTATTTTGAAGTGCCATTTCCTGCTGTAGAGTGAGTGACTAACTGACAGCGACTTGACAGAGACAGCAAACTAGCTCGATGACATGACCAAACGCAAGTATGACGCTGAATGTGGACCCCGAACTAATGACTAAGGACATCCGTGCATCCATTGCCATCCGTGCTCTCAACTCCAACAGTTAAAACTAAAACACTGTCATTCTTGCACCTCAGCTACTCATTTTAGCACTTTATTATATGCACTTTTTATATCTATTTATTACATTACTGCCGTTCTTATGTCTTTTATAACTGTTTTATTGTCCTGTGCTCTTGTCCGTCTTCCTTTCTTTTATGCACACCATGAGATTGCTACCTCAATTTCGTTGTTTGCTTGACTTACAATGACAATAAAGATTTGAAATGAATTGAATTGAATCTGGACCCCGTGGCTGGACCAGTTGGGAACCACTGCACTAGACAACCACTTGACATTACTATTACAAAAAATGATGAACACAAAATTAGTTTATTTAATATATTATATCCATTCTTTGTAAACAAACCATCGTAACATATCGTCATGCATGTTTCATTTTACCATCCTGTCATTCTGTTGGACTGTTTGTTTGTTTTTCCTGTGGCGTCCAGAAGCTTTTGTCTACCCTATTTCTGATTTCATGTGAACGCAACATAATGGGTTCTAAAGTGAAAGTGTTTCAGCTTTATAGTTTAAAAAAAAAAACAGATAAAAAATAAAAGTACAGGATAAAAGAGAGATTTTGCCTTGTTGGAGCCACAATGTGTCAATATAACGTAAGTTAATTTAAATATCATGTGAAATTCACTTCCAGACATTGTATAAAACATAGATATCGTATAAAAATGTAAAAGGACTGAAATACATGAATGTTGAAATGAGATGATGACGCTCCCTTTAATTTTGTAATTTACGTTATGTGCAGTTTTGTCGAGCAGTGACTGAGTGTAATTTCAACTTTTCAGTACATGTTTTAAACTGTATCACATCTCTTGTCATTCGCGTCAGACTTAAGTTACAGTGCCTACAGCTCATTAGTGGCTTTTTGGATACTCCGAGGAAATGTCACTACAGTCCTGTTTCTGAACAGTGGCTAAAACTTAATCAACAGCGAAGGTGTGGGTGTTTTGATAGGAAGCTGGATAAATATTGCTATGATTGTAGCTGGCCTGATGCTGTTGTTCTCAGAGCCTCTCAGGTCAAACATGCACGCAATCCTGGCATCAACAGTTTGTGAATGCGCTAAGTAATTTAAGATACACATATGAAAACACAGACAATCACGCACACACCAAATATTAGCAGAAAAATCAGAGGAATGGTGCAACATACATGGAGATCTGATTAAAGTACAGATTGAGGCAGATCCCTGAGCTGTCTTTGACATGTGGTGAGGACTTTGTGGGAGCAGCTTCGGGCCATTCTCTGGGCTCACCAGAGCAAAGCCAGAGTCAGAGCGCCAAGGTCAAACTGTCTGTTCATACTTCTCATCACCACCTCCCTTCTGTCAACAGAAAACACATCTATAATGTTTTCAAAAGAAGGAGCCAGGAGACAAATATAATGAGCACTACTGTCTTCAAAAAATGTTGAAATATGTAATGTGTTTTGCACGTACCTGCACCCTCTCGAGCATTTGCAGAGCTACTTAGGAAACCTTCCATATGGGTCAATCCACAATTGCACATAATTTGAATGCTGGCCGTTTCTGTGTGGAGTTTGGACGCTCTCCCCGTTTTCACAGGGGTTTTCCTGCGGGTGCTCCGCTTTCCTCCCGCAGTCCAAAGATGTGTCACTCACTTAATATTTTAAATCGTGCGTTGTAATGAAGGTGAGTACGGTTCAGAGGATAAGGTTATTGATGAATACATCAAATAGTTTTGGATTGATCGAGTTTCAGCCCATAAAATGTCATAAAACATTTAGCAGCGCGTTACCAGAGCAGTTTATCTTTGAAACAACGGTGCAATAACTAAAGGTGTCTAATTTACAAGGACTTTAAATAAAGAAAATTAGAGAGTGAGAAGCTGCATGATGTGGTGTTAATAAAAGATATACAATTAAGTGATAAAAACAGTGAACTTATTGGTTCATTACTTTCATGCAATTCTATGTTAGATAAAATATTATATTTCTGTCTTATCTGAATCCTTGAAAATTATTTTTATCTTAACATGTGATTAACAGTAATGCCTTTATTTATAGTGGCAGTCCAGGGGAGTGTTTTGCAATATAAAAGCTCCTGATGGGTGTATACTCTTGTGATCTAACTACACACATACACACGGCGTACAAGTGAAGACACTAAGGTTTCATTAAGAGCAAATGAGAAATTCTAAGTGAAAGTGTGTAAATCACATAATTTAATTCAAGTACAGTGATTTAAAGTTTGCTGCGCTGCCTCCTAGATCAGATTAGTGTTGATTTGTGTGTTAACCTTGGTGCGGACTAAAGACAATATGCTCGAGTTAATGATGTTGACAGGTCTGATTCACTGAGAGCAAGTGACAAAGAGAGAAAAACACACACTCACACACATGGACGCACACACACATTCCTGTGGGATTAGCCAAAAGACTATGAGCATTTCATCAAGTGTTTCCCATTCAAACAGGCTCGAGAGCAGATCCTTGGAAAAGCTCAGGTCACCACCCTGGCTTTTGGTTATGGCTTAATATTTAAACTGGGAGCTGGATGGATTGAAAGTGAGTGTTATCAGTCATCGCTGTATTAATAAGGCCTGGTAAGCCAGACAGCGTGTGGATATCGGTATCCACACACGCAGGCTAAAACAAATACACTTGCTCGCTCAGCCTCCCCTCGTGTCTGTCTTTCTGTCTGTCTGACCCCTATGAGGTAAGTGGTCACTGCAGCCAGATTTATGGCTAATCAGTCTATATCGGCAGCAGTCTGCCATGGACCGGGCCAACTTCAGAACATTACACATTACCACACAGGGAGGGAGTGATGTCAGTATGAAGAGAGGGAAGAAGCACACGGAGGGGAGGAGAGGACAGAAGTGAGTGAGGCAACGGTGGAAGACAGATAAAAAGCTGAAGGCAGTGATTGAGTGGTGGAAGGACAGATTTAAGGAGGAATAGAAGGAGGTGGGGAAAGGGATATAGGTGTTAGGGAGGGGGACACACTCTGCCCCCCTCTTTCTTTGCCATTAGACCCCTTGCTCATTAGTCAGTCCTTGTCGCTAAGGCATTGACATCTCCCGCCATCCCGTATAGAGCTATTGATCTCTCACAGTACTCACATACGCAATTTAAATCACAACAAATATCCTTTAGCACTACTTATCTTACTCACTGCGTGTGTGTGTGTGTGTGTTTATGTGTGTCCAAGAGTGAGATAGAGGAAGGGAGAGAAGGTGTATTTGTGCATGCCTTCATTTGTGCAGCAGCATCCACTGCACATGTGTGTACTTGCATTTGAATGTGAGGCTGAGTTCAGAGTCTCCTCTCATTGTTGGGTTACATCTTAATGTCCTAACTGTAATGTTTCTGTTAAACGTATTGACAGGTGCTGATACTTCTGTCAATACTATCGGCCATTAGACTGAGAATGAGGTCAAAGCTTTTGTCAAGGCGAGGTCAATGACCTCACAGTTCATTTAATGAAAACATGACCACGAGGGGACCCTGGGAAGCCCTATCGATACATGGACAGTAAATTGCAAGCAAGCATCTGAAACAGGTTTTTACTTTTACTCTTATTTTAATATGTATTTCATTCATTCAGCAACAGGTGTAAAGATTAAAATGTCATTTAAAACAGGTGGACTGCAGAAGTCAACCAGTTATTTATAATATTTTAACTTGAAACAACTGTCAACAAAATTCTAATTCATCTTCTTGGTGGCACAGTTCTCCGGGTACTCCAGCTTCCTCCCACAGTCCAAAGACACGCAGGTTAATTGGTGACTCAAAACCGTTCGTACGTATGAATGTGAGTGTGAATGGTTGTCTGTCTCTATGTGTCAGCCCTGTGATAGTCTGGTGACCTGTCCAGGGTGTACCCCGCCTCTTGCCCAGTGTCAGCTGGGATAGACTCCAGCCCCCTCATGACCCCCAACAGGATAAGTGGTTACAGAAAATGTATGAATGACCACTTTTACCCCAACTGGTGACCCAGTTGTTGTTAATAGCTACAGTAACCCATAATTTGCTCCTTGTTGGTCATCATTCCCAGAATTTTTCAAACACTTGAGTGGTGGTTCCAAACTGCTGGGTCATGGTCCAAAAGTGGGCCTCAGGTCTATTCTGAACGGACCGCAAGTGACTTGTGATTATGTCAAGTTCATAAAAAACGCACACTATTCTGAAGAACAGTGAATTTCCAACATAGAGCTTTTATTCTGAAGTGCTGTTTCCTGCTGTAGAGTGAGTGACTAACGGACAGCTACTTAACAGAGACAGCAAACACATGCATGACTCTGAATATATTAAACTTTGTGGACCGTGAACTAATGACTGAGGAGAAATCTGGACCTTGTGGCTGGACCAGTTGGGAACCACTGGTCTAGAGTGACTTCCGATGAAAGCTCCTCAAACCAGACAAAGTTTTCCACAAAATTTCTGGGAAAACCCTCATACACATGGAGTTACAACAGAATCAAAGTAGCAATCAAGATCTGGGCGGATGTCTTATGATGCCCCTGTCCCCTGTTTTCATCTCCACTACCACTCTGTAACGCCACCACAGCGGGCCGGTCTGCGCCGTCTGACCAAACCACAAGCACACGGTCACAGACGGATTCCTCCTAAGCCCCTACAGAACAGCCACCAACCGCCAGCCATCAAATTCCGCCACCACATAACCACAAGCTAACCGCTGAAAGTGAAAGTGAAACTGTGGAGGAAGGAAGGAGGGATAAGAAAGAGAAAAGAAGAATTGGAGGAATGATTGTAAAAGAATAAAAATAGACGAGAGCAATAAAGAGGTAAAAAAAAGAAACAAGTGCAACGTTGCTTAAAAAAGAATGAATGAATCATGAATTTTATCTCTTTCTCACCATTGCTATCTTTCAGCATTTCTCTTTCTTCAGCCTGTACACATGCACATCCACCGCCACCGTACAAAAATAACAGAGAAGACAGAGCGGGCTCCAGGGAGCAGCCCCATCCTCGCCATCTAAACAGCCAAACGCCTGGGCAATATGCTAATCAGCTTCCTAATGACCGTCGCCACTTAGGAAACTGCTAATTAAAACCAATTTGATTCAAAGACACTTATCAGGCTCTAAGAAAAAAAAAACAGCTAAAATTTCCCAGGAAGGCAAGCAGAGTTATGGCCACCTTTGGTATTTGTCAAAGCCCTCCCACTCCTTCCCCCCTTCCCTGCCCTCCTGTCTGTCTCTGTCTCTCTGTCCCGCGGCTCGATTGCCTCTAATGGACGTGCTTTATCTAGGCTGACCTAACCATTGTCACAGGGAACAGAATTTGTGAGCTTTTAGAGTGGGTACACTCATCGATGTGCTGGGGGTGGGGGGTGGGCGGCGGTGACTGGGAGTAAGCAGTGGGCGCGAGGAGGGGGTTGCTTGGCAAGTGTCCATCCATGCACTCTCCAGGCCACTTCGTTAGCCACCGCATACACATCTCCCTGTCCCCCTCCTCTGTTCTCAGCTATGCAAATAGGATGCCAGTTAACTGCTGAATGAGGAGTGAGATATTAGCTTTCCACTCATCTGTGGAATGGACAGCACAGACAGCAGAGCGCCCGTTGCTTTGGGGTCTTTCAGTGGAACCTCTAAATGGAAAATCATGTTTATGTCACCATCTTGGATCGTCTCTTCTCCCATGTGCTTCATAAGTTTAATTCCTCACATTTTCAGACAGAAAGAGGCAAGGAATTGGGCTTGAATTGACAGAAGGGGGGAAAAAAAATCTGGGAGCAAGTTAGAGATAGAGCGAGGCAGTGAGAGTTTGCCCCCTCAGCGGAGGAGAAACCGGATAGGGCCACTTTAAAAATCGCTTAACACGCTCGACACAAAAGACAGCTGAGAAACTTGAGCCGTGTTTGATTTGAGTGTCAGGGTGGGAGGCACTAATCTGTGGACATGGCGGGCACAGGTGGTGAAACAATCAAACAGCCTCGCACTTATATCACACACACACACACACACACACACACACACACATGACCGCACAAATACTTAAGTATGAAAACAAAAATG
Organism: Epinephelus lanceolatus; assembly: GCF_041903045.1. Lineage (NCBI taxonomy): Eukaryota > Metazoa > Chordata > Actinopteri > Perciformes > Serranidae > Epinephelus > Epinephelus lanceolatus. Next base: position 34,276,757 of record NC_135737.1, read on the forward strand.
GCAACAAGCAGAACTGTTTACATAACCATACGTTCATGCCCATAAATGCACTCAGTGAAATATACATATGGGAAAACACATGCGCACACACTCACTACAAGGAACACACACAAGCACACACGTGCATGTCCGCAGCGGGCTGAATTGCTATGGAGCGTGGTGTTGTTTTACTGGGCCAGATAAAGACAAGGTGGATCAGATTCCCGGCTCCTGTTTCCCTCTCCTGCCTTTCACCTTTTTTTTATGTGTCAGTGGCACACGCCCTGCCTCAGTGATGGAGCACTGATTGAAAAAAAAGCGCACGGTAATGTATCTGAAAGGGAAAACAGGGGTATCCTGGTGTCTTAAACAGCCGTGTCACATGTTTTAACACAACATGACTGGCCTCTTGCTCTCAGCTTTCCTGTTTATCTGATATCAAACAGGGATGTAAGGAAATATCAATACATTTAAGTATTGTGATGGTATGTTTTGTGATATTGTATTGATCCTCAAAAACACTGTATATATTTTTAATTAATAATTTAAATGCAAAGATTTGTGAGAATGGTTTCTTTTGTGTTGTGTTTAAATCCCTTAAATGACAGTAGCCTTGTAATCTATCCTCAGCAACTAGTTCTTCTTTTGTGACATTTTGTTGTCGTTGGGTCTCTTTTTGGTAATTTTGTGTCTTTTGCAATAATTTTTTTTTAGGTAATTATTTTGTCTTTTTGGTTGTTTTGTGTTTCTTAGTAGCTGTTTTGTGTCACCATGTGGATGTACTGTGTTAGCAATCGTCCCTTCCACTCCAATGTAACAACATATTGTACTTAGAAACACAAAGAACACAGAAAACAGGCCGAGCCTTAAAGGGCGTACAGCAAGCTCCTAAAAATAAGATTAAAAAAAAAAAATCGGAATGTATTGGCTAGCTTACAGTATCACGATACATTGCAATATATTGAATCGTAGCCCCTGTATTGTGACACTTATCGTATTGCCTGATTTTTGCCAATACACAGCCCTACTATCTACCAAAGTAAAAATAATAATAATAATGATAATAATGATAATTTACCCCTGCATGATAATAAGCCACTTCAGAACACACAATTGCACCAAACCCGTGACATCAACATTACACATACGAGGGATGCACCGAATGTGAAATTCTAGGCTGATACCAATGTTTAATACAACAGTTTGGCTAATTTGATTGTTAGTATCAATACCGCCGTTTTTGTTGTTATGTATTCCCCCTTTTGTACCAGGAAAAAAAGCCATCTTCGTAGAAATAAGTGAACTGCCCTTCAGTACACGTGTGAAAGAGCACAAAATTCAACCATACACATTATGAAGTAACCTCTAATATAATCTTCTTTCATATGACACATATGTTATCTATCTATCTAAATATTAATTACTGCTTAAAAAACATTTGTATTGTATAAATCACATGAAAACATAAACAATTTTAAAGACTTTTCGTGTCAAAAACTACGTTTTTCAAAATAACATTTGAACACATCATGGTAATGTTATAATGACCTTCGCCCAATACGAATTCTTATTGAATGGAGCTTGAATGCCTCATGATTTAATGTTTCAGCCACCAGCTGCTAATGGCTAACGTTAACTAGCTCTCCTCCTGCCGATGGCAACAGTGATGTGTAGTTCACAATCCAGTATTATCAAGGGAAAAAAAGGGTACATCCCCTAAAGTGCTGCTAAAGGGTTTACTGCGATCTCTCTTGGTCCTGAACACGTTTTCTATTGTCCCTGGGATACCATTAGTTTGAAGCCCTGCTTTTTAGCCTGTGCAACATTGATGTGACACCACAGAAAAATACTGGACCATACTTATGTTTGGCTGATAAATCAATGCATCGCTAACGTTGTGTGTCAGCATTAGAAAATCTGAGTTAAGTATGAACCATGAATGTAGAAAATTGAAGGAACCACATGCACTTACAGGCAAAATGATATAATAAAAATAACACTATCAGTGACACCTTCCTGTTGCCACAGCTCCTTTTGTATAGTGCACATCTCAATTGTTTCTATAAGCATATTCACACACACATACAATACACACACACACACCGCATGTCTGTCTACAGGTACTTATCCCTATATCACCATAATATGACATTTATTGGCATCACCCTCACCTCGGAGCAGACACAGAGAACAAGCACAAGCAAATGCACAGCCAGCTTATGCATCTCCGCCCGGCTGTAATACAGCCCACGCCTCTGTTATTCACGCAACACGAAACCTATCATAGACTGTCAGGTGGAGTAACTTGAACGCCAGGTATTATTTGCTAATCTTATTTACACTCTGAAAGTGAGCAGTGGAGTGTAAATCTTTAGTTGTATCTGGGCAGGCCTCCACTTCACACATAGGTACGTCGCTTTTAACACACTAACTCTGCTCAATAAAACGGAGCCAGCGATTTTGCATTTCTGCTCATTTTTATTAAGTGAGTCGAGCTTGACGTATTGGAAATGTTGTCTGTTGTGTAGTGACCACACAAATCACAATACATGATGTTTGATTTTTTTTTTCTTCTTCAAATTGATTGACTTAAATTTTTTGATTGATTACAGCTTTATCGTTATTTCTCACAGAGCGCCATTGAGAGAGATTGGGTGTTACACAAGAAGAGAAGGGGGTCTTCCCCAGAGGACCTCCCCCCAACTCATACATTTACACACACCGCACTCACACTCACACGCACACACACACACAGACACACAGACACACAGACACACAGACACACACACACACACACACACACACACACACACACACGTTTTGCCCTCAGGCCAGTTTCTGTAATGGGATCCTCACTGTTATTTCTGCTGAATAAAATAAATCCCACTAATTAACATGTTAACATGATTGATGGGCCTTGATTCTGCAGGGAGCAGGGAACGTCTGTCTGCACTCAAGCTGTCCTGCTGCTGCCTGCACACAGACTGACACACAAAGAAAGATTCAGGGAATGAGACATGCACGGGAGGAAATGGAAATATGAAACATTTCAGACGCTCACATGAAATCTAAAAAAGTAGACCTGGGTCCATATGTGTTAGTGACTGAACATAATTTCCGACCACAGACCTGTTTGCTCCTTCTTTACAAACTTTATGAGCACAAAAGAAGACATCAGGCATTATAGAAAACTTCAAATTGTCATTTCCTGTTAAACTCAGTTTTTGTGAACCACACACACAACAGTAGACATCCTGTTACTGGAGACGCATGAGAAAAGGCATTAAATAAGAGCAAAGTTAACTGATATGGGCAGAAGACATTAGCGCTGTTCACATCTGACAACCAAACAAGGAAGTAAGGTGCGACATTGTTCAGAGTGGGGACGTGACGCGGGGAGCAATCAGAATCTAATCTGTCTGCGAGGGAACTCAAAGACCGAGGATACATACAAATGACCCGATAAAAACCCTCAAACAGACATTCAACATTCAAAGTCACCTTAAGAGGAAGGCGGTAATGGAAATGCTTGAATGTTAAATAACTGTGGGTCACACCGCACACATGTACACACCAGGCTGCATGTGGAAACTGCTTTTTAGTCTTATAAAAAAAGGACTATGTGAGATCCTGATACCATGTAAGGTATTAGAGATGCTGAATAAATTGAGCTCTAATTAGGTACAGTTGTGTTCATTAATCTTGTAGGCTGTGGATGCCTATTCAAATATGACTTCACAGACTCATACCATCTGGGTATCTCTGCCCAGCACATCTTTGACCCATTAGGTCCACGATCCATTGTTAGTTTCTTGGCCTCACTGTGTAGGTGAGTAAAGCACTGTATTGACAGTTGAGCACTGTACAATGTACCTGTCTGTCTGCCTCTGTTTCCCGCCAGCCTTCTTTTCTTTAGAGCAGTTCTGGGAACATTGTGAAGTGGAGGGGCTGTCAGGGGGCTACGCCCGCTGTGCCCGCCCATTCTTTATGAATGAATTAATCAATAGTGACACTGCACTACATGCTTTTTCCTTCCTCATTATTTTAATTAGCCCTTTATATGGATGCCCCCCCTCCTCTTTTGCATTTCATTAATACATTAACATGCACTTGACAAAAAGAGCAAGGACGTAGACACAGTGGCGGTCGCTTGGCTGGTCACTTTGTAGTCTCTTGCTCGCCCGCTTCGCCTGCCCCGCTGACAGTCTTCCTCCTCCTGTCCTGCCCCGAGCTCTGCGGAGCAACTTCTAGGAAAGTCATCAGTAATTACTGTCATGTTATGCCAATGAGCACGAGGCTTGCACTAGATACAACACTGTACTTTGAGAGTGTTTAAAACAACAGATGCTCACGTACAATGTCGGCAGTTGCCAAACAAAATGAATCCATTGTTTCCCTTTTTCTACTTACTCAACGTTACTCAATAACTCTCAGACAAAGAGGGAGAAATAACACTGTTTTCACACTTACAGTGGGTCAGTGTCATTAATGTCCATTAGGACTCCTTCACACATTTCCTGTCTGCTACAGCATCGGAAAAATGTAAAAAGTAAACAAATTTCCATCCTTTCCAGTGGTTAGGGGGGCACTGTGGGTGTTTGTGGGGAACTAAATGTGTGCGTTGTGAGCGTGCGGCAGCTGTGCGTATGAATGACAGGGTGGACTTATGCATGTGTGGAGCGGCGAGCAGCGCGGACGTGTGAGGGGTGTGTGTTTGAGAGTGGGTACATGTGGGTGTGTGTAAGGGGTGTGCAGGAGTGCAGTCGCTACGGTGATGAGGTGAGAATGATGAAGCCCATTCCTCAAATAGGGCACCATGTGCAGCTCATATGTTGGGTCTTTGTTAAAGAGTTGCTCATCAGAACCTCTAAACTAAACACACACTCTCCAAACTTACCCCCTCCCTGCAGATACACACACACACACACACACGCACACAAGCCTCTAACTCGGCCTGCTAACGCCTGCGGGCACAGGGTGATTGACAGTATCCAGATTGCCAGATTGTTCTCAGGAGCGTGGAGAAATGACATCACACTCATTACAACTTCTAAATATAAACAGTCACGCCGCTTGACTGACAAGTCTGTATACATGCATGTGTGCCTGTGTGTGTGATTCTCCTGTAACCTGGTTAGTGTGTGAAAGTGCGTGTGTGTAGGTGTGTGTTCACACTGGGTTATGGTAACTTTCAGACTGTTTTTAACAACTGTTCTTTAGCTGCCAGAGATTTCTTTAATTAATTATGTAATGTATTTACTATTTGTTGCCCTCTTCTATTAATAACTGTCTGTTCCTGTTACTTCCTGTCCGTTACTTTATTGTAACTTAAAACAAAATCCTAAGAATCATGTATGCTTAGCAGCTCGTCCTCAGAAGTTGTGCACTTTAAGCATATAATACAAAGCTGCTTAGCTAATCATAAAAAATCACAGTCTTGCTGCATTTCAGATCAACGTGGTGGGTGTTGACAAAGCACTGAAAATGGGAGGAGCAGTAGGTAGAAGTGGGTGGGGTGATTTGATGAGGGAGGCTTAGCTGAAAAGAACGGATTGGTGGTTTAGGAAAGAGAGTAGGAAGGGCTTAAATGATTGCAATAACCGCGGCTGGTACCGATATTTAAGTAACTTTTTACAGCCATATCAAAGAAAAGAGAGACACAGATACTAATGATCCAAAAAGCGCACTTAGAAAAGTAAGAGCAGCCAACTGCACGCACAGACAAGCAGAAAGTCGCACACACACACACACACACACACACACACACACACACACACACACACACACACAAACACACAGACCATATGTTTGTGGGGCTGCTGCTGAGATGAAGGCTCCTCTAGCTTGTCTGGCCAGCACATTGTAATTTACAAGCGCTCAATGTCACGTTGAGATCTCAATTAAGCAGCTCGGCTACACACTCGGGCCCTCGGGGCTGGGTTGAGCTGGGCCCACATTTCTGCCTCTCTGGCCGAGGCACACTGCGGAGTTCTGTGCTCCTCCAACCCTCCACCCGCCCGCTCCCTCACCCGCCGCCAGCAGACAACGCCAACAGTAAATATTTGAGGTTAGAGACAAAGAGGGGAGAAGGGATTCATTTAGCTCATTTGAAAACATGACATTGTGATTAAAAGTCAGGCGGTCTGGAAAGCGAGACGATTTCATTCTTTACTTCTTTATAGATAAATCTCCACGAAGCTCCAGATGTACTCGTGAACATTAAACATAAGTATGCAAACAACTTATTAAAGTTTTGTAATACGAGCGGAAATGTCAAAATGACATTAAATAAAAAGCTGAAGGGAACGTTACCATAAAGTGAGATTGGAACCATGAGAGAAACACAGAGACAGATATGTACACACACAGTGAGAGGTGACAGAAAAGAGAGACGCAAAGACACATCCAGGCATGCAGAGAAACAGAGCTACTGACTGAAGGAACTAGAGAGACACCATGTGCTGGAATAAAGCAACAAAACCCCATAAGCTGCCACTACTGTTCTGTGATCAGATCCATATGGACCTTGGCCTTGGCCCTCCACCACCTGCCTCAAACATTCCCAGCACCTAACAAGCCAGCCAGCCTCCAACTGGTCCCAGACACATTTTACAAGCGGCCATATTGATGGCTATTGAGCTAGGGTGCTATTTAGCTCACCAGAAATCTTAAATTATACACTAGCCATGGGCACCCCCACGCAGGGACAGAGGCCACATCAGAGCCTCTACTTCCAGGCCTGGCTAAACCTGGCTCTGACTCAAACTCCCAAACATGACACACTCGGTAAAACAATGCCAGCCCAAATGCAAATTTTATTTGAAAATAAAACAGGAAGCAATTTTCGTCAATTTTTTAAGGCTGAAGATATTTAAATCTATCAAAGAATGCAGCCTTTTACCACATTTTGTGAATGAAATGTGCTCTTTATTTAGTTGTAACTGTTAAATAAAGCAAATTGATATTAAATCAGACAACATACTAAATCTCCTCTTTGTTTAAGAGTTAATAGAAATTGAGGTATTTTGCTAAGTGGGCAAATTAAGTAAAATTCTGAGTATCCCCTTACAGCTGGGAATTAAAAACAGCGAGTGAAATTATTAGAAAATATTACTAAAACCTCAAAAAATGGCTCTGAGGAAGCCCACATGACAGAATCAAATCAAAACGTCATGCTGAATAAAATGTGTCTACTGTATGGTTTTGTTTAATAGAGGATGCTGCTGCTGCTGCTGCTGCTGCTGCTGTATTACAGAGGGCCTGCATGACGGCCTCCAGGAGCTCAGGGCCACAGCGAATGCACATGGGCATCGAGCCGGGCCAAAGCTCCTGATTGGCATTATCCTAACGAGCTCCAATTACAGCCCTGAAATGCACTCTTACTGCAGTGGCTTTAACGAGCAAGCCATCACGCAGCCCACAATTATCATCACCAGAACTATTAAACGCGACGGCTACAGCCTTGTTAAACGCTCTCATATGTGGAGGCCGCACATTCTTCTCAGGACACTGGCTGACAGACGGACACAAACATAGGCACACAAACAGAGGCGGGAGACAGACAGTGAGCCCGGCAAACATTACTCATGCACAACAGTGAACTGCTATTGTGCAGAGCTGTATCCCTCTCACACGCCTGGCCCCGTTTCTCTCTGATATTTCTATCTCTTTCCTCCTCTCTCTTTTTAATAAGGCTTCCTCTGTATGCTGCTCGACCTGTGAGCAGGGACTGGGATCCCTCCTGTGAGTGACCACAGTAACTTCGCGGTCTCCTGAAGCTTAACAGCTTAGCTGCTGCGGCACTGCTCCAGCAGCAGGCTGCTCCCTGGTGGGCATATCCCTGTCGGGGCTTACCCACTCTGGGCTCACGGTTGCTTCTGTGATCTCAGAGGATGAGAGGAAGGAGGGAGGAAGAAAGATGTGAAGGAAGGCACTTCAAAAACGACTTGACTTTGCTGGAGATTACACTTCTGACCAGCCACACTAAGATGAAAGAGTAACAGGAATGACTGTCCCATACACGTGTTTTTAAGGGATACTTTGCGCACAAAATGAAAATTTGTGTATCAGTTACTCACCCTGTGTTACCATGAATTCGTGAAGAAAACTTTTTCTTCCTCACGTCTCAATGGTGAAGAAAAAATTCCAGAATTGGCAAATGTTCTTGATGAATAAAAGTAAAGACGGATCAAGTTTAACAACCAAAACAAACTCTCACACAACTCATGCAGTATAATCCAAGTCTCATTTATCCAGTCTTATGCTCAGTACTTCCCAAACACATGCATTTTTGCCAAATACGTACTATTTAAAACACTTTGGCGTACGAGTAGCATGCCTGGAGAAGCTCATGCGTTTGATCCCTCTGCTCCTGCATTTCTGAGTTGCCCAGGCGCACTTTTATGTGAAAGTGTTTGAATTTAAAAAAAAAAAAAGACGTACCTTTGGGAAGTACTGAGCATTCAACTGGATAAAGAACACTTGGATTAGACTGTACAAGTTGTGTGAGAGCTTGTAAATTGATGTTTTTATATAGTTTTGCTGTTGTTAAACTTGGCCCCCATCTACTTCAGTTCTTTAAAAATGTTTGCCTTTTTTGGATTCTTCGTTTGCTGAAGAGGCAGGTAAGAAAAACAAAATTTTCTACATGAATTCAAAGTAACACAGGGTGAGTAACTGATATACAAATGGTTAATTTTGTGGTTGAAGTATTCCTTTAAGTCTTTTGTCTGCAACTTCGGAGAATATCTTGAAATGCTGAAAGATTCGAAGATAACAAAAGAGACTGAATTTGACAATTAAAAAATGCTTTGGCTGATTTTACCAAAACAAAGCAAAAATTTGCAATATCAGTGAGAACATATTTGTTTAAAACAAGAGGGAAAAAGATGTATTTTGAATGTTCATTCAGATGTAACCTTGTTTCTCAACAGATGGAGAAAAAAAAGGAAAACAAAATATGGGAAAGGTGGGACCTTTGCCTCGGCTGCGATACAAGCAAATGAAAGAGTTCTCTTCACCGAGAAAAAAGAGAGAGCTGTTAATGAGGAGTGTAAGAGAGTTCACTATGACAACATGCAACACAACATAAAGTCATTTGTTCTGTTATTGGCACAAGGGCGTCAGAAAGAGCTGCCAGCGTCAAATGACTTTGGATTGGATGAGTGTGTGAAACAGTGTCAGAAACAGCAACATGTAGAGATAAATAAAAAATATGAGCAATTGGGCCTTGAAATGTAGGATGAAAAAGAAGGTCACAGGAGGAGGTAGGGTTGTGTTTGGGGTTAGCCTCCGCTCACAGTCAGGGCAGTGTGCCTGTCAGGTCATGCCTGGATTTGGTTGGGCAGCTGGAGTGTGTACTTGGCAGAGCGCAGCAGAGTGGCGCAGATCAGAGATGCAGTGATGCTCCTAGGGGATGTGGTGGAGGTTTGGCAGGGTCGGGGACAAGCAGGCCCAGACCGAGGCCAGACTGAGGCCAGAGGGAAGGACCAGGGCCAAGAGCCAACTCAGAGAGTGGAGCCTCTGTGTAGGATACCAGCTCTGTAGGCCAACAGCTCTCAGCTCTTGGCTGCCAAGTCCATATCATAGCAAGCTACTTAGACCTCCCTTACAGCAATTTGATTTAGTAAAGAATTTTATGTAGCTTGTTACTCTGTATAGGTGAGGTGTTTCAGGGCAGGGGTATAAAGAATGCGTCGACATTTTTGTTAAAAATAAATGGAAAATAAATCAGAATGAGCACATTTCCTCTCAGCTACAGTTGGGCCTTTTCCAGCAGCTCTTTGTATTTACTCGGCCTCGTTGTTGTACTAGTTTTTATCTGGCAATCACAGCTCTGGCCCACAGGAGATGACAAGTATGTCTCTGAGCAGGGCAGTTAGAGAGCAATACAAACCTGCACACACACACATTCTGTGTGAGTTTGCGCTGGGTGCTTGTATGTCCTTGTATATAATGTGTGTGTGCGTGTTTGTGTGTGTGTGTACGCTTGGCTGCCAAGTGTGTGATTCTTGGTCAGTGTTTTTTGTCAGGATTGTGATTAATGACTCACCATCATGATAACATTGGAGGGTGAGACGCATTCACTCACACAAAGGCCCTCCTCGGGCCCTCTCTCTCTGCCACCTCATCGACTGAGAGGGCCAACAACTGGCCCTCACATCGGCCCTTTGTGCCTGTTAACCTCCACATTTATTTACCCTCCCACTTGTCCCTTTTGCATTTTCTCTGGATCCTTCACTTGATTTTTTTCCCCCTTCTCACTTCTTAGTTTCTACTCTACTCTGTTCAGCTCTGTTCTGTTACGAAGGTGAACCCAAATCTGTCTACAAGGCAACAACCCCGTTGACCAATAAGTGAATGTTCTTTAACGTTATCCATAGCAAGATCTGTAAGGTGTGCGTGTCTCTGTTTGCATTTCTTCCTTGCACAAATACCCAGAGAGGCACATGCTATGTATTCACCTCTATCCTCCACACACACACACACACACACACACACACACACACACACACACACACACATACACACACACACACACACAGGGCGGATTTTCTAGCTGCTGATTAATGACAGTCATTTGTAAGGCAGAGGTGGATAAAACAGTGAATATTATCTTTGTGCTAAGGGCCAGAGCACATCGCACTCTCCCCCTCATGTCTTTCATAAGTGGTTGAACACAGCGGCACGCAGGGACACGCAGACAGCCCGGCAGCCAGCAGATCTATTCTCATTACTTCTCTATTAGGACATCAGCTTCCACTGATCAGGCCCTACATCTTTATACCGACATCAGAGAAGGAAGGAAAGGTGGATGAAGGGTAGAGAGCAGAGGAGAGGAGGAATGACAGAGAAATGGGGAGAAAGAGGGGAACTTTATAAAGGAGAGAGAAACTTGACATTTCTGAATTTGATTAATACAAGTCTAAATCATCCTATTTGGAGAGTCATAGTCCAGTACTCCCATGGTAAATGGCATTTATCTGCCCTTATGCTGTCCTTCAGCGAAGAGATTAACAGATTTGCTTTGCTTTGACCTTCTGGATCAGAGGCAGGAATGAAAAAAGGACGGGAGTGTAAACAGTCTAAGTTTGCTTGGTGATTTTTTAAACTCATTTTCGGAGAAGTAAACATGCTGTCAGGAGAACTATGTGGAAAAACTATGACAGGGATTTTTCATTGAAATGATAAGATGGCATTGCTGCGATCTCCAGAGCCTGAGAGCAAGTCGGACCAGAAATACTGACTTCCATATTGTAAACCTTTTTAAAGATGAAATAAATAAATAAAACTCCAACATTAATGAAGTTACCAAGTGGCAATGCCTTGTTTATGGGTGTAAAATCTAACCATATCTGCTTGGTTTACTGAAAGCTACCGACAGGCATTTGTTCCGACTGTTCCGACTGTTCCGACTGTTCCGACGTGTCCGACACAAATCAAAACATAACTCATTTCCATGACAGCATTATCAAAAAATCCTTTGTGGCAGAGATTACGATGACACACACTGCACTCTCTATCTGCCCTGCCTTGGTCTGTGCTGTGTGAATGTTTGAACAGGACAAACACGGCACTGAGTAAGTCAAGGCCCTATCACTGACAGAAAGGCATGGAAGAATCTGGAAACAAATATTTAATGTTCCCCCATCTTAAGTGGCTCGGCAGCAAAATGCCTCAAGGTGAGAGTGTGGGACTTGATATTTCATCTGGAAAATAATAAGGTGAAGTGATTACGGCAAGGTCAGAGTAAAGACAAGAGAGGGAGGCGAAGATTTGCATGTGTGTATGACATGCACCGCAAGATATTGTAATGGTGATGTTAAGGGGCGAATGTGTCCAAGAGTCAGTTATTAGCCAGATATTAAGCATCTAGTCCATATGAAAGTGATTTCACAGCAAGGATGTGTCATGATAATAACGCATTTTATTTCCAGAAATATTCAATACCAAAGCCATTTAAAGTTATCACAGCGAACGCAGAAAAAAGTTGCCAGAATAATGTTAAAGAAAAACATAAGAAGGCAGTTACATACTCATGCTTTGACCTCTGACTCTCCTTTACTCTTCATCACCTGGAACCACACTCAGAATGACCCATAATATAAGATAGACTCAGGTACGATTCCTTGCTCGTATTCAGAGTTTAACAAACAAAAAAAACACCACCCTTGTCTCCGACCCCTTCTCCCACTCCAGCCCTCTCACCCTCCTCACAGTGTCCCCGTCCCTCTCTCCGTGTCTCCCAACTATGTAGCCAATAAATAGCGCAGCATGCTTAGTTATTTCCTCATTGGGACAGACAGAGAATGAGAGGTGGGGCTGAGTGCCACTACCCCTATATGCACCTGACTGCCGTAAATCACCGCCACAGCGGTCCCATCTTCATGCTGGAGATTTAATGAACTACCGCGGGCTTTTTATGCCTCTTAAGGCTCGCTGAGTGACCACTTTGTAGTTGTTCAGAAGAGAGGCGACGCTGCCTCTGCCCACTAAATCTTCCCTGTGCCACCGAGGATAAAATCTCCCTTTATTCATGGGCTATTTACCAGATCCAGATTTATTATGGGGGGTACTCTAACAAAAGGGGGGTGAGAGACAAAACCCCTTATTTCCCTCCTCCCCCAAGGCAGGCTGGGATAGAGACCTGGGAGCCCAACGACTCATCCTTGTTGGGCTTGTTTGGCGGTGAGGGGTGGGGGTGCCTGTTTTTTTATAGGGTAAAAGTGTAGTAGAGACCTCGGCATGCCCTCTCTTAATGAGTGCACTGCTGGGGGCGACAAATATGAAGTAGGTGTACACACTCTCTGGTTTACTCCACTTGAACACATATTTTTATGCATGCAGGTGTATCTTGGAATTCAAAGTAAGTTTAAAAACACTATGTATATCCGATCTGTCCCTCCACTGACCCATGGGCACCATGTTGCCATGGTAACACCTCTCTAAGCCTCTTGTTGTGCTGGCTGGATGAGAGGTCATGGGTGACAGGTCAAAAAGATACTTAAAGATACATGACCTTAGTGATGGCTTTGTCAAAAGACCTTAACAAACCCCTTGAATGTCTTCACTCCAAAAACTCACTGCCTTACATACATACATGAATGTATGTGTGAATGCACACGTGCACACAGCAGAGTGTATAATTCTATATTGGCATGGATGGGTCGACACACTGGCTCTCTTGGCTGGCTACGAAAACATCTTCATTTCATACCTGTGGCATTAAAAAGGCTAACGGCTAATGCTAACAGCTCACCTGTCTTTGTTCTGCAGTCTCACTGCTGCCTGCCTCCACTTGTACCCTGCAGTTCATGGACTTTGCTGACCCAGCATTGACCCTGTTGCATTGTGTCTCCTTGTTCCTCTTGAATAGACCCTACACCCTCCTCCTCCCTTGGAGGGGAGGTGCACTCTCCACCGCTCCCAACTCCTTCTTCAGTCTCTTTGTGTTTCTCTGTTATGTCGACTCTGTGCCAGGCTGCTATCTGCACGTTCAGTGGCATCACAGCCTTCAGCCTTCTGACTCCTAAAGCAAAGTCACGATCTTGATCATAATCATGCTGCTTGGTCTGTAAAATTTTGGTTCTGTCATTTTCTTTCCCTGACTTCATTAAGCTCAATTTCTTTTACCCGCTAATAAAACTCAAACACAAACAATTTGAAAGTGATGGGCGATCTGTCTTTTGATCTAGCCCTTGGGTCCAAAAGGGGAAAGACAACTGTGAACAGCGCTGAGGCCTATTACGACAAACACACAAATCACTGTATACTTCCTCGCCGCTCATCCAAGAATAACCACACAACTAGTGTTTTGAAGCAAAACAAGTCCTTATGGACTTCGGCAGACTTTTCCAGGCTCCTCCGCCACTTTCTCATTAGCAGCATGAAAGACGCCTGCCGGAAACTCCACTGGTGCACAGACACAGCTGTGAGCTTTTGAGTTGGAGTAAAAGTTTTGCTCAATAACAATTCATAAAAAAAAAAACAAAAAAAAAAAAAGGCGAGCAGATTAATTACTGAATTTGATCTCGCTGGAGAAAGTCTCTGAGAATTTAAAGTTAGCAGAGATAAGGGGGACATCAAACAGCCACATGTGTTTGCTTATTTTTAAAAAGCTGGGACTTGTTATCAGGGCTGGGCAGGACTTTAGGCTCCACACATCTTGTTGTTGTGGAGCCTTTCTAGTCTTGAGTGTGCTGTGGAGATGGGGGTGGTGGTTAATGGCAGTAGTGGTGTGTGTGTATGATGGGGCTTGAACCCTGCTGCTACCCCCCCCCCCCCCCACCTCTCCTGCACAGGCAGGGGCCAGTGTCTGGATGGGTGCCAGAAGTTCTGAACTAATATTCACAATAATGTTCCTGCTCCGAGGGGCCAGCGACAGAAAACACTGTGGAGTCGTGCCAGCTTTAACTCCCCTCCTGTTCTCCTCTTTCCACTGGCCCACCACACCTCCCTCAGCTCGGGGAGTCTCTCTTTCTGTAGTTCTACTCCTCTTGCTCTCTCACTCTCTTTAACCATTTTTAAAGCTTATGGCAGAGTGAAGTGTGTTTATTGATGTACAGTATGTGTGTGTTTGCTGTGTCCCAACACTGTTATTATGGCTGCATACAAAGTCTACTGTAAGTGTGCACACAGTTGCTCGTCTAGGCTTTTGTGATTAATAAAATGGCAACGATTACAAAAGGATCCAGAATATTTCACTGTATAATGACAATAAATGACAGTATACAATTACTAGACACTGAAAAAATAACAAAATGAGTAAAGTTTGTGTTTAGACTATGTTATCATTAGAGTGTTTCCTCCACACATTCTGACTCCCAACTTGTCAAATACTGTCGCTACTGTACACGCCCTACATGTCAAACTATGACACTCAAGGTAACCTTCCAGTGTCAGTTTTGAATGCTCAGGGACAGTGTGTCAATTTACACTCCTTACAAGTCTTGTGTCTTTTCAAAATTAACTTCCATTTTCAGAACAGTTAGCACACCTTAAATTCAATGTCTTTTCAAAATAAACTTCATTTTTAGGTTTACCTCCTCAGGGTGTCTAAAGGTATCAGACACTTAAATAAATGCTTTTAAATGACATTTAAGATATTTTTTTAACCAAATTTAAGACTGATTTTTGGACAAATGATCTTTTTCTTATTCAAACATTGCAGGTAAGAATAATTATAAGAAGTATGTATGTAGTCATGTGCAGAGGTAGGGTTTTACGTAGGAATAGGATACATTATGCCAACAGGTAAGTGCGAGTGTAAAGTAAAAAGTAAGGTTCAGCAGTATTGTTAAAGATTTGTAACATCAGAAATATGGACTTTCATGCAGAAGAGCTTAAAGTATTTTGACAAAAATAGATTAAAACATTGATAAATTAAATTCAGGGTTCAACATTAACTTTTTTGTCCACTTGCCCAGTCAGGACAGTTGGTCAAAAATCTACTTGCCCAGAAGTCAATTTTTACCTGCCCCTATATAAACTGATTTATTTATTAGCAATTATAAAATAACAACAGAGACATTATTTTTCACATGAGCAGTGAAGCACACTCTTGGTCTATTGTGAAGGATTGCTCTCAAACTTGCCGCAAACTGCACAATACATAGTTAGGAGTTTAGCACACATACTCTAACACCTATACCTTTACCTATTTTCTCGTAAGTGCCTGATCAATGCCACACTTTCAAGATGAAAAGAAAAGAAAGCAAGAGGTCTCACTCCTTAGCTATCGGCCATCAGCCTCATTAAAAAAACTGTGTTTATTTTTATTTTTTGTACCATGTGCCTGATCAGGTAGGTGTGTTGCTAGATTTACTGGCCCAACATGGCATTTTATTTGCCCTGGGCAACCAGGCAAATCTTATTATTGAACCCTGAAATTAGATAAAATGTTTGCGGCAATTAAAACCTCACAAATTTAGATTTAAGGCTATTTAATGACTTTTAAGGCCTAATATTTATATAATTGAATTTAAGACATTTTAAAACTTTTCAAGGACTTACAGACACCCTGTTCCTTATGTTTAGGCAATAAAATCATGTCGTTAGAAAGAAACAAAAAAACAACAACATCATGGTTTGGCTTAATGTAATGTAACGTCACGTGCCTTACGTCACAAATTTTACTAGTAGTAGTATTTTACACATACAAACACACTATGTTATTATTATAATAACTTGGGTGACCTTTGGTTTCACACAGGACACAAACGGTGGTCCCTTGGGTGAAAGCCCAGAGTTTGTTTGACCCGTCCAGCTCCCCTTCCCTTCTTGCTCTTAATACTACAGCAGTTGCTCAACACGTCAAAAAATGCTGTCACCCGGTGTGTCTCATAATACTGCGAAAGGGAACCTCGTTGCATCGGTATCTGAAGTCCAGGGTCCCGAACCGAGCATCTGTATTTGAAGGATTATTATTGAGACCAGAGCGGTTTCTTCTGTATTGAATAACTGAGCAGTTTTAAAACAGATAGTTTTAAAACAGATAAATCTACAGTTTGAGGAGATGATTTGGCACCAAGTGGAGCTGTCATGTTGCTCTGAACTTCCACATATCACCGTGCTGATTGCCAGACCGCTGTAACAGATGACCGATAGCTGTACTTGTGATTAAGTTACCTCAGAGTTCTTTTGCAAGATGTCTCCCCATTATTTCATCTCCCTCTACAGTATGTATGACATCAAGTCAAATCCCATGGCGCACCTTAGCCAGTCTCTATATCTCACAGTTCCTAAATTCTCATCTAACACAATGGAGGTTCATGTACTTATGTGACCTGACCAGTGATCCCTGAATGGTAATTCTGTCTCAGACTTGTATTGAATATGGCCTTTGGCTCACTCCACAGCACACCAGTGGAGAACCAGTGTTTTATTGCACTCTCTATATACATACGCTGGTGTATGTGGAGCATGGAGACAGAGATGTACTGTATCTCCTCTGAGCCATCTCCTCTCACTACTCTTTATGGACCCTAATCACACAAGAGGCATTTATCTTAGCATTGTGTGTGTTTGTATGCATGTAGAATGTCTATGTCTGTGTATATCTGTATGAGCAGCTCCATGTGTCTGAATGTGTGTGTGTGTATGTCAGAGGCATGCTCCTGCTGCACCTCACCTCCCTCAACCTCCCTGCTGATTGTTCCATTGATGACAGAATGCATCACACCCCCCGCACCCCAAAAAACTGATGATGCTGTCGCCCCGAAATCCCTTTTGTAGCCTTACCATAGGGAATCACCATAAATAACCATGACATCATCCCATTCTTATCTATGGGACGTCCCATGCTGATCGATAGCATGGCTCCTGCAGTGTAAATAGCTTCTAATGCCCCATCTTCCCCTTCAAATAGGTCTACATTATTTATTATGGCTGTTAGGTTACCAGTCCAGGACACAATTTATTTCATCCCACCCCTGCTCCTATTATACCACTGCTTTTGACTCTTGATGGGGAGACTGGGGCACGGGCTTGGAGATTGGGGGGAAGCATTCATTGAAAAAAAATAAGAAAAAATACACATGCCTGCATTCTCAGAAAGCACCTACAAATACACATCCACCGTAAACTCCTGGAGAGGTCCAATAGGCTCATCACCGGGATGAGGTTGTGAGAGGAGGAGGGAGGAGGATGGAGGAAAAATGAGGAGGAGCGAAAGTGGACCTGAGTGCTGCCTGGTCCCACCCTGTGGTAACGATGGGACATCCGTTACTCAGATGACAGTGAGAGTGGCAGGCCTATTTGCGCGGCCGCCGGCGCGCTGTGACGGATTGGACAGACAGAGCGGTTGGAGGCTGCGTGGAGATGACAGGCTGCATTTCCATTTGGGTGAAAAATCTGGCTAACGTGGCTAACGTGGCTGGGTGGGTGGGTGGGTGAGGAGGAAAAGGGGACACACGGGCTGGCTGTCTGCTGTTCTCTTGTTGGCTGGTCAGTCTAAATTTCCATGTCAGACATACGTGAAAGCATGGCCCATATATTTAGCAAAAAATATTTTCACACCTTTAGTGTTTAAAAGAATTTTCATTTAAGGTGCTTGATGACAGCAGTATTTCAGGCAAATTTATTAGTATGTTTGAAAGTCTATATAAAGATATAGGTGCATAGGTGCAAAATATATATCTACCCCACACGTAGCCACACATATGGGAGTAATATGTTGTCTATAGGGCATGAGCAAGGATGTGTGTGTATATGAGTTAGTCTTATTTATTTTTGCGGAGCTCTGCCAGCACCATGCTGGATTGAGACAGACATGGCAGAGAGGATTATGGGAATTAAGTATATGAACATAGACAGTTTGTAACTGCTTCTCATAGACACTAGAATAACACACCATTTCATATTCATCATTTAACACAAACACAAAACGATACACTAAGTAAGCAGCCGTCCCGTGAAAACTTTTATGGCAAGAAGGTTAGGGTTTGGGGACTTGTTTCACCGGGGGTGCAAAGACAGACTTCTTGCTGAGGTGGACAGCTCACAAGTCGGGGAAGAGGGGCAGCGAAGTATTATTCTCTGAGCAAAACCCGGGGGTTTGTGTGTGAGAACGGCCTGAGGAATGTTCATCCTCACGCCTCATTGGTGTTCTCATTGCTGCGCGCAGATCGAGCAGTGGAGATGGGACACCCTAGATTTACGGGACGTGTCAGAAGCTTCACATCCTCGGGCCCCCTGGGGCCAATCTCCTGTCTTGATCTGGCCTGCAAGGAAAACAGCCGTCCCTCACTGCCTGACAGTGAGGTGGAGCCATCCAAACACACAGGGAGGACGGAGACTGGTGGAAATGAGGAATGTAAAGGAGGGAGGGAGGGATGAAGTGATGGAGGGAGGCCACCTTTGGCGAGGCCCGCAGCAGCTCTGGCAGTCTGATTCTTCACACATCACTACACAGTGATGAAATCGCCAAGTTGGGCTCCTGCAGAAACTGAAGGCTGATGACTTTATCTTAGCGAAGTAACGTCAATGGGGAGTTTCCATGGCGACTCGTATAAACAAACAGTGGCTGATCTGATCAAGAACTGCTGTTCAACAGGTGTTCGCATTCAGTAGCTATTAGCCGTAGTTTAGTCATAGCCTTATTAAACTTACTTAATAAGACAGAAGAATGAGTGTGTGTGTAAACTCACTCTCTCTTTCCCCTACAATCTCTCTAAGCATTGCTCATAAACCTCAGAATCCTCAAAGAGAGGAGAAGTTCTGGCTGCCTAAAGCCCACAAAGGCCTTTTTGTCCCCTGCAGGAACTGGTAGCTGTTCAGGAAGTGGAGCCTGGTGCCAGCAGGATGATTTATGGCTCTGTGTCCTGGGTGGTGGTTGGACCTGGTCCCACTGTCACTCAGGGCCAGAGAGAAGCACTGCATGGCCCAATCAGAGGCTGCCCAGAACTCTAAAGACATTACAATGCCTGTCATAAAGTGGCTTGGAGGAAAGGGAAGCGGCCATAAAATAGCTTGGAGAAAGAGAACAATTGGAGGAGAGAATACGGATGACACGAACCCTGCTCTCAGAGACTCTGGCCTGGCCTGTCTTGGCATCCTCTCCTCTCCGCTCTCCGCTCTCCTCCTTTCCTCCTCTCCTCTCCTCTCGCTGATGACAAAGCATAATTCGGCTGAGAAATTGATTCTGCAATTTTTTCCTCATCTGTGCAGAAGACGCTAACTCGTTAGGACTTCACAGGGCTTGCCAGGACTGGAGACAACAATTAGTTTGTTGGAGATGTCAGAAATGGCCACTGAGTTTTGCAGGAAGAAATCCTTTGTGACGGATTGGTGCTGACAGTGCAGGCCGACGAGGAGGGAGCGACAGACTCCCAGAGCGCCCTGTGTAGCGGAGGAACCTTTGGGCTGCATTAACCCTTATCTGTGAGCACCGACGAACAAAGTTCCCTCACAGACTACCTGCTGTAGCCTGGAAAATCCTATTACAGACTGCAGGGGGACACTTGGGAACACTCCACCGGGAAATCTGTCTCCCTCGGCACGTACCAGAGACAGGACATCGAGTTCTCTCGCCACCTCCTCGGCTCATTCTGCCTCTCTTTCATTCACTCTGACTGATTTAGTCTCTCTCTCTCTTATACTCTTCTCTCGCCTTTATCTGTCTTTGTCTCTCTTCTGCCTCATCTATCACTCTTGTTTTCACCCTGTCCACTTGTCTCGTTTTGCCTATCCTATCTTCTCACAGAATACCCCCTCAGTCGCTATGCATAAGCATGTTTTAAGTCCCTTTTTCATCCCAGTCACCCCTCCACTCTCTCCCAGGAGGAGAAACACTATCTATTCCCCACCATCTTCGCATGAGTGAGCTGCATATATCTGTGGATTCAAGGGTGACCGCCATTTGTAAAGCTCAATCCCCTGCCCCACACTAAAGTTTAGAAAACTGTAATGGAGAACACATGAGCATACAGTATGCTGGATGTCTAATCCAATATATCCCATAAGCATTCCCTTTTTATTGCTCAATTTACATCTTCAAACAATGAACAATGCAGGGTATGAAAAAGATACCCTGCAAAAGCTGCTGTAACGTAGTTAGAATAACATTCCTGGAGTCACTGTGAGTGTAAACAAGAAATGTAACTCTGCACAACACAAATGAAGTCTGATTTGCAGCATATGTAGCCTAAAGTGCAGCATCACGAGGTCACCTCACAGAGAACGCTTGCAGAGGAGCAGGAGTTTTATAACCGTTATATACCAATACTAAAAAAATTTTCTCCATTAAATTATCAAAAGAAAAAAAATCATTTTAAAGTTGGAAATTATTCTGATCTTTAATAATAGTTTGAGCTGGAACAAGTTTCAAAAGATAGTATCCGGCACTTAGTACTCATTAAAGGAGTGCATGTTTACTCTGAATATAATTAAACATCCCCTATTGTAATTATGCAATGACGGAAATTGATGGACTGTGTCATTATTACGCAACCTGAAAGCAATTACAAAACAATTATTGACCAGGATGTGATCCTGGGTTATTACCATGGTAATTAACCCCATTAAATACAAGAGCCGTGCTAATTTATAATGTGACCTTCAAACACTGTACAAACTATTAACAAATACACTGTAAGTTAATTGGCACTCGGTACAACAGTTGGCCAAAGAACTGCTTTTGATTGCAGTGTGATGCTAACATTGAGATTAAGATTCAGATTCAGCTTTATTTGTGTCCCCGTAGGGCAATCAGTGTTGCAGCAAGTAAAACATGAGTCGCTGGTCTCAGGTGTGGGGGCACGAGCGCAGTGTCGAATAAACCACAATGCTCACTGGCCTCTTTCAGAGCATTATATTCTTTAGATATAATATCATTAGGTTACAATTACCAATATTACAAATGCAAAGTCACTTACTCTTCACTGCATTCTTTATGAATGGGTGGGTTGGATGTCATTGTCCGCTGGCAGACAACAGCACTGCTATATTTTCATCTATAAAGCAATACTGGACAAACTTCTGGCCTACCTCTGCACCATTCCATGTGTCAGCTCTAGTAGTTACCAGCTATGCTTCTCTGGGTGGTTGCTTTTTAATGTTCCCTGGGTTTTAACAGATCTGGGGGATCTAAAATTAGAAACACTTGTATCCATCAATGAATTTAAGAGCATCATAAAGAATGTGGTGATGAAAACATGTCCTTGTTTTTCTTGAGAGGCCACTATGTTTGAATAGCTGTTGTTTTATTGTGGATTTTTCTGTCATGTGTTGTATTTAAGACCTGTTAGTCCCATATGAAACTTAATGTAGTTTGAGATCCTCAGGCAGAGGTCTTCTGCTTGTCCCAGAGTCCAGACTGAAGACCAAGGGGGACAGAGCTTTTGCCATCAGGGCCCCAAGGCTCTGGAACGACCTACCCAAGGATATAAGGCTGTCTGAGTCACTGGCTTCCAAGTCTCTCCTAAAAACATACTCATATTGGAAAACATATCCTGACTTCATCTGAGCTGTCTGTCTATTTTATTACTGTCTTACTGATGTTATTTCCCATATATTATCTTGATTATTTGTTTTATTCTTCTTGGGTTTTAATTGCGTTTAGTTTCATTGCACAGCACTTTGTAACTGCGTTTGGAAAGGTGCTATATAAATAAAATTTATTATCAATATTATTAATATTATTAGTTGCATTTTAATGTGTTTGGATCAGCTGCTACCTCGGCTAGGTCTCTTTTGTAAGAGATTTTAAATGTCAATGGGACTTCACGGTTAAATAAAGGTTAATAAAATAAAATAAATATATTATTAACTAATATAGTAGAATAGAAATATAGAGTAAAAGTACTTTATAGTTGTAGTTTGGTGAAGTACTTTGTTACATTCAACGACGGTAAAGAAGACACATTCAAGTAGAGGTAAAATCCAGCATGAATCACACAATTCATACATCACAGATCCTCAGTAGTAGCTCAGTGACCTGTATGTTACTTAACACGAGGAACTGCAGCCAAGAAATTAAACTATAAATTGAACTTGTCCTGCTGCTATTCGTAATAATACTGACCAATATTGGGGGTACTAAAAGTGGCTAGGTTTATCACCTTTCCATTGACTACTGCTACATCTGTGACATAGTGCTCTACAGACTAAAGTATCCATCAGCCGGTGCAGACGTAACATACTTATTTATCTTATCATTTAATTATACGTGTCAGGAGGCAGGATGCCATCACCTCACATGCAACACCCTCCCTGAGCAACCTGATGTGGCCCTGCCTCCTGCCAATCACTCGCTCCTCTGCAATCTTCGGCTTTTTGCACTTACTCCCAGGCCACATCTAAGGGGAACAGACAGGGCCAGCTCACAAATATTGACTTTCCAATAACATAAGAGTGCACAGCAGCCTATCATATGGCTCGAATTAAAGCATTATGACATAATAGAGCGAAGTCGGGGTTAAGACCTCATTACTGCCACCCGGGGCCTCTGCTTTCTCTCTCTCTAAACCTGGCAGCTCTCAGTTCTGGTTTTGGACCTGCTCCACTCTAATTGGAGCGGCAATATGGAGTAATTGGAAGAGGGGTACGGTGTTACTGCGCTGAATGTGGCCCGGCCTGCGTTTTTTAGCGCTTAACCCAGTAATAAGCTCTCAAAACCAGACCGCACCGTCCTATTACCCTTTGAACTGCAGCACGGAGACAGAGAGGAGATTTTAACATGTGAGTGAACACACACACTGCACACACAGAGCAGCACACTACATAGGGGATACATGGATACATAAGGATATAGAGATTGTGACTGTGTGTAGGTTATAATAGCCGTGAGAGAGTGAGGGAGAGTCTGGCAGAGGCTAAGAGGACAGAGGGCCTTGGCTTGTGCCTGTTTGCGCAGCTCTGACCACAGACACAGAGAAAGTGGTTTCGTAGAGGAGTATTAGCTCTTGATTATTTGCGTTAACCGGTACTTAGATTTACTGCCTGGGTAATGCGATCTGACTGGTAGTTAAGCACTAGCAGCAACATGGGGCAGAAAAGCCAGGACAGAGTTGCTGTTCCCTCTCCGTTTCCCCCGGACTGGACCAATAAAAAGCCTGCAAGCTCTGCCCCTGAGTCGCTGTTTCTGCCTCTCTCTAACCCTCCCCATTGGGAAGACATTTGGAAACAATCAGTAGTGTGTTTTAAGGGAAGGCCCTTCCCCTATCATTCCCCCTAGATAAGGTATCTATGAGCCTAGCTCTGTGGCCCCGCACACGGAATTCATCACCTCTGTTTCCTGTATGCTGTTTAGGGGTCCCCTCATTTTCACTCCTATCTGTGCAGAGTGCAGGGGGCACATTTTGTGTGTGTGTGTGTATGTAGACCTAGGGGGTTTGCCGTGTTGGTGTACACATACACATTCCAAACACACAGTGCTGATTTGTGTGTGTGTAAATGAATAACAGCACTTATTTTTTTGTCCAGGGGGGCTCTGCCGACAGATGACGAGGTGCGTTTGATTCGAGTGCTCTCATCCTGGGTGGAGTCAGTAGCTCTTGCACATTCCCCTTACTCCTTTCCTGATGCTACCTTTGTACTTTCACAACATTTACTGCCTATAGAGTTGTATATTGATGAGGCTGTTTCACATTTTTAATCAAAGGTATTGCTTCGAGGCTCTTTGGTACGCAACATAAAAATCTAAAGTCTTGGTAACTTTGCTACATGTCACCCTCTCCGCTCTCATGTCTCCTTTACTTTCCCTCTGTCAATCATCTAATGACACAGAAATGTCCTAGAAATAATGGCCTCAACAGCGACTGCGAAGCTTCCTTCTTCCGACAATTCATGCAGTGTACATCTTCCAGAGTGCTATAACAGCCAAGTATAGATGATGTAAATGTGTGTTACAAGGCAGTGGCATTTATATCCCGCCAATGAGTCAATGCACCTGCATATAAACTTGATTATATCTGTGGCTGTCTAGACGTTTGTCATTGTGTTATTGAGTTTGCCCTGCATGTGTTTCCGATCAGATCAGCCTCCTTTTTTGTGTCAGCTCAGAGTGTGTTTTGACTCTCACCGTGACCTATCAAGCTAGTCAGATTTTCATGTGCATCCCGACAGGTCAGATATAATGGTGGGAGAAACAAGCCCCCCCTCTGAGCTTTTCAAACAGGTGAACTCCTCCTTCCTCATCCTTCCTTTCCCAACCTCCTTCCACAATCAAACAAGTCCTTCCATTCACTTCAGATCTAATAAGGCCTGTGACCTTTGCCCTGCTTGGATGAACCCCTGACGAGAGCCTCCTTCACCTGGTATTGTGCTGCTGGCTACACCTTCCAACTGGCATAGCCCCCACTCACGCCCGCCTTTGTCCTTCTGCAATTCACTCTGACTTTGTTCAGTTAGTTAACCTAGCTTCCCCTCCCTGCTGGGAACTCAGACAGAGAAAGAGGAAGGAGGAGGGAGTGAGGAGGAGAAGGTGGGGGAGGAAGAGGGGGGTAGGCACTAAGGAATGAGGGGGAAATCAGAAATTTGTATAGTTTTTTTTCCAGCATCTTTAACTGCGAGAGAAGAGCAGCCTTCGGACAAAGTGGAGGATTTGACTGACCCTCCAATCATTAAGGGGAATCCTCTCACACTCTATCTCACATTCACTCTGTATGAATGTGCCTCATCTCCTCTGGATCCTCTCACATGAGATCCGAACATCAGTAACCCCCCCCAAACACACACACACACACACACACACACACACACACACACAGACAAACACAAGCCTCATCCAGCACCAACAAACAACAGATTAACCCAAAGAAAGGGATTACCAATCAACTGAGAGGCAGGGAGACAGACCCCCAGCTTGTTTTGTCTTTGGGATTTTTGAATGGACATCACTCCCATCCAAGACAATCAAGCTCCAGTTACACTGAATGGGGAGCTCATCTCCCTCACAGACACCAGCAGAGACAAAAGCAGACACAGACACACGAGGCTGAAGGCATTATGGGGCCGCACACTCTGCACCATGTGAAGGAAGTTAGAGGCCACGGGTGTGTTTTGTCGCTCAGCAGGTGAAGGCACATGATATTTACTCATAAGGATTGGGGCCAATTTTATTCAGTAAATTCTTTAATTGATTAAATAGAAAACTATAAACCGGTAAACTGCAAACTGGGGTTCAACCTTTAAAATACTATGCTTGATTTATGCTTGACGCATCTGCTGTGGTTGTGAGTGTCTGCACGGTCAAAGTGATGTCACACCATCAGACACAGTCCTTTGCGGGTCCCGTGCCATAGGTTTTTTATCCTGTCAGTGCCAACCGGACACTTTCTAACTATGCGGATGTAGCTGGGTGCAGAACCATGCTGTAGACAGGGGTTTTCGATACAGTTTGGGAGAGTATTGGTTTGCCATGAGAAGAAATAAAATATATGAAAGAGTATAAAAGATACAAAGGTTTCTTGATCACGATCCTGAGTCAGCTCATCACCATGCAACCTTCCCAGCAGACAGCATAACTGAGCCTTTACAGTGACTGTTTGTGTTGACATACAGTATTTTAGAAATTTGAGATGACTAAGCTGATCGTGGTAAATCAAAGCAAGATAGGTATAATAGAATCAGTTTTAAGTGTTTCGTACAACACAAGTGCCAGACAAATATGTTGGCACTGCAATTGTTTTTCATCAAATGGTACCATTTTCACTTTCTATGATATCTGCCCATCTGACTACTGTATGGATAAGATTAGGAAAAGTTCATGGCTATGGGAAATAAACAAACTATACTCTAGTTATTACCCAGGTTAAATTATGAGTTGCAAATTCTTCCAATGCGAATGCAATTCTAAGGATGAGACTGTCCCCTAAATATGATCATATAGTTCATTTTAACAAGCAGATATTATGACCCATATTATCCTTATTGTTAGGCAGCAACCTCTAGTGGCCGTAGTAATTATTATGAAACAAAGAAGGAAGTCAAGCGACGGAGTATAAAGACTAGCAAAGCCCAAGTACGGTGGGAGTAAGGCAAGGTGTGCTGGTCAAACAAACACAAGACTTTCACCTAGGAGACTGATGATTGTGTCCCATGTGAAACCAAAAGTCAAGATGGCAATATTTTTACAACGTAGTATATCACGAGACTTTACCTTAGCAAAAGGTGTACTTATTTTAAGTCACACCATGGTGTTTCTTCTAAACCTAACTAATCATTTTTGTTGCCTAACCCTAACCATGTAGTTTTGGTGCAACTGTTTCCACTTCAAACCTTTACCACGTGTTAAAAAAGGGCAACCATTAACAGTCATATACAAGATATTCTGACGTCCAATGGTGGGAAATATTTTAGGAAACACTCCAAAGGTTGTATTCACAGGGTAGGAACATATGGCCTATGTGGTTGTATGGGTTGGAGGACTTGTTGCATGGAATACAGAGTCAGATGATGCACTGCAAGCAGCCTGGTCTCCAGGTCCCGACCGAAATCAGGGTGAAAAGCAGACTTAGCTTACCTTGGTATGCCTTATGCTAGTCCTGTGATTGTTGTGACTGATCACAGGTCAGCTACTAAGCTGGACAATGACAAGGCACCCCTGGATGCCAACCGCTAAAGACATTGGTAGAACATTGGACCTATGAATACAGGTGAAAACCCACTTCATCCTAAGTTCACCCCACACCCTCAGACCTCTTAGTCCAAGTTCATATTCTATACTGAGCCTTGGTTTTAGCCTAAATCCAGCAAACCCCTACTGTTACCCTACACCTAAGGAATACTGTGTGTCCCATCTAACTATGTGTCCCATCTACTGGTCTTACACGGCTTAAAAGTGTAGCTGTAGTTATAATTAAACAAGGTATAATTAAAGAATATGTGTTTCCTGTGCAGCACAGCTCAATAGTCTCTCAGTCCAGAACATTTTGTCGACATGGTGACACATTTCCCTCCTCACACTATCCGGTCGCACACAGCAGATTTTAATGGTCTTTATTGTCTTCTTTACAATTCATTAAGTGCAAATGAGACCCAAGTTTATGCTGTGAACAGCTCCTTCATAATTACACACAGTGTCTCAGCAGCCAGTCGGTGCTCTTCTCATGAGAGAGAACAGGTCCCACAATGATGTCAGCGCAGCCGTTGTGTTCATGCAGCACAATGCATTGACAACCACCATTCACATCGCCTTTGCAGACGCGGGACTTTTTCACTTTGAATTTCTAAAAAAAACGATATGTGTGTGTACGTGTGTGTGAAAATGTGAAGATGTGTGTCCATTGAGAGATGCGTGAGTGACAGAGGGGTTCATCCCTAGCGCCTGCCTTTCTAAGCGCTGCTGTGGGCAGGGCCATCTCCGCTGACAGTGGATGGGATGTGGCAGGGGCTCGGGGATTAAGGGGCTTTTAGTAGGGCCGAGAGTGGCTCTTTCTCCCTGTGACAGAGAGAGGTGACAGGCCGTCAGCGCACAGGGGACAGGCGGACAGCCAGCCAGAGACATCTGCATTCATTCAGGACAGCGGCTTATCCGTGCACAAAAAACACGCCCTCTCGAAACGCCCTCCATCCACGCTCTCACACTCTGTCTTGCGCACACATGCACGCATGCACACACAAGAGCGTATGTGGACACACATGCAACGCATAGACGCACAAAACCCTGATTCCAGGATCGACCTTTCCTGGAGTTCACACTCTCTGTACATTTAAAAGGCAAAATGGTAAAAGCAGTAACTACAGTTGCAAGACGGCCTAAAAACTCTGCTGTTTTGTAACTATGGAAAATCAACTTCAACCTCAAGTCCAACTTTATTTTTGTCCCTGGAGGACAATTGGTTATACAGCAAGTAAAAACACATAAAGGGCACGAGTGGACACATGAGAATGTACATACATAACAACCACCATGACCACAGGCTCTATGGGCTAAAGCTCCATCTCAAATCTCAAATTGAAAGTTTCTGATCCAACACTTAGCAATACAAACACACAATGCCAACATATGTATTTTCCTCTGTAGATCATTCGCAGGCCAAGACTTTCAGCTGACAACATTTAAATGATGGGTCTCCTCTTGGCCGGGCAGCTGCCTCTCCTCCTTCCATCCTCCCATCCTCTCATGACCGTGAGGTTCAGGAGACAGGCAGAGCCAGGAAGGGCCCTGCCCAGCTACCTAATCCTCTACTCCCATTCACCATCACTGCTAATCTCCTTCTCCACCTCCCCACCACCACCACCGCCACTACCACCAACACTATCGCCTCCACCTTCACCTCCGCCTCTCACTCAAGAGGTGCACAAAGGCCCTAAAGCGCCCCTGTCCCGCCCCACTCACCATCCCGGTCCCTTCTCGCACCCCTAACCTGCTCCGCCCATTGCTCCTACAGCAGGAGGCACCCAGTTTTCTAAGCCCAGGACCCATAATCCCGTGGGGCTGCGAGTTTGGGTGAGCCCAAAGGCTCATTGAGTCCTGGATAACTCTCTCCCGGACTCTAACTCTCTGTCTCATTGTTGCCGCTGCTGAGAAGAGGACAGACACAAATGGAGTTTGAATTTCAATGTGCCTAACGACTCAGAGAGAGAGACAGCAGAATATGGACTGGTGGGCATCCAGGCGTTAAGAGTATTTTCAGGGGAAGCCATGGAGAAATACATGCAAATACTGTGGGCGAGTGTGGGCCACCTCATCCCCAGATTTTTATTTTCATTATGTAAGTGAAATTATTAAGTACATTCTGGGAAAACAAGTTTAATTTTTTTCAACTTTTACACAAATTGAAGCCAAGACCATGTCCTAAACTTGGATGAGATAAAATAGATGATATGATAGCTATTATTTGGATTTATTTAAAATGCTTATTCTTTATTAGGTGTCTCTTTCCTTTTAAATACATATAAAATACGTTTAGATTTTAATTCCTTGAACAAAGTGTTTGGGTCGTGGTGGGAATTTAAACAAACTGTGTTTATATTGACAAAGATAAGATGCGACTTTGATGATTAAATTCATAATAGAACCTTAATAGAAACACAATTCACTCTTATCAGATAACGAACTTACTAAAAGCATTTACTAATAGATATGTCTCAGCTCTCAGGCATGCACACACACACACAAACACACACACACCAGTGAGCACATGACTACTGGCACAGTCAGCACTCCAGTTCTGCATACAACAGTGTAGGTGAGCGTCTCAGGCTGACAGACCCCTCACTGCTGCCTCTCTGCCTCTTATTTACTGAAGCTATCTTTCCCATAAGTCACCATTCCTGTATTCATAAAGCATCGCGGACGCCATAACTCACTCTTCCCCTTTATGAATAAAGCCCCCAAATTTATGGTGATGGCTCTGAGGAACGGTGGCCTCCCTGGTGACAAACTTCCCCCAGTCTGTCACCACTGGCCTGGGCCGCTCAGGGCCCTCCATCAAACGCTCCAGATGGGAGCGCCACTTTAGCGTTCCCCGGTCGGTGACATCACCTCGCCGTGCCGCACGGAATTGATGATGAAAGCAAACATATCTATCTTTACTCACATTTACCAAATCAATTTTATTTTTACAGACCCTCCGCAGGCTTATTGGCATATTGACGGTTTGCGCGTGGGAGGGGCGGGGGGGAGTGAGCAATGGGTGAGGGATGGTAAACGGGTGGGCATGGGAGGCGAGGGGGGAGGGTCAGGAGGGCTTAATGGCGTTTACCATATTTAATGCAGAGGGATGTCATCACTGAATATCCATTCTGAATAATGTGGCATTTCATCATAAATTCTTTACAACTTATTTACTTAATGGAAAGAGTTATGGCTCGCTGTCAGGGTGGTAATTAAACATTGTGATACAGTGCTGCCTCGCCAGGATCCCATCTTTCCCCTCAATACCCCCACCCGCCTGCCCCCAGACACACACACACACACAAACACACACACACGCACACTCACATCCCAGCTCCTCAGCTTTTTAAATACATATTATTATTCAAGCTCCCCATAAATTACCACCGGATTAAAATTCATGAAACCTCTTTTTCCTTTATTTCCTTTCCTGGGAAAAAGAATAACCCAGAGAGCTTGTTCAACCGGCTGTAAATCTCTTTCGAGAGGGACAGAGACTTTTTATTAAGATTCTGTATTATGAAAATGGGCAAAAGTGAAGAGTTTTTCTTCACTTCAATTTAAGAGACATTTATATATTGCGTCTCACCCGGCAGTTGATAATGAGGGAGAAGTTGTTTCTTGGAGAAATGTAGTCCAGAGAGGGAAAAAAAGAGAAGAAGAATTTATTTTGGTTTGGTCCGAGCCAAAACCACTGAGTCAGAGCTGATGGGCTGGAGTAATGCTCTATGATGCAAACCCAACGAGCACCAGTCCAAATCCAAAACTATTTATATGAGCTGAATGTTGATACTTTACCAACACGTTCTCAGTCAGCTTTAAAGTGCAGCACTGAAACGGTCTCGGGGGTTAAGGAGACTCTAGTGAGAGGAGGAATGCTGTATTGAATCATCCTTTTATTTAAATCTGTGACTTTTCACTTTATGAACTGCATGGTCAGCGCTTCTTAATGAGCTTGGTTCTTTCCTACAAAAGGACAAAGGCCTGAATATGAAGGACTAAATCCTCACATCCAAATTAGAGAGGATCTATTTCGGTAGACTTAATGAGGCTGATACTCTGCCAGCCCCTGCCTCCTACTCTATAAAACCAAACTAGCATGACACTGACGGAGACCGCATCTAACCTTTGACCTTGTCCTGTGACCCTGCCTTCGATTTTTTGTGCCAGCTGACCAATATGTGATTTGCCAATGGCCGCACTGGGTCCCTAACCAGGATGAAAAAGGGATTTATGGCTTTTCATTTTAATTGAGTTAAGAGCACAACCTCGACTCCCTTTCTTTCAATGGCACTGAGCTAACATTACATCACTGGGCAGCAAACGGCAACAACAGCCTTGTGGTCACTGGGCTAAATGTGAGCATGACGACATGGGAGGAAATAAAAAGAGGACTGATGTGAATGCTACAGTGTGTACTGGCCGAGGAAACCCCCCGCTTTCTAGAAAGTGTGCTACTACTGTTGAAGAAAAACCTCGTATGTGCAATTTTCATGTTTACACTTGAACCAAAGCTTTAGCTGCTATGTTGTAAGTAGAGCAAATTACTCTTACTTATACTTATATCCTAGCAGAGTTGTATTCAGAAACCATTGAAAAATGTAGAGGCCACTTTAAAAGAATGTCTGTTTTCTGAATTCGACATATTCTAACAGTTGCAGTATACTTAATAAAACATTAATTTCAGTCCACCATCTATGTGTATGACGGAACCAACTCTGCAAAGCACTAATTCCGGATGATGTTACAAACATGCAAACAAACTCTCCTTTATCTATTACGTTCCTACCTCCCAGCCTTGAGTGGGATCTCGTAGACAAGGCATGTGCTCTCCTTCATATGGTCCAAAGCGCTCCCCAACGTTTACCCTCCTGCGGCTCCAGATGCCCAGGCCTCCGCCCGGAACTGCTGACTCTCGCAGTTCAAAGTCCAGGGGAATGGGCAAATCTTCTGGGGGCAAAAAGATCGGGTGATGGAATGACAAGTGGTCCTGGGGTGAAGCCTCGTCATCGGAGAGCGGAGGGGACGCCGGGTCCTCTGCCAGGGCCGAAGAGGGAGTGGGATCACCATCAGAGCCACAGACATCGTCCAGTATGTCGGACGGGTAGAGGGCAAACTCATCATCACCATCACCTGTGGGAGACAGAGAGAGAGTCTCTTTGTGAGGGCGATGATCACGAATAGCTTCATGATCGTTGGATTACCAAAGGTTAATGCTGGTGATGGCGATCTTTAAGTGTTTAATAAGTTCCTGCATCACCAACAAAATACTCCAAAGAAGCCTCATGTCTTCATCTTATTTTAAGTATGGAGGGCAAATGAGTAAAACATACAAAGTGGACACGTGTTTACTTGATAAGTTGGGTTGTCATAAGTTTTCACTGAGCGCAGCAATAAAGACTAGGAGTGCATGAAGAGAGCATACTCCTTTCCAAGTCTATGTTTTTCTTCTTTTTTCTAATCTCTGGGTATGTTCCTGACCTAGGAAACACCCAACACATTAAATTTCATATCAAAATATAAAATAAGTCAAAAACAGGCTTTTGAAGTTGAAAAAAAAAAAAAATCCTAGAGCAGCAACATGGCATGTTTGCCATTTGTTTGAGCTGATGCCAAGCTGGGTAAGCAGGGTCTGCTCAGCATTGTACTTCTCTGACTGTTTTATATTTCCTTTTCCTGAGCTCTTTCTCCACCGTACAGTGAAAACAGAGGGAAGCATACTGGGGTTAATTGTGAATAGAGTGAAACAGGACATGAAGTATGACCCTTGAACCCGCATTGGGCTTCTTCAGAGTGGCACACGTGGCTAGTGGAGCTAAATGGTGGAAGAGGGACTGAATCATTGACAGCATTGAAGCACTTATGGTCTCCAAAATAGGTGGAAAGAGAAAAAGCAGAAAAGCAGATACAAACACCTGCAAAGGCAGTCAGACAGTGAACCTGTCCTCAAGTCAAGTTCACGTACAGACAATCAGACAGGTCACCAAACAAGCTAACAGACACATCAAGAGCTAATGAAGAAGTCATGTAGGATGACAGACTGCCAGCCAGGTGTCACACAGAGAGACAGAAAGACACTCGAAGCCGGAAAGGATTCACAGGAAGCTGCCGCTTCCCCAGCGTGCATCAGAGATGGGCAGCACCTAACGCAGGCTGACAGGCCACGGGGAGAGGGGGCTCTGCTAATGAGGCTCCACAACCCATCCCTGGGCTGAGGAACATTCCTGAAGGGCTGCCTGTGTGACACTGTACCGCTGCGCTGTCAGCCGTGGAACCTTTGATCCACACAGATACACACACACACATCTTGTTCACTAGCCATGAAGTAACCGTGCTTCTGATTGACTGGACGGGTCACTGTGATTGGCAACGGGCGGTCATAAACTAACCTGAGAGATTAACTCAAGACCTGGACAAAGTCACTGAACTTTTCATGTGCTCTCACCTTTACAGTGCTACAAACTTTACACATTACCTGCAGAACAAGATCGGCCAAGTGTGTAAATATCCTTAAAATATGTGCAACTTCCACTTTGTCAAGGTCAGAGCACATTGTCTGGGGAAAAGGAACACAAAAGTGTCAACCACCGCGTAAGTAGTACATGAGCTGTTTTCCTCTGCCAGTTAAGAATCATAATTCCTGTCAAAATGTGTTTGCTGCGGAGAAAAAAAAAAAACGTATGCATGAACAAATTGTGCTGAATCATCTGTCTGTTACAGGTATTTGGCTGCATTTTCTGTTATGCAGTATGTTCGTGTATTTGTCGAACCAGATCTACCACTTAAGTATTTCTCATAGTCATTCCCCACAGCAATACCTGATCACAGTGTATGAGCAACTATTGTGTTTGACACACACACTGTGTGGGCCCAGCATGTTTGAGGGGAAAGTCTTTTAAAGGCTCTGCTGAGCCGGGCCGGGCATGAAACCCAATGTGTCTCTGAGAGTCAACGTAATGATTTTCAGCACGGAGTAACACTGTTATAGTCCTCGATGTGAAGCTTGCCATATGGTAGAGGGACAAGAGCTTTTAAAGGTAACTGTATCCCTCCATTGCTGTTTCTCCTCTGACATTTCCCCCCCCTCATGCTGGTCTCCAAGTTTATATTTGATTTAGACCAGAAATTCCTCCGGTCCAGTGGACTCCACGAGAGCATTTCAGCCCATAAACATATATGTTTCTGTAAGGTAAACGTTAGCCGAAAGCAAATATGCTATGTTCAGAGTTTTAAAAATTGTGGTTTCGTGTGCAGATGATTGATAAGTCAAAGACCGAAGCTGTGCTTAGACGTGTGGGGCTGCAGGGACACCGAGCGCAGATGATCAGACTGGTATGTGTGTGTGCATTTCTGTGTGTCTCAGCCTACTTAAAGCAAATAGTCCTGTTTGTTTGTTCAGTAATGGACATTACTTCATAACTGCAAGCTGACGCCCTTCATCAAAGAGGGAGCGCTAAAAGAATTCTGGGTAGAGCACGGGGGGAACTCCAGCTGGAAGCAGCACCGTGACTTCAACTGCATTATCAGCAGAGATGGCACATCGTGATTGAACAAGAAAGCAAGTGTCAAATAAGAAAAGCAAAACTTTGATGTATCTGAAAGACAACACAAAAGATTTAATAATGAGGAAAACAACATTATCTCCCCATCAAAATCACTCAGGAACAACAGAAAATACACCACAGCACTTTGCACACACATGCCTGTATCCCGTGTATTTAAATGCTCGCGCTTGATGCCAAATTCATTAATTTTTATTAAGAGGGAAAACATTTGTTCCCGGGCCTGCTATCTGCATGGGTGGAATGATTTTCACCTCTGCCACGAGGTGTTGGGCGGACTCATACATCACACGATTACCCCGAGCAGCGAGCAGGGCCGCCATCATCAGGGAGTGAATTAAAGATGATAGAAAGAGCTATTAATCACTGTGACAAAGCCCCTAATGGAGGTGTGACCCAGCCACTGCTGACGGGACGCTGAGGGGACGCACCCACGGGACAAATGGATACATATGTTTACAGAGAGAAATAACCTACCTGTGGACATAGTTAAACCCCCCTCTCTCGTTTTTTTTTCTGCACCGCTGTCTTTTTTGCTCTACTTCATCGATGTCTATTTAACAATTGTATCTTTTGCTACATTTAAACATTTCACTCTGTCATCTCTGTATCCTGCTTGTTTTAAATAACGTTAATATTTAGGCGTGATTATCTTCTCAGAGCCAAATCACATAAAAGAGGCACTTATGTCAAAAATATTGCTATTTTTTTATTCATTTATGGATTTATTATTTACAGAAAGCTAAAAAATACCTTTTGGTTTGCTAAAACTGTCCCACTTCCTCCTCTGCATCTCTGCCTACAGTATGCAACGCCAGACAGGCTGTAAGGTGCAAAGCGGGAACATTATTCATCTATTTAGCCGCAGACCCAATTCACAGATCACTTCATCTGGCCAGATAAAGCGCTCTAACAGTTGACTGATGGGGTCTTAGATCATGAAATATGGAAATGAACTCCTCACCTTACAAGGACCGGCCCTCGTGCTTATCTGTAGACATCATTTGTTGCCTGTGATAACACATGGGACGGGGGGGCTTACCCTTGTACTGCAGGTCAAACATAATCACACATGATCCCCTCCATTAGTCATCACATCCAAATTCTGAAAGTGAACCCTTCATCATTCCTCTGCTCTCTGTTTCTATCTCTACATAGAAAAATCATGGATGGTCTAACAGAAGTCTAACTTTTCATCACTGTTACTCCTCTGCTGCTAAACCAACTCAGAAATTTGTGGGAGGGGTTGACATGATTGCTGTTATTGCATATTGATTCATTTGCCTGAAAAATGAGGATCCCCTGAGGGAGGTGTCCACATCTGGGAGAGACAACTCATTGTGACCGAATTCAAAAAGAAAATAAAAAATAATTATCTCCATTTGGTTAATTTTTACGCTCTCACAGTTACTGCCAAATAGAAAATGGCTGCTGTTGATTTGCTAAGCGCAGTTAATTACAGTGCATCAGTTTGTGCCTAGATTCCCTCAGCAGGGTGTATAGGAGAGCGTTTGGAGCCCCGTGCCCTCGGGAGAGGCAATAAGCTTCCTAATTAACTCTGTCTTTGTGCTTAATGGAGGCCTTAGCGCTGCTTTTGGGGAGTCTTTTGGTCGGCGGGTCCATTGGGGTGAATGTGGTACTGAGTGATACAAACCACAAACGCTCATAGCCTTAGGTAGCTGTGTGTGTAGAATCCTGGCCCATTGTCCGTAATTCATCTCTCAGTATTTGTTTCTTCAACTGAGAACAATTGTAAAAGTAATTTTTTAAAATAAAAAACAGGATAAAAAACAACATTTGCATGTTGTTTATTGAACCCTGGAAAATCGTATACCTCCTCCCTTGATGTGATTGTTAAGTCCCGAGAAAGTGTGTCAAATACCCTTAAAATTAGGGGCAAAAAACAGGTAATGCTGCAGGTACTGAATGTAAAATCTAAAATGCCATATATCCAGTTATATTCACATTCACACGCTCAGAAACAGGCATTCATTTTATACAATACAAACTGTTTAAGCACACACACAGACAGCCGCACACACACCCCAGAGTAACAAGAGCAGAGCTCTTTACACAGTCTTAATTAATGAGAGCATTGTCTATGTTTCTTCACCCCTGTGTTAGTCAACTGCTCCCCATTCCAAATGGAAAACACTCCATTAAGGGCCCTGGGCCGAGTTACCAATTAACACCGCACAACAAACTGAAACTTAGAGCTGGTCCCTCTGTGCGCACACACACACACACACACACACACACACACACACAGGCACCTAATTAATTAGCATTAGTTGTGATTAATAATGAGGGTCCTTTAATGGTAAATCTGCAGCTCCGATGGCAGGCTGACACAACAAAGGCGTCTGTGTGCGCGGCAGGATTTATCTGGGGAGCTGCTCGGGGATTTTAACATGTTTCTCACAGGCCTGACAAATGGCCTATTAATTATCTAATGTTGTCTGACAACAGCCGCTTGATAAAGATGTATGTTTGGACAGGGTGAGGAGGGGAAGATACAGCGGAGGAAAAGAGAGAGATGTGTGCGTGAGTGTGTGTGTGTGTGTGTGTAGAGGGAGGTGGTTTGCATAACGGAAGAAAATACAAAGTATGTGAGAGTGAGGGGAGACTTGCAGAAACCGAGTGACACACACAAACAAGCAAACACAGTGAAACTCTTCCTTTGTATCAAGACAAATGGCTGTGCATCTACTTCTGTGGTTGTTTGGGACAATCTATATGAAGGATTAACAAAGCACATTTATTTTTAATGAAATGCAAATGAATGAAGTTCTGATGAACACCGAGATAGATGTGCATCACACACACACACACAAACGCACACACTTTACGTCCTAAAACCACAATCAATATCATCAACGAGGAAGCCTCCACATCAGCCCGACCACCTCATATCATTAACTCTCTCACAACATGGAGCATATGGGCATCTCGCTCCCTCTCTGTCCCTCTCCCCCGATTCAATCTCAGTCCTGACTCTAATTTGCGGAGTTTATCTTCCGCCTGGATGTTGACAGGTGCCAGTTGCCAAACGATTTTTATGATTGTTTTAGCCACGCATTTGGCCTAATGAGATAGGATCCCAGTCGGACGCTAACTCAAGCCTGTCAAATGTAAAGCAAACAGAATAACAACCCGGCGCTCACATTGTTTCCACAAGCCATACATCAGCCGGGGCGTAGAGGGAGGGCCCTCCGAATCACACGCTGACCCCGGGATAGAGACGATGAGGGGAAAGAGTGGGAGAGAAGGAAAGAGGAGGGGGTGGAAGGGGAGAGTGGGTGTGAAATCTAGGATATTAGGGCACTGTAATGCCAGAAGAAACTAAAATTAAGGGAAAGTAGTCATCCTGTGAGTCTCCCTGAGCATGTATGTTTGTGCCTCTCCATATTCTACAATTAAATCTGCACTTTTAACAGATAATATCTTCGTATCCTTCAATCAGTAACGAATGCGTGTGTATCATCTGCAAATATACACACTTTTGAAAGTATTGATTTGTCTGTTTTCTTCTTCGAAGTGACGTGTAGAGAGAACGTGTCGACAGAGGTCATTAATCCCATCATCTCTTCTGTCTTCGCCTCCGATTCAATCCCAACTCAGCATTCCCCAACATGTCACACATCCTAAGCTTTTGATTTGTTTGTTCTGGTCACCTGTGCCACTCCTTTCATCTGTCTTCCTGCTCCTCCAGACTAATCCCTCTATCTTTTTAGACAGTGACAACAGCGATATCTTCCCCCCATAGAACAAAGGAAACCACAACTCTCCGCCACTGAAAGGTGACACAAGAATCTCGAATGTAAACATGTCAATGATCATAAAAAGACACTATGTGGAAAGCCACATTTGTTACCTAATCCAAAAGTAAAACCAAATGTTCATCCCAAAGTTATATTCCTAACAATACATGTCAATGCAAACATGCTTAGATGCATTCTCTCTCCCCTCCTCTCTCTTCTCTCTCCCTCTTTTGCTTTCATGTCATGGCTAACTGCCATTGGGCCCTAATATAATTATGGCTCACAGTTGTGCACATTTGAGAAATTGATTCCTTTGATGAAATGTGAGCGAGGCAGGTCTGGGCAGAGCAGAGAGAGAGACGTATATCCAGAGTGGTTGCTGCCAGCCCCCCCAGCCCTGTGGAAGGCCCCCTGGGTACCAAACCGCCAGCTCAACCCAGCCCAGGCTGTCCCAGTCGTTAAAAGAAATGATAGCATATGTGCTTTGTTTAAGTTTGATGTCTTCATAATGCATTACACAATTAGATTGATTTGACAATTTCCATTATACTTGATAAAATATTTATGTAGGCCTGAGGATGGTAGTTCTTATCAAAGGGGGCGGATCTGCAGCGCAGATGGGAGCTCCGGTCTGCAGCGGGAAGGCCATCAGTCAGCTAAAACTGGGCAAAAATCGTAGGCAAATACAACCTGACTAGTTGAAATTTGTATTTGCAACATAAAAAATGTTATTTTCTAAGTCGTGCAAGCGAGCCTGAGCACATTCAAGTGTTTGACATGGATAATCAGGCACACCTGATTGAGATCAGATGCATGAAGCTGCACTGTATATCAGAGAATCAATAACCTTGTCCTCATATGTTTGCATTGTGCGCTATACAAACACTACAGAAAAGAAAAGCCTGGTGGGCACTGAGAGTGTAATGCCGCTGGCTGCTCTCCCAACAGAAAATTTTCCATCGAAGACAATTTCTGGCTGCACAAATTTCCGGCTATACGGCACATTAGCTTTAGATTTGCCTCAGTTGAAACCTGGAAAGCCGGTGTCAACTGTGTATTGGCATCAGACTGAAACACATACTGCTGTTTGTTGTTAGCCCTGTTGCTTAATTTGTACGGTCAGGGGGTTGGATCACCATTGGATATAAAATCTACCTCACATGACCTACATAGCTCATGTGTGTCTAATGTACTCACAACATATCATACTATATTAAAGTCTACCAAACTTTTTTCTCTCCCAACTTTCTGCATCAGCTTTATACATTAAAAGAAAAGGCAGAAATGCCAATACAGTAAATAAATCAATCTCAGCGATAAATTCAAACCGCTCATGCTCAGAGGTGAGTCTCCTTCACCCTTCTTTCCTCTCTAATTCTCTTTTTCTTTTGCACCCTGGATGCCTCCCTCTTTCTCCCCTTTCTCACCTGTCTCCCTTCTCTCTCCCCCGTTCCCTTCACACCCTTCCTACGAACCTCTCACAGTGCGCAGCCACCCCACATCCATCACAACCCAGAAATTTAAGGAGCCAAATTGGCC
Source organism: Epinephelus lanceolatus (assembly GCF_041903045.1). Taxonomy (NCBI): domain Eukaryota; kingdom Metazoa; phylum Chordata; class Actinopteri; order Perciformes; family Serranidae; genus Epinephelus; species Epinephelus lanceolatus. The sequence continues at coordinate 34,316,656 of NC_135737.1, forward strand.
TCATCTGTCTCAATGTTGGATGCAGATGGAGTTTCTTCTGCTGAGGGAGGTGCAGTTAGTCACCCCTGCTGCCCCCACCCCTTCAATCTACTGCCTTAAAGCCAAGCCAGCCTGCGCCGCTCTCGACACTATAGAGCCACGTTATGAGGCCAGCTGCCGGGATAAAGAGGGCACAGCGGTGAAGTGACCACTACACTGACCACACACACTCTCTGCTTCATTCAGTTTTCTCTCAATCACATTTTTCTCTCTGTTTTTTTTTTTTATTCTCCATCTAGCCTTCATTCTTCCTCACTCTATTCCGTTCACTCACTCCCCACACTCGTGCTTACTCATATTGCCAGCACACACACACACACACCTACTCCACAAACACGAGTGGCGGTGCGGTGGCCATAGCGAGCGCAGCCTGCAGTATAGTCGCAAGCAGCCTGGTCAGACCTGGCTCGTTAATAAAGGCCCTAAATGAGGCAGCATGCATAAAACATGAAGCGCCGCGTGCTGCCGTAATGAACTGCTGCTCCATAATTGCATCTCAGAGCCGTAAAATGAAGACAAAATATTTGAAGAGGGATTCTGTCACCTCTCTGCAGAAGCAACACTAATCACAGGCGTTCTGCGGGGCCCTTGGGGTCTCCCCTTGACAGAGAGCAGGGGCTAAACGCCCAGGGCGACGACATTGGCAACACCCTCCAAGTAATGGGACATAATTGAATAATTGCTGATTAGAAAATAGGGGGAGAGGTAATAGTATAACAGTGTCCAGTGTGTTATCCAAAATGATCCCACTGGGAAGGAGAATATGATAATATGGCACAGGGATGGATAACAAAATACATGTATCTACTGTACCTACCACCTACCGGGAAATTATTTCATTAATTTAGGGGTCAGTTTATGCGCCTTGAATTACTGCTAAGGGATAACAGATGAGATGGTGCAAAAGCAGAAACGCTGGAATAGAAAAGTGTTGTTTGTACCTGTTTGTGGAACCAGATGGATGAATATATTAGGAGAATTCAACCAAACAATCTGGTCGCAGGAAACTAAACTGAAGTGACCCAACAAAGCAATCAAAGAGTTCAAAATTACATATTGATTTATTGAGAAATAATAACTTAAAAAAGCCCCCGCAAACCAGGGAGCAATTGCTAAACACACACACATACACACATCAAACACACACACACACACTGACAAGCTCAGAGACAGGCAGGCCTCCAGATGAGAGATTGGAGTCCCACCCAGGGGTGTCACCCAGACAGTTAGAGAGTTGCTGTAGTGACAGGGTGGCTGCGGTGACATAATGAAGGTGCTGTGGTTGTCACAGGGGGTCAGTGGTGATCACACTGCCCAGCTGGGGGGGTTCGGGACACGTATAATGAATCCCACCAATGACAAATGGCCCTCAACTCGGGGCTGAAGCATCTGACAAACTCAAACTCATCACTTGGACACCTTAGACACACACACACGGGCAACAGCAGACACTACGAGGAACACACACAGATACACTGTGAAGAAACAGAGGAACATACACATTATGTCAACGTATGGGATCTCTGCATGTGATGATTTCAACGTCTTGTGTATAATCAGGGTGCTACTTAAAGCTTTAACAAGCATCTCTTTGTGGAGGAACCTTAAAAGGCCTCAGCTCCCGTTTCTTTGCTCAGCTTTGCTTAATGAATCTTCTCCGTCACCTCTGGCTGACACTTGAAACTGTCAAAAAAAGAGCCCTTAATTTTGCTGTTGTGGCACTACAGTGGCAGGTCAGAGGTTATCAATACGGGCATTGTTTAACATGCACAATGGGACATGAACATGAGCACAGAAAATCCCCCTCTTGCACTATTTGGAAGCATGAGCATATACAGTCGGCAAAAAAAAACGCCTGATAGAGATTTGAAACAGCAGTCCAGATAGAAAAAAAACTGAATTCAATCAGAAAGGAGGTCTGTGTTTGGTAAAGAAAAGAAAAACTAACTATTGGAAAGCGGGGGTATTCTTAATGTGACAAGTTGACCACCTACTACCAACCTGACATCCTCCATTTAATATTTTTGGATATGAATAGACTTTGTCTGAGGGTTGCTTTTCCACTCGCAGGGTCTGCTTGCCTCGAGCACTACCACAGCGGCAGGCCAATTCCACCTTAACTTTGTTACAGAACTTGTTACATACAATAATGTCCGTGGCTACAGAGACTTTCCAAACCACAGCGCGACATGTGGAATAGACCCGGGCATGGAAAGGTCCTGGAGAGGATGTTTGTTTAATGATTGTTGGAAGGCTAACATTCAGCCCCGCGCCCCGAGCAACAAAATCCCCCTCGGAGCACTGAAGCTGTTTATGTTATTTGTTATGGATGTCAATTTCCCTCTATTTAGGAGGTGATTTAACTGGGCAATACAGTAGGATTGTGCTATTGTATGGGGATTGTTGTCTCTCTGTGTAATGCACCACACAGCTCTGCATGGGAGTCCGGACATAAACAGTGAGGGTCATTGTCAAGACTGAGAGGGGCATTCGGCTCGACTGCAGAAAAAACTGTCACTTCTGAGTCATATTTTAACATCTGAATGTTACGACCTGATGATTCAAGACCTGAAGACCCTTTTTAAAATAATTTTCTTGACTTTAATGTCCTTGATAAATGTGATAAGATATAACATTCCTGTCCGTGTGCATTGCAAAAAAACATCCTTGCATTTTCTTATATATCGCAGAATTCACTTTCACATTTAGGACGCTCTTACCTGCATTTTATCCCTGTAGGAGCATGTGAGTGTGTGTTATTGTGTGCATGTGTGGGGTGGAGAGTGGCGGGTGGACATAAATGGAGAGTGACAGCTGCCAAATGACAGTGAGATTGAGGTGGGAATGCAGAAGGACAATGTGGGAAGGAGAGGAACATGACAGTAACAGCAACTCAGATTACACTGAGATCACACACACACACACACACAAAGCCCATCACCGATCCTACTCCGCGCTCAGGGGGGTTGATGGGAAATGAGGTCCTGTAAGGAGTGCTCAGTGTGTCATTCAGACAGATGAGAAGGATCACAGAAATCCCCTGTTTCTTCTTCCTAATTCAAACAAACAGGGACTCTAAGCAGAGCCACATGGCCTCTCTTAATGACTGACATTTTGTTTAAGAACCATCCATAATGACCTGGTTTGAATTTAAATACTTGGTGTTTATTTCACAATGAGCTGCCAATATTCACCAATGAAAAATTCCAAAGTGCTTGAGTGACTTGAGACTGTTGACTTCATGCTTTTCTCTCCCTTTGGTTTTCCTGTTTTGTACACAGTTGGAGTGGCATGACTGTGGAATTAATGACAGACCGCCTGAACATGAACACGTTAAGCATAAAGTGAAACAGATTATCAGGAGATCTCTTACACTAATGCATTTGAAAAGGCAATATTTCTATAAGAGGGTTTTAATCTTTGGTACGATGGACTTAAATCTCACCAAAACATGGTTTTTATATTTCTCAAACTGTGTTTCTTTACATTTGACGGCTCTTGCGCAAATTTAATTCATTAAAGCCTCTTATCTTTTTACTATGGCTAATCAACTATGTCTAGAATATTAGTAGATCTGTGTAAAGAAATGCCGACTTGATGGCAGAACAATTATGTATGAAAATGCAAGTTTCAACACAATGAATGCATTTAAAAATAAAAATAAATACATAAAATCTTAAAGAGGCAATGTGCGCATGGCAAAGTGCAATGCACCACCACTGTAAAGGAAAAACATTTTTAAAAGTACTCTACTGACTAGGGAAATAAAGCAATTACAAATCACAACAGCACAAGGATTTAACATCTTTTGAACCACTTGATACATTGACAATCCACTAAAAAAGCACCAGGATGGAAAGCATCCCCCAAAGACATTACAAGTGTTGCAGCCAATTAATAATCGCCTCATTTGAACCTGCTGCATGCACTTGTGCAGCCAAAAATCAATCAAGGTCCCACTTTTTTTTTTCCTTCATATTGACAGACTGCGTTGAGTAACAGAATGCTAACTCTAAACCAACAATGCCACGGCCATGTACATAGATGGAAATCAATTGTAATTAAAACTGAACAAGTGTTCCGCTTTATACACTCAAAGAGTGCATTGGTCATTAAATACAGTTTCATCAGTTATCAGTTAAAGGTTTTAAACAAAGTCCATGGCTTCCGCCTCCTTTGGGATAGCACTCAATGCCTCCACACTCGCGTGGCAAATTTACCCGTGCTTGCTTTGCAATCAAAAGGCGGCCAAATTAAGTATCAAACAATTTAATGTTATGTGTCACTCTCCAAAACGATCTGTATTAGAAGCACTTAATTAAACTTTCAAATTCAAATGTACTAATCAGTTTGCGGCAGAGTGGGCGCTTGTTTTTCCCACATGAAACGCCACGGCTGGCCAGCCCAGCCCATTGCCTGCTCATTAACATGAAGGTGCGATTTGCATTTCCTGATGGACTGTTCCAGTTTTTAATATCCCTCTTTCTGCTCTTACATCAATCATGGAAGAGGGAGGCCACCATAGGCCACTATTAACCCTCCAAATCTGCCACAAAACAAATATTACAAGAGTTCACTAATTTGGAGATCAAAAAGCCACTTGTCCATTATATAATTGAAATGAAGGTGGAGTGTTGCACTTCTGAAGAGCTCTATAATTACCAGCTGTTAATTGCACACTTGTGGTGTCTCACTTTTAATTAAAAAGAGCGGCTCGTTGCTGGACGATAAGCAACGGTGGAGAGGCAGCGGTTTAATCAACAAAGCGAGAGAAATTTGTTTCTGCTGTGGCCAGCAGCGGGTTGGAGAAATCTTCAAATAACCCAGGGAGATTAAAACGTGTCCATTAGGACCAGTCAGGTTTTATTTGGGGTGGCAGGAGCGAGGTGCATTTGAAGTCGTCCCGCTGCAGAGTCCTCGGCGAAGCGCGGCTGGGGGTGTGGGTCTAATCAGCCCGCTGCTGGCCCTGAGCGCTCAAGTGGAGGAATTGGACCCCGCTGGTGGTGAGAGAGGGAAGGGAGGAAAGGAGGGAGAGAAGGATGGAGGGAGGGAGCGGGGAAGGAAAAAGCACCTCCATCACTCTCCCTTTCCTCTTCTCTCACTTTCTCTTTTCCTGCCCGAGCCGGTTACTTGACTTTGTTTTGTGAACAGTGTGACGATGAGCCAAAAAAGTCTTTAAACTATACGTCTTGCCTCTCGACTCGGCTGTTTGCTTCGCACATTAGTCACTGAGCGGCAGCCTGGCAATCTGTACAAGCATGAGATATCTCTCCAGGATGTGTCAGCGCCCTTAGACAATACACAAACAACCTCAGGTCCCGTTTGGACATACCGGAGAAAGCCCTTCCACCTATTTCATGACCTATTGAACCATGGCAGCACAGTATAAACCACGAAGAAAAAAAACAAACTTCTGTGCTTGATAGTCCCAACATATGGCTATAACTCACACGATGTTTATATAAAAGAGACAGTTACCTTGGTCAGCAACTCTGGGCTGTTGCCAGGCCTCCAAAGGCTCTCGCTGCAGCGGTCGCATACAGTACATGACTACCAGAGTGCGATAACCTCATCCACCCTTTCTCTGACCCCTCCGCTCCCTTGCTGATAAAACTGTCTGCCAGGAAGTGTCCTTCACTACGTTTCCTCCCTCTCATGCTCAATCAACACCTGTCACCACGGCAATCAGTACATAAAGATGTGAACATACTGGCTACAGAGGCATTCTCCGCACATCAAACTCATGGAAATCCCTATAATTCTTACTGCCTCTAAAATAAAGATCAAAATATTCTATACATACATTTCCATCCAGGTTTGGATTAAATGCATAAAACGTAGATCCAAGAAGTAATAACAGAATCACTAGGGGCTTCCCAGACCCCCTGAGTGTCGCAACTCTTTTAGATAAAGGGCTCTGGGTTTATCTAAGGAAACAGTCGCTGGGGCGAGGATGGTCTGGCCTCACTGACAGATTAGTCCAGCCCAGGCCCACTTCCTGCCTGCTGAGGACACTAATTAGAAGGAAGGACTGACACCACAATAAGAGCTGACAGTTGAGTGCACTTAGTACAGCTTCACACAATCCACCGCTGTATTAGAACAGCAGCCACGCCAAGCCATAAATTTCATCACATTAGCTGGTGCTTATCTGATGTGACAAAGTTAACCTGGATGTTGTTTGGACAGAAAAGTACAAGGGCAGTTCTGAGAAAACTGTGAGGTCGCTGATTTATCAGTGGAAGTATGCGGAGTGTTTTATTTGAAATTTTTATCAGCCTCGCCCCCACCTCTTTCTCTCCCTCTGCCCCCCCACCCTCACTCCACCCCCCGTCTCTAGACACACCGAAGGAGACAAAAGTCATTGTGAGCCAAGCCAGTTCCCAGTGTTAATGACATCCTGTTTACAAACACGTTGAACAGTGTCGCAGGGGTCACGGTCGCTCACACCCTCGCACTATGTCTGTCTGCGTCTTGTATCTTATCCTTCTATTCAAATGACCTTTGACTTAATGAAGCATTCAATGTGGCTACCGCTGGGAAAAAATGAGCACTCAGAAAGGATGTTGCGCACTTGGCAACGCTCCGCTGAAACAACTGGAACCAGAAGCAAGTACGTACATAAAACACAATGTGCGAGTAAGTGTGAAAAATGCTTGCGCACACACCTGAGCTAACCACAAACATTGCTATTATTATAATCCCAAAATCACCAAATGAAGGAAAAATGTGCTATTACCCAAAGGGCAAATTTACAGTATAGTAACACGTACGTGTACATGTAATGGGCTGAGCTGTTTTACAACACCAGCATGAGCTGAGCTATTGTTTTATTTTGAGAGGTGCTGGCTGTTATTAGATTGTTTTACACTAGCTGGGAGAATTTTATTCCAGAGGAGCTCTGTGTGGTGTGGAGTTTGACTGAGTCAGACACAGAGAGAGAGGGAGAGATGGACAGAGAGATGTGTGTATGCACATGTGTGGCACTCTTGTGTAACGGCATTAGGAGCGTGTGTGTTGTGGCTGCCGAGCTTCTGTTGGTGTTTATTCATCAGGAAGCTAATGTGTCCCCCACTGAGGGCCAGCAGGGGTCCTCAGGTACAGGTGGTCGCTCTGCACGCTAACCCAAAGCTACAAAAGTGATGTTTGCACTAAGATATTCAACATTACTGTTAAAAATGTGACACGAATTAAAGCAACTTTTTAAATCAATTCATCAAGACAACTTTACAACACTTCAATTTTCTGTAAAATGACCTCATGTAATGGAGCAATGATGCATTTGTGCCTCTTTTTACACTCTTTACTGTAATGTAGCTGCACTGTGTTTCTATATAGGTGTGTACTTGCATATGCTCCTGCGCACATTTCTCTGTCTCTGTATCTGTGTGAGAGGTAAAACATGCTGAATGTGAAAGTGGTAAAGCGGGCATTTTCTGGGGCTCTCTGTGGCTGTGCCAGCGGGCGGAGCGGTACGTCAGCGCGGGTCGAGCGCCACAATGTGCCTGTCAGTCCGCGGGACGTCCCAAAGGAGAAGGGCAAGAGGCAGCCCCCACCAACCTTGCCCATCCATCATCGTGACACCGCAAGCTGCAGTCATGGGAAACCCACCGCTGGCCAGTCGCTCTGGACCAGAGCTGGGAGGGGAAGAGGGGGGGGAGACGAGACTCGCCATCCATTAAAAACACATTGTTTTGTTTATTATAACTAGTTAATGAGGTTGAAGTGAAGCTTTGCTTTGTTTTTCAAACACTTCCAGAGAGGATTTGGAGGCAGACGGCCCTGTTGCTGGGTTCGGGCGAAACAACTCATAAGGGCCTGGGTGTTTTATAATGGATGTCTATAGATTTTATGAGAGTGGAGTTGGCCATGTTAGGAGTGAGATCCTTGGTTCTTGTAAAATGAATCGTTTTTAGGGCTTTTCTCCATATGCTTAGCTCAGACTCTGAAAACCTTTTTCTTCAGCTTGCCATCCCTTCTTCCTTTTCCCCCAAACCACTCCGCTCCATTTTCAGCAAGCCTGCAGTTCATGAATCCAACAGAAGTCTTGTTTTGGACCCTAAAGCCAACATCAACAAAAGGCATAACTGTTTAACAATGGCGGCCAGCGACTGTGTACCCCTGTGTCAATCTTCCGAACCCGTCAAAGGGGACGCATAAAATAAAATGCATGTTTAAAAAGAAAAGAATTGAAAGAAATGTTGTGTCTTTTGTCAGTGGGAACTGGTACTCCTGATCCATGGACGATGTATTTTCACAAAGCAAAAGAAAAAAAAATGGAAGGAAAGTAAGACGACTGTTTCTGTGAAAGTGGGGAATGAAAAGTAGCGTGCGTTAGCAGCATCAGCGGTTTGTGGAGCCAGAGGCCCCCCTGTCTCCCTGTCTGGTGGAGATATGAGAGAAGGCCCACTCCCTGTCCGGCCGCAGCAGGGGCCTGGGCTGCCCGCTGACATGCCTACTTTAATTGTTAGTATTAAATCACTTGCACTTTAACTCAAGATGCTATCTACCAGGCGTTAAGATCTTTTACAGTAGCAAGTGTGCGCTGCTTAAATGTGAAACACCCTGGAGTGACACTGTGTGCCAGACAGTGGGTGCGTGCATGTGTGCAGACATGCAGTCAGATTAAACAAACGCACACATGCAGACACAATAGAGTCCTGTATTCGGCTGATTGTCGGTGTAGTGGACAGACAGGCAATCGGACTACACCCCGCCCTGACAGCAGGCCACCCGTCAGTCACCAAGCACACCGCACCACCAGCTACACCATCAGCTGTTTGCTTTAGGAAGGCGGCTCAAAGCCAATTAAAATACACTTAGAGCCGTGTCCAACTTGTGTTTGGAAAGATAATATACGTCCAGGAGTCCAGTCAACACGGCTTGAGCAAGCAGGCGAAGAGGAAGCACTCTGCATCACTGTCTCAGAATGCATCGCGTCATTATCACACAGATAAGATACTTATCTTTGACTATTTGCTAAAGCAGAAAAACAAACCCGCGCTTGATTGCAATTTTTTATGCTCTTCATAAAGAACAATATTATCTTTGATTTCACGGTTCACCAGATGTTTATGCGGCTTTAAAAAATATCTGCCTGCCCATTAGGCAGCGTAAAGATATCACTTTAACTGTCGAAACAGGATCACTGGAAGTTATTCCTTCCAAAATCAGTCAAATACGAGGCTGAGAATGTGACTGAAAACATTAATCATCAAAAATTAGTAGCCTAATACACAAATGTGAAACACATGGACTCATTATATGTGAAAATACATACAGAAACGGACAATGTGCAGGGAACGAGAGAGTAACACACACGCGCGCGCGTGCGCATACACACACACACACACACACACACACGCAGTGAGAGGGCAGAGGGTGCTGATATGAGTGGTGGTGAGTGGTGAGCAGAGACGGGAGCTCCATGTCTGTTCAGTGTGTTTTAAGAGTGTTTAAATGAGTGAAAAGTCAGTTATGGCTTCCAGATGGGGGCCGGTTTGATCCGGATCATTCTGACAGGCCTGGACTTTGATGTGCTGCTGCCTATTACTGACATTACAGGGAGACAGGCATATTTCTCCCTAATCACTTCCAACTCGTAGGGTCTGCACCGGCTGGCCACACCACAACCGTGTGTATGTGTCCACGTAGAAATGCCAGTGTGTGCTTTCGAGTGTGTGTTATTTGTGGTGCTATATATAAAAAGGCTACATGGCCCAGTGACATCTACAATATGCTCGTGTGCATATGAGTGCGCAGATCTTGTCTCGTGAAAAATACGTAGAAAAATTGGCAGTGTTAATGCACACGTTCATACCAGAGCCTGCGGTGACCCAGCATGTCTGCGTTTGTGCTCAGGTTGTATTTTAACCTGATTTTGAATGTCCTCCTGACATTTCATCATAAACCCTCAGTTTCTAATGAAAAGCAAAGGAGAGGACAAGAGAGGAGAATATAATGGCTTCATTTATGCTGAGGGGAGAATTCCCTAGGAAACATCCATCTTGTCAGGCAGGTTAAATATAGTCCAGACAGACAGACAGAGGGGAATAATTCCTCCACTTTCCTCTACACCCACACTCCCCAGTAAGCCCAGTGGAAGTCATTTCTCAGTGACCACAGAAGAGGAGGACCAAAGGGGAAAAGGAGCGCCACTCTGCTCCTCACTAATCACTCTGTGACCCCAGGACCACCCCTCCACTACCCCCTTGCAAGTCTCCTCTTTTCCTCCTCCTCCTCATCTCCTGATTTTTTTTGGGGGGGGGGACTGTGGAGAGGGATGAAGAGTGGAGGAGTGAATCAGGCCGAAGTTCCCCTCTTTATCTCCCAAAGGCAGGGGAATGCCAAGGGGCCGGCGCTTTGGAATCCTCTGTTTTGTCTGTCTCTTGGGGAGAGCTGGGCTGAGTCCACTTGGAGTAGCAGGGTGGTATTCAGAGCAAAGTCTGGAGGGCCCTTCAGCAGACAATGGTGCAGCGCGGGGACAAAGTGAGTCCTTGATGAGGGATCTGTGGAGAGGTGCAGGTGTCTGAGGTGAAGAACAGTCTCTCAGGCCTGACCCACTTATCTCCAGCAGCTCCTCTCCTCCTCTCTTCTCTTTCACTGCTACCATCCCTGATCACATTCGCTCCAAACAAGAGCTTCCTCGGATTCTTAAAATGTACATGTGAAATGGGCAGCATGCACCTCACTTTACTAAGCTTAGAAATGCCACAAATGCCTCTCTCTCCTATACATGGAATTCGGCAAAGAGACGGAAAAGGCCTTTGACCCCGGGGCTTCAGTCTACATGCCTGGTAATTGCACTCCATCATACTTTGTGCCGGAAAAAGCAAACATCTAAATAAACCCTGTCAAACCATGTTGTCCATCTGCCCTGCAGATAAGATGAGGAAAACAAGCCATGTTCCATAAACACAAACACAGGGGATCACAAATCAGTGGTCACAGTCACCACAACCATAAATTAGCCTCGGTACCATTTTTAGCATTTAAGTCCAACGGGGAGAGGACAGTGAAAGGAGAGGACAACCCGCTCTTTAAAATCTCATCACTGCTGTCAATGTGGGCTCCGCACCATGAAACAACACTGGGATAACATCGACATGAGCCCGAGAGAGAAAACAACAAAGATGTGACCGCTAAAATACCGGCTGGCTCATGATGGCAGGGCTGGGTTACCCGGCAGCAGTCGAGACTTCAGTGCAGCACAGGAGAGAGAGAAGGAAGGAACAAGTCACAGCCCCCTAGTGGAAATGTCTCAACTAGTCCTCTCCCTCTCACATCCAAGAGAGGGGAGATTTCCACAAATTTACGAGACTTTTCTCATCAAGAGTATTTCAAATGTGTTCAGGGGGGAAAATTAGTCTTTGTTCTTTGACAGAGCGTTGACTGATTTGCAGCGATGCACTTGTTATGTGGAGTCTGCTCATCAAAAAGTTGCTAAAAAAAGGAAAATAAATGACTGTGTTTTGTTTACAATTTCTGAATTACACTTTAACTGTCCTGACGTGCCGCAGAATATCTCATGCAGGATAACAAATGAATCCCTCAGACATTCATTCTGCAATGCCTTCCCTTTATATTACATGGGTAAGAGCCTCTGGGAAGACATTACCTTTGTACAGGAGCTCCTGCAACATGAAATGACAAATTGACAATAGCATCGGCTCTCAGGAGCCAGCTATGTGTATTATGCTGCTCTAACTCTCCTGGTTGGAGCATGCAGGGCCTCTGAAATTTTCACAACCAGATTTATCTTATTTTCCCAACTTATTTTCATATCTATTTCCTTTTCTTTGTGAATTAGGTGGTAAATAAAGCCACCGGGCCCTGTGCATAGTGAAATCAGATGGAATTGCCACATTAAAGAATGCAGGCAAGGTGCAGCCGGAGCCATCCTCCTGGATTTGGGCAAATTCAGCTGATGCAAAACAAGGAATTAATTTGAAGGGAGCGGCTTGCGTGCTGAGCTTGGCGCTGTGACAAAGATGAATGGCATCATTCCAAGCGAATGGTAATTTCACTTTTTGTGACAGTGCTTTAGAGCAAAAGCGACTCGGGACGCACAAAGCATTTGCAATCCCATTGAGGGCCCTTGGTACCTGCCTATCAGACACTGCACATTGTTTACCAATCATCTGATATTGATTGGTTTCAGACTAAAGTTTGAAGATGAATTAGAGTGGGAGAAGGTTAAGTCCTAACCTTGAAAGATTTAGTGTCTATTCAGCCCGCGTGTAGGACTCTCCTCAGCTCACTCAGAGAATAGAGAACTTTTAAATTCAATAGGGGGTGGGAGACACAAAACGTGTCACATTCACCAAGTGAATCCACTGGAAGAAACGCAGAAGAACACCCAAAAAGCATAATCTTTCTCCCCAGTTGATAGAAATGGTAATTGCATGTGTGGGATAATACTTTGAAGCCAAGGCCTCGGTCGGACAGACCGCCTATTTAGGTTAAAAAAGGGGCAACAAAACAGCTCCTTCTTAACGCTTTTGTTCACTTCTCCACTCTTTTAAATGTTTACTGAAAAAGAACCTTCAAATCCACTCTCCGTCTCCTGCACAATGTGGCACCTATCACTCTTGGGTGCATGGACACATTGTATTGTGTGAATCATTGATATGTAGCGATCATTCCCATGAATCATTTTCTATTTAACATTCAAATTCTCAGGAATCCGATTTTCATCCTCTTGAGATGGACAAAAACATTTTGTGAGATAAAGGACATTATTTAAATACTGTTACTTTGTCACACAACAGATTGCACGGAAACACGAGGGAATATCAGCAACATAGTCAACACTATAGTCAAAATAAAGCTACTGTTTAAATGTAAACCCTTGCTTGTCCTCCGCTGTAGATGGCTCTACGAAGCTCTTGAAGCCACAAACAAATGATAGCGCACCACAGGACGCCCGGCGCTTCCATTTTAACATGCTACAGAAGTGATGTTCCTACAATTTGACATTCATATTTTGACATTTTGACAGAGCCAAGAGCACGCGGGTACCAGCGTTGGGTTCCTTCAGCTTGTTGGGATGTACCATCTCTCAGCGTGGGGTTGGAGCTCTAAATGGACCATTGGGCCACCCGTCACAGCTGGGCCACACCACTTAACACCCCCCTCCCATCCCCCCCTCCAGCCGAGAAGCCCTCTGGTCTACTCCGAGGCTCTCCAGCCCACTCGACCTCGCGACACAGCACAGAATAGGCGCAGGCACCGCTAACCCCATAAGATGCCCAGGTCAGAGATCGCATTAAGAGGCTCGTGGTCTGACGGGGAGAGGAGAGAGCAAACACCATCCCTGTGCTCATGAAGTGAATCACTCTGGCATGTTTTAAACATTCCTTCACCAACACACACAGAATTAAAGGAAAAAGCCTATGTAGGCCCAAAAAAGAAAGTGGATGAGTCAGAACCCAGTGTCGCAAGTAGATGACAGATACTGAACACAATTTGCAACTTCATTCATTCACACTTCTCCGTTACTGATATGCCACGAGCCCAGCTGTGTTCCTCTATTTCACAGGGCCTGTGTCAATGAAGCTGCGCCACAGCAGACAGGAAGCGGACAGAGCGTATGGGTTTAGAGGGGGCTGCTGAGGATGCAGGTGTCTCCGTCGTGACACAGAGACATACGAGCAAAGCCGCGGAGGGCAAACAGAACAGGACAGCAGGGCTCGGGGTCTGGTGGCTTCTGTAAATCATCCAGAAACTAATATGTGGATCCACTGGGGGAACTCCACGCGTGCCATGCCACAGCAGTGGCAGAGATCACGGCAGATGTTCCATAACTCAACAAGTGGAGGATAGTGGTAACACTTGGAAGGGGGAAAAAGGACGGTAAGGTAGACAGCTGATGTAAGACACTTTCTAATGATGCATGACTTCACCTCATGCTAAAATTTATTTCTTTTGTTGAAAATAAAACAAAGTTGTGTTATAGTGGCCTACGTCTTTGGCACACTTTAATCTCAAACTACAAATACAGCAACTGTACCCATATCACATAATGCGATGATAAGAAATCGTACACATTATACTCATGATGCTGACCAAGGAACCTGCAATTTTCCTTATAAAGGCTATGATAATGTAAGCACACACACATGCACACACACACGGAGGCCTCAGGGCTTAGCTAACCCTCCCAGCCTGGCTGGCCCTCAGCCCTGAATGCGAGCAGCACTTAAACTTTCCCCTTTTCAAACAGCGGAGCACAAAGAGAGGACCACATCAGCGGCCTGCTGATCATCCCCACAGACGGCTGAGCGTGGACAACAGGCAGGTCCCTGGGCACGTCCTCACATAATGTCCCCATGTCCCCCCTATCACGCTCGCAATGGGTTCAGGCCCGTATGCCGGGTATTCGGCGCTCCCTCTCATGTGAGACTAGATAAATGACAATTCCTCAATTCTTTCGAGAGAGGCAGTTAGAAGGAGTGGGAGCGGTTGGAGCGAGGGGTGGGGTGGGATGGGGGGGAAACTGGTGCTGCAGCTGTCCCACTGGCCACGTCCACCCCCTGAATCCCCTAACCACCACCCACCACCACCAGCCCCCCAGCAGCAGGTTTCTCCCTACAGAGGAAAAAAAAAAACACGCTTCATTACGTCCTCTCTCCCCAGAGCAGCTAGGGGCCTTTCAGTGCAGATAAGCCTCTTAGACATGAAGTAGCGCTCAGAGCAGCGTTTGAGTGACAGCAGGAAGGTTTAGCCATTCAGTGGACAATGCTCACATTCTCTGGCTTTAATCTAGGAGGCGGACAATGATCTGTTTTTTAAGGCCTCATCTCCTCTGCTTTTCCCACAGCAGTAGGTGACTGGCACAAGGAAGAGAAAAAGAGACAGAGCGGGCCGAGGGCCGGTCGGGAGAGCACGCCGCTATCTCCCAAGGCCTCATGTTTCCTTGACAGTCCAGACTGAGGTGGGACAAGAGGGAGCTGGGTGGGAAGGGGGGCGGGAGAAAAGTTGACTGGAGGCAAAGCGCATCAATCACACACACACACACACGCACACACAGATGCATGGGTGCAAACAATCACTCGGTGATGGTTGAGTGCGTCTGTGTGACAGACAGGCAGGTGAGAGGCCTGGTGGTGACGTGGCTTAGTGTAGAGCTTTGTCATTCTTATCTGCTCTGACCACTGACATCCATCCCTCCTCTGCCATTGTGCGTGTTTCTATGATGTATTTATACAAACGCTAATGCACGGCTGACTGCGGGGAAAAAAGATGCTAGACAGTGTAAAAAGGTATCCAAACAAAATTTGTTTTGATTTTGCAATACAATGTAACCTCTGCGACCTGCTGGACCTGAATGTGCTTTGATGACACACGACATCATATAATCAATGTCAACCTTTACGGAGGCTGCGAGGAAATGATTCTGATTGTTTATTATATGTGAATGCTGGGATAATTACATGACTCATTTAATTAGTTAAGTGTGATGAATGTCAACTGTCAAGGCCTCACCAGACAGATCCGAACATATCATGTGAAAATTTGTGTACATATTTCTATACATAACAAGAGAATTAAGAGATACAGTTTATTGCTTGATTTTCTTAAGCTTTTATCTAATGGAAAACAAGATCTATCCAAAAAGGAGGTGAATAACTTTGCATTTTCAAGGGCCAACATGAACAAATAACACAAGCAAGGACTACACGGTGTCAATTTGCCAAAGACCTGTGGTGGATTATTTTAGAATCACCTCACACTTCAGGCTGGTTTGTTTTGCTCTGTAGCGAGTATAAACATCCACACCTCATCTACAATAAACAGACACTGCGTACGACTGAGCGAGAGAGGAGCTAAGCTGGAGCCATTCAGACATCTGTGTGTGTGTGTGTGTGTGTGTGTGTGTGTTTGTGCGTGTGTGAGAACAGGAAGCCAACATACGGAAACACGTCCTTCAAGAAACATGCCCCGTAAAACCCCTTCAGTGTTTGACTGAAGTGTCAATCACTGGGCTACTTATTACTCTAATTGGATTATTACTACAGTTTAGACCTCTATATGCCTCTCTGTTTCTAAACATGGCAGTGCCAGTAACTCTAGCTGGTAACTGCGTGGAGAAAGAAAATAAAAAGGAGGGAGAAAAATGAAAAGTGAAAAAAAAAGTGCTGAAATAGCACTGGGAAGTGTTTTTGATGTACGTAAAACAAACTGCTATATAAATTTTGTAAGTCTTGTGGTCACTTTTAAAGCTATTTGTCTAAAAATGGAAGTCATGAGTGCCTCGTGTGCTTTAAATGTGTATTTATCAAAGTCCAGCTAAATATATGTATTTTTAAGATTATTTTGGGGCTTTTTTGCCTTTATTTTAGGACAGCTCAAGTGACAGGAAAGGGGCAGTAAAGGGCCACAGGTTGGAGTTGAACCTGTGTCACTGCATGGCTTCAGCCCACATGGGGCACATGCTCTACCAGATGAGTGAAATAATCTAAATAATAGTATGCTTGCTGGGGCAGAAGTTGGACAATAATGTTGGAGTAACGATCGAGCGCCATGGACACTGGGTTGCTTATCTAAGAGACTAATTCTTCGAAACTAGAAGAAGCGTAGAGCAACCTGCCTCACAAGGGACTCTTGGCTGAAGGAATACCTGGACTTACTGAACATAGAACAAGCGGCCTGCCTGTTAAAAGACTTCGATGAGGGGCTGGAAGACCACTGGGACGCTGTCTGTGCACTTTTAAAACAGTAGCCCCAAGTTTGAAAGGCTTGTACACAATGGATGTATGAGATTCGATGTTCTTTTCTTGTGCCTTTCCTATCTGATTTCCCCTTGCTGAATGTGTGTTAAATCTTAAAGAAAGAAATAACAATAAAAGTTAATAAAAAAAAAAATCCCTTTGACCTTGTCTAGGTAATATGAGTATTTAGCTGACAAAAGAAAGATGGTGCGAGCTGCTGTGTGCTGAAAAGGAGAGTGGCAGTGAGCACATAAAACAGCCAAGAGATGTGGATGAACTTTAACCTCCTCTAACCACCTCCATATTTGCCTGTAAACCCCTCAATTCTGACATCCTAATAGGTTTTGTCTCTCTGTCTTCTTCCTCTTTTATACACACGTTTCTGCTGTTAAATGATATCTTACTGTGGAATACATAAAAGAGCCCAGTTTGGATTTGACACCCGGACATTTTTCACAGTCGAATTAATGTTACAGGACGTCGGGTTAAGCATCTCAAGCCCGATTTGAGGTGAAAACATCACTAAAAATCTGAAATGCAATTGTCTGTAGACTCAAACCTACACAGACACAAATCCTCGACACCCATCCGCCATGTCCTCGGCACCTCACCACGACTTGCCTCCCCTCTCTTACAACTTCGCTCCCATTAATCTCACACACCTCATCACAGTCCCGGCACCTCGACCCCAAAGATCTCATATCCTCCGCACACCTTTACCTCCTTTCTGGGCTCAGCCGCAGCTCTGAAATCCCACAACTAATAACTCCCTTGCATGTTCTGTGCCGCTGGACTTGCTAACAATTCCACCTGCCACTAACTGTGGCACTTCTCGTAATCCAGAATGCAAAGTTTTGTCCTTTTTAAGACGTGCAAAGGTGGACCTTTTTTTGTCTTTTTCTACTGTTTTATAGTCTTTGTGTCTTTCTTTCTTAAATCTTTTTTAATGTGAGGTGTGCTGAGACTCCTGGTGTACGACTGTGCATCCTAAATACTTAAAATGACATGGCTTAACAAATACATAGCACAAGAAACAGACACAGACCTCCAGGATATGGCAGATCATCCAGCAGACTTTGGGATAAGATGACGTGCTTCATGCCTAAAATGTAAGCGCAAATATAGACAGAAAAGAAGGGAAAGAAAGACACAGTCAAGCGGCGAGATAGACGTATCAGAAGACAGACAGACACAGAGACAGACTGGGCAATTAGACAAACATACAGAAACAGATCGTTCCATTACACAGAGACTGACGTGGCGGCGACTGAGACAATGGGCCCCTTCACTATACTACTGAGTGTTTATGTCCCATGTCAGTCTGCATCACCAGTGTCCCCCTGACTGCTCCCAGCTGACGCCCCGACACACACACCCGCACACACTTCTCTGACCTCCAATGCTGAACTTGAACATGCACATGCACACACACACTCCTGCTTTGCTTTCTGTCACATGTCAGCGTATCATGTCCCACGCAGGCATGCGGTCTCAACACTGGAGGTGTGTGTGTGTTTCGGCGAGAGAAAAAGAGAGTGTGTGAGTGTGTGTGAGTAAGGAAAAGAGGATGAATGAATGAATGAATGGGCTTCTGTTGGACTGCTCCTAATGACTTTATTTAAAGATGTTGTGTTTAACATCAGGAAACACCAGTCATGTATGCCGCCCTGCAGCCCAGTTCAACCACTCAAAACCTCCACCTAACCACAATTTCCCATCCTCTGACTGGGCTTTATTGATCTGGTTTACGGGTATGGAGTGGAGCAGAGCGAGCACAGATATAGAGATGAAGATCTTTCTGTCTTGCCCTCCTATTTTTCTCACCCTCTATGACTCTTTCTCTCCTCTCTTATTTCCTCCTTTAATCAATCTTGTTCAGTATCTTGCTTTATTCTACACCCCTTGTCTCTCCCCTTCCTCTCCTTATTCTACACCCCTTGTCTCTCCCCTTCCTCTCCTTATTTCCCTCCCCCCCTTCTTTCTGATACCAGTGCATAAAACACACCAAAAGTTTTCACTGGAGCTGGGTAATGAGGCAGACCTTTGACCTCCCCTTGATGACTTCCATACCTGTGCATGTGCAAGAATACATGCGATTGTGTGTATATGTGTGTGTCTGCAGCTGGCGGCTGACAGCGACATGACTAATGAGGGCTCGGGACAGAAATAATAGGTGGGAATTATAACACAAAAAGGGTACAAGCGCAAAGGAAAAGGAAGAACAAATGACATAGCAATGGACAGGGGATAAAGGAAAGAAAACAAAGGAGGAAAGAAAGACTGAGATTTAGAGAAGGGGTTTAAATGATTAGAAAACTATAGTCCGGTCAACAAAGGGGCCACAGATAGGAAGTTTGCGATGTTTCACACACACAACAACAAACAAATCAAGAAAAAGTTGCACTGAGGAGCAGAGTTTCACACCACTGACACTTCCTCTGTATGCAAGGGTGAACGCAGGTTATGATGGGTTCATTATTGACTCTAAAGGTTTACTGTATACTTAGAGTTACCTATTATACACATGAATGAACATCATTGAACATGGTTGCCATTCATAATGAAATGGAAATTAAGAAATCTTTTTTAGCCTCATATGTTCAAATCCAGAGTCAAAGGAGTAGAGCTGCAACAATGAACAATTAATTGGTTTTAATCATTTTTTAAGAAAAAAAAAAAAAGCAAAATTCTCTCATTTAAGCTTCTTAAATATAAATATTTTCAGCGTTCTCAACTCCTCTATGACAGTAAACTGAGTATCTTTGTGGACAAGAAAAGACATTTGAGGACATCATCTTGTCAGCCATCTCTTGCCATCTCCAATGGGAGGACATCTCGGACGACCAACAGAAGTGCAGTCGTCTTCTCTGTTAGAGCAACAAACTATTGGAACTAGGTACCAACTGAGATAAGACTTGGTTTCGTTGGTTTTAAATTTAAGATGAAATCATGGCTAAAAATCAACCCAATCATGTACCCATCACACATGAACTCAAATATTTGATCTAACACTATGAATTCTTGTTATATCTTTGTGTTGTAGTTGTTGCTGTTGTTATTGTTGCGATGATTTGATGTTGCGTTGTCTTGCTGTTGTTTACCTGCAGCTGTCATGTCACGAATATGTTGTGTCTTTTTTGGCAGAGAAATTATTCTCTGTTTCCTGTCCAGGGACTACAGATGAAAATTAACTTATAGCTAACTCTAGTGGAGCTAAGAAGCTGTGCATTGTCACTGACATTATTTTCTGACATTTTATAAACCAAACAACTAGTTGATTAACTGAGAGAATAATCGACAAATTAATCCACAAAATAATCATAGTTGCAGCTCTAGAAAAGAACATTGCAGCTTGCTCTTTTAACAACATCTAAAACAACAACTCTGTTTAACTAGGTACTAACTAATGATATTCTCTCTCTACTCTGTATGACATTGTTTAACAACAAGCAGTCCACCAGTCAGGTGAGGACTGAGTGGGATTTATTGAGAGAATCACAGCCTTTTCCATAACTGCGGAAAGTAATACAAATTAGGCAACCAATTTACATCTGTATAAAATGCTCATTTATCTAAAATTATGGTCTAAATGATAAATCATTGTAGTGAAAACAAAAAGGAATTGCAGAGAAGTTTCTCAAATCAAAAGGCTTAGAAAGAAAGTCGATCTAAGGCACTCGATCATGCAGTGGAAACCAGACTTTGTGGAGCAGCACGACCTGGACAGCATATATGGGCGTCTGGCAACACCAGCCTACCACTGTCACACTCAGGGTCAAAGGTCATCATGTGTAGCCAGAGTAGAACTTTCTAATTATACATGATAAATGTAATCACACACAGGAAGCATTTCTCGCCACAATTTGCTGGCTTAACCTTGTCACATGTGCCCAGCTGGCGAGGGAGTTGGAGGCAAAAAGGTGTCTGAGTGTCATATCTGAAACATCAGTGCATGTGTTGTACACAAAGAAATGATAATAATTCCAGACTAACCAATGTTCTAGTTTTTTTGTACGGAGCTTTGTGAGCTTAATAAATCAGGAACACCATTAATAACGACCAGAGAAACCAAAGAAAACTTTTCCATCAGACTGTGTGTTGTGATAATGATACTATCTGGCCTAGACAGATCTCTTCAGTGAACCCCATACTCCGGCTGGATCAGATCAGTGCCCATAATGGCTAACTGCAGCCAGGAGGTCTCGACCGACTGACACAAAACACGGCGCCGATACAGCAGCGAGACAGATGGACAAATAGACAGATAGACACTCGGACAGACATCCTGTCTCGAACCACAAATAGATACAACAATTAAGTCAGGTCTGGTCATTTTCATTGCGTTGACCTTCGCCCCTCACCTCCTACACACGTGAGGAGACAAATTACTACTGCAGTTGGGTCTGACCAACAGCTCGGATGCAGGAGAACATGCAGTGTGAAGGCTGAGACAGCAGACATAAATCATACCTGTATTTGATCTGTGGGGCTCTGGGCTGGGATGAAGTGACAGCCAGCATGCACCCTTATGTCTCTGAACCCTTAAGGGGCCGAAATGGGTCAGTTGTTTTGTAGGGCCAGTCGTCTTTTAAGTCGGGTATAAGTCTGGGGACATTTGTGGTGAAGTTGGCTTTGAATGTGAGTTTCAACAATCACAAAATAAACAGTTTGAACGTAAAAGATTCAGACCGCAAATTGTAATGGTGCTCTTATCAACAAAGAAAGCGATATTGGTGTTTTGCCACTAGCTAGACTGTGAAAAGTCACAAACAAACAGAGTCATGCCGGCCCTATGGATCCCTCTCCTGACAGAGAATGTTTTATCTCAGTTAAAAAGTCGTGTTTTCCTGCTTTCATCAGCTGCCAGTGCCTACGCCCGCTTGCTAAAGTGTATACAGTATGTTTCATATCAAAGGTATACAATGTTTGTGTCATTCACTGTGCAGCAGTACCACTTTACAAGTCGCATGCACTGCGCACACATACAACAATGCTTATTCCACAAAAACATCACCAAAATTATACGGCATCATTCTCTGGTGTCCCAAGGGAGATTACTATGTTACGTCAGGAAGTGCCCTTCAAAGTTTCCACCATTGTAATTGTACGCTTTGGATCCAGACTTTGTTTTTCTGCCTTTCCGAGGCAGTTTTAAAACCCCAGAGGTGGCTAGTCTTCAGGCCAGGCGAAATCACAATTGCATTAACACCCAAAGAGCATTTCATCAGAGCCAGCAGGGCCCCGTGGTCCAGGACACCTGTAATAGAGTTTCCCCTCTCGCAGACGCAAAAACATTTCAACTTCTATCGTGTGGACGGTTTACCTGCTCCTGCCTGCGTGGAGCTATGCTGCTGCAACTGATCAAATCAGGCCAAAACAAATTGCATTTGTTGAGAGAAGGATCAAATGCTAGCGCTCACAAAAAAACATATTAGCAGTCTGATGTACACACAGAATACCCCTGGCAGAGTGGTAGTATTGGATTAACAAAGTAACAGAAAAAGAGAAGAGGATGTGGAGAAAATCCAAATGGACTCCTTTCCTCTGCTTTCCCTCGCTGCTCTGCTCCTCTGCGCACTGAGGAATTACTGCGATCGTATGCAAGTGAGGAAATAGACAGAGGGAAAACACTTACATGCAGAATGATGTATTGGGTTACTGTGAATTGAGCTACAGTGATGCTGCATGCCAATCTCAACACTGAAGTACATGGTAGGTTAGGATGAACAGATATAATTAATCTTCTAAACTACCCCGCCCTTGGATAACAGACAACTTTTGAAGCCTTTCTTAAGTTCGTCTAAAAATGATCTGAACAAATCAACACTTGTGTCCATTTTTCCTCACTACGGAATATATGAAAACTATCAGATTCAAACATTTGGTAATGGGAAAGGGAGATATTTTTCCTGTTTGTTATTAAAATAAACAGAGACAGAGATGTCTGGGATGAACTGGTGTGTGAAACTCAGGGGAGAGAAAGAGAGACAGAGAGCGAGAGAGTATGGGAGAAGGGAGAAACGGAGAGACTAAGGGGCCTGACTGTCTGACAGACAGGCAGGCAGATGGACAGGAACTTGGCATTAGGGAATATGATTCTGCCAGAGAGTGATCCATAAAGACTGGAGGAGGTCGAAGGGCACACTCTCTATAATGACTCATCATCACTCACTGGTGTCCACGCTGGGATGGCCTGTGTGTGTGTGTGTGTGTGTGTGTGTCTGGGAGAGAGGGCCAGTGGATCTGCTGAGAGATAGTGCAGGATAAACGACCAGTTCTGCTATTCTAGGCCTCTGGGGAGAAAAGAGAGATCTCACTGTTGTTTTATCAGAGCCCTGGCCAAATACTGTCACCCTCAACATCAATTAATCCCCTCATCAACGTTTAAAAAAAAAAAAAAAAAATTGGGGGAAAACATGGGTGAGAAGGTGAAAATTACATTCCCTGGGTTATGAAATATGATAAACGTCGTAAAGCCTATGGAATTCCTTCTGTTACAGGGAAACTGTGTTTGACTTCTCGGGGCTGGGTAAACACCACTGGACGGACTTCGCCATGGCAGCTGTTCCCATGGTAACGCGGTGGGCAGCGGAGGCGGGGCCACGAGGGAGTTGTGGCGTTTTCATGAACTGATTTTTTTTATTCACAGCCAGTCATTACTTTTACTACAGCGCAGCCCGAACTGACCACTAAAAGGGCGGCGCAGACTGCCAACACCTTGTATATGGAATTCATAAAACAATGGCTCACACTAAATTCCCCTGCTGCATTCTCAATCAAGCTGCTATGGCGATGACTGTGTCTGCGCGCATTTATGTGTGTGCACGTGCGAGGGGCCATATTTTTAGTTGTGCAGCATCGGATGGATATCTCCATTTCTTGGCAGTTGACAGCCTGTTTGTCATCCACTCCACCACCAAGAACTGACCTTCAGCGGCATAACTACCTTTATCCTGCCATACCTCTCCTCTCCCCTCCCTTCATCCCTACATCTCCATCGCCTCCCTCACCCTCGATCTTTCTCAACCCTATACTTCTCCCTCACTTTTTGCACTCTCCCCCCCCTCCTTCTACAGCCTTTGTCATTGATCGCTGATGCGATTGGCTGCCTCCATGCTCAGTAATGACCTGCCCTGGTAACCAGCCGGCTGCTCCGCTCGGCCCCTTGTAGATTGAACTGTCAGATGGCAGCGATTAATGGCTGGGCAGAGAGACACAGACTCACACCTGCAATGTCCCACCCAGTGCTACCCTGCCGATGCGCTGTCCCATCCTGGCTCAGCCTGCGCAGGTACGTGTCCGTGTATGTATGTATGTGAGAACTGTGTCCAAATTTCTGGTAAAGATGGATAAATATTCATGTGTAGGTGCGTGTGTTTATGGGTGCATATAAATCTTTGCTTTCATACATGTATTACTGCCCCTGAGGGTATGCGTGCTTTCTGCCCTGCTGCAGTGGCTGATGGGAAGATATGGTGAGAGGGTGTGTCAGAGGGGCTATGGAAGGACACAAAAAGTCAACCAATACTAGGGATGCATGGATCCAATATCTGGATCGAATATTGGCCCCGATATCATCAAAATAGATGGATCGGGTATCGAAAAATGCTACCTATACCTGAGGCGATCCTTTCCCTTTAAATCTATTGTGATACGAGCTACGTCATATGTCATGGAGCGAAGGAGAGAATCTGCTGTGTGGAGGTATTTCACACTACTTCAACTGCTGCTGCACAACTGTTTATTTTTGTTAAAAATAAATAGTTCATCATTGCATTAATCTGTTTCATCTTGTTTCATTTTATCTTAGGAAAGAACTGTGTAGTCATCAATGTCTGATGCCTCTAGTCTTTTCTGTTCTACATGTAAAGGTATATAGCTTTTTAGGTCAACCATGGTATCAGATCAGTATCGGCTGATTCTCAAAGCCACAGCATCGGGATCGGTATTGAAACTGAAAAAGCTGGATTGGTGCATCTCTAATCAATACAACTAATGATAAAAATGTAAAGTGAATACATAGAATCTTACACAAAAGACTAAAATAAAAACGGATAAATGTATCAAAACAGTAAACACGACTCACTTTTAGGACCTTGAAAAGTAGACAAAGTTGCCAATTCTACCAAATCAGAAATAAGTGAACTAACCACAGCTTGCTCCACTACTTAAATGACAGCATGTAATCATTATTTGTCTGCAGCGCTATACTTTGTTGCCCCCTGCTCTTCTTTATAACTATATTAGTTATGATTGCACCAGTAATCATTCACTTATTCTACTGTTCGCACTTGAGTCACTCGGCGCAGGAGAATCAGAATAAATGCCTAAAATGCTAACATATGTGATTTCCTCGAACAGAGATGAGTGGGGTGTTTGGTCTGGTCTCGCTCTGTCTGTCTGTTGAGCCGAGCACTGCAGGCCCACGCGGCTGTCCCGTGTTGTACTTGGCCGGCCGTCTGCTAACTGTCAGCGCGGTATCTCCTTACACTGATGAATGGGTAGTTTCCAGACCTTTCCCAAAGCTTTCATTCCCTTGTTCCAACGCTTCATCCAGAGGAATGGCCGAGAAAACAAGGGCTCCTCCGCCTGCCCACCAGCCTCCCTCAAGGGGAGCGCCAACACCGAGACGGGCACGGAGGCTAAATTTAAAATGCTCCCTTCGAAAGGGGGGAGGACGAGAGAGAGAGCGAGGAGGGGAAGGAGATAAAGAGGGAAAAAGACGTAGACAAAACAGTAAAGACAAATGAGAAACACAAGAAATGTGGTGGAAGAGAAAGAAAGTGAAGGAGGAAAAAAAAGAGACAGAGGATGGATGGAGTGTAATCCTCTGAACAGTGAACATGTGAATATCAGGCCAGCAGAGGTTTGGTGTGGTGTTTGAAACGGAGATAAAATCGATTAGCTTGTCCGCTGACCCAGTGAGTAGCGGGGCCCCCCGTTGCCCCAGTCCTGCCACAGCCCTGACAGAGACGTCCAGGCACCGAGGCCCCTAGGGGTCCCTTCTGGACACTGAGGTGAACAAAGTGGTGCCCTCCTGTCAAACTAAAGCCCTCAAGCACCAGCAAAACAACAAACCATGCTGCAATGCTTCACTGCTCTCTGATTCCACAGGAGACAGAAAAGATGCAGTGTGGGCTGCTGAAAGAGGACACTGTGTGTGAGAGCTCGTGCTCAAACACAGAACTAAGGTACATACATAAAGGGAAATATCATCAGTTAATTACGAATTACAGCCAACGGAGATCAGCTCGGTTTTATCAGAATAAAAATTAATTTAGTTGTTAAAGTGTTTTAAACTTTAGTTCTCAAATCCTTGAATAACATCTCAAGTTAAAGGGGAACACGCCCTAAATTAAGGATTCCAGTATGTTGTTTCCATGGCCGAGGATCAATCAATATTTGTTAACATCAAAGCCAGAAACCAGAGAAGTAAATCTCAGCCTTGTGATGTCATAGGTTATAAAGTCTGGAGCTGCTCCATAGACAATGAATGGGAGCCTTATTTTGTGGGTCCCTAGAATATTTGTTTTCCTTTTTTTTAAAACCCAAATGAGCTCGTTTGTCGTGTTTTCAGTTCTGAAACAGAAAATGTTTACATATACTCAGAGCATTTTGCTGGGTGCTCTCAGTAGGCGTGTTTCAATCCACCTGTTTTTATGCACATTTTCAATTTGGGCATAAAATAAAACGTGGGTGGTAACAGCGACAATTCCAAAAATCTGGAGGTATCGCAAAGTTTTTGTGCTTGGGGAAGGTGGAAAAGTTGGCGTATATATAAAAGGTTATTGTGACTAAGTGTAAGTAGGGATGCACCGATGCGATATCTGGATCGAATATCGGCCCCAATATCATCAAAACAGATGGATCGGGTATCGGAAAATGCTACCTATACCTGAGGTGATCCTTTCCCTTTAGATCTATTGCGACGCAAGCTACGTCATACGTCATGGCGTGAAGGAGAGAATCTGCTGTGTGGAGGTATTTCACACTATTTCAACTGCTGCTGCACAATTGTTTATTTTTGTTAAAAATCAATAATTCATAATTGCATTAATCTGTTTCGTCTTGTTTCATTTTATCTTAGAAAAGAACTGTGTAGTCATCAATGTCTGATGCCTCTAGTCTTTTCTGTTCTACATGTAAAGGTATATAGCTTTTTAGGTCAACCATGGTATCAGATCGGTATTGGCTGATTCTCAAAGCCACGGCATCGGGATCGGTATCGAAACTGAAAAAGCTGGATCGGTGCATCTCTAAGTGTAAGGGAAACAGATTCAGTGAAAAATGATGTACAGTCATAGCATACGTAAGATTACACCGCAAGCTCTCGTCACCATCTCTGAACACGCTTATGCACACAGGGGCTGTTACAAGAACTCTCCAAGAGCACAAAGCTGTGATATTAGTTGCTCAGTACTCTCTAATTATCCAATAAGATCTCCGTTGTCATCCATCCATTCTTTTCCTTCATTTGAGGTTTGACTAGCACTCTTTAAATTACGTCATCTCGTAGCGCCCCCTTTCTCTGCAGACTTCTGACTGAAGAACTGGTGCCACCCACTGCTCATCTTGACGACCCAACTCCCAATAACAATAGTAGATAGAAAAGTATATAAACTCACATTTTCTTTAGTCAATTTTTTTTCAATTCAGTAAAAATTTGCACTGCATTTGGATGCAATCTTTAACATCTTTACCAATTCACTGTCTATGGAGTAGTTCCTGACTTTATACTTGATGACATCACAAATTTGAGTTTTAGAACTTCAGGTTTTGGATTTGGCAGTTGTTCAGAATTACGAACATTTTTGGACTATTTCGATAATGGTCATAGTCCCCTTTTAATAGTAGAAGCTGTTAACCACTTTTCTGTATTTGTCTTTTAAAACTCCTCTTCTAATCTGAGGAGGACCATCTGCTTATTCTAGCATAGGTAATTATTTCCAAAAACCACCTCCACCACTGACGATTTCCTATCATTTGTCAGTTAAAATCTTGAAATATTGATATAACTCCATAAATGGTCAGGTATTTCTTCTACAAGCACTGGCCTGACAAACTCCCACCTGTTGACAGGCCCTGAAACCTCTCCCTATCATTTTATCGCCTTGTTTTCCTCACATGATTTCCTCAGTCAGATCACTGGGTGAGGAGCACCTCTTTGATTCCTGGCTCATTGTAGTGTATCTGACCCTGGAGGTCGCAGAGTGGAAAGAAGTGGATGTGTCACCACTAAGCTCTTCTCCGTGTTAGAATAATATTTCTATGGTGCATTTAGGATGCTAACGCTAATCAAAACAGGACATCCTGAGGAGGGCCGTGCTCTCTCTTCCCTGGCCCCGCTCGCCGACCGCTTTATGTTTTTGTGTTTGTGGAGGAGCGACAATCCCAGGAAGCCGCGAGAAGGGTTCATCAAAGCTCCGAGCGGGGGGCCCCGGCTGCAGGATCGTTGGAATGCAGCGTGGAAAGGAATCTCTACTGTCCTATTGTTCCCTTGTTTCCTCAGTCTCATCACACGCCGGCACGTCCAGTTCACTTACAGGTAAGAAGCGCTAATCAACCCTGCATTCCTTTCCACAGCCGCATTCTTTCCTCTGGTGCGACCCTGGCTGACCAACAACGCTTGTGCGCACACAGAAGGTGCACGACTCATGCAGACACATGTATACGCAGAGGGGAAGTCATCAAGACAGATCTCTGAGGACAGGGACGAGGTGTTTCCTTTTCTCAGACAAGGGATTGGAAGTGGAACAGTGGGGTGAACATTGGTGGTGCATGCCTCACTAACAGTGGGAAGACGATCCAAATCCCAAATACTGTGTCCAGGTAACTTAGTCATTCGTCCAGAAAAAATAAGAGCTGGGAAAGACGATGAAAAGATTTGGTTCACCTAGCTTTTTTATTTGAGTGTCCTCTGTGTATAAATGTGAGTGCTGTGATAACTAAACCACCCATTAAAAAAACAAAACTCCAAGTTTATCAACCATAACCTCGCCTTTCATAAAGAATTCACAGCGTGTCATGACTCTTCCTCTGTGTGTCTCTCACTGTAACCATCACCGTTTCAGCACTGCAACACAGGCGAGACAGCGGCTATCAGATCCAATCAGGTGAATGTGGTGCAGCGCAAACTTCATCAGGAAGGCCGCAGCTTTGATCACATCTCCCACCCTCATCTCTCCCGTCCTGCGGGGGTGAGAGGTCACCGCTTAATGAGCTTCAGCGTGGAGAGTGGGGGGCTTGTTGTGGCAGAGATGAAAGGTGTACAGGAATCACACACACATAGTGCGCAAACACATAAACGTACACACCTGACTACTCTGCTGTGTCCTGTCCTCCCTTTTCAGCTACAGACGGGCATGACCCGATGCCCTGTTTCGCCCCTGTTAATCACAAATGACTTTCCTCCTCTCCCTCCCTCCCTCCCTCACTCCTTCCATCCCTTGGGCCAGCCTGCTCCACCCAGGGAGATCCCCGAGCAGTGCTGGAACACACTGTTATCGCCACATTCACAAAGCGATTGTTGGGTAATTCCTGTTTATAGCTATGTGCTCTCTCCAGTGTGTAAGTGTAAGAAAAAAAAGCACTGTTCTCTCTGTCAACCCTCAGTGACAGTGATTAAAAACAATGTCCTCAAGCAAACACTTCAGCATACCTGCCAGTACAAAGATATTTACCATTCATTTAAAAGACCTTTGGTGAGTTTAAGGGTCATAAAATGTGGGATGGAATTGGTAAATATATATTCTGTACCCCCTCGTTCCTATTTGGGATCACTGGGTGAGGTATAAAAAAAGTAAAATGATCACACCGCAGCCTGTAAACTGACAAACATAGCATCATGTCTGGAGTAAAGTGCAGCACACAAAGATTGGCAGCATGAATAAAGTCACATCAAACCTCTTGTTTAGTCTTTCTCCTCATAAAAGCACTCAACAATGTAGTAAAGTGACTTCGGGTAGTTAGCTGATGTGAGACATGAGGCCAGAGTGTCGGGCCCTGTTCCTACCACCTGCTTCAGGTAATTGATTGGAGTATAAAATGATTGAGTTTCTTTAATTAGCTAACAGACATCTCTTCTCAAAGCGCACCAAGGAGTGCTAGCTTCACACCGCCTCATTAATAGTCCGGGCGAGGCGCACCATCAGCAATCTGCTCACATTATAACTCCTCAGACATCATAACGACACAAATCAGTTTGATGTCTGAGTAAACTTTTCAACTCAGCAAAATGCCATTTATCTCGGACCAATTTGTGATGAGAAAATGGCGGCGTGTCACACGTTTGACGACTTCGCTGTGCACTCCGCCGAGCGCCTTTGTTTTGTGCATATGCACTAAAACTTGCACGTACACACTCGGCTCATCCAAATAAGCACATACACACATGCTCGCCTCCCCTCAAAACACACACACAAGCACAATCTATAAAAATATGCTTAGCTTGGGACTGCTCTGTTGATAATGACCTCAGCCTTGGCACCGTAATGGGCCAGACCAGACTGCCGACAGACTGGAGGCTTTTGTGTGGACTCCCTATCTCTAACTCCATGACCTTTAGGGGGGAGAAGAAAGCAGAAATGCTTTTTTTTTTTATTTAGAAGGGGTAAGGCTCGCTCATTGTTCTGTGTTGGTACGGTTTCCCTGTGGTAAACACACAGCGGTTCCCAGGCTTGACATGTTGCTGCACAACACCCTCCCACCCTCCCTCCCTTCATGCATCCCTTGGTGTTCCCACACTGCCCTGTCTGGGTCGCTGCACCGTACCACCCCCCCAACAACAACACACACCACCATCAACATACAAACACTACTGCACACTCCTTCACCTGCCACCGGGGCAGCATTCAAAATCTAATACTTGTCTGTGAGCTTTAATGCGTTAGGAAACTCTCCACATATATGATGGACTGTGGCGCAGGACAGCAGGGAATGCAGCTGGAAAAAGAGGGAGCAGAGACGGGAGAGAAGCCCCTGGGGCAGGGCCGCTGTGTCAGGGCCTGAGAGGGGACCCGTGACAAGGCCTGGAAGCTCCCTAGCTGCTCGGGACAGGGGCCATCCTTCAAGCGGGTGACAACAGTGCATAAACAAACCACTAACCTCATCAGCTCTCTGTTTACAGCCCTGCGACCAAGTCCTGGACGACTCATTAACATCAGAGACCTTCCAAAAAAAGAGCCATTTTCTGAGGGGGGGGGGGGGGGGGGGGGCTTCTCCCATCGTAGGAGAGGAGGAAAGTGGACGACATGTCAGACAGATGGGGGCGTTGATAGATGAGAGCGCCTGGGTCATAGACAAACTGCCCCCCTGCTACCCCAAACACACACATTTGTATCTCAAAACACAACTAATACACCCACAAAGGCTGTGTATGCGTGTGTGTGAGCATATGTGATATGCTTTACACCTGGTTTGACAAGCATTCAGCAGCTTTGCTATTACAAGCAACGCTGCTACTTGTTCATAAACGTACTTGCTCGCTGTTTTACCCCTCTGTAGGCTGATCACATAATTGTTACACATCCATGACTCTGAAGTGGGAAATGCTCGCCTTTCTAAAGCACCTGATGGGAAGAGTTGACACCTATTCACACAAGTATTTCCTGGGACTTGAAGCTTAAGTGGGCATTTCACACACAAACTTTCACCTAAACTCAAAATAATTAGTGGCTAGTACATTAAGGCCTTAAAATAAATGACTGGAAGATTTAAATAAGAAACAAGATGAAGGTGTAAAATAATCTGTTCCCTCCCTCATTATAAACCAACTATTTTTTGGGATTATTTCACTTAATTGATCTGCACTATTTTGGTTTTAGGATGTGCCTCACACCACAGACTGATGCATTAGTAGGTTAATAATTGATATGAATTCACTCTGGTGCAACTTGATAAAAAAAAATAAATAAAAATAAAAACAGGAAAAGACAAATATGTTAATTTATTTGCATAAGAAAACAAGTTCAAGCAACAATTAACACTTAAGCCAGAGAGGAGTAACCTCGGCCGTGTGCCCTACTGATTCTTGACCCAGTCCATTACTGAAGGAGATATGGGACATTTGTATATGGAGCTTTGGCACCAAGCGGAGCGCAGGCAAAGAGCACCGCTCCGGGACAACAAGGGCTGTTTAATGGGGTCTCTATTTCACTTTCCTCACGCCGGCCCGCTCCCTCTCACCTTTTAAATGGGCCGATCTATTAACCGTTTTAATGAGCTCCGCCAGACAAACGCGAGATGCATGGCCCATTGCACAATGTGAGGAGGACGACGCGCTCCTCAGCTGCAGAGAGGAGAGAGGCGCTGACAGACGGGGAGACACCGAGGCGCGCGAGGCCTTTCTCTCTCTCTCTGCCTCTCTCCATGGCACGCACACACGCACGCACATCTTCTCGCGTGCCAATCAGGGGGAGGCATTGTGTCATATTTCCATCTAAAAAGGTGATAGATGCCACATTTTTTAGGGACAGGCGGGTCAGTGAGTGATGACTGACCAAATATTGTGGTAAATGTGAAAAATGATTATCAAGTGCACAAGTGTGTGCCTTGGGACCCAAACTAGATTTGAATGCTCCACTGCCACTTGTTAAGCTTCCAAATAATTTTCATGGAACTTTTCCTTCAGGTCAATATTTTTTTAATGCGTTAAAAGCAAAGGAATTAAAGTTTTACATGGTTACATATGTGTGATTAATCGTCATCGTAATTATTCCTAACAAATTATCAAAGACCTCTAAACACATAATAATCAAGAGGGGTTTTATTGAGACACAAATATGCTAAGTGGACCTTTAATTAGGCCTACACCGAGCTAGTTTAGATCATCACCCCCCCTCCACCCTTCTCCATCTTTCCGTATAGCCCACAATTCACCGCGGGGTGCGGCCTGCGCGCCTTGGCTATACTTAGTTGGGAAGCAAAAGCGAGTTTTTGTGGCGCACCACATTACGTCTGGACGCGCGGACTAATCAGTCAACCTCCATCAATCACTCTTACGTTTACCACCTCTCCATCACCTCCTCTATTACATCCACCATCCACCCCTCCTCTTTTTTTTTTTTATCACAAGGAGGGCCCCCGTACATGCCCGTTTTAACACGACTTCTCCGGACAGGCGGGAGGCACACACTGAACGCATTTACCAGCCGAGCTCTTATGAGGGGTCTGGGAATTTAAATATTCACTGTTGACACTGTGCAGACCTGGCTGGGGGCCAGAGCGGGCCCGCTCCTCCGGGGACCCCTGAACATTCCCCCCATTCTGACTGGAGAGGTAGAAATCTTCGTCTTGCATCTCCGTAATAATAATCGTTAAATACAGGAGGAATTATTCCTCCTGTATTTAAATATCTTTGATTATTTGCACGTACACGTTGATGCAGTTGATGCTTGGTACTGTGTGCTTTTCTTTGCAGCTATAAAAACTCTACTCAAAACAAAGTTTGGTGTTGCACAGCAAAGAGACCCAGAGGGCCGCTGCAAAGAAAATCAAATGCTTTCTTTCCTGTTGATGATGATGATGATGAGGACTGTGCGTGAGCGCGCGCACGCCTGAGCACACACCTATATCCTTATTGTGTCACAGTATTTTCTAAACCTTCCATAGAATCCTGATAGTTAGTTTAAATACACTTCGGGAATTCTGTATAAGTCTTAAACTAATTAGATAGTAACTTAATTTTTAGTGAGCACATGCAGCAGCGTCGCCATGATCACTGGCGTCAACCGTCCAAATCGTGTTAAATATATTGTGCAGCTTTATTTAGTCGTGCTTGTATGCAAAAATACAGGTGTGCTCTACATGCAAAATGGGATGTAAACACTGCTTACTTAACTGACCGAAACTCATGAAAACCTTAACGTCTTTTCCTGCAAACGCTACACAATATCGCAGGCCTGCTCCAGCACACTGTTGCCTTCCTACTTTTGACCTCCTTGCAATTTCTCCCAAAGAAATCTGCAATTCTCGATTAATGGTGTGCGTTTTACAGTGAGAGTATCTGCAATTAAAAGTCAATGTTAGAGTTGGAGTCAAAACTCAAATGTATAAGGCAAAGCAGCACAGGCATTTGCACAAAACACTAATGAAAAATATATATCTATAACAGCTTGATTAACACAGCTTTAGGAAGAGGGGGAAAAAAAACAGAAAGTGATTCTTGATAATTTATTGGAGCAAATCAATGCATGAATAGCCATATCAATCATCTCCCTGCATTAATTCTCATTGCTGATTGGGTCCGAGTAATTAAATCGATTTAATGACAAGAGTGTTTCGAGATTACACTTAATTTAATCAGACTCACTGAATATTTTAAGTTATTTTTTATCCTAAATGAATTTGCTAACAGCCTCAGTGCTGCAGTAATCAAATCACATGGAGGGTAAAGTCTGGAAAATAACATTCCTGTATCAAAAGAATTAAAACATCAAAAATTGGATTTTTGGATTTAACAATCAAGACACACTATGCATTAATAAGAGCTCGGAACGAACACACACACACACACACGCGCGCAAACAGAGTTACAAACAAGACCCCCTTCCCTGAGACATTTACCATCCTGTCTAAATCCTCCTGTCCTCCTTATTTCTCTGCATCAACCTGCCTTTTTTCCAAAGTTGCTCCCCGCAAACTGAAGTGACCAGCAGCCCCACAGCAGCAGCAGCACTGTGCAGCAATTGCAACACAGCTGCCGATGCACGGGACATTTTAAGCTACAATACACAACATTACACTACAGCGCCCACTACATGCAACGAGCAATTCCAAAACTGGAGCGGACGCCCTGCAGAAAGTTCCTCCATCGCTCCCTAAACTTTAAACTTTACGCTCTTCTTGTGACACCGCGGATTTTTGTTTCCCCATCGCGACAGTGTCATCGTTGTGTCACTCTTTACAGGTTGAACTTGAGGATTCTGCTGAAACCGTCACAGAAACTCTTGATAAACGCAGTGATAGCAGCGACAGTCTATAGGTATATAAGATGGCATGTTTGAAAAGGAAGAAAAAAAGAAAGGGATGTTGCACCTACTCGTGGCCAGTTTCCGTGCCCTGCCTTTGGACCTCATGGTGCCAGTCTCTCGGCGTGGGTTTGTTTGGATTTTTTCTTGGATCTCTTTTTTTTTCTCCTCCTTTTTGTTTTTTCTCGGGCTCCTTTTTCTCTGGGTTTCTCAATCCAAACGCGCTATCTCTCCAGCATTGTCAGTCTGGACACCTTCGCACATGCGCACAGCCCCGAGATCTGCCGGCAGCAAGTGCCAGGAAAAGTTTGGGGACGATTTATCACTTTGATATTAAAACCTGAGCTGGTGCAGAGATGGTGTGAATCGCGGACATCTCCTTTCGTGTCAGAGTTGCAAAGATCACTGAGGGAGAGAATGCGGGGCACACTGCAAAAAATGTCCAAAACGGTTGCTGGAGCAGATTCGGTCGCGTTGTTTATCTAACACGTGAGGAAACTTTGTAATTGAGATGCGACCTGTGCTGTTTTGACGTGTGTCAGGACTTATCTGCAAATAAGATCCATTTATCTAACACAGTGCATGAAAATAAACAGAATTAGCCTTATTTAAAAACTCTTTAAGCACGGTAAAACAAGTTACAGTAAAACAAATAAAAGAAAGAGATGTTAAATCTTTATAAAGGCAAAAAAAGTTAAGAATGCGCACTAAATGAAACCCTTTCATGAGATGGATATTTCTTGCAGCGCACCCAGCACCCCGGATCCACAAAGCGCTTGGGATATTAATTATAACGATCCTTATTCTCAATCCTTATTGCACCTTTTCTCTTTACATGAAGCCACATTAATCAATGTTCACTTAAATTACCAATGCTGGATATAGTCATTAAAGGTTTTATATATTTTAATTGTGTTTTTGACCATTATACCGAGCACTGGAAAATGAATGAAAAACTTCCCCTCCCCTCCCTCCTTTCCTCCCTCTCTCCCGCTTGGGCACCCGACTGACAGCTCTAATATGAGAGTGCCCAGGTTTTCTCTCCCCCCTCTCTCTCCCCCCTCTTTGTGCTGACAATTATTAATATGTTAAGTGCTCGGTATTAATTCCTGTTTGAGACGTTTCTGTTGCGCTGCGTAAATTTCATCACTTGGTAATTGCTTGAAGGCTCGAAAAGAAAAAGATGTTTTCACTTGATTTCACTTGGAACGAGAAGGGGCCTTTATCAAGAAAGAAAAGAAAGAGTTTTTTGTCCAAACCTTCATCTCAGTGGGTGGAATAATGTTGGATCGACTTCTTCTTTTTTTTTTTTGCTCTGGATTTAAAGAAAAAAGGCCACACTCATAAATGCATGCCATCCAGGCACTAAAAGTCAATAAAATCACTGCATGTCTGCTGTTATCACATAAACATTTTATAGAGGCATATTTAGATCCTGAGTCATATATCAGCACCATAGAGCACCAGCCAGATACCAAAACAGAAAATCATGATTTGTTGCCATTTCTATATTTTTTATACTACAAAAAAACGCTGGGAAAAAAAACAGTGAAATTGCATCCACACACCATAAAGGTGTAGCCTATGTGTCCCCAAATGGAGCCTGCGTATAATTAAAGTAATTGGCAATTAATTAGATCCGCATGAGATCATGCTGACCCTGTGGATGAACTCTTAAATGGGTTGTGAACTCGAGCTATCGATTCAAAAACCGTGTGGAAACTGATTAAAGTCGTGACATCAAGCAACCAAAGCGTGCCATATGGTACCATCAACACAGATGCACTCAAAACTCTGCACAGTTTGCAATTAGGGAAACCATACTGACCACAGTAATATATACAGAGTGTGATGTATGCGCAACTGGGCAGAATGTATTCAATCCCACTCATTCATAAAAGGCATTTTCTCATCAAATTTAGAAATTTAAAAGAAGTATATCCAAGTCCAAAAGCTAAAAAGACGCATCTCTATCCTTTATTTAAATGTCTAACTTAAGAGAGGTGAATACAGATACTTTATTGTGGTTGTACCTCGCTCTACCTCTACTGTAATGACATAAATGATGCTATTAAGTGGGTTGCGCCTACACATCGTGCCTGGGAAGGTGGCGGTGGCGCGCCGCGAGTACGCACTACACACACACTCTCACACACTCACACACACAGTGAGAAAGAGAGAGGGAGAGCTTGAGGCGGCGAGCTCAATTAGCCTAAATGGAAACAGTTTTCATTCACCGCAATAACTCACTCTCCTCTCTCCCCTCGTCTCCTCTCCCTTCCCGACCACTCTCTCGATACATATTTTATTATGATACGCTGAACCCGGTGGCAGGGCGGAGCGGCGCGCGGGTCCCCACAGCCCCGTGGATTGTAATTATTAGAAATTAATTGGGTTCGAGACCCCCGCGGTTGCAGGTATAAAAACCGAAAGACTGCCTCCACTGCTTTCCCTTTGCGTAAAATCCACACACACAAACACCAGGTAACGAGACTAATTCAATATTGTTAAAAGCGGTGAAGCCTCATTGAAACATTGGGGTGATTTTTTTTTACTGTATTACAGTAGTTGCGTGCTCAGCTGTTAAGGGGTTAAAAAAATAACATGGTCTGTATTGGGGGGCTGTCGAAGGCAGACTAAAAGTGAAAAGGCAGCCTCCGGCACAAGGAAATTACCAGCGCCCGCGTGACCTTTGAGCAAGGTAATCAATCAAGTGATCAACAGGGATATTTATCACTGCTTCGTCCAAGCAGAGCTCTGAGTGGAAACAAAATAATAATGATGGGAAATGAGAATATTGATATTCTGGGATAGTTTTGAATTATTAAAAACAGAAAACATCTGCTCTTTTTGAAAGGTAAATAATAACAATAATAATAATAATAATAATAATAATAATAATAATAATAATAATGACCTAATACAATCTGGTTTAAATAAGCAAAGCCAGACAGACATAAAATTATTAATAGCAAATTAAAAAAAGAGGCCACATTTCACCACAGTAGGCCCACACTTTCCTTCCTGCTTCAGGCTCCATATCACAGGCCTACTGAGTTCCTTCACCTATTTCCCACATCTCTCAGGCGAATATAATATTACAATTATCCCCATGCTATGCTTGCTTTTTGTTACAGTGTACTTGAACAGTCTGAAAAACCTGCAGCGATTTATTTGGCCCCAGTGCGTGCTGCCCCTGTGTGGAGAACTATCGACCCAATCAGACGCATTGAAAGCTTCCAATGAGCAGCTAATGCAATAAAATAATACTGTGGCGGAGGAAATTAATCCCTCTTCAGTGGGGAGAGTTGACACTGTGCAGGTAAAATACAAAGACAGTTTAAAGCAGACAATTGAAGTAAAAGAGGAGGTGTTTTTAACAAGCAAATTTTTTTTCATTAGATGAATTTTTTTGTTGTTTTTCTGACAGAAAATAAATTTTAAAAAAATGGATAAAATCCTGTCTTATACACCCGGTTAGTTTCAAGGTGAGGAGGCCTTTAAAAACCAAATTAAAAATAATAAAAAAAGACATCTAGGTTGAACACAGACACATTTATATATAATTTCATATTAAACCATGTTTTAAAAAAGCGTGAGGCTATGTAAAGAAAACTAGGCCCTGCTTGCACTTAAAAATTGTAACGTTTAAAATGTTTCAATATAATTTTACGATTGTAATCCAATATCTATTCTGAACGAACACAATGTGTGTGGTCTTATATCTCAGCTATATACATACAACAGATACTTGTACTATATTTCACTTATCTTTAAAGAAGAAACAGTTATCCTATCAGAAAATACCAATGCATTTGTTTGGCAGAAATGTGTTGGTCGCACATCATAATAAAAACAGACAAATTTTATTTATTTTTATTTTGAATCTAATTTAATTATTATTTTTTCCCCTGGGCGATTGAGTAAGACGACGGCAATTAATTCTAATTGACCAAAATACACTAAAAAACTATTTAAACTAATTTTATCTGCATGTTTCAAAATAATTAAACCAGATAGGTTCCTTAACATGAAGCAGCAACACCAAAAACTGCGGTATGAGTCTGTATCAGCGCTTGTTCTGCTGCTGACTGCAGGAGGCTGAGAGAGAAGCACAGACGAGGTTGCTGTTGAGAATTCTTTATGCTATACCGCCCTCTAGTGGATGTTATCCTGTAGTGTTTGACAGCTATAGTTGCTGATGTGAGTTGTCATGCAGCATCCAAACGCCTATGTAAAATAAATAAAAGAATACCCCCACATAGATAGACCGTTATGTCATGACTGTATGTAGGAAAAATGGCTCAGACTGACAGTGTGTGTCATCATTCACAGACTCTGTATGGATCAGGTGTATAAAGGTAAAAGCAGAAGGTGACATGTGACTGATTAAGGAGCTGCCCCTGCTTGTACTGAAGTAAAGTGCATTTTAACAACCGCTTCTGAACTCAGTATCCAGCATGGGGAGACAGATTACGATGCGCTCCAGAGACAATTTGTGGAAGTAGTATTGATAGGGCTGGTGTTGCCCACGGACGTATTTATCTCTGAGGACTGCTTGATGAGAGGGTCTTACCTACACACACACACACACACACACACACACACACACACACACACACACACACACACACACACACACACACACCTAAAGATAGACTCATCCCCATCAATTCCAACTGATGTTCCCCTTGCACATGTCCCGTCAACAGAGAGATGTGACAAGTAATCAGTGAGACAGTCGATGGGGTTTATTTATCTGCGTTTCCAGTAACAGCAGACAGTGGAATCCTTGTCAAGTTCCCGGTTGCAGTGCAATTAAAGGAGCGTACAGATGGATGAGATGCTTATAGGACACAGAGAGTGAACCAGTCGATAACCTTGACAGTTGACTGCCTGCAGCTGACTGCTTGCGGCACGCTTCCTTTGAACTTGAAACAGATGGATAGAAATCAAAATAGCTTTGTATGAAAATTGTCAGTGTAGCTTTTGACTTTAGAGCCAATGATCAATGCAAGTTTTTTTTTACAGAAGACATTTTGACGTGTCACAATATGAAAAGCACAGGTGTAAAATTAATCATGGCTGCTTCAGTTCCAGGGTCCTTATCCTTTGTGATATCGGACGATATAAATAAAGCTGACTATTGTGCATGTTAGCTCATGGTCACACTCCAGTCTTCTCATTTCTCAGTCTATACATCCTTGATCCCTGCCCTTTACTCCTCTGCCTCCTTCATCTTAGTCCCTTCAGCATGAGATGGTAGCGGAGGGGGCAAGAAGGAGACACGAGGAGAGAGGAGTGGAGGCAACAGGCATTTATCAAAATAAGATATCCTAAGATAGACCCTGTGTCCTCATATGGGGATGTCACATTTTGGGTTTATTTACTTCTTTATACTTCATTCCACTTAATTTAGACCTGTTGTTCTTGTTCGTGGATTTTTTCTGTGCCATCTAGTGGTAGTGGAGCACAATACATTAATCAATGTAAAAACAAGAAAGCAGCCATCTCTGCCAAGTCAGTCTGCAGCTGATCCCGACTCAAAAGTGGAAAAGGTCCAAAACCTGATCACATTTTATGGTTGAAACTTGTTTGTGATTAATAATGTTTGCCGTTTGATATGGCAAAAAAACTGACCAATTTTAGCGACAGCAACAAACTAAGACACTCTTAATTAGGAAGTCCTTGTTTGAGGACATTGGGACAATATTATCGCTGACAATGTTTAATATTTAATACTTACTACTGATCCCAAACAGCTAGGAGATATTAACAATGCATACCAAACAAATGTTGTGGTCTCAGGAGGATAGAACGTGTGGCACAGCTGCATCATCAGCTGGGTGTCACGCCTCTTTTATACATCACACCTACTGAAAAGACTTCTGCAAAGGAAGCATCCGAGCATCTTTACTCAAAGTTCCTCCGGCAAGCCTCCTCTCTCCTTAAAAAGCATTTTAGGAATTCAGACATCCTCCAAGATGGCGTGCTGAGATCAATTACCGTGTCACAGGTAGGAGGACGGAGGCGAGAGGAGACGAGGAGGCACAACATAGAGAAATGAGAGGCGCTGACTGTCATGTCTTACTGCAACACTTAAATAGAACACAGCCATGGTAAAAATGATCAGTAACAGCAGTACATTTCTCACTATGACAAGCTCACAGTGAGAAATGTCATCTGTAAAAAATGACTTCTTCTACAATGTGAGAATTTGCTGCTTTTCTCTGTTTCATTTCATAATAAATGAAACAGCGACTGGTTTTAAACTGTTGGTTGGAAATAATCAACAAATTAAAAACACTGCTTTGGACTTGAGAACATTGTGCCATTTTTTCACAACTTTCTCATGTTTAATGGACTATGTCATAAGTGAAAATAATCCATAGATGAAAGAATAGTGAAAATAATTGTCCGTTTTATTACCAATTGGCATCATAAATTCAGAGGTTTCACAAGATGCATGATAATATTTATCACTATCTCTGCAACTGAAGTCCTCAGAGATATCTTGTGTTCCCAGGGTCCTATGTCTCTTGATATAAACTACCATAAATTCTCTAATTGTAGGCAGGGCCTTTATTTACCTCAACTACAGGGGGTCTTTACTTGAAGCAGGCTTATATGAGAGAAAGACTGCATTTTTAAATTCACTCTTACATTGTTGAATTTGCTGAAATATTCATTCATTTATTTTCCATAACAACTTATCCTGATACAAGGTTGCTTGTGTGCTGGAGCCTCTCCCAGCTGTCAGGTCGCTGGACAGGTCAACAGACTATCACAGGGCTGACACATAGAGACTAGTGTTGTCACGATACCAAAATCTTTGTTTCGGTACCCATACCAATATGAATTTTGATACTTTTTGATACTCTTCGGTACTTTTCCTAAGGAAAAGTCCTTTTGGATACAAACCTTTAGAACAATAAATAGTAGGGGTGTAACGGTACCAAAAAAATCATGGTTCGGTAAGTACCTCGGTACGGACGTCACGGTTTGGTAACTCAGATGTTCCACCAAGTTTGTGTTGTCTCGTGTTGTCTCCCTTTGCGATTCAGACTTTCTCTTGCCTTTTTTCACGTGCGCCAGCTGCTAATGTTGATACAGGTGTTGTCATACACACCACATGCGCAATCTGTGCTCCAATAGGAACAAGAAAGGCGTTTGTGTGCATAAATGAGTAAAATAAATTAACTAAATTAATGAATTGAATCAATTTCAAAGTACCGGTATTTTCCAAATGCAGTATAGAACTGTTTGGAATACTCTAGTACCGCGGTACTATTTTAGTACCGGTATACCGTGCAACACTAATAGAGACAGACAACCATTCACACTCACATTCACACCCACGGGCAATTTAGAGTCATCAATTAATCTGCATGTCTTTGGATTGCAGGAGGAAGCTGGAGTACCCAGATACAACCCACGCTGACACAGGGAGGACATGCAAACTCCACACAGAAGGGCCCGGGCAAGCTTGTGGATTTGAACCCAGAACCCTCTTGCTGTGAGGCGACAGTGCTGACCACTGCATAACTGTGCCACCAATTTACTGAATTAAAGTAACAGAAATGTACATTGTTTTTTAGTTAGCATGCACATTTATAAGAGGCACCAGGTGTTTCCCCAGGCCTGTATTTGTGGCCGGCCTTCAGGCCCATTTCCACTGAAGAAGTTCCTGGTACTATTTGGGGGACAGGAACTACTACAGGAACGTCCTCTCGCTCGGCCCTCTCAACCACTGTGTCTCCACTGAGAGAGCGGAGTAGGAGGAAGGTTCCTGTAAAGTTACCGGGCTCTGTGACGTAATCGTTGCGCAACCATTTTGACCAGGGCGACGTAGGGGCGTAGGGACGCCGTTAGCCGTTAGCCGTTAGCAGTGTCTGTAATAACTCCGGTCACAGTCCGTGAAAAAAATATTTTTTCCAGCGGATGTTTTAGTTACAACATGATTGAGCTAACTGGAGTAGTTTCATGTCGTATCCGACAACGGGAGGCTTTTAACAGATGACGTCCTGATGTTAGCTTTGCTGCTGCTGTTAGCTGTCCCTGTCAGCTGATGCTTTCTAGACATTGTGATTTCCCAAAACTGAATAAATACCACACATAGCAACACAAAACTGCTTTGCTAGCTCAATCATGTTGTAACTAAGATATCCGCTGGAAAATTTTTTTTTTTTTCACGGACCGTTTATTGAGTTATTACAGACACCGCTAACAGCTAACGGTTAGCCCAGCTAATCTATGATAACCATGTTATTAATTACAAAACGTCACATCCCGCCTTGAGTATATCCAATCAGCACCAAGTAAATCCCAAGCCCCAGCCAGGAGTTTCTCGGGGCCGTTCTGAGTACCTACTCCGAGGCAGGGACTTGTTTAGCCTCTGTAAAAGTTCCGGAACCCTGTCCTTCGGAGGTGGTTCCTGCGGTGGAGACACGCACCAACGGCCCCGGCCCCGTAAAATTACCCCAAAGTTCCTGCAGTGGAAACGGGCCTTTTGTTTGTGGTGACCACGCCCCAGCCATTATTTGACTACCAGCACTTATTTGAGAAAATATGGAAACATTGTGAGAGCTTAATAAGGGGTATCTTTGCAAAAGCAGGAGGGGATATGGACGTGTCAAATGCAGTTTGAACAGTTTGAATGGTAAAAATCTGCCACTGTGGAGGGATCAACATCTAAAGAAAATAAATAAATAAATAAAGACCATCTTGTCTGCTTATTCGAGGGCATAGGTTTCAAAGAGCATAACATCAGTAGGCTCTGAGCTAAACATTAATTTAACATTTGACCTGGGCCAAAAAAAAAAAAAATACTACTGAGAACACAAAACCCTTTGAAAGGTCTCCTCAGTAAGTTATATGAAGAGAATACTGAGCAGGGGAGCATAGGACACTGCAAATGTATACACTGTATAAGCTCACATTTGCAATCCAGTCAGTCTGTTACTCCTGATATCTCCGCACCACAGACACTCCTCTCGTCGAAAAAACTGAGAAGAAGTCGAAAGTGAAACACCATGCACGCACTGTCCCACATAAACTGTGACTATTATGACCTTTAACAAATTTATTCTGGGACAATGGCTAACCCAGCCCAATGTCATCAGCAGTTACTTATGGAGTGACACACATCTCAGGAGGATCCATAGGGATCCAAGGGATCCATACACAGACTTTATGAAATATGTTTTACTTACCTAGCTGTAGAAACCCGACAAGACAACGGAAGTGGAAGTGTCAGAAGGAGGGACTGCAGTGGAGAGCACAGATTCTCTACAGAGGCCAGTGATGCTGTATTTTTTACAAACACACAGGCAAAGAGGGGGTGGGGGGGGAGTCAATACCAAAACCAAACATGTGGATGCTGTCATGTTGTTGTCATACTGCCAGATGCTTTGATTCATGTTGGCAAAAACAAACAAACACTTCACTGTGACGCTTTCTAATATACTGAACTGTACAGGAACATAAACACCCAAGAAAAAATCATGTTGTGTACTTGGCCACAATGTGACACACCACAAGACATAGTCATCACTATACTTTCATTTATCACAAAGAAGGGCCGTTTTCACAGGAGATATTTTTGAAAAGTCACATTAGAAAAACACAGATGCAAAAGGTTATATTAATGATGGCTGAATTATATTTAACTGCTTCAGTTTCAGGGTCCAGGTGCTGTGCATATTGTCACACTGTCACAACTGACTGGGGCACTTGAGTAGAAACGTTACTGTTAATGATTTCAACAACATCTGTACTCTTACGGAAAACATTAGTGAGAAAATAATAACTGGGGGAAGGTTTATCAAGAGCAAATATATAAGAGTTCCACAACAATACCTAAATCATTTGAAGGCCATTTAGTATGGACATTTATATTGTCTCATAAAACGCATAACTCTCCAAAATGTGTGTGCCTTGTATTGGCCTCCAGGAAAACAACAAATGA
Source organism: Epinephelus lanceolatus (assembly GCF_041903045.1). Lineage (NCBI taxonomy): Eukaryota > Metazoa > Chordata > Actinopteri > Perciformes > Serranidae > Epinephelus > Epinephelus lanceolatus. The sequence continues at coordinate 34,361,340 of NC_135737.1, forward strand.
AAGAACAAAAGTAGGACAGGACCAAGCACTGTAGATCACTGTCTGTGTTTTAAAATAGTCAATGCGTTACATTAACACATGAGCAGTTCAGCATTTTATTCCATAATCCACCATTACCAAACACCATTAGATAAGCCTTCATTTTTTATTACCAAGCAGTCATTTAGTTTGTTTTGTGAAGACAATGGTGCTCATATAAGGAATAAGCACTGAGAGCTCAAAGCAAATACAAAAATATATGGCCTGCATACACATGCAAATAGAAACAAAGCCTTGTAAAGTTATTAAAGTTGTCTGTCCATCAGTGGTGTTGCTAAATGAACTAAGATGTAAGGGTATTGGAGGCATATTTTAACATCACATTATTCATTTATCATTGCAGATATCTGCTGTTTTTAACCTATTGTTGGCCATTTGCTTATTATTGTAACACCTGAATCATGCCATAAAAATGTTAAATACGCCAAAAAGCCTACATTTTATAAAGGAAAAAAAAATAGGGAGTGCTGCACAGGGTGAAGGCTCTGTGTAGTTAGTTGCCAAAAAAAGGTGCTCTTTAAGGATGGGGAAAAGAGTCACTTAAAGATAAGAAACAACGACTGGCCAGCTCACTCATTAGATGACTCATCACTCATCACCTGATGAAGACTCTAGTCAGTTATCGATGTATTAATAAAGGTTTTTAACCACAGTCAGAGTTCCTCAGATGCATTGGACTGCCTGCTTGTACTATGGACTTTACACTAAGTGAGCTGGCCAGTCCTTGCTTCTTATCTTTAAGCCTATATTTTAGGTGCTTTTCCAACGCTACAGATGGACAGCCAACTTTAATAACTTTAAATGCCATACACCATGGCGACTACATGTGTCAGCCTGTGTGCATCACTTTTTAGTGTCCCCTGGAAACAACTGTTGTTGTGTTGTGAGTATCTTGCAGTGTGTGGCTATCTGCAGGTGGATTTGCAGTGCTGTTTCTGAATGCTGCCCAAATTAATAAACATATTTTGTGAATGCATGTGTTGTCAAAATGTTTCTTAATTAGCTTGTGTGGTGTCTATTCACATTGTTTTCCTAATTCGCAGGGCTCTCAAGGCTACCACAAAAAGCCCACATTTCAAACATAAAACGTAGGCTACAAAATCATACCCTCCACATACCTGGCCAAGACCAAAAAGCCTTCACACCGGCACATCTCCTTTCCAGCAGAAGACAAGGTCCCTGTTTCCTACAGACATATCTGCAGTATTTCTAGTTGAAAGTTCATACAAGATTTGTTAATGTTTGCTAATGTTGGCATTGATGGTCAATAAAGTGTTCCTCACTAGCCACAACTCCAGTGTTAGCAAGCTGAATAAATTACTTCATAAATTATACTACAATTAAATGTTTAAAACAAGCTCAACATTACTTTAAATTAAGCTAAACAACAGTGAACTAACCTCAAACACTTGCAGTCGTGGTCCTTCTCCATGCCACACTCAATCCAAGCATCCTCTTGATCCCGCCGCCATCTTGTCTCGTACAAATTAAAAGGTGTAGAAAGCCAATAAAACAATGACATTCACAAATGACTGGCTGAGTAGTCAAAAGGCCTTTTGTTATCGCCCTAATTGTTGCTTATAGTCAGATAGTTAAATACTTAGGGATATTCTGGCGACTTTTGGCGCTCCGACTTTCAATCAACTTCCGTCTTTACATCTAGCCATAGTATGGTGGCCCCGTAGGACACACCTGCTTTTAGCCACAATGTCAGCCATACACTGCCAGCTCCGTCGCGAAAGGTCTGTGGTTCAAAACCAGGTGGTTACAGCATTTCTCTTTCAGTTGGTTGCTTTGTTTGTCAGTAAGGTTCACCTGTCGTCAAATAGGAGCCACCAAATGACATAGTTTACCGTCCTTGTAAAGGCAAGGACATTTTAGGTAGCCTGTTTCTGTTTATAGCAATACCAACCTGTAAAGTAGGCCTATGTGCAGCAACACTGACTCCATGAAGAGCCACACTGGCGCACTTCTTCAAAACCTCCACAAGATGGCTGTATGGAGCAAGATAACAATAATCAGAAAACCATATGGTGCATAGGCCTACATGTTGACTTGTTAACTGCCAAAATAATGTAGTTAACTAACTGGATATCCTATTATGCCCCGGTTATCTCACCCACTGACTAACTACAAACCAGAGCAATGAGCCTATCAGGGATAGTTGTCAATTTCTATACTAACTTAACCTCATTAGTTGCATATCATAATGTGTTTTTGATAACAAACAGCAAAAGCAAACAGGTGCTGTATAACTTTTGTTTGCAACAAAAACTATTTTCTTTTGTGCAGTTGTTTCCTCTCTGGCATTTACTTAAGATATTTTAAGTTGATTGAGAAAAAAGTTTTACTTAGTAGTTGGCTATAAGGTTGCAGGGGGAAAAATTGTGCTGATGCTGCCTGATGTAAGAGTGTGACAGTGTTTCAGGAATCAAAGAATATTGAATTATTGACCGTTCAGTGCAACCATAACCCCAGTATAGACTGTAAAAGTATATATATTCTCTGTGTCTGTGTCTCTGTTGCTTATTTCTGACACTAATATATTCTACAAAGTTGATCAAAGACATAATGAAACACAACAGTGTTGTGGGAATTTCAAACATTTTATTTCTTGTATGTATTTTTTAACAAGTCAAAAGTTTGAGGTGCATAGTCATGAAGGGAGCATGAGCAATATGGTCACAAACACAGACGAACAGCTGAACATTCAGAAGAAAGTTGATCCAGGAAACCTGGCGTTGCTGATTTGTTGTGTGTATGTGTTGAGTAGACTGTGCTGATGTGAGCAAAATATAGGAGTTTGCTGCAAGATGTTGACTTGCTACAAAATACTATAATTTGTATCATGTCAGTGGCTTTAGATAGCTTAAGATAAAATGTGCAGTTATGAATTTGTTATTTCGATTAAGATAGAATTACATTTAAAGCTGCTATAGATGTGTACAAAATATTGTTGTTTAAAATGCAGGAGGGAAAACGTGGAGCGGTCAGTGTCAGCCTGTGCCTATTATTCAAATCTCTAGCTAGCAAGTCTTGGTCTGTAAGATAATCTCTATCAAGAGTTATAGGAGGCAGTTTGCTATGCGTGTGATATGATTTTGACACACGATAGGTCTCAATAGGCATCATAATTTGGCATCGCTAACAATAAGTTCACTACTCAAAATTGAGCCAAAATAATAACATCTTGATCCTATTTACTCTTGATTCATTCATCAGGATTGTGATTTTTCTGCTGAACTACACTGACACTAGATCAGTGGGTTGATCTTTTGATCTGTGTGGAATGTGGGAAGCAGAGAGCAGACGTCAGACTCTTGGCTTGGCAGTGTGAGTTTCAGCTGCTAGAAATACAGAAGTAGTACAGAGCAATATCATCTACAATTTAGTTCTGAAATGCCATTAATACAGCGGTAGACGGTAATACAACATGTTCTATTGGTGTAAGTGTACTACGTGAGTTGTGTGTCGTTGGAATAGTGTAGTAACAACAGCAGACGTGAGACTCTTGGATTGGCAGTATGAGTTTCAGCCGCTCTGGCAGTAAGAGCAATACTAACTCAAAGGAGTCATAGTGGTCAAATCTCTTTGTTATTTTAGTGAATAACGTGACAGTAACACTGCAGCTATCTGCAACTATTTAATGCTCACTATGGGAGGGATTTAAGGATTCATAATTGTACAAACTGCTTTGTGTATCCTTATCCTAATAGATTTTGTGTAAACTTATACATACACATGACCCCTTTCTTGATGTAGATAAAATGCCCGATGGACACAGGGATTAAAATTATGTATACCAGTAAACAGTCTAACTAGTAGCATTATCTAAAGCAATTGGCAACAATTTAAGCATTATTTATGCGGCGTTTATGTTTAACTATGAAAATTGTAGCAATGATTTTATCACATATTCTTAACTTTAGTCAACACAGTTTTTTGTTTGTTTTTTTCATTATGCGGCCATTTCGATCCAAATCGAAATGCAATAAGTGCATGTTGAAATTGTATGTCTCATCAGTTTCCACTAGAGGGAAGGTTATTTGATGTGTTGAGCGTTCACCACTGGGTGGCAGTCATACTGTGATCACTGTGCTGTATTGCACCACTGCAGAGAAGCATCCCACACTGTACAGGGCAGACTCAGTACTGCAGCAATCACCACAAGCAGTTGGCTGACCTCAAGACTCATGTAAGGTTCAGGACAGATACTTCTCGGGGAAAGACAAGGCAGGTCAGAGTGCACAAGGGGGGTTGGGGTGAGAAAACAAAAATCAGTGCTTTTGGTGGCTCCACGACAAACTCTTATGCATTAAATCAGATAACATTGTTTCATGTGTTACACATATACCTGGCCTTCATTGAAAGAGAACATCATCTTACACAATCCATTTGTACCTGTGTGTGGCTTGCTGGGCATATTTTGATGTGGAGGTTTATCCACTCCGTCAGTCATAGGGCTGGGTATTGGTACTCGATACCTTTGACCAAAATAACCCAGTACCAAGTGGTATCAAAACTCCCCCGATCAAATAATACCTGAATTGGATCCTTGTTGAACCAAGATTTGAATGGTTTTGCTCAAAGCCAATCAATGCAAGCGTTCTTCAATTTGACATGCCATCTGATTGGCTTACACTGCAGCAGCTGCAACCCATATAGTCTGTAGTGTGACGAATTTGAGCGTGGTATATTAAACAGAGTTGGCAGTTCAGTGTGCCGAGATGCCACCAAAACGTTCAAAGGTATGGCTATACTGGCGTCTGGTGGCATTTTATGCAACTGAATGCCTCCATTTACATGATGAGGGTAACATGAAGTCGAAAAACAAAGGTATATAATGAAGTACTCTACTGGTATCTGTATCACTTTAAGGGTACTGGTATTGGTACTAGTATTGTCATTTTTTAAGTGATACCCAGCCCTAATTAGAGGTTTTACTTCTGGAAATTAAATTCATACTGGCAGAGAAAGTCACAGATAAGAAAGAATCTCCTGAAACTGTTCATGAGCTTCACTCCAGAAAACATAAAAATCAAGTTAGGGATCACAGGAAAATAATGGGGACCAAACAATGGGAACTGTATCCACAAATACACAAGTTATGCATCACAATCCCTACATGAAACCACCTGTTTGTTACACTATGCTAGGGTTAAAGGTATGGATTAAGAAAAGTACAGTAACAGACAGATCAGTTCCACAATATTGCTTTTCCCTACAGGAAGACTTTGGATGTACATATGTGCCCTCTTCACAGAGGGGTCTGCACACGACTTGTCAGACAAGGAAGCAAGTGTGTATCCATGTGCGTATGTGTGTGTGGTGCTTCCTTATATCCGTAACATTCACAGTTTTACAACACAACGAGGATGCTGTATCACTTCTAACACTGCGCAGTCACAGTGCTAGCAGCTCTTACAGTTCTCCAAAGCAGATAAATCTGTCTAATGTAGATATATGAATCTAATGTTGATACATTAGTCCAACTGAAATACATTAGTACAGTGTAGATACATACATTGGTACAATGAACAGTGCCTTGGACAGACAGAGTTGCCATCACAGCCAGTCCAGACACATCCATAAAGTGCCTTATAACAGGTTATTGCATAATCTGATGTCTGTCTTATTGCTTCCATTGAAAGCAAGAAGGGAAATGCACTCCAGTTTTAGAGGGCAGCAGGCTGACGGAGGTGAAAAATTAGAAAAATAAAATAAAATCTTGCCACAGAGCTCTGTTCCAGAGAGACAACATGTAGTCAGACAATGCTAAAACCATTTGGACACAATGCCTTTGTCAGGTAAACACAATGTGAAAATGTTGGATTTGTTAACACTCTATATATAGTCTCTAACATATTATAAAAGAACAATAACTATGAAATCTCTTCCATGATCTACTGTTTTGTGCACCCACTCCGAACTGTGGTAAAGTGCTGTATTGTTTGTATGCGAGGCCAGTGGACTACGCTCTGATATCAAAGCGGCTCTTAGTATGTGAGTGCATGTATAGGCGTGTATGTGTGTGCATATGTTTGTGTGTAACTTTCAGCTGTCATAGCTATTCAAGTTATGCGTGAGGGTGTCTGCCAGCTCCACAGAAGTGACCTCTTGTACTGAGAGTCAAATAGAGAGCGGGTTCCAGTTTCTAGTCGGCGTCTAAATCCATGCACATTGGCTTATCACGAGAGGAAGCAGACGTGATACAATGAAGGCTTTGTTGACTTCTCCTACTTTTCTTCACTTAAACAAAATGCGATGACTTCTTAAATGTTACAAGCTATTTAAAATTTGAGCATGTTTTACCATTTAAATTCATATATGACATTATATTTATATATATTTTCATTTTGTTAAACTCTTAACAGCTTACAGCTCCCTTCAAACTCTTGATCACTTGTTTATCTGTACTCACCAACAAACTTGTTAGTGCTAAAACACCAATACGATTTAGAAACCCAACACAAACTTCACATAATCTTCAATGCCCAGAATTCTTCCAGCAAGATGTTGTTGGCTAATCTGAACTTCAAAGTAAGCAAAACATTGAAAGTATTGGCAGGTTGTAGACAGTTGGCAAAGAAAACAAACCACTGGCCTATTGGAGTACTCACACATTCATTTGATAATATCATTATTGAATATCATTTTTTGAATGATTTAAAATATACTATTTCTGACAAAATGTAACATCTATTCTCGAACAGTCTTTACATTCTTTAGCAGTGAACTGTCCCAATGCTGTGCTGCCTGCATTACTGAGGCAGTATCATTTTTTGGGCGATTTTAGCACAAATACATGTATGTGTTAAAGTATTTTCTCATAGTTATAAGAGCAACTTTGTATTGGAAGTTAGCCAGTTAGAGTCTGTTTATAAGAAATGCTGAGGTGAGTTGGTATCTGGAGATTTGCTTTATGTTGCTCCCCCCACTTACAGTATATCTTGCTGATATGCCACTGAGCAAAGTGCCAACATCTTAAACTTCTCTAGCTGAGTTGTCCAATCATATGATTCAGATTTAGCGATATTAAACTGTTCTTACTTTTGAGTGAATATAAAATATCTGTCACCCTTCCTTTCCCACCAATACCTGCAGGCCTTTAGTCTAACAGAGGAGTCACCTTTCGATCACCCTGACCAGGTTAAAGGGGTAAGAAAGGTCGTAGCAGTGTTGGGAGGTGCTTATCAAGCACTGACAGAGCTTCAGTCAGTTGAGGTCGATGTGAAGGGTTAAATGGGACCATTCAGAGACACACAGAAATGTTCCTGTACTGTGGTGCTAGAAGACATATACTTATATGAAGTTATATAAAATGCGCACATGCTAAAAATGCATTGGTTATTAGTCAGAAGCAGCATGGTTAATTTCATTCCTTTCTACAGGGAGCTGGGTAGTCTGGGGATTGTCTTTGATGAGGGTTAGGGTTGTTTTTTTGATTTTTTTTTGTTGTTTTTTTAAATACATTTTTTGTGTTTTTATCCTCCCACCAGCAGGGGGAGCAGAAGCAGAACAGGCACCTGTGTTTCATCTAAAGCAAAACAATAAAACCTGTGCAGAACGGGATCCTTCAGTCACCTAAGAAAGCCCAGTTGTCAGCCTTAGCTAGCCAGTAGCTGATCAAAATCTACTATCGGCATTGATGAACCAAACACCCCAACAGTGTGTCAAACCTGGACCCGACTGTAAACATGCAGGTTGAAGTTCAGGCTGGCGCTGGCAGTAGTTACGGTAAGATCAGGAAAGAAATAGTTTCAAAGATCTTCTCTAGCAATCCAATATAAAGTTTGAACTGTAAAACAAGTGAAACATGTTCAATCAGTGCTACAGTATTGGGACCTGTTTCTTAAATGTTAAAATGCCATTTTACAGGCACTGTTAAAAAAGTATATTTACTGGTTTTAATTAGATTTGAAAAATGTTGGCTTACATTATGGGCAAACCCTGGTTGAATGGTCCTCTGCTTCAGGTTTACATGTGGATTTGTGTATTCTGTGATGTTCTTCCGTTGACATCATGGCAGTTCAGAGATTGTGGCGATTCATCATGGCATCAAAGTGTGTTTGTTCCCACTGGTAAGGTTTGTTTGGGTCCAAGTTTGACTGAGAGTTGTGGATGAAAGAATCAAACATACTGGTAGCTTGTCAACTGAGACGGGTAAACTGTATCCTGGGGTGGCAGTCGATTATTGGAATTTCTACAAAGAAAGGAACCTAGGACAACTGAGGATCTGCTTTGCGCAAAGTTATTCCTCTGAGGTGATGTAAAGAGCGTATGGAAACCACATAATCGGAGACAGACAGTGCAGTTAAGGCTCTACTGTAGAGAAAGTGTTAGGTTTCAGTAAAGATGGGGGGCAGAATTCGATAACAGAGGCTGCACACTGTGTAACAAATGGGCTGTCATGTAGGTGAGAGAGTGATCCAGGCATATGCACATATCACACTTCCCCAAATCTCAAGCATGATTTTAAAATAGACATTTACATGTTGTATTAGTTAGCCGCTAGTAAGATAAAACAGTCCACTGATAACAGCATTTTCTCTGAGCGTGTACATTTGTCTAACATATATACAAACACACAGACATACTTTGCATTTTGCTCATGCCTTTGGTGTCCCTTTGTTGTCTGCTTTGGCTCCTGAAAGTCCATTTTCTGTGTTGTCATTCCCTGAGGAACTCACCAGGCACTCTTTGCTGCAGGGGATAGAGAAACCAAAGGTTAAGATGTACACCCAGAGAGAGAGGAACATGGAAGTGATAAGGGCTATAAACTGTGTATACTACAGGGATTCTACAATCCTCATAGCCCCAAATAATAATCTTGTGTTGGACATAAGTTGGACATATATAATTAAGATTTTACTGAAACGGATATCAAAGAAGTTAATTGAAAGCTTAGAGAAACTAATTTAAAACCTAAGAACTTGACACTGGGCACATTTTGTATAAACATATACCTGCATTGCAACTTACTACTGATATAACAATTGTGATAGAAGACACAAGACAAAGTAGAGATATAATTTCTCTTTCTGTTTTTGTCAGAAAGGCATATTTCTCTGTTGTTTATTAGCAGCAGTCACATTAAGTAGCCAAACATTATTTTTATAATGGGTCTGCATCTGGTCAAAAACAAATTGTCACATCTCTTCATAAGTGGTAGCAAATGTCTCATTAACATGGATGGAAATACCCTTATATTACTTCATTTGTCCCCAGTACCCACACATTATTTTGCCAAGTAGGCTCCTGGATCAACATCCCACATTGTGTTCCTGGACCAACACTGCAATCAACCAATCACAGCCCTCTGACAGTTGCAAAGTCCTGCAATTAACACATTTTCCCTCCTTCTTTCCATGTTGATCCTGGATAGATTTGGTTTGGTTTATCCAGGACCGTCATCATCACGCTGATTCTCGATAATTTGTCAATGGAGACATCAACATAGCAGTGATGGTCCTGGATCAGTATAAACAAGTTATCTAGGGTCAAAGTGACGATGATGGTCCTGGATCAATGCAAGCACTGCAATCCTGCAAAAAAATGTTTTAAATAGGCTATTATAAAGGACAGAAAATCTGTCCTTCACAGGTCTTTGCAACTGCAAAATGACATTATCCTGTCTCTTAATGTTAATGAATAATATTTTAGTCTTTTGGGGAGCTCACTTGTTAGCATAGCCTTCCATAGCCTAACCTTGCAGTACCTTACATGGTTTTTGTGCAGTGTGACTGAGGATTTTGTTTAATTGTACTAGCTTCAATCTGGAAAACTAGCTTAGCTCTGAAGACGAAAAAAAAAAAAAAATTTAGAAAGAAGCACAGGAGCAGCACACTGATGAGGCTTGCCAATAGGCTAAAATTTTAACGAGTTAACTTGCTAAGTAGGTAGGCTATGCTAATAAGTAAGCTTGCCAATAGGCTAAAATGTTGTTTAGTTCATTTTCTAAGTAGGTAGACTATGCTAATAGGTAAGCTTGCTAATAGGCTAAAATGTTAATGAGTTAATTTGGTAAGTAGGTAGGCTATGCTAATAGGTAAGCTTGCTAATAGGCTAAAATGTTAATGAGTTAATTTGGTAAGTAGGTAGGCTATGCTAATAGGTAAGCTTGCTAATAGGCTAAAATGTTAATGAGTTAATTTGGTAAGTAGGTAGGCTATGCTAATAAGTACGCTTGCCAAAAGGCTAAAATGTTAATGAGTTAACTTGCTAAGTAGGAAGGCTATGCTAATAAGTAAGCTTGCCAATAGGCTAGAAAATGTTAATGAGTTAATTGGCTAAGTAGGTAGGCTATGATAATAAGTAAGCTTGCCAATAGGCTAGAAAATGTTAAGGAGTTAATTTGGTAAGTAGGTAGACTATGCTAATAAGTACGCTTGCCAATAGGCTAGAAAATGTTAATGAGTTAATTTGGTAAGTAGGTAGGCTATGATAATAAGTAAGCATGCCAATAGGCGAAAATGTTAATGAGTTAATTTGGTAAGTAGGTAGGCTATGCTAATAAGTAAGCTTGCCAATAGGCTAAAATGTTAATGAGTTAATTGGCTTAGTAGGTAGGATATGCTAATAAGTAAGCATGCCAATAGGCGAAAATGTTAATGAGTTAATTGGCTAAGTAGGTAGGCTATGCTAATAAGTAAGCTTGCCAAAAGGCTAAAATGTTAATGAGTTAACTTGCTAAGTAGGAAGGCTATGCTAATAAGTAAGCTTGCCAATAGGCTAGAAAATGTTAATGAGTTAATTGGCTAAGTAGGTAGGCTATGATAATAAGTAAGCTTGCCAATAGGCTAGAAAATGTTAAGGAGTTAATTTGGTAAGTAGGTAGACTATGCTAATAAGTACGCTTGCCAATAGGCTAGAAAATGTTAATGAGTTAATTTGGTAAGTAGGTAGGCTATGCTAATAAGTAAGCATGCCAATAGGCGAAAATGTTAATGAGTTAATTGGCTAACTAGGTAGGCTATGCTAATAAGTACGCTTGCCAATAGGCTAGAAAATGTTAATGAGTTAATTTGGTAAGTAGGTAGGCTATGCTAATAAGTAAGCTTGCCAATAGGCTAAAATGTTAATGAGTTAATTGGCTTAGTAGGTAGGATATGCTAATAAGTAAGCATGCCAATAGGCGAAAATGTTAATGAGTTAATTGGCTAAGTAGGTAGGCTATGCTAATAAGTACGCTTGCCAATAGGCTAAAATGTTAACAAGTTAATTGGCTAAGTAGATAGGCTATGCTAATAAGTATGCTTGCCAATAGGCTAAAATGTTAACGAGTTAATTTGCTAAGTAGATAGGCTATGCTAATAAGTACGCTTGCCAATAGGCTAAAATGTTAACGAGTTAATTTGCTAGGTCGGTAGAACAACAAGTAAGCTTCCCAGTAGACTAGAATATTGCTCAGTGTGTCAAATATGTCCATCGCAGGTCTTTGCAACTACAAAATGACATTATCCTTACTCTTAATGTTAATGAACAATGTTTTAGTCTTTTGGTAAGCTTACTTGTTAGCATAGCCTACCTAGTTAGCAAGCTAACTTAATACTTAATGCTAACTTAATATTCTGTACTAACCTCAATTTGGAAAACTAGCTTAGCTTTAAAGAAGCACAAAAGAATTTTGAAAGAAGCACTGGAGCAGTGGGCTGTGATTGGTTGATTGGTTCTGGAATGCAATGTGGGACGCTGATCCAGGAGCATGTCCTAGTTGGCAAAACCATGTTGTCCCCAATACCCTGTGATATTACCATAGTTAGTGACCTACTCACTTCTTCTCATCATCCTTCAGTAGGAAGTGAACAACCAAGGCCTTTATCACCATGATAATGATGACTAAGCCAATAACTCCGCCCAGCACTGACACAATGATGACTGTCAAAGTATTGTCAACCTCCTTCACTGTAAAGAGTAAGAGAGATGGAAAGACATTGTGAGGCAGAAAGAGTGAGTTGAGACACTAACAGTGGCACGCTTAGCATGTCTATCTCTCTGAGCACATATAAGCAAGTGTAAAATAAAAATGGGTGTTTTTGTGTGCCAGGTGGTCAACTGCAACATGCATGTGTCACATACTTTGGTCCACCACTCTAAGAGTAAAGACAGCACTGTGGTTGCGATTCTTCTCTTTTGGGTTCTTGGCAAAACAGATGTAATCTCCCTCATCTTCGAAGGTGATGTTCCAAAGCAGGATGGAGATGTTGTTGCTCTTTGAGGACCCGACAAACTCCACACGCTCATGGTACACAGTGACCCTGGGCTCCACACCCTCAATAGGAATCACTGCTTCACATAACTACAAACATACACACAACACACATATAGATGAGTAGTCACTTGTATTTCCATATGTGCACAGATACACATTAGCATTTTTGTGTTTTTTATTTGTACAGTGTGTCTATCATGTTTGAGTGTATGTCTGTGTTTGTGTCTGTGTAGTGTACCTTGATCATGGTTCCATTGTCATTATAGTGCCAGTTGAAGTAGAGGTTTTTGATGCCAATACAGGAGGAGTAGGTGCAGGGCAGCAGGACTGTGGAGCCATTCATTGCTTCAATTGAAGACACTTTACCTGTTGAGACCTCCAGTCCACCAACACTCCAAGCACCTGAACCAAGACAGAAAGGAAAGGAAAAAAAAAACTTGGTTTTGACAAGCATAAAGAAAAACCATATAAAACAGTACAGAGCAAAAACAACACACTCTAGCTAGAAGTCTGGATCAGTTATAGTTCAGGTCACTTTGCTCTCAAACCATTTTTAGAGCAAAAATGACAAGAGATGAAAAAATATATTGTATGCTGGCTGGCTGGGCTGGGCTAGGATTACTGTAAAAGATGAGTGCGACTGATGAGTAATGGTATTACAAAGCTAAGTAGCTTACGTACTGTAAGTACAGCTTATGAGATGACAGTTTGCTTTTGCTCCTCAAACAGTGTTCACTATTTGTTAGTGTGTTTGCATTTCTTGAATTGAAATGCAATTTATGGCCGATGCAATGCTGCATTTTTTTGAAAGGGAACAAAACAACGCAAATGATGCAAACTGACAGCTGGCAGTCATTGCTTTTAAAATCTCCACTCCATTCACAAAACAGGTTGTTTGCCTGCTCTGGCAGATAAGTTTCTTCCACTTTGGGGTTGAGGGAAAGTATCAAGTCTGTCTCGTCATTAAGTCATAATGTAAGTGCTGTATAGAAAATAGACATTTTTACTGTCAGTAAACAGTGGGACTGTTTTTGGTGGGCAGGGCTTAGCTGGAGGCAAAACAATTCTCCACAGACATTAGCTAGCCTGAGCTGGCAAGTTCTGTTGGCTTGTTTTAGACAATGAAGGAAGACGATACGAGTGGTGCATTCAAAAATACTCATTCTGAGTGCCTGAGCACACTCTCGCACAAACTGGGCCATTCGTACATTTGGAGTGCTATCAGAATGTACCGTCCGGCTATCCAGAGCACTGCACTCTTGGAGTGGCAGGGTCCACTCTTGGCACTCTGTCTGGGGAGACAGAGCAGCAGAGCGCCGAGTGGAGTGAATGTGTGATTAACTTAACCGTTCGTTAATTCATGCAGAAATATAAATCTCCATTTCTTCGACCAACAGGGCTCTCATTTTAGTTTAGAGTGTCGGACTGAATTTACAAACGCACCATGTCAGGTCACTCACTCTCCGGGATTTTGAGTCTAACTTAACACTGACCAACAGGACCAAACTGGCTGACCCATAGAGTGCCGAAGTCACGCCCCTTCCGATGAAGCTCATGGGACCTTAGATCGGAAAAAATATGAATGGCAGTGAATGAGGAGAGAAATATTATCTTTTGGTCCCGTTTGAGTTGTGACATTAAATCCAAATATGTCGTTAATGAATTTAAAACATTAATTTTAAGGTCAAGAAAGTCATACTTTGTGGTAAAACTGATGAGATATAAGCTTTTGAAAAAATGTAATTAGAAAGACTACACAGGAGGCGGTCGTGTATGTGACGTCATAGCTTTTGCTCGATTCCAGCAGCTTGGAGTGACTGCAACCTGGCACAAAACACACAGACATCTTCAATCATCAATCGATTAATCATAAAACAGTGGAATTTCAGTGGGGAGGCCAAGCTGCAGGAAGCAAGCGAAAGCTATGACGTCACATACGCGACCTCCTCCTGTGTACTCTTGAGTCTTTCTAATTAAAAAGCTTATATCTCAACAGTTTTACCACAAAGTATGACTTTCTTGACCTTAAAATTTATGTTTTAAATTCATTAACGACATATTTGGATTTCACGTCACAACTGAAACGGGACCAAAAGATAATATTTCTCTCCTCATTCACTGCCATTCATATTTTTTCCGATCTAAGGTCCCATGAGCTTCACCGGAAGGGGCGTGACTTTGGCACTCTGTATGCTCTCACTCAGTGGATGGATGACATCACAGGAAGCTTTGTGGGTGATCACTATGCCAGTCTTACAAAGGAGGACGACACTTGAACGGTTTCCTCCAGTTTGTTTTGCTATCGAAGCTAATGTTAGCTAAAACACTAGTGTTAGGGAGAAATCCAATATTCCTCTTAATACCTCCCCAGTTTCTGATGAGGTGGACATGATAACCCTTAATACACATAACGTCATTCATCCCTACAACAGGAAATACTTTTCCCTAACCTGATATGAAGTGTGCGCTGCACATGAGAGCATTTTTGAGGATTGCCTCTGTGCAGTCTTTTCGTCTTATCACAATTAACCATAGTTTTTGTTGACTGGCAGTAGGGGTCATGACTCCTTCTATTCTGGCTCCCAATAATACAACAAGACAACATTTTAAGACTCCTATGTAGCTTACAGCCCTGTGGTGTCAAGTCGTGTTTTGCCTCTCGCTATCAAACAGACGTCATTGAGACGTCGGCCCTAAAAGTGTCTAGTGACATCATCTTTTACCACATTTCCTGTAAAGCCTCTCATTCAAGGCCCAACAACAGTGCTATTAGACCAGTAAACTCCCCCCTCTGACTCCCCATGACATTTTGTACAGTCCCATCATAATCCCACAGTGCCAGTGATTGTACTGTGGAGAGCAGCCAAGCAGAGGGGGAATGTGGAAAACATGTTGTTGAGGACAGAAATTTGGGGGGACTGGTGAACTCTAACCCCCCCAAATTTCTGTCCTCAACAACATGTTTTCCACATTCCCCCTCTGCTTGGCTGCTCTCCACAGTACAATCACTGGCACTGTGGGATTATGATGGGACTGACAGTTGGCAGTCGAATCTCCACTTAATGAACCAAAGCAGGTTGTTTGCCTGCTCTGATAGTTACATTTCCTCTACTTTAGGCTTGGGGGGAGTATCAGGTCTTTCTAGCCATGAAGTAATAATGGAAGTAGGCTTCTGTATAGAACACAGAGAACTAATCTTTCATCATGTTCCCAGAAATGCCTCTCATTCAAGGCCAAACAACAGGTCTATCAGACCAGTCGACTAGCCCCTGCCTCCACATGGCCTTTTGCACAGTCCCATCATAATAACACAGTGCCAGCGCAGTGCTCCTGACAGGATTCTGTGAGACTGTGGGGGATGTGACTTTGACAATCTAGGGGAACATGCCACTCTGTAAGAAGATTTTGTACATTATCAAGTTAAATGCATCAATCTGGTGCACTTTGGGGTACACCCTGGACAGGTCAGCAGACTATCACAGGGCTGACACATAGAGACAACCATTCACACTGACATGGGGAGAACATGCAAACTCCGCACAGAAGGTAGTGTATTATAATGAGTGTATTTTCTGAAATGTATAATTACCTGAAAATAGCAATCGTGTTTTGGTTATCTGAGAATGAATCGTTTATATCTATATAGGGAGCAGGTACTCGTCCACTGAGATAGCCATGTTGCACTGCTTTGTTTCTACAATAGCCCAGAATGGACAAACCAAACACTGGCTCCAGATAGGGCAATTCGTGTTTTTGGGTCACCCACTGTTGTTCGTTGCAACAAGAGGGTCAGAAAAAAGGGATTTTTCAACATGAAACTTCTTTACCAGATTTAATCCCCTCCCGCATTAGCTCTGGAGAGAAAGAGATCTGTGGATAATGTGGCTCCTGGTTAAAACTTCCTAACATCTGGATCTTAAGTGATCAGATAAAAAAGGTGAGCACATGCTAACAGGTAATGAGCGAGCAGCCTGTCTCTACACGCAGATCAGCGTCGCAGAAACACTGATTTGTACATAAAACTGCATTATTATTCAGTGTTTTTTAATGGTTGAAACTACCAAGTCCACTTGTTCTGAAGAGGAGACCTTTGGGATAATTCGGCTCCTGGTAAAAAGCTCTTGGACAATGAACACTGACGGAGTGCTAATCGGTAGAAGTTCAGCTGGCTACAATCTGCAATCCTCACTGCATGATGCCACTAAATCTCACTAAATCTTACACACTGTTCCTTTAAGTCCAAGTATTTCACTAGTTACTGGCAAGCCATAAGTCTGAAGTCATCACATTAATGACGGGAGTAAAGGTAATATGACTTCAGTGCATTCAAGGTGACCAGACTGTGTGGATAGGTGACATACTAACAAGCCAACAGAGACAGTGAGACTGAAATGCCCCCAGATCAAAACAAACAAATGGTAACTCTTTCATTTCCAAACGAAACAGCTCATCTCGTACTGGTATTTGGGTCTGGTGGTGCTGGGTATGTTGGTTTATCAGTGACAGCTGGTGTAATTCTGAGATTGTTGCTCTGGTATCTCTCACACGCTTGGGGACTATTTATAAACACTCTTCCCCACACTGACCTGCTCAGGATCATGTTGCACTTGGACATGGTGCAAAACAGTGTGAGTGTACATGTATACCTATTTGTTTCGAAGGACGTACATCTATGTAAGAATGTCACACCACGTGCTTTGCAGCTTTGTGAAGACATCAGCATTAACAAAGTACTGAAACGCTGCAATTACTGTGGTGATTTTGGACGAAATCACTGTTTACTTTAGCACACTGAGTGTGAAATGCTCTACACACACTGTAATTAGTTACGGTCACAAACTTTGAAGGTAGGGATGGGAACAAAAATCGATACAGCATAGTATTGCGATATTTTGCGTGGCGATATTGTATCGATACATGGACAAGTATTGATCTTTTATTATACATTATTCATTTTTGCAAATACACATTTTAATACATCTTTTGGTACTAGCATAATAAAATTAATTGCTTTTTCTGTCCACTAGATGGTGCTAGAATTTTTTTTTTCTTGGTGAGGTCAGCAGAGGTCTCAGTCAGCAGCATTTGGCAGGAAGTTCATTGAAACAAAGATGGAGGCACCAGAGAGAGAAGTCAAAAATGCACCATCAGCGTTTAAATCAAACTTCTGGACTAATTTGGGATTTTTTAAAATGAATGGAAATAAGGACTTGGACTTGAGCGGAGAGCGGGTGAAAATTTCCGCTCCTCGCTCGCAGACCTGTCACTTTGCGCCGCTCGTCCGCTCCGCTTGGTTCTGTGCATTCTTCGCTCCGCTCCACTCCATCATAAATTTTATCCTGCTTCACTCACTCACCATTCCGCTCAAAAAAACTGCGTCGTACTACCCTAACCTGTAATCTTCTATTCACAAATAAAACATGAGCTTGGTAGATTCTCCGGGGAAGCCCTCTCCCCTCTCCCCGCAGTTAGGGACCGTTCTCCAAGGTACCGCTGCTTCTCTTCTCTCTTCTCTGAAGTACACAGTAAACTCCATAGTTTTGAAAGAAAATAGTGTGGGTGTGCGCAGGTGCAAAGATGCATTCTGGGTGGGGCATGAGCGACCGGAGCGAAATTGGAGCGAGAGATAAGGCTCCGCTCCACCTTTTAAAAAAAATAGCCGCTCCTCGCTCAACACAAAATCCTCCCGCTCCCTGCTCCGTTCCACTCCAGCTCCGCTCCGCTCACAGGCTCTGGATATGACACATGCAAACATGAGGGCTCACCTCACACGCCCCATCCAGAGATAGTGTTATCCGCTGACGGCCAAGCTAACGCTAAACCCGATCCAACGAAAAATCAACCAACACTGGACACACTTAGCTCGACAAAACTACCATCTAACTCTGACAGACCTGAGAAAATAACACACTCCATCACCGACTTCATGTGCAAATGTCTGCGTCCATACAGTGTTGTTAAAAATGAAGGCTATTGTTACACGTAAACCCAGGTATGTGTCTCCGTCCTGACATTTTTTCACCAACACAGCCATATCCAAGCTCTACAGAGAAGTGAAGCATAAAGTTGAGCAATCTTTGAGTACAGCAGGAAGGATCGCATTAACTTGTGACGCCTGGACTTCAAGGTCAGTGGATTCATATGTGACTATAACGACGCATTATCTCTGCAGACTGGAGACTGCTGTCTTATGTCCTCCACACTAGAGCAAACACTGCAGACCTCCTGCAAAATGCAGCACAAGAATGAGGGATTATGGTTGTAACAGATGCTTTTACCATGGGTGTTACCATTCAGTCAGTGGGATACCTGTATGTGAAGTCTTTTGCTCACGTTCTTAATCTGGCTCCGCAGAGGGCGTTAAATCTGCCAACAGTTCAGTTAGTCAGGTGTAAGCAGCATATCTGACAGGTTTTATGACGGTGTTGGTCAGTCTGTCTGCTTTGTATCATATTTTGCTGCAATAAAAATGATTGAAGTCAGACGAACAGACTGAAAACTTCATCTTAAGTGGTAAAACTGATGTTTACAAAGTTCAAGGTAATAAATCGCGATATATCGCAGTATATTGCATTGCAATACTCATTGCAATGCAGTGGTAATATTGTATCGTGAGTCCTCTGGCAATTCTCACCCCTATTTGAAGGTGAGATAAATTTAAAGCAATTTAAAGTTCAATACTGAGTGCATCATGTTAGTGGTGCCAGCATCACACTGCACCAACAGTCCAGTGTTTGGAATTTAGAGGCAAATATTGGCAGATATAATATATAGAAGTATGGGTTTTTTTTAAGATTTTAATAACTTGAAAATAAGAATTGTTGTGTTTTCATTACCTGAGACTGAAGTGTTTATATCTGGTTCTCCTATTCAGAGATTGCCATGTTGCACCACCATGTTTTTACAGTAATCCAGAAACCAAATAATGAAGCTCAGAGTAAGTTCAATCAGGAAGACTTTCTTTATACTATATCCATTCACATTCTCTCTCTATCCCACTCCCAACACTCCAACCAATCAGCTGAAGGCTGTTCCCTCTCCTGGTTAGCCAATCAAACTTTGCCATGATCTCCTTCAGTCATTCATGTTGCTGCTGCCAAATTTTAAATCGGCTCTCCTCTCTGCTTCCGTCAGCTGTCATTTTAGGCCTCTGCCCCATTCACCTCCAGTCACCTTATCCAGAACCCAGGACAAGCTCATCAAAAGCTCACTCTTCTTCACATCCAGATCCTCACCTTCGTCTTCATCCCATCTCATCACCACCATTACCACCACCAGCGTCTCCATGGGGGGGGGGGGGCTTCCTAATCTGCTACGTCTTTACTTTACTCCTGGAATAGATGGCATCACAATGGGGTCTAATCGCCATCAGCCACCGTAGTTAGCAGCTCCTACATAACTAGTACATTGGAAAACACTGATTTTTAAAACATAAATCTACTTTATTAAGTGTTTTTACTGCTTTTAATCACCTGTTATATTTCTTTGGAGAGGAAGAGACATCTGGGGATAATTCGGCTCCCAGTAAAAACCTCCTGAATAACGAACGCTAAAGGAATTCTCACCGGAAGAAGTTTCAGCTGGTTGCAATCCTCGCCGCAAGATTTATGTATTTCTCAGTGTCTAACAGATTTTTACAATAAAATGTGCATGTTTCAAATACACACATATCTGCCAGGGCACAAATGTGAATGCAGCCTTCTCCAACTTGGTCATCAAAGTCACTTCAGCACTTGAGGATTTGGTAATCAAGACGGTAATAATTACAAATCCCAGCAGTTAACTGAGTTGCACATGAATTTAATTCAGCTTTTCAATAACTGCCTAGTCTGTCAAGTATCATAGTTCGAGAGAAAAACAAACTGCATAGCTTTGTCTGACAGATTTATAGTAACCTTAATCCTCAAGATGTAGATGATATATATATTTTTTTTATTCTAGGAGGTAATTTTTGTATGTTTCTAGAAGCAGTAAAACAATCTTCTAGTAACTTTGAGGTTGATACGGCAGTGAAGTGTTAAATCACTGAATGTTGCATTAACAGTATATATTTATACACTAAGGGTATTTCAGTGTGAATGGTTTGCTTTTTCTTTGTTCAGTTTTCTGAGTCTTCTCAGTCTCTCACCTCTTTCCTCTTGTCTTCTAACGCGTGATATTTTTACCCCTCCTCTGTAGTCATCTTGACTTGTCTCTTTTACTTTCAGTAGCAGCTCAGGCCATTTGGGTTCTCCTTGTTCTTTTTCTGTTTCTGGTTTTTGCTCTCTTTTAATGGGCTCTTCTTTTTTTCGCAGCACTGGGCACTTTCTCTCTTACTCTCTTTTTTCATCCCTCAATATTTCTGTCTTACTTGCTCTCAGAACTTTTTCCTCAGGGACGCTGTAACTAAATAAGAAGAGGTGGAGATGTGGGGAGTTGGTCTGTATGTTTGTGTGTTTTCTGGTGTGGGACAGTGGTGGAATCAATGGCAGTTTAAAGATATAAATAGCTGAATGTAGCTGGATGAGTGCCTGAAGTGGCGCCCCCATTCATTTTTCATAGGGTTGGCCAAATGGGGCCAATGAAAATCTTGGGGTGGCACGCCAAAACCAAAAGCCATAACTCAGTTTCAGAATTTTGCTTGTGCTATTCAGGTTATACATGGCGGTGCAGTGGTGCAGGGGTTAGCATTGTTGCCTCACAGCAAGAGGGTTCCTGGTTTGAACCTGTGGTGGGGCGTTTGACTTTGACTTGCGGAGTTGCATTTTCTCCCTATGTCAGCGTGGGTTTTCTCCAGGTACTCCAGCTTCCTCCCACAGTCCAAAGACATGCAGGTTAATTGGTGACTCTAACTTAGCCATAGGTGTGAATGTGAGCATGAATGGTTGTCTGTCTCTATGTGTCAGTCCTCTGATAGTCTGACAACCTGTCCAGGGTGTACCCTGCCTCTTGCCCAATGTCAGCTGGTACAGGCTCCAGCCCTCCTGCAACCCCAAACAGGATAAGCAATTACGGAAAATGAATGAATGAATATTCAGGTTATTAGCCTGGTCTCACTCCCAACTTGTCAAATACTGACACTCGGTCAGCTGCACACAGTGATGCACAGAAGCACCCTCAGCAGCAGTCTGATACACACGGGCTGTGGTAGTTTCTGATGCTGCGGGCAGCTACCATAGTACAAAGAGCATGAAAGTCTGCATAGGGTGGGCGAGAGTGGAGGCGGATGGGTTGAACAAACTCTGGGGTTGCTCCATCCTCTTCTGTGTGTGATGCAATGTTTAGCAGGTCAATATATTTCATAAAAGAGTTCCACATTTTCTGGAATGTTTTAATTGAGGCCACGAGATATAGAACTTCCTTAGTTCAACGATTATGTGTAGGGGGAGACGTGTACTTCCATTTTAGCAGAATTAAACATCTGGCCGGTAAGGCTATAAAGGCCAGGGCTCGCTGCATCGTGACAGTGAGGCCGGCATCAGGTGGAGCACCAAAGATGACAGATAAAGAGTTAGGAGAAATGTTAGTTTCAAATTTGTTCGACCAACACGTTATTAACTTGGGACAAGTTCAAAACATGGATGAGATTGGCAGGAGAGTGTTTGCACTGATTGCAGGTATCGCTGACTTTAGGATATATTTAGCTAGGCTGGCATTAGTATCGTTGACTCTGTGTAAGATCTTACACTGAATGACGGGCATGTATGGTGGAGGACTAGACTAGGTCTAAAACATGATCCCACTCTTCATTATATAAGTCTGTTCCTAGATCCTGTTCCCAGGCATTTTTGGTTTGAACAAAGAAGCTTGAATTGTCCGAGCTTATAGTCCAACAGATAGCTGAGAGCCCTTCACGTGGTTTGTATCCATGGTCAGGAGGGCATCAACTAAGGACTCTGATTTGGAGAAAACAAAAGAGGTGAGAGTTGGGTATTGTTATTTAGATTAAATTCTATTCCATTATTATACAAATCCTTAATAATTTCTAAGCCATTATTGCGCTGAATTCGAAATGCTGCATCTGTACTTGAAGGTTGGGAAAGGTCATTGTTGAGTATTGGAGGGATAGGAAGGTTTGTGCAGGCCGAAGTGTTTCTAAATCAGATCCAGATTTTGAGAGAGTCAGACACAACTGGATTGATGTTAACAATTGTTGACGGGAGAAGGAGCTAGGAGGGAACTGTCACGAAATCGATGAGGATGCCTTTTCCAAGTAAACCCAAGCAGGTAGATTGTCTGTGCCTATCCAACATGGAAGTTTTTGAGTATTGGCTGCCTAGTAATACTGCCCAAGGTTAGGAAGGCTGGTCCACCCTTACATTTAGGGAGTTGCAGGACTGACTTGCTAATTCGAACAGGTTTATTTCCCCACAGGAATTTGAACACTATTCTATGTAATTCGTCAAAAATGTTTTGGTAACAAGTACCGGAATATGTTGACAAAGATACAGAAACTTAGGTAGGACAATCATTTTAATTAGGCTTATTTGGCCGACCAGTGACAAAGGCAGGGCAGACCATCAGTTGAGATCCTCGTCCTCTTTTTTTTAACCAAAGTAGTTTTTCAAACGTACTCATTTTAAAGGAGCTACATGTAAGAAATCTAAAGCAAATAGTCGTAACATCCTTCTAATATGTCACAGAGACTAAGGAATAATGTTCATATAACATACTGATCTCACCGACAACAATAGTACAGCCAGAATATTCGCATTTAAAAAAATATTTTTACGGTCCGCAAATCATGTTTATGTTTTGAATTTGTGTTTTGGCCTGTTGCGCCACCCACCGCCGTCTACCATTCACGCAGTCAGTAGAGTCTCAGCATCAGTTAAAGTTACGACTGAGCTACAGCAGCACGGCAAGCAGCATTAGCAGTGTCCTGGTACATGACATTAGCAGCCGGCTTCTCCTCCGCCGTATCCCGGCAACAGCATTAGCAGCAGAGAAGCCGGACTTGCTCGAATGGTCCGCTGGAAAACTGAAGATTATGGACGCGGCGACACGTCTGTGGGCAAACAAATCAGTCTCCAGCGTGCCGCTGTCCAGCAACCTCAAATCTGTAGGGGAGGGGGGGGCGGACACGACTCGCAGCAGTATTTTGAATTTGAGTGCAGTAACTGTTTTGGCCACATTCTTACATACAGCGCCTTTAAGTCAAACTATGATGTTTTGTTTGCTCTAAACCTAACCCTTTACTTTGGTTGCTTAAACTTAAGGAAGTAGATCTAAAACCAAATTATGCGTTTATTTTTGAAAAACACTGTATGCTTTAACAAGCAGAAACTGCACATTTCCTGCAAAAAACATAAGTTTATTTAAACAAGACACAATAGATGTAACAAGAGTGAATTGAGACACCATCCTGAGCAGCAAACTGACGCAGGAGGGTACCTTGTGCATGACATTTTCATATGTAGGTCCACTGGGTAAATGTTGGCTGGGATGAGAATGTGTTGAGAATGAAGGCTAATTGAAAACTATGTCAATATAGGGAGTTAAAGAATTACATGTCTTATTTTACGGTTATTATCACTAATTATCAGATGTGCATAGACGAATACCAGTATAGTTAACATTTGAGTTCCACAACAAACCTGTTTTTATGTGGTATGTATCTATACGTTACGCAATTCTTTTTTTTTTTTCAAATACACTGTTTGTACTTTTAAAACAAAACAAATATCCAGCTTTAATTTGAAGGGGTAAATTGATTGTAAGAAAAAAAAAATTACTGGGAACAAGCCAGCTCAAGCTTAGGGGAGACTCGTGCGTACCCATAGAACCCATTTTCATTCAGATATCTTGAGGTGAGAGTTCATAAGGTGTTGACGAACCAGTTGTCCCCTCTCCAAGATTAAGCCTGAAACTCTGGAACATTGATTAGCCCCTTTCCCGACAAGCTACACTGACCAATGGATGCCCCGCGTTGTTAACTTTCACAAGATACCACTACCTTCACATTAACTTAAAATGAGCGTACCATAGCCTCTTAAAGACAGTAATATTGGCATCCAATTATTTTCACCGGAAGGCTGGTTACAATTATCTCAGGGGGGCACCACTACATGTCTGAATCCTTGGCCTACCTTTTAAACTCTGCTAAGTGGGTTAATGAATAATCTTTTACCATCTATCAGTAAGTACTGGCACATTGCCACTGAGCAATGTTTGTAAGCATGTGCTCCAGGGGGAGTAATGATGCAAAGGAAAACAAGTGAGAATACAAGGGAGAATCTCCCTCCTAAACGACTTACGCAGTGTGTCTTCTTCACACTGGTAGCATGGTGATCTTTTACATATCTGTGAGGAGTGTCCCCCCTCGTGCCCAGAAATAGATTTCACACCTCCCTCGTTTTACACCTCTGATCTCTACTATCCTATTTCTCTCCTCCCCTTCCTCTCCTCTTCTCAAATCTTCAGACAAACAACACCCGCAGATTCACACACTGTAGTAACGTACTATTATGTTATGATGTGTATGTGTGTGGTACATGCATGTCAACTCTTGTATGTTCGTGCAGTGTGTGTGTGTGTGTGTGTGTGTACATGAGTAATGGAATGTATGATATTTTTAGTTCCACTATCAAATATCTCTTTGTCCCAGTTGGGAAACATCAATATCTGAATCACTGATGGAGGGAAAACCAACTGACTCTGTGTGTGTGTGTGTGTGTGTGTGTGTGTGTGTACGTGTGTGTGTGTGCCCTTGGCTGATTGTCAAGGTGAGGTTTTTTTTTTTTTTTAAATAGGCCACAGATTGAAGGGTTAATGTATTTCCGAGTGAACCCATAGAGAACCGACCGAGGACACTATTACCTCTCTGAGAGAAAGAGGAATAGAGAAGTGACGGGAAGGCTGAGGGAGAAGGGATGGAGTGAGCAGGGAGGAGGAGAGTAGAGGAGAGGGGTTAATGAAGGAGGTGCAGAATGAAGGAAGTGATGGAAGGGGTCACGAGGGATGGATAGGCGGAGGCAGTGAGATGCCCTCCTCAAGGTGAATGAGTGACAGCAGGGCAGAGAATTACAGCAGCAGCTAAGTAACTAAATCAACGGTGGCCGAGGCGGGGTCACGTTCACACCGCACATACACACTTATGTAATATGATAGCCACACAGACAAGCAACAACATACGGTGCAATTATCACATTTACATGCCAACTTTCTGATTGCTGTGTTATACCGTGGGCCGCTCTGCATCTGTTTGCCTCGTCGCTTGTTTTACCGCAACTCTTTCTGCTGTTTGTTGTCTATTCTCTGCAACAAAAGGTGTTGCGTAATCCCTTATGTTAACATATGGCACCATGGACTGAGGCTTGTGAGAGTGAAGAGGATGAAAGTGGTTTAACACTAGGGTTGAAGTGACAGTTGTTCTGTGTGTGCGTTTGCGTTGCTTGGAACTTTTTGCATTGCACATCTTTGCTTTCTGAAGAGTGTATTTGGTGTGTGAAGCAGTCTTATCTGCTATAATGAGGGCTTGTAATGTCAGTGGCATCTCTAGGTGAATAATGAGCGATACTTTGAGGATGAACAATACCGATCAAAGGGTGAATCTTCAGACATGACAGCAAGTTACTGTCATGTTTCTTACTGTATCAAAAATGTACATAATGACAAAAGGGAGCTTATTAATGTGGAGTCTGAAGGAGTTTTAGCAATAGTTAAATATCTGCAGATTTTCAGCCCTATTTTCTATTGATTCCACATCTGGATTTGATTGAGGTTTTGTTTCATTTGTGTTTTCCCTGGCTTCATTTCTTGTTGCCAAAGGGTCTGTTGAGAGAGATATGCTGCAATGTTTTGGCAAAGATGACAGGAATCTAGGCAAAGAAATAAAGAAAGGAAACAGTTGTGTGTTTCTATGCGGGCAAAACATTTTAACAGATGTGTAATGTGCGTATTTCGATGAATGAGCTGATGCTATATAAAACAGAATACAAAACACTGGAGAATACAAATGAAAAACACAATGTTAGGTACGGTCATGTTGGAAAATGGAGATGGACAGCGCTGACTTGGCTGATTGTCAAGGTGAGGTTTTTTTTTTTTAAAGCAGGCCACAGATTGAGGGTTAATGTGTTTCCGAGTGAAGCCATAGAGAACTGACTGAGGACACTATTACCTCAGAGAAAGAGAGGAAGAAAGAAGTGACGGGAAGGCTGAGGGAGAAGGGATGGAGTGAGCAGGGAGGAGGAGAGTAGAGGAGAGGGGTTAATGAAGGAGGTGCAGAATGAAGGAAGTGATGGAAGGGGTCACGAGGGATGGATAGGCGGAGGCAGTGAGATGCCCTCCTCAAGGTGAATGAGTGACAGCAGGGCAGAGAATTACAGCAGCAGCTAAGTAACTAAATCAACGGTGGCCGAGGCGGGGTCACGTTCACACCGCACATACACACTTATGTAATATGATAGCCACACAGACAAGCAACAACATACGGTGCAATTATCACA
Source organism: Epinephelus lanceolatus (assembly GCF_041903045.1). Taxonomy (NCBI): domain Eukaryota; kingdom Metazoa; phylum Chordata; class Actinopteri; order Perciformes; family Serranidae; genus Epinephelus; species Epinephelus lanceolatus. Next base: position 34,388,019 of record NC_135737.1, read on the forward strand.
TTTACATGCCAACTTTCTGATTGCTGTGTTATACCGTGGGCCGCTCTGCATCTGTTTGCCTCGTCGCTTGTTTTACCGCAACTCTTTCTGCTGTTTGTTGTCTATTCTCTGCAACAAAAGGTGTTGCGTAATCCCTTATGTTAACATATGGCACCATGGACTGAGGCTTGTGAGAGTGAAGAGGATGAAAGTGGTTTAACACTAGGGTTGAAGTGACAGTTGTTCTGTGTGTGCGTTTGCGTTGCTTGGAACTTTTTGCATTGCACATCTTTGCTTTCTGAAGAGTGTATTTGGTGTGTGAAGCAGTCTTATCTGCTATAATGAGGGCTTGTAATGTCAGTGGCATCTCTAGGTGAATAATGAGCGATACTTTGAGGATGAACAATACCGATCAAAGGGTGAATCTTCAGACATGACAGCAAGTTACTGTCATGTTTCTTACTGTATCAAAAATGTACATAATGACAAAAGGGAGCTTATTAATGTGGAGTCTGAAGGAGTTTTAGCAATAGTTAAATATCTGCAGATTTTCAGCCCTATTTTCTATTGATTCCACATCTGGATTTGATTGAGGTTTTGTTTCATTTGTGTTTTCCCTGGCTTCATTTCTTGTTGCCAAAGGGTCTGTTGAGAGAGATATGCTGCAATGTTTTGGCAAAGATGACAGGAATCTAGGCAAAGAAATAAAGAAAGGAAACAGTTGTGTGTTTCTATGCGGGCAAAACATTTTAACAGATGTGTAATGTGCGTATTTCGATGAATGAGCTGATGCTATATAAAACAGAATACAAAACACTGGAGAATACAAATGAAAAACACAATGTTAGGTACGGTCATGTTGGAAAATGGAGATGGACAGCGCTGACTTGGCTGATTGTCAAGGTGAGGTTTTTTTTTTTTAAAGCAGGCCACAGATTGAGGGTTAATGTGTTTCCGAGTGAAGCCATAGAGAACTGACTGAGGACACTATTACCTCAGAGAAAGAGAGGAAGAAAGAAGTGACGGGAAGGCTGAGGGAGAAGGGATGGAGTGAGCAGGGAGGAGGAGAATAGAGGAGCGGGGTTAATGAAGGAGGTGCAGTACGCAGGAAGTGATGGAAGGGGTCACGAGGGATTGATAAGAAGAGGTAGTGAGATGTCCTCCTCAAGGTGAATGAGTGACAGCAGGGCAGAGAATTACAGCAGCAGCTACGTCACTAAATCAACGGTGGCCAAGGCGGGGTCATGTTCACACCTCACATACACGCTAAGTGATATGAAAGCCATGCAAACAAGTGACATTATATCTACATTGCTGTGTTCTAACATGGGCCGCTTGTCACTTGTTTTACCGCAACTCTTTCTGCCGTTTGTTGTCTATTCTCTGCAACAAAAGGTGTTGCGTAATCCCTTATGTTAACATATGGCACCATGGACTGAGGCTTGTGAGAGTGAAGAGGATGAAAGTGGTTTAACACCAGGGTTGAAGTGACAGTTGTTCTGTGTGTGTGTTTGCGTTACTTGGAACTTTGAGCATGAATGAGATTATGCTGTATAGAATAGAAAACATTGCAGAATACAAATGAAAAACAGATGATGTTACGTACTGTCACGTTGGAAGACGGGGATGGACAGCACTGCCACATACGAGACTGACAGAAGGGATAAATTGGATGTCGGAAAATAGTGATGGGATTTCATTATGACATCACTACATTGCCGGAATAATAATTAAGGGTCAAACTGAGGGACTGCAAATCAGAACTTCCAAATTGGTATTTGACTGACACCCCAAGATGGCTGCCACAAAATGGGTTTGGTCCAAGGGCTTTAGAAGGTCAGCAAAAAAAAAAAGAAGCAGGGAATGATTGTGATTGATTGATTGACGGAGACGGGATCGCAGTGGGACCTGGATTGTTTTTAGATCAAAAGATTTCAGATGTAGAGCTCTGCTCAGGAGTGTTTCTGTAAAACACTGTCTGCATGCCAGAGATGGTTAAGTTTCACATCAGTGACCAAACCCTGATTTTTTTGTTTTGTTTGTTTATTTGTTTTGCCTTGTTTGGCCTGTGAGATGTAAAATGCCATGTTGCAATACAGGGCTGGGACATCATTTCACTTTCACTTCTACTCGTTCTGTTTTTTTTTTTTTTTACATTTGAAATGTCTCATTGCCTCAACTGCATCAGATTTACCAGACTTTATAGCAAAAGAAAAAGAAGGTGACCCACTAATTACAACAGCAAATACCCCAAGGGTGAAGCAACACAACTAAAAATACAGACTGGCATTGAACTCAACATTATACTTACTCATATAACTAAAGACAATCAAGTATTCAAAATCATTTTTGTTGCCTGTTTAATAAAGCTAACCTGAAGCGCCAGATGGTTTGTCACATAGAACCATCTGAGAAGCCGTTGCTGGAAACTGTTTGGCAAAGGGCAGCCACTTTTAAAAAAATACTTGGCAGGTGATTGGATGAATCATCTGTCTGTCAAACTCTTGCTGCAGCCAGTCGAGAGCAGAGCGAAAACATCTTGTCCATCGAGAAAAGCCTTAAGCTCTGTTATTTGCTTCTCTTTCAGTGAAGAAATGCTCTTGAGTTCTTATATAACCGATGTTGTTGCAGCATCTAACTTCTTTAGGAGCTGCCATTGTTGTTATAAACAAACAGTTACCTCTCCATAAAACCACCTCACAGCTGCCAGTAGCTCCTCACAGGACACTGATTTGTCCAAATGACACAAATGACTTAAAGCCTGACAGGATCGGTTCTCGCATGATCTCGTGATGTCATGAGAATCTAGCTGCCGTGCAAGGTAGTGACGAAGCAGGATTACTTTTTAGGACAATTTTGCTAAAAAAAAAACCCAACCCAACAACAATGACAACAAATTAGAATAATCTACACCAGTGGTTCCCAACTGGTCTAGCCACAGGGTCCAGATTTCTCCTCAGTCATTAGTTCAAGGTCCACACAGTTTATTATAATTAGGGTAATGCTTATGTTTGGCCATGTCATCTAGCTAGTTTGCTGTCTCAACTAGCTGTCCGTTAGTCACTCACTCTACAGCAGGGAACAGCATTTCAAAATAAAAGCTTTGTGCCAGAAATTCACCATTCTTGTTTTATACAAACTTGACACGTTCACGTCACTTGCGGTCCAGTCAGAACGGAACCGAGACCCACTTTTAGACCGCGACCCACCAGTTGGGAACCACTGAACCATTAGGCCTTCTCGGCAAAGCAGATAAAAAACAGATAACTTGCTTTATGAAATCGGTTCCTGGGGTAAGTCACAGTACCAAAGAGGACGTCCCAATCTTGTTTCATTTTTGGCTTCCAAATAAGTCACCTGTTGTTAGCTATCAGCACCTGCGAGCTTTCACCTAATTTTATACCCACTTTAAAAACTTTTGGGATCAGATCAGTTATTCAAAATAAAAATACCATACATTCATTAATTCATTTTCCGTAACTGCTTATCCTGTTGGGGGGCTGGAGCCTATCCCAGCTGACGTTGAGCAAGAGGCAGGCTACACCCTGGACAGAGAGCCAGATTATCACAGGGCTGACACATAGAGACAGACAACCATTCACACTCACATTCACACCTACGATCAATTTTGAGTCACCAATTAACCTGCATGTCTTTGGACTGTGGGAGGAAGCTGGAGTACCCAGAGAAAACCCCAGGGTTTGAACCTGCCACCCTGGCATTGAGCCAGGAGCCTCCTTGCTGTGAGACTACAATGCTAACCACTGAACCACTGTGCTGCCAGAATACTGTAAAGATATTTGCTATTAGATTGATGACATGCTTTGGGAACAGATGTGTTTTACATAAGGGTTAATGGTTCTAATTTATAACCATTTCTAACTGCTTATAATAATAATCTACAGCTGTGGTCTTCAGCCAAACCCACACCATGATACATTTTGTATTCTCATGCTATCCAAAGCAAAAAGATAATTCTGCATATTCTTGTCTGACATTTTATTAACTGACATTTCAAGACAATGTTACTTACATTTCAGCACGGTGGTCTTAAAGCATTATGTCAAAATGTTACCAGTGAAATGCCACATAAATGACAAGATGGTGTCGGATTTTGCTCTTTTTGACTTGTGTCTTTTTCAGTATTTCTTGATGGAATATTTTGTTGTAAGATTTTCCATATTTGACATGTTCCTCACTAATGTGCAATCCTTAAAAGCAAACTCATTTTTCAGTAGTTGTATGTTGGATTTAGTGTGTGATAAACTGACGCAAGATTGGCCTTACTGAGGATATTGTGACGAATGATGCTTTGGTGGAAGTTACTTGTGAAGAGGATCAGTTATCTGTGAGGCAGATAACAGATCTGTTTTTCCTAACGTCTTGAATGGACAACAAATATTGTGAGTTTTAGAGCAAAAAGTATAAATTCCCCTCAAAAAGAAATAAATGTTAAAGTAAATCATTAAAGGAGCAGATGCAGCTTTATTTGAGGATCATTCTGCCACTGAAAAACATTTCTGCATTAGGTTTCGGGGTGTAGAGCGGACTTAAATATCAGCAGAATGTGAAATGTCATAATTAGATATCGCTCACCGAAGGATTGCACTGACATAAAGTTCGTCACATATGCCCCTAGGTCTTGTTTTCCTGCCGTGTGACTCAACTGTGCTGAGTTTCAAAACAACTGTAAGTGAGTAGGGAAATATTTGGGATGTGGGGGCACTATTGGGCGCTACAACAAAATCAGGGAGTGTATGAGCAAAAGCACAGATCACCACTGCACCACTACGTCACTACCAGTAATACTACAGTCTCACACACACACACACGGACGTGATCTGTAGCTGTAACAAATGTTTTTTTTGTACTTCAAGACCCTTAAGTTTTTCGGTTTGTATTTCCATTCCCTTTTATTCATTTTCCCTCAAAAATGGCACCATACGAAGTCCATGCATGAGGAGTCATTTAGACGGTCACTCATCCAGCTCAGCAACTCCATGTCCAAGTTTAGATTGGCCAATGGTTGGATGTTATTGACCTTGATGCCCTCAGCAAAGCAACAAGTAAACATCGCCTGTGATATCGCCATACGTTTAAGTCTTTAGGTGTGGATGGAGAAGGATGAGACATGAGCGCTTAAGGAGAGGCAACAGAACAGCAGATGTTTGTAAGGAGTAATAATAATTAAAAAAAAAAAGGTTTCAATTTAGTGTGACAGCTGTGAACCACCCACCCAGAGCAGCACAGGAAGTACTGAAACAAAGGGAGCAAAAGGTGCAACAGAGGACTGTGTAGAGGGCATAGAAACAAGTTTGTCTAGACAATTAGAGGGGTGCACCCAATCACAAGCTGGCATGGCAGCATAATACAGAGGATAGAAGTCCAGTGTTGTGCTGTAATGTGGAGTGGAAGAGTGAGGAATGACACGGCAGCTGAAGGCATATGGAAGTATAACTCACCGAGCAGCAGTGCAACTGCCAGACCAGCATGAAGTAGATCCCCTGATCTCAGCCGACTAGAGACACTCGAACCGGTACTGTCCACTGACGCCATGACACCACCTGTCTGTCTGTCTGTCTGTCTATGTGTATGTACAGAATGTGTGTCCTTATCAGTCTGTGCCCGTCTGCCAGTCTGGTCAGCCTGAGCTGTGTCCAATCTATGCAAATATATTTGTGTCTGTGTGTTTGTCTTATGTGTCTCTGGAGCAAGGTGGGACACTGAGCTGTGCAACTGAAGTCCTGCTCTCAGTCCCTCCCTCTTCTCTCCTCCTCCGCACTCTGTCCCAGGAATGAACAGAGGGAGGAAGCGCAAAGAGAGGAGGAGAAATTCCTTCAGGGAGTTCTCTCCCAACCAGTTGTTCCCTGCGCTGCACTCCAGCAGGCCAGAAAAAAAGCAAGAGGAAAAGACAAAACTGAAGAATGCAGCAGTTGAAATGAAGAGTGCGGGCTCTCTTGTCTCTCTCTCTCTCTCCCTCCCTTCCCCGTCCTCTGTCGCTGTCTCTTGCAGACTCAGTGGTGATTATCCAGCAAAGGAGAGTGTGTGGCGAAAGGCAGAGAGGAGAAGCGAGGCAGAGCGGTAGCGGCGTAGCAGTGTTGTGTCAGACAGCTCCACTGCTCCAGCAGCAGCAGCAGCAGCAGCGGCAGCAGCGGCAGCAGCAGCCAGGGAAGCAGGCTGGCTGACAAACCCCACAGGGGGAGACATAGGCTGGAGGGGGGGAGGAGAGCACACGAGAGGCACGGAGGGATGCTGGAGCAGAGCCAGCAGCCAGGCGGAAAAGCAGAAAGCGTGTGTCTCCCCAGCCAGCACAGGGAGGAATGAGCGAGAGAGGTACTGCAGAGGTAGAGGCAAGGAGAGAGTGTGTGTGTGTGAGAGAGGGAGAGAAGGAGGGGATAGAGTGAAATGGCGAGGGGGAGGCGGGGGGCGATAACTGCTGCCACATGCACACACACACACACGCACGCACACACACACACACAAACACACATATGCACCCAGCGCAGTAAGGCTGAGTCAGCCTTACTCAAGAGGGTCTCTGAGTCGGACGCGGGCTGGGTGCTTCACCCATACCACATACCCGCGTCTTCTCTGCATCCTTTACTCCTGTCTCCGCTTTCATGTGTCTCACATTTCATGCTCTTACTACACCTCTCTGATCTGGTCCACAGTTTTCTACCAAATGACTCATGTCTTATCTCTATGTTTCCCTCTTCAGTTCCTTGGTAGGACTACAGATTTGGACAGGCTGGTTTTGAATTAAAAAATTACTGAGTTTAAATCTTTTGGTACAGTTTAATTTGATTTATTTAGTACAGGGGTGTCAAACTCATTTTAGTTCATGTTCCACATGCAGCCCAATTTGATCTCAGATGGGCCGGACCAATAAAACCATTGCACAATAACCTCTAAGTACCATCAGCTCCAACATTTTTCCTCTTTGGTGTGTAGAATTACAAGTACATTCTGCAGATGTTCATCCTTTTACAAAACACATGAACAGCCTGAGATGTCTCAAGAAAAATAAGTGCAATTTCAACAGTATGTCTCCACACTCAGTCAGTCTACTTCTCATTGTCATTACATGTGCATTTATCCATTCATTTCCTGATACAGATCCTTTTGAACTGAAGCTGCTGGTTGACAATATTTTGCACAATGTTCAATATCTTGAAACATGGTCACAGTAAGTATTCATTGTTTTATCAGAGAACTGTATCCTGGTCAGGGTGGAAAAGCCACAGAGGCAGAATTTGACATTGTTTAACGTGCTCCTGAAACTTGGCACCTCTTAGTCTAGACAATTTAGGGGGCGGGATTGGACCCTTTGGCGAGCCGGCTCTGGCCCACTGGCCGTATGTTTGACAGCCCTTGTTTAGTAGGTGCTGTTCTAAGGCATGACATCGGCTGTGTATCGGACACACAAGCACAGGACTGTGTCTCAACACATTTTGACATTGTACTTTGCATGACACAAGACTCTTTGTAGGTGCTTTGCTTTGTACATTTGACTACAAACTAACAACTGCCAAAAAACTGTGCAGATTCAAGCCAAAGCCGGCACAAGCCTCAGACAACATCCTTCAAGATCTGTGGACCAGAGCTCAGCCTCCATCGTCTTTTTTTTACAATCCAGAAGGCCTCGGTACCCTTTGCTCAAGACCAGTGGCGTTTACGTATGTCCTGCGGCCTTCAATCAGATTGTCACAAACTATCTTCAGAGAGTGGTCTTACATGACCTTCAATCTCCTGCCAGGCACACAGGGGCAGTAACATGTCATTCACACTGTGTTACGAAACATGGAACCACCCAGACTTTACACAATCATAGCATGCCTTTCATCAATCACAGCTCAGCCTTCAACACAACACGGTGGCAGTGAAGGATCGCCAAAGTCCACAACTTTAATGTGCAGTCTGACCTCATTCACAGGATTCATGACTTCCTCACCCATCGAGTGACACATTAAACGTGTCATCACCAACATCAGAGTTCCACAGGGCCACGTCCAAGGCCCATTTCTCTATGACTAATACAACTTCCAATTTCTCTCAGTGGTGTAAGTGCAGGGACAATCCAATCACCTTTACTGGGATACCTGCTAAAAGGTGGAAGAGTACAAATACTTGGATGAATTGACTTTTGATCAGCATGCTATAGATGTGCACAGGCATGCCAAAGGAGACTGTTCATCATCTGTTAAATGCTAGCACTCAATGTACAACCCCGCCACCACCACCTACTGTACTGTAGAGCATAATTGACCCCTTGGTCCATCCACATATCACAGAAAATTATTCATACATCCGATTAGTCATACACAAAGTCACCACGATCACCTCAGCCTCAGCACACCCACTACACCGCCACTTTGTCCTGCTTGTCTGGCTGCAGGGACAGAATGACGAGATGCTGGGGCATTTAACAAAATCCTTTTCCCATTGCTGATACAAGCCCCCACGAGTCAGATGCTTGAATCCTCTCCTAGCTCGCCTCTAAACATACATTGTATCTGTGCATACATTTGTGCCACCACCACTGAGAACTGATGTTACCTCTGTGGAATTCGTGCCAAAGTATCAATGGTGTTATACATTTTTTTCTTCAAAGGAAAAACAACACGGTTTCTTCTTACTACGACACCTAATTGCCTCTCCAAATTGAGACAACACATTCCTGTGATGACTTGGCATTACACAACACAGTTTTATGATTTCTGTGATGTCTTGGCACCACAGATATGTGTGATGTTTTGGCATCATTTCCTGCTCCCTGGAGTTATGGCACATTGTGGGCTGTAGCGTATCCTGTGATTATCTCATAGCTGGAGTCTTTTCTTACAATAAAATGATCATTTGAGTTATTGAGTTACAAATACATTTAATGTTTGGCATATTTTAGAGTAATACAAAGGGAAAAATGTGAGTGGTAATGAAAAATATGTATGTGCCGGTTTTTATTACTTTTACCCTTCTCTGCTTCTGCTGTCCATTTCTCATTTGCTGCATTTTTCCTTAACTATCAGCGCTGACGTGATGGATGCTTGACCTCCCCGACTCTCACACATACGCACATGCTCGCACACACATCCACATGTTGTCAGGTGATCTGTCTCTTGGCATTTGATGTCCTTTCCAGGTTCAAGTGTGTGTGTGTGTGTGTGTGTGTGTGTGTGTGTGTGGGGCAGGGGGCAGTGATAGATGATCGAGATACATACCTTAATGTAGCGAGCTACATGCAGATAAATATGTCGATACAGGTAAATACACAAATACACGTGTACTGCATATTAAGAGAGGGGGAACAATGCAAACATGCATCTTTGCATATGCACACCAATACATATAGTCACATGTTAGCACACACACCTGCCTCTGGACAGGGTGACCTTGGATGCTGTGTATAGAAGGAAGGCGGAGCAAAAGAGGACATTACACTGATGAGAGTGCGAGGGATCAGGAGGGGTGAGAGGAAAGGGAAGTTCAAGGGGAGGAAAGACAGGATGGGATGGGTGCAGGAGGAAAGAAGGGAAGAGCGGTCAGGGGAGAAGGTTCGGGGTGGGGGTGCGACAGGAGTGAGGGGAGGAGAGATGACAGGAGGCAAAGGGAGGGAGGGAGGGAGGGAGCGGAGGATCTGTTTCTGGGACGGCCAAGGCAGCGAAATGCTGCAGTGAAGCCACACAGCTGAGCCGGTCTGAACACAGCTACTGAGACACACTGAGCTCTCTGCCCCCTTCTTCTTCTCTCCCTCTCTCCATACCTTCATCTTCTCCCACCCACCACTTTCACCTCCCACTCTGATTAACCTTCCTCTCACCCCTCACTTCGACCTGCTCCACCCCCCCTCCCCCTCCCCCTTTCCTCTCCCTCCCTCTCTCTTTCTCTCTTTGCACCAGCTGGTGAGTGAGCAGATTTCAGAAAGCATCCTGAGTGGAGGAGGACAAGTGGGGTGGGCCTCTCTCTACCTCTGCTTTTCATCTGTCCTTCCTCTTTTTCTTTACCTTTTCCTCATCTTTTTCCTCATCAATTTCTTCCATCTTTTTTGTTGCTTTTTAAATGTTGCCGTGTGCTTGTGACTCTTTTTCCTCTGTTCATGTCTTTCCGTCCCTTTCCTCTCTTTTTCCCCTGTCTGTTTTGTCCTCGCCGTCTGTGATCCTGTTTTTATGTCTGTCCATCCATCCGTCTGTCGGTGGGAAACAGGGACCATCACAAGGTGAGTCCCGTCTAAAGTTAAGAGTAGGTCTGCAGTACATACCTGTGCAGAACATGCAGCCGGCCTCTTGGAGATTTTGTGTTGGAGGCTCGCAGCCTCACAGTTTGTCGTGCAGCCTTATATGGTCTCATGGAGTTAGACAATAGTTTGAAACTGGCTGTGATTTGCTTGATGTCGGCAAGACGGTGGCTTTGAGTGGAAAATGTTTAAGCACAAGACTGCTTAAAAAAGATTGCAAGGTCTGTGCACTGGAGTGTGTGTGTGAGTGTGTGTGTGTGTGTGTGTGTGTGCAGAGAAACTGCAATTGCAATGTTTAAATACACCTATTTGTTATCTTTCATGTCACCTCGGTATCCTATTACTACTGTACTTGCTGTTTCACTGGCTTTATACAACCACAAGAAAGTTTCATATAATGTTCTAGTCTGGTGCTATATTTTGTATTTAAATTAATGACATGTGTCATAGTCCCATTGCGGCCATTATTGAGTGCACACTTTGTAATTTAATTATTTGCTTTTTTGTTTATTAATTACTTTTAGGGCTGTTTCTTGAGTATGATTTTTAATAGGATGAAAACTCTAAACTATAATAAAACTATAATTCAAGTTCTTAAAAAAATTAGATAAGTTACATTTATTTTTTCAGTCTGTACGGTGGCCTATTTCACCATAGAACTTATGTTGATTTAAGTGACACACATAATCTGTAAAGATGATTATCAATTTAATATTTCTAATGCTATGTTCGGACAACGGCACAGAAAAAAAAGACAAACGCAGGGTCATCTGGAAGAAAGTTGAACCAGGCTCAACTGTTACTGCAACGTATTGCCCCAGCGTTACTACATCGGACAATTAAATCAATGCAAACGTACAGCTAGCAGATTGCCTTGTAATGCAAATCACCTTGCGACTGCTGCAATAAATGATAAACTACGGTGACCTTAATATCTTTTCCAGATTTGTAAGATCCTGTTTTGTAGTATTTTAAACAGGGTTGCACTGTTTTGCGTGCAGGGATGTTTTTGGCTAAGGCTATAGTTCAGAACCCAAGTGAATCCTGTTTGTCTGCAATAGCTGAAAATACATACTCTACATTCACAAAGTCACCTCTGGCTGATTCTCAGTGGAGCAGCTCCAGGTCGTCCTCTCTGATCAGAGTACTGCTTGCTTTCGTAGGTTGGAGACTTGTACTGCTCACATACATACATACATAGCTGTCGCATTGTCAAAGATAAAGCACGTGTCCGTACTGTAGAGCAGTCACAGCTCTGATTCTCTATCACAAGTTACACGAGCGATATTGCTGTTTAGTATAGCCGCTGTCAACAAAGGCTGGACTGATGCATCAGAGGACATTTTGTAAAGGTAAATGAAACACTGTGGGAGGTGAAAGATATGAGGGGACTTGTCACCTCAAAGCACGACTTGACTGGCCAGATGGGCCCTTGCAAAGGGCTCTGACCTTTGTGTGTGGATTTGCATGTGTCCTTGTCCGTCTGCAGATATGTGCCGGCCCTGTGATACACTGGTGGTGTTTCAGTCAAGAGAGACTTTATTTTAAGAGTGAGCAAATAAATGTATTGACATGTTGCACAATAAGGTTTAGAAATGTGATTGTGACGTCATTATTTTAGTGGAGATTAGCTATGAGTACAACAAAATTCCCCCCAGATGGAGTGTAGACATTGGTGGTGGTGAAGAGATGAAGAGAGTTGGTTGAAGGTCTGCTTGGAAGAAATGTGGAGCAGGGCGCTTCTGATGAGCAGAGTGGACGGAACCCTTGGCGCTGGATGTGATGCAAAGTAGAGGTGAATAAGGTGGAGGAGGGTCGCAATCGATTTTGCGCTGAAATGACATCTCTGGCACCGGCACAGAAAGGAGCAGTTTTGAAGTTTGCCAGCAGTGACATAATTGGCTCGGGTATGTGTGAATGACGGAGAGCATCAGTCTTCCTGAATGAACTCCTGCTATATCTTGAAAAAAACAAAATCCAAGGCAACTCTTCTCTGGTGCAAAAGTTAAAAGGCCTTTATTAAATGGCTAGTTCATGATGAACATTAAAATCACCAACATGTTTCGGCCATGCTCACTGGCCTTTCACCAACATGTTTCGGCCATGCTCACTGGCCTTCATCAGCCCTGATGAAGGCCAGTGAGCATGGCCGAAACATGTTGGTGATTTTAATGTTCATCATGAACTAGCCATTTAATAAAGGCCTTTTAACTTTTGCACCAGAGAAGAGTTGCCTTGGATTTTGTTTTTTTCAAGATGTTCTACACTTCCTGACCAAAGAGCACCTTCCTGGATACCATGATACTGCAACCCACATGAGCACTTCATCTGCTGTTGTCTTGAACTTCTGCTATACTTCGTACTGTGGTGTTCCCTGTCACTTGACGAATGCGACCTGGGTTCCAGCCCCGGGCCAACTCTGAGCGAGCTCAGACGGCATAGCTAACGGACGGGTGGACCAAAAAAGAAAGCACAGAAAAACGCCAGCATTTTCCTAAATCATCTTTATTTAAAATACATAATGTAATGACAGCTGCTTGATAACAGGCAGCACAGTGCAAGCATTAGTTTGGTGTTCACTATCATTTCAAAGTGATACAAGAGCAACTACTCAGGGCAAACTCATAGCCAGAGATGGTAAACAGTGATGCACAATGATGAATCTGCCTAGTACATGACACAGTATTCATGTTTTTATTTGTTCCATTGTTTCTGAGAAATACAGTATATACAATATACATTATGTATCTGACTTCATATTGCCGACAAAACCTTCCTGCACTAAATCCGCCCAAATGTTAATCTGACATCACTACATGGGTCAACGTTAACATACACGATCACACACAGACGGCGGCGTCCCAGGAAAGGTTTATGTATTTTGCCTACTTTAAAAAAAAAAACCAAAAAAAACAAATCACCATTTTATTGTTGTTCTTTACAGCTTGTTTGTGTTTAATGACCGTATTGATATTTGAGGAAATCACACATTACATATAATGTTGGAAAATAGTATCACAAATGATAAAAACAAACAAAAAAGTTAAGTAATAGGCCTAAACCTAGATCTACGTTTTTTTTTAAAACACTGTCTGAAACCAGGACTGGCCGAGTCACCAGATATGGAAGCACTCTCCAACACCTGGATGACACAGCGAGCCAGTTTAAGACATGAGAGGTATCATAGAGACGTCACTCTACGACAGCCTGTCATCACAACATAGTTAAAACATAAGACATTCAGAGAGTACCAAAGCTCACATGCTGCAACATGTAAAAGTGGACATTTAATAGTGATTTTTATCAAGATAATATATATTTTTTTAACATTAAAGTGCTCCAACCAAATAAATGATCAACTAAACACAATACCAATACATTTCCCATTTTACCATACAATCATCATGCCATGTTTCTATTACAACAGCTCCACATTCTGATATATACCATCTTATTAAAGTGAGCTTTATATATATATTTTCTCGTTTCCATTATAGTCACATGCTCTCCACTATGATTATATTAGAAGTGGTTAAAATATGTGAATGTGCAAAACAATATCTACAGTTTTAAACACCACTGTTGAGGTAAAGGCATTACTTTGCAGACGGAGCTAGGATGTACGTTTTTAAATTTTTAAAACTTTATTATATATTTATCTGCTTTAAAATAAACACTACATTGTGTTTGTATTGAGGTGCAATGGCTCAGTTTAAAGTTGTTCTTTCTTTTAAAATCTCTATAAATCAGGGCTCCGGTTGGAGTTAGAATAACAAGACATAGATTATTTGTACGGAAACTTCTTTTTCTTCATGATATGACATATTAAAGTTGTTTCTTGATATTGTACAGGAGGCAGACTAAACTCCCCGATGTGCAACCGAATACCTCTGAGACTTTATAAATTAAAGATGCAAGCAAAATATATATGCGTGTATCAAAATGAAATCTAAATAAAATGCAGGTGTTATAATATTTGATAAATGGTGCCACCTGATTACGACATAGAGTGGAAACTTAAACATGCTTTGACTGACACTTTGTTTTGATTTGGTGGGAAACTTCAAAGAGCAGAACCTAGTTTCTTACTTTTTTATGTTAGTTCTCTTTCTGATGATTCTGATAGTCATCATTTAGGGCCATAAGTCAACTAGTCGTCTGTATATTTACGATATTCATCTAATTATTAAAGTATATATTTTGGGCGGGGCAACACAATGGTTTGAGTTGAAGGTGTGAGAAAGATTAGTATCAGTAACATTGTTAACACTGTGCTACATTACAGAGAAATACAAAACCGTACTAATGAACCTTCATTAATATAGGCCTATATTTTATCTACAAGTGCACGTCACACACTGAGCGAGCCGCCTGTTAATGACGCTGTGGGCAAAGCAGTAATGATTGTGCTAAGTGGCTACTGGGCATGTAGCTACTTCCATGTTTCAGATGATACGTCATGTTTGTAGTCGACCAATGAAGATGAGTTTACATATCACCTTGGGTTCGTCCTTCACCTTCTCAAAATGATCCCACACTTTGGATTTCCTGCCCGACATGCTATTAACTAACTTGTGGAATAACGTGACTTATTAATTAACGTGACTCCTGTCTGACTGCTGAGCATGGCCACTTCCTGAGTCTGTCCTTTCAAATTAAATTCCGCCAATTTTGACAAGGTGCAGCTCCTAATTGAGTTTCATGCTTTTTTTTTTTTCCTTGCAACTAAGTGACCAATTAAATGTTGCCGACTAATGACCTTTCCGGTCGAGTAACGTTTGGTCGACTCTTAGGGGGCAGCCCTATGATATGCACTGTTTGACATGTACTCACAGCAGTACAGTACTCTAGTATTCCTTCGTTTCGAGTATAGTCCTCTAAAACAAAATAACAAATTCTACACATTTTTGTTAGTAGGCTCTTATCTATCAGTTTTGAATATAAGCATCATATATTTCAATTTGGTTCATTTGGTATAATTCCCTGTATTACTGTCTGTAAATGGCACTCAACTCTGTGAGTAATATGGGTCATGCTCAGGATTACTT
This sequence comes from Epinephelus lanceolatus, assembly GCF_041903045.1. NCBI lineage: Eukaryota > Metazoa > Chordata > Actinopteri > Perciformes > Serranidae > Epinephelus > Epinephelus lanceolatus. The sequence continues at coordinate 34,403,277 of NC_135737.1, forward strand.
CAACTGTGTCTGTTTGGGCAACCTTTATTAATTCTTACCCTAGTTGTTACTAACAGTTGGCACCAGCATGAACTGTGGGTGCAGTGTGAGGTTCTTACTATGATTCGTCTCTGATATGTTTTTGACTTTGACAAAAAGGCTGTCATGAAGTCAACAATAATTCATTCCACTCTGTCTCAAACAACACACTTCTCACCCAGCGCTAGCTTTATTTGTATTGTAGGGAAGAATTCTGCGAAGGAAGCTCAGCACTGTCACACTGACACTGACAATTTTCCCCATGCAGTGTGTGCAAATAATTGCACAGTGTATTGCAGTCACAGATATTGTACGGTCTAAAACCAAGACTCAATTTTAACCCTTCAAATAACAGACTGAACTGAAATGTGTGCCTGCTAGAAGAACATACACACACGGCACAGTAACATATCATTCCTCTAGGCAAGGCCGAGATGGATGCTGAGAAGTTTCTGTCATAGGGGTGGACGGTATAACCAGTGACATACAATAGAAATATAAAGATTTAAATATGCTATAAAGTACTCTAAAACAACACTACAACTCACTGCAAATTAATCAGTGGAGTTGTGCATTTTTGGGGGCTCAGCTCAAACCCTTAAAAAGTTTGTTTAACCATTTAAAGCAGATATATGCACTATTTTTCAAACCATCTGAGAGAACGCCATCCTAACAGAATGCCTAAAATCTATACATGATAGTTACTGCAAAAATAAATCAGCCTGTACAGCCTACATCCTATTATGTATCTTGTTCTCCAGCTGCCTTCATCATTCTGAAACCATAACACAACAAATGTTGAGGATGACTAATCTGGGCTACTCTAATTGCAAATCAAGGATCTGCAACAATGCCAAGTAGATGTGGTCACCAACGCTCTGAATTGAATATAAGGCCAACAGAAGAACATCCACTCAATTGTATTCGATTTCTTTAGAGAGTAGCATGGTAGGATAGCATGGTAGCATATACAGCGATCAGCCAAAACATTAAAACCACTGGCAGATAAAGTGAACAACACTGATCATCTCGTTACATTCTCAAGTTTGGCAGGAAAATCTTGGGTCCTGGCATTCCTGTGGAATGACCAAGTACCCCCCAGCTGGACAATGCACCATGCCACACATCACCTTCTGAAGTGTGGGATGGCACACTGTCCAGTGCTATTGGGAGTGCTGCTCCCATGAGGAGAGGGGTACCTGGTCTGCAACGGTGTAAGGGTGTGTGTTATGTATCAAGTGGCGTCCACATGACTGCCCGGACCCAAGCTTTCCCAGCGGAACACTGAAGCGTAACAAGACGATCAATGTTTTGCACTTCACCCACCAGTGGTTATAATGTTGTAGCTGACTGGTATTTTATTATCTGAAAGACACAAAGTTGAAGGCATTTTAAAAACTTAAAAGACTGAGGGCTTTTGAGAAAACATTCAGGGCTAAAATCACTCCCTGGTTCCCTATGACAAGTCAAAATGTACACTGTGAAAAAGGTCTACAGATTCTACTGTCTATGCGGGGCAAGAAAAATCCAGACAGGTATGAGGAATGTTTAAGAATACTCTCTAGATTACACATACTCTAAGTGTGCATCTATTTTAAGACATGGTGCCCATACAGGCAGATGACAGACAAGGCTTTCAAGAAGTACTTCACTGCTGGGAAGACGGTCTTTTCATAAAACTGGGCTGTCTATGCAGTAAGATACATATACTTTTGAAGTCCGTGCTACATGAGCAGAGAAAACAGAGAAAAAGGGCTGTGGCATTTGCTTTTGATCAAGAGACAGAAAACGCTCAACTACCAGAATGCACTGCGTTGCACCAGAACACTAAACACTCCTGCTGGTGGACAATGTAATGAGAGTTTCCCTTCCGCAAGCAATAAGGCGGCAGACCGGTAGCAAACATTCTTGTATTACAGTTAGTCAGAAAGTTAAAATATGTTTCTGAAAACATTTTGGGTGAGAAAAAGGCGACACAGGAAAGCAAACTTGGTTTATATTTGAACAGCACTGCCTAGTTTTACGGTTTGATCGTCTGAGATCTGCTTGATCTCAAAACTCTTTGTGTCCAAATGCAGAAGTACAATCTATAGTTGAGCGGCAGCCTTAAAGCTGGATCCGCCGAATGACACCTACACTTCATCCAGCATTTTCGCTGGGAGTTGAGCAGGGAGATCTGGGTGCTGGCAAGGTAAAGGGAAGTTACTATTGATTAATATGATACAAAGCTGGTTGACAATCGTCAAAGTATTCCTTTAAGGCAATTTTGAAAGACACTGGATTCACAGTATGTCAAACTAAATCTCAAAACTGAACTGCAGCTGCTGTACGACATTGGAGTTAACTACCCAAGTTATCACGATACAACAGATATCCACACAATATTTGCTCTGCAGTGTGTAGCTTTTAACATCCATCAGGTATTAACTCTGCCTCTACAGCCACTGTTAACAATATTATTAGTTAATGAATAATAGATTCAGGCAATAAAATTAGATTTTAAGATGTTGGGTTATTGTTACTGCTCCATCCTAAACTATACTGTGGTATACATTTTAGGTCATACCGCCCAGCCCTAGCCTGTCCTATAGCGTGCGTTGAAAATGCCTTTCCGTATGATGAGATAAGACTTCTGATGTTGACTTGTAGCTATGAATTAAGTACTATGTGTTCAGTAGTTAAGTTGCAGAAAAGTCCTTCCTGGCTCATTTCAAGGAAAGAGACACATCTCATACAGACATATAGAAATACGCACACACACACAGACACATTCAGTACACACACACACACACACACACACACGCACAGATGCACACTTGTGTGTGGTGGCACACACACGCACATGCAGAAGGGATGGAAGTATCAGTGGACAATGATTCAAGCAGTGGTTACGACAGATCTTCAGGAAGGGGGTGTACATGTCTGAAAGAAAAGAGAGGAAGAGAGAGTGAATAATATTTTGAACTAAGCTCGTAATGCCCTTGGTAGATGCTCCAATAAATAAGCCTCTCTCGAGGTAAAGTCAGCAGGTAGTGAGATCTGGGGCAAAGTACACATTAAGAAACATATACACTCACCGGCCACTTTATTAGGTACACCTGTTCAACTGCTCATTAATGCGAAAAGATCAGTCAGTCACGTGGCAGAAACTCAATGCAGTTAGACATGTGGACATAGTCAAGACGACTGGCTGAAGTTGAAACTGAGCATCACAATGAAGAAGATAGGTGATTTACATGTCTTTGAACATGGCATGGTTGTTGGTGCCAGATGGGCTGAGTATTTCAGAAACTGCTGATCTACTGGGATTTTCACGCACAACCATCTCTAGGGTTTAAAGAGGATGGTCCCAAAAAGAGAAAATATCCAGTGAGCAGCAGTTCTCTGTGTGAAATAACCACTGGTTACAACCAAGATCTGCAGAAGACCATCTCTGAACCAACAACACGTCCAACCTTGAAGCAGATGGGCTACAGCAGCAGAAGACCACACCAGGTGCCACTCCTGTCAGCTAACAACAGGAAACTGAGGCTACAGTTCACACAGGCTCACCAAAACTGGACAATAGAAGATTGGAAAAACGTTGCCTGGTCTGATGAGTCTGGATTTCTGCTGCCACATTCAGATGGTAGGGTCAGAATTTGGTGTAAACAACATGAAAGCATGGATCCATCCTGCCTTGTATCAACGGTTCAGGCTGGTGGTGGTGTAATGGTGTGGGGGAAATTTTCTTGGCACACTTTGGGCCCCTTAGTACCAACTGAGCATGGTTTAAACACCACAGCCTACCTGAGTATTGTTGCTGACCTTATTCATCCCTCACCAGATCTCAATCTAATAGAGCACCTTTGGGATGTGGTGGAAAGGGAGATTCACATCATGAATGTGCAGCTGACAAATCTGCAGCAACAGTGTGATGCTATCGTGTCAATATGGACCAAAATCTCTGAGGAATGTTTCCAGCACCTTGTTGAATCTATGCCACCAAGAATTAAGGCAGTTCTGAAGGCAAAAGGGGTCCAACCTGGTACTAGCACGGTGTACCTAGTAAAGTGGCTAGTGAGTGTACACTTGCACACATGCACACACATATTATATACACTTTTTCCAAACCACTTTTAAGCACACTGCACAACCTTAATCCTCTTTTGGCAGAGAGAGGACTTATGAGTTTATCTATTGATTAATAAGAACAGGCACTGAGGCTAAATGCAATTCATACTGTGGTATGTGACATGCAAAGATAGCAGTGTCACGGCAGTTTGGTTTGACTTTAGCAGGAAGTTTGATTCTAAAATGACTTGTATTTCATATTTTTCACCATACTGCCCAGGTTAAGTTCCACAGCAGACACGATGTTCATCACAGACAACAACAACAGTCTATATTGGATGACATGAGCAGGTATTTACCAGAGAAGGTGTACCAGAGGAGCTCCACAGGCCGCTGTTTCAATCACATGGCCCAGCTATGGTTGTCTATAGATATAAGTGAAGAGATGCCCAACAACAGGTTAGAGCTCAGTCAATAGAGAAAGACGGTTTGAGGTCTGTAATCCAATAAGAGGAGATGAGGAGTTTTGGAAGCTAAAGTGCTGAACGCCATATGTCTGAGCTGTGTGTGTGGTTGTTTTTAGTACAAATAATATTTTGGGCAGAAACTGTTGTATATACCAAGACCTGGATAGATAACATTCTGTAAACTGGAATTAAAATGTTTTTATTACACTACATCCCAACATATAGTATTTCTGGGAATGTTTATGTGTGTGTTTAGATTTTGAGATATGTACTACTGACTAAAGAAAGTTAAGCACCATGGCTCGTGGTCTGGGCTGCTGAATTTAGTATGGTATATGTTTCCAAATTCAGTGGAATGTGATGTTTTCTAGTGGTATGCCGCTGATGACTGTTGGCACGGTGCTGCTGTTGTACTAGTATATGTCATTTAAGATGAAAAGACACCTAAATATGTATTACGTACTGCCGTAGATTACACCGCTGACCACTGCTGCTGCTGTATGTCACATATCACAGTTTATAATAACCATGCAACAGTCACTGTTATGCTCATACTTTTATGGTAGCTAACAGCTAGCATAGCCTGCGGAAATGACAAAGGGTATGTTCTGAATCGCATACTTTTTCTTTTTACTTTTAATAGGTACTGCAGCTACCCTTAAAAAATACGTACTGTTGTATGCAGTATGCACACAGTCGGGACTTGCTTTTGTTGCGCCATTTTTTGAGTTCACCAGAAATGCCGATCAACCCAGAGACCTCTGCTGTTGTTACTTTACAATGTATGTAGTTTAACCTTAAAGGAGAAGTCGGGTGTTTTGCACTTTGAGCCCTGTTTCTGGGTTGTTTATGATGTAATAGAGTGGTTTAGACTAAAATTGTGACGATTGCTCCTTTTCGGAGAATATGGCTTTCCCCTGCCTGGCTTAACACTGCTGCCTATGGCCATGTGTGAACCTGTCCGAAAACTGAAACTCACCGAGTGGTCAGTGGTGTTCGTTGATGTTCTGACATAAAAATCGTAGCAAACTGTGGTTTCCATCCGTGTTTTCGCTGTTCATCCCGATTGTGGAACTATTTTTTCAGTTGCCTCATACCCGTGTGTAAACTTGCGCTTGATCTTTCGTTTGACCCTGAAGCGTTAAATGTTAAATAAACTCCAGCCCACTTGATGGCTATAATGCTCCTTTACGTGGGTGTCGCCAACCGGCAGGAAACTATTGCAATGTAATGGGACACAGAAAAGAAGCAGAAGAAGAAGGTTGGCGTTGTGTTCAAAGGCATCGTACCGCGAAGGTTGTTTACAAGCGAGTAATCCATTGTGCAGTTGTTTAAACTTATAACAAAACGTTTTCATTCGTTCTTGTTCTTCCTCCAGGAACTCACACAGCACTGTTGAACCGGCACTTTCGCTGAGCTAAAAGACTACAGTGACTACAACCTTGTCGTAAACAACCCCCTTTCCATTTCCGGTGGCGGATTACTACCAACGGACAATGAGGCTTCTATAGAAAACCAATGGATTACACAAAATGTCAAATAAATCATCACGACAACCACAGTTTTCTATGATTTTTATGTCAGAACATCAACGAACACCACTGACCACTCGGTGAGTTTCATGGCTTTGAAAACTAACGTTTTGGTTTTAGGACAGGTTCACACATAGCCATAGGCAGCACTGTTAAGCCAGGCAGGAGAAAGCCAAATTCTCTGAAAAGGAGCAATCGTCACAATTTTGTTGTTAACCACTCTATTTCATCATAAACATCCCAGAAATGGGGCTCAAAGTGCAAAATACCAGACTTTCCTTTAAAGTTCTTACTGTACAGATTTTGTTCACTTAAACAATTAATATTCCTATTATACTACTACTATGGTCATCAGTCGCTTGAATGCGTTATCATCCATCATTGCGACTTCTACGGCTGTCAGTCAGTGTTAAAGCAATGTTTGCTGCTCAGTCCATGTGACATGTCATATACTACGCAGAGGATTGTGGGTCAGAAAAGAAAGGAAACCATGCTGGCTTGTATACTGCAAAATCAGACCAGATGTGGTGGGACATCCTGGTATTTTGGGCACACTGCATTTGACATAATATGTATCGGGACATCCTAAATTTTTTTCTGGCATACTATATCGTATGGTAGTATGGGTATTGGAACACACAGAACTGTGCTAACTTGATTAACTGTATTAAATGCTGCTTGTGACACTTTGTTGAGTTTTTTTTTCTTTTTTGTCAATTCTTTAATGTGAGAAGTGGTATCTGCCAGTGAGGCATCAGTGACGTGTCATTTGAGTGGCACATGCCAGTTGGGCATAACATTGATACAGCAGTGGCATATCTTAGTAGTCTTACGTCAGTGACGGCAAATAATCAGCAGTAAACTCTGCTGGAGGAGAGAAGTATCTGCCTGAACTAAAACAACATGTTGTTTCTATCTAGCCAGCAGAGTAAAAGCTGCAACTAATAGGTGTATCACTGAAACAAGAGAAGCATACTGTTACTGCTACTTTTTAATCTTGGTGCTACTGGTAGTTTCTGCTGGAGGATAAAAGGATGTTATGGTGAGATTTCTTACTTGGTTCCCTCCTCCGCAACACCATCAGCCTCCAGTTTTCCCTCCTCCTCCATCTTCTCCTCCGAAATCAGTTCCTGTTTCCGGTGTCGACGAAGACATTTCACTACTACCATGGAAAGGATCAGCAGAGCTAACGCTCCACCCACTGAAGCCCCAATCGCAACTGCGATGGTTGAATCCCTCGGAGGAGGAACTGAGGGGAGGAGAGGGTTAAATAGTTTGTAGACAAAGGATGGAGACAAGTGCAATGCTGGCTAAAAGCTCTACTGGGCTGATTAAACAGAGTGGAAAGAAAGAAAGTGCTGCTGAGTTAGCCTGTGTCGTATATGTGTGTGCGTGGGTGCGAAAGAGATGCTGAGGGACTAAAATCAACCTCTTGTTGGTCATTAATAAGTAAAAAGCTGACTCATCACCAGTAGGTCCTCACACTCCAAGAAACACACACGCAGTCACACACACAGTGTCTTTTATGTGATTACTGTATGTTATTTATCCTTAACAGTGACAGAGAGAGCTCAATACGCTGCAAAACACAAGCACATTATATCTGTTACATCACTTTAGCAACACATACAGCATATTATATTTAGAAAAATCCAAACTCTGTCAATATGCTGATGCTGATACATGTTATACGTGATACTGAATGTCAATATTTGTTTATGACACTGATTAATAGTTTGTGCTTTTCCATAAATACTATTTTCATGCTCTTGCAGCTCTAAATAATATTTCTGAAAGCGAAATCAAGGCAATACTTGACACAATGAACACTTTCTTACAGTTGCATTTACCCTTGAAAATACACCTGCTGATTTTAGTCTGGAAGCTGTGGATAATTTTGAAAGTTTGAGGGACATAGTTGTGAGCTAAAACCAAACTCAAGGTTAGGATTTATAGGCAACTGACCCTTTGCCAAGTCCCGCCCCCAAATGCAGACTGGCCAATCATCATGTAGCATTGGGCTGGATCAGAACATGCTGTGCTCCACTCTAATGCAATAATTTCAGATTTCCTTCATTTTCAGGCTTTAGCTTCTAATTATCTTTGTCTTTTTAACCTGTTGTTGCTGCTGAGTCAGTTTGACATCCTGGATATATCCTTCAAACACAGACTGTAGACCCCTCTGTCTGCTTCTCTCTGGAGTCACTCTTTCATTTTTACAAAAATATGATTATATTTCTTCAGGGAGTGCAGTTAGTTACAGTGCGGGCTCCATGCTTTCTCCGACAGACTGTAGGATCTCAAAGAGGCGGGGCTTAGTGAAAGGTCAATTAGAATTTTATATCTTCAAAAGGTAGGGTTGGTATCTTACGTTCGGTAACAACATTGAGCTGTATGACACCATGTCCCTGGATTCGGTCTGGGGGGTTTTTCACATAGCAGTTGTAAATGCCCTCATCCTCCAGCTGAACATCTGATAGGGTGATTGACAGGTCGTTTTTATCCAGGTTCCCAGCAAACGTGACCCTGTCTCCAAACCGTTCTGAACGCAGAGGCACCATTCCTTTTTTCTTATGGAATGTCATAAACTATGGAGAGAGAGATAGATGATGGGTTTAGACTTTTTATGATGTAGGGACCTTAGCTGTTAAGCATAGAGACGAGTCACCTTACCATCACTTCTGTATCATTAAGTGTTTCTTGGTAGGTCCAGTTCATGGCAAACTTTGTAGCATCCATCCTATAGCAGGAAGTAAATGTGCAGGGGATTTTGATGGTTGATCCATTCAGTGCATTAATGTTACTGGGCATGAGCACATCCATGCCTGAACAACCTGTGAATAAAAACAACACCAATGTTATTAATGGTAGCACCAACAGCAATAAAACATGTGGGTTGTGAGGATTAAAACAGAGTTGATACAGTTTTTTTCTTCACCCATTTGCGGAGCCCCAGATGAATTAGCGCTCTTAACATTTGACTATCCTGCCTATGCCCAGGGCCAGCACTGCTAAATGTTTTACATGAAATTACAGATATCACAATCAGTAGATTGTGTTAAGAAAGCCCCAGTTCCAAACACTTTCAGTAACTTTGGAACCTAAAGTAACCCTTCAGACATGGTACCCAGACCCTGTCACTCACTGCTCCATCCAGCACTCTGCATTTCCTCCTTTATCACTCTGCACGTCGTTTATCGTCCACAGAATGAGGCTGCATGCCAACATTTTCAGAACAAAATAGAACAGGCTGAAGTTAAGAGTCTTTCTCGATGGGATATTTAAAAATAGCAGGTTTGCGCATTTAGTCCTTCCAAGGCAAGCTCGGAGGTTTGGTGTTGCCACAGGAATGACGCTCCTCAACGCTTTTTTCAGAGCAGTGTGTAATATTTTGGGGGATTTAGTGGCATCTAGTGGTGAGGACTGCAGATTGCAACAAGCTGAAACTTCTGCTGCTTAGAATTTCTTTAGTTTTCATTGTTCAGGAGCCAAAGTATCAGCAGAGGTGATTCAAACCGCTAAATGCACTGAATAACAGGTTTGTGTTACAAATCACTGTCTCTCTACTGCTGTTTACTTATATAAATGGAAGTTGGAAACATAAATTCGCCTCCTCTGCCCAAATCAAACCGGAATGCCAAAAAATCAGGGGGCTGCCCCCAGAGGCTGTATCGCCATCTGCCGGAAGTCAGATGCCGAATACAGCCGATGGGTTCTGGGAATGGGCACATGCTAATGTAATATCTGCACAAGTTGGTAACTTGTTCACACAAATCACCATTGTGTTCGCGTTACTACCATGACTGATCAAGTTGCTAACCTGTTCCCTTCAGTCACTAACCTGCTTGCATAAGTCACGATCTTGTTTCCTCAAGTCAGTGCCTTGTTTGCACAAGTCAATGACTTGTTCTCACAAGTTGGTAACTTGTTCACAAAAGTCACAAACTTGTTCCCTCAAGTCATGAACTTAGTCCTTCCTTATTTCTGATGCACAAGTTTAGGATAAGGCGACACGGTGGTGTGGTGGTTAACACCGCCACCCTACAGCAAGAGGGCTCCTGCTTCAATCCCAGGAGGGAGCCCTTCTGTGCGGAGTTTGCATGTTCTCCCCATGTCAGCATGGGTTTTCTGCGGGTACTCCGGCTTCCTCCCACAGTCCAAAGACATGCAGGTTAATTGGTGACTCTAAATTGGCTGTAGGTGTGAATGTGAGTGTGAATGGTTGTCTGTCTCTGTGTGTCAGCCCTGTGATAGTCTGGTGACCTGTCCAGGTGACAAAAGGAAATACATTTGTATATTTTCTGCTTTAGGAAAATGTTACATTTTTCCAATGATGTTTGGGCTTTTTTGGTACAAGTGATTCAACTGAGGTGTCGAGTGAAAATGCTTAAGTCAAATCATCATGTACAGGTTTGTGATTACAGCCTAATTTATATGAACTGTGTGTAATCTCACATCTGTGTGATGGCTACATACTGTAAACTAGCATATTTTAGGGCTCAGCGTTTAACCAAATATGCTATATAACAAATAGAGAGAATTTTCATAGAACTAAAAAGTGCAACTCCTCAGCAGTTTCAACTTGCCAGTATGTAGTGAGGATGTGTTTTTCCGTGTTAGGCCTACTGCTGACTCTTCTTCTGCACTCCATCTGGAGAGTGCCATCTTTCAGGCTGACAGTCATTTGATGTCAATTCCTCGACTCACAGAACAGATTTAAATGTGGGGAAAGTCCCGCAAAGTGACTGTAGATCAATCGATACATCTGCTACATACTTAACAATTCCACTGAAGTCTGTGCAAAACACAGAAAGTGGTGTCTCGCAGCATGTATGTTTAATCCATTTAAATCTACAGCATAAGCCTCCATATCATAGATGGATATGCATATTGCATTTTCCAAGCAATGCCTCTGTCTAGAGAATAAAAAAAAAGACTTCCACACAAGTTTTAGCAGGATTTCTACTATTTGTGTTGACAGTTTCTGCATGGTTTCAGTTTTCTATCAGCGCTGGAGAAGGTGTCATCCATGTGCAAACACAGGGATCTCAGCATTTAAATTGTTTTTTTTTTCCGCAATATTAAAATGTAGTGCTTTCACTGAGGTGAGACAAGCTCCATGTTTGGACTTGACTTTATGGATCATGCAATCATGTTTCAGTTTGCGCAGTTGTCTGGAAAGCAATCGTTACAGTTTCTCCCCAAACTCAAAGTGCTTCTGCTTTAAGAAAACAAATTATTTTAAAATCTTTGCAAAAATAATCTGATTATATTGGAGTCCAGTAAGGACAGGTGGGCTTTCTCTTTATCTAACTGATGAATTTGTTATTCTAACTCTTGCAGTGTTTTCACACTTGGTCCTTTTCAGCTTTCTAAATGGACTCAGTGCAGTGACTCAGCATTTCTTGCACATATGTGAACACTCAGACTCAGACCCCTCTTCAAGTCCGCAGTGCGGTTCGCTTAATCTAATCATTGTGAACACAAACACAAACCACACTCCAGATTCGCTTTGCTCTTTGCCACTGTATCTAGTCCACTAGATCGAGTGCTGTTGCACTGGGAGGCTTTAAATAACAGACAAAACCACATCGGCCTGTAACGCTTGCAAAGATGCAGGATGAGGAGTAGTTTGGTCCACAGAAGATACTGCACGTCTCCAGATGTGGAATGTAGAATACATCAAATGGCAACAGTCTACAGCACAGAAACTAGGGATGGGTCACGATTTTCGAATTTTCGAATAGTCGTTTTATTTTGAAAAATCGATTTTTTAATGCGACTATTACTATTCGCCGTCTTATTTCCCCCCTTTATTTGACATGCAATTCAGCTCCTAACCGCACGAGGGCAGTATAGGATTGCTACAGCGGTGTGAGATGGGCTACCAGCTTGTTTGATGCTCTTCTACAAACAGGAGAAACATGCAGAGACTACTACAGTCATCAAAAAGTTCCGTGTGGAACAACTTTGACAAAATAAACGAAAATGAGGTGCAGTGCAAACTCTGTGAGGCAAAGCAGCTCGCCCCCCTGTTAATCAATTACAGCGGCTCCACCGGCAACGGGAGCGGCGCGACAACCCCCGTCTGTCGCACGACAACTCTATTTTACGCGGCTCTTCTATTTTTGTCGCGCTACGCTCCCCTACGTGACCCTCCAGCAGATTAAAAACTACATGAAATAGTGTGCTAAACATGCACAATGTGTTTTTAAATGAATAAACCATTATCAGAGGTGATATATGAGGATTTTTTTTCATGCATTTAGCCATGTTTATCCGTGACATTGTGTAAATGTCCATGGCGGACATTTGAAAGCGAGTAGATGACAAACAGTACAGTAAACTTGTAGATAACTCAAATATATGTAATAACTTAGGTGGAAAATGCTTTAACATTTCATGCAGCCTCCATGCAGCCTCTCGACTCAGCAAATGGTAAACAACCCCGCTGGCTTTTCTACGTGTCGCTTCCGTACGCAGTCAGTGAAGCCCAAATGAATACGCCACGACGCTACGCTGACATGACGCTTTGCAGCCGGTGGAGCCCGGCCATAATGATGAATGGATCTCTGTGTGCGTGGCTCTGGGAGGGGAGGGGAGGGGGGAGGGGGGGCGATTATTCGAAAAATCGTCAAATAGTTGCCATGATTTTCAAATAGTGTTTTTGCTTGTGCTGCCCATACCTAACAGAAACGCTAAGGTTTTCCTCCAGTTTTAAGTTCATCTGAAAGTGAAAGGCTTCAAAACCACACTGCAGTGCCATGTCAAAGTAAAAACAAAACTATGTCAATATATATTATATAAATTGTGAACAGAGAGAGGACTGAGGCTTTTCTGTTGGTCCACTTGTTGGTGCACTTTAAGAGGACTGAGTTCGGTTTGTTTGAAAAGGACTATATGTGAAAACACCCTTAAAGCCTGGCCCAACTTAGTTTATCTCTTCGATCCATAAATGTAGAGCTTGATTGCAGGTAGTGATGGAATTGCATTAATCACCTTGCACATGGTTACGCTCTAATCGTGCCAAATAAAGTCAAACCTCATGTATGAAATAATATGGCTGATCAGTGTAGTGGAGGTCATGATAGATTTATTTTGGCATTCCTTCATTGTCAAGTCATTGTCTTTCATTCAAGTCAAGTCAGTTTATTGATATAGCACAATTAAAAACAACACATTTTGACCCAAACTGCTTTCCAGTGGAGGCAGACAGGTTCGGTCCAAGTGCCCATGATTAAAGAAAAGTCTTTGTTCAAGATGAAAAAGCAATATAACATTTTCACTGTTCATTTACGTTACCACCTCTGCAAGTCATGTCTGGGTGATGGATGTGTCGTAATGATGGATGTGTCCTAATGTTAAAGAATAGCAGCACTCATGGCAGTCAAAATGTGATGCTTTAGTTATCACTGGTTTGACTTTGATGAAACTGGGAGATGATTTATTTTGGCAATGTGATCCGGCCTAATCACATAAGTAGAATTACTTGGAATTAATATACAGCTTATGTATTGTGGGCATCGGATGTTTGAATGTATGTTCTGCTTGACTGGAGGGATATATCTAATTTATCGTTTGAAGTTTATTCAGAGCAATAACAATAACTGTAGCTGATGAGGTTATCAGGAGGGATGTCAGGATAGCATCTACTATGGAATACTGAAGGACAACAAATGCCCCATGATCATAAGGCTTGCACAGAAGTGGCTAGAAACTATGTAAGATACGTGCTTCGACTGCTCCACTACACAACTTTAGGGTGTATCTTGAATTTAACATTTGAAAATAAAAGGCAAAAGCATATAATGTAACTCGAAATCAAAGTATTGTTTAGTCTCCGCAAGTTCTTCCCGTCCCTTCTAACATTACGTCTCTGCATGGCCTTACACTCCCCAGACAGAATCTGTGCCTCTCTCTCAGTATGTGTGTGTGTGTGTGTGTGTATGTGTGATGGGACTCTGCACCATTCTCTCCTCTGCAGTCGGGTGTTTCTGGCTCCCTTCCCACTGCTGCTGCACCACTCCACAGGCCTGCCTCTCTGCACCACACACTCACACTCACACACACACATGCACTTTCTACATCTCCACCCATCGTCCGTATGTATAATTTACACACACACACGCACACACACACAGACTCACACGCAACACTTTCCATCCGCACAATTCACCACAGTCAGGTGTCTTGCAATGCAGTGCAGCACCTGCTTCTTGACACACACGCATGCACTCACACCCTCCTACAAGGTGTGCATTGTCAGCAGTGAGCCAAGCATGCTAGCTGTGCTATGTCAATGTCATCCCAGCACACTGACCTATCTGTGCACGGCTAACAGCCAGCACATTCAAGCAGACACAGCTGTCACCGAAACACACGCGTAAGCACTACGTACACGTATGTGCCTTTGCAACCCGTACACAGATACACAGCGTGAGAAACAGTTGGATACAGGCTGCTGCTGACTCAGCAGTCCCATGGATAGTGAGAAAGAGAGGCAGATGCAGAGACGGAGAGAGACAGAGACTTGCTAACAGATGAAATACTGCAGTGAAGCAGCCTCATGCGACTCCTCCCTTCCTCTGCCCCTCCTTCCTTCCTCTCCCATCTTTGTCCACCTCTCTCGCCTTGCCTTTTTCCCTCCACCTCTCCCGTCCGACCCCTCTACTACCCTCAAAATCACAGTTTTGCTTTCTGTTTCCCACCATCTTCACTTTCCAGTACTCCCTGCATCTCTCTTACTCCCTCCCATTCGCCTCCATTGTTGCCTCCTCTCACAAGGTCAATGCAGAAAGAAAGGTAGAACGTAGGTGGGTCTGTTACATCATGTTTCCTGTGCACTCCCCATTCCTCTTATCTATGTGACCACCTTTGCATCAGGTTGTATGTATGCACATAATCTTATTTACTAAAAAAGAACAGTGTTAATTAAAAAGAGGGGGAAGCCTGTCTGCCTGCGTCACTGATGAATCAAAGAGTGCAAGTACAAACCGACAGATGGTACTGACATTTGCTACGTGTTTGTGGTATAAAAATCTCTCAAAGAATGTACAGACTAGATTTTCACAAGAATAGAAATGACAACCATGAAATGCTCCGATTTGTGTTTAAGAGAAGAAAGGACAGATATCTGAGAGTTAGAAAGATACCAGAACTTACAGTATGCACAAATGTTTTCTATTTTAACAGGCAGGGTGGTTCCTAAAACTGCAGCTCTTGGATTAGCCAGGAAACTTTCAATAAATATGACAGTGATTTTTATTTCCATAGCCGGGACTAGTCGAAACTCTCCCGCCTGCAGATCTCAATCCAATTAGGCATCTGTGGGATGGCATGGACAAAGCTTTTCAGAGTAGGAATCCGCTGAAGACCAACCACAGACATTCTCTAAAGGTCTCCTCTAAAAGTGATTTAAAGCTGCTTTAAGGGCACAAAGAGCTCCAGCTAAGTATTTAAGAGTCTCTATTTTCATTTTCATGACGCTCCTTTACAAGTACTGAGTTGTACAATCCCTACGAGTATCGGCACTCACTTGTTTTGGTGTTGAAGACGGTTGTGACTAGATGTGAGGTATAAGAGGTGTTGGTCCTGAGTGGTTTGATGGAGTAAATGCTGCGCCTGTGTGTGTTGACACTGCAGGGTTATCAAATGGGCACCGGGCTTCTTGAGAGTGTTTTAAGGAGAGGGCTATGCAACACTGGATGTGTTTTTCAGATTGTTGCCAAAGCTTTAGTGCAGGCCCTGGTTCTTTTTTTGGAGTCTGGCCTCTGATCCCTACCTCCTTAAAGTCAACCGCAAAGCTTCTGAGCACTTAAACTGGGAGCACTTGTAAATTCCTTATATGTCCCCGGGGCGATATTAGCTTAAAGGGGAACTACACCCATTTTAAAAATTCGAAGATCAGCTCTGCACTCAGGATTTCAGGTAAATACGCTATGATACAGTGCTTGTTAAGGTCGCTTAGCAGCCTCAGATGCAACCTGCCATAGCTGTCTCAAAAAAAGCACAAAAGTAGCGCCTAGGCGGTTAAAGACATTGCACGTGTACGGCCCCAAATGCTTAGCAAAATGCCGCCTGCCTACTTTTGCTCATACAGAATGCGCCTTTTTCGGGGCAATGGGGGGCGTGAGCAAGTAACAAAACGTGTAGCTCAGCGTGACGTAAACAGTGACGTGGGAGGGAAGCTGCGGCTGGTCAGCCCCTCGGCGATTCTCTCATATGTTGGCCTGTCCTTCACCGTTCCCGTCATTTGACGATTAATGGCCTCTTCGTTTGTGAGGGCAAGGAGGGCGTGCAATTCCTTGTCTCCCCAGTTGCTCATCTTTACAGTGTCTGTCACGTTTGCATTTCCCTCTTGCTACTAGCTGCTCGCTAATTCCTGCTATCAGCTGTTTCCTGTTCATCCACCGCCAGTGGGTCGCACGGGCGTCATCAACAGCCCCTCCCGTGCCTGTTCCTGTTGTTTTTAAACCAAAAAGGTTCTCCCAATATGTTTACCCCTACGCAGTGGAAAATTAGGCACCTTGGATCAACTTGCCAATCCGGCTCTGTGCGCCAAAACGCTCGCAGCTTGCCGGCAAAACGGCCCAACATTTGCCAAAAATCTGGCAGTGTAAAACGGGCTATTGATTGTCTACGCAGCAGCTCCAGACTTTACACTTGAAGACATCACAAGTTTGAGACTAACTTCTCTGGTTTTTGGCTTTGAGAGAGAGGAGCTCATGTTCACCAATACTGAACTTTCCCAGGCCATGTAAATAACATTGGAAATCTTAATTTATGTGGTTTCCCATTTATTGGTGACAGCATTATAAGGAGATCTGATTCCAGATACATAGATTACTGGTAAAAACAATTACTCAGTTCCAAACTGCTTTAGTGGGTCCAGACGTTATTTGTTCCTCGCGTGGCTTCCACTTCTGCTGCTGCTTGGCATCTTCACACTTGCTTGTGTGAGATTAAGTGTTACAACTAACCATTTGGTGTTCTGATGACAGCAGTGGGTGGTGGGTCAGTATCACTCAGCCGGCACAGAGCAGTTTTTGGGTCAAGTGTTGCCATTGTTGACGCCTTTGTCTCCTAACACTGGAAGGACACTGGTGTGAAAGTGAATCATGATTTATTTTTTGCAACTTTATCACTACTTAACAAACGCTGTTAAGTCTACAAACATATTGAGGATGATATGTTGACCCCAGCATGCTGCCTTTAAACTGTTGTAAGCCTGGTATTGTTGCGTCTGGATTCAGTAGCTGTCTGTACTGCAGGGCTTAGCTCTGGTGCCCCCTGCTTTGGAGAACCTCACATTGCATTCTGCACACTGCAGCATTCTAAACGCAGGTGCCAAAAGAGGGGGAGCAGTCAGCAGTCAATACAGATCACGACAAAAATACAACATCTGTCAGTAATTCCTGGAGGAGTTGCAGGAATCCTGCAAGCTTTCTCCGCTTATGTCATGACTAGACAGGGATAGGAATCAATCTCAGCACACTGCAAAGTAACAAACAAAAACAGCACAGAGTGAGCCTGCATCATCGATGTATGATATGTAACTGTAATATTAGCAAAGTCAAGGTCACATTATCTATTTTACTGACCTTATTTCACTGCAGTGTTGCAGGCTTAAAAACTACAAGCCCATACTCTTTTATTATCACCGCTAAATACCATACAACATGGAAAATATTGACTGATTGTGTAAGAGTTGAAAGGTACTTTCTATTCCTTCTCTCCCCTCCGCTCTTTCACTGTCATGCATTATTGACAGTCACGTCTACTTATAATAGAGTCACTAAGTCTGGCTGCTTTAAGATACAGTACACTGAAACATTCAAAGAGCACTTAACAAGGTTTGAATGGAGTCTATGGCGGACAAACACTCCCAAATAAAAACAAAGAAACTTGCAAGTACACAGATGGACACAGAGGTATACAAAGCTTTGGATGGTGGTAGTGTTAAAGATTAGTCACATAAGTTCAGTGTCAGTTCACCAAACAAATTCACAGCTCCTAAAAAGGAATCTGAAAAGAAACATTGGGCACATCTTAACATCTTGAAACATGAGCAGCTGCCCCACACTTTCAAATTTTCAACCGAAAGTAATTTATTTAACTAATTTTGTTTGCTCTTGTATTGAAAACATTGATAAAGCTTTTCATTTTGTGCCGTACACCCTGGACAGGTCACCAGACTATCACAGGGCTGACTCATAGAGACAGACATTCACACTCACATTCACACCTACGGCCAATTTAGAGTCACCAATTAACCTGCATGTCTTTGGACTGTGGGAGGAAGCCGGAGTACCCTGAGAAAACCCACACTGACACAGGGAGAACATGCAAACTTCATACAAAAGGCTCCAATCTCTATGTTACTGGAAAAGTTAAGTGGGACATCTAGGTCTCCTAAATTCAAAAATAATATTCTGTGACAGCACTGGAGGTCTTTTTATTTTCTCTATTTTGTTTGTTTTCTAAAGCCTCTGCTGGGATATGATCCCAGGATTTCTTCTCTCTTTACGAGACAGGCACTTTAACCAGCTAAGCCACAGTATAAGTCATACCCCTGTATCTCCCACCCACTCCATGAAGTGCTGATCAAGCACCAGACTACATTCAGTGCAAGACTTATTCCTCTGAGATGCACCACAGAGCGCCACAGGAAGCCATTCCAGTCTGTAGCCATCAAACTTCTCAACTCCTCCCTCAGACTGTCAGACACTGTGAGTCAATAGACTGGCCCTTGGACTTATTTCACCCATCACCCACAGCTTTAACCCCATTATTTATTTATTCAGTTGCCAATTTATATTTCCATCTGTGCAATAATTTAACTGTGCATTAATATGCACTTACATTTCAACTAAAATTCTTACCTTATTATTATTTATACTATTGCAATATTTAGGCTTTTTTTTTTTTTTACACTGGAGCTCTATATTGTACTTTGATGCACATATTCACACATACCTACTTAGTAGATATTTGTTTGTGTATTTTCACGTATAATTACTCTCTGTGTGTACATAAGAGCAACTGTGATGTGACCCAGCTGTCCTCCGAGTTCTCGCAGAAATCAAAATACACTGCTGTTAAAACAAAGCTACAAAAATTAGGGTAATTTTATCCTTCTGTGCTTCATAATGCCAGAAGTCCTTGCCAGTGCACCAAGAGTAGACGCTTTTACTTTTCAGTGTGCTGCTGCCCTCTAGTGTCTCTCTGCAGGGTTGCTAGGTAAAGTAAAAACACTGATGGGCTGGAGGAATATTTATGGGAAACAGTTGCAGTTTCAGAAGTCTGCAGACGTCCACAGAAATATTGACAAAGTTGTTGTATACCCAGACTACGGCTGATGTTTAACTGAAAGGCAGCACACAAAAAAAACATTGCAGCTGCGTTACTAAACAACTCAAAGTACTGGAAGCTTTCCCAGCTGCATTAAATGCCCGAGGAGTGAGTGTGTAACACTGATCACTGTGTAATGCTTTTCTCTTGCAAAAATATCTCTACTGACCTTACATATTTTCATGGGTGAGCTCAAGGTGTGGCACCACTCGTTTTTCAGCACATGAAGCAAAGAGATATCCTCCAGTTTCAGCCACTACATTTGTCTAAATTGTGCAAATACATTAACCTCCTGAGACCCCAGCTTTTGTTTGGTATGCACTTTCAATTTCTCCTCGCTATCTGGGATTATTAGGACCTGATAAGTATGAAAAATGAATCACTCTCTTTGAACAGGGAGTGGTTTTTGAAAAATAATGAGGACAATGGGTTTAGTTTTAATAGTCACAAGTGTGTAATCAAGTATAAAACAGTCTATTTCAATGCCTGAATGTTGCTGTGCAAAAACAAACCTGAGGACAATGCGACATGTTGTAACTCAGTGGGTTAGGGGTCACCGCTAAAGTCTGAAACTGTTCAAAAATGTTCATTTTGATGCCTGAACATGGCTGTGCAAAACAAGATTGTAAATAATGTAACATTTCTAAAAGTCTTGTAGCTACGAAAACATTTTCCTTGCTCCACACTCTAAGCTAGGAATGTCCTTTTCGTCTGTAGGAGCAGTCTGTCACACCTTACTGGCCTATATAAAATGCTGCGGTAATACAATAATAAAGTCCCAGTGTCCTCAGATGAGTACTTTTTAATTTTACACAGCTTGTTACTGTCGCTAAAACTGGTCAAATTTGTATGCAATATAAAAATACAAATGTTATTAAGCACAAATCAAAACATTTCAATCATAAAATTTGATCAAGTTTTGTATCTTGTCCACTTTTGTGTTGACATCGGCTGTAAACTGAGCATAAAAGTGTCCATGTATGAGGACAACAGGTCTAAGTTAAGCAGAACGAAGTATAAGGTGCAGCAAACCCAATATGTGATGTCCTCATTTGAGGATGCAGGGTGCAGGGTGCACTAGATTAAAGTAAGTCACAGCTGGCTGATGCATTCAGACATCTGAGAATATAGACAGATTTTGTTTTTGATTCATGGGGTATCTCAAAGCGCTAGGCCTATATAAGTATTTTATGCAATACTCTTTCATTTGGACAATTAAGCAACAAAGCAAATAAGAATTAATGTCGTGGGATGCAGTAATGTTTCCTTTTTTCGTTTAGCATAGCTGTTGAAAAGAGAAAGAAACGACCTGCTTTAGCTCACTAGCATCTCCATGCAACAGGCTCCCCAGCAACAGTAAACTTTTGGGTATCTATTTTCAGTTGGCGTACGTGAAAAAGCTGACACCATCCAAAAATACACTGGCGTGACTTTCCCTGTGTAATCTCCAAACCACCGAACTGCAACATTTAATGAGACAGAGGGACAATCTGGAGACAAAACTCAACTCGGCTGTCCCGTTGGCTCTCAGCGTTCCCTCACTCTTTCACTCAATCATCAGTGCGGCTTTACAGTGATGATGAAATGATGAAATTGGATGAAAATGAGAGGGTATTTTTTTAAAAATATGAATGCCACTCTGCCCCTTGTTATTTTTCCTTTGTGGAAAACTTGATTCAGTGATTGGCGCATTGTGTAAATAAACATTCAGCCAATATTTAATCATTCAGACACAGAAAAATACCTTCCATCTCTCCCTGCATCATGACCCAGCCTGTTCGGGTTCATGAACCTCACTTTGGCTTCACTTTTTGCTCGTGTGCTACACATACATGTGCATCTATCACTGACATGCAGCTTAACTGTAGTGTTTAATATTGCAGCTACGGTAAGCAGCGGCAAGGGGGGCATGTTACACAAGCTCAACCCTGGCTTGTATCTGCAGGATGAACTTTGCATGTGTTTGCTTTACCTTTAATCTCATCGTCCTCATTTGTTGTAATGATGCGGGGTGTGATCAGATGTGGGTCACGCCTGGCAAAGGCCTGTTTTGATCTGGTTGCTACCCTTTTCATCTGTGAATTATCATGAACTGCTTGTGAATGAACATCACACTGCTCCAATCTGCGCTCATACTAATCCACACACCTATTATTTCACTGATAAGAAGGTTTATGTCTGCTACTAAACACGAGGCCTACAGCATAAATATCAGCAGCATATTGTTAGCACCTTATTATGGGCCTATTTCTGTCCATCACTCACAACACTTAGTCACAGGGACCTACTGTATGCTATCCCTCTGTGTGCAAACCGAGCCAATATTTATTTTTATATAGTGCATCACAATCCCGTTTAAGGGCTGTGATGCACCAGGGCATTCATTTAGCTGTCAACACAGGCCAAAATAGAGACGTAGAGGAGGGGAAATAAGTCATTATGGAGCTACAGCAGACCACAACTGATCACAAATCAGTTTAGCTGAGGCAAGCCACAATAATCTGGTTTTAATGGATGCCTTTGGTCAAAGCGGGTAAAATGCAAGAATAACAATTACGCGACATTATCTCATATACACCCATTATCTCCCCCCTCTCCTCTGCACACACACACACACATACACGCTCCCACAGTGAGACATAAGGGAAAAGGCCGAGAGATGCTGCGGTCTGTGTGTGCCATCATCCCATCGAACTGTTGATCCGCGTATCAATGTATCAGAGCATCGATCGGTTCGGCTGATTTTTTTTTTCTCTATGTGTTCTTACCGGAAAGCGAGAGCAGCAGCAGCGGCAGCAGCGCCGCGCTCAGCAGCTGAACGCCAGACCTCCTCTCCTCCGCGAGGGAAGACATTTTCTCTCCTTCCTATTAAAAAAACAGGCTTTTATCGCTAGAAAAAAATAGCAATATTAAAATTAAGAGCTGCAGGTTTGCTCTTGTAGTGTGCGTGAAAATGCTAAAAACGGTATTTTTTTGTTTTAGAGGCAGGACATGGCTGGCAGTGCCTGTAGCCTTATGACGGTTGGTCTCATGGTTGTCGGTTTATTGGCGGAGGAGGAGGGAGGGCAGGACAGGAAGCGCGCTCAGTAAAATGCAAAGGTCGCACAGAGGTTGTAGACCAGGGGTGTGTCACACTCATTTTAGTTCATGAGCCACATACAGTCCGATTCCATCACAGGTGGACCAGTAAAACCATTGCATAACATCCTATAAATAACAGACACCTCCAATCCCCCCCCCCCCTTTCATCCATTTACAGAAATGACAAACAGCCTGTGATGTCTTTTCCACATTCAGTCAGTCAACTACTCACTGTCATTACATGTGAATTTGTCTATACATTTCCACTCCTGGCCGGCACGATGACACAGTGGTTAGCACTGTCGCCTCACAGCAAGAGGGTTTCTGGTTCGATCCCAGGAGGGAGCCCTTCTGTGCAGAGTTTATATGTTCTCCCTTTGTCAGGGTACTCCAGCTTCCTCCCACAGTCCCAAGTGACCAAAGTAATTGGTGACTCTAAATTGTCCGTAGGTGTGAATGGTTGTCTGTCTCTATGTGTCAGCCCTGTGATAGTCTGGTGACCTGTCCAGGGTGTACCCTGCCTCTCATCCAATGTCAGCTGGGATAGGCTCCAGCCCCCCACGGCCCTCAAGAGGATAAGCGGTTACGAAAATGGATGGATGGGTGGATTAGTAATACTGACATCACCACACCAAACTAAAGTGAAAGAACTGTATTCTGGTCGGGGACTGGACTCTCTGGTGGGTCATGTTTGACACTCCTATTGTAGACAAATGACTTGCACAAGGTTTTGTTTTTAACATTTGAGGGGACCCATATAAACGGGGGGGTTTGGGGGTGTTCTGACATAAAAAATGCAGGCATCAAACACTTCATTTCTGAGTCAGGTGATTTTTTATGGTACAATATGTGCTTTTCTCTATCAATTTATGGTGTAAACATCTTTCATTTTTTCAGAGTAAAAGTCATCTGCTTCTTAGATGTTTTTATTTATTGCGCTCCCTCCCCAAATTCTATACCAATGGACTTGTAATAAATATACTAAAGGGCACAAAAGAGTTATTTTGACTGTGTTAGGCAGCAACTTCTTGTTATTTATCAGCTGACGTATACAGCGATACCAATATCTTAAACTTTAAGCAGGATTTATACTTGTGTGTCAGCTCTACGCAGAGGCTACGCCATCACCTACGCCATTGTGAGCATTCATAGGGGAGACTGGGGTTGGTCATCACAGTGCTTATTACAGCCACACTAGAGGACACTGTGTTGATATCAAACAGCTGGCCTGACATCCTGCTAATTTTGCACTGGTCATTTTGCGGAACACACACAAAACATTTAGGTGAGGAGATATTTGTGATTTTTATGTGTCAGAGTAATTTTTCATGTTATTGCTGTTTTTGTATTAAAAGCTTGTAGGTTATCAGTCATTTAAAAATCAAAAAAAAAAAAAGTCGAAGGTGATAGCTTTGATTTGAGTCAACTTTTAGCTAGCAAGCTAAAGCCATATGCTGGCTAGCTTAAAATGTTTGTCAAGGGGTCAGTTGGAGAGGGTTGTCTCTACTCTGGGGGCTGGTTGTCACACATGTGACAGATCAGAAAGGCGCCATTGTGAGCATTTATGCTTGTGCGGACGTATGTTGGTGTCACTCTGCAGTTACACCTCCAAAACACTGGTCAACAGCAGGGTTTTTGTGAAGTGCTGTTAAGTTTAGTTGAGTCAAATCATACCCAAAACACACATTAAACATGCCTTAATAGAGACACTTTCAAACACAAGTACACAAATCAGCTTCACTATAATTCGCAGCATTCACAGACAAAGCACTTGTCTTTTGCTGGACACATTTTCCCCACAAATGCAACATGCTAATGTATTTAGCACAAGCCTATGGCATTTTACATTGTATAAATTAGCCTAGTGGCTAGCGGATTTTTCCTTTACTCATATGAAACCAGGGACAACAGCAACAATTGACAAGGTAATGTTACAAAATTTGGCTACATTACAACTCACAAGGTTCACCGACAAAACAACTGTCTTGTACTAAACATGTATTGCAAACAAATATAATATGCTGATGTTATTAGCGCCAGCCTATGGTATTTTACATTGTATAAATTAGCCTAGCTACTTGTGGAGATTTCCTTTACTCATATAAAGCCTGGATAAATCACATACAAGATTTAAAATGCTATTTTTCGAGGCTTTATCTTCTTCACAATGTATTGTTTATTATCTGTGAAATTAAAGTATATAAAAGCTTCATTTCCACTGAGGGAAATGGTTTCAGCTTACAGAAATAGACAGGAGGTCTGCGTCACTGCAACAAGTAGTTACATTTATGGTAAGGTGCACATCAGACTATGGCATAGGTTCTGCCTAGATGTAGAGCCTACACCATAGGTATGACGTCAATGCGACGCAGAAGTATAAATCCTGCTTAAATCGGCCAATAGACCTATAGTGTCTTGGCTGATTTATCAGTCTAGCTCCAGTGGTGTAATGGGGGTTATACACAGGTAATCAGGGTATACCCACCTCTTTTTCTGGCCATTTACAATACACCCACCTATCAGCCAAAAAGCCACAGGAATATATAGGACATAATATCCAAATCCTCCTTGGTAAGCCATCCATCTATCTAGTAGTACAACCACCTCATCATGTCTTTATCTATGTGCCATAGCCCTCGCTGTCACACCTTCTCAACCAAACTGCACTCGTGCGTATGTACTGTGCATTTAAATCAAGATGACAGCCGCCACTATTTCGGTGGGAGCACCAACTATTGTACAAAGGTGAACATCTGATACTATGTGTGCACATCAACATCTGTAAAAATCACGTTTGTACAGGGTGGTAAGGATGAGGAGGCCCTCCTCAGAGGAACCAGGCTGCCGTGAAGACAAACAAGAAATTAAGTAGAGACCATCTCAACCTCCCTCCATTAATCCATTCCTCCATCCATCCTTGCTGGGTGGGTGGCAGGAGGAGGGGATACTGGGAAATAAAAGAGGCAAACACTAACTGGTAGTCACATGTTCCTTACCATCCATCTTTTCACATGTTAGGCAGGCACTCCTCGGGAGAATGCAGAGCGAGGGAGTGAGGAGGCAGTAAAGCTAAGACAGGAAGAAAGGAAACACGAAAGGCAAAAGGTGCTTAGAGGAGCGGTTTGAAAACATTAAGCCATTAGGAGTAGACAGGAAGCAGAGGTGGAGGGTGGGCTGATTGCCAGTTTGGGGTTAGCAAAACAAAGCTGATGACGACAATGAGAGAGAGCTTCCAGATTCACTGTTGAAGCACAACAGACTCTCTATAGCAACAAAACAAAGTCCGCTTATTTTATGTACTAGGCCTACAGGCTTGATCATACCATGGCTTAAGGTCTTTCTCCACTCAAACATGTGTTTTGCTTCTGTTTATGACCCTTTGAATGTGTAACTTTGACTATACTGACTTATATCTCTGCAAAGTTTGTCACTGTAAAGGTGTTTTTACATTCCTCTACCGGAGGGGATGATGCAAAATCTGAGATTCAAACATACCCCAGGCAAGCTAGATTAGCTACGTCACTGATACAAAGGTCAACTACAGAAAACACATGACCAGATTTCAACACAACATCAGCAAATACAGCTTCAGTCAGAACAGAGAACACAGTTTGCACCAGCATAGTGAAGTTTTGACAGCAGACATGGTAGATTGTGCAGTTCTTGGATATAAACCGGACCAATGTGAACACACTGTAACATTGTGCAGTGGCAGGTATTGTTGTAGGTTCATAACCTCTGAGGCTGTGTCTGCCACTGCTGGTTACAAGCTAACATGCTAACAAACAATAAAGCAATTTAAAGATGTTTACTACATGTACCCCTGATACAACCACTAGTCTCTGATTTCATTGCACAGACTCCATATCTGAGTCTGGGCCTGACTGAGGTTCAAGCACGTATGACTGAATCTCTCTGTGTTTCGTCCAATGCTAACTTGATGTGCACCGCTCTTTCATCGGTATCACATAGCCAGACCTGTCTTAATGCTTTGTTTCAGTGCTGGAGAAAGTGGAAAGCAAAACCTAGCGCTAGCAGCGGTGGCGGGCAGAGGCCAGATCAAGAGTTTTTAAATGAGGGAGAAAATGTAGATGTGCTTTCAGACAATTTTTTCACTTTTTTTTTGTGGGGAAACCACGTTAAACCAAATATTAATAAACTAATTACTATAATTTCACAGAGGGAGGCCATGGTTCTCTATCGGAAAACGGTGCATTGCTCCCTTCAGGTTGGGAGAGAGTGACTGTCTCAAGCGAGGGAGCTTAAGTATCTCGGGGTCTTGTTCACGAGTGAGGGTAGAATGGAGCTTGACATAGATTGGCGGTTTGGTGCGGCTCTGCAGTGATGCAGGCGCTGCGCCGGACCCTCGTGGTGAAGAGAGAGCTGAGCTGCAAGGTGAAGCTTTCGATTTATTGGTCCACCTACGTCCCAACCCTCACCTATGGTCATGAGCTCTGGGTTGTGACCAAAAGAATGAGATCGCGGATACTAGCAGCCGAAATGAGTTTCCTCCGTGGGGTGCTGGGCTCAGCCTTAGAGATAGGGTGAGGAGCTCTGACATTCAGAGGGAGCTCGGAGTAGAGCCACTGCTCCTTTATGTCAAAAGCGGTCAGTTGAGGTGGTTTGGGCATCTGATCAGGATGCCTCCTGGGCGCCTCCAGTTAGAGGTGTTCTGGGCACGTCCCACTGGTAGGAGGCCCTGGGGCAGACCCGGACACACTGGAGGGATTATATATGTCATCTGGCCTGGGAACACCTTGGGGTCCTGCAGGAGGAGCTGGAAAGCGTTACTGGGGAGAGGGACGTCTGGGGTGCTTTGTTTAGCCTGCTGCCCCTGCGACCCAGCCCTGGATAAGTGGATGAAAATGGATGGATGGAATTTCACAGAGGGGGACTTTAAATATGCATTTAGTACATTTTGTATACTTACAGGGTGGACATAACAATAGAATATGTTAAGGCCAAAGGTTTT
Organism: Epinephelus lanceolatus; assembly: GCF_041903045.1. Classification (NCBI taxonomy): domain Eukaryota; kingdom Metazoa; phylum Chordata; class Actinopteri; order Perciformes; family Serranidae; genus Epinephelus; species Epinephelus lanceolatus. The sequence continues at coordinate 34,430,750 of NC_135737.1, forward strand.
AAAATGACCTACTGCTTAGGACACTACCTATATATTTTAAAATTGGGCAAACTCATTGTTTAAAGGGATGCTGCCCAATAATAACACTGTTTACAGTAGTTGATGTGTATAAGTTGTATCACCATACAGGGCAACTCCCCCATACTGCCGAGTCCAACAGGAGCTTAACATGTTTGTACTGCAGTAATTCTATAGTGACAGCATAATGATATACAGGTAACACCATATTTGATATCAGAAAAAAATCTAAATGCTATTTTAAAATGCTATATTAAAATATTGAAACTCACAAAGTGTGTGTGTGTGTGTGTGTGTGTGTGTGCATTTGACATATTTTTCACCTGTCTTTTTCTTGAATGAGTCCTGAGAGGTTGACACCAGCTGGAGATTGACAGTTCCACACGTTAGCCCCAGTTATTTCTGTGCGTGTGTTGTCAGCTTGTTTGTTTACTCAGCAGCTTTTTTTACTTACTCTAGAAGGGCATGACAACCTGTTTTCTCCGTCAGCATCTTAGTCTCAACAGAGTCCTAAAGGAACACTAAATTTACTGCCAAAGTGAGAGCAATTTTGATATTTTTAAGTGAGGGACTACTGTATTTGTGTCTTTTCCTGTGCTCTAGTTCCTGGTATGAAGTGAGCAGGGCCGTGATGACACTTATTTCTTTGCATGAATGAGAATTTAACAGCGCATGAATGAAAATATGCTGATTTTGCCACCACTTACAGTCACTTACCATCAAACCACAACCACACACTTGTGATGAAAATTATCAGCTACATTTTTGAGTCTTAAACTCTTAATAAATAATACAGTAATAACAAGAAACAGACTCAAGCATGTAACTAGAAGATGTCTACCTTGTGTTCTTTTAAGTCCATTGCTAATACAATAAAAATGATTTAATAACAGAGGCCATTCCCTCATTGACTTCAGTGTTAAAATGATTTTGCATGCTTGTGCAGCATGCAACTTTTATCTACATATCCCAGAGTTAACATTTGTGTTTGAATGGTACTGAGTTTTGTGTAACGGTGCACAATAATAGCAACATATTATTGGTAGTTTGCCATAAAATGTACACATTCATGGTCCCTAGTCAGCGAATCCTTTTAATTTTGGACACATTACGAGCTCCCATGTAGCATCAGCCTCAGGCCAAAGAGTCAGCGTTGCACACAATCATTCCTCCAACTCTTTTGTGTGATGGGTTGTTACAATCTGTTGTAGCGTCTAGTTGCTGTTCGGAGACAATGTGTTTTATTAGTCATTTAACTGTAAAAGCTATGTACAACAATTACCCCATCTACATCATAAATATAAAGCTCATACAAATAAACCTTAAGGCAATATTAAAGGCTGCAGTTAATGGTGTTGTGCTGTATTCTAACACTGTAACTGTCGCTCTCCTTGGTGCTGAATAACTCTCAGATGTGTGTCTCTCCGTGGTGCTGAACTCCATCACTCAGTGTGGAGGGCCTGATTGCTGAATACTGTTCAATGTGAAAAGTCTCTCTACACACTCACATGTTCAGTACTCAGCATCGACTGATTACGCACATTTGTTTACAGAGCTACAAAATGCAATCAGTAAAGATTTTTTGAAATTAAACAAACCACAAATAAGACCTGCTGGAGTAAAGCAAATCAATACAATAACACAAGTTCTCTCTCTCTCTCTCTCTCTCTCTCTCTCTGTTTCTGTCTCTCTCTCTCTCTCCCTCTCTCCCCATTGTCTTTCTGCAGAGAGAAGAAGAAATGTTGCTATAAAGAGTGCTCCTTTGTTGCTAGGCAGCAGGGACATTGTACAAGAGTGAATCACTGCCGCACTGACTGTTGCTGGCTTAATACAATCAGAGGTAAGAGGTCTGTTAAGGTAATAGACTCCAAAGGTCTCAGGTATAGCCGTGGGATAAAACGGCCTCCAGCTGTAAAAATAGCACCATTCAAACACCCTTCTTTTTTTTGAAAGAGAGGACAATATACATATATGTTGTTTTATTCTTCTAATTGTTTTAATTGGCATAATAATAGTTGTTCTTCCTCCACAGATTGTTTGCCAGCACTGGACTCCTGGCAGATTGTGTTCTGTTGTGGACAGAGGTTTTTATTTTCACATAGGGTATATTCTGAGTGCTATATCATAGACAACAGGACTGAGTTTCTTGAACGATGGGTCAACGACGCACAGTTGACTTTAACGACTCTGAAACTCAGAGCTTACAGTTAAAGCCTGCGACCCCCCACCAGTCAGTTAAGGCCTGTTTCCACCGAGCAGTACAGTATGGTTCAGTTCAATACAGATTTTTTTCTATTTCCACTGTCAAAAGCTGTGGATGGTACCAATGGAACCGTTCCGTACTGTCCCCATGTCTGGTCCCCCTTCTGTTGGGGTACCTAGCACACAGATCTGGTACTAAAAGATGGAGCTGTGAACACTGCAGTCTGTTGACTGGTCAATAGCGGACGGTCACTCTGCTCAGGGCTGAGTTGTGGCTGGTTTTGTTCATACCCTAGAGAGTGTTACATATATTAGTAAACTGTTTACTATAAAATAAAGGATGTTTTGCTGCCTCACAGCAGCTGGAGTCGAAACATAACTTAATTCACTGGGCCAACTGTTGCCGACTTTTAAGGTGGAACGTTAACTTGTAATGTTACTCAATGCATAAGTTGATGACGTGAATCCATCAGCACACCTTAAATTTCACTGTGACAATCTTAAAGTGTTTATGTATATTCATTTCGACTGGGTTATTTGAACTCGAAATGTTCTAATCTTCACTTGAAGAAAAAAAAGCCCTAAACCCCATCTCAGCTTGCCTGAGAAGGACTAAATGCACAAACCCACTATTTTTAAATATCCCATGGAGAGAGACTCTCACTGCAGCCTGTTCGGTTTTGTTCTGAAAATGTCAGCGTGCAACCTCGTTCTGTGGATGATAAACTAGGTGCAGACTTCCTCTGTGTCACTGATGATAAGGAAATACAACAGATGATGGACACTGCCCATGTTTAAGGGTACTATTTGTGGTGGAAACACTAAACAGATTTAGGGTCTAGGTACCATGTCTGAAGGGTTACTTTGGTCCCAAAGGTACCATACCGAAAATGTATGGTGGAAACGGGGCTTTAGAACTGAGGAAGCCTCTTGGATGAGAGATGAACCGTCTCCAAGAAACTCAAGCAAGTCCAATTGCCTACGATATAACACTTAGAATTACCATGACCTGTATGACTGAGAATCCTCACCAACTTATAAAATATATGGAAAAAATACAGACTTTAATGTTGTGGGTGAACCAACTCTTTATGGCAGTTATGTCTATAAGCCAGAATGTTCAGCTCAAAGATGTCATATGTTAACTTACAAAACATCGTCAAACATCAGTTAAGGTTAGGTTAATGAAGGGCATGAGGTTGAAAAGGCATCTGGCCAATTAATACACCATTAGCTATGTAGGTGCCAGACATATTGAGATCATCATTCCACTCAAGGTAATTAACCATCACCAATGAGATAAATCCACTGAATAGCAAGTTCAGAGAAGAGTCTTTCACTTTGTGACAGACTGCACATTCAAGCATTCAATTACTCATTAATCACTAAACAGCAAGCCAATAATGGGACCTTCTTTTGTCTGATTTAGAAGGACACAATCATTGTAATCTTTGCAGCCATATATGTTAACCTTGTATACAAATTGCCAATACCTCACCTTTTGAAATGTCACTACTGGTAGTGTAAAATCAAATCTGGTATTGCTTGCAGTTTTTCCAGCTGTTTGAATGAAACTTAAACTTAGATATGTGAGACTGTAGAAGCATCCACATTTGTCATTAGTTTTGGTCTCAGTGAGGCAAAACTGTTTGAGTTGGAGAGGATGAGCAGGCTCAGTCTTCATCTCTATTGAACGACCAACCTTGGATGGCATTCTTCAATCAATCCAGCAACTGATTGGGGACACAGTAAGTATGTGATGTGAGCCACAGTACACTTTATAGTCTCTGTACTCAAAGTCAACCTCTTTGGAAATGCACCTACAAGACAAAAACTTCTGTAATCAGTCTCTAACTTACAACAGAAAAGGAAGAGGGAAACCACACTTTGTACCAGCTTTTACAATACACAATTCTCAGCAGAAAGTGTACTTGTGTCATCATTTTTTGCCACCACTTTTGCTATTTACTCATGTCTTTTGGGCTGATTGTGGAGTAAACCGTTTTTCAGTATTGTGTCATGGAAAATACTGAAAAAGGTCAGATTTCAGTCGAGTAAAAGATGTCAGTCAAAAACAAGATATGGTGTTGTGCTTGTATCCCTCATGCATCAAACACCGGCACACCAGTGTTTAGTCCTTAACTTCTTCCACATATGTGTTGTGGTTGTACATAAGCAATGTAAGGATACACATATGCAGGAAGAGGTGTCATCCCATTACCACTTTTACTTGTGTCTAGTTTCCCAACAACTTAACATTAAACATATTAGTATCTTGGTGAAGGGCAGCACAGTGGTACAGTGGTTAGTACTGTCACCTCATAGCAAGAGGGTTCCTGGTTCAAACCCTTTGGTGGCGGAGTCTGCATGTTCTCTGTGTGTCAGCGTGGGTTTATTCCGGGTACTCCAGCTTCCTCCCACAGTCCAAAGACATGCAGGTCAATTGGTGACTCTAAATTTCCCATAGGTGTGAATGTGAGCGTGAATGGTTGTCTGTCTCTATGTGTCAGCCCTGTGATAGTCTGGCAACCTGTCCAGGGTGTACCCTGCCTCTTGCGCAGTGTCAGCTGGGATCCAACACAACCACGACCCCTAACAGGAAAAGCAGATACAGAAATAAATGAATGAATGAATGAATGGATAAATATCTTGGATGGATACATAACATACACCAAATTGCAATTGCAAAAGCTTGATACTTCATAATTTCATAACTGAAAAAGCATGACTAACAGAAATTGCCCTCACAACTGACAAACTATCATGTCATAGTGTTTTTGTAGTACTTTTTCTTTTTCATGTCCATGTAGCAATCCTACAAACAAGGACAGGTAAAATATTGGATTTAACAGCAGATTTTCTACAGAAGTCAGTGTGAATGGGACTATACACAGTCAAGTGCTCTTGTCGTGCTGAAGGGTTTCCTGTTCAATTACACCCTAAATCAAGGGGCATGTTGGTCACTCACAGATATTGGGCTTTCATTGCCGACACAGACTGTGTCCTGCTCTCTGCAGCCTGAGAAGCTGAAAAAGAAAGATGAGTGCTACTGAAGAGTGACAAAGACAGTAAGATCAGCGTTTTATTTAAGTGATTTATGTAAATATAAAATCACGAAGGACATTTCTTGTGTAGTTGTATGCATTTTGTGCCTTGGGTACAGCAGAAGTAGAATTAACTATGATATTTTTTACCAGGGTTACGTCTAAGTTACTCAGACGTCTGACATGGAGATTAAAATATACTTCAGCTTCGAGAAGCGTAAAAAAGACTTGATATTTAGGTGAGTATTAATATATGAAGAAAACATACACACACATAATGTACTTCTATCATTGTGAGGACTCTCATTGACATTATGCATTCTCTAGCCCCTTACCCTAACCTTTACCATCACAACTAAATGCCTAACCCTAAACCCAATGTAACAGTAAAAACCGAATCTCAAATGAGCCTTTGAAGAATGAGGACTGACCAAAATGTCCTTACTTCTCAAAATTGTCCCCACTTTTTTGGGTAAAAACACAGTTTGGTCCTCACTATGTAGTAAGTACAAGCACAAACACACACACACACGCACACACACACAGGCACATCACAGTACAACTGTTTTATGTACTTTTCTCTTGATCCAGCAGAGGGTGCTGTGACTCCATGAGACACAGAAATGCCTTGGAATAAAACTGTCATCATTTAAACATTATAAATGTGACTTCTCTCTAAACAAACTTACTCTACAAGTTTTCTTGAGCTTATTAAGCATCAGTATCAGCATTCAAGCCAAAGATAAAAATGCTCTTTAAAAAAAAAAGGAAGGAGAAAAAAAGGTTTTACAGAGTGAGTTGGTTAATGGTGGTGTTGCATTTGGTCTGGGGAAGTTTTCCTAATGAATGTTTCTTTTTTTTTACAGTTTTCAGTGCGCACTCCTTTTTTTAAACCAACATTTTACTTCAAATTAGTCACATTAGAGTTGGCTTAAAGATATTTTATTGTAGCAGCAACTATATACGCTGTGCCAACATTTGGCTACTTTGGCAGACCTACAGTATGTCATCGTTTTAATATTGATGCACCTGTCCAGTGTTGTTTTTCACTGAGAAATGAGAAAACCTCTCGACCTGCTACTGATGCTCTTTGCAATTTCACTTGTCACTTCCATCATCAATTACTACCAAATGTTTTTATATAGGCTATATATTCATTAAAAAAATGGAATTTGCAAAGTGTGATTTTATGGTGCAAAGCACAGACATCGCCCACTATTCACAAGCCTTCTTCCACATTCTGCTCCAGAAAATCCCCAGAAAAGACATAAAGAAAGCTGGGAGTGACGACAAAGCTGGAGGTATGATAGCACACTGATGGTCCTCCAGGTAAGCTCTGACTCAGAAGTCCACTGGCGTGCCACTGGGATACAAGCTCCACTGAGTTTGATAGAATATGTGATTGACAGCTCTGTTCTCCTACCTCCCTTACTCATCTCGTCTTCCACGCACGTCCGTCTTGTCCCTTGCTTCTGACACCCCAGACTCTTTGATCACTCTGCATGTTTGTACTGCACTGCAGAGAACTACTGAGGACTACAGCGGGAGGAGGGGAGAAAGAGAAGGAATGGGGAGGATAGAGAGAAAACATTCCATCTCTTTGCTTTTCTCTCTGTGGCATCTTGCCTTGTGGGAGTGAAGCTCTTTGTGGGGAATTTGAGAGCTTAACACTGGTGTGTGTGAATGAATTTGTGCGTGAATTTGTGTGTATGTGTGCAGGAGCCCGGGAGACCATGGCAGTCTCTGTCTTGTTGACTTCTAAAAGTCCTCCAGTGGCCTGAGACATGACGCTGTACCACGTCCTCAAATAACCAAAGGATGAGAGGACAAAAACCCGAGGAAAAAAAAAACGTAAGAGAGAAAGAAATAGAGTGGAAGGAAGCGAAAGAAAGAAAAGGCAGGTGGGAAGAAAAAAGTTACAAAAAGTACAAGAAGAAAGAATCCATTAGAGCTGGATAAAGAGTACAAGAAAGATACGGTGCAAGAGACGGAGATAAAGCCAAATGAGAACAGAGGTAAGGGGGATGAGACAGGTAGAGAAATGATAAAAGTATAGATGTTCAATGGGATAACAAGGAGACGTGTCATTCATCTGTCAAGGTGACAAGAAGTACAGCTGCCAGTCTCCTTCACTGAAGATGCCACTGCTGATTTATTGACTTTGTGTCTTCCTGAGTTCAAATTGCGGTTAACTGGTGAGTTTGGAGCGCCGCCTTCCTACCTGGGTGAGAGGCTATCAATAACACCACACCACCACAGGTTCCACATGTATTTAAAGCCCCTGCTGGACGCCTTTATACTCCTTAGGCTTGACTATAACATAGCCCACACGCTGCTGAATTGAAGGCAAGTAAGGCATAATACATTTACCCGATATAACACGGCATAGTGATGAACTCTCACAGCCACAGCGGCATTAGAAAAGCCACGCAGCACGCTAAGAGAGACAGAAAGACAGAGGGGGAGCATTTTGAGTCATGACAATTTGGGATCCTAGCCCTTCATGAAGATAAAGTGGGCAATTATCATGCCATCATTTCCTACTGTACTTATTGCTGTAAGGCCAATTTATATTTCATTCTTCCACCAAAAACTCAACACTTGTGCCCTCCATAGTTGATCGTTAGTAGTTTTGCGAAAGCACTGGAAAACTAGCCAACCTTCCCATGTGTCTACCTGAATGCCACTGGTGATTTGTTAAAGCTATGGTCTACGTTGAGAAAGATTTGAAAAAAGCATTCCCCCCAACACACACACCCCTCCCTCTGTGCTCCATGATCCCTCCCCTCCGAGCTTGTGTCCCCCTCCCCTCGGAGCCTCCTAACAACACACCCCCTCCCATCTAACCACACAAAAAACTAACGGCAGCTTTCACAGTCATAAGCCAGCATTGGCATACAGCTATCTATGTCACAACATCCACAATAAAAACGAAATATTACCTGTTCAACAAAAACTCTACTGTATCAGCATCGCTTTTCAGGCCCAGATCTTGCCGGAGCTTTCTCCATCGCTCAAAGGATGACACGATGTTTACTCTGCTTTGAGCCCTCAATTTGTCGCATTTCCTCTTCGTTTCTGCCTTTTCAGAGGCAGACCTTCCTTTCGGCCTTTGCTGGTGGGGCAAGCAGAGGCCGCTTGCTGCTGTCGCTTTCTTTATTTTCCACATCTAAACTTGTGTAGCTGAATCGCTCAGGGCCTTACAAACTGTTCGTACTTTCAAACACGGAGGGGGGGTTGGGACGAGGTGGGACGAGCAGCAGAGGAGTGTCAAAATGGAGCGAGGGGACTGGACGGAGGGTAAGAAAGAGAGAGTGCAAATTTGAGCAAGGAGTAACTCCCATGCGGACCGGATGGCTGTGATTGGTCAATTTCTTTGCAGGCCTGCAGCCACCAGAGAGAATGGATTTTTTTGGTTCCTTTTGCTCTTCACATTGTGTAGCTAGCACTATTGGGCCATAACCACCATCTAAATGATGTTAATAATAATGATCAATCTTTCTAAACGTAGACCATAGCTTTAAAATTGACAGTCATATTTGTTATTTCAAGTGTAACTCTGTTAGTCAGATCACAAGTCTGATTGCTTCTGTCTTGAATTTGCTGCCCTGGATGCAAGCCTGGGTAAGCTCTTTTCCAATCCTAAGGGAAGCCATAATGCACCTGAAGCTGTTTGGTAAATGCCAAAAAACAGAAGCATAATAATTCTATACTTTTGTTAAAACAACTGATTAGTTATCAAGCTCTTCTTGTCTCTTTGCAGTCTACCATTACAACAAAAGCACTGCACTACCCCACTGTTAAAAATGGTACAATACACCATTTCATTAATATTGGTACAGTGTTTTAATAAGTAAAGTTTTTCCTATGAGTTGTGTTGATGTGCAAAAGCAGCCTGCTGTGAAGGTGGCTCGCTGCCCACACACTACACATAGCACTGAACACAGGAAATTAAGTGTCTGACAAAATCAAAATTCAAAATTTCTTGTGGGACTACCCCCAGACCCCTGACTTAATAAATGTTCCCCCAAATATTGAAAAACAACAACAACAAAAACCCCCAAAACAAAACAAATGTGTAATATATGACCTACATTTGTGTGATTGATTGTGGTAAGTTGGTCTGGGCCACAATACCCAGTCCAGCCCTGTTCATGCCACTGAGTCTTTATCATAGACTGTATAAAATAATGGATGTAGTGATGTCACCCATTGGTTTGTGGACTGTTGTTTTGAAGCCTTGAGTTTGGCATTTTGGCCATTGTCATCTTGGAGTCAGAAGTGGCCATATTTGGACAAGAGGATGGAGCTGTGGAGGAGTGAGGGTAGTTCAAACTTATAGACTGTAGTGTTGCTTTGCAGAGAGTCCGTCACTCAAGTGGAACCGACTCTAAGTATGCATATGGATGACACATAAAAACATGCATCCCTTACAATTGACTTGAACACTGAAATTAGCTATGAAGATCAAAACTAATTTTTTTTGTACCAGGCTGTAAACATCTTCATTTTTCTCTGTTTAGTCAGACTTTTTAACATGGGTGTCGATGGACATTGACTCACTTTTGGAGCCAGCCTCAAGTGGCCATTCAAGGAACTGCAGTTTTTTCAGCCTTGGAGGTTGCAGCTTGGTCTTTACGTGCCGTCAGCTTTATTTAGTGCTTTACATCCTCATGATCAGACCTGCCGCTGTTACAGTCACCGTAGCTGCCATTTAATTTGCCTAATCCTGTCTGTTTCTTCATATTAGGTCTGTGTTATGTGCCATGCCATCACAAGGCTTAAATACTTGTGACTTTTTGTCTGTGACAGATTTATAGAACTAAACCCTGTTAAACAAGTGGGATTTGATGTGGCAATAGGGTAATTTGAAAGGAAAGCCTAGCTTGTTATATGATATTTCCTGTGGTAAGTAAAGTCCTGCTCATTACACTGAAGCGATGTACATCAGATCCTGTGCAGATGTGGAAACAAAGCTGAGAGATGATATATCATGCACGATATGAAACCGTGCAAAATCTTTACTCCAAACCACATCTGAGGCTAAACGCAGCAGAATGAGTATCTAAAATCTCATTTAAAACCTCAGTAGCTACTTTCATTTTTCCCACATCAACCTCTCTGACCCATTTGTCATTTCTTTCCACCGTTTGCATATTCCCAAATTTCATAACTCCTCTTGTGGCTGTATTTCTTTCCCTAATTAACAGTGTTGGTTCTTTTCTGCTCTCTACGATGCTGGGCAGAACAGGGGATAGAGGCTGTAATCAAATATGCAGCTCACCCTGTTTATCCTCCATTCTTTTAAAATCTGGCCCCAAAGAAGAGGGATCTAATTACTTCTCTCTCATGCAGAGAGAGTAAAACCAGGACTCCCCAGCTTTGTCAGTTTAGCAAAGGAACTGTACAATCTCACATTTTCTGCACTTTTTTTTTTTTAATAGTGAAAAGGAAAGGCTTAATCTTATTAGTGGTGGGATTCCAGTAAGCCTAATTTGCAGTATTGTAAAACATCAAGGTAATCTAATGGCCCTTTAAAGGATACAAGACAGATTACACAATGAGGACGCCAGCATTCAGATAATGAGGACTACCCAAAATAAGCAAATGAAAGAAAGAACAAAACTGTTATCTCTTTCAAAGATGCACGCAGGGTACAAAGAAAACTGCACTCGCCGGATGTGTGCACATACTGTATGCATACAGTATATGAACAATGACAGAAAAAAATAGACTCATACAGTCACATACAAATAGACACACAAAATGCCCACAGCCCGTGTGGAGAGATTTGCAAATGAACCAAACTCCCTCTTTGAAAAACTCTGCATCTATCAAAGAGGTCTCAGCAGGAGTTGGCCAGCGCTCGTCTCTTCATCTCTTTCTTTGCCTGCATCATCCTTCTTTATTCTTCTCCAGGGATTTTTTTTTCAACAAAATTCAAAGTGAAAGGATTTTAGAGGCTAACATTCACAGCTTTGTTTGGAGATTAGTCAAGGAGAAGAAAGACGATGAGTGTGTGTGTATGTGTGTGTGAATAAGTAAGCATATACTGTGGCCCTTTGTTGACAGCTGTTGCAGAGTTAATGTGATAATGACAAGCAGAGATGCAATTTGTTTCCCAGGGAGCACGTCATTCAGCCGTTGTGGGGGGTTAAAAGGTCCGCAGCAAAGCAACATCAGCAAACTGTTAAAGCATTTTATATTTACAGCAGTCACACTGACATGGCCATGGTTTTTTCGACTCGAGCAACATCACTTTTCTCTGTCACAAATGTCAGCCTCCCCCTTACTCCTCCATTTTGGGATGTCCTTCATTCATACTGTTATTGATTGTTAAAATCTGGCTTTGCTAAAAGGACTACTCTACCAAAAAGTGATCATTTGAGGATTGAATACTCAACGCCTGTAGGCTTGGAAGAGGACTGAAAATAGATTGCTATTTTATGGTGGAAGGTAGCTAGGATCAGCTTAAATTCACAGCAACTACAATGGAGTAAAATGGTGACCTTTACCCCTTTAATGCATGCAGTGCAAACTTGAAATTACCTCGACATTCTCTGGAGGGGCTGTATATGAGAACGCAAATGTCTGAATCAGTTGGATTGCACAATAAATACTTTACCCTGTAAGCTCCTGGTCCAAAGTCTGTGTAATGTGTGATTGAGCCCATAGAGCAGGTAATCATCTGCAGAATTCACAGTCAGCAAATGGGCATGTTAATGACGTTTCTGTCAGGCGACTCAGAAAACAAACATCTGAGGGTGAGGAAGAGGAAGGGTAATTCACATAAAGACAGCAACGAACGGAGAGATAACGAAGATTTGTGAACTTCTGCCGGTACGGGCTGAAGCTGAAATCATCTGACACATTCAAGGAATGGAAAGAGACTCTGTTGTTTATGGCCAAACGACAAACCGGCTAAGTGACCTCACTGTAGTCCTTTTGATGTCCTGTCTCCTGCATTCTCTAATCAAGTGCCACTCCTCTCCTAAACCAGTGGTTCCCAACTGGTGGGTCATGGTGTCTAAGCTACGAACTATCTTGGACAATGTCTCACACCCACTCCACCATGTGCTGGTCAGGCACAAGAGTACTTTCAGTGGGAGACTCATACCACCTAAATGTACCACTGGGCGCCACAGGAAATCATTCCTGCCTGTGGCCATCAAACTGTACAACTCCTCCCTCTGAGTGGCCCTGAGACTATTTCACCCACTGTCAACATATGCAATAATTTAACTTGTGCAATAACCCCATTTCACCTTGACTGTATATATTCTGTGTATTATCTATTTAGGTTACTATATATATTGTGTAAATAATCTTGTTTAGGTTACAATATGTACATATGTATTTTTACTTTTATTTTTTGTTAATAATCCTGCTTATTTGAACTATACATTTGCAAATTCTCTTGTTAAATTTCTTATATTTTCACTTATCTTCCACTCTTGCAAGGAACACCTGTAACACAAATAATTTCCCCTCGGGGATCAATAAAGTATGTCTGATTCTGATTCTGATGGTCCAAAAGTGGGTAGCAGGTCAATTCTGAATGGACTGCAAGTGACTCGAAAGTGAAAGTTTGTAAAAAAAAAAAAAACACACTTTATTTTGAAGTAATGTGAATTTCTGGCACAGACTTTTTATTTTGAAGTGCCGTTTCCTGCTGCAGAGTGAGTGACTAACCGAGAGCCACTTGACAGAGACAGCAAAGTTGCTCGACAACATGTCTAATATATTGAATATATTAAACTGTGTGGACCTTGAACTAATGACTAAGGAGAAATCTGGACCCCGTGGCTGGACCAGTTGGGAACCACTGTCCTAAACCAAGTATCTCTGGTAGGTAGATACAGACAGTCTCCTTTTGTGTGCTTCATGTGTGAAAGGGAAACTCCGGACAATGTCCAGCCTGATTCCATTATGAGAAAACGTCACCATGGCCTTGAGAAGAGAAAAAAAAGACCTCTCAAAACATTAAAATGTCCATAATAAACTCCTGCTGTTCTCATTACTCCTCTTTTATGTTCAGAACAACCATTGCTTCTCAAGTAAATGGTTACATGTGCTATTGCTGGGGGACCCTCGAAGCCATGAGGAGGCTATGATGACAGCAGGGCTTTACGGATGGCAGTGTCAGTTATTTGATTGGACCTCAATTTACTTGGAGGATGAAACCTTTATTATCCAGTGCATGCGCACCAAAGGCTGCAAACCAAACCAAATTAAAGATACACTACAGTCTAAACTTTAAGCAAATAGCTCATGAACATATCAGATCAAGAATCAAATTCAGCTTTATTGGCCAAGTATGTTGACACACATATGAAGAATCTGACTCCAGTTCTCATTAGCTCTCAATAAACTTAAATGTACAGTTACAGACGCTATGAGATGTAGTCACAACCACATAAATGCTTGGAAAAGAATGTATGCCTTAGCACGGGCACACACACACACACACACACACACACACACACACACACACACACACACACACACACGACTGCCAGCATGGGTCAGGAAGTAATTAAAAAAGTTCTCTGTTCTTGGAGTCACAAGGTTGCCGTTGTCTGCAACCCTGAAAAATGCATAATGAGAAGCAAAGATAGTCAAAGAGCAGCAGTCTAACCTTCACTTGTCTTCTGTTACATTCTGTAAAACACCTCATCGCCCTTCATCAGACTTACAAATTCTACCCAAAATGCCTCTCAACGGTGCTCATTGTTCCACATTCTTCTTTTCATTTTCTATCCTTTTCTCGCCAAGAGAACCATTCTTAGTAATATTGTATTTCTCCACAGTGTTCAGACATTATATTTGCACTTCTAAGATGTCAGCTGTGATCACTGATAGTTATAAGAGTAATGACAACACTGATAAGAGACCATAGGAGCAGGCCGCAAAACTCTTACAAAAATCCAAATATTAGTTTGCATGGTAAGCCCAACGCAGACCCCATTCCTCTTTATGTCCCTCTGGAGCCTCACCCCAGATCAAAAATCCATTTAATTTTTGCTTTAAACAGAACAGGTTGTGCTCTCCACCCCTGATGGCCAGGGATTGATCATTTCTATAGACCAGAATTTTAATTTTGTGACCAAATGTCCACACTGTAGGAAATGTGTGGCTCGAGGGGATGCATGATCTCTCCTATTGAAGCTACTGCTGTTTTTAATCCACATAATAATTTTGATCTCTTTCACCTATCTAATTACTTTCGTACATGGTGTTCATACATTTTACTGTATTGAGTGGCTTTGATATGATGTGGTCTGTCCCAGATAAGCTCATGTTATTTGTCTGTCTTTGCTATGTTTCCCCCTTTTGGAATTTGTGGACGAATCAAATATCAAGATGTTTTTTATATACTTAATGTTTACAGCAAACATTTTTACTTGTTATAGTAGGAAAATCATTATTAGTTGGTCTTTCCCATAATAGTCAACCAAATGTTAGTTGACCAGAAAGGTCATTATTTGGCAAGATTTAATTGGTTGCTTCGTCGCAGAACAAAAAGAGAAAACAAATGTGAAACTCTGTTTGAAGCTGTGCCTTGTCAAAATAAATCAAAACCTATATGACTGGACCATGTGGGACTTTAATTTGAAAGGACAGACACAGGAAGTGGCCACGTTCAGCACTCAGACAGGGGTCACGTTACAAACCAATCACAACCGACAGATAACTTTCCCTTCTTCTGTAAATATTCAGTCTGATAAATAAAAAACTGATCATGTTAGCGGCCAACCTCGGTTTTCCAGGTGGTTAAAGACGCAGCATGTGTGCGGCCTCTAATTTCCAGGGCTGGTACCTGCAGTTATTCCACAGGCTAATTACTAACATGTCGGGCAGGAAATCCAAAGTGTGGGATCATTTTGAGAAGGTGAAGGACGAACCCAAGGTGATATGTAAACTCATCTTCATTGGTCGACTACAAACATGACGTATCATCTGAAACATGGAAGTAGCTACATGCCCATTAGCCACTTAGCACAATCATTACTGCTTTGCCCACAGCGTCATTAACAGGCGGCTCGCTCAGTGTGTGACGTGCACTTGTAGATAAAATATAGGCCTATATTAATGAAGGTTCATTAGTACGGTTTTGTGTTTCTCTGTAATGTAGCACAGTGTTAACAATGTTACTGATACTATTCTTTCCCACACCTTCAACTCAAACCATTGTGTTGCCCCGCCCAAAATATATCATTTAATAATTAAATTAATATGGTAAACATGCAGGTGACTAGTCAACTAATGGCCCTAAATGACGACTATTGGCTAACAAGGAAATTCTTAGTCAGGAGCAGCCCTAGTTATTGGTGACAGTGATGGTGACTCTGTTATGTTCAAGTGTCCCAGTAAGCCCAGTGAGCCAGCATGCATGATAAGAAGACTCTAAATTGGAAGCAACTAAATGGATTTCAGCCATAATTCATGACATGCCAAAACAACTTGTGTAAAAAAGGTCTCTCTGCTAATCCTGTCCTGATTGGTTCCCTTTTATGAGTACTCTCACACTAAGTATTAGATTTATTTTCATTTTCTGCCTCAAGATCACAGGGAGGTCTTACCATGATAGGCCAAAATTCAAATGTTAACCTAAAAACAAATAAGAAAATAAATATTAATTATTTTAATGTCATTGTGAAACACCTTGTAAATTATTTCAACAAATAGGTCTATATATATTTTATATATACATATATATACTCTTTTCCACTGTGAAAGTGTCCATAATATAGCAACAGCTTCTGTGACAGTCACTACTGCTTCTATCTCTGGTACCTTGCAGTTGGCCCTCTCTTTTTCTCAAGCTTTTTTTTCCATGTCTTTTTCTTCTCACCGAGTTAACAAGACCAGTGCTTATGACTGGATCTTTGGCTGGAGATCTGATAAACAGAGATTCTCCAGCGTGTTTGTATTCTCGCCTTTCCATAACAGCACTGATAACATGATCCAGGATGGATGGCAAGAGGGAAGGGACACACTGCAACACTCTTGGGAACAGTGCTGGGCAAGTGTGCTCCACTTAGTGTTCTGCCAGAACAACTCTGACAGCATGTTAATGCTAGTGAGGCGATGGGTGCCAATACTCTATCCCGTATTAAGGTTTTCCACTAGAGCAGATGCCATATGTTCCTTTCTGCCACAGCCACATGTCCCCTTCCCTTTCAGCTTCGCCTTAAAGGGACCCAGTGTAAATGAGGGAAAAATCAACAGATTTTCCCTCAGCTTTCTGTTGCTAATGTGTTTCTGTGTTCAAAAGCCAGCACAGTTGGGAAAAGAACAGTCTTGACATAAATAAATAAATAATAGGAAACATCACTATTCTTTTTTTCCCCTCACAGTTAAAACACCCTGTTTTACATTTGTACCAGCTCCCTAGTTTTCTCAAGGAATGGATTTCCATATGGAGGATGATCTTTGGCATATATTGTAATCCTGACTTATACTGAAGGGATGAAACGTCTTCTGCTGGAATATTGGTATACTGGATCAAGGACACGAGCACAAGTATGTAAAAGTGTGTGTATGTAAAATAGGAAACCATGATATAAGATGGAGAGAGGCAAAGCAAACACAAATAAGTAAAAAATAGTGTGCTCTGACACAAAAATAAAAAATATGCAGAGATCAAATCAGTGTCTATTGTCCTCATTCACTTGTCTTCCCTTGCTTTGTCTGTTTTTCTTTGGATGGAAGTTCGCTTGTGAGCGTAAGTGCAACAGAGGAAGTGTGTTTTTTTTAGCTACAGCTACAGACTCCTGCTGTTGTTTTTCCTTTTAAAGGCAAACCTTCGCGCTGTTCATCAACTTACATCAACCTGAACAACCTGACAGAAAGAGAGTGTCTATTTCCATGCTCCACAGTCACACAGTTAGTTATCATTTTCAGGGAAACACACACACATATTTGGTTGATGGTTTGGTTTGTGTATGTGTATCATACATAAATCCACGTGTGTGTGTGCGTACTCTTAAGCAGTGGTATCCAACTGGTCCAGCCACGGGGTCCAGATTTGTCCTTAGTCATTAGTTTAAGGTCCAAGTGTTTAAAATATTCAGCGTCATACATGTGTTTGGCCATGTCGTCAAGCTAGTCGCTGTCTTAGTTACAGTAAGTAGCTGTCTGTTATTCACTCACTCTACAGCAGGAAACGGTGCTACAAAATAAAATCTCTGTGCCAGATATTCACTACACTTCAAAATAAAGTGCTTTTTACAAACCTGACACATTCATGAGTCACTTGCGGTCCATTTAGAATGAACCTGCAACCCACTTTTGGATCATGACCCACCAGTTGGGAACCACTGCTCCAAACAAAAATGGTGTTCTTTGGCTCATAGTCATAGCGGAATCTGTTTCAGCGCTATATAGCACCCATCTTTTATAGGTGCTATAAAGTGCCTTCGTCAAACTGTGCTATAAAGTCATATTAGAGCTGCCATGTAGCACTATATTGTTTTTTCATTTTTGAGCCTGGGGTACCATGACTGATGCCAGATAATAGCACAGAGGAGTCAATGTGCTTCTAAATGACAGTCCTCTATGAATGATTATGAATCATTTCTAATGAAATATTGACTTAAATATTAACGGAGGAAGTAACTTAAAATTAATGGAATGAAATGGTGGTGATGAAAATGCATGTGAACTGAAACAGAGCGTTAAACATGGATGGGAAATGAAAAAACAGAGTGATAAATTATCAAGTGATCTGATTAATTTAAAGCTGATGCGATTAAAACAGTTGTGTTTGGATGAAAACAGAGACATGTTTCATCACTCACCTCAGCTTATATTCGTCATCTATCATTCACGACACAAAACTGCCATCTGTCATTTAAAGAAAGCGGCCTCGAGGGTGGAAGTAACAACGAATAATAAAAAAATCAAAGTGATGAAAATGCTTAATAATGGACGTGATAAAATGGATGTGAATTGAAAAATAGTGAGTGAGATGATGACTGATGATGTGGATAGTTTTTATTCTTTACTCAGTAAACTAAACCAAACTACGCTGAAGAACCAGTACAGAACCTCTAACAAACAATACAGGGACTTTAAAGGTTCTTTGAATGGCAGCAGTGATATATATTACCTCAACCCATGCTAAAGAACTGCTGAGGAACCAACATTTTTCTGTGTGCACCACATAGAACATTTATCATTTATTATATTGCTAGTCCTGTTTGTATCCACAGCCACCTGTACTTCACTCTGTGATTCAGTCACATCGCATTTTCTTTGCAAACCTTAGGGGAGTGCAAAAAAAAAAGAAAAAGATAGTACCAGTGGTGGATTGTGTCTTCAAAGGTATTTTCATGATTCCATGAACGTTGTCTGTAGGGAAGGAAAAAATATCTGTCACAGACACTCCACTGAGCTTCAGCCACAGGCTTGATAGCAGGCCTGTTGGTGACAGCGCAAGCCTTGTTGGAAGATGATGATGCAGAGTCTGTGTGGAAACACTAGCAAGACGAAGCAACCAATTGTGTGGCCTGGTCTGCAATCACCCCTCCCGCCTGCAAACTGGTTTTCGACTCTAACCAGCCTCGACAGCGTTCTCTATCCTCACCAACCAGCCACAATTTACTGCCTACCCAGGGGTGGAGCTTCCAACAGGCTACAGGCTAATCTGAGGATGCTGAGGGAGAATCTGGGCACAAACTACCACTAGCTTTACCGATGTTGTAATCAAAGGGTGCTTTCACACCTGCCCTGTTTGGTTCGGTTCAATTGAACCCAAGCTTGATTGCCCCCTAAGTGCAGTTTGTTTGGGCAGGTGTGAACACAGCAATCGCACCCAAACAACTGTACTGAGAACTTCTTGAGGAAGTGGTCTTGGTCCAGTTACAAATGAACTCTGGTGCGGTTTGTTTGTGGTGAGAACGTGTTCCAACCTCGATCCGAACCAACTGCAGTCACATGACACATTGTTTGGGTTAAACATGAGCATGTTACAGTCCTGGAGGATTATTAATGTGCACCTCCTCCTGTACTGCCTTAATATGCACATTCAGCACATCCGATGCATCAAAACATTGTTTTCTAGTTGGAGCCGCGCCTCGTTTTCAAACTGTATGGTTTGACTAAAATGAACAATGACAGCAATATAGTCCACGATGAGCAACGCTAACATCAACCTGTGTAGTTGTCCCTCCATTGTGACATTAGAAAGTGTCACATTTATCTTGCAAGTGTACTCTTCTTCAACGTTTTGTTTACTTCCTGGATTTTTCCCACATGGAAATTCTGACCAATCAAGAGCAGCTTTCTCGCTCAAGGCATTTAGTCTGGTCTGCTTGTAAATGCTGCCGTGAGAACATGAACCAACTCTAGACAATTATGCAACTCTGTAACATAATTAGTCCCTGATTTGGACCTAAGCAAGCGAACTCTAGGGGCTCTAGTTTCCCGGCGCGGCGCAGGGTGGCGAACCCCGCGCAGAGCTAGTTTCGAGCAGCGCAACCCGAGGTACGCTCAGTTTGGTAGTTTGGCAGACTGAGGTGCACTGAGATGGGTGTGACGGCGCAGCAGGGGGAGGTATCGACAGATCCAGCTTGGCGCAGTGACAGTTTCGTGCCAAAAGGCTTCACCAAAGGTGCGCTAAAAGCTCACCAGCTGAAACCAGGTCTACTCTCAGCGCAGGCGGAGCGCAGCTAGTGTAAGTGGAAGTTTGGCTGACCGGCGGACAGTGCGCACACGTCACCAAAACCTCACAGGCAGGTTTCCAGAGTATCAGGCACATTAACAATAAAATAAATAGCCACAAAACCGCTATTCAATGCAACTATCTGCAATCAGCACATAAATGTATCTCTATGTTGACTGTCCCGTCACATCTGATGTCAGATCAAAGGGGATTGGCACCGTTTGGCACGTTTGGCACGCATAATGGAAACCCAACCTGATTTGATTAACACAGCAGCAAACTAATGAGTTCACCTCCCTCTCAGCCAACCACAAACAGCCACAGCATCAGATAGGGACTATATATTCAGCATCTGTCATCTTAGAAAAGTCAAAAGAAAAGAAACAGAGCGAGACGAGAGAGAAAGAGAGAGCGTGCGCGCACGCACGAGAGAAACAAAACATTGATTTAGAATTGTGGTGACCCCCTCCCAGGATACCTTTGCATCATCAGCCCGTGGAGGTCTGCTCACAGTTCCGTATATTCGGACACTGCAAGCTTGGACCTCCCGGACCAAAACATCAGTTTCCTCCTGGGAGAAGTTTGGCCGTCTGACGCTGCTGCTCTCTTCTGCCATGGCGAATTGAGTAAACTCTCATTACGCCTTCACACTGCGCATTTAAGGGCGAGGAGAGGGGCTCATTTGATTGGTGTGATGTGTGTAAAACCCACTCCACGCCTTCTCTCCTCCCTCTTTCCGACTTGCGCAGGTAGGAGGGACGGAGGTGGGAAAGAGGAGTAGCTGCGTCAGGCGCACGGTGTGCCAAACTTGCAAAATCCGCCTGGCCACACCCAGTTGGCGAAGCGCAGGTACACTGTGCCTCCGCCTCACCCGGTCTGCGAAACTAGAGGCATAGGTCTGAAAGCAGCCTAGAGTCAGCACCAGTAAGGTCAGGATGAAGCAGTCACAAAAAGGTCCTATGCATGCTGGCTCACTGTCACACTGGCCTGACTTACTGGGACACTCAAACAGAACACAGCCATCATTAGTCTTATTAGTACACCTGTGACGAGACAAAATGTCCGCTGTGAGAAAGGCCTGTTGCTCTCCCACGTGTCTTGCATCAGTGGTTAACGAGACAGACCGCAGACCCACGTGTGCCACATCAATGCTGACCAGCCATTCTCATCTTCCACTAAGGTAAATACTTGTCATAAGACATTCCTGTCTCCCCATTTCTTTGTGTCCTCCCTCATTTCCCTTCATTCTTCTATTCATCACCTCTCCATCCCTCTGTCTCTCTCCAGTACATCATCTGGTTTGAGAAAAAAAACACCTCAGGTTTGTTTTTGTTGCTACTATGTCCACAAGTCTGTCATATTGAGTTGGGATCATCATTTATTGGGTAGATCTCTTGTTTTTATATTTCTTCTCCTTTCTTCCCTTGCTCCATCTCACTACAGCTCATATTTATCCAACATTAGCCCCATCTGAACCAAACCGACTTGTTTTGAATTCCATTTGTATGACAAGATATTTCCCAGCACCTCATAATGAAGAAAGGGATGAGTTTGTTTACTCAGTTTACCAACATATCCATCAGACTCAGTTTGGATTAGTCTTTATTTTTGGGATGGATTTACTTTTCCTATCAATCTCTGTTTTGCATCCTTGGTCTCACATTTCTCACTCTCCCTCTCTCCGTCTGTTTCAGTGTTCAATGGTAATAATTTTACAGGAAGGACATCAGCAAACTTTGCCAAAACATGGACATAAATGCAAACTGTACACTGAATCCCAAAGCCTAGCTAGTGAAGTCAACCTTTCCCGAACGATAAGTATCATGTGGCCAAGTCACTTGTTAGGTACCTGTGTGGAAATACACTCACTGGCCATTTTATTAGGTACACCTGTTCAACTTCTTGTTAACGCAAATAGCTAATCAGCCAATCACATGGCAGCAACTCAGTGCATTTAGGCATGTAGACATGGTCAAGACAACCTGCTGAAGTTCGAACCGAGCATCAGAATGGGGAAGAAAGGTGATTTAAGTGACTTTGAACGTGGCATGGTTGTTGGTGCCAGACAGGCTGGTCTGAGTATTTCAGAAACTGCTGATCTACTGGGATTTTCACACACAACCATCTCTAGGGTTTACAGAGGATGGTCCCAAAAAGAGAAAATATCCAGTGAGCGGCAGTTCTCTGGGTGAAAATGCCTTGTTGATGCCAGATGTCAGAGGAGAATGGCCAGAATGGGCTACAGCAGCAGAAGACCACACCAGGTGCCACTCCTGTCAGCTAACAACAGGAAACTGAGGCTACAGTTCACACAGGCTCACCAAAACTGGACAATAGAAGATTGGAAAAACGTTGCCTGGTCTGATGAGTCTGGATTTCTGCTGCCACATTCAGATGGTAGGGTCAGAATTTGGCGTAAAAACCATGAAAGCATGGATCCATCCTGCCTTGTATCAACAGTTCAGGCTGGTGGTGGTGTAATGGTGTGGGGGAAATTTTTTTGGCACACTTTGGGCCCCTTAGTACCAACTGAGCATGGTTTAAACACCACAGCCTACCTGAGTATTGTTGCTGACCGTGTCCGTCCCTTTATGACCACAGTGTACCCATCTTCTGATGGCTACTTCCAGCAGGATAACGCACCATGTCACAAAGCTCAAATCATCTCAAACTGGTTTCTTGAACATGACAATGAGTTCACTGTACTCCAGTGGCCTCCACAGTCACCAGATCTCAGTCCAATAGAGCACCTTTGGGATGCGGTGGAACAGGAGATTCACATCATGAATGTGCAGCCGACGAATCTGCAGCAGCTGTGTGATGCTATCATGTCAATATGGACCAAAGTCTCTGAAGAATGTTTCCAGCACCTTGTTGAATCTATGCCACCAAGAATTAAGGCAGTTCTGAAGGCAAAAGGGGTCCAACCTGGTACTAGCAAGGTGTACCTAATAAAGTGGCCAGTGAGTGTACATTGAATGACCTGGACAAACTTTCATATTTGTAACACTGACTGTATTAAGTGTAGATACAATGTCATGTGCCATACATTTTGGGATTGCTGGAAAATTCAAAAAGTATAGCCTGAAAATAAGAATATTTATTTCAAATAGATATTTGGCCACACTTAATGTTACTTATGATATTGGTTTTAATCAATTATTAAAGGATTAATAGGTCCATAGAAACGTTTTTCTTTGTTTAAAAAAGTCCTTTAGGTTTTGGAAATCCAATAAAGGCCTTCAAAAGCACAATCCGTCATCCCCTTCCTTCCCTCACTCACACTCTTCAACTGTATCATTACATTAACTTTGCCTCCTACATCATCCAGTGGGTATTACCATGTTTAAATTCATGACTGTTTATTTTTGTTGTCTCCCTCTCTGCCTGGGCAAGCCCAGACTGTAAACCTTATCAAACATTCTGTCTGATCAGAACCTATGAATTATGAATAGAGGAACAAACAAATGTATGTGTAACTGTGTGCGTGCGAGGGAGAGAAAGAGGGGAAAAACAGACAGTGAAAAAGATAGGGGGATTGAGTCTGATCAGGATTAATGAGTTATGATAATGAGAACAAACAATTGTTTGATAGTGGAAGAGGAAGCCCTGCAGATATTTTCAGTCGAGTGCATGAGAGAGGCAGAAACAGAGGGGAAGTGTTTTGTGTACTTTATTTGCTCTGAGCAAGTTGTATGATCCTGCTGTGCTGCATGTGGATGTGTGTCTGTGTTTGTTAGGAATACTTGTTCGTAAGTGTGTGTATTTACATATCTTCATTTTTTTTATTTTTCAAATTATGTTTATTTACCAAATCACCAGATCATGAGATTTGTGTGTGTCTGTGTTTGTTTGTTTGTGTGTGTGCAGCTCACTGAACAATAACTGGTTTTCTTTCTGACTGAAAATGGACAATATTTCTGCTGCTGTATTTGGTCACATGATCTGTAGCAAACTGAGCCTGCATAGTATGAGACAGCACCGTCTAACAATAGGATAGTGAACGTAAAATCTCAGTGTACAAACTCTCACACAACTCATCCTGTATAATCCAAGTCTCATTTATCCAGTGGCATGCTCAGTACTTCCCAAACACATGCAATTATGCTAAAACACTGCGTGAGCATGCGCATGCATATGAGCTTCACCTAAGCAGAGTGCCCAGGCACGCTACTCGGCCGTGCATGAGAATGTTTGTACTGACGTGTTTTAAATCATAATGTTTTAGTGAAAATGCATGTGTGTGGGAAGTACTGAACACACGATTGGATAAATGAGACCTGGTGTATACTGCAGGAGTCATGTCAGAGTTTGTATAATGAAGCTTTGTGTTAGTTCATGCAGGACACGAAAGTCATATGCCCCAGCTGTAACCAGCTGTTAGATCATTGCTTCTCATCAGTCATATACCAATCACAGCCCACTCTCACAACAAGGCAGTCCATTTAAATATGGCCTCCTACGCACTGATACCTGCTACACTAATGCTGCTGCTGCTGCTGCTGCTGCTGCTGGAAAAGCTTTGCCTCCTCCACCCCAACCTCCACCTTTCTAATTCAGAGTCCTAAAATGGCTTAAAGGTTAAAAGTGTATTTTACGTCTTGCTTTGGGCTCACTCTTGTACACCCTGGAGGGTTTCTGCATTGCACTCCCTGCATTGGTTTAACATGCTGCTTGTCTGATCCAAGGAGCATAACTGTATTTCCATTTGTTGTAATAAATGGTCCAGTCTAAGACGAGTGTTCCTAACTGAACTGATGTTTTGATATAATTCAGCTGTTGATAAACGCAGTCCCCAATTACCTCAATTCATGAAGAATGTTCGCCTTTTTTGGATTTTAGGTTCACCGTTGGTGGAATGAAAGAAAAACAACATTTTCTTTATTAATTCAGTGCAACACACGGTGAGTTATTGATATACAGAAGGTCATTTTGTGGTTCAAGTATTCCTTTAAACCCCTGTCAGACATGCACGTTGCTTTGTAAGGGAACAGATAAACATGTCAATGTAAAATCAATATTAGGATTGAGCAGAATACACGGATGAAACAAGTAGCTGGTAGGGATAATGCATAAGTATAATGTAGAAGTATCATAAAGGTAAAATGTGTTAATATCTGTACTAATGATGAAGGAAAATCCTTGTTTGGATATCTCTGTGCAATATTTAAAGCCCAGCATACACTTTTCGATTTTTGACTGGATTTGACCCGATTTTTGAGACGCACGACCTGCCGACGCTCGGGCTGGATTTCCGCTTCGTCGTGCGTCTTTTACCGTGCAGTGTACGGGGGGGGCGAGGGCCGATCATCTGTTCCAGAATCACGGTCGGATGGTCGGATGAATTTCTGACATGTCAGAAATTTTGGTCGGCCGGCACAGACATTCGCACAGTTGAAGCAGAGCCACGAGCCAATTCGCCAACGTCTGTGCATTTATCCCTCACTGCGCCTGCGCGAAGACATAGATCACCATGGCGACGCATTGGTGGACTGTAAATATGGAGGCCAGGTTGGTTGAGCTGTGACAACAGTATAAGTGCCTGTTCGATGTTTCTTCTTCCACCTACCACGACCGTTATCAATGAGAGAAACGCTGGCAGGAGATAGCCAATATTCTTCAGCTGCCTGGTAAGTTTTTTCTGCTCTCATTTTCAAGCAAGCGCAACAAACATACAAGCTAGCGCGCTAGACTAGATACAACACACACACACACACAGAGGGTGCACCCGGCTGTAGACGGCTTACCTCCAACTCTCGTTGTAAAATGGACAAACCATACTGTCCACGTCTCTCAAGCCATCTGCGAGTCCATATGCGCTGACGCCTCTTCTTTTTGGAGATTTCGGCACACAGTATAGCGCAAATCATCAAAGCAAACCGCTTGTCCTGCTTCATTGATAACAACGGCACTTCTGGAACAAATCGGAGCTTTCAAATGTATCTTTATTGACAGCTGTCAACGGGCAGGACAGTCAGCAGGGGCCGACGAGCCGTTTTCACCCGTACAGTGTGAGCTCTGATCGTGCTTGATGATCAGAACGTACAGTGTGAGCACATAAATCGTGAGCTTTGGCCGCACATCGCAGACGATTCACTCGTACAGTGTGAGCTGGTATTAACAACAAGATTTTAAAAAAACATACAGTGTATGCTGGGCTTTAGTCTTTCGATCAGAATCCTGAAATTGTTCTGTTTATACTTTCCTAATAAATAATAAATATAGCAACTTCTGATCAACCTGTATCAGTTTCAGGTGTAAAATGAACACTTCTAGTTGCATTTCCATTGTAAACTACAACCACTGCCAGTGTAAACCCTGCCCACTGCAAGTAGGAATACAGATACCAATAATGGTGTGCTCACTCAGCCTTGATCGACATGTTGGCATCATGTTTGTAAAAGACCGTAATTTGTTTTAGTGTAAACGTCGCTCTGGAAATCTGCCTCATCAGGACTGAGCATCATTTCCTGATCTCTGCTTACACAACTCTTGTCTGAATACTGCATGCACAATAAAGCTGGGTGATATGGCTAAAAATAAATACAATGGAATCCTAACACTTTCTACCAAATCATATACAAAATAGTCCAATTGATGTCCAGTGTAATGGACAATCCACACGTAAAAAAAAAAAAAAAAAAAAAATCCAATAACTCATTTTGGTAGTTTTGAAAAATATTTTGCTTGGAACTATTATTAATTCAGAGCATCATGCGACCGCATCAGGGTCTGTATATCTACCTGACAGTCCTCTGTATCTTTCTGTTTTTGCTGTCTGCTAAAATGATCATGTCTTCTCATGGAAGACAATCAAAAATGGAACAAGTCATCCTAAACCGTCAGTTGTCAGTCCATCAAAAAAGCTTCACTAACAGATAAACCACATGTGAGCAAAAAGCAAGGATGTGTGTAGTATGTTTTTGAGATTTGTTTTTTTTATGCAGCTGGTAGCCTACTGAGATTTGGCTCTGTGCTTCATCTCTTTTTCATCCTTAAAAGCAGTCAAATGCAGAAAGACCATGACTGTTCCGTAGTTCAGGTGACCCTTTAAAGACTCTGATAAACTGACAGTGGTTAGAGAAGTTGTGCTTTTCATCAGAAATACGCTGCGATATCGTGTGCATGTGTTTGTGTATCTGTGTGTCCTCTTTGAAAACTGTGCCCATCGTATCTGTCTGCCAAGGCTTACTTCCTCCCACACACCTGGATGGCCACCTGGTCCATCCACCAGGAGCATTACAGAGCATTACACACACACACTTACACAGATACACACCGGCTCAAAACTCTCCTTGACGGTTTGATGTGTGTGTAACATCATGAGCTGTGCCGTTCACTTAGAAGAGAAACAGGCTAGCCTTCTGTTCAGCCTCCAGGTTAAGTATTGATCCCCCCCTTCTCTGCTTCGCTTTCTGCATCTCTCGCTTTCAAGCTCGGCATCCAAAAAGTTTGTAGTATAATGTGTTTTATGCACAGACATGTTTTCTCACTACAAAAACAATAGTGGAATAAGGCAAAACAAATGACAGACAGGAGTCCTATTCTCTTACTGGTCACTAAAAGGACTACTAGATCAGAGGCGCCGCCATGCAGCAACACCACACTGACTAGCAGGCTTCCGGCTCAGTCATGCAAGGACTTAAACAAGCTCTGTCGCCAAAAACAAAAAGTTAGCCTCCATAAATGAAGCCCAGAGGGAGGAGATTGGCAACCAGCAAAGAGTTCAATAAGGGTATGAATGATAGAAACTTGGAAGCGAAAATGACAGTCCACAGTGAGCATTGGCTAAACAAAATGTCAGAAACTTAGAAAAGCCTTTGGAGAACACAGAGTGCAAACAAGACTGATTTAATATCAAACACAGGTAGAAGGAGGAGATAAATCAAGACAAATGAAAGGAAATCTCCTCCCTATGGGAAACTCTTCTTGCTCAGAAGGAGATAAACGATGCTGCTTGAAGCTGCCTGGAAAGAGGACAGTGACAAGATCAGAGCGGCATCTGAAAACAACCTGATAGCAATCGAGGAAGACTGCATGAGCCGACAGATCGTGTGAGAGGAGGACAAAGCCACGAATTTAAGGGAGGAAAAAAAATGGTGGCAGGAGGTGAGCTAGGTGGGAGAGGTGGTGAAAGAGGAGGATGACTTCATCAGCGGGGTCATGAAAAGAGCAAAGCTTGCATGAGAGCACATCTCCAGAGGAAGAGTTGATCCAGTGCATAATGGGGCAG
This sequence comes from Epinephelus lanceolatus, assembly GCF_041903045.1. NCBI lineage: Eukaryota > Metazoa > Chordata > Actinopteri > Perciformes > Serranidae > Epinephelus > Epinephelus lanceolatus. The sequence continues at coordinate 34,458,915 of NC_135737.1, forward strand.
AAAGTCAAATACGGATGTCTGAAGGAGAGCCTAAGAAAGACAAAAAGGCCGAGGAAGCTGAGAAGGATGTGACTTGCAAAAGGGGAAATAAAAAAAGGCAAGAAATACTGAAGAGAGATAAGTGTAGCTGGTTCAGTGATACAGAAGGTCCTGGCACATTTATATGTTCTCCTCCCACACTCCAGACATGCACATGCTTTCTCAACAGGGCCATGTGTGAGGATAAAAATGATAGCAGTCAGTTTTAGCCAATGTTTGGTAAAAATATGGCATTTTGGAACATATTGAGCAATATGACCTTCAAATTCTGAAGTCTTCTCACTGGATTTCAATCCCAGTTTCAGATTCAAATTCAGCTTAAAACTGTGCATGAGCCTGAGCCAAAAAACACCAACAGCACTTAAAGGAAAAAAAAGGACATAGCTTTAATTAACCCGAGAGCTTACTGGGGTTGTGACAGTTTTGTCTGTGTATATTAAGCATCAGTAAAGAGAGCAGTTCAAAATAGATGCACAGTAAACATTTCTTAAGGTCGCTAACCAAGTGCACTAATTAGAACAAATGTGATTCTTTACTTACCGTTTTGTCACCATGGAAACCACGTCGGTTACAGTCTCAACAGGCAAGCCACTCTGCTGACAGATAACAGCCACAACAGTACAATACTTCCTCCCTGGGTTGTGGGCTATGCTGTGTTGTATATTGATCTATAATGCATGCGGCTGGCAGGGAAAGAGCAGAATTGGATTCCCCAGAAAGAGGGATGACGATAGAATTGGCAACTCCTGATCCTCCTGTCTTGTATACATGACCTCAATCACTGATTGAGAACATACCTGATCATGATGAATTGAGTTCAATCTGAACATTCTGACGAGGCTGCGTAATGGAGCAGAGGTTGCTTAAATGAATTCCTTGAAATATTGATAGGTAATAAAAGCACGGCTGCTGCAGTGGGACCACTGAAGACGGGGAATTAAGGTCTTTGCCTCGCTGGTGCAGACAAGTCACATTCTCATCTACCTGCACAGGCATGTAGACACACTTTACACAGCCATAGCAAATATGTTACATAGTTCATGTCACAGAGACCACAACCCCTATTGTGCTATCTTATGGTGACAAGTCATTGTTCTGTTTTCTCTTTTTATTTGTTTTCTTTATTACATGTATTGAAATTAGTAGGGCTGCCCCCGAATAGTCGACCATTAGTCGGCAAGATTTCATTGGTTGCTTAGTCGCAGGAAAAAAAAAAGGTGAAACTCTATCAGGAGCTGTGCCTCGTCAGAATAAATCAAAACCTATATGAATGAACAATTAAGGAATTTAATTTAAAAGGACAGACACAGGAAGTGACCACGCTCAGCCGTCAGACAGGAGTCAGGTTACAAACCAATCACAGCTGACAGATATCTTTCCCTTCTTCTGTAAATATTCAGTCTGATAAATACGGAAAAGTCATGGATCATGTTAGTGCAGGGCTACCCAGAGCTTTACATCTGTCCCACGGACGATAGGCCTACACACTTATAAACAGCACCTGGAAGAAGATCAGCTCTGCTCTCAGGATTTCAGGTAAATAGGCTATACGATGCTTGAAAAGGTTGTTTAGCAACATCAGACACAACTCTTGAAAGGCAAAGACAAGACACAAGAGTAGCACAAAGCATCCAACCTTGTGTTTTCCAGGTGGTTAAAGATGCAGCATGTGTACGGCCCATAATTTCCAGGGCTGGTACCTGCAGTTATTCCACAGGCTAGTTAATAACATGTCGGGCAGGAAATCCAAAGTGTGGGATCATTCTGAGAAGGTGAAGGACGAACCCAAGGTGATATGTAAACTCATCTTCATTGGTCGACTACAAACATGACGTATCATCTGAAACATGGAAGTAGCAACATGCCCATTAGCCACTTAGCACAATCATTACTGCTTTGCCCACAGTGTCATTAACAGGCGGCTCGCTCAGTGTGTGATGTGCACTTGTAGATAAAATATAGGCCTATATTAATGAAGGTTCATTAGTACGGTTTTGTATTTCTCTGTAATGTAGCACAGTGTTAACAATGTTACTGATACTTAATATTCTTTGTCACACCTTCAACTCAAACCTTTGTGTTGCCCCGCCCAAAATATATCATTTAATAATTAAATCACTATCGTAAACATGTGGGCGGGAAAATTCTTAGTCGGGTGGAAATATATGAAAGATTTAAACTTTGGAATTCAGGATTGTATGAATGCACTGAGGACTTTATCGTGAGGATAACTCAACAATTCAAGCAGTGAAATGGGGAAAGAGATCTTTGATTTTTGATTTAGCTGATGCAACCAAACACTGTTCAGCATTATCTAACCTTGCTGTTTCGGATGATCTGTGTTGAATGAGAAAGGTGATTGCTGTGAATCAATGTAATGTGTTTTATACCAGCACACACAGTTCAGTGCTCAATCTACACTTACTAAAACACAGTTTTGCATGTAAGGAGACATGGTCGACTCTACCAGTGTTGCCGCTGCAATTGGCTGTTTCATGATTAGGTCCACATGACTAGACATATTTGGAGTCTAGCCAAATCTGGCAAGATAAAGAGGTTGTGTTTCCTCACAGGGGTTGTTTGGATCTTTTATTGCAATCCTGATGCAACATTTCCAGTTGCCAAAGAACAAACTCAGCTTTGGTTTTATCCTCCTCCTGCACTCAGGCTCTCCCATCTGTGCCTCTCAGTGCAGAAAAGGGGTCTTCCCTTTGCTGCTACATTGCAGAAAGACTGGTTATATTTTGTTTTGGGTCTTCCGCAATTATGTGCACAGCACTCTTGCCTGACTCATTTTCTAGCCCTGTTTGTCTGTTGTAGGCCATATTTTACAAATGTGCCGAGCAAAACATGGATCCACTAAAGGAAAACAATCATGTGTCACACACAGGAGCTGTGGGTTTGAAACTGAAGCACAATTTGATCTCAGAGGAAGCCACATTTGTGGCTACTGCGAATAGCGTATTTAACATTTGTGCTCGTTTCAACAGAATCACACAGCTGAGCTCAGGCATTATGATGTTTTGAGTCGGTTTATCAAACTAGTAATGCGAGAACAGTGGAGCAAGCAAGTTTTGAAAGGACTGAAGCGGAGACGTGTGGGACTGGGGGAGTTGTAGGAAGAAAAAAGTAAAAGAAAGTGCTTTAGACAGAGAGCAGTAGGGGCTACACAAGCTAAAAGAAAGATATTTTTTAAGGCAGGAAAAATATAGGAGTGAGAGTCAAATTCAAGCGGTCTGTTTTGTAGTGCTGCAAAGGCATAAATCTGATGCAAGGCCTTGTAACGTGGGCACACACACACTCATACACATGCAGGCGGACCTACACAAAAACCACACTTAAATTATTTATTTATGACCATATCTTCAGCAAAGCATCAAGCTTAAAGACCACAGAAGGAAATGTCTACAAAACTCAGTAGCTTTGTGTGGGCCAATGGCACATGTGTCGATACCAGATCAATGCATCTAACTACAACACACCACACTGGCACTGCCTCAGGAGTAAGGCTGGATGTCAGTAGTTGATAGGTATCAACCAAAATAACCCAGTACCAAGTGGTATTGAAACTTCTTCTGTCAAATGATACCTGGATTTGATCCTTTTTGTACTCAGGTCTAGAAAAAAGAAACAAAAGAGAGTTGCATGATTTAGCTTGGAGCCAAATGCTGCAAACATTCTTTGATTTAATACGATGTGTGATTGGCTGACTGCTGCAGCCGCTACAACCCATGTGTATTTGGCGGAGTTGGCAGTTCAGTGTGCCAAGATGCCACACAAATGTTCAAGAGTGTGGCATCTGGTGGCATTCTCTTCATAGTTGCTTGTATGACATAAAAAGCTGGATGTCTCAAAACTTCCTAAAATTCAGCTTTTAAAAGACAGAAATTCTCGTCATTGGCCCCGAACATATCTCAAAACAAAGTCAGCTGCTCGTCAGCCTCTAACTCCGAACATAAAATCCGGTGTAAAAAATTTGGGTGTTATTATGGACTGTAATTTGACCCTGGAGCAACATGTAAAGAATGAAAGAAAGTCCAGTCTTCTTTTTACCAGCTGAGGAATATCTCCAAATGTAGGTCACGTCTGTGCTTCAATACCACAGAGAAAGTCATCCATGCTCGCCATGATTACTATGATGCCTTGTCCACCTGTCTAAGCAATCGGTCTACAGACCAGCTTCAAATCGTTCACAATTCAGCAGCTAGACTTTTGACCAAAACAAAACAATCCTCACACCTCACCTATTTCGGCTTCACTACATTGGCTTCCAGCCTCTCTTAGAATCCATTTTAAAGTTCTCCACAACCTGACTCCCCCCTACCTGTCTGAGCTCCTTCACTGGCACACTCGCTCCCACACTCTTGGGTCTGCTGATGCCAACCTCCTGCCCCCCCCCCACCAGGACTAACCACCACACCTGGGGGGACAGGGCCTTCACCACTGCTGCTCCCACCCTCTAAAACTCACAACCTTAAGACATCAGACACTCGTCCTCACTCTCCACCTTCAAGAAAATCCTCAAAACACACCTTTTCAAAACTGCCTATGATCTCTAAATTCAGTGTACTTTTGCCCTTTCTGGACTATTTCCCTCCCTATGGATTTTTTTCTTTGGTTGCTGTCGGTGCTCTTTGTAAAGTTTCTTTTAGTATACTGAAAATGTTTTTTTAATTATTTCTTATGATTACATACAAGGCTCTCAATGATCTGGCACCGGTGCATATAACTGAACTTCTCACACCGTACCATCCAAACAGGCCCCTCAGGTCTGCTTGTCTGGGTCTTTTTACTGTTCCAGAGTCTAGGTTAAAGACAAAGGTTGATCGAGCCTTTTCAGTTCTTGCTCCTCGGCTTTGGAACAGCCTCCCACTGAGCATCAGATCAGCTGACTCTGTTCACGTCTTTAAATCTCGTCTGAAAATGTACTTTTACTATACAGGTTGGCCTTTCCTGACAGTTGATAGACCTATTGTGTGTGTGGGAGTGTATGTATGCAGCCATGTGTATATGAGTGAATGCATACAGCTATATATGTGTTTAAATGTATATGTTGCTGTAGGCGTGTGTATATGCTTATGTTTTATCACGTTTGCTTTGTATTTTCTGCTCCTTGGAAACCACATTGTGCTCTCAGCTTGAAAAGTGCTTTGCAAATAAAGTAATTACAATTATTATTATTATTTTACACAACTGGATGCTCTCATTCACATGATGGGTATTGAATTAAGTTGAAAAACAAAGGTATCAGATGAAGAACTATTACTGTATTAGTGCCGGTGTAATTTTATTAAATGATACCCAGCCTTGCTCAGGAGTTCAACAATCAGTCTCTTCCCCAATTGACCCAAAAGCTAAAAATAAGTAATGTCTGGAGGTTCCACATCATTTTGTGGGGAATCTGGTGTGATCTGGTCTGTGTTTCCATGAATCGTTCAACCTTTCTTCAACCATTTCCAGACTCTGCTCATCACTGTCCCAATCCAACACTGAAGTCTTGGTCCACACATTTGTCTCATCCCGCATTGACTATTGTAATGCAGTACTCTTTGGCCTTCCCACCAAACTCCTCAACAGGCTTCAGATCATTCAGAACTCAGCAGCACGGATTGTTACCTTCAACAGATCATCCAACCACATAACCCCCATTCTCATCCAACACTGGCTTCCTGTTCAATATCGGATTGACTACAACAACTCTTCTGCTCACCTTCAAAGCCCTCCACAACCTAGCCCCCACATAACTCTCTGACCTCCTCCAGGAGTACATGCCTTCCTGTTTCCTGTTCTCCTCCTTTGCTGATCTCCTGACCATCCCCACCTCATGCCTCAGCACCGTGGGTGCTAGGCCTGTCAGCTGCACTGCCCTCAGGCTCTGGACCTCCCTATACCCACACATTTGACAGTCTGACAGCATAATGTCATCCAAATCCCATCTCAAAACCCACCTGTTCAAACTAGATCACTCACTGTAACACTCACTGTACCCTGTGTTTCCATTTTAACTCTACAATATTACTGTTTTTATCCAGGCTCTTACACGTGTCTGCCCAGTTCATGTCTCTTGTTTCGTCTCTCTTTCACTTGTTGGCATTTGGCTTTATTTTTATGCTCTGGAAGGTGACCTTGGGTGTTCTCAAACCCCAAAAACCTATTAACTCTTAATGTAGCTTACATTTTTCAGGAGAGCGTTTTGGAAACATGCCTGCATTCAGCTTGGCTAAAAATCCCTTTTAAACCATGCACATTCACTTCCCATAAAACATCCCATAAAAATCCATCCATTTTCAGAATGTGAGAGGCTGCACTGAGAAATAATAAATACTACAGACCAAGTCAACAACACATCTTTTTTATTTCTATTTTGAAACACCTAAAAAGGTTCCCCATATGTACATAAAAGAAAAGGTTGTACAAGTCATACGATGCGTATAGAATAACTGATACATTTCAAAGTTCTGAAGCACAACACCAAACTAAGGAGAAAAGGTCAGACTGTGGGTGTTTTCTGTTTACTAAAAGCTCCAATTAAGATATCTCTTTATGAGGTGAAGATATCAAAACGGAGGATAAGGAACCATGAAGGCAAATGTCACATGCAGTCTTGGAAAATCTACTCAAGATAGAGATGTGGTGTAATAAACTCCACAAAGATATCCAAATACCATGCTCTAATTATGTTATCAACATATACCTCCAACATCAAAGTCAGCTTTTCATTAAAAAAAAGTACAACCATGCCCTTTTCCCTGTTTCTTATTCAAGCATTGACTAATCAAAGACTTGTTATGAATACATCGCTTCGCTGAAAAGCTGGGGAGAGCCTAGGAAATAGGTGTGAGCGATCCGGCCAAAGAATAAATAAATACATAAAAATCACGAACTTGTAATCACAATCACGATCAACAAACAACACTAAATTGCAACCTTTTTTTCTCAATTTTGAAATGTACTGCAGACCAGTTGTTCTCAAATAGTGTGTGATGCCAGTCCAGGTGTGCCGAAGGATTCTGTGATAACCTCTCAGTATAATTGCAGTATTCAACTGGGCCCATACAAGAAGTTATGAATGAATTTTTAATTGACTGTATCAGTATTTTATGCACATCCATTTCCAAATAAAGGGGCAAACTCTGGCTAAAAAAATTTAATGTGATTAATTTTAATTTAAAAACTAAATCATGTTGCATTGTATATGCTGGTTAAGGACGAGCCATGTGAAGTAATTGTCCAATCAGCAGAGCCATCTAGTTGGCTACATCTCTCTTTTGCTTTGCTCATGTATTGCAGATCTGTTAGTCAGTAGCTATGTTTCCATCCAAAAGTGATTCGAATCATTGGGAAATGCGCATTAAAAGAAATACGAATCCTGTGTGTTTCCATTAAATGTACAGACTTTGGTGAAAACTACGAACTCGCGCAAGTTTTCTGCAGAACCGGAAACAAAACAATTCTCGCATTCTTCTTCTTCTATGTTTTCTGGCGGTTGGTAACCAGCTTGTAAATGCATTACCGCCTTCCTGACCCGGAGTGTGGATATCACCAAGGAGAGAGGTGCGCTACGTCAGACTTAATTCGAACAGATCTGTTTCCATCCCCTGTTTTGCGAATCAACATTTTTTTGAATCAACCAAAACCCGGCTAAAGCGTGCATGTTTTAGTTTGTGCGAATCAGGGGTTAGGGTTCCATCAGAGCATGTGAGCGGAGCTGAGCGGGGAGCGGGAGGATTTTGTGTTGAGCGAGGAGCGGCTATTTTTTTAAAAGGTGGAGCGGAGCCTTATCTCTTGCTCCAATTTCGCTCCGGTCGCTCATGCCCCATCCAGAATGCATCTTTGCACCTGCGCACACCCACACTATTTTCTTTCAAAACTATGGAGTTTACTATGTACTTCAGAAAAGAAACTGAGAAGAGAAGCAGCGGTACCTTGGAGAACGGTCCCTAACTGCGGGGAGAGGGGAGAGGGCTTTGGAGGTCAGCCGCTTAACCCGGTCTGTCTCCTCTACACTTTGACTATTTCCACCCTGCCAGCGGTACCTTGGAGAACGGTCCCTAACTGCGGGGAGAGGCGAGAGGGCTTCCCCGGAGAATCTACCAAGCTCATGTTTTATTGGTGCCGTAGCATTGTTCCGACCTCTCATTGTTCCGACCTCTCATTAGTCTGATGTCCCGTTGTTCCGATATGTGATTATTACTGTAGCCTATTTGTATACCATAGAGGATCAGCAAACACAACAAAAGTAGGCTACTGGTCGAAATACAAGTGCCATAGAGAGAAGAGAGTGAAACACCATAACCTCCTGTTATTAACTCTGGGGTCCGGGTTGTGTAGGGAGCTCTCTGTGGTGCTGAACGGTTCCCGGCGGGCGTATTTCTGCCTTGATGGTGCGCCACGACCGGCTCTGGGTCAGCTGGGAAAGGCTTGAGGCGAAGCAGGCTCACGGCTTATGTGTTTGCCACTTTCTTTTTCATTTTAAGCCACACCATGATCTTTTCCTAACCCTAACCAAGTGGTTTTTGTGCCTAAACCTAACTAGACCTTAACCACAGGGCATCATGAACAATGGGTTTAATATGGTCGGACCAATGGGCTGTCGGAAAAATGGGCAACCCCGTTTTATTTGTGAATAGAAGATTACAGGTTAGGGTAGTACGATGCAGTTTTTTTGAGCGGAGTGGTGAGCGAGTGGAGTGGGATAAAATTTATGATGGAGCGGAGATAAGAATGCGCAGAAACAAGCGGAGCAGACGAGCGGCGCAAAGTGACAGGTCTGCAAGCGAGGAGCGGAAATTTTCACCCGCTCCGCTCTGCTCTGCTCTGCTCCGCTCACATGCTCTGGTTTCCATCATAATTTTCCGATGCGATACTTCTAGATGCGCATCTCAACAGGCTGATGGAAACATGGCTAATGATGTTATGTGGAGATTGGAAACAGAAGTAAGAGGACATTGAATATTGTGATCTCTAAGGTTTGCCTAAAAAAGTAGATTGGGGAAGCCTTTAAGATCAATCACAATCTAAAATCATCAGAGTGCCCTTTCCTTTCCTTGTGGTTCCGAAATGTTCATTCATTTCATTCATTCATTTTCTGTAACCGCTTATCCTCTTGAGGGTCACGGAGGGGCTGGAGCCTATCCCAGCTGACATTGGGCGAGAGGCAGGGTACACCCTGGACAGGTCACCAGACTATCACAGGGCTGACACATAGAGACAGACAACCATTCACACTCACATTCACACCTTCGGACAATTTAGAGTCACCAATTAACCTGCATGTCTTTGGACTGTGGGAGGAAGCTGGAGTACCCAGAGAAAACCCTCGCTGACATAGGGAGAACATGCAAACTACACACAGAAGGGCTCCACCACCCTGGAGTTCAAACCTCTTGTTGTGAGGCGACAATGCTAACCACTGCATCCCCGTGCTGTGGGTACCTGAACAACATTCACAATATCCCACAGTACAAGCAAGAGCAACTATAAACTATTATGTTGCACCTGAATAGAATTCCTTCTTCTACCTCTGCACCCAAGCACTTTGACAACACTGACACAGGAAAATGAAAACCACAGTTTTCAGTCTACAGTGTGAAGACCCTGCACTATATTTAAGGCTTTTTCTCTGATGTGGCGTTATGAATGTAGTCTGTCTACCTTTACCATAATTTTTCAGTACCAGTACATTTTAACTGCATCAATAATGGCAGTGGTTTTCCAGCCTTGCTCGTGACACCTTAACTTGTATCACCCGGTGACAGGTTGGTTGTGAGCAGCTGAAGACTCATTTTCTTACAAAGATTGTTTCATTTGAATAATATGTAAAGGCCCGAAGTGACAAATTACCTTGTAAAAAAACCTGAAAAATAAATAGAATTTCGTGTAGAAGAAATATGTTTTTCTTCCTCCTATTCCATTAATCATTTTACCACCCCTCAAATTTATCTTGCAACCTCTGGGAGTGCCCCAATCTCCCGGTTGGGAACAAGTGCTTCATAGAACTGAGAGCACATGCAGGTGTCAAATACTGACAGATGAAAAGCCCCCCCCCCCCCCCCCACACACACACACTTATGCCACTGCTTTGAGGAAAAAAACAAGTTCCCTCATATTGACGTAAGTGCTATTGATCATCATGTGGCCTGGCGGGGTGCTTTTCAAGTACCTTGACTTTGGCGTGGAAGTATGTCTGCTCTGTCTCAGATTAATGGGTCATTGATTGATCTTAGATGCAACAAACAAAACTCACCAAAATGCCTAAACACAACAGTCCTTGATTGATTCCCCCTCTCTGCGAGGTTAGACCTTTGATATTCAATTGTATTTCTACTGCTGGCAAATGTTTACTGTATGTTTGTGTTTATGAATGAGAGGTGTGGGTCGGTGTGTGCGTGTCGTCGGGTGTCTGCAGGAGGCCATGAGACAGCGAGAAGCTGCATGACAGACAGAGAGAGGCAGTGACAGTGACAGAGTGGAATGCCTTTAAGCATTCAGCTTTCAATCTCACGTCAGCGTTGGGTGAGAGGATCTGCTCCACATGTGGCCTGTAGAGGTCCCCATTGCACTGTGACAGCGGTCAGGTGTGTGAGGCAGTGGGTGGGTGCAGTGGTCAGGGCTGCTGTGACAGTCGCTGTGTGGGTCTGACTTCTAGCTTCTCTGGCTAAAGGTCATATTCCACAAATGTGCAAACGTTATGAAGGTGAGTCTTGTGCGTACAGTGAGGCAGTTTTATTTATATATATTTTTAATTGACTCACTGCAGAGAGAGCATATGTAGCACAGAGGAAGTGCTTAAGTGTGAGCTTCTGTCAGTGTGTGTTTTTGCTATAGGGGATGGGCTTTTAATGTTTGGCTACAAATGTGAGTTTGGCATGCAAGTTGATTGTGTATGCATGTGAATTCTTCAGACAATGTTGATATTGGAGATTTTTGCAGTCCCCTGGATTTTGTTCAGTGTCAACATTTAAAAAGAAGATTTATTCACAGAAAACTTAAGGCAAGGTTAAGGACACGGTGAAAAAGACAACAATTATTCATCAGCCGTCTCACGCTGAATGGATTGATTGTGTCAATGTAGGACACATACAGCTTACAGGTTGAGTGTCTGAGCTCAGACCTCAACACTCCCCCCCAAGGAGGCACCAAGCTCAACACAGCAGGGGAGTGGGGAGTGATAATAATAACTTTCCTCCTTCAGAAAGGACTGCAGCCCGAACAGCAGGATGAGGAGCTGGAGGTGTGACATATGAAATGCTATATGATGGTGTCAGCACACATCACTGTTGACCAACACCGTTCTCTTTTACTTCCCCACATTACTTCCTGCATTGACTTTGAGTATTTGGCACAGAATGTGAATCCTGTATTGTTAAATAACCCAATTTAAACACAATTCCTAATGTTATTAGGCGTGTGTGGCTTTACGGTTAAATAAAATGGAAGGTATCCAATTGCATGAGGTTGAATGTACATGGCTGGGAGTGTCAAAGAGCGTGAGTATGCTCTATAAACAGTGACAGTGTGTGACCCTGTGAATGCACTCCCTTCAACAGAGTGCATGAGGTTTTCAAGAGAGATAAATAAATTACAGTATAACAGCTCCTCTGCTGCTCCCCCTCTGATGAATCCTGCCTCTCAATCTGCTGGTGACTGTGTTGTTCCTGTGTGACACCTGATACTGGAGAGATGTACAACCTGCGCCGACCTGAGTCACAGTTCAACGAAATCGGCTCAAATGACAGACAAGTGGAGAGAAGACAGAGAGGCATTAGAGGGACAGTGAGTAACAGAGAGATGGCGTTAGATTAGAGCGAGGAATAGATGAGTGTGTTGGAAGCAGCCGAAGAAGGGACGAGAGAGATTGGGGCCATGGTGACAGAGATGGAAATGACAGAGAGAGGAACGCTGAGAGTGGATGCTTAGGATGGTCGAGGTGGAAATGTCTATCTGGTGACATGTGCATTAGCATCTTGTCAGGGGGAGAAGTCCAAGATGTTGAGTGGAGGTGACACAGTAAGATGTGTAGTGGCCAAGTAAACCATCGGCTCGTCTCCAGACTCTTTCCCCCTCTGTCTCTCTCGCGTGGTCTGCCAGTGCTCCTCTCTCTGCGACCCCTCATTTCTTCTCTGTATCTGTCATTCATACATTTAATTTCTCTCCCCTCCCCTCTCTTTCGCTCTCAGAGGAATAAGCACCAGTCCATTAGGCCGGAGCTGCATCCTCTCGTAAAGATTATTGTCAACGTGGTTTGCAAAAACACATCTGAAGCCTCTGCTTCTGTTGCTTAACCTTCAAACTCTTTACGAGTCTTCTATGCTATTTGCGTTTGTATGTTTAACACAGCCTACTCCACATTAATGTATGTAACTTCTATTGTCCACCAAACACAGTCAGATGTGTGTGTTACTGTGTCACCCTTATGGTAATTTGTTGTTGGACCTGATGTCATCAGTGAAGCATGTAATTATGCATATTTGACCTGCGAATATTACATAAATGCATTATTTATGCACAATTGGGACAGAAATGCAATAATGCCAATTTCTCTGTGAATGTATTGATGCAGCAGAGCAGTTAACCATTGGAAATATATTAAAAAATATTGTATAAATTGATGTTTCTTTTTGGACACAATGCTTGAATACAGTAATGTGTTGTATGGGGTACTGATAAGTGTTATAAGATATACTATATATGATGTGTGGGCTAATTGTTACAGCAACTATGTGTAAGATATGAACATTTTCTAACTATTGACCCACTAGTATTACTTAAAATTTATTTTGGTTTGCAAATAGAAATAAGAACATTATGCATTAATCTACAAATTCATGTAAATAAAGTCACAGCCTCCCACAGAAAATGGCAGATACCTGAATAGTATAATGCAAAACATTACACCAAAGTAATTTAACATAACTTAGACACCTCTGCAATCCAAAAAAGACGTAGGCTGAAGCTACTGCTTGTAACACCTACTCTTTTAACAGCACATCATATTTAGAAATCAACAACAAAACAGACCAAAAGAGGCAAACAAGGCAAAAAGGTAAAATGGTAATATATATGGTAAAAAGGTTAAAAAATATTTTAAAAAGTGCATTCAGTAAATTGCAAATCTCTCTCAGGCAGACACCCAGGCTGACTGCTGCCATTCTAGACAATTCTTGTTATTCTAGCGAATGTGCCGCAGCATGTTTCAGACGCATCCCAGAAACTAAAAAGCATAAATACTTCTTATATTCTTGACTGAGCGACAAGTGTGTTGCACAGAGCAGATAGAGTTTTCTTGCTAACAGGAACTGTATGTGAAATATAGATACAATATAATTTTGAGACTGAAACACAGCCAGACGTCTTTGTTCCATGTCATTCATATCAGCACTTTGAATAGTATTAACTTTGTCTCAGATGAAAAAGGAGGTTGCGCATCAACAGTGATGATACTCGGAGTGCTAAACCCAAAAATCCAATATAATCAAAAATGTAAAAATGGTAGCACATATCAAATTGCCAAGTTAAGTAGGCGTTCAAAGTACTCATATCTGACTTCTTTTAATGGCTCACATCAAAAAACAAACGCTAACGCATTTCAGCACATGGCCTTCTTTCGTTTGAAGAGGCATACAATCCATCCAGCTATTTATACACAAGAAGGACGTTACTGCACAGCTGAAGGTGGAGATGGTTCTGCTTGGAGCACATGCCAATGTTTCTTCAGTGTGGCTTTTATTTGTGAGGCACAAATACAATCACTGTGTGAACCATTTCTGAAGGACTTCTGTAAATCTCCACCCCTGGTTTCATTCAGGAGAGCACCAACTATTAAAAACATTGTCATGTACAAACATATGACTCAAAACAAGACCACGTGGCTTTCTACAACTGGCATGTTTAGATGTAGTAATGATTTACATGCTGTCATGTCCCTGTGGTCTCTCATACATCAGACAAACTAAAAGACCCCTCAAACAACAAATATCAGAACACAAAACTGCAATCCGCACAGGTAACATGGACTATGCAATTGCAAAACATTATGCTGAAGCCAATCACGGTTCACCTTCTTCTCTGAAGTTCTGTGGGATTGAAAAAGTCATGATGCCCACTAGAGGAGGTGACATCCTAAAGAGACTGGCTCAGAGAGAAATGTTCTGGATATACACACTCAATACTATGACACCAAATGGACTTAATGATGATTTCAGCTTAAAAAGCTTCTTGGGTTAAGTTTGTCTCTTTTTCAAAAATGTAAAATGTTTGTTACTGATTTATGTAATACTGTTTAGTCAGACTTGGTGTACTGTGTGATTGGTCCCTATGTTTGGAGCCATGGGAGGGAAGTTGATTGTTTTGCAGGTAATTAAGGTCCACCTTCAGCTGTGCAGTAACGCCCTTCTTGTGTATAAATAGCTGGATGGATTGTATGTGTCTTCAAACGCTCTGAAGAAGGCCATGTGCCGAAACGCATTAGCGTTTGTTTTTTGATGTGAGCCATTAAAAGAAGTCAAATGTGAGTACTTTGTCTGCCTCCTTAACTTGGCAATTTGAGATGTGCTACCATTTTTACATTTTTATTAACTTTGTCTGTAGGCTATGGCACAACAAACAGGAAACAAGGAAACAATTAAAACAGACAAGAAAAACCCCAACAAAACCAACAAACCATCTACCCATCTAGTGTACTGATTTACTTAAGCAAAAAGCACAACTATCAAGAAAAAAGTTACCAAATCATCAAAATCTGCAAGACTAAAGAAAGAGACAAAAGCAACTTCTGAAATACTTGTGATGTATGACGCTACGCACCTGGCTACTTTAGTCCCAATGGCGAAAAAATAACAAAATCTGGGACTTATTCATCTCATATTGTGCTTAATTTTAGTGGATTGTGACATATTAGGTGTGAAATTAATCTGAAGAAGCTCTGGTTCAAAATGAAACCAAACTTTTCTATGGATGCCAGTTTTTAAGCCACAACGACGGTCAAAATGTGGACAGCTACCAACAGTAAAGCTTGTTGTTTTTAGCCAAACCAGTTTCAAAAAAATTGAGGCCCCTATCAGCCATTTAAGAGGAGCAAGAAGTCAGCAGTTAATAGCAATACAAAACAGTCAATAAAGTGAGGTGAGAGCATACAGTCATACATATGCACACAAATTATGAGGCTAATTGGTCTAGTAGTTTGCAAGATTAGTTGCGGACAGACAGCTACACACACTCCCACATGTACACACAAACATACTCATGCACACACACGACCAAAGGCACGATCCCCTCCAGGCTTACACTTGGTGAAGATTAAAAAAATAAAAATTTAGAAAAGCACTATTGTAAACAACAATGCGTGACATAGATTCTCTGATGGGTGTAATCAAGGAACCGTGAGAGTGCTAAAAGCGACACATACTGTAGACTACAATTGAAATTTGAAATGACTCATTTTTCTACAAGTATGAAATAACTTAAAAGCCAAAACAATTCTGTTCCTTGAGATGTGTCCAATCATACTTGTGCATTTTAAACAAAGCAGCGGTAATTCTGTTTGTTGATTCAATGCTGACTGAATCTATCCAAACACATATTTTGTTAGATTAAAGGAGGAATTGTTGCTTTCACAGCTATATTGGCAGCAAAACCATTATTTGAATGAAACAGAATCCTAAACTTATTTTTGACGTACACAGCAATTATCCGAATTGATTTCTCCTCCCACAACAGCAGAGAAAAGTAGAGGGAGACAAAAAGAAAGAAAACACATTCAGAATCTGGCTGATGCAAAAGATAGGCTGGTCATCACAGCTAAAGTGGCTGAATGAGAGCTGTCGCACTGCTGAAACGCCTTCAGTGGACTTTATGAGTAAAAATGTGTGTTTGTGTATGGTTGAATGCGTGTCTCAAGTGTTATTTACAGGATGGAGAAGGCTCCAGCACAGACAGAGCAGCAGATGCCTGAGCAGCCCGGCTTGGCCTCTCTGCTCGCCCACAAACAGGCGCCATATTGACAGTCTAAATTCAGCACGTCAATAGTCATAAAAACTGATTTATAAGCTGCACTTCACAGAACAGCGCACAACTTTGGTGCACAGATTGTTGTAGATGTGTGAGACAGACAGACAGAGGGACAGAGTGAGAGAAAGAGAGTGCTGTTATTTTTCACTTTGAAAACATGAACTTTAAATCGCCTGTGCTAAGTGCTGTATTTTTGTAACACATAGACAAAAACATGAAAGGTCATTCAGAGCTAAGAGAGAAATTAAGACACACGCGCACACTCAGAAAGGGAGATAAATACACAGAAGAAGTGAGTTCGGTGTGGGGATCATGGATGGATTGCATTCATTTTTTTCCCTCCCATTTCCCTTATTCCCTCCACCACAGCTGGAGAGGCAAATGTCAGTGAGGTGTTAATTGCTGCCGCCTCGTTTCTCAAGCCCTGATGCACTAAAAGCACCGGAGCATGTCAATATGTGATGTGTGTGTGTGTGTGCCATATGTGCTTGTCTTTGGGTGTGCAAGAGACAGAGATGAGTAACTGAGTCTTCCATAAAGTAATTTAAGGCTTCAGTGGCATAACATTAAAGGTCCAGTGTGTGGTGTGTAGTGACATCTAGCAGTGAGGCTGCAGGACTGAAACTTCTCCCTTGTACCAAGCCTGACGGAGAACAACCTATCCTCACACAACAATTTGTGCGATATCTGAAGAAAAAGCACACACAGCGGTTCATATGATATCTAACGAATTAGCACCCATAGATGATGCTACGTTCTTCACGTAAAGTTATGTACTGAACATGAAGTTCTATAGGTTAGATTGAGACAAGTAAAGTTCTGTAGGTAGGTGAAGACAAATAAAAAACATGGTTGAGTGTCTGTAGGTTTAGCCATGTAAAGTAACATAGGTTAGGTTTAGGAAAAGAAAGGTAGTTGGGTTGCCGAGTTTCTGTTGGGTTTCAGCCTATGGTTGGGTGTCTTTAGGTTTAGGCAAGTAAAGTTCTACAGTTACTTTGGTTAAGTTAAGGAAAAGAAACATGGTTGGGTGTCTTTATTTTTAACCAAAGTTACAAGGGATAGGTTTAGGAAAAGGGACATGGTTGGGTGTCTTTTGGTTTGGGCAGGTAAAGTTACAAGGGATAGGTTTAGGAAAAGGGACATGGTTGGGTGTCTTTAGGTTTGGGCAAGTAAAGTTACGTAGGTTAGGTTTAGGCCAGTAGAGTTACTTTGGTTAAGTTTAGCAAGAGAAACATGGTTGGGTGTCTTTATTTTTAACCAAAGTTCCCTGTTAGGTTAGGTTTAGGAAAAGGGACATGGTTTGGTGCCTTTAGGTTTGGGCAAGTAAAGTTACAAGGGATAGGTTTAGTAAAGGAAACATGGTTGGGCGTCACTAGGTTTAGGCAAGTAAAGTTCCATAGGTTAGATTTAGGCAAATACAGTTACTTTGGTTAAGTTTAGGAAGAGAAACATGGTTGGGTGTCTTTATTTTTAACTTAAGTTACATAGGTTAGGTTTAGGAAAAGGGACATGGTTGGGTGTCTTTAGGTTTGGGCAAGTAAAGTTACAAGGGATAGGTTTAGGAAAAGAAACATGGTTGGGTGTCTTTAGGTTTGGGCAAGTAAAGTTACAAGGGACAGGTCTAGGAAAAGGGACATGGTTGGGTGTCTTTAGGTTTGGGCAGGTAAAGTTACAAGGGATAGGTTTAGGAAAAAAAACATGGTTGGGTGTCTTTAGGTTTGGGCAAGTAAAGTTACAAAGGATAGGTTTAGGAAAAGGGACATGGTTGGGTGTCTTTAGGTTTGGGCAAGTAAAGTTACAAGGGATAGGTTTAGGAAAAGGGACATGGTTGGGTGTCTTTAGGTTTGGGCAAGTAAAGTTACAAGGGACAGGTCTAGGAAAAGGGACATGGTTGGGTGTCTTTAGGTTTGGGCAAGTAAAGTTACAAGGGATAGGTTTAGGAAAAGAAACATGGTTGGGTGTCTTTAGGTTTGGGCAAGTAAAGTTACAAGGGACAGGTTTAGGAAAAGGGACATGGTTGGGTGTCTTTAGGTTTGGGCAAGTAAAGTTACAAAGGATAGGTTTAGGAAAAGGGACATGGTTGGGTGTCTTTAGGTTTGGGCAAGTAAAGTTACAAGGGATAGGTTTAGGAAAAGGGACATGGTTGGGTGTCTTTAGGTTTAGGCAAGTTAAGTTACGTAGGTTAGGTTTAGGCAAATACAGTTACTTTGGTTAAGTTTAGCAAGAGAAACATGGTTGGGTGTCTTTATTTTTATCTAAAGTTACCTGGGTTAGTATTGGGAAAAGAAACATGGCGATGACATACCTAAACATTACTGACCTGATCTGCATCCCCACATGGCCTTTCAGTCTTCAAACTACTTTCTGTTTTTTACTTGTTGGTCACTTGATTGCAGCTTTCCCGGATTCGTGGGAAATACATGAACTGTGATGCATCTCTTTTCTTGGGTATACCAAAGAACAGTGATTTTTCCATTCTGGGCTACTGTAGAACAACATGGTGGACTCCATGAAAGAGGACCCACTCCATATGGAGATTTAAATGGCTCATTCTGTGGTCACGAAAACACAGCTCTTTTTTTCAGGTGATTATAAACTAATGAAAACATAGTTATCAGTATTATATACCATTTCTCCCAATAGATGCCTCTAACTCCTACACACTGGACCTTTAATAAGGAGTGACGTACATGGCCAAAGCTTGTTAAAATCTCACTGTATCATTCCACTGTTCATCTCTCAATCTCCTTTTTCCAGTTTCCTTTCCTCTCCTTTACTTTGTACTCTCTGTCTCTCTCTGTCTCTTTTACATAGACAAACAGCTCTCTTTCCACCTGACCCCACGCGACATCAGCATAACACTGTTAGGTGATTATTCGCAGAGGGAGCGAAATGTAACCGGCTACAGAATATCATGCAGCACCGCCTGATTAACAATCTGTCTGAGACGTGTTGTGCGGCGGCTGCTTTCCTCCAGCGGTTTTGGCTGATGCCTCAGAGGACAGCGGAGGGACAATGACTGGGGTCCAAGAGCACTAATGGAATCAGGCGCAGTCACTAGCGTGTGTGTGTGCGCAAGAGAGAGGGAGAGCAGTGGGAAAGGAGCATCACTCATTGTTGAGCCTCAGGACTAACACTGAATGAGGAAGAGGCTGGAAAATTCAAGTCAATAAACAAGACACTCAGACAGATATACACACATTTTTTTCTCGTTCTCACCATCTCTCTCTTTCTCTTTTCACTTCACATCCTACTGACTTAAACACTCCTCTCTCTCCATGGCTCACTCTCAACCTCCTCCACTTTTCACCTCCTTGTGCAGACATGATATGAGCGATGGTGAGCCGGGCCTGATGTGCCTCAGTCACACCTACACTAAAAGGCAAACAGTGACAAGATCCAGCCCAGTTTGAAATGTAACACACATTTTCACAAAGACATTCCCCCTTAAAAAAAAACTTTCCAAAGGTTCATGACTCTGAGCGAGGAAAGCACTGGAAAAAGAAAGATGTGTTTTGGGGAAATATTGGTTGTGAAAGCCTCGCTTCTGCCTCGCAGTTCAGGACTGGGGGAGAGAAAGAAACGGCAACAAAGGCGAGGAGAGGCAGAGACAAAAAGCAGACAAATAGAGGCAAATGCAGAGAGACAAGGTAGAGGCAGAGAATGAGCATGACAGAGCATCTGTGTCTGCACATACACCCCCACAAGTGAGAGCGATAACGAAAGACAGAGTGACACAGAAAGAGAAAGAGGCCAAAAGACGATGCATTCCTCTTCCTCTCAATTAAGTGGCGTACTTTATCTATGGTTACTTCTCACTGCCTGGATCCTCAAGCTCTTAGTCTACTGGGGGCGTTTTTTTAACAACTTGTCCCAGTGACTGGGTGAAAGAGATGAAACCGATCCTATTTGTAGTTGAAGTGCTATTTTCATGTCAACGCTTCTTGCTCTGTTTTCTCAGGGTCTGTGTTGTTTTTGTTTTGTCGACACTTAGCGATAGGGAACTTTGCCCCCTCCGGATCTGTTCCAATTCCATGTTCCCAGTTTGCTCATCAGTGCATGTGTTTGTGTGTGCGTGTGTGCTTGTGTGTGTGTGTGCATAATGTGTTTGTGAGATATACGTTTCAAAATGGACAGATGAAAACAGTGTTTGGAGAGGGAAAACAGCGAAGCAAAAGCGAGAGATCTTCAAAGCGAGTTCAAGAATAATTTTCAACGGTCAGAAAGGCCTTGTTCAGACTTCCAGCCAAAATCTGTTTCGTTTTTTGGCATAACGAGGTTGTATCCAGATTTATTGTGGAAAATGTGGACAGAAAATAAACCATATGAAATAAGAATTTTGCAAATCTGATCCAAACCACAATAGGACGTGGTTTGGAATGCTATTCCAATCATATTTTTACCGACGGTCTGGCTGCACAAATCAGTTTTCATGGGGTCTTTTGTTTCACTTGCAATGTGACACACAATGACGTCAAATTCAGAGTGACAGAAGTGCAAACCAGAATCCATGATGCTGCTATCAGCAAGCTATGGAGGACAACTTTGCCGCAAGACTGTTTGGAGGGCAAAATGATGGGGTTTATTGATGCCTATGTCATTACCACAGCAACCCATGCATATAGGTCTGGACACACAAATCCAATTTGATCACATGCTAACAACAGTGCAGACAGTTTCTCTTAGTCTCAGTCTGACCGTACCCTAAATGACGAGGAATTGAGGCTGAAGACTTGGACTCTGTGGCTTAAGATGAAGCCAAAGTGGTACCAGTGGTCCAGACAAACACTGGAATAGAATTAATTTATCATTTCTGTCTCCACTACTCATATCTACTTTAAATACTAGCAATTCAGCATTGCACAGGTCCTTAAATTTGTGTGTTTAAAATTCTAATTTAAAAGATAAATAGACCAACTGTGGTGGGAAAATGCTGCACATGGAAAAGACTGACTCTTTATATGTCCCGTCAGGGTCCTGAATGCTGTTTGAGTGCTGTCTCTGAACATGGGGTGAGGTATCTGTCTTTGAACAAGTTGTCTTGGTGTTCATGTTCCTTGTATTTTCACTCTCACTGTTTATAACTTTGCTTGGAGCCACAGAGGAGAATCATGTTAAGAGTGGAGATATATTACCTACGTGTGTGTACGTTTGGTTGTGTGCATGTACTGTATAAAAACAGACCACAGAAAGTAGTTGTATGCTCTCAGCCAGAACATTTCTTGTTGATAGGTTGATGCATCCACTTGCAAGTGTTAGAATAAAACAAGAAAGACCACTTTCCTGTTGTCAATCCTCTGCTTTTCAGGAATTACCATGACACCAAGCAAAATGTAATGTACCAACACATTCTTACTCCGACCTTGTCACATTGACGTGTTGTCATGGACTTTCCACGTCTAGATACAACGTGAAAGGTACCCTGGGTGTGTTGGTTGTTGACCCTCTGGGACACCGTGTCAAGTTCTGCCTGTTACATGCATTGTCTTCTTTCAAAATACACTTCTGTTTTCGCAGGAAATTTAACGATTACATACAGTCTCTTTCAAAATAAAAGAACACGGTTTAGCTTTAGAATCTTACAGGATGCAAACACTGCTCTCTCGAGTGAAAGTCTGCGTTTGTTGGACCCATCCACCATGACCCCCACCTGCCCTAGTAAGACTTTTGCCGCCTTTACTTTTGTCCTTGTCCTGCTGTGTTTACCACCGACACTGCCAGGCGCCCTTAAACTGAAATAGCAACTGGTCACGTATTATACCGATGTTAAAGGACGCCTCTTTTCGTTGGTTTCTGATACCGCAAGTCACTATACTTGGGGTGTAAATCACTAGTTTCATCACAGTATGATATTATATAGATTCTTTGGATAATATGATATGATATCTGCCAGTATCACAAAGTCTGCCACAATATGATTTCAGTTCAGTTCAGTTCAATTCAATTCAATTCAATTCAATTCAACTCAACTCAACTCAAGCCTGCGATCGATATGAGACAATATCACGTGCCCATTTAAAGGGAAATTTTGGTTTATTTCAACCCGTCTCCTATCGTCCTAAATTTGTTTCAAGTGACTAGTGACATAAAAATAATAGTTAGCATGTTACCCATTAGCCTAGATACAGCCGGGGCGCATAGTAGCGTCTGACCTGTTAAAACATAAGTGAACGGGCATACTTCAAGTGCAAAGTTAGTCCACTAAACAAGCTTTTTTTCCACAAAGACTGCCTCATATTGTTAGGATAAATGTCAGAGAACATATAGAAAACGACATGTAAACGTGTTGTCTTACCTTACTGGTGTGCTGCCATGTTTGTTGTTTACCATTTAGCTCTGCTTTGCTTGCTATTGCTTGCTTGCTATTTAAGTGTGGCTTAAATATATCTCGCCAGCTCTAGATAAAGCCCAGCTGGATACTACTCCAGGTGGAGGTGTCTCGTCCTCGGTCACATCCAGACCTTGAAAATAAGGCTGCAACCATTCCTGTCCCATTCCTTGCAACAGAGGCATTCCTCTTCTGTGGGCACTGGGACACAGCATTCACAGGTACACCACCAATCTCCAGAGCTACGCAGCCTTGCAGCAGCCATTCCTCCTCTCTCGTCCTCTACCTGTTGCGCCTCTCTCTCTCTCCTCCTCCTATTCTGGCTCAAATAAATAAGGGCAGCCATCAAACTCTGCAAAATCAAATTTCTCCTCCACAAAGTCGAAGTCTGGCAAAAAGTCAGCCATTATTCTATAAATCTTTCATAAAATAAATGAATGAACTTTTCAGGCTACTGTCCGGTTCTGCCTTCCAGCTGTTGCTGCTTGTTCAGGCACGCTATGAGATCGCTGCTTGTTCTCGCGATATTTCTGCCGCACTTTGGAAAGCAGAGCTAGATGGTAAACAAACATGGCAGCACACCGGTAAGGTAAGACAACACGTTTACATGTCGTTTTCTATATGTTCTCTGACATTTATCCTAACAATATGAGGCAGTCTTTGTGGAGAAAAAGCTTGTTTAGTGGACTAACTTTGCACTTGAAGGGATGCCCGTTCACTTACGTTTTAACAGGTCTAACACTACAGCTGTATCTAGGCTAACGGCTAACATGCTAACTATTTTTTCTATGTCACTAGTCACTTGAAACAAATTTAGGACGATAGGAGACGGGTTGAAATAAACCAAAATTTCCCTTTAACACAACTGGTTACAGCAGAAGCTGCCAGCCCTTGCTTTTTTGCTTTTGGCAATACAGTCAACACATGAACAGTTTACTTGAAATTTACTCCACTAACACATAAAAAAGCACATGGGATAAATTAGCCTTCAGGACCTCCTGGCAGAAAACCCTTTCTGGAAGAAATCTTTTCATTTTAACCTAACCCATTATCTTTTTTCTAGACTTCAGGGCTATCTCGCCGAGGACTCCAAGGGCAAGTTTTTCTCAACAGCCGTAAAACATTAACAACAAGATCATTAACAAAAGTATAAAATTCAGCCTAATGATAACTGTCAAGGTTCATAGACAAAACAATTGTTTTTTGCTAGTCACCCATCATTAGCTTAACATTTTACATTTACATTTTATACTTTTTCTTACTCATTGCTGGTAAAAGTCACTGCATCTCACGACCAAACAGCAGGGTTGAATTTCATCCTTCATGTCCATCCTTCATGAAACAGACCTGCTGATGTTGCTGCAATAAGTTACTGCAGTGAGATGCCCATCTAGACACTTACGTCATGTCTCCTGAGGACCCATATTTTCTCTGAAAAACAAAATACTTCCATGCTGCTGATTTATTCCTGAGTAAACAACATTATCCTCATGATCTTTATGTTGGCTGCTTGCCATTATCTTCCTGGTGCTGTTTGACGGTGACACAGAATTTTAAAAATAAAGGCGTATCCTAAAGATGGTGGTATGGATTGATGAAGATTAAATTGATTTATCAATCAAGAGTGATGGATCGTTACATCCCTACTTTATACACCATGCAACACAATGCATATTCAAAAATCCATATAAGGTATCGGTATAAATATATTTCAACCTGTTACATGTTTACACCCATAGGAGCATGTATTGCTTCAAGTAACTGCGTACATGCTCTGATATTAAAAGAATTGGATATTCATGCATACTGTGTTCTGCTGTCTGTGTTAAAGTATACAGTGTTTCATCTTCTATTTGATCAGTGGGGAAAAACATACCATGAAGTACTGTTCTCTAGCTGCTCTCTTACGCACATAAATCAGGGCTTGGCTTCCCAAAAGCATCTTCAGATATGGGTCAACCAGGGGCCTTTTTTGCATGTAACAAAACAACATAAACTGACGAGTTGCTGTTTGACTGCAGGAAACACAAATCCTTGTAGGATTTTTTTTTTCGCAGTAATGGTTTGAAAGGAGTTCTTTGATTGCATAACAAAAAAGGCAAAGGAAAAAAAACAGATTTAAAAAAAAAAATCTAAGTACAATCTTTATTTATTTTGCCAGATTTAGCCTCAGTCTGGATTGTGTCTGGTGTCACGAGCATGTGTATATCACATTCTTGTTCTTACAAAACATTGGCGGAGGGAGGCAGAAGTTTTTAAAAAGAGACAACTTTGAAGATTCACACACACACACACACACACACACACACACACACACACGAACTTAGTCGTCACGGTTATGTAAAAACATAACAAATATGATGTAATGGCAACAACAAAATTGGCAAAGTTAACAATGTGAAGATGGAAAGGAGGCACTCGGACTGATGCAACTGTGAACATGACCATATAGTGTGTTCAGCATAATGAAGATCACACTGACTGCGATAATGACGATGTCTTCACTGCATGCAAACAGTGACACTGATGATGATATGATGTCGTGAGGAGGATTATTATTACAAAAGCCACCACAGTCCACTTTCTTGTTGGAGGACAAGTCACCATCATGTATTGACACAGCCGTCAGTGCTCAAAGTAAGTTTCTCTTGTGAGGTAGAATTTAATTCCTGGCTGAGAACACCAAAAGTGATGACTTATTTACTATGTTTTACTGGTATCAGTACATGGACATTAGCAGAGGGGACCAGTTTTGTAATTGGAGATCTGTTAGCTGGGCATTGGCTTAAACAACTTTGGAAAACAGCCTTCAGGGCCATGCTAACAGACATCACATCATGAAATACCTTCATAGTTTTTTAGCTGCCAACCAGGGGGAAATGGGATTTAAGCTAATGCTGATGCCTGCTGCCCATTTCTGCCCAGCTGGTCAGTGCTGTAAATAGCTGGGGACTGCCAGGGAAAAAAATGACAAGCACCTAGTTAGCTTTCGAGAGCTATTGTGCTTTAAAACGTTTCAGTTAGCTCTCTGTCATCTGCTGCTGTTTATTTTTGACAGGCAAGCTACCGGATGGCTGGAAGCTCCGATTCACAGAGCGGGTAGCCTCAGTTAATGTCCAAGGATGCATGAAACCTTAATGGGAAACAAATAAACGGACATACAGCAGTAGTTTGCAAATGAGAACCAAAAAAATAATGATTTTAGCATACACAGGCACATGCATGTACCACATCATGACCCTTGAAAAAAGTGCAAACATTGCAATCATTTAACTTGACTGACATCTCACAAAGTTGTAATTGATTTGTACACCCACGCCCTTCCCAGCAATCCAATTGTCACCAGGAAACCTGCTACGGCCCAGTCATGTATGTCTGACTAAGTGTTGGAGTGGGTGTGCTTATTTGCCTGATTGTGGTTATGTGAGTTTGCTCATTAAGGTGCACATGTTTACTTGTGTGTGACAATGTGTGTCAGGACCCTGTCTGCACATAAAAGTGTTTGTTGTCTCCATTGACCCTGAGGGTGAAGTGGATCTAAATGGGAAACAAAACCCAGTCAATCACCCTGGATGGCACAATAAACCTGTAACAAATCCTCCCCTTTGCAGAAACAAATCATTCCACACAATGTCACTGATTCCCAGTTCGACAAAAACTGTGTTGTGCAGATGTCGAACTTTTCTCAATAACAAACTAGGCACTGTGATTAGCATTTCACTCTGTTTTTTTAATAACTCAGCGACACCTGAGAAATATTAAGGCTGTTGACTGGTCAGATACGACCTTGGTAACATGCAGTTTTTATTGATTGTTCTTCAATTATGCATTTATCAGTGGTAATTTAACATCAGAAATACTGAAAATACAGCTTTTTGAGTTTGTTAATGATTTGCACAGTAGTCCTTATGATAAATTATGACAGAATTCACAGCAAATTAAGCCACATAATGATTATTAATGCCTGCGGGTATTTGTATTCATCTATATTTGTCTGTGTGTGTATGTTTTGTTTAAAACCTGTATTCAGATATTAACAGTTGTGCTTTGTATATTTGTATGTAACTATTATCAGAACAAAACACGTGACAAATGATGACACAAACACCAGAGAAATGAGGCAAAGACATAACCTCAGCCTAAGACAAACAGGTGCGGTATCCCATTTAAAAAGTGATTGGAAATACTTTACTGTTGTGGAAAAAATAGACCAAAGGTGGAGCACAAAAAGGATGGTATTTTTAAAACTGGTGTCTCTGCCACTTGTTATGCTCTGACAGTACAAGTGTCTCTGTACCAGTGTTTCTGCTTCCTGCTGTTTTGTCATTTAACTACTGTAATTAGCTGTAATGTCTTCTTTCAAACATCCCAGATGAACCATCAGTACAAGACTGTAAATTTTTCCATTAAGACTAGTTATTAGTATTCAAGAACAACAGTGGGAGTGTGGATGTATATGTACATAAACATCTTGAGAATCAAGATGCTGTTTGTGTGTGGCTCCACAAAACAGCCCTCACCCCTCTGTAGTCCTGCAACATCAGTGCTGCCCCCTATTAGTCAACCAAACCTTAGTTGACCAGGAAGGTCATTACAGTAGGTTATTCACTTTCCAGGCGGCTAAAGATGCGTCATGTGTACGTCCCCTAATTTACAGAGCTGGTACCTGCGGTTATTCCACAGGCTAGTTAATAACGTGTCGAGCAGGAAATCCAAAGTGTGGGATAATTTTGAGAAGGTGAAGGACGAACCCAAGGTGATATGTAAACTCATCTTCATTGGTCGACTACAAACATGACGTATCATCTGAAACATGGAAGTAGCTACATGCCCATTAGCCACTTAGCACAATCATTACTGCTTTGCCCACAGCGTCATTAACAGGCGGCTCGCTCAGTGTGTGACGTGCACTTGTAGATAAAATATAGGCCTATATTAATGAAGGTTCATTAGTACAGTTTTGTATTTCTCTGTAATGAAGCACAGTGTTAACAATGTTACTGATACTATTCTTTCTCACACCTTCAACTCAAACCATTGTGTTGCCCCGCCCAAAATATATCATTTAATAATTACATTAAGATTGTAAACATGCGGGCGACGTAAACTAATGTCCCCAAATGACAACTATTGGTCGACAAGGAAAATTCTTAGTTGGGGTCAGCCCTAGTTCTTGTACAATGGTTCATATAATATCTTGGGCAAATGCACATATAACGGTTTATATGGTATGTAACAAATTAGTATCCCACAAATGACGTTACATACTTGACGTAAAGTTGCCTACTTCATGTAAAGTTTCGTAGGTTAGGTTTAGGAACAGAAAAATGGGTATGACGTTCTTTAAGATAACTTATAGTTTCCTTTGTTTCACCCAGTTCCAGATACTAGTCTCCCAGGGGAAAGTCCTGTGTTGTTTGACCCATCCACCACCCAAGGCTGCTTAGTTACATTGTCTTTTTGTAGGTATACATACAAACAGTGCATGAGAACAGCCTGATTATGGACATGATCTGAGCAAATATTTGAGACTTTTATGTAGCCCCTCATGGCTCAAGTGTCTGTCTGTTTTTAAATCCAAATGGTATGTTTTGAGTCTGACAGTGAAAAGCTGAAAAGCAGCAGAAGTAGTTCAGTGACCTGTGAATCAAAGAAGGTTTAATTGGAGCACGCCTCATCATTTCACACTAGTCTGCTGTTAATGTAGACAAAAACTTCAGGGTTAATATTTTAAAAGCTGTGGTGTTGAAATGCGTGCTCTCCTAGCCATGGTTATAGGAAAATATTTGCCAGTTCAGGGAAAGATTTCTAGTGACAAAGCCCATGGTCAGTCTCCTCACTCAGAGCAAAAAATTGTATGCCTATTTACCTCAGGACAGCAGATCAGCAGCACTGTTAACGGCAATCTATACCTGGCTAAGTGAAACTGCATTGAAGCCAACATTGGTGACGCTTTCTTTTGGCTGACGTGTCCAAGGCTTTCGATTAAGTGGATCATGCTAAATTAATGCAGCATATCCTGAACAGTGCACTGTGCCCTCAGGTGACTGACTGGCTGCACAGCTAGCTTTATCATGCCGCGGAGACAAAGGGTGATGGCAATGGCGAATGCGGCTCTTGGATTGATGCAGTGTCACGTTTCCCTCAAGGAGGTGTGGTTTCCTCCCCATTTGTTTCTTCTGCACTCGACCACCTGAAGCACACAGTGTTCAAGGATATGCTGGACAGTGAATGTGAATGTGATATAAGGCTGGCATTTACCAGTCCCTTCTTCAAATATCTTGGAGGACACATCTATGGCTCAGGAGTCAAAGGGACTGGATGCATGAGCATTAATCAAAAGTACCTTGCTAACTGGAGCAAAATCTGAGAAACTAAAAATATGCTTTGCTCAGACCTGACCACTACCACAGGTACTATTTACAACAAAGAACCTTGGCTATGACTTAGACTCAAAACTTGAGAGATTTAGACTGAAGAGACAGTGAAGGAAGCATCCATTCTGGTTGACTTGGCCTTCCTGCAGATGACCATAATAGTTTCTCAGAACTGCTAGTGGGCCCAGCCACAAATATGCCTTCAATATAAGATATTTAAATGGAGATAGGAGGAGGGAGAGAGAATCACTGAGCAAGGGATAAGATCATGATTCCCACTTATCCTCCTCGATGATGGCCTGAATGTTGGATTACTATAATCAAGTGCTGTGAGTGCCATGAAAAGGCAACTTTGCTACAATGTGAACAAAGTACTACTGCACGCAAACAGATAGATATAAGTGGTCTAACTAGTACATATACATACACTATATACTTAGCAAGTTTGACCCTTAACTTTTAATGATTCTCTACAACATGAAAAGTGAATTAAGCTCCCCTGTGTGAATGGATGAGTGCCATTACTGCATGTATGTGTCTGTCTTCATATGTTACTTTGAATCTGAGAAATAAGTTCTTTCACTTAGGAAGGGTTTTATTTGCTCTGGAGATGTACAACATCTGACAACCATCTGTGCTTGGTGGCTCTGTGATAAAATCTGTCTCATCGGATCATACGTGATTGATTCTCTTGTAAAAATGACAAAGCCAGGGGTCTAAATACAATATGAATAAATAATATGGGAGTGCATGCTTGAAAGTAACCATCCATAGTTTCAGATTAGATATGGAGTGCAGTGGTTCTGAAACTTCTACACCATGTACCATCGTAGGAAATATTAGGCTCTCCAAATACCACGACTAATGTTGAAACAAATGTTAAAAAACAGTTTCATTTTTACTTACAAACTTGCCACGACAGCTTTGCTCCTAACTAATCATGAATGTATGTGCATGCTATGTTCATGAATGTTACTATGTGGCTGGCTCATATCCAAATGACAATTTTACAGTAATATTTAAAATTGCATTCAAGGATCTCTAAATTTCAGTATTTTTGTTCAAAATTTTGCAGTATTTTGATGTCGTTCTAAATATTTAAATACATTTATTTAATTAAAAAATAATATAAATAATAATATATTTCGGATATTCCTCTGCATACCTATAGAGAGAGCTTGTGTACTATGGGGTGCCATTTGTAAAGTGGCTCACATTGAAATTAACAGCAACATCTTGCCACATTTAGCTTCAAACCACATTTAGGCACGTGGAGGAAGTTGAGTTTGCTATGAACTTAAACTTGACATTATTGTGACACTGAAAAGCCGATAATCTTCTCCTGCAAAACAGCACCTACTGGTGGAGCCATGCCACACAGACCCCTAATGCAAAAATGTCACTGATTAATTTTATACACTAACTAGAAGGGAACTCAGAGAGCGCATATCACCGCCAAGGCCAAATGCCCTATCTCACAATGTTAACAAAAGTATAAAATCCTTGTTGTCTCCGCCTTGTGATTCAGATACACTTCAAAATTAACTGGTACTTCCTTGGCCCGTGCTTCATCCTTCCCCCAAGTTTCATGAAAATTGGCCGAGCAGTTTTTTAGCAACCCTTCTGACAAACAGACAAACAAACTAGCAAAGAAACAAACTGAACTAAAAACATGAACTCCTTAACAGAGGCAATAATCACTTTCAACTGCTGCATGCTGTTTGCCTTTTTTGCAATGTAGTGCTTTCCCTAATTTTATGACAAGAATGTTTGAATTCTTAAAAACACTGCATACTCCTAAATGTATGTGTGCAATAGTACCTGGGTGCAACCACACGTATATGTGCGCGTGTGTGTGTTTAACAGTGGACTATCATTGAACTTAATGTATACTCATTTATCATCCTTGAAACTATCCTTGAATTCTAGTGTTGTAAAGATTGTAATAAGCTGGTGTCATCTGTTTCAGGCATCTTCCAAACACACTGGATAAACTGCGAAGGACATATGAAAATTACAAAACATTAAACAATACTGCAACAGACACTTCTAGGTTTGTCTTATCACAATGTACAAGAACAATATTTGATGACAACAGTTGTCTAAAGACACTTAAGATGACCTGAACACCATCCATGATACTGCTACTAAGTTGTATTATAACTACTGTTTATTGTGTCTTTTGATAAGCCTGTGTGTGTGTGTGTGTGTGTGTGTGTGTGTTTGCTTATTCTTGATTTATGTCCTAAAAATTACACACGTTCTGTTTAAATATGCCAGTTTAGCTTTAGTTCGGCAGTGACTATAAATGGATGAAAAAGCCTTGCAAGCAAAGTAAAACAAATTTGTGTTTGCCTAAGTGTGTTTGTTTGTGTGTGTGAGCATTCGTTAAAGCAAATGAGTGTTATCTCAGCATTTCTCTGAATATAGATCACCGAGCTAAACAGGGACAACAGCGGTTGTATTCCACCTCATACGTCGCAACACAATCTCAATTACCCGCACTAGTGGGCATAATATGAATGGAGAATTTATGCAAACATTTTTAATGCACTGTTACCATTACTATCACCACCTCCTTTGTTTAAAACAGTATATGTGTATGTGTGTGCATGTGAGGATGCTTAAAGTTAAAAGTTTGTGGAAAATTCTTCTTTTCTTGCATCAAGGTTGAATAACAATGAGATTTGCTGTGAGGGGAAAATGTTTTGTAACGTATCTTGTCTCCCTTAATGTGCAGCTGAGCAGACCACTGAATCTTCTGAGGAGAAATTCAATGTCACAACAAAACAAAAGACAACAAGATTTTTACATCAGAACCCAGAAGGAATGAGGGGAGAAAACAAAAAGCGAGGGAGGGGATGAGAAAAGAGAAAGAGAAAGAAAAGCACAGAAGAAGAGGATGGACACCCATCCTCTTGAGCCATTTAATCCTTCTGGTTCTCTGTAGAACAAAAGGGAAGCCAGGGTGAAAAGTTTGCTTAAACTGTCTCTAAAGATTAGTCGATCTAAGAAGAGGGGAAAAATGGAGAAATGACACAGTTGCAGACAACCTCTTGAATGATGAACGTTTAATGTCTCCTCTGGAGATGTGGAGGATGCTCTTGTCTCACTCTGGCACTGTCACAACCTCTGTTTAGTCAAAAGATGGCACTAGCACCACACCTCTACACCTTGGCCTTTTATTTTACAGCCAGAGAGAAAGTAGGGGGCAACGGAAGAAAGGGAAGGGGAGAAGCAAAATGATGGAGAAACTGAAACATGGAATACACTGAGTAAAGGTACAAGGGGGAGGAATAAGCGAGAAAGATTGCAAGAGACAAAGAAACCTGTGTGTTGTTGTGTAAGACCCTGATTTAGCAGGTAGTATAATTGATTTAGAATAGCAGAGTGAGCTAAACCTGGGCCCATTGCTCAGGCGGGGGGTAGGAACTAATCTTCCACTGCCAGTGAGGAGAGAAGGATCATTTTACACTGCTGCTCCCCCTGGACTCCCTCCCTAAAAATCTGAAGTGACTCAAACTCCTCATCTACAATATAGCCAAAGCAGTGGAGCGGGGAAGCACATTCCTGCTGGGCATAAGTGCTGTCACGATCACTTTGTATGCTTGCTACGGTTCGAGGACAGTAAGTGGAGGTAGGGAGAAGGAGGTGGAGAAGATGCTCGTTCTGACAGATGGAGTGCCTGATTGTTTTCCTCTGTCCGATGTCTTCCTGGTTCACTTAACATACAGGATAGACGGATAACTTCTAGAATACCTTGCAAATCAAGGAAGGTGTCTGTTCAGTCTAGTCTCATTGTGGTTTGCTTAAGATCCTATGAAAGGCATACTTGTTTATATCATACAAATATGTAGGATAAGGAATTCTGACAAGAGACAAAAAAACAACAAAACTAACACGACATTTGAAACAGACAGATCATGAATGTAAGCATAGGTAGGACAGACCGCCGGTAGAGGTATGAATTCATAGGTCCAGACCAGGTAGACTTTGTTAAAATCTCTTAATAGAGCCACCGAGGGCACATCCATTTTTTTCCAGCTTGATGTTCTGCATCACATCTTTGATCCATTGGTTGTGTGATGGAGGGCATCCTAATATTTAAATAGACTGAGCATGTAGCTAATAGAGAGGAAAAGGCAATGACCTTCATGAAGTGAGAAGGGAGACTGGACTAATCTGGAACTGAGAATATACCAAAAATAGCATTTGTAAGAGGAGGCATAATATTACAGCCATAAATCTTTGAAATGGTGTCAAAAAGAATAAGCAGAAAGGGGCAAGTTTTGGGCAGACCACAACATATGGTAGATGGTCCCAGGGGCCTGTTGCAGCTGTCACATATAAGGTTTGAGAATATTTTCACAAGTGTTAATCTCTATATACGGATATCTTCAAATGAATGCAGAATCAGTGCAACAGGACATGGTTTTGATGTAAGAAGTGTTCTGGTTTTCTTCTGGTTGTAGTTGGTTTGGAATTTAAGTATTGTTGACTGATCACGCTTCAGCAGCAGATAAACAATCTGTGTTAAGAGGCAGAATACATTGACCGAAATGCAATCTTGGACCCCATCAGCTATTATCTAATGATGCTTTGGCTATTATCATTCTGGTATATACTGAAATACTGGCCATTGCCATCGGAGCCTTATTATCATCAGCCAATGGCTTCTGAGACTTCAGAAGTGTTGCAGATGTAACACTTTGAATTGTATTATGGCATATCTTGGGCACATAGAGAAGGAATGAACCCTACAAAGAGCCACGTCCCCATTCCACGTCTGATAGTAGGACCCTTAGATCATTTCCCAATTATTCTCTAATATGACATATTGACGAATTACATCTATCCATGATCCATGAAGTCCCTGATTTATAAATAATGGAAAAAATGAATACTAGTAAATCAGAATTTTCTGGATTATTCTGCAAAGCTTGCAAAAGTGTTATTAATATACAGCTCTCCTACATGGATATCCTTGTCATACCAAAGTTGGTAGACTTTAGACCCGTTTCCACCAAGCAGTATGGTACGGTTCAGTTCGGTATTCTTTTTTTCTGTTTCCAGTGTGATCCGTTGTGGATGGTACCAATGGAACCGATCCGTACCGTCCCCATTTTTGGTCCATCCTCTGTTGGGGTACCGAGCACACAGATCTGGTACTAAAAGGTGGAGCTGTGGACATTGCAGTCTATTGATTGGTCAATAGCAGACGGTCACTCTGCTCAGGGCCACGTTGTGATGAAACCACTTCACTGCAACATGTTCTATCTTGTTAGGAAAATGTTGTGTGCAACCCCGTTCTGTGGACATGCAGCGAGAGTGCTGGACGGAGCAGTGAATGACAACAACCCTGCCCAGCCCTGTCTCATAGAAATTATGTTTGTATGCAACTAATCTGATACAATAAATCAAATTTTGAGGGAAATGCAAGGTAGAGTGAATTACCTTTTCTTTTATTATAATGAAGCAATGTTGGTCAATTAAAGTAACACATTGATACTGCATGCTCCAGCTAAATGCTCACTGACAAAATGTTTCATTTGACTTCTGCCAAAACAGACCCAGCCAACATTTGTTTGTGGTGCCCATGTGGGTAGGAAATGGGCTGAAAAATGGGCCCTGAATTGGATTGTCTACGTGTTCTATATCAGACTCATGCCAATTGCCCACACAGGTCAGTCCGCCCATGTGGGCCCTACATGGGTCATGGTGGGGCTACCCGGGTACAAAGTGGGTATGAGTCCAAAATGAGCATCTTAGCAGGGGCCTTCTTGGATAAACCTATCCATTTGGGCAAATGTTAAAGGTCCAATATGGAACTCGTGGACAGCCCCATATATTGCCCATTTTACAGCCCATTTGCTACCCACAGGGGCCCCAGATATGAATGTTGGCTGGGAAGCAATCTTGCAATGCACTACCCACTCGTAGTGATTACAGAACTATCATTTTTTATCACTTCCTTTTTGTATTTATGATTAATGTAATCACAGTCTCCCTAACCTTAGGTACTTTTGGTACCTAAGGCTAAGACAGGAGCCTGGACACAAATGTTGGATTCTGGTGACACAGTCCTACACTTTGTATGTCTGTGATCCACCTTGAGCATTTCCCTTTGCATTCAGTGCAGTACATAAATGTAGACTGTGATTAACCCAAAACACTCTGAATAGAATTCAGGCAGTGAAAACATTGCCACCACAACGTAGTTATGAATGCAATTTAGTAATATACAAACATTTTTTCTAGTGGACAAAGTTGGTTGGGTTATGTTTTCAGTTAATGTTTTTGGGCTCTTGTCAGTCAGCTAGTTCCATGTTCAGCCTGTACATTTGAGCTTAGCCTTCTCCAGCAGTTTGGTTCCTCTTTGTCTGTGCAGGATTTTCTTGTATTTTGATTTTTTCCGTGCCTATCGAGTGTCTCTGTGGTGGGTGTTTCTCCTGACCCTGCCCTCTCCTGAGCCTCTGCCCAAGACTGTGTCTCTGAGTTCTCCAACCAAGTGTATTTCTCTCAGCTGTCTGCTTGAGCCTGTTAGTCTCAGCTCTTCACCCAAGCCCGTTACTCTCAGTTCAGTGCTCGGGCAAACAACTGTCTCTGGCCAAGGGAGCTGCTTCCCTTGACTTGTTTTCTACTTTTTTTTTTTTTTTTTTGCCCTGAGCTCCTGTAATTCTTCCCCTGAACTTCTCTAGCATCTAGTTTCTCTGAAACATTGTCTAGTATGTCTGGTCTTTCCACATCCAGATTGCTGGTTCAGCTTGTCCGGTGCTGATAGAGTTCAATCAGCTCCTGAACTACTCCTCCAAAATTCGTCCTCACTTCACTGACTTTTTAACCCAGCCTGCCCTGTTTTGTTGTCTGCTTTTGAGTCCATCTTCTGCAAGCCATTGTCACACTGTGATAAGCCAATGTGATATCTATTTATGATTCGTCTACAAATAGACAATTTGCCATTAATAGTTTCAAAGCTTCAGGTACTTTAGCTTCCAGGAGGTCATTTTATTGGGTTCTTTACAGAAATAACATGATCAAGACACAATGTAGTAGAAAGGGAACATGAGTGAGAAAATAAAGCGGCATCTGTGTTTGTGGCGCTAGTAATGACAGTTTAATGAGTGTGATAATGATAATCTAATTTGACAACACATTCATTTGTGACTGCAGGGACATGTTCTCGTCTTTTCTCCTCGTCTTGGCTCCTCTTTCCCTCGCCATGTTGCAGCACTTTCAACTGCTGTTCTTCTCATTTGCATCTATTCCCTGTTTTGTCTCTCATAACTTATCCTCCTTTAAAGCACCCAACTTGGCTTTTCTTTATTGAGTTTACTCTTCTGCATTTACGAGCAGTCTGTTCTCCTTCACGGCTTGATTCATTCTCCTCTTCCCCACACGCCCTCATACCTATGTCCAACTATTGGCAAATGAACCCTGTGAACCCATTTGATTTCTATTCCACACTCCACTCTCTCTTCCTCTATTTTCACTTTACTTCTTTAACCCTCCCTTCTTCACAAAGTCTCACCGCTCTCTCCCATTTTCTCAGTACCCACTGACCACTTCAAAGTCCCATTTTGGTGTCAAAAACTTTAACAAATAGGCCTTTTAGTACACTCTGTGTCTGGAAACTAGCAAGCGTCTGCAAGCTAGGAAGTGTTTTAACACCATTTACACAGGTGGCAACTCACTTGTCCCCAAACTTTAGGTATGGGGACACCTACTTTTTGAAGGGCCATGTCCCCCCCCCCCCCTGCACCCTGTGTTCATTTTCCTTTTTGCCCTGAGCTTAAATACTCCACTTCCAGACATAAATCTAGCAAAACCAACTGATTTTTTTCTCCTCAGTTCTATTTTCACTCAAGTTTTTCCTTTTTCTTCTCCTCCTTTAGCTGTTTCCCTCTCTCACCAATCTTTTCTCATGCTAACATTGTTATGCTTTTCTCTACTATTCATCCTTCTTCCTTTTGTCACTTAATGTGGTATCTCCAAAATGTAGCTTCTGTTCCTGCCACACCACCCACATTCCCTCATTCACCCCCACTGAGTATTTTTCATCAAATACTCAATCATGCCTTGATGACCTAAAGGCAGAAGATTATTGTGAAATGTAGGTCAGTGCTACAGTATGCATTACAAAATCACAAAAGCAATCAGTCTTACAGTACATCGTTTTATAGATAGAAACGGGATGCTCAAAACAATCATTTTCAAGCTGCTGGGGCTAATGTCTTTGTTACTTATTTTTTCAGTTGTACTAAGGCATGTGGTGAAATTCCATGACAGCCGGAGGTTACATTGAAATTCATGTCTGTGTAAAACTTCAAATCAAGTAGGAGGTCATACATACAGTACGTTTCTAAAGCAGTTGTAAACCTTTCCTGTCTTGCCTTTCTGTTTCTGCTCTCGGCTTCTCTCCTTCCCATCCTCATTGTCTTTATGGGGGACACTGATCGATGTTTTGCTCCAGCAGACTGTGACGAGGTTAGGAACTCTGGCCTCTGGTGGTGTGTGTGTGTGTGTGTGTGTGTGTGTGTGTGATGAACTCAACTGTTGATTGCATGGGTGTGCACTTATGTGTGTGTGGGGGAGGGATGTTCATATACTCCACAGGAAGGAATTCATCTGATGTCAACGTGACCGTGAGGAATGCATAAGGTGTGTTATCCTGAGGAGTGTTTTATGTTATTTTGTCTGTGTATATTCTGGGTTTGGCGCTTGTGTGTGTGTGTGTGTGTGCGATTGTGAGTGTGTGTGGAGGGTGTTTGTAACTGTCAAAATAATGATTCCACTACTCAGTTTCTCGCTGCTCTTGCAGTGAACTGAGTCAATAACTATGACAAATCCAGAGTCCAGTCTTGTCTCACGGTGTGCGCACACATACACACACACAAATATATAACTGTCATACTTCTTCTGTCCCTGTTTAAACCAGCTGTATTGATTGCTCTGCTATCAAAATTCCTGCTAGGAGTTTGTCATGGCTCTTAGCTTGTTGCTTTCAACCCTGACAGCGCTAAAAGCTGTTTAGCTTTTGTTTCTCAGGGCAAAGGTGATCTTACACATCTGAATAAACACACACAAACACACACACACATGCATATTGGGCATTCAACCTTTTCACAAGAGAGAGGCTTGTACAGACATGACTTGATGCATGGACACACACTTATATTCTGTCAATTAAACAGTTTATTTATTAACATAATTTCTAGTTGTTTTATCCCTTTAACAATATTATCCCTCATAACAAGAAAAATACGCAATTTATACGCAATGGTGGCGATGAAAGCCCTGGTGGCCATATGCGATAGTCACTCTTATTTCTAGCATTTTTACACCAGTTCATTCACCACACAAGCTGAGGATGATCCTGCTTTGGTTTCTGGCTGCCTGAACACTTCTGCATTTGCCACCGCTTGATTTGGCCACCTTACGTATCACTGATGGAAAATGAGAGCGACAAGCAATAACATTTTTCCTTGGCATTGGCAGAGTCACACTTCAGTTTCATTTAACTGACCTACAGCTATGTATAATCAGTCGTGGTAACTCCTAAAATAAACTGGGATACGGGCTGATTCAGGATTTTAAAACCAGCACAAACACATAATACCAGCATGCATGTAAATATACGCAACTAAGACATAATCCACGAACATTTACAGAAGTTTTTTTTTTTTTTCAGTTGGTACGTAGTGTGCAAGTCACTGGTGGAAAATGGCTTCACATTTGCCACCAATGTTTAATATTGCTGTCACGTTACATTGTTTATGTGCTATAAAGAGGTGAGGTAAGGTAGAGAAAACAAACTCATGATGTCTGCACCCTGCATCTCTGCATCTTGGCAACTAGTAGTTACCATAGTGACAGTTGAGTTGGCAACGGTGATAATGATGACATCAGCTGATTATGCTGATGATGATAAAGATGAGGATAAAAATGGAAAGCATTGGTGATGACACTGTGATGATGATGCCTTCCTAATGTTCATAGTAACTATTGTATATGTGACGTACTTTATTGATCCCTGCCTTTCTGCTCAGCTCCCCTCCAGAGAGATCAGTTTCAACGGTTACATACAGAACTGGTCCTCCCTGTTTGGCAGCAATTCAGAACACTACAACAAAACTATGAGTCCTTACCACTGGGCCAGTTGATGACCCTTGCATACAAATGCTAGGGGTAAAATAAGCTTTTGCATTGTATATATCGTTCCAGGATTGTTCACATTCCCACAGGTGTGAGCCTGATTAAAGTCTTACAGGCTTGACTGGGTTACATTTCATTTTTGTCTTGTTTTCATGAATGTATGTATTCATGTATCATGAAACAGCCTAGTCTCTCTTGCTCTCTAACACACACACACATACACACACACACACACACACACACACACACACACAGAAACATACACAGCAAAAATACATACATAGTAGGGCTGGGCAATATGGACAAAAACTCATCCTACGAAATGGGCTACATGTATTCAGTTGCAAGTCAAAGCCACATCTGAAAGGTCACAAGCAGTTTTGTAAAAACATACTGTGATAACAATAAATTGCGAAGACAGGGATTTTATTCCCCTGTCTGAAAATATGCAGCTGCACAACATGTACACCTCCAAAACACTAGCTGGCAATGGGGTTTCTGTGAAGTGCTGTAAAGTTTAGTTGAATCAAAACACACATTAAACACGGCTTAATAGCAACAATTTCAAACACAAATCAGCTTCACTATAATTCGCTGGATTCACAGACAAACACTTGTCTTTATCTGGACACATTTTCCCCACAAATATAACATGCTAATGTTTTTAGCACAAGCCTATGGCATTTAACATTGTATAAATTAGCCTAGTGGCTTTTCCTCTACTCATATGAAGCCAGGGACAACAGCAACATTTAACATAGGCAACGTTACAAAATTGGGCTCCATTACAACTCACAAGGTTCACTCACAAAACAACTGTCTTATACTAAACATGTTTTCCAAACAAATATAATATGCTAACGTTATTAGCACAAGCCTACGGCATTTATGAATTAGCCTAGCAACAAGCGGAAATTTCCTCTGCTCATATGAAGCCAGGATAACACACACAAGACTTAAAATGCTATTTTTGTGGAGGCTTTATTGTTTCTTATCTGTGAAATTAAAGTAAATTAAAGCTTTGTTTCTACTGAGGGAAATGGTTTCAGTTTACAAAAATAGACAGGAGGTCTGCATTGCCGCAACATGTAGTTACATTTCCTGGGAAAGTGCACGTGAGACTAGGGCTTTAAAAAGTGATGCTGGAGAACTTGTGAGTGAGTGAGTGGAGCGGTTATATAATGCAACTTGACCCTATATCAATATAAACAGTGTTGTCTAAATCTATATCTTGCTTGAAAATATATTAATAAATCGTACATAGTCGGTATATCACCCAGCCCTAACACACAGGCCTACTGGCAACCTTTGTAAAATAGACCATATGGTGAATATTATGTGAAATCGGATCTTGACTCATATGTCATATCAAAAGACATCTGTGCCAGTCTGTGCAGATGCCTTTAGAGACGCACTGGACACAGAGAAATAGAAAGAAAAAGAGAGATTAAGATATGTCTTTAATCATTATGTTGATGCATAGAGAGAATAAGAACGAGACATCTGAGGTGAGAAAAGTTGATACAAAGATGAAGCCTTGAAAATCACAGAATATGAATGACAATAACATTTATTTTCCCCTTGACTACCATCAGACTAACAATTAAATTGCATTTTTGAAACCGCTGGGACAAAAAAAAATACCCCTTTGTTTCTGTGGTTTCCTTGTGCGTTCTCCGACCCAGGACTCTCTTTTTTTATGGGGAAACTATTCTTTTTTGGCAGACTAGAGGCTGAATGGCATACAAGAAATAATGAATAATCTTTGAGTGGAGAATGGTTTTTCTATCTCTCTAAAATGGAGTGTTGGCTTTCCGCTGTCCTTATGTAATTCCATTAGTTCTTTGATATAGACTATAGAGTGAATATGAACAGGAGTGTGTGCAGAGAGATGACTTTGACAGAATGTTATGAGCTGATATTCATATCAGAGGACAAAAGGGACCCACACACTGCTGCTGCAGAAGGTCTCTGTAGAGATATTTGAGGCAGGAAAGTAGGAAAATTTAGTACAGCTCATGCACAGTCTCTAACATGTTTGATGATGCATAGCTTGTAGCTTTTTACTTAAATCTGGGTAGTGTGGTGGATTGCACCATGGCAGGAGGGTCTTCTACTTGAATCCAATCCAGCTGGCTGGATTCCTAATGTGTGCACGTTCTATGTCTCTATGTCTACGTTTGAAAATGTATGAAACTGCAGACACACACAAGCATACAAGAACAGAGTTAATCTAAGTAGGGAAACAAGATCAAATAGTTGTTAGTGAGATGAGATCAAAGGTGAGGTGCATAAGGCATGAAATTATTCCTTTGACAAAATAATGAATGCTGTATGTGTATGTGCCTGTGTGGGGGTGCTTTCTAGATGCTTTGTGTTAAATAAAGTACACGTATACAGGCCACTGTGCAGACAACATGTCATGAAGGATTCAAAGTTGAACCGGTTCAACCCAAGTAATGTTTAAATGTATTTACATCTTGCTCACATTCCCGAAATGTTTGACAGCTTGTAAAAGAATGGATCGATCAGATGCGCAGGAGACAAGTACAGACAAGGTTTTTTGATGGATCCCAGTTGTCACTGCGCACACACAAACACACACACACGCACAAGCAGAATTCACCTGCAATCAATACATCATGAGATATACATGCTTGAGCTGCCAGGTTGAGAAAAAGAGTCAGTTTTACTTGAAATCAGATGCCTGCGGCCAGATCAGATATTGCAAGGATGCCAAAACTCCCTTTTCTGGATGCCACGAGTGAAAATAAGTCATCCTGAACATTTGTTTTGTTATGGTTGCAGAATGACAAAGACAACTGTAGTACAATTTGACACGAAATATGGTGTAGCTTGTTCATCACTGGATGAGTTTTTCATTTGTGTAACTTAAATTGAACTTGTTGGGAAAGGTAAAAGGGCGTTTCCTGTAACCCTGACCCACTCGAGGTTGCAACTGAGGTCTTTTTGTTCTTTGGACAAAGACCAGCCTGAATGAACGTCACAAAGCCCGCTGTTTTCATGCCGAGGTGGGAAACCCTGCCTATGTAGCCAGTGTTTTACCACCATTGGTCACTGTGGCATGTGACCCACACCATACAAAAACAACATACTTAGGTCCCGTTTATACGACAACGATTTCAACTGAAAACGGTAAACTTTAGTTGCATTTTGGCCGATCGTTTCCGTCTCCATTGTCATGTAAACTTACAATATGCAGTTCCTCTGAAAACGGAGACTTTTGGCACATGCGCATTACGCTTCCAGTCACTAGGCATGCGCAAGAAAGTCGACCATCACAACAACAATGGCGGACTGCCGAACTCTGTTTGTGCTGCTCACCCTATTGAATTTATCAACGATTCCCCATCATAGTGTAGATTTACTGTAGCAACTCCACCTCGTCATCCGTCCAGACAATCGTTGCCATCGTGCGGTTGCCATTTTGTTTGTTTATACATCGCCACTCTGTAGAAGGAAGTGTAAGCGTCACACCGCCAACTACTGGCCTGGCATGTATACTGCAGCGTTTTTTGGTCATTTTGTGGATCCGTGTGCATGGCGATTGTTATCGAAAGGTGAGAAATTACTCTGTTTTCAGTGGATTGTTTTCGTATGGCCTTATACTATATTCCATTTCTGCAAATATATCCCCCTAAATCCTACACACTAGATCTTTAATATAATTGATGACTACAATAATTTTAATACTTTTAGACCTACAAGTTCCTAACTTTGCTACAGG
Source organism: Epinephelus lanceolatus (assembly GCF_041903045.1). Lineage (NCBI taxonomy): Eukaryota > Metazoa > Chordata > Actinopteri > Perciformes > Serranidae > Epinephelus > Epinephelus lanceolatus. Next base: position 34,501,567 of record NC_135737.1, read on the forward strand.
ATTTTCCCCCTTGGAAACTATGTTGCACAGATTTTTAAGTCATTCTGTTATCTCAAATAGCCCCCCTCCGGACCCCCCTAGGTTTGGGCTGTTTCCCAAATATTCATCATGTGTGGCTCCACCTCTGCTAATGTATGCAAAAAAGCAAAGTACATGAGCACAGATGCAGGGATGAAAAAACAACATAACAAAAACAACAAAAACTTCAGGCTATTGCTGACAGCTGTTATATTGTCAGTAAGGCCTATACATCACCAGATGAAAAATAATGCACTCTTTAATTTGCAATTTACACTTAGAATAACTAATGAAAAGTGCCGTGATAGCCAACAAATCAAACACTGAAGACGGCATCTCTTCAGAACTTAGTTCCCTCTAAGACAAAAAGGCTCCACAGGGCTAATCACCCTTCATGCTATTCAATAGTTATGGATAATTAGTGAGTGATTTGTTTGGAGTTTTATGTTTTGCAAACACATTGTCAGAACAGGTGTCACATTTCATAAATGGTGGTTATCCCCAGTGGAATGAAAGTCTTGAATTAGACAGTACTCCAAGCTGACACACTTTATTGTACACTTCTAATTGCTTCAGTTCCTTCTATCTTATTAACTCACAAATTGCCCTCTCCTTCTACTTTCTAAAGACATTTCAAACCATTGTTAGAAATGGGTTTTAAATCAAATGAACAATATCATGTGCATGAATATATTACTACCTAATGTATTGCTGCTTTAAACAAATTAATATGAAAATGTAATTGATCCCACCCGTCGCTAGCACAACAGTGTGAAACTTTTGAAATTGGTTTCTGGCAATTAGCTGCGTTTTTACCATGAGGAATATGTTTGTAATAATCTTGTGTTTTCACAGGTATATACTCAGGGAACAACTAATATTATTGCTGGTAAGGTGAAGTATCTTATACAAGTTAGTGTGTGTCAGGGGGGAAAGCATGTGGTTGTGTGCAAAGAGTCAAAGAGAGTGTATTGCTAAAGATATAGCAATTTACAAAACAAGGACTTTTGGATAATAGCTTTGATTACTGCTTGTTATGATACCCCGATTATGGTGTCCCTTAATGAAGCATTCTTGGCTCTATTCTTTTTACTTCACACAGTACACTCCCCCCCAGCAAACATTATCAGTCAGCGTAATGTCACATATCACTGTTATGCAGATGATACTAGGTTGTATATCTCTGTTTCACGAGATAACCTTAGTTTGTTGCATGCCCTTATTACCTGTCATTGATCAATGTTTGAATGAGAATTTCTTTCTTAAAACTTAATGAGCAAAACAACAGATCAATAGTAGAAATATCCGAGAGTGGTTTTAGATAGATATACATTACATTTTGTATTTTATTACAGGAACGTAAACATGATTTTTCATCTTAGGAAAACTGCCAAAATTGGACAACTAATCAGCCCAGTCACCAGAAGAAAATGTTGAAATTACAAACTTCTGCAAACCACAGTTCAGTCAGACTCCACTCTCATTGTTCCCCGCAGATCATTGGCGGCTGCTGGTCTTTCAAACAGGGGAAGCTCACTTTCAGTTTACATTATAAAATTTGTCATATTGTAGCGAGGCAGTAACTTATAAAAGGAACATTTAATTGAAGCTGCTTTTCATCCACACTCATGCCATAGAACCTCAGCAAAACACACCTCAAAGATTTTCAGATGGGTTTAACAATGAAAAAGAGCTATATGGCTTATGGAAATAAGGAACTCCAGATGGCACTCTGTCAGAAGACTCCACTCGAAAATATCCACATGGGACTGAGCTCGAAATGCAAAGAACTGTCATTCACAAAGGGGTTCACCCTTTTAGGCAATTCCTCCAATCATCATGCATACACCGAGCGTCCTCTCCCGTCTACCGCTCCATTAGGTCCCAGGGAAGCTGAGCCTCCCTCGACTGTCTCGCTTTGCTGCATGAAAAAAAACCTGCTCAGCGCTGTCTCATAGGAATGCTTGGAGGCTCCGCGTCCACCGTGCTGACACGAGAATGTATGACAGGGAGGTTGCGTTTGAAAACTGGTGATAAACAGCTGACGTTTGAACATCATAGTCATGATGTTAAACACATCTGAGCGCACGTTTAATGCAATGCAAATTCTTATTTTAATGTAAATGTCAATAGTATATATTTGACCATTCCTTCTATGAAATTTTAGGGGAAGTTCAGCCTCCCTTGTTGTCTCAGAGCAATCGCCCCTGCCTCAGATATGTTCACATGAGATATTGGGGAGTGATGATTAAATATTCCCCCCTTAGCCTGAGCCTGCAGGTGGTTGCTTTGGTGGAGGTGGGGCTGAAAGAGCAAGCAGCAGTACTGACGCAGGGCAGCAGCAGCATAGACAACGCAAAGGGAGAGCTGGGAAGATTTTGCAGATTTAAACAGACTGCCACATTGGCTGCCAAGCTGTAGACCACCAACAAACAATGAAACCATTTATTTTTGTAGCAAGTTGTCACTGCATTTTCAGTGGTGATGATGGCACCGAAATTGGGTGTTTTTAATTCATGCTTTTAATCAAAGATTTAGATATACTGTAAGTGCACGCGCTATCCCACATTTTGAAGGCAAAAAAAGGCTGCAGTTACCAAAGGTAAGAAGGTAAAATGGTTCTGAGAAAATATCGCCAAGAATGTGGCACACATCACTCACATGAAAAAATTAATATATGTTAAGTTACTTCAAAGCTAACTTCAACTTCCACTGCCTACTTTCTCTGTTGTTATGTATCCTGCTGACTTGGCTGTAGAAAGTCAGCAGCAGCGGACCGCTCACAGTGAAGCACTGGCTGTGAGGTGAGTCGAGTGGCAGGAGGCTAACAAGGTCCTGTTAAAAACAAGAGGGCTGTCTGGTGAACTCTGATAGCCCTGACCTTTTATTTTATACTGTAAGAGGCTTTCATGAGAGCGGTGTGAGATGTGTGTGTGTGCTTGTGTTGTGTGTGCGCGTGCACAACAGCATGAAGGCATCTCATCAGATTGTGCTATAAAAGACGGTGTTACTGTTTCTACGGGATGATTGACAGGCAGGGAAGCAGGGTGCAATTTGGCATTTGATTCCACAGTGGCAGCTCGTACATCACGTGGGCCTGAGTGGGTGTGTGTGCTTGTGTGTTTATGCGTGTGTGTCTGCCTCATTAATGATTGAGTCTGAAGACAGAGTTCTTCGGATCAAATATTTAGCTGAATCAACAACTGCTGAGCTCATCACACACACACACACACACACACACGCACACACGCACACACACACACACACACACAGTAAAACATTATACCTATCTTCCATGTCTTGATCCTTAAATCCAGAGGGCTTGTCAATGCCAAACAGAGCTTATGAAAAAGGCTTTTTAAGTTTTTGAAAGAAGTGCTGAAGAAGTACATTAGGTCCCCTCTGTGTGTATTCATGCATTCTTGTGTGTGTGTGTGTACAGCATACGCATGAGATGATGCTGTTTCTGTCCATTGTTTCTTCAAATTGCAAAAAATATGTTCAATGCTTCTGTGATTTTGCAGCTTACTGTAGCCTGTTCTTTTCTCACTGGCATTTTGAAGAGCTCCACAAGGTGGAATCTTGACTCTCCTAACTGGCTGGCAGAACAAAATTATAATCAGCACGTTCACACAGGCTAAGTGATTGTGTTATGAGCAATAACCTCAGTTTGCCTTAGTGTACGTAGCATGGCTAGCTTTTCAATTTTTTTACAGAGCAGTTACTGCACTTACTTATTCCAATAGCACTGACAGGGTCAAGGTGTAATTTTCAGTCGTGCTGTGGGTGGATTAGGTAACGGATGAGAAAAAGAAACACTTGACCCTGGGTTTGTTGTATGCAAATCTAATATCCACTGACCGCTAGAGTGTAGCACTTAAACATACATGTGTTCCTCTCTTATTCAACTTGAGTGTCAGTACTACCACCAAAACCTGGAAAGTTTCAAAATGGTGCAAAATGCAAGGCTGCAGGTCAAGGTGCGGGTAAAATAGAAGTCATGTGTAATGTATTGAAATGTTCTAAATGTGATCACGATTATTCAGCTATGAATGCCAAAAATGGATGTTTGAATAGTAAAATTTAAAGGCTGGTCTGATTTTTTATTTCCAGGTGCAGTCAAAGATATTGTATACCATAACATGCTCCAAAGTGATACTCTTAGCATCAATTCAGTGCATGTTTCAAAGAATAAAACTGTGAGAAATGTAAAGTGTTGTTTCACAAAGAGGAGTGCTATTAGCTGCAAGATCATTAGGCTAATGGACTTTAATGTAGGGAAGCCTTCACAAAGATAAACCTCAGAGCCTGAGAAGCACAACCAGAGAAATGTTTTAATGATTAAACAAAATCTTCAGAGGCAATCTGAATGATGTTCTGATTCTTTTATTCAAGCAATCATCATTACTGCTTTAGTGCCAACTATGGGACCTGTAATAGAAGCGTTATTTAGTTTTAAGTTTCTTTAGTCACATGTTTCTAGTGTACTATTTTTCTTGGCAAGGGTATATTGGCAAAAACAAAATCTAATATAAGAAGTATGTTTTCTTTATAACCACCTGAAATAAGAATTTGAATTTTTGTTATCTTAAAATGAGCAGTTTACATCTACATAGTGAGTGGATCTTAATCCATGTAGTCGGCCATGTTGCACTGCAAAGTGTCTAAAGTAGCACATAACTGACAAAACAAACACTGGCTCTAGATTGGGACATTTGCGTTTTGGTGTCAGCCACCATAGTTAGCAGCCCCTCCACAGCGAGCCTGGACAGCATCAGAAAAATACTGATTTTCAACAGGAAATTTCTTTAATCAGTGTTTTTACGGGTTTAAATCACTGGGTCTGTTTGTTTTGGAGAGGAAGAGACCTCTGCAGAAATTTCGGCTCCCAGAAAAAACCTCCTGAACAATGAACAGTGAGTTCATGTTTGGCACAATCTGCTGTTCTCACTTCTAGATGTCACTAAATCTACACAATGTCCCTACATTAGGACATTAGGAATTGCAAGTGTGCTCACTGACAAATCAGCAATCCCAAGCACTGTATTAGAGCCCTGTGTGGGCCTGTTTTCTTCATCTTGCTCCTGCCCGCTCCCGCTGAATTTCTGACCATTACCGCCCGCAACCACAACGTGTGTGTTACACTCCCGCCTGCACCCGCAATGTGTATGTCCGCTCCCGCAAAACTCTGAGAATTTATGCCCGCACAATAATAGAGATGCATTGCTTTTGTGTCTTCTTCTGTCCTGCAGGAGAAAACACGTCATTTTATAAGCTATTAATAAAGAGATTCATGGGGTTGTTTGTTTCGTTTCCTTGGCCTGCATGTCTTTTGACACACTGGTCCGGAATAGCGCTCCTATTTCGTTGTTTTCATTTAGTTTTTAATGAAATAAAGGCTGGTTCATATTCTATTCTCCTCCTCTGTATTTCATTTATTTTTCTACCTTTATATAATCATGCAGTGATCGAGGTTAAGGTCTCTTTTCTAAGAGAGACCTGAATAAGAAACATTAATGAGATAAAGATAAAGCCTATGCTCAATAACACCGGCATCATCACGTCTCTTTATGTAATTAACAAATAGCAACGAGAGTAGGCTGTGAGTGGCTCAAATAACACTAATAAATAACATAAAATAAACAAGGTTAACGAATGAAACGAATGGATTGAACAAATGAATCACTTGGCCATAATATTGCTGTGGAGGAAGAGAATGTTGCTGACCGACTGTGGTCCCAATCCCGTGCGTCTCTCTTCCAAGATGCGCCCACAGACACTAAAGGCCCGCTCTGAAGGCGCACTGGATGCAGGGATACTGAAGATGAAACGCGCCAGCTTTGAGAGCGCTGGGAAGTAGAGGGCTCAGTGCGCCTTCACACCTTGTTTGAGCTTCTTTTCCACATCATTTGTTAACTCCATCCTGTCGCTAAAGGCTACATCCCGATCCCGCAGTGTTTTTTTTCAGCCGCCCGTTCCCACCCGCAGCAAAGTTCAAACCGCCCGCTCCCGCAAGATTTGGGATTGGGTCCCGCGGGATGCAGCCCTCTACACTGTATCATAGGCAACTGGACATGCGAGTTTCTTGAAGACATTTCACCTCTCATCCAAGAGGCTTCTTCAGCTCTAACGGACTGATGTGGAATTGCAGGCTTTACACTCTGTGTGGGTTTGAACCCTTACAAAGTCTCTGAGGTCACACGTGAGCTCTGAGTTTCAGAGTTGTCAAGGTCACATGTGAGTCATTGACCCACCTGGCCGTCAGGGTTGGATGGGTCCAGGAGAGAATGGGTGTTAAGTCGACTGAGGAGGGATTGCATTGTGGGTGGGTGATAAGTGGTGTCATAGGCCACCTCCTCTGTTTAACAATGGTCATTCCAGTTTGACATAGATGGCATCTTTTATGTGTTTTTCAAACCATCTATCTTCTCTGGCCAAGATGTGAACATTGTTGTCCTTGAAGGAGTGTCCCTTCTCCTTTAGATGTAAATGGACAGCTGAGTCTTGACCTGAGGAGCTGGCTCTCTTGTGCTGTGCCATGTGCTTGTGGATTAGAATTACCATGACCTGGATTACCAAGAATCTTCACCAACACGACATATTAGCAGTTCCACACACCATTTTAAGCTCAGCGTAAGTTCAATAAAGAAGACTGTCTTTGTGCTCATCCATTCACAATTCCCTCCCTCCCACTCCTATCCCCTCCTCCAGTCAGCTGACTATGGGTGTTCATGGGTGTAGTTATCCAGATCTCTCTCAGCCAATCAGGATACTACTGCAAAATTTTAAATCTACTCTCTCCTCTGCTGCTGTTGGCAGTCATTTTAGGCAGAATCCACCCTGTTCATCTCCAGCCATCATATCCAGAGTCCAGGACAAGGTCAACAAAGACTCATTCCTCTACTCATCCAGATCATCAGCACTTCTCCATCTTCTCCACATCCTCTTCTCATCTCATCTTCATCACCTCTACCACCACCAGTGTCTAGACCAAGGGGGTTCCCTATTCGACTATGGATTCATCACCCTCCTTAAGTCATACCACCTCGATGGGGTCTAATCGCCAGAGACTTTCCCCATTTTTTCATTCTCATGTGCACATGCTAATAAATATTCTTTAACTGTACAAATTAGTTTCTCCTGATTGAAATAAGATTAGATTTGAAGCATGGTGTCAGGCCAATTAAGATATTTCACCGCCGGTGTTATACACATGCAACTTGTCGACCCAAGACGTCTGAGATTCTGTACATCAAACAGAAATGTGAGTATGTGAGCACAGGTACTCCAATCTGTTTTGTTGTGTTGTACATGTACAAATATGTTTCTACATTAGAATCTCCTGGGAACATGGGTCAGAAGCAATTCAAAGAAATATTTCAGCCATTTTGCAATGGTTGAGTTGAGTGTTAACTCTCTCTCAGTTTCTGTTTGCACCAAACACAAACACACACACGTACACACACAAACAAATTCACTGGGAATAGGTGCCTTTTGTGTGTTTTATGTCCTATTGATGAAAGGCTGTCTCAGGGCCTTGTTTCTGTCATATATCTGTTCTGGTGTTTTGTTACCACACAGAACCGTAAAAACCTAAAGGAAGAGCATTTATAGCCTTTGTAACTCAATGCTTTCCCACACAAACACAAACACACAGTGCAAATATATACAGTATAACATGACTTGTATACCCACACACATGAAATGAGCATACTGAATGTGTCATACACTGCGTTGTGAATGTTTGTGTATTGATCTGCTGACATGCTGACAGCAGTGCAGTCACAGATGGGGTGATAAATTGGTCACACTCCACATAATGTGCCACAAACTGGCAAACCCGTCCAATGGTTGCCACAGAAACGGCTTTGAGTGGCAGTAAAGGTGGGGGTGAGGAGATTCTGTAAAGATAAGACCCCCCCCCCCCCCATCTCTATGTTTCTGTCTGTCTTGCATTTCTATTTCACACTTCTATTTCTTACTGTATTTAAACCAACCATTTCAACTTCACTGGAATGATTGTGACAATAAAGTGTAGCCAAGTAGTTTAAACTATGCAAGTCATATTCAGCATTGCACATAATATCAAAGCAGGTTTAATAAAAAGTAGAAACACATAGAAGTAGCGGACATGACAGACTACACCTAGGTCCTGAACCAATCATCGCTGGTGGTCTTTCACGATGTGTGTGATGTCATCGGGTTATTCTTGTCCTGTTTTTACTATTTCTACTATTTCAGTCTCTCGGGTGTTCATGTGCCAGCCGAAAAGTTATTGTAGTAACTTAAAAAGCGCCATCAGATGGCAGGAGCTACATTTGAAGCACCGCAAGCAAACTATGCAAGTCACTGAATCCTCCACAACAAGTTCCTGCAAATGTTTCACAATAAAAGCCTGTGTAGAAAATGAAAGGATGATCTCAACTGAAATTATAATGGGCTTTTAATTTGAAACAGATACAGGAAGTGTTGAGTTTGAAATGCGGGTGTAACGCCTTAACTTTAACAGGGCAAACAAGAGCGCATTTAAATCAAAACCAAAAAAAAAATACAGCAGGAATGAGAAATAAAGGCCTGATATAGTCAGATTCTCTTGAAGCTGGTAGCCTCTGCAGTTGTGGTAAGTAAAAGCCCAGCCACTATTTTTCAGGGTTCTTACACATTTGGAATTTCAAAATTCCATACTTTTCCATACCCTAATTTCCAGACTTCTCGGCGGTTGTTTTTTTTTTCCAGAGAATATGCGACATGAGTAAATATATCAGTGTATCATATTTCACATCATGTTTAATTATTCTTAATAGGTGATTGTAGCCAAGTACCATAATGGCATGCAAATAAAAACTCAGGTAAGTTCAATGTCTGGGCTGAGGCAAAAAGGTTGGGACTCTGGGTGCAAGTGATGCAGTAATGAGACGTCAACGTTTTTTCCTTTCATGTGGCTCAGAATCGCCACCTTCTCGCCTTGTCTTGGCGATGTCACGCGATTTCACACAAAGCTTGCATCTAGTGTGTGAATTGGGAATCCTTGGCCAACCAGTATTTATATACAGTATTGTCAAGCCATCCATCCAGAAACTTGCATCTACCCATTGTGAACCCAATGAAACTCGTCTTCTTGTTGAAGGTGCAGTGTTGGAGTGAAACCTGATACCTGGGGGGCTGGAGGAGGGTCATGGGGCAGCGGACTGGACATACCACTTGTCAATCAGGTAAAAGGGGCGGTATGTTTTCTGAGACATTTGCTCTCACACAAACTGTGCTTGGCCCATAAAACACAATCCGGATTGATTCATTTTTTTTTTGGAAATACCCAAATTTCTATTTTAGAAAACAGTATTTTAGAACAGTGTTAACAGTCTGGAAACATATATATTTTTCCATACTTTATTTTTCATTTTCCATACTTTTTAATACCTGGAAATTGATCAAATTTATTTCCATACTTTTCCATACTTTCCATACTTGCGTAGGAACCCTGATTTTTTGATTTTATCACTTTATGCCCGTCTCCATTACGAAGAAATAACATTGTTTGCTAGCTTGATGCTAACAGCAGCACTCACCGGGTTGCTAAAATGCCTCTGCTGTTTCTCGCCATCATTTTCCCTTTTTTCTCTGTGTGGTAACATCCCTAGGGGAAATATCAAAAAGGTTGGAGTGTTGTTGTTGTACAGTTGTCTATAGCAGCAGATCGCTCTGTGTTCCTATTGGTCAAAGTGACGGCTGTGACAGGAGCAGTCATGAACAATAAAAGAAAATCAAACATGCTAGACTTTCTGTTGGAACGTCGTGAGGCGTCCCAGACAAGGCGTCGGTTGTCGTCTACAATGACACACTACACAAGATAAAATGATGGATTATTACGTAGGACACTCATTGTCATTCTTGATCCAAGCCGACACCGTACAACACTATGTGGGGCTATAATCAGGCTGATATTGTGTAGTCTGAACCTAGTATTATACTGTATGTTTTTAGCAAACACATTAACACATATATCTGCTTCTAACTATATTATAGTGTGTTTAAGTACAGTTTTACCAAACTGGGTGATAAAAAAAAAAAATAAATAAATGTGTCTATGTTTTTATACTTTCAAGTCATATTTTCATATAGCTCCAAATCATGGTAGATATTAAAAAGTTCATCTCATTAGTTTGGTTCAAAAAGCAGTGATGATTATTGTGCCTGTCTATGTCTCCCTGTCTCGCTCTAATTTCAGTATGATCAATTATTTTGTGTTTTGAGATGAGATGATTTTGGTTTAGTCATGATAATGCAGAGATAATTAACTGTGGCTCTGTTTTGTCTTAATGAGCTGTAACTTTTGCTTGCCGGGTAATTTTATTGAATTTTTGTTTGCATTTGTATTGATTTCTTTCTACTTTGTTTAATCTAATACAACTATTTCTTTTGGTCTGTACTCCTCGTTCAACTTCCCACGTTGTGTTTTCTTACAATAACTCTATTCTACTCACCAAAATCTCCTATAATATCCACTTTAACCTTCTCGTTTTCCATCATCCTCTCTTCCTCACTGTCTCCTCTACTTCCTTTCCTCTTCCTCTCTCCACCTCCCCCTCTCTCTTACTCACTCTCACACTGGGCAGTCTTCCAGGCAGATTGTATGTGGTGCTGTCTATGGCTCTAATTCACCCTGACAGGACGTTCATCATTAGTCACAGACCTTAATGCTGCTGCGCCGCTGTTAGGGATTCTGTTTCTTCTCAAGAGCTATGAACGTTGGCCATATATATATACTGTATGATCATTAAAGAACAAAATATATATCCACCCTTCCTTGGAACTCCCCTGACATACAGGGCACCCGCTTCCCGAAAGCTCGGCACCCTGCGGCACTCACACACCTGCGAGACCGTTGCTTTTATGGTGCAAATACTCCATGTGAAGGAGGAAATAGAGAAACAATGACTTATTCATATGGAGCTAAAGAAGTTTGACATTGGAGCAAGAGTCTCCCTGCAGAAAATAATGAACTTTTAAACACAAACAAACACAGAGAGTCTTCTTCTGAAAAAAAAAAACCTGGCATAGGCAGTTTGACTTCATTATGCTGATTTTTGAATTGAGTAATTTTCTGTCGAGTACATCAGTAAGAATTAAATCCATCAAACGTAGGTCCAACGAAGCTTCGTCTTCGCTCTCTCTGATGTGGATCGTTGGCTGTACTCACTCGTCAGGCCTGTTTGTCTCCTCCATTCATCCTCCCCACTGATTATTCACTTTAGGATGCTAGCGCCTCCACGCCTAATTAATTCGTACAGCATATTCTGCTGCCAATTTCAGATTTGAGTCAGTTGCACGCACAAAGACGCACACACACACACACACACACACGAAATGAAAAGAGACTGAGCACATATGCTTTAAACACATGTATAAATCTGGATTGCACATATACCAAACATATACCCGACTGACGGGTTCACACAATCTCCTTCTACCTCATCCACGTCCACATAAGCAAACGATTAAACTGAAACTACACACACTCGCTCAAAAGCTCACACAAAGTGAATATTTGAGCTTACCCCTCTAGTGTGAATAGAGTGTTTGACTAATTATTTAAACCAGGAGTGTCCAGGGTCACTCTCTGCCATCTCCAGCCCTCCTCTGCTATATTAATTCCTAATAAGAAGTCATTTTTCCATTGTGCCATTCACCACTCCCCCACTGAGCACACAGATGAGATGTTTGACATTTTTTCAGCCTTTGTGAGAATAAATTGAGGATAATCTTATTTTTGCAATTTTAGAATATCCGCGGGGGTACTGCTGCCAATTAATTTAGATCATCAACTCCCTTCCTCCAAGTTCCTGTCTTTGGTGTCTCATTACCTATCGCAGGCTACTTTTCTATTCTCAATGTGTTTGTCTCCCTCGCTGGAAATTGTTGTGCGTCTCCCTGTCAACTCGAGCTTTGTAGTTTACATTTATCCTTGGTTCATCCCTTTCCCTCTGTCCTTCTCATCATTTTAACTGCTGTGTCTCATTTGTGGGAGGGAGGGATGGGAGAGGCAATAAAAAGGAGGAGAAGAAAGAGAGGAAAAAGGAGCAAGGTGAGGCAGATAAGAGTAGGACAATAATACAATAATGAGGATGCGGTAATTAAGCAGTTCATGTTTCTCTCTCTCTCTCCAATCAGACTCTCTTCATAATTTTGCTTAATGATTCTCTGCAGTCTACGCTCTGATCCCATGACAGTTAATGGGATTAACCTTGAGACGCACAGGGATGGAACGGACTGCACAAACCTCACCTTCTCTCTCTCTCTCACACTCACACCTATGACCTTATGCAAACACACACATGCAGACATACCCACAAAAAGACCAAGCAAAAGGCTCAGATTAAAATATCATTAATATCACTGGTGAAAATAAATTCACACATGTAGCTCTGAGGTTTTCCCTGCCTGTTGGTTTTGGTCACTCACCATGTGCAACCACTGAAGGCAAAGCACAGCGGGGCCACAGTTCAATGGCGCATTGCAATTTTGGTGTCAACAGCCTTTGGCCATGTGCATGGCTCAGGTCATGTGTGAGACTGTCCTCTCAAGAAGAATGGCAGCATCGGTTGTACAGTTCTTCTTTGAAACCAAATAACAATGTTTCCAGGAACTTAACCAAGTCATTTTTGTGTCTTGCCAAACCTTTGTCATAGTGTTGCCACATTACACATTTTTTAGCAGTGTATGGTCCTGATCACACAGAAAGTGTTTTAGCAACTGGAGGTGCCTTTTTGCAGTTTTTAATGAGAATGAAGCTTTTTTGCTCGCGGTTTTTGCGTTGCAACACACCTCACGTGTCTGCGCTGTAAGCACCTGGCGTTTTTGCCAAAGCACTCTGAACTCCTCGAGTTGGAAAAACCATCAACTCAAAGCAGAAAAGTGCCCCACGTCATCTCTTTTTTCGTCATTGTTTTTACTATTATTCAACTGGATGATTTGAGAGTCATTCTAAAATATGCCTGGAAATGGCCATCATGGAGGTGAAGCTCCTGGACCAGCTGGTGGTACTCCCTGTGATCCATCCTCTTTTTTTAGGTCTCATGTACCCACACAGATCTCCATTTCCCTGTGGACAACAAGCTGACAGCCTTTCACCCTCAACCACAGCTACAGCAACCCTCTGCCTGTATGTTTTAGGAAATAGCTACTACTTCAAATAACTAAAATAACTATGTAAACGTTAGATTGATTACACGGTTACAAAGTTAGAATAAGGAGGTGAGTCTGTGGTTGCCTGGCAGCCATAAATTTTTTTTCTACTGGTGGCATTCAATTAAAAAAACAAAGGCAGTGTGGTGCAACTGGCATTTTGCAACCTGCAAAACGCTTTCTATGTGATCAGGGCCTATCTGTAATGGTCTAAGAAGGCACAAACAAATGAAAGTTAAAGCAGCTGTGCGGAACTTTTTACCATTTATAAAACTGTCCCTAGTTCGTATCACCTCCCCTTGAAGATCTGTATATATATTTGAACCCAACAGCAACAAAAAAACTCTATATGACTATTTAGCGTAGCCCCAGTCGGGTCGGACACAGCGGAAGTCAGCAAACCAGAATGCGACACCCGGAGGCAGAAGTAAGTCTGCACGCCCACAGCCATTAAACCACCGAAGAAGAAGGATCCGTGTTTACGAGTAGGATACAGGCTAGAAACAGGCTAAATGACATGTAGACTGGTCTACATGACTAGTCTCTTGTACAGTAGGTGGTGGTATGCACCTGGAAGTTGTTTGCGATCCGCCAATAAGTTGAGAGAAGAAGAAGAGCCGTGTTTACAGAGAGTGTTCTTTGAGTAAACGGTACGCAACGGGCATTGCTGAACACATAACAGTTTTACCAGATGTATCTATAAGGACTTGGTTGTACTTTCGATGTCATGGTGGATAAAGAAGGAGCACCATCTAAAAGAAAAAGAACAGAAGAACAGAAGAAGGCTAAACGGGACAGTGATAGGGCTTGAGCCCAAAAGCGTGTAAACCTCGGTCGGGCATTCACCAAGTGGAGAGAGCTGAGAGATTTGAAAGGTTTTAAAACCGATCCTGAGTTGGCCCTTTTCCTAATCGACAGGTATGTAATTTTCGTACCGCAACTTGTTAGACGTTGTTTCACTTCAATATATGACGACATGGAAGTTATAAGTAAGCTAAATGTAACGTTAGCTGATGTGAACCACTTTTGTCTAGTAACGTTACAACAAACGCCACAAAATTATCTGTGACTGTGACCATGAACACAAATATACAGCAGGCAGTTGTCCTCAGTTTATTAGAAATTCAGAGCTACACCAGAACATTTATGATTTTCCCTCTCACTCTCCAAAACAAATGCACGCGCTAATTGCCGGTTGCAGTCGAGATTTTACGACACCAGGCTGTGAGTGTCATACTGCTTCGACCAAAGGAGGGCACTATAATCAACGAAAATGTAAAGTTCTGCACAGCTGCTTTAAAGATGGGGTGTCAGGCATTTATAAAAAATGCTCATGCAACCTGGTCTCACTCCCAACGCATCAAATACTGACACTTTGTCAGTGGCTCTCAGCGTCAAATACTGATTCACATAGGCACCCTTTAGGTGTGAGATGCACTGGGCCATAGCATTTTTTGAGGTTCCAAGCAACTGCCATGATATAAAGAGTAAAAAAGTGCACGTAGGGCAGGCAAGATGGGTGGATGTGTCAAACACACTCCAGCCTTTCCCCTGGGAGACTGCTGTATGATTGTGTGAAACTAAAAGTCAGCGGAATTATTTTAATAACAACGTAGTGTGCTAGTATGTGCAGCATACTAATCTAGTGATGTCAAGTGTATGTAAGTAATAAAAGTAGTTATTTTAAGCCAAACGTTTTTTTCCTAAATCTGTGTACTTTTGTTGCCTAAACTTAAATAAGTAAACTGAAAAAATCAAGTGTTTTACCAACGTTCTAAGTTTATTTTGAAAAGAAACTGCATGCATCTAGTGAACTGAAGGTTTATTTTGAAAAGACACAATGCATGTAAAGTGTTAGATTGACACGCCATCCTGAACATCCAAAACTGACACTGGAGGGGTACCTAGAGCGGGAACTGCCCATTGGTCCGACAGCCCATTGGTCCGACAGCCCATTGTTCCGACCATATTAAACCCATTGTTCCGAAGTCTGTTCTGAAATCATCATGATGTCCTGTGGTTAAGGTCTGGTTAGGTTTAGGCACAAAAACCACTTGGTTAGGGTCAGGAAAAGATCATGGTGTGGGTTAAAATGAAAAAGAAAGTGACAAACACATAAGCTGTGAGACTGCTTCGCCTCAAGCCTTTCCCAGCTGACCCAGAGCCGGTCGCGGCGCACCATCAAGGCAGAAATACGCCCGCCGGGAGCCATTCAGCACCGTGGACCGTCCGACTAATGGGATGTCGGACCAATGGGCTGTCGGACCAATGACATGGACCCCCTAGAGCGTCACAGTTTGATGTTTAGGGCCACTGACCCTGAAGCGGTGGTACGTGATGAGTTGGGAGTGAGAATGTGTTGGCTTGTGTGTCATTCTGGAGAGCATGGACAAACAACAAACTTCATTGTTCAATTTGGACTTGTTGATATGTTTCGGTCACGACGCCTCCTTGAAATCACACAGACTCTTTGATAAACCTTGGCTATATTTTGTGTTGCTATCATTGTACACAGCCTCTCAGCTTAAGCAGTAAAAATTGTAAGCAGTGTTAGAGACAGAGCAGTAGAGGTTACCCTTTGGCTTGATGACTACCTGCAAAACTCAAGCTCCTTTTTGTTTTTTCCCATTTTAATAATTGTGTTACTAGTGATTTATATACAAATATAAGCAAACATGACTGTGTAGAGTTTATACAGTTTAGCTCGTTACACATAGGAAACAATGACCACCAGATGTGGATAAAGTCTTATAGTGGGTGTTTGTCCCTGTCAAGAAGTGAGGGTTTAAACTGCCCTAAAGAAAGTGGCTTTGCTATGTGTGCATGTGCATATACTGTATGCTCATGTTACATCATCACCCCTAGTGAGATCGTGGAATGAGGGCAAGAGATCCTGCATGGTTGTGTCAAACCATATCACTGACTTACAACAGATTATGTGTTCCACAATGACCTGTGTGCTTGTCATCATTAAATGCAACATAAAATACCTGAGGTTGTATTCTTAGAAATAAAAACAATAATCAAACATTTTCACTGAAAGGAAATGTTGCTTTAAGGCTGCAATTAGAGAGAGAGAGACATTTCAAAGAAATTTGTACTTGCTAAGTTCCTTAAATGAGTTTCTAGTACCATTTTCTCTCTGCAGTGGGTGTTTGCACTGGATAGCCTGAAAGGTTATTAAAGCTGAATTATGGGTGGTATGAAATCCAGATGAAGGTGACTTAAGGAAAGAGGCAGTGCATAGACAAACTGACAGAGCAGAGTGGAGAAATGGGAGTAAAGAAGGGTTTCTGAAATGCATCCTGATTGAGGGAGGAGCAAGATTTATGCCAAAGCCTGCTGTGGTCATGTGGGAGTCACTCACAGCGTGGTGCCAGAATGCAGCTTCTTTTTACTGCAGCTTCTTGCAAATGGCCACATGAGCAGAGATGCTCACTTGATGTTAATTTCCTAAAGAGACACAGGATGGAAGGTAAACAGTGCCTAAGTAGAATGAAGAAGGACATGTGTGATGAAAGATAGAGTACACTATTTGGGTCAAGCATTTATGGAGGATTCTCAGCGTCATGTAATCTCTGCAGAGTTTAAGAAGAAGCCTTATTGCGCTTTTCTTTAAGAAGGAGAAGAAAAGAAAGGACAACAGAAGAACGAACGTGTGTAAATGGAGGGAAGGAAGACAGCAGCTTGGAATCTAATCAAACCAAGGACACTTTGCTGATTGCCTCTTCAAAAACAAGAGGGAGAAAATTGGTTTGGTTTGTTTCTGTCATGAAGGCAAGAGACAATTGATACTAAAAATGGTTAAAATGTTGCCGGGGAGAAATGAAAGGAGCTTAAAGTGAAATAACTAAATTACTCGTTCACAGACCACGATGGGGGGAATGGCGAATGGGTAATCTGTGGCGTCAATCCCATTCTCTTTTCTCGCCTCTTCCTCCAGTCCATTCCCTCCCTCCAACAATTACAGGGCTTTTCTAAATCCATCCCTTTCCCCCTTTTCTATGCCTTCAACTCTCTCTGTCACTTCCTTATTCATGCAAAGATGCTAAAGGCCCAGAAAAGGGAAAGCCACCACATAATGGGTTTGCTTCCAAGATATGTTGACCACTGATGTAGGGATACGCTATGCTCTATTTAGTGCATTAGACACACCACATACACTAAAATAAGATATATTTCCCTTTGTGGGTTTATTTTACATTTTCAGAAATAAATGTTGTAAAGTCTGTGTGGGTTAAACATGATGAAATAGGGTTCTTCCAACGCACATTTATTTACTTACTCATCAGTCACCTCAGATGAGCGCAACCATTCTGTATACAATTCAATATCAAGACTGCGCTTTACACAAAACATCATCAATAACAGCTTACCAACACACTTGACTCTCCCAGCCATTCAAAAGTCAGGCTAGTGTATGAGTGAGTGTGTTGGAGGTTTGAGAGTCAACAGCGAGGCAATGAAGAGGAGATTGACGGCCTCTTGAGTACACCATGCTCAGCCAAGTGCAACAATCCAACACACAGTATCAGCCGCATTAGCGACGACAACAACCACCAACACCAGCACGAGGACATTGTCTGCAACGCAAAGTGCGGCGCCAGCTAATTAAAACATAAGTAAATCAGAGCTTAATGAGTTGTAATTGTAGATAATTGCAGAGTTGTTGATGTATCACGTCTAATTGGCTTGCATTGCTGAGATAATGAGAAAAGTTTGATTACTTTATGCTAAACGCGTTAGTGAGGTAGCAGGTGTTGTTTCGAGGAGGTGTCACAAGCAATCCCATACCTCACATCTCAATCTCATCACTCAACCTCCATGGTGAAACAGAGGGAATGGTCTGTCCCAAGTCTCTAATTATACACAAGAGCTATGGGACCGGCTTTGTTCCTCTTTTACTACATCATTTAGATTATCATAAGAGTTTTATTTCATTAAATTAAATAATAAAACACAGATCTGAGTGGTTGTTTCTCATTTTTTTTGTATTCATGACATATGTTGATATATATATATATATATATATATATATATATATATATATATATATATATATATATATTTTTTTTTACATATCTGATAAATCTGAGTGTTAGAATCGCTATTGTCAGGTAGTATTCTACAACAAAGTCAGCTTCACAACCAAACAGCCTTCTGCTCCATGTACACATTTAATATTCTTTGTAGTTTTTGTCCATATTGAGTTTATTCCCAGGATTTAATTATCAAGTCGACACTTTCTTCTTTTTCGCTTTTGATCTCCTTTCATTCTTTCATCCCAGCCATTGTCTCTGAGAAAAGCCCAAATTAATTATCTTAAAAAAGGTATCCATATGCTTGACTACGGTGCTTGGGATGAGTGATATTCATAATCTAAGTCTGTCATCTTGTGCTAATAGCCAAACTTTTGTTACTCAAAACCGCCATTGTCCTTAAGTCCTCCGATTTAATTCCCACTTTATCTGTTAATCACGTTTCTGCTAGCCATCAAAAGTGGTTGGGACACATTTAAGCTTCAATAGTCACTTCGATCGGCGCAAAGCTGAGGACAGAAAAATGAAAAAAGGACACAATGAAACAGAAGAAATAAGTAACAATGGAGTGAAATAAAAGGAGGACCGTAAAGTTAAAGTGAATGAGAACACATATACATACAAAGGAAAATGGGAAAAGGCACTTAAAGTCTCAATGGTATTAATTGATCTTTAGGACATTTTTTTTTTTTTTTCAGTGTGTGTGTGTGTGTGTGTGTATGTGTGTGCATTTTTGTGTGTGTGTCCTGAAGGGAATCACGTCAATGTGGCTAGTCATGCAAGTGATTGGAATTAAAGTCAGATTATGTCCTCAGGATACAAAACCTGTCCAGGTTCCCTGACCTGTATCTGTTTATGTGCATGCGCATGCATATGGACACTAACAGTCTTGACAGGCAGGTAGCAGAATCAGTTTGCAAAATACTTCAGCTGACAGGGAGATTTTTGTCAGAAAGAAAGAAAGGTCTAGGTAAAACACTTCATAGAAAATAAAGTGTTGAAATTACTGTAATTAAACTTTGCTTGATTGTATAATCAAAGGAACCTTGAACAAACCTAGAACTAAGCAAAATATTTTTTTTTTATCACACATCTATGTCACGGAGTAAGCAGGAAATCATATTACCCTTTAGAGGACAAAACAAATGTGAAAAAGGCTGGAGGGCTTTGTTTTACATGTTTAGCACTGTTACTGGGTTTTATTGAAAGAATGTGTGAATGTTTATCAGTTAACATTTACAGTTTGCCTCAGCTACTATGTAGAAAATACCAAGTATGGTGAGTGATCCATGTCCTTTTATTACACTGATACATTTCCTTCTTTTAACTTGACCTTTTTCTTTTTTTAAACATGTTGCTTTAAAAGTGCACCACATCCCACTTCATGACACACTCAGAGAACCACACACACACACAGACAGAGGTAGTTAATAACAGATGACGGTGTATAACACATGTCAGAATGACTCAAGCTGTCAGTCTGTATTTTTACCACTTTTATTTTTCTCTTCAACCACTTACAACATAAAATGTTAGATTCCTTTTGGATTTGAATCGTTTCAAGGATTCCAAGATACTATTGTGTTGTTAAGCCCAGTTCAGACCAAAGATTCACGACGAGATGAGTTGAAATATACAACTGCTTGCAATGTGCTGTTCTGCAACGTCCTAAAAACCTCCACCAATGCAACAAGATGAGACGGTGTATCATCTCAGTGCAACAGCTCTCTGTACCTTGATTCTGATTTCCAGCTTTTCAGGCTAATTTTGTGGCTGAATATAATTTGTAGCTTCTTAAAATATGAATGAGGATAGTGATAGTGAGATACTGGCTACAGTTGCATTTGTACTCAGTTAGATAGGTAGGTAGGTAGGTAGGTAGGTATATAAAGATAGATAGATAGATAGATAGATAGATAGATAGATAGATAGATAGATAAGTAGATATGAAGGTAGGTAGATAGGAAGGAATGTAGCTAGCTAGGTAGGCAGGCAGGGGGGTAGGGGGTATGTAGATATGAAGGTAGGTAGGTAGGTAGGTAGATATGAAGGTAGGTAGGTAGGTAAGTAGATATGAAGGTAGGTAAACAGGTAAACAGGTAGATAGGTAGGTAGGTAGGGAGGTAGGTGGGTAGGGAGGTAGGGGGTATGTAGATATGAAGGTAGGTAGGTAGGTAGGTAGATATGAAGGTACATATAGATAGATAGATAGATAGATAGATAGATAGATAGATAGATATGAAGGTAGGTAGGTAGGTAGGTAGGAAGGAAGGAATGTAGCTAGGTAGGTAGGCAGGCAGGCAGGGAGGTAGGGGGTATGTAGATATGAAGGTAGGTAGGTAGATAGAAAGGTAGGTAGGTATGTAGATATGAAGGTAGGTAGATATGAAGGTAGGCAGGTATGTAGGTAGGAAGGAATGTAGGCAGGCAGGTAGGTAGAGAGGTAGGGGGTATGTAGATATGAAGGTAGGTAGGTAGGTAGGTAGGTAGGTAGATAGGAAGGTTGGTAGGTTGATAGGAAGGTTGGTAGGTAGGTAGGTAGATAAACAGGTAGGTAGGTAGGTAGGTAGGTAGGTAAACAGGTAGATAGGAAGGTAGGTGTGTAGGTAGATAAACAGGTAGGTAGGTAGGTAGGTAGGTAGGTAGGTAGATAGGTAGATAGGAAGGTTGGTAGGTCGATAGGAAGGTTGGTAGGTAGGTAGGTAGGTAGGTAGGTAGATAAATAGTTAGATAGGTAGGTAGGTAGGTAAACAGGTAGATAGGAAGGTAGGTAGGTGAAAATTTCCCTTTTCCTCTCCTCTTCTCTCCCATCTCTGTCTCGTTTAGCCTTTTGTATCAGACTTACAAGTGTGTGCACACCCACACACATTAGTACAGTGCCAGTGAAGCACACCCTGTGGCCCATTCATTTGCACCCTGCTCCAATATCTAGATCCCTTAACCTGCTAAGCTGGCTGCATATGAATTTAAAAGTAGAACAAGTAGATCCTTCTTCAGCATTAACATGATTGGAGGTGATATTGTATCCCAGGCGAACTGATCCTACTGCTGATAACGCTGGTTATCAGGCTTCTCGAAAGCCTCTGGGAGGAATATGTGGGCCCTGGCATCAATGCTTATATCAAAGTCTCGCTGCACACCTTTGATAAAAGCTACCTGAACTCTGATTCATTGATCGATACAGATGAGAAGAGATAAGATAAATAAAAGATTTTTATAACCTTCATACGACTGATTTAAGAGATTGCAGAAGCAATGACGATACTCATGAATATGCAATGATAAAAGAAAGTTTTTAAAGCTTATTCAAACTTGGACAGCGTTTTCCCCCTCCGTGTTGTTTGGTGCAAACCATTACCAACCTCAGCTTACCTTGAAACTCTCAGTAGCTTGTATCTAATAATATGAAGCTGATTAGCTTGGCCTGCTGCACCCAGCCATGTCATCACACCTTTTTTCTTCTCTGTGTCTCTTCCTTTACTGCAGGCATCATAAAACAAAGACAGCCTAACATACAAAAAAGCTTAATGGTAAGGTAGGGCATGTAAATGATGGCAAAGGAAACAAAGCAGCACAACAAATGGGAGTAAAGGACATGGCGAAGAGGGATCGAAACGGAGCAAGCTTGATGGAGAGCCACAGTATGGCAAACTTTCAGTTTAATTTTTTCCTCCCTGCCCACCTTCTCCCCTCTCTTGCCTCCCTGCTTGGTTGGGTAATTGGATTTCAGTGGTAAGCCAGGGGTCTGCTCTCTTAGAACTTTCTGGAAGGTCAGAGGTGGCAGGGCAACACTGTGTCACAGCTAATCTGTCCCTGGACAGCTCTGGGTAAGTCAGGGGAAACGGTACAGCGTGTGTGTGCTTATGCGTGTGACAAAGTGAGTACCTATAAGATTTTGTGTGAATGTGTGTGGCAGGTAAGGGTCATCCTCCTTGTGCAGTTCCAGTGTTGGTGGATGGCAAGGGGGATGAAGAGAGAGAGGAGAGACAGAAACAGATATTCTGCCTTAGTCATTTATTAGGAGGTGACCCTGAAGAAGCGCCTCTCCACAGACTGTAGAACGCACTGACGAGGAAACTCACATACACCAACAAGCATTACCTACACTTACCTAAGATATTCTCAGGTAACAGGCAATATTCACGGTCACTTAGAAAGCCCTGCATCCCCCTGCATGGGGTCAGATGCCCTTCAAAAAATAAAACCTGTTCCTTTTGAGGACCTTGCTTGAAGTTTACTCATCTCTAACAGTCTGACCCTTTGTTTCCAGTTCTTTTTTTGAGGGCAGTGATTCATATGAGCGGATAAAAGGAATAGATAGGTACGTCAGTCATCTGCATATTAGACCTTCTACCGAGGGATTGCCTTTCTAATTTAAACTACCGCGACCCTGGTCTTGTGCTGCCACACAGTTTGTACGAGATCCACTTTATTGTAACGGGGGCATTGCAGGTATTGTACAGCACAAAGGGGAGTTGGTTATGACAGGCTGACAAAACCTACATGACTCCCCTGCTCGGGCTTTTAGCAATGTGGGTGGTGTGGGAGAATTTGTGTGTGGAGACATATGGTCTGACATCGGCTAATCTGTTAAAGGGGCACACGGGGGAGATGTTAACTGTAGCCTGTGTGAAAAGCATCTCAGCACCATGAAGGGGAGTGGGCATTCAGTGTGAGTGCTACAGGAGAAAGAGCAGAAATATTAATGCAATTTTTATTGACTTTAATATGTGTTGCAAGTCTGTGTAGTGTTTTTGGTCCTTGAATACAACAATAATTAACTCACACACATTAGAAGACACATTCCTTTGTGTTGTGTTGGTTGCGTTGAAGGCACTTTCTGCTGCTCTTGTTTTTGTACAGTTTGACATTGTTCTTGTTCCATTTACAGAATGTGAACTGATACGGTTCTGCGTACAAAATCTGTGGGGCCTTGCCTTGTGGTAGCTTAGAAAGGATGCATTATCTACCCAATTCCAAACTAGGTTTGATCCTTACACCATTGCCCCAAGATTTGTTTTGGTGTGTGTGCGTGTTCCTGTGTGTGTGTGTGTGAGTATGCCTCATTAGAATCTGAGTGGAATATTTAGGAAGGCCCGAGAGATTTATCATACTAATGAACACTATCCAGAGGGGAAGAGACACAATTTTAGGCCAGGGAGGGAGATAGCGAGAGAAGTGTGATAGAAGAGAGGGTGAAGGGAGAGAAACTAGCAGAGGAAAGGATCAGCAGAGGAAGGCGAAAGGCTTAAGTGTTTACTTATGCTGAATCACGCCAGGATGAACCTCAAGAGTAAGAGCCACATTGTCCACATTGACACTATCCATTAATCCATGTGTGTTATTCTTTGGTGTCAAAACATCATCCCTGCTTATCATTACATTGGATTTCCCTTGATATTAGACACTTTTTTCCACTTCGTACTACCTTGTGTGAACTTGGTGAAACACAGGCAGGAAGGACAGAGATGAAAGAAAGCAAAGATCCACACCATTATGGCACATGATGAATGAATGGATCACTGAGCCATGCGCCCACTAGACACAGACGAATCTTATTCACCCGACAAGGAGACATGGATGTAATGTTTCTGTTGTGAATATTAAAGCAAGAAGTGGATAAAATAAAGATGACATGTTGTTGAGGGGAACAGTCACTGAATCTGCTTTATTCTGACTGATTGCTTCGCACCCGCGATTGCTCACAGATGCAGGAGCTTTTGCGCACGGGGCAATAATATGAAGAATTGTTCATGCCCCGGTAAGAGCGCGTGGACATGCAGAATGCAATACATACAACACAGGCGCGCATAGGCTCATTGTTTGTCACACCGAATGACTCTGGTGCTCATCGCAAAATGAATTAAGCAGAAAAGAGAAGGCAGAGAAAGATGACCGCATCTGAAAAATAAAACAAGTGAGTGGAGCAGACAAGAGGGCATCTTGGGACAGGAAGCTGAGATATGAGACAACTTATTGCTGGTCTTGCTTTAAATCCCAGCTTCTGTTTTCACTGCAGTGGTGCTGGATTCTTACAGTGAGTCATTATACACAAAGCAGCGTAACAGGGGAGTTTTACCATTAGAAGTGGCAGAGTGGCCTGCTGGTCACAGAGACAACTCCAAGTTCAGTCAACCACAAAAATGTGTTCTTAAGCAACATACTGGCTATATTTGGAGTTAAATATAACCACACTGCTGGATACAGCACATGCCATGGCACTGCGAGTAGAGTGTGTATAGTGTGAGAGGCAAGCCTCATATGGATCAATAAAGCATTACACATTAAAAAGGATCAGTGAACTGCCTATAATAACAGTTAAAGCACTGAGAACCACTTAACTCTCCTCTGTAAAGGCTGAGCGTTTACATGATGACCACATCAGTTCAATATCACTTCCTTTTCTTAGCAGTTTGCAGCACAATACACACACACACATACTAATCGTGGTTTTATGACAATAAGGTATTAGCCTATACGATGAGGACCTGACTGTATGAAAATATTTTAATCTACTCTGGTTCTCCACAAGGTTGTTTTTCTTTCATATTACATTGTGTGCACATGCACTGGTGCAAATAGGTGTTATTGTTGTTTCATTTTTGTATATATTATCATACCCATATTATTTGAACTTTTATCTATTTACAAAACAGGCGGCACAGTAGTACACTGGAAAGCACTGTCACCTCACAGCAACAGGGTTCCAGATTTGAACCCAAAGACATGACTTTAAATTGCCCATAGGTGTGAATGTGAGTGTGAATAGTTGTCTGTCTCCATGTTTTGCTCCGTGATACCTTGGCGACCTGTCCAGGGTGTACCCTGCCTTTCGTCCAATGTCATCTAACCCCGATTAGGATAAGCGGTTATGGATAATGAATAAATAAATGTATTTTAAAAACTACTTCAATTCAAATGTGTTTTATGTTCAGAAAAACTGGACATGCATCTTCTTGGGACAGTGCAAGTTTTAGTTAACACAATGGGTTTTTGAATGGTTTATTTCAGGCTGTCTGCATGCACTGCTCCCATTTATACCTACCAAAAAAATGCACAAACACTTGTAACTATCCCACATATCATGAGCCAGTAATTTGTGTATAACCCACATAATTGTGAAGGCTGTGACCATGTGACAAATGTGCTGACATGAGTAAAGAAGGAAGTAGTTCACATAAGGAGGCAGGTTGAGGTGGAGGATTGGTCAAAAAACACAGGACTTTCCCCCAGCAGACTCGTGTTCAGGTCTGTGTGAAATCAAGTGGACTTTGAGTCACTTTAAGGAACGTCATCACCATGTTTCTCTTCCTAAACGTAACCAACTTAACCAGTGTTGGGCTGTAAGGCACTACTAGTAACATATTACAGCAAATATATGACTTTTTCCAGTAACGAGTAGTGTAACTAATTACTGATAAAATTTCAATAATAATATTTCAGTTTCCCAAAAACCAAACAACTCGCTACAACATTACTTTTATTATCACATCACTACTGACCTGAAAAACAGCATCACATTAGCGGACTTGTTTTTCGTAATCGGCACACTGTGCAGGCATGCCACAAAGGAGCAAGCTAATTTGGAAGACAAAAACGCTTACCTTTGTGGCTAAAAATATTCCCATTACTTTGATTTTGTTGGGAGTAAATATGACAAGAACACTGTTGGTTCAGGTAGTCCTACTAAAACTCTTACAGATGAGCCCTCCTCGGCTGTAGCGTTACATTGGCTAAACAACCAAAACTGGATTTTACTCGTGGACAGCTGCAGCTACGAAGAAGTAATGAAATTTATCCAAAATGTTCCAGATCACCAAATGTGGAGATACATGTTTTTTTTGCAGAGCAGCAACAATACATACACATGCCGACCAAATATACACAAGAACAGAAGTTAGTTTTGAGGTATTTAAAGCAAAACTATGTATATTTTAAATGGACAATGGATGCACCCTAACATCTGTTCTGCTAGCCTACATTTCTAAAGTGGTTGAGTACGACCGATTTCCAAATGTGCTGGCTGACAGTATTGTCACACAGAAGTGGGTGACAGTAGTGTGTCACTTCATTGTTTGCCAGCCAAACAAAACAGTAAAAAAACACACAAGTTGTAAGCAATTTTAGCACATAACCACAGTGGGTGAACATGTTTTTACTTTTCCTGTTCTCTCTGGCCTTTTCTTGTGTCAAAGTTTGTTTCCCTCCTAATAGTTTTCCTCATGTTAGAATAGTGAGCTGCCCTTTGTCATTCAGATATCAACATAATTAAATCCGCCAGCGTCCTGTAATTACCATTTGTGGCAGAATAGGCCCCTGTTGCCACTGCTCATCAGAAGTTTGTCTCATTTTAAGTGCGTGTATGAAAATGATGTCCAAACTATGAGTGCAAAATTACTGTGGAAGAGAAATTAAAAAGAAAACAGACATCACCCAAGATGTGGAAAAGGGTGGAGGACCACATTGCTGCTTTACATAAGATTACGTTCACTTATGGAAATACCATTGACAGATACTGTCTGAGTTTGTGGTTTCAAGTACACATTTACTTACACATATTTATCATAGGATTATGCGTTAATATTAATATAAATAAATACTTTAAACTAAGCTTTGAAAATAAGGTGAGAGTTTTTAAAGTGTTTATGCATATATTGCTCCATGTTTCCTCCACCTAGCTTTCACCTTAACATTCCCGCAGCTGTCAATCCAGCCATTGCTCTATCCATCATTGACCTCAATACTCCCTCATCCATCCATCCTGCGAGCACCTATGCTTTCATAACCCTGTCCCCCCCCGAATCGAATCGACAGAATCGAAAGCACTGTAAGACAGGATTTGTGTATAAATGATTTGATCATTATAATGTCCCAGTGCATTGTAGCATGTTTACAAAGACAATACAAAGTTAAAAATAGATATAAAGACCCTTTTAGTGCTGACGTCAAAATGATGTCAGTTTAGCTGGAGACAAAACATGATTCGCCACAACAGGGCTCTAGGCTAAATAGGAGCCTTATTAGGTGCTGGAATAGAAGGAGTCATGGCTCAAAATTTAAATTCTATCACATACCAGTCACCACTGCCCATCAACAAAAACAAAGTGTGTTAAATGCAATAAGTCGAAAGAACCGGATGGAAGTGGTCATCAAAAATGCTCACAGTGCAGCTCACACTTCATATCAGGTTAGAGTAAAAGTATTTACTGGTGTAGGGATGAATAACACTATGTGTATTACCTGGTATCATGTCCACCTCATCAGAAACTGGGGAGGTATTAAGAGAAATATTGGCTTTCTCTGTAACGCTAATTTTTAGTGCATTAGCTTACATTAGCTTCAATAGCAAAACAAACTGGAGAAAACTGTTAAAGTGTAAGATTGACATAGTAATCCTCCTTCAGCAATCCTGTCAAAGCATCCATCCACTGAGTGAGAGCATACAGGTCGACCAGTCTGGTCCTGTTGGTCAGTGTTTATTTTTTCCAAGTCACACTCGCAGTCACGGAGAATGAGCGACCTAACATAGTGCATTTGCAAATTCAGTCCGACGCTCTACACTAAAATGAGAGAGAGTAATAACTGAGTTATATTTAAATAGCAAAGTTACGTTAGTCACACATTCACACGAGAGTGCAGTACTCTGGATAACTGAATGGTACATTCTGATAGCACTCCGAATTTATGAACGGCTAAGTTTGTGT
Organism: Epinephelus lanceolatus; assembly: GCF_041903045.1. Classification (NCBI taxonomy): domain Eukaryota; kingdom Metazoa; phylum Chordata; class Actinopteri; order Perciformes; family Serranidae; genus Epinephelus; species Epinephelus lanceolatus. The sequence goes on from NC_135737.1 coordinate 34,529,510, forward strand.
GAGAGTGCGCTCCAGGACTAGGAATGAGTATTTCTGAATGCACCACTCGTATCATCTTCCTCCAATGTCTAAAACAAGCCAACACAACTTGCTAGCTAACCCTAGCTAATGTCTGTGAAAAATTGTTTTGCCTCCAGCTAAGCCCCGCTTAGCTAAGCCCAAAATTTGCATTGCATGCCTTCTTTATCACCAACTACTCAGCAAGAATGTGGTATCAAAATTTTCCACTGATGTGTGTTCATTTAAAAAGGCCCCCAAATCAAGAGATATCGGCCATAGAGACATCTGCCTTCTCTTGGAATTAAATTAATGGAACTAGATGGCACTCGGCTTGTGGTGTTCAAAGGGCCAAAAAAATACATTTGGAAAACTCAACAGCAATGTCTCTTTCCAGAAATCATGACCTAGTTACTCAAGATAATCCACAGACCTTGTTGTGAGCAGTTTTATGGGGGAACTATTTTCTCTCTATTGATCTGAACCCCAAAATGTGTCACCCTGTGGAAGGAAATGTGCATCTACTCATGGACGAGAAGGCTCCTGCTTGTGGCTGCACAAGATGTAAACATTAATGGCGTCTGCCTTGGTGGAGCTATAATGTTAGCTAGCTCAGATGCTCCCCTCTGCACTGCGATATGGATGGCAGGTGTAGTTCAGCAGAAAGAAAATAGTTACTACATCAAACTGCTGACAGCAAGGTCTGTGGGTTATCTTGAGTAATAGGGTCATGATTTTGTTGGCGCTTCCAACACCACAAGCCAAGTGCCATCTAGTTTGATTATATTCGAGAGAAGGCAGAAAATCTCTATGACTGATATCTCCAACACTCTGCAACTCACACCAAAACAATCTAAGTTGATAAATAGCACTATAGGTAAGAGGAAAAATATGTATTTTAGATTTTGGGTTGAACTGTCCCTTTAAGTATCTATAAGGTAAGCTACGTGCTGTTATTTACCATGCCATGTTTTTCCCTTTGTCTGAATGAAATCCAGACTGTATCCTCCCATCTCATTTTTAAATAACACTCCTCTTTCCATCTCTCAAACTGGAAACAGACGCTCTATCACTGCCATTGAAACTCCCCACCTCCTCCACCTCCATTCAAAAGTTTTTTTGTATGAGCTTTTCAAAATGAATGCGGCGCCAACAAACTTTCCTTGGCAAAAAATAATTTTCAAAAAGTTTATTATGACTTTTTGCCATCTATGTCACCTTGTTTATTCTCAACGTCTGTCCCAGCTTTGTCCTAGAACATTAGGTTGTGTTTACTTTCTAGTTGTCAACACAAAAATTCTGCACATCCACACACTTGTACACATGCGCACATATACCAGAACATACACACACACACACACACACACACAAACACATACACACAGACACATCCCTTTGCCCCTGCAGCAGCAGGAGTGGTAATCTTGGCGGATAATGCAGCTTTCTGATGCTTTTTCAGATTAATCCCTGTCCTCATCGTCACTCCAGGTCCCTCTTTGAAGCTTGAAGGGGAAGTCAAATGCAAGTGTGTGTGTGTGTGTGTATGTTTGTCTTTGAGTCACAGAAATGGAGGCAAAAAGGGAGAGAATGATAAGTGTGTGTCTATGTCTACAGGGCTGTTTGTAGATATGCATTATCTGTCAATCTACTTGATCCACGGAGACAATAACGGTTCATAGAGGGCTTTGATCTGAATGTGCCCTTTCTATGACTGTGGGCATCCGATTTCAGTGTTCCCTTTTCATATGCAACGTTTTGGCTTTATTGGGACTTGACAAAAGACAATATCACACAAATATGTTGAGGCAATAAGGATGAGCCACTGCCATCAGCACAGATGGGAAATACTAAATGGGGGATAAGTGGGAATATTATATTGGACAAGGAAGGCTTTTTATCAATTTTAGTGTCTTGTCTTGGTCCTTTTCCCGAAGAAAACCCCTCTATCTCCCTCGAGGGATCCTCCAAGTCAGTCTGGCCCTGAAAGCCTTCAAAGAGAAGCTGCCAGATTGCATGCCCACCAGGTATCCAAACCTAAACATGTTCTTCTTGATGCGGATAATGAATCTGTAGTATCCACACTCGCCATCTACCCTATAGGAAAACCTCATCCTAGGTCATGTTAACTGCATTTTCACTAACAGATTTTTTTTCTCACTGAAAGCCTGTGACAATATGTGATTCAATTAAAATTAAACAGAAAATGAAGGGCTCTGCTTAATAGCTTAGCTCTCTCTTTACCATCTCAGTATGGTCAAACCAAGCATTACTGCAGCAATGGCAATTCCAGCAGGTTGAATGGCAGCCCACTCAAGTGCAAATTAGAGGTCACAGCATCATCCTTGGCTCTGTGATCTCCTGACTCTGCTTCATGTGATGACACACATGGATGAGTGGAGTAAAACACAATTAAAGCGGGTTGTATCTATGGGTTTTGTGACAATGCTCCCTCTGCAACACATTCTCACTCCGACCTCGTCACGTATTGACGTTTGGTCATGGACTTTTCACATTCAGATACAACGTGCAAGGTACCCTGGATGCATCAGTTGTTGACGTCCTGGGATGCCGTGTCTAGTTCTGCATGTTACATGCATTGTCTTCTTCCTAATACACTTGCGTTTCCACAAGAAATTTACCATGTACCATACAGTCCCTTTCAAATTCAATGCACTACATTGGTACAACACTACCAACTGACTTTTCTTTTTTTCCTTCAATAACTTATTCACGTGGGTTTAGGAAAAAAGAACAGAGTTTGGCTTTGTTATCTTAGGGGACAGGAACACCGCTCTCCTGGGTGAAAGTCTGTGGTAATTGGACCCATCTGCCTGCCCCACTTGGACTTTCACTGCAAGTCCCTGCCCAAGCGCTGGATTTCAACAACTTCGGAGTGAGACCGGGTTGCCCTCTAGTCCCTCAGGGTTCTATTTTTGCCTCTTTTTGTTCTTGTCTCACCAAATCTATTGGCTTACTCATCATGTCTCACAAATTATTTTACGTACCTCACTGTCCTCTCCTTTGACCCATACAGGCTCAAGCAGAATGGATTTCAGCATACCTGGGTGAAATCCCCACATGGTCATCTTTCCTGAGACAAGATACAGCTGTTTGCACACTCCTGTTGGTTTGCATCACCACTGAAAACCATGTAACACTCCAATCTGCCAGAAGTGTAGTTGTAAACCTTGACAGCCATGGGTTCATCCCAGTATCCCTCCCTGACTTCTCTGTCCTCGATACCTTGACTTGGAAATCGATCCAAACCCAACATTTTGAAGGACGTCCTAATTTTTTGAGTGTGCATGGAGGAGTTGAGGAGTGAAGAGGCTTGCAGAGGAGAGGGAAGTGAGGAGACATGGAAACACAAATACAGGACTGAAACTATTCGTTGAATTCAACGAATAAACAGAGATAGATTAATTAATTAAAAAAAAATCTATATAAAAATGGAATTGTAGAGGGTCTGTGTAGGATTTCTTTTGGGTTAAGCCCAGTGACAGGTGATACAGCTGTGCACACGCCATAAGAGAAGCATTTCATTTCAAAGTGATGCTCGAATCAACGAGGATGTCCCATTTACCAACTGAGGATTCCTTTGTCCCCATCCTCGCATCTCTTCCCCTTTGTCTTACAAGGGCGGAGCTATGTTGCAAGAAAGAAACGCAAGTGAGGGAAGCGAGGATTCAAAAAAAGGTAATGGAATAGGTCCATGTCATCCTTTGATGCTGTCACAGCAGTCACTGATTGACTGTGCTGAATTGCTTCTAACATCCATCAATTCAGGCCCTGGCTCACCAGAGAGTTTGCACAGTTTCTGCTCAAGGATCTCATCATTTTTTGACTTCACTACTACAACTTCCTGCTGGCTGGCCCTCCTGCATCTGCTCTCAGAAACTCACACCTCATTAATACAGACCTACAAAGTGATACTGGTGCAGCACCAATCCACCGTTTAACCATGATTCTCAACCTACATCCAGGCCACACTTTACGCCTCGACTCCCTCCTGCAACCCCTTTGGTGCAGAGATATTTATTCCTGAGTCTCAGCTGTCAAATCTTCATTTTTTTCCTTCACATTTATAACACTAAATGAAAACTTATCCCTTTTGTTTTCTCTCCTGATCTCCAGCCTCCCACATCAACCCTTAATCCTTTACCTGATCTACTTCGACTTTTCTCACTGAATGAATTGGCACTTAAAGCGCTTGGAATTATCTGTCAACTTATCACTTAGATGCTTGAAGAATATTCGCATACTGCACTTATGTTAGTCACTGTAGATGTGTCTGTTTAATGCCTAAATTGTGATCATTCCTCAAGGGTACAGAGACACGTAATGCAGTAACAGTTTCTATTAGAGACATCAGGGTGCGAGGAATCATCTGTCAGCAAAATGAAGCACTGCATCTTACAGTGAACGATTTGAAGGTTGGCTTCAGTATGTGTGGGGTTTTAATCTAGTTTCATATTGCAAAAACGGTATTCCAAACATGCTTTATTAGCCACTTCATCAGCTGTTGTGTGCAGGGCTGCATCTTATTGTTGGTATATTTCATATCAATTTGGGGCTTTTTGGTAATTCTGTAGAAAATATGAAGAATTCTGTGGGTGGAGCAAATTCTTGGCAGTGTTGTCAGCCCATTCTCATCCCCAGATCATTAAATAGCAATGCTTTGTCACAACCCTTGGCATGTGATATTGACGCCAAAGGCACCCTTTAGTGTCCTCATTAGAAGCACCAGGCTTCCAGTGTAAACCCATCTACAGCATTAATTGATGCTGAGAGCAACTGTTGTAGTATTAAGAGCAAGAAAGTTCATAAAGGGAGATGGATGGGTCAAACAAACCGAGACCTTAACCCAGGGGGCCGCAGCTTATATCCTGTGTGAAACTAAAAGTCAATAGTTGTATCTTTTACATAACCTTACAGAACTCAGTGGTTCCCGAGCCTAGCAACAGGGTCTGGATTTCTCCAAAGTCATTAGTTCAAGGTGCACACAGTTTAATATATTCAGCATCGTACTTGCATTTGGTCATGCCATCGAGCTAGTTTGCTGTCTCTGTCAATTAGCTGTCCGTTAGTCACCCACTCTACAGCAAGAAACAGCACTTCAAAATAAAAGCTTGGTGCTAGAAATTCATTATACCTCTTTTTTTTTTTTTTTACAAATTTGACATGTTTGCAAGTCACTTGTGGACCATTCAGAATGGACCCGCGATCCACTTTTGGACTGTGACCCACTAGTTGGGAACCACTGACTTAACTTACATACCTATGTCCCATGCAGTGTTGTAGTAAAGGGTTAACAAAGTTTACAGTATGCCTCCCTATCAGCCAAAAAGCCACTGAAATATAAAGGCGAGTATACCCACATCTTCTTAGTAACCTACCAATCTTCCTCATAGCAAACCTATGTCAACATCTACCACTACAACATTGGCCCCTGTGACCAAAGGTCTACAATATTTACATACCATTACATTATTTATGAATAGCTGTTATGCACTGACGTCAATCACGTGACACATTTACCATACAAAGCGCTGGCATTTGACGACCTGGGAATGTCAACGAGGTGGTGTTGTAGCTGTCGGGTGTCTATAGCCATTCCACTTAACATGGCCTAGTCCACTAACTACTTTTCTCATCTGTATTATTTAGTGTTTCTGTACTACATCAGGGACACTATAGAATTTATAGCATTTGTATTTGATAATGATTAAGAGTTCAAAGACAACATAATCCTTGTACAATCACAAATAAAATGTAAAGAAACCTCTGTCAAGTTTCATATGTAATTGATACAAAAAGTGAGCAATGCTTAGAAATAAAGAGGTGAAACAGTTTACTTTTGTCTTTCACTTTCTCAGCGTACACACACAGACAATACCACAGTTTCCATTAGCGACTTTGAATAAGCGGCTGCCAGAAGGTATGATAATGAGATGATCTTTCACCCTTGGCATTTATATATGATAAAACTGACAGTATGGTGCTAAAGGGGAAGCACAAAGCCACACCAGGAAAGGCTGAAACACACATGCAAATATGGAGCTTAACTTTCTCTACTCTCTTTCTCATTTTTTTTTCTCTGAATGTCTGCCTCTCCCTCTCTCCTTCTGTCTCTTTCTCTGTCTTCAGGTGTCTGTGATAGATGAGAAGTGACTGTGGTGTCTCCAGGTGTCATAGATGGAAACGGGGTGATGACTCTCCTAAATGGACAGCCTGCAGCAACCTTCATCCAGACGCTCATCTGTATTCAAATTCATAACTTGTTTGTCTAAGTGTGCCTGTGCGTGCATGTGAACTAGTGTGTAGCCTATGCTTCTGCAAACCTTGTATATAAGTGTATACTATACTCCACAGATATATATGTGTGACATCCATGTGTTCCCTTGGAGATGTGCATGTGCATACATGCATGTGTGAGCATATGTATGGCTGCAGTAAATTGTCGGGGGATGTGCTAACAGGTGAGAAGTTGTGGGCATGGCTGTGCATCGACATGCCCACGCGCGTGCACACACGTCACAAGGTGTCAGCTTGCAAATTGGTTTCTCTCCTCTGGGCTGACACAGTTGACAAGCCCTTTATGAGAGGCATAAACAAGGCTGCTTTACCCCCCTCCCAACTCTCTCTCCATCCTTTCAACTTAAAGCATCAGATCTCCTTTTAAACTGATGAACCTAATGCTACTCTTTTCTGAGTGCCCACTTATCTGTGAGACTTGTACTTCAAATCACTCAGATTACACCATCACCTTGTTTGTGGGCGTTATCATTTTAAAGCCTAAAATCAGTGTGACTCCATGCAGACGTTTAAATAATGTGCTGCTTGTTGAGTACTCGATCTTGAATGCCAGTGATACCAATGTATTATACAACTGTGGGTGGTCAGGGCTAAAAATGAGGGGTGACTGGGTTTGTGAGTATGTAGCCCACATTAAAAAAAAAAATCTGGCCTCGCACAAACTCAAAAATTGAGAAAAACGTCTTCAAGGAAAAGTTCAACATTATTATTTTATTATATACTCACACCACTCTCATGTCTAGACCCTACATATAAAGCTACCACCAGCAGTCAGCTAACTTAGCTTAGCACAAAGACTGCAAACAATCAACTAGTCTTTTCACACTTTCAGTTTTAGAGACGCTGGTACCAGCTGTGTTACATAAGTGCAATTTGCCACAATGAGTATATTTTTTCTTGGGCCCTCGGCTCACCTCAGGAACAAACGCACTCATGAAGACACACACATGTACATGGACAAACACAACCAGGGGGTCAAATTGGGTTGAAGCTGTCGAAAGGTGCTTTCACATGTGCACTGTTTGGTTTGGTTCAGTCAAACTCAAATTTGTTTCCCCCCTAAGTGTGGTTGGTTTAGGCAGGTATGAACACAGCAATTGCACTCGGGTGCGCACCAAAACAACCGAGACCACCTCTACATGAGGGTCTCAGTCTTGTTACAAACGAACTCTGGTGCAGTTCATTTGTGGTGAGAACATGTTCCAACACATTCAGCGCATCCAAGGCATCAAAACATTGTTTTCTAGTTGGAGCCGCGCCTCGTTTTCAAACTGTATGGTTTGCCTAAAATGAACAATGACAGCAATGTAGTCCACGATGAGCAGCGCTAAAATCAACCTGCGTAGTTGTCCCTCCATTGTGACATTAGAAAGTGTTACATTTATCTTGCAAGAGTACTCTTCTTCAACGTTTTGTTTACTTCATGGATTTTTCCCACAAGGAATCATGGCACATATGGTCCGCTTGTAAATGCTGCCGTGAGAACACAACAACTCTGTAGCAAAATTAGTCCCTGATTCAGACCAAAGAAAAACTCTAGGTCCGAAAGCACCCTAAGACTCAGCCTCTACTTGGGTGGGCCGCCAAGTTAGATAAAATCCAAATTCCAATTCACATAGGGCTGGTGGTCTGTGGCAGAGCTGGGTCTGACCTGTGCAACAGTAGCAACAGAAGGTTCGCTGATCTGGCAGGGAGTTGGGTGGCTCGGGATAAGAACACCACTCGGTCTGCGCAGGCTGGATTTAAGTTGCCATGATCTCTTAACTGCCAACCACTCTCCTGCCGGTGGAGTAAGGCAAAAAATATACCACCATCAAAGTGTGTGCGTTGATATAGTCGCCTCTATGATTGAACTGAAGGGTGTCCCTCCCATCCTGAAAACCAGCCTTTAATCAGCACGACAGACAGCAAGCAGCAAAGAATCCCCTTCCTACAAGGGCTCATGTGGGCCCTGGTGTGCTACTGTAAATATTTACACCAGTGGCTTGTAGGCCAATTTTGTCACCTTTGGGTAGAGCCAGGCTAGCCCCTGTTTCTAGTCACTGTGCTAAGCTAAGTTAGCCGGCTGCTGGCTGTAGCTTCATGTTTCTTCTCAATTTCTCACCTAACTCAAAAAAGTAAAGACAGCAAGCATGCCATGACATAAATCCCCACCTGACTCAATTTTGTTTTAATTATATACCCTTAACTCTGACCTTAAGAGATATTCATCTTCATCAGTGAAGGGAGAGAATGACAGTCTTCAGATTTTCATGTCTACCACACCTAATCAGCATTCCAGACTTAGTGTTCATTTCAGAAAATTTTGTGAGACTGATTAAATAGTGGTGAATGTATGCATCTGCATAAAGATGTGAGCATTTCTGCGTGTGTGTGTGTGCACTTATGGCTACGCATGCCTGCATGTGCCTATGTGCGTGTGTGTGTGTGTGTGTGTCCATCCCTCTATTCATCAGTAATGAACAGCCAGTTAATGAAGGAGCCCTTGCTCCTTCCATTCCACCAGCCAGGAAATAATTACCTTGTGTCTGAAGCCATTCTCCATCTGTACCACACTCTACGGCTTCATTTAGCTGCCATCTCTCTAAAAATCCAATTCTTTCTCTTCCTCTCTTTCTCTCTATCCCTCCCTTATTCCCTTTTTCATTCTCTTCCCATTTTGCAACACTTTCAAACCCCCCACCTATCTGAAGACAGATAAAACCTCACTGACCACCCCTGTCTCTGTCTCTTGCTTTAAATATGATGAATTAATTTACTCCATTAAGTGGCAGATGATTGTAAGAAGGACCCGACTTTTGATGGTTTAATAATGCCTTTTAATAGAGTTTTCAATCTGCAAGCGTGTGTGTGTGTGTGTGTGTGTGTGTGTCTGTGTGTTTGCTCTCACGTGGACATATCCATTATGGAAGAAAAATATCCCCTACACCCCAGAGACTCAACATGTCTTTTTATCAGTTTCTCCATTAAGTATGCTGCTACTGTTTAACCTTTTGACCTCTCCATACCTCTTACGCCTATTTGTGTGTGCTTTCTAACCCAGCCTCTTTGTTCCAAACCACATTTGTCTTCCTTGTGTCAACCTATTACTTGTTTTTTTTAAGCTTGTTCTCTTTCATTTACAACTCACCCATTGTTTGTTTTACATGTTAGAAAGCAAATTATGTGTGTATAATTGGGTGCAGGGATGTGGTTATACAGTGCATACCCTGAGCATGTTTTGGTTCTACCCTCTGTCACTGTTTCACCTTACTGTAATTAGATTTTTTAAAGTCACTGCATTTTCAAAATGCAGCTGCAGAAGTTGAAAAAAGTAAAAAATGATGACCCACACACAATAAAATGCCATATTGTGCCAGTCACTCTAAATAAGGGTCATTAAACAAAGAACATATTTCCTGCTGAAGACATGTTCAAACTCATTACACTCACATCTGGAGAAATGGATGCCATGGAGAGGCTTGGAGTTTGTGAGAGAATGAGACTGACAGAAAGAGGGAAGGAGGGAGACGATGGGAATTAAATATAAAGAATGGGTGAGAAATGTGTTTTTGCATGTGTGTGCATGAAGCACTCCTTCCTTACTCTTGTCAGACAGAATGAAGATGGATGAAACTGATGCCAAAATGGAAAGTGAGAGGCAAACAGAAGGTGGCACTGGTGCTATGCTAATGGAAAGGTGAAGTGGAGCATGTCGGAAAAGCAGAGTCAGGAAGAAGGTCTGTCTGCTCTACCCCCCTAAAATTTAGATACAGAAAGCTGCCAAAATAATGTCGAAGCAGTACATTGAGAGGTTTCAATGGCAGCCAATTCCCACTTTTTAGACTTTTAAGGTTATATTTTCATTTTGTTGGTGGGGTTTCCTGAGTAACTGCTCTCTGAAGCTTGGCCTATATAGCCCTACGATAGAGTTCAACACTTTTAAAACTGGTTACCTGCTGTCAGCGACTGGTTGAGGGAATGCCATACTTTCACTGTTTGTTATATGGCGTGTACGTACACACACACACACACACACACACACACAAGGTTTTCAGTTAAAACATGCGGCTCAGCTTCACTAATTACTAAAGGAAAGGCAAACAGATTGTGCATTTGCAAGGTAATGCATTGGTAGTGAATTTACAATGGGCTGAATGAATACCTCCTGCAGAGCTGTTTTGGATCTGCAGATGCCGTGATTGAGGAAAGGCTGAACAGGGTTCTTTGTTTTTGAAAATGTAGTAAACACTATGAAAGGCTTTGCCAAGAGCCTGATTTACTGCATTCATACTTGTTTTCTGAGGCAGGGTGTCTGTTGTGTTCTTTCTAACGTGCTTCCTGCCTTTTGTTACCCTTTCCCATTCATTAGCCCTGTGCAGCCACTTATTAAGCCACTGTGGGTAAATAAATAAATAAATAAATAAATAAATGAATAAATAAAATACAGAGCCAGGGGAGGAGGATAATATTCTAGGAAAAAAATCATAATTTCCTTGATTAAAGTGATATATTTAAGAGATTAAACATGGATATTCTCTGAGATTTAAAGTGGAAAAACAAGAAAACATTAACAAATTCACTGCCAGAAAGTCAGGTGATCTAATATTAAGAGCAACAAAGTCAGTATAGAGGAGAAGTTGCGGTGGATGAATAGATCAAGCACAGGACTTTCACCCAGGGGACTGGGGTCGGTGTCCTGTCAGTCAACACTGGCTAATTATTTTTTGATTTATTATTTTCAGTTGTTAGGATGTATTAAGCTTCAAAATGCACACATGCATAAACTGGTCCAAGCATAGCACTTTAACTGTGGCCTGAACATCCGATCAAGACATCCCATTAGGGTTCAAAAATAGTTCCAAATTGAAAGTTAACACAAATGGACCTATGTAGCTGTCCTGTCCTGCCAAAATTTATGGATGGACCTACTCATTGACTCACACAGGACAGGAACCCCAGGACGTTTCCATCCGCCACGACTTCCAGAAACTACTTTGTTATGCTTTATACTGCGTCACCTGACATTCTGGCATTATGGTTTGTTTCTCATAAAATTTACCACTTGAATCTCAGAAATTCTGATTTTCTGATATTACTTACTCTCTCAGCTCTGTGTTTTCATTATTAGCAATTTTACCAACAATTGCCATAATATGTGGCTTAGCCTTACTGTGGTTCCAAAGTTTTAATTAAGTTTTGCCATTTTATTTTTTGCTTGACTCTCTCCACATAGGTACTTCTGTGTGTTTTTAGGTAAGGTGTTTTTAAACTTGGAATTTAAAGTTCTTTTTAAGTTTTCTGTTCGTGTTTTACTTTTGGAGATGTTTATCTGACTGCAGGATCTGATTCCACATATCCTCATGTGATTCTAGTGTACATCAGTTAACTATCTTCAGTGCTGGAAAAAAACAGAGGAAGAAAACATGCAAACTGGAAGAGCAAAATTCACTTCAATAAATCTGTAGACATTTTAGCCTTCACAGCACACTCCACCCATTATTTAAATATGATGTGTCATTCAAAATGTATCTTGTTCTGGTTTACCCTGGTGATTCGCTCTATAAGATGTGTGTGATTGTGTCTCATATTAAGCCTTTTTATCAAACTAAAAACATGACTGACCAAGCCAACGCTCTAAGCTTCTCAGCTGAGATTACTCACGAAGAAACTTCTGCCTTTAGGGAGAATTAGAGAATCAGTTACATGGCTACAAACATGTGAGTCAAATCAGGGGATTTATCATCCTCTTCAGCACCATGGACAGCGGCAGCAAGAAGCTCTCAGTAGTTGAGGGCCTCCAGTGACAGATCTTAACCTCCAACATAGACTGTTACTGGGCTGCAACACATCCAAAGACTTTTAATAAACCCTAACAATCACATGAGTATATAGTTCATCATGCCACTGATGAACACATGATTTGTCCATCAGTGATTTATGGTATCGATGATGGTTTGTGCGGCTTCATGAATCTTCGTAAACGCTGTTGAAATTGTACACATAATGAATGAGCAAAGCTTTAATTATTTCGAAAAATCACGCACTAATCTGTTACCAATTGTTGGGCTATAATTGATGTATAATTGATAATAACGAGCTTCTCATTAATCTTCCAAGAGCTCACTATTAATCCGTCTCGAATCAATTGCTTATTAGGAGCTGACACTGATGTGAGAACAATATGCAAACATCACCCACTGTGGGAAAATCATATGTTGCTCAGCTACAGGTGGGAAATATTGTAGAACTGTATGTTTGTTGTCATCTTTGTGATTCTGACAATAGTATCAGTGACATTGTTAACACTGTGCTACATTACAGAGAAATACAAAACCGTACTAATGAACCTTCATTAATATAGGCCTATATTTTATCTACAAGTGCACGTCACACACTGAGCGAGCCGCCTGTTAATGACGCTGTGGGCAAAGCAGTAATGATTGTGCTAAGTGGCTAATGGGCATGAAGCTACTTCCATGTTTCAGATGATACGTCATGTTTGTAGTCGACCAATGAAGATGAGTTTACATATCACCTTGGGTTCGTCCTTCACCTTCTCAAAATGATCCCACACTTTGGATTTCCTGCCCGACATGTTATTAACTAGCCTGTGGAATAACCGCAGGTACCAGCCCTGGAAATTAATGTAACTACTGTCTGACTGCTGAGCGTGGCCACTTCCTGTGTCTCTTTCAAATTAAATTCCCACATGGTCTAGTCATATGGGTTTTGATTTATTTTGACAAGATTTATTTATTTATTTATGTTTTCTGAGACTTAGCAACCAATGAAATCTTGCCGACTAATGACCCAGGGCAGCCATACAATATATAAAATAAAAAATAAAATAAAAGGAGTTTCCCATTAACTAAAAATGTTAAAAGTTTAATCATGAGCACAAAAGCTGTGATGACATTTTTAGTTAACTAAAAATGTCATCACAGCTTCTATTTTTTTTTGAGACTAAGTGACCAATGAAATTGTCGTTTTTCATTAATTGAACTGAAAATGTTTAAAGTCGAATCAACATTTTATTATTATTTTGTTTTTTTCTGTGGAAATTGGAATGCTTAAAGTGTTCCGATCAACTGTATGGTATAGCACATTTTGAGTCACTATATCTCAATAAAAATGTAAAATAAATAATTCAATAAATAAATAAGATAAAATAAAATATAAAAATAAACATGATTTTTTTTTTTTTTTTTTGTTATTATTGCTACAGGAAGCCCTGTGATACATTGGCGACCTGTCCAGGTTGTACACCGTCTCTTGCCCAGTGTCAGCTGGGATAGGCTTCAGCACCCCTGTGACCCCTAACAGGATAAGCGGTTACGGAAAATGAATGAATGAATGAATGAATTGCCCCACGTGAATAAAAAAAATGCAAGGACTTTTTTAATTGCTTTTCTCATAGTGTGGACATTAAAGAGTTAAAACTGGCAAGTCAGTGACAGGAAATAAAAATGTATTTAGCAGAGGAAAAAAAAGAAAGAATTCAGCAGCGCTGCTCATTTGCATGTGTAAGTGAGATTTCATACAAGAGAAGTTACAGTTTCGCAGGTTGAGCTTCACCTTCCTGTATTCCTCCATTTGTCACTCTGTTCATTTCTTTCCTTCTTTTGTTCACTTACTTCATTATTTATTTCTGACCTTGGCCCTGCAATGCAGAGGCTGCAAAATCTCTTCAACCTCTCTTCCACCCCCACATCCCTCCCTCACTCCCCCTCTCGCTCCATCTCTCCTTATATCTCTCTCCCTCCTGTGTTGCTGTCCTGCTCTGCATTTACCACCCTTTGTCATCTCGTTCCATCCATCCCGTTCTCCCTCTGTCTCCATTTATCTACCCTTTTCCTCTTTCTTTGAACAACCTCCTTTATTTCTAGCTGCCTCCATCATTCCGTCAGAATCCATCTCTCTATTTTAACATTTCTGTGTATTCATCTCCTCCACCCTCCCGCCTCAGCGCCACCTACAACACAGATTCCTCCACAAATGTCCATAAAAAAAAACTCCCACCAAAATTAAACTCAGGGGACACTCATGGAGGAGGTCTCTCTGTTTGATGTATGTGAGTGTGTGTGTGTGTGTGCGTTCATGTAGGTGTTTGGGGGTTGTTCATGTTTCTATTTCAGCACATGATTTATAGTGTGTGCCTCCTTGGATCTCTCTGTGAGCACGCATACGTCTACAGTCAGGCTCTGTGCTGGAGAATAAACTGTTATGTGCTGAAAACTGAAAATTTAACAACTATGGAATTTAGTTTGGAAACAGTCGTGTTTGAATTTTTGTCGATTAACAACGGTTGGTTGCCTGTGATTGATACTTGTAGCATGATTCATAAAAGTATGAAGTATGATTCATGTTTTAAGTAACAAGTGACTAAGTTTTTACAATGCGCTCCCTACTTGAACGGAGGATGTCGTGCTTTCAGAAGCCGTGGCCTTTTTCAGATACTGAAAAGAAAACCCACAGATTTTTGCTCCTGCCACGCTTTATTTACCAAACACTTGTCCTTGATTCCTGGTGTAGAACACCATTAACAGCGTTATCACAGCGTTATTTTTCAGAGTGCCTGCCACCAAGTCCGTCAAGCTACAAAGTTATCCTGTATCTTGTAAGCTCTTTTGTCACGCTGCCTCATTGCCTTTTTCTCCCCCTCTACACTACACCCTGATCTCTACCCTGCTGGCTGCAGAAATGCAATTTCCTAGCAATCAAATCTCTGTTACAAGTGACATGTGATGGAATCAATAAAAAGGTCAAAGGTCGCTGCCTGAGGGCTTCCCTGCATTGTCTCACACTCGGGGTCAGCAGGTGCAGCCCCCTCCCTCCGATGAATGAGGTCAGTTCACCTCTAGATCAGCCTGTTTCCGTTCAGGCTGACAACTCAGCACTAAAGTAACAGTCCCTCATCAACTGAAGGACGGCTGATAATAAACTTCATTTATGTACCGCATTAAAATCATAAAATAGATAAAAGAGGTGTAGAGCACAAATGCGGCAAAGAAGGAACAGAAGCTTTTCCTAAATCCCTTTTTAACATTTTTCAGTGAGAATCAGGCTCATTTCTCCACACAATAACTTATAATTTGGTCTCATTTCAAGCATGCTGTTGTATTAATATTTTATGTGTTCTAAATCTATTTTAATTACATCACACTGCATTCTCTCTAATTACTATTTTTCAAACCCAATTAAAGATTGATCAGTGAAAAAAAGTGTCTTTTATGCCTTAATAAAGAGGCTCAGTTTTGTTACCGTGCCAACGGGAGACAGCAGGTTAACAGGTAATAACAGGTCATAAAAAGTTTCTTTTTTAAAAGTTACAAAAGTTCAGGGAAGATTAGCTGGAGGTGCGTTGCCTTTGGACTCCAATAGTGGTGTTTTTTTTGCTCCAAAAACTCAAAAATAAAAAATGCCTGCAGTAATAAAAAAATATTTGCTAAATCTTTAATTAATATCAGTTTATAATTAAATAATAAAACTACAAAAATGTGCTCAGTAGAGTGATGATCTCTGCAAGGCAGCTGCCAGAGCTGACTGCAGTCACTCTAGACAATGAAGCCCCACCTGGTGGGATTGTTCCACCCAGTTTACAGTCAAGATGGCAGCAAAGATAACTTTTTTTTATCAACTCATATCATGTATAAGTTTATTTGGTCATATAGGGTTTGGACTTAATCAACAGATGCTGCAGTTCCAAATGAGACCAAAGTTTGCTATGGGTGTCATGATGAGGCCTGTAACAGATGGTAAGGCCTCTTCTTCTTGGCTTTGAGCCAAGACGACTTACGGAAATATCTTTTGCTCTATGCTTTGCTAGAATATTTTTTTGTGGACTTGAAGCCTTTAATGGCTGCTAAAGAGGAGTGAGGAGTCAACGGTCAATAACAACAGGTTTTTCAATGAGAATGTGAATCACCACAACCACAAGGGTTCCTTGAGCATACAGCCATAAAGCTGCACACAAAACATTAGGCTGATTGGTTCAGTAGTTTGTGAGATTAGCAACGAACAGACAGATACGAACACACACACACACGACCAAATGCATGATCCCCTCTATGTTTACACCTGGCGAAGATAAACATAATACAACACTATACCTCCGACAATTTTAAGATGTGTTATCATGTTTTATATTTAAGATTCATCAAGCGACAGGTTCAAAAACTGTTGCATTGTCTCCTGATGATTGTCATGGGGGTGAAAAAAATAATCCAGATACAATAAGTTAGTTAGCTAGACAAATTACGTACTGCTTCATATTAATATAATTCCTTGTTACTGTGTCCTCAGCAAATCAATGTAAACAAAATGTTGAAAAGTTGTGTGGTGAATGTGGTGCATATATTATGATAATATAACATTTATACAGAAATTCTGGATACGGAATTAGCGCCCAGACTGATCTCTTAGAGATCTTAATTCCACGGATGCAGAGTGGATTCAGACTGTGCTCACGCTGGGACGCAAACTAATTATGTGTGAATGGAAGGCCTCCAATACTCCCTCAGTCAGTTCCTGGTTTAGTTAGCTTGGTCATCTTATGGCATTAGAAAAGCTGACAGGGGAAACCCACATTAAGGTCCCAGACAGAAGTTTCACTCATATGTAAATGCTCTCGTCCTCCATCTTATTGTCCACCATTGTAAAAACACTTCCTTATCTTCATCTCTACTATCTCTATCCCTACTCATACTCACGCACAGTTATATGAAGTCTAAATCAACCTTGTCGAACTACAAAGCAGTTTTCAGCAACTTTCCAGTCTAACCCTTCATCTGTGTGAATCACTGAGTCTCTAGTACAGTACAATAGAACGTACTGTTCCTTATTATGTGGCAATGAAACCCAGCAAAGAAAAATAGCAACAATGAAAACAGTTGCCTTTACATTGTCAGGGCTGCCAATCAAATCATAATAAAATGTGACAATCTTTTTTACAAATACACAGAAATTGCAAAGAAAAAAAAAGAATTGTTGTCTTTGGAGTAATTTCAAAAGTATGTTTTTCTATGGCTCATGTTTTACTCCATTTAAATAAAGTAACTGGCAACTCATTTTTTTAGCGTTGATCATCAGCTCTCTTTCAAACTAACAGGGAGTCATCCTGCTTGTGAACTTCACTGTTCAGTGGACATTCACGGTAAAGGTCAGTCAACAGGTTTTTTTTTTTTTTTTTTTTTTCAGGAATGCCAGGAGACAACATCGCAACAGGTTGAGATGACATCATTCCTTGGCTCTGCTACAGGCACAGCAATGACCTAAAAACCCATCTGGCTGTGTGTAGATGTGTGTGAAAGGCATTTAACCAGACATAACTTGAGAGGAAACGTTTCCGGTCTATGTGCGTGTGTGTGCACTTTGTATGGGCATGTGTGCTTCTGTGGGTGTGTGTGTGTACCTGCATTCATTTCCTGGTCCATTTGCGTGCAGGTAGATACATAATCGAATCTTTTACAGTCTGATGCATTTCACTGTGCTTCTCTGGGAAGTGTTTATTCACAATACACAACACTGTATTCCTGCAGGTGTGATTTTTTTTTTTTCATTGCACCTGAAATTCCTCAAGACTGGATCATTGTTCTTAATCCTTAGCTTCCATGGGTAAATGCCATTGACAGTGACATTGTATTTTACCTGGGAAGTTAATTTGGAAGAATATGGAAGAACAGGCACACTGTGGCAAAAGTCAAGTCAGTATAGCCATTAACAGACACAAACAAATTATGACACATGCTACATAAACCACACTTCTAAGCATTGAAATTACAAAGTAACATTTTATGATCATATTATAGGAAGTAAAGCTAATTTGAGAATTTCAGAACATAACATTTATGTACTGATTAATGTAATGAGTGAGTCATTTAGGGAACATGCGACATGGCAATGATGGATGGGGCAACTTGTCAACTAAATTCAATCGATCAATTCACATGCAAAATGATTAGAGCTGAGTTGGTTGTTTAAGGTTGGTTTAATTTAATCAAACCCACTGGGTTCTAAGGAGGCCGGGACGCTGATGGACCTTCATAAGCTTTTTCGAGGCAGATGGTTGTAAACAAACACAAAAGATTCTATCTTTGTAAATCTGGAAGTGAGATCCTGAAACAAACACAATCCATCACTGTCAGCAGAGGTGTTTGATAAACTCAGGGAAAGAAGCAAGTTGAATTCAAAAGCAGTTTCTTATCGCATTATATGTTAAAGTTAGACCACAAAGTAGACAGGCAGAACTTTAAATAACCTGACATAATTCTGCCAGCATTTCTGCTATGAAATGACAAGCTATGGGTAACTTAGCTGCAAAGGAACAAAAACAAAACCCCCAAATTCCATAGTTTTAGTCTTTGTGGGTTAGCCGATGCTGCTACGATAAATCCCCAAGAGACTTGATTTTGAATCAATTGTGAAAACCTCAAATTTTAAATGAACAAAATAATTTAAATCTTTGGATAATTTGAGTTAAAAGTTGGGAATAATCATCCAATAGAAATTCAAGCTACAACTTGAACGTTAGAAGTTTAGGAGAGACATTTATCTTCGTTGTTGAAATTCTTCCCTGAAGAGAAACTTTCAAACAAGCCAAAGGTTAGCCATGATGGATTGGAGGAACTACACCTTGAACTTTCCTCGATTATGCAGCCACAAAGTTGCTATGGCTGCCACCACACTAATGCACACAATATTGAAACATTGAATGTAAGTCCATGAGACAAGACCTCAAGTGCCCTGAACTTAGGAGACACATGATGGTGCAGCTCAGGCTGGAGATGTTGCTTTGTCTTATCAGGGTAGAGAAAATATTGGAGGCACCACTGAACTATGGAAAAAGAATGAACACTTAAAGGCTCAGTGTGTAGGATTCAGGGGGGATATTGGCAGTAATGGAATATAACATAAGAAGTATGTTTCCCTAGTGTAGTGTAACCTGAATGTAAGAATTACATAATCATATCTAGGGAGTGGGTCCAGAATAGAGTCCAGAGATCGCAATGTTGCACTGGCATGTTTCTACAATACTCCAGAATCAGTGTTGGGCAAGTTACTCTCAAAATGTAATATATTACATATTATAGTTACCTTCATATGAAGGCAATAAGTCACTTTACAATAGCCAGCATAGTTAGCTCTGTGACAAGAATCTGCTTTATTCACTGTTTTTACCAGTTAAAATCACTGGGCCTGTTTGGTTTGGAAAGGAAAATTTTGGTAGACTAATTTGGCTCTCGGAAAGAGCCTCCTGATTATCTGGAATTTAAGTTATCAGAGGAAAGACATGAGCACATGTGAGCAGGTGCTGGGCTAACGGCCCATCTGGGAATCAGAAACACTGACTTATAATGTGAAACTACTTTATTCTATGTTTTTACTGGTTTTAATCACCTGGTCCATTTTCGTTGGAGAGTCAGAAACCTCTGAGGATAATTTGGTTCCTGGTAATAACCTCCTGGATAATGAACAATTCTAACCAGGAGACGTTCTAGCTGGTCCCTTCACATGCATGCTCACAGACATTGCCATGTCCACATGCTTGTGCAGACAAAGACACTAATAAAATAATAATGGCAGACACAGGGCAGCCCAATAAACCTCTAGCGTGGCATACAAAATTAATCTTGTGGAACAGGAATTATTTAGGACAAGGAAACATGTTTCATTAGTGGCACATGTTGGGATGAGTGGGTCTGAGGGGCCTGGCTTCGTCCACAAAACTGCCATATCCTCCATTGTCCGCTACAGATCCTTTCATTCAGAACAGACTTAAACAAAAGAAGCAGAGGTAAATGGACCTGCATTTGTATAGCGCCGTTTTAGTCATCTGACCACTCACTACGAGTCACATTCACCCATTCAAACACACATTCACTCACTGGTGGCCGAGGCTACCATGCAAGGTGCCACCTGCTACTCAGTCTTTTAACTCACACACCGATGGAAGCATCATCGGGAGCAATTTGGGGTTCAGTATCTTGCTCAAGGATACTTCAACATGCAGACAGGAGGAGCCGGGGATCGAACCACTCATCTTCTGATTGGTGGACGACCTGCTCTACTTCTGAGCCACAGCCACATTAGTCCCTATATACAGACTCTACATTCAGTGAGTGTAGAGTCTGTAGGCAAACCCCGGAGATCTTGCCTCCGGAAGAAGAGCGGAAGAGCCATGGTTTCCGGTTGTAGGCTGTTTGTAGTCCGCGTGATATTGACCAATCACGTTTGAGCCGGCTGCAGTTGTTGCCAGGTTAAATGGTCTGTGCGGTGAACTAACGAGGTGGAACATAATTGGTGTCACTGCAAACTCTGAATCCATCGCAATGGTTCAGCATATTTACTTATATATAAAGGGAAGTCGCAAACGGAAATTCGCCTCCTCTGCTCAAACCAAACTGGAAAGCCAAAATATCAGGGGTCTGCCCCCAGAGGCTGTATCGCTATCTGCCGGAAGTCAGACGCCAAATACAGCCGATGGGTTCCGAGAATGCAGCCGCATGCCAGTAAGGGCACTGGGCAGACAAAACGGGGTGTGTTTAGGACCAATTGGGCTGTAGCCACAGGTCTCTGGCTGTCCATCCATCCATCTATCCATCCATCCATCCATCCATCCATCCATCCATCCATCCATCCATCCATTTTCAACTGCTTATCCAAGGATATGGGGGCAACAGGCTGAGCAAAGTACTCTGGATGCCCCTCTCTGAAGCAATACTTTTCAGCTCCTCCTGGGGGACCCCAAGGTGTTCCCAGGCCAGATGAGATATGTGATTCCCTCAGCATGTTGTGGATCTGCCCCAGGGCCTCCTCCTAGTTTGACGTGCCCAGAACACCTCTAATGGGAGGTGCCCAGGAGGCATCCTGATCAGATGCCCGAACCACCTAAACTGACCCCTTTCGATGTGAAGGAGCAGCAGCTCTACTCTGAGTTCCCTCTGGATGTCTAAGCTCCTTACCCTATCTCTAAGGCTGAACCCAGACACCCTTCTGAGGAAACTCATTTCAGCTTCTTGTGTCTGCAACCACATTCTTTCAGTCATTACCCATAGCTCATAAAGGTCTTTGTCCACTACAAAAATATTTACTATTAATATGAATAATGAGCTCATACAACCACTGATTCTTGTGTGACAAACATTGCTATCCCCGCCCCCCTAACTCACACGGAAGTACCTGATATCAACATATATAGACACACACACACACACACACACACACACCAAGACTAAGCGGCTTCTCCAACCCCTTTAGTGACTTTCTATTCCGAGTAAACTCAGTCAGTGGCTCCTATAGCAGCTGCACAGCGTCTTTCTCTCATTCTCTTCCCTCGGCATGTGCAAGCAGCCAGGAGGAGCCAGGAGTTGGAGTAGAGTCTGGTGGTCAGCACTAAATGACACAAGTCACAGCAGAGGCAAAACACCAAAGCGTACATATTTCTTTACATCAAAATTCATAATTAATCTGGAAAGTAGCCTGAACAACAGTTTTTGAAGTACACATTTACATCTTTTTAATGATTAAGACATGCAGCCTACTTTGCATTTAAATAAGGTGCCAAAGTGCAATAGAAAAGCATCAAATTTGAGCTTGTTTATTAAAAATAAAACAACCAACAGGGGTCCAGGGTAAGCCCTCCGTGTTAATGCCATGCTTAGCTTTCTTGTATCGCTCTGCTGGTCTGAAATTGCATCCACATCTAAGCAGCCCCCAAGAAAATAGCTGTAGCCTAATGGAAATCGAATACAGCCTATGACACTGTGTGACACGCATATCCTCATAGATAGGATGGATGTGCTTTTAATTGTATGATCAGCCTGATCGATACATGCTGGTGCTGTCTATTATGCTTACATTAAGCCTGCTCACGGAAATCGAATGTCCGCCTGTGGATTTATGTCTGCCACAGGGTTCGCTCAAACATCTGACACTGTCTGGAAGGTGAAGGAAGACTCCTGTCTTTGTCATATGGAAATACAAGTCAGGTGCATTGCATTGCCTGTGATTGAATGTAATATAATGAAAACCAAAAGTCCCGGAGAAAACAGCTTTTACTAACTAAATCCCGAGCATCATTTACTGAAATATTAAAATATATTGAATCTATAAAAGAAGATACACGACCGCAATGAAAAAGTAATTTCATTTAATGAAATGACAAAGTGGTCCCCTAAACTTCTGGAAGCCCCCCAGGTTTGTCAAGGTGGTATCAATATTTCATGTTTCTAATAATGTAGTAAATTATGACCAATGGAATCGAACAACGCATAACTGCAAATCGACAGGATGTTGCCTTGCATTCTATATTATGCTCGAGGGCTTTGGCAAACTCACTGTGGAGAGAGCATGTGTGGTGAACTCTTTAATACTTAATAAGAATGCATTGATTTCAGTTACACTGCAGTGTGAGGAAGCATTGATTTAGATCGCATTACACTGCAAATACAGTCGCCAGTTTGTTTATCTATTTCATTTTCATAGTTTCTCTCTTTTTGACTTCGTGTTGTGTTTGTGTGCTGGAAAACAACGCGGCTCTACGAGGTTAATGCTATGAAAAAGCACATTAGACCCTACATCTACACTGTTGATTAAAAGGATTGCTTTACCACAAACAACATTTTATTTGTCCTTAGATCAAAGTTGGTCAACATTAAGAGGGGAGAGCTACAGAGAAAGAGAGCAAGACTACATGAAATAAGAGGTGTAGGGAGATTACATATATTTCCCCCAACGATTAACAAACTAATCTAACGGCCTCTGTTTCCATTTAAAAATAAGTTCACTAAGTTCCATATAGAGTTTTTGTTTAAATTGAGTTATTTCTTATGAGATTGAGGATGCCTGAGATAAACATTAATTATAAAGCCCCCAGGAGTTATTAGTGCATCTAATTAAACTTAATCATGGCTTACTTCCAGGAACTTTTTTATTAAAAACTGGGTCTTATTTATAGATAAGTGGACATAGTAACACAGCTACAGTCTTTACAACAGAGTGCACTGGGCCACTGCATACCCAGGATGGGGATATTTTAATTGAAACTTAATTACATCTGAAGGAAAATATGTCATATATGATTTTATCGTGACGTATTAAGAGTGCCATATTTCTTAAAGAAATACTTACTACATTTTAATTTACTGAATGATTAGGGACCACATTTAACAACAGCAAAACTACATCAAAACATTTGTTTACAAGCTCTCACATAACTTGTGCAGTATTATGCATTTCTTATTTATCCAGTCGCATGCTCAGTACTTCCAAAACACATGCATTATTGCTAAAAATACCCTCGCGTTGGAGTCTGTCTTTGAAGAGAGCAAAGACAAGTTTCTCTTTCAGTTTTAAAAAGTATGTTTTCAGAAAAAATGCATGTGTTTGGGAAGTACTGAGAATACGACTTGATATGTAAGACTTGAGCTATATTGCATGAGTTGAGAGAGAGTTTGTAAACACATTTTTTGATACAGTTTTGCTGTTGCTAAATGTGGTCCCTAATCAATCAATAAATCAATATGTCCGCCATTTTCTATGGAGGTCTGTGAGAAAAAACAAGAAGAACACAGAATATCTTGTCCACTGATGCATTAACTTTGAGAGTTGGGCTAGCACGGCAACTGTTGCCTGTTGACATGAGGTGCAACAGAAAGCTTCTGTTTTCCTTGCTGATGTGTGACCTTCACATTACATATACTGCTATGATATTATGTGTTAAAGCTCTTGTTAAAGCCACATATTTCTGCATTAATAACCTGACAGAAAAGATTAAATACAAGTCGTCAGCTCGGTTCTTTTGATTGGATGCAAAAGTACATTTGCGGTGTGGCTGCCCTGTTATGCCCTGTGGTGCTAATGACAATATGAAATGTGTTTGGAGGACTACTGGATATGTGCACTTAAACATGACCTTGACCTTTAATCATAATTCATGATTTGTGTAAAAAGGGATAAAATATTCCACACAAGAGATGTTGTGCAGTTTAAATAATGATAATAATAATAATAATAAATCATTCATTTAATGACAATTGTGTTATAGAAGAGAATTTTGATGTAATATTCATTATGGCCATAAAGGATTTGGATTTCCTGACTCAAAAGAGGAATAACCTTGTTTTTACACAGGCTAGCTTTTGAGGTTCCCTGGAAACATCCTGAGATTTTAGACTTTGAATTTTCCTTAAGAAAGAGATGGCAAGCCACCCTTGAGCCTGATCACCTCTGTGACCCGAGGAGTTGGACATCGTGTTTTGCTGGAGGAGGAAACCACCCATTCCCTCATTCCCATCATTTAAGTTCACCAATGTGGTAGGACCTTTAAAGCCACAACCTGACGTTTTAAATGGTGTGCTGCACCTGTGTGTATACTTGCTGCAGCACGGACGTTTGTTGATGCAGCCAAAATGCCTGATACTGGTGGTCTCTGCTAGGGGCAGACTGCAGCACTCAGACACAGAGGTTGCGAAAAGCGAAGAAGGTGGTGACAGTGTATTTCCGGATAAACACAAACATGGACACTCTCGATGAAGAGGAGATCATAATTTTATTGCTGTTAAGATCTCGGCAGAGGAAAAGACGTCGTCTCCGCCGCCATCGGATATGGTATGTGCGGCCCCTTAACCAATCACATGGGGAGTTTGTTTCCCTTGTTTTACCCACGCGAGCAATCGATGAGGAAAAGCACAGGGAATAATTCCGCATGTGCTTTCGATGCCACTGTGATGACCTCCGACCTCACGTTCACAGTGTCTAGGTATACTTCGCACGAGCGCCTCTAGTGTTCATGTCATTATTGTATCTCGCGTACGCGTCACGCTACCTCGCAGCAAAGTGTGCGGCTCCTTCAACCCCTTCCTACAGACCTAGATACTTGTCCTAATATGTTTGAGTATACTCTAGGAACCCTATGCAGGTTACAGGAGCCATAAAGCTAAGATTAGGTTTAAAATAATTGCTAATAATTACAGTTATGCAAAATATGTTTCAGTTTAGTCTGCAGGGACGATATATAGAATATGTGGACAACTACAGTACTTGTTTTCTGGACACTCTACACTGAATACATGGTCTTTTTCATCACTTCTAATAAACTGTCTTTCTCTCCTTCCCAAGAAAATAAATAAATAAAACTGTAGATACTGGTATTTCCCAGTCAGCACACTGACTGATGTTTGAAGTAAAGCAACTTTATAAGGCTGCTGAGTTAAAGCAGTAGCCTCAGCTACACTCTGAGAATCGATTGATGGCTTAGCATGTACACACACACTGCTCTCTTTCTCTCTTTCTCTCACACACACACCCACACGCATGCACACACTCATTCACACACACACACACACATACACACATGAACTCATATTAAACAGAAGTGGTTCAGCCAGGGGACAGCCAAGTTGTTGGGAAGGATGGGGAGAGAGAATATGGAGAGCAGGAGTGAAGGAGCCAGAACAGAGAGGAAGAAGAGTGGCTTTAGTTAAACTTAAACTCTCTCTGGCACGGAAGACTAATCATGTAACTATCTCAGCTTTATTTACCACTCGTTTCTCGACTCCGGGATGTCCTTGGATCATAAGAAAGTACAAAAGTGAGGAAGAAACAAAGACAGGGAGAGTTTCAGATCCCTGTGTGTGTGTGTGTGTGTGTGTGTGTGTGCTTTCCACCCCAACTTTACATTGACATGACAGACATGGAAGGTAAAATGTGGTGAAGGACACACGGTTAAAGCCAGTGTCACTCACGTCTCTGCCTAAAAAGTGCTGTGACTTGTCAGTGTTGGACATGAAGCGTCCTTGTTATCTCAAAGGCAGAGGCCACAGCACTATATTTTTATTGTGAGGTCTGATAATTGATACATCTGTTCTAAAGTTTCCAAAAGTTGACATCTCTCTACTCTTAGAGCAGGTTTACTTGCACATCTTGTCAAGTGGCACCTGTTGTGAGGTATGCTGAAAGAGGTTTATTTTCTGGTGAACAAGTGCTCAATCTTTCATGATCTTTCACATGAAGTACTGCACTTCCACCTGTCTGTGGTTTATCTTGTTTTGATCCTGTCTATCACAAAGAAACCCTCTGAAAACCAAGGACCTCTCTCCCTGTGTTGTGATAAAGGTGTACAAGAAAGGCACAGAGAGAAAAACATATTGTATTCATAACAAACGCTGCAAAAAACATTAAAGTACAGTAATTAATGAGCGAGATATTAATCGTTTTAATCTTAAAACTCAAGTAATAATATTAATGAATGAAAGCTGAGCAAACTCCATTCACAGATGAAGACTGTGAGATGCACTTGACAGCTCCAGGAGGAGCTAATTAGCCCTCAAGGTGAGGTCATTTTAAGTTTATGAAATTAAAATTGATGTTTATTATCCTTCTCACATATTTGTCAGCACGATTATGGAAAAACTACTGAGCCAGTTTTCATGAAACTTGCTGGAAGGGTGCAGCCAGCGAAGAATCCATTGGATTTTAGAGTGGATCCAAATCACTGGGCAGATACACAAATTATTTCTCATTTTGCAATGTATGGCATTCTTAAGCCCTTCTTAAATAGGAATTGTGCAAATTTGCAGGAAAGCCCAA
This sequence comes from Epinephelus lanceolatus, assembly GCF_041903045.1. Classification (NCBI taxonomy): domain Eukaryota; kingdom Metazoa; phylum Chordata; class Actinopteri; order Perciformes; family Serranidae; genus Epinephelus; species Epinephelus lanceolatus. Next base: position 34,556,390 of record NC_135737.1, read on the forward strand.
TCAGTCTTCTTTCAGCATTGGCAGTATAGAAGCAAAATTGGGGAGTGCAGCAAAATGCTGCCTAGCTACTTTTGTTTATACAGAATGTGCCTTTTTCGGGCAATGGGGGGCGTGAGCAAGTAACAAAATGTGTAGCTCAGCGTGTGACGTAAACAGTGATGTGGGAGGGAAGCCACGGCTGGTCAGTCCTTTGGCAATTCTCTCATGAGTCGGCCCGTCCTTCACCGTCCCCGTCATTTGGCGGTTAATGGCCTCTTCATTTGCGAGGACAAGGAGGGCGCGCAATTCCTTGTCTCACCAGTTGCTCATCTTTACAGTGTCTGTCAGGTTTGCGTTTCCCTCTTGCTACTAGCTGCTCATTCCTACCATCAGCTGTTTCCTGTTTATCCACCACCAGTGGGTGGCACATGCGGCGTCATCAACAGCTTCTCCCACAAGTCATCAACAGCCCCTCCCGTGGCAGAAGGCCGCCTCGTTCTTTTAAAACCAAAAAGGTTCCGCCAATATATTTACCCCTACGCGGCAGAAAATTGGGCACCTCGGATCAACTCGCCAATCCGGCTCTGTGTGTCTAAATGCTCGCAGCTTGCTGGCAAAATGGCCCAACATTCGCGGGAAATCTGGCAGTGTAAAAGGGGCTTTAGTCTGGGCTGGGACTCAACAGGGATCTCACTTCGGATGTTGAAAGCAAACATGGAGGTGGCTGAGCTGAAATGGTGGCAGCTAGCAGTGCAGTGCTAACAATGACAACAGTGCTGACAGAGCTAATAGTGTTAATGGGGGTTAGCTCATCATCGTCTGGGCAGTTGGGGGTTACAGTTCTGCAACAATGTGGTGCTAACAGCCTAACAGTGCTAGCAAAGGCACCAGTGCTGAAAGAGAGAACAGTACTGTTATATACTGTAGGCACGGTTGCATGAGCACAACTCTCCAATGCATTACCAGCGCGTGTTGTGCGCAGTGCAGAGCAGTGTCAATTAGCTAGCAAGTGGGGACCTCAACTATAGCAGTTAATGTTCTCATTTATTGTACATTCAGCATTGTGAGATAGGCATTTGGTGTAATTGGCGGAAGTCTCCGCTCTCCGAGAATCCAGTTATTGTAAATAGAAAATTAAACTATTTCTGTTTCTGTTTTTCAAGACTTTGATAAAGTTTCCATTACAGCCATATTCTTACACTTTAAAATGTAATGTCCCGTTGGGTGTAAAGAAGGTTTATGTTGATACTTGAGTGACAATATCCACCTTTGTATTCAACATTAAAAGAGGTAAAATGGCTTTTTTTCATTATCTTGAGCACAGTTTCAAGTTCAAACCTCTTCCCGTTTGACCTCTCTCTCTGTGCCATCCTTTTTGTCTGACTCTCACCACAGTCCCATTGTGTCCAGAAGAAACAAAGGAGCACTGGCGAGGAAATGACAAGGAGAAAAGGAGAGTGGAACCAAACAAGGAGAAAAGGGAATGGGGGCAGTTGCAGACATCTAACAAGTTCTGATCAAAATTCAGAAGCGGATCAAGTGGATATGAAGTTTGCTTCAAACAAAAGCCCCCCCCCCCACAAGCTCTCTTATGCCTCAATTCTCTTTACCCCTGGGGCTCTTATCATCTTTCGCTGTTCCTCATGCCAGCATCTTCTTTTCACACCTCCTCCAACCCCCAGCCCCATCCCTCCATTTCCCTCAAGGCCACGGTAGCTCTCTGCTTTACTGTTTGCTTCGTGCACCCCTCTCTTCCACTTTGCGCTCTAACTTGCCTCTTTCACTCACCCCCTCCACCCTCCCTGAGGCCCTTTGCTTCCTCTCTACCCGCAACTGATGAAAGGAGGAATAAATGAAGGAGTGCATGTTAATTTGTGGTGGCCACTCCTGACAAGCTTTAATCAGAGTGGGGAATCACAAGCCAAATCAACCAGAATACAGAGATAGAGAGTGGGAGCATGAATTCAGTCAAGGTCACAGGCTTGAGGGGACTTTATTGTTGACACTACTTTCAGGTAATTTCATTCCCTGATCGAAGAATTCTCCAGAGTCAACATAAATGATTACCTGTGTATTTGTGCAGAAACCACAATCAGTATTCAGTATTTCTAATGATGTGCTGTGCCCCAAGTCAGGATGGAGTAACAAAGATTGCCTCTTCCTTTTTAAAACTCAACTGTCTGTAGGTGCATTTGAAAGGATAAGAGTTATTCTAGATGCTTGTTACTGCCAGCAAACTATTTGAAACAAGCAATACCAACAATGAATAAGTTCATCTCATATTTCTATCTGACTTCTTTACACTGTCAGTAGCTTTCAGCCCAAGGCTGGGCACAGTAGGTTTGAACAAAAGTTTCTCAAAAGGCAGTAAACAGTGCCGTCAAAATGAACCGCAGTATAGTGCCAGTGTTCAGCCTATTGAAGGAATATGTCACCAAGCGAAACAGTGTGGCTCATGGTTCTGTCTCACACAGGTGAAGCCCTCTACTGGATAATATGGGTAGTACTCTCCTCCAATTACAAGTATGCATTTGCCAAATATCAGGACGTGCCTACCTGAATATGAGCAGACCCCAAAGTATATATGGCAGCTCACACCACTGTCTGCTATCCTTTTGCCACCACCTCCAGTTATCCCTACTGACACAACAGCTTTGTTTGTAGATGATGACAATGATCTCATCGGCGTTTGGTACTTCAGCGTCCCACAGGAGTCCACCCAACCAAGCCAGAAAGTTGTCTTTATTTGTGATCCTCCTCACCGCTCATGCAGTGGGATTTCTTTTTGGGTCCCCCTTTGCATACAGTGGTGTGTGCTGCCTTGTTATCTGTGGGTTTTTCAGGCATTTAGGAAGACAGTCCTGAGTCCATTAGAGCAGTGGTTCCTAACTGGTCCAGCCATGGGGTCCAGTTTTCTCTTTAATCATTTGTTCAAGGTCAAACAGTTTAATACAACCAGTACCATTCTTGCGTTTGGCCATGTCATAGGACTAGTTTGCTATCTCTCTCAAGTAGCTGCCACTCTCTCTTCAGCAGAAAACAGTACTTCAGAATAAAAGCTCTATGCTGGAAATTCACTGTACTTCAAAATCACTTGCATTCCATTCAGAATGGATCCATGACCCACTTTTGGACCACAACCCAAATTAAAGGGCTCCACTTGTGCTAATAGAACTAGGGTTACAATATAGTAACCTTTGTTGTTAAACAGCAATGGAGCTCTATGGTAAACGACAGTCGGGGTGTAGGCAACACAGGTGATACTTTAAAGTAAATTGTTGGTTTCTATCTTTTCATGGAGTTCCTTAAAGACACAATGTGTAACAATTTCAGTTGTTCTTTGAGACAAACAAATTTTGCAGTCAAAAGTGTGTCCTAGCACATGTGTATTTACCTCCATCAGCGTAGCTAAGTATGTCCGGTAAGGTCTGAAATTCACATTTACATACATTGCGACCGGTGTCTCATCATGTACGTGCGCCATCTTGAGAATACATCAGCCAGCAAGGGACATACAGCCCCACCTTCAGCGTTTTCATTGAGAGCCAGGCCAGCGCTACGTGACTGAGAAGCCGAAGGAGAGGAGCAAGAGGCGCTTCGCTACTACGCCAGCAAATTTGAAACAAAGTCCCACTCTTTCAGCATAATGCAGGATCATGCATATGCACCATCACGGGAGACAGAATCCTCGTCACCAAGAAGGCTCAAAAGGGAATCAAAAAGGCAACGAGACTGGCAAATTCAAAAAACGAGGGTCAACATTGGGGTAGCCTTTCCCAGCTGGAAGGAGCTGCTGCAGGAGAGAGGTAATGCAATCACAGCTAACAGCGCTGCTAACAGCTGTTAGCGACCAGCACCGCTAACAGCGGCTAACGGTGGCACTGGCCGTTAACAGCTGTTAGCCGCTGTTTGCGGTGCAGTGTTGCAAGGAGAGGGATGAGGTGTGTGAGGTTGAGCCACTTGTCAGTTGTCAAAAGACAAGACGTGATTGGTTTGTTTCAATTTACACCCGCCCCAACAGTCCTACATTGTAAACACAGCCAGCACGGTGAGGAGGGGGTTTGTCAACTCGTGTCGTGTGTGTCTGTGTAGGAGCCTGAATGAATACTCCATGAAGTATCAGATGACATGGTTTCATCAATGTTATCATAGCTTTTTGGTACAGAGCAGCTACCGTTGTTGCAATACGCATTTGAATTAGTGAGGCGCTAGAGTGCACTATCCGTTTGAATGCAATATATGATTTCAACGTTAGACTGGAGAAATTCCTACACACTGTGGCTTTAAGAAAAGGAAGAATATCTTCATAGTTATCCTTTAAATATGCTACCCTGAAACAATATCCAGAAGGACAACTTACTTTTGCTAAAGTAAATCAGTCTCGAGCACCTGGAAATTGTACGCTTGGCCATTGTTTTTCCTTGGATGGTCTTTGATAGCTCTATTGCCTGTGTGTGCATCTTGATTATGACAATATTAATTGAATTATCCATTTTTTGTGTAGTGAGTATCATTTTTTCGGTTTGTAATGAGTGGTCATATCCTCCCACACTTGGGGTCATATATATAATATAAATATATCCAATCAAATCTATGTATAGGCTACGAGCCAAGTCTGCCTATCAAATAAACGTTGTATGACTGTTCGTGGGTCCTAGGGCAGTACCTAGTGTGTACTATCAGTTCACAAAAACATTTTTAACACTTTCAAAAGAGTGTGGTTATGTCCTAACTTGTTTCTCCCTTGTTCTCCTTGGGTGAGTGATGTGTGGGGAGAGGCCAACAGTCCACTGCAGCTCCATATCTCTCTTTTAACCAAGCCACACCCACTTTTGAGTGGTTCAATCAAATCTGAGCAAACTGATCAGATCCTTCATATAATTATACTTTGCCCAAACATCATATTATAGAAGATAAAGAGGCTTTAACTGCTGTTTCACCAGCACTTTGTTGTTTGTATTGTATTTCTTGTGAGAACAATGCTTTTTATAGAGGTTGAAGTGGCTAAGTAAAGGTGGAAAAATCTACCAAAAAACAAAAGTAATTGTTTGTTTTCTTCTTCCTGAGCAGCAGAGAGTAAATGGTATGGTATAGATTTGTCTCACCTCCTCTTCAGGCCATAAAGAAGAGAGCCAAGACTGAGATCTTTGGTACTTTTTGCTATATAGCACAAAAGCCCAGTCAGACTATGCATCATTTTCTTTTAGCAGTGGACAGGCGTTTTGACTCCTGTATAATTAGCTGAACTCACACCTGTTATGAAAGATATTTTTATCACACAGAAAATCAGCAGTCTTATTTTACTTGGAACACTTGATTAGCAACAAGCCACCGCCATGAAAGTCACTCGACTTCTGAAAGTCGACTGTCTGTGGCACCAAGTTGAGTTTTTAGAGGCACTTCAGTCTTCTTAATTGGACCGCTCTTTCCTCCCTCTCTGTCTCTCATCAGGTAATCAGTCTACAGTCTCAAAAAAAACCCCTGCTGGATGTCAATGGATGGATTTTTGTAACAAGCCTTAAAAAGTGTAACGCTTAAGGGAGTCTCAATTTGCCTCTCCTCTTTCTTCTCTCACACTCTCTCTACCTCTGTAGCTCTCACTCTTATCAAAGCTGTGATAGTGAGCGGTTCAACATAGTGACAGTCCCAAAGAGAGAGAAAAGGATGTCTGTTTTCTTCCTTCACTGCTGTGCGCTCCCATCTCTTTTCTCTACTCCCGTTTTGATTCGCTCTATTTTCTGCATTGTCACATATCCAACATCCTGCTGAATGAAAATAAAACCAGCTATGGAGGGAGAGATGCAGATGGAGAATCACAGTTGGAGAGAAACAGCTAAAAATATGAAGACTTTTGGTGCGGCCACGTCAAAGAAACTTCTTCTACTCTCTCTCCTTGTCGCTAAAAATGATGCTTAAAGACTCGTGATGACTCACAGCTCACTGACTCTTCCAAAGTGGCCTTTCTTTAGCACAGATTTGGCAGCTGTAAAAGGAAAATAGAATTTTTCATGCCATCTTTGGCTATTATTTAAGTGTGTTATCAAAACACCATGGCAGGAGTCTGTATTAAAGTGAACTTTAATGGACCAGAAAGGACTAATTGTACATTTCCTAATTCTGTGATTAGAGCAGAGTGATGGGGCTATGCTAGGACAGACTTCACATCAGCTGTTACTTAACAGACCATGCAGTCTTGTATCCCAGTTGAGGCGAAGCCAAAGACAAGCAGCTGGTGCCAGGCAAAGTACACCTTAAAGTAATTGTCTGTGACATTTTGTATATCTAAATAAAAATCTGTTTTACTGCCCTTTATCACAGGTTTATATGAATCACCATTCCTCATAAAAGTAGTCCCATAAAAATGTAGCTTTTGATGCAGTGTATGTTTACAGATGTACCAGTGTTTGTTAAGAATAAATAAAAGAACGTGGTAAGAAGCTTGAGCAGAGACAGCAGCCAGGGTTGAAAAGATAAAGAAAAGACACTAAAAGAAACTCTCAAACTGCATCATCATACTGTAGAATTAAATAGACACAGTTGAATCTCTCAGTCGAGGACATGCATGCTAAACAGGAATGGGATCGTCCAAAAGACAGAACGCTGGCATTGCCTCTCTCAAACAAAAAAGCCCACAAGATAAGAGAGGCGAGAGAAAAGATACAGATGGATCTTATACTGGTGCTTTTTTTTCTTTCATAAGCTATGATCCATAGCGTTCATTGGTTAACTTTGATGTTGAGCCAGCTTGTCTGATACTAATTAGTTACTGCTACCAACATGATGTGAAGTATACGTACTGTAGACCTACGGTGCAGTACAGGCTTATTTACAGTGCTGCAGTGCTACCGCAGAGCACCTGAATCACGCTTTACCACTTTTTGCATTTAAGTGAGAAAACAGAAGATTCACAGTTTGCATAATCTGGTTGAAACTCATATACATTTTTTAAGCATTTTAAGCATCACCTGCATATGTCATGCATGAGAGACAATAAAAACAATTGCAATGGTCAAAGTTGTCATATTGACGAGGTGATTGATTCACAGCATCAATTCAAGGAGCACAGTCTCACTCCGAAGTCGTCGGAAAAAACGGAGCTTGGGCAGTGAATTGCAGTGTCAGAAATCAATGAAAAAAGGCTTCCTTTAGCGTCAACATGATATGCGGTCGGTTGCCATTGTAGTTTAACAGCGCCCAGTGGCGTCAGGGGGAAATGCGGTGGTACAAGGATGAAAGTTAAGGTAGCGAAAGTCAGAGTGGGGTGGGTGGTAGGGGTTGAGGATGGGTCAAACAAATACTGACTTTCACTCGAGAGAGCAGTCTTCGTGTCCCATAAGATTCTAAAGCCATACCCTGTTCTTTTTTCCGAAACATAACCACTTTCTTTTGTTGCGTAAACCTAACCCTATTTTTGTTGCCCAAACCTTATCATGTGTGTTTGTTGTTGAAGGAAAAAAGAGTCAATTTGTGGTGCTGTGCCAATGTAGTGCGTTTATTTTGAAAGAGACTGTGTGTAAACGTTGAATTTCCTGTGAAAACCAAAGCATTTCTTGAAAGAAGAGAACTTGACACGTGTCCCAGAACGTTAATAACCAACACACCCAGGGCACCTTGCACAATGTGTTGACTCAAGCATTCAGTAACATGCAAGAAAACATCCCAACATAAAAGTTGCGGCCAGTAGAATTTGAGCTGTACAGTGAATTGAATGTTCTATTCTCAGTCTAGCTAGCTACATGTTAACTAGTGAAAATTAAAAGTCATCAGAACATCCTTTCATTTTTTGGAACAACTAAAGAGGTAAATGTGTGGTCATGTATGTTCATTGAAGAATGGTAAAACCAGGCCGAAGCCCACCTCGGGTTAGCTACATGTATGTAGATTTGCCACCATCGGAACAGTGGTTACATAACCTTCAAAATGAGCCACAATTTGCAATAGCCACAACCATGCGTTTGCACACATGCACAGCGTCATAGGGGCAAGTCCAACTCAAACAAATTGCACTTTCATCCCTACTTACGTATCAACTTACTTAGATTATAGGTTAAACTTATAAAATAGGTAATTCAGTTAGTTGCCCTAAATATCAAATTTGGTACCCAACCCTACTGACTAGATGTAAGTAAAATATCCCCAGAGGAGGAAAATTAAAAGGTGAGAACAGTAACATGAGGCAAGAGTTGAAGAAGATGAGGAGGGGATGGTGGAAATCATAAAACATATGTTTTGAGATGCCGCATCAGAGGCAGAGACCAAAAACACAAGAGGTTATGGAGAAGCCGAAAATTAAAAATGGAGGAAAATGATGAAGGACTTTGGAGAAAAAGATGATGAGAAGTTATGGAGAAGCAGGTAAAGTTGACACAGTGATGTATTCTCTTGAACAAAGTGCAAATGTTTATCTGTGTTACTGGCATTTCCCCCTTTCATTCCATCTCCTGCATTCATTCTCACTCTCAGTGTGTTATTTTCTCTCTGAGTATCATCCCCATGGTGAAGGTGGGTGCTGTAATGGTCCTCATTGTCGATTTGTGTGATTAGGTGAATATTTTGTTTGGTTTTATTTGTGTGTGGGTTTTGGGACCATGTGTGTTGGTGCGCGTGTGTGTGCGTGCCTGTGTGTGTACGCAAGCGTTCATGGAAGTGTGTGCAGAAAGGATCAGGTGGTAGATTACCTGTTCAGAGAGTTACAGGCCTGCTGTAGAGTTCACCTGCAGAGCAATGACACAAACAGAAGGCAATAATCCTCCTGAAACACCAATGACATCTGCTATCTCATTACTTTAGCACAGCCTCGATATGTAAGACTGAAAGATTACTTTCAAAGCTAGCAGAGTTACCTTTAATTAGCACTCACTTGTATGAAATCTCACAAACTCTTCAGTTATTACCTGAGTGCTGATAAACTGTGGCTTTGTGAAGTGAGTGCCTTGGCGTGCGGTGTGCATTTTACCCTATCTAGCTGCCAGCTCTCACAGATTTTCAGGCTCCACACAGCACACTTTCAGTGGTCCTCGGTACAGAAAACACTCACTTTCAGCAAATTGAGCAGTCTAACACATCCACGAGCAAACTATATTTTCCCCCTGAAAATGATATTGGAATGGCTGCATTTATCTTGACCGATCGGGAGACCGAGACAAAGACAGATGAACTGCTAACAGCCACCCAGGAAATTTTTGCACTACAGCCCCATCACACTCATAGTCTTAGATAGGCTTTTAGTGCACAGTGTGGGTGGTGCATTGGTCAACTGAAGAGTTCTCATAGTTTTCAGAGGGCAAAACAACAATAGGACTCATGCTCAGAGCCATCCGTCTCTCCTGTTACACCAATTACGGTTTACTGCAGGTCGTACAAAGAGTTCTCCACTCCATTCTATTCACCCCAGTCTGAACAATGATTAAGTTTAATAGCTAACCATTCACATAAATGACCATACTGCAAGGAATGTGCGGTTAATGGTCAAATATAACACTGCACAACAGTGCACACATAAAAGTGCAGGAGGATTAAGCATGAGTTCATTATTTCATGATTAACACATACTTGATCATTTAGACCTTAACAAAAAAAGAGAAAGTGTGAGATAAACAAATCAATTTCCTTGTTCAAATTCCATGTCCCTGTGTTAACTGTTCAGCTACTCAATATGCTAAATTTGCAAGAAATTCTTTTTTTGACTGCTTTCATATTAATATTCCTCTCCTTATCCTCTTGTAAAATGTGAAATATTTTTATAAACCACATTTGACTGTTGGCTTGTAAGCTAGCAGAGCAAAATCACAGTAGGAGGTGAGAGTCTCTATCTCAGCAGAAACTTTGTTAACATTCACAAAGAATGTGGCTGATATCACATTAATTCATCACTGTCCTGATCTAAAAAGGTGGGTGAGGGAGGTGTTAGTGGAGGCCAACTCCTCTGGAGTGGCATATACTTCTACAGTTTTGCCGCTCTGGTCTGTATGGACCACGCCCCACTTCAAGTATTCTAATCATATCTAAAGGACTGGAGTAAAATCCCCCTCCTACCAGTACCCATCCACACATTCCATACTCGGGCAGCTGTTCTCGTTCTGAACTTCCAAATACCAACGCTTTGTCAGTGATCTGGGCGTTCGATAGCGACACACAAAGGCAACTTTCCTGGTGGTATAATATGCACCAGGTAGCGACAGTTGTTGATGCACGGGCCACCAACCAAAGTCGTCAAATATCGTGGCTATGTCTGTGAACGTCTGCGTAAGATTCCAATGCACAAAGGCACCTTTTGCTAGCCTGGAAATCCAGACTCAAATCTAGAAAGATTTTGAGTCTGGCCCTCATAGATACACCCTTCCTACCCAAGGGGCGGCACTAACTGAGGCATATTAAATGCCGCCGCACGCAATTGGATAGCACAATCGCCAATCAGAGCAAAAAACAAGGTGACGTATTCATTGCAGTAAGCCCCATTTGTTTGCCAACCAGTGGGTCTAACTGATATATTATGCTTTTGTTGTATTCTGTTGGCAAAACAGCAAAAACGTCCTTCCTGGAAGCGAAAGCTTCTATGGCAGTCTTCTGTTTCTCTCTCAAGGAAAAAGATAAGTGTAGTTGGCTTAGCGTTTCTTCCAAAGCTAAATTAAATGGACGCGGTCCTTCAGCAGCTGCCATCTGGGCTGTTTACTTTTCGACTCATTATGTTAAACCCGCCCAGAGCCCGCCTCTGTCAGATAGACTGATCTGATTGGTCCGATAGGTGATTCAGCGGGCTCTGCTCGTCGGGGCCAGATCCCCGTGCAGTGCAAATCGAATTTGCTGGGGGTGTGGCATCTGGATTTCCAGGTTAACCTTTTGCAGCATTATGAAATGAACCATCCAGCAGCAGTTTGTAACACCACAGGTAACAATGTAATATAAGGAGCTGGGAAATCCCTATAGGAATAGAAAGAGGTAGGGAAGGTGGATGTGTCCAACAAACCTCGGATTTTAACACGGGAGATTGCTCTTTGCTTGTGAATGTTGGGCCAAATCATGATTTTGTTTTTTTTCTAAACCTAACCACATGCTTTTATTGCCTAATCCTAGCCAGGTGCTTTGGTTGCACAAGGAAACAAACATAACTACGAAGTGTTTGCTGATGTTTTAAGTTTATTTTGCAAGACTGTATGCATCTAACAAGCAGAGAGTGTGCATTTACTGTTAAAATGGAGGTGTAACAAGGTGCAATGCATGAGACAAGCGTTAATTGTCATGGTGTCCTGGAATGTCAACAACAGATGCGGGATGATCCCTATCATGTCATATGTAGATGGAAACGGCCACAGACAAAGCAGTGATATTTGACATGTTGGGTATATGTCACATTATAGTAAAGGGACACTTTAAGTGCTGATTCACTATGGTCTGCAAGGACCTGCATATTGTGGGGCTTGTGCTTTAAAAGAGACAACACTCGTCTATAAAAAGTTAAAATAGTATTGGTCATGATCCCCTCATACCTTTAGTTGGTAAAAAAAAATACATTTCATTGCCTGTTTGGCTCTGTGTCATAAACCAGAGTACCTTGGTGGTGCTGACAATGTGTGAAGTGCTTCTTACTCAGTAGAAACAAATGAGTCAAAGCAATCATATCCAGCAAAGGCAAACAAGGATGCCACTTCTTATGAAAATGGAGAAAAAACAGAGTGGATGTTAATCACCTTGAACATGGACTCATTCCAGTAAAACATGGGAGGTTTTATGCTTGCGTCAGACAGCGGCAGTATGTTATCAAAAATTCCTCAAACCCAAAATTCCACAGACCTTCTGCTATGTCTTGCACTTGTAGTGGTCAGGGCTCTCTGGATTTCTTCAGACACGTACCATTACTTAAGATGGACTTGTGTACTAGTATTTTAATGTCCATAAGATTTAAAATTGGGTTGCATCACACAAGTGAAGACATTTTACGGTATATCTGCTCATGAGCACAAAGTATAACATCAGAAAAACACACCATCACACACTACATGATATTAAGACCACCTTTGCATCAGGAGCTGCCCACCATCTACAGTAGTCCTCTTACACACCTGCACTCACACACAGTGTTTCATAGTTGCTATTTCAGATGTTTTGCATTTTACGTCTCAAAGTTGACTAATTTGTTATTATCTATTGTGGATCCACATCAGATCCAGAAGCACCGCAGTGATATTTGTTCAAAATTCTTGCAAATAGCCACCATAGCCTTAATCCCGTATGAAGTTTTCGGAAGTGAAAATACTATTGTAAAATGCTCATATTATCAGATATTCTGTGCCGAGCATGAGATCCAACCAAGGATTCTTACCCTCGATTCTCTCGCGGCGGGTAAATCATCCTGAATAAATTGTAATCTTAGCCCAGCATAGGGGAAACACACACACATATGTGCCGTACGACACTACAGTGCGAACGCTGTTGAAACCAAGCTATTTGCTGTGATGGGCTTTTGTAAGTGGTTACCATGGTGAAAATTAGCAAGCCAAACCGCCTGCGTTGATTACCCTTTCAGAGATATGGGGATACAAATAGCAGTAGTTAATCTTGTTTAGGCCACACAAATTCATTGTGACAGCTTGGCTGCTTCAACCCCGCAGACTGTCGCAGTGTAAATTGAACGCACTGATTGTAAGAGAGAGAAAGAAAAGAAGAGAAGGCAACTACTATAAACTGGAAGAAAAAAAAGAAAATAAATAGTTTTGGGTCTAGTTTGGGCTGAATTTAAATTGTTTGCTGTAGTCTCTGTGTAATTTTTTTAACTTAACTTTTAAACTAGAAAATAGGAGCAGGGTATTTGTCTGCAAATATAACTTGGCCAAACTGTGACAGTGCAGGGGTGGCTTTGGGTGAATTATAGTCTCACCATTTTTCATAATTAGCCAATTAACATGCAGGGAGATATTGGACCCATTAAAAACTTCACAATCCAAGTAGGCAGGCAGAAACACACACACACACACACACACACACACACGCGCATGCACATATTTGCATACAGTTGGACAGTGACTTAAACGCATACACAGCAGTGCAGGTACATCAGCTCTTCAAGTCATTCGGAGCACTTCCTGCAGACTTAATAACATCGACGAATAACACCACAGAAATGAACATGCGGCAGCTGACTTATGACTATAATGATTACATAGGTCTTATAGGTCATACATCTCAGAGCATAAACCTCTCCCTGGAGGGCACGCACAGTATATAGAAAACTGCATAAGTTAGATAAAGGAGAAGAAGATCAGCAGCAATGTTGTGCGGTAAAGTGGATATTTAATCATAAATGTTGAAAGGGAAGTGGTTCCTTTTGAGAGTGTATAAATGAACCACAAAGAGGGAAAGATAAAGAAAATAGTACACACAAACAAAACACACTCTTACATGATGCCCTGCGATGATTACGAGGTATGAAAAACAGACTCTACGTTACGTGTGAACGCGTGCCTGTTTATTTGTTGTCACGTGGAATTAAATAAATGAATCAACCAATCAATAAATAATCCCATCCTACACACACGTACCAGAACAAAACATTGACTGTTTTTTTTTTGTGTGTGTGTGTGATGGCTCAGAATGAGTAAGCCTGGATAACTTTGCTGTAAGCACACAATAGAGGAGCTCTTCTTGTGCCGGATGTTTGCTGAAGAAAATTCCAGCAGCCATTATAGTCTCGCAGCTCTAATTATGTTGTCTGTCTAAAATATGTTTTCTCCAGCAGCTTCCTGTTGTATCTTAGCTATTGTTTAGATTGCGTTGCTTCTGTATACGTTTCTTCCCATTTGGCCTCAAACACAAATTGATTTTTGAACACTCCCTGTAATTTTCTGTAATTTCCCATTCGATCGTTTGCTCCCTTAATGCAGGCGTGTGCTTGTGCTCCAAGTTTTCTTCAAGGAATTGAGGACGACCACGCCGCATGCACCCTCCCACACTTGCACACACACATACACACCCACCCACACATACAGTGCAGAATACAGCGGAGATATATGATACAAGTGATTTGTCAGTCAGGAAAAAAGAAAGATTAAGGAGGAGGTGAAGAGGGCGGAGTGAGAGGAGGAGTAAACAGATGGGGCAGGTAAATGAAAGTGTTCCATTAAAAAGACAAAGTGCTTTAATCTCTATTTAATTCCCTGTACAGCTGCTGGGATCATCATCATCTGGTGAGCCATATAGCGACCTGTGACCCATAACAGTCAATACAACCCTGCAATAAAACCACACTGAGGCTCTTTTGACTTTTTCAGTTCACAGCTTTCTTCTTGAAATCATCCACGGAGAGACCATTCAAATGTTCCCCTGAAAATGCAGTCAGACTATCTTTATTGTAAATATAATTGTTTTTATTTGCACTAGCTCTTGACAATGGATTTCTTATAAGTTTAAACCGATTTTCTGAAAATAAGAACATTTTGTTTCCTGCTGTAAGAAGACAAAGTTAACTGTGCCTCAGTGAGACAGTCAGAAACTAATAGGAAAAAATGGAAAAATAAATTCCACTGATTACACTGGAAATAATGTCAGCTAGATACAGCACCAAAATATGTTGTTTTTCCATGTTTAATTTATAACACTGATTTCTTTCTTCTGTCACAATGCCAAGTAGGCATTTACCTCCTCTCCTGTGGGAAATTTTCTTCGATGTTGTCTTGATAAAAGTTTATTATGAGGTTACTCTTAAGGGTGACGTATTGCCTCATCATAATGAACTTGGTGAATGCACAGTTATTTAAAAGATGGAGAATAAACAAAACAAATTAGTTGCAGAATAAACAACTCTGCATCTACTTTACATTGATTTCGTAGTTCATTAAGCAGTAATTGAGTTTAATGGTACAGAGGGATACATTTCATCAGGGTTTGGCTACAGAAAGACCTGCATGTAGCTTAGATTTGTCATTGGTTTGTGGGGAATTGATTGTAAAGAAATATTTAAAAAAAAATATTTATTAATAGCATTAGCATAAGCATACAGGTCGCATTATTGGTCACATTCCTATGCCGGGTTCACACTATACAATATCGCCTGAGTATAGCCCGACGCAGTGTTTTATAGTGTAGATGGGGACCTTGTTTAAACTGTTGCTGTTATCCTGACGTTACTTTAGCCAAAGGGCTTACGTGACTTTAGTCATGGTTTGGTGGGTAATGGCTAAATTGGGAGAATCACTTGTTTTTTGAGCCAGTGTCACATGTGTGTCACAATGTTTGTTTGTCTCACACTATAAATTGTCATGATGTACCAAGTCTTTGGATTTTTAAATAACCCTCAAATGTGCAACTCCGTGTCTAAGCCTTTCTTATTTTAAGTCCTGTTAATGCTACAGTTGTACAGTGTCGGCTTGGATCGTGAACGACAATGAGTGTGGTATGCGATAATCCATCGTTTCATCTTGTGTAGTGTGTCACAATAAACGACAACCAAGGCCACGGCTGGGCTGCTTCACGACATCCTAACAGAAAATCTAGCATGTTTATATTTTTTTTGTCATTCACGAGTTCTCCCGTTGACAACACCCCCGTTATTTTATCTGATCTGACCTCTAGGGATGTTACCACACAGAGCAAACAGGAAAAAATTATGGTGTGAAACAGCAGAGGCACTTTAACAACCCAGTGAGCACTGCTATTAGCATCAAG
Organism: Epinephelus lanceolatus; assembly: GCF_041903045.1. Taxonomy (NCBI): domain Eukaryota; kingdom Metazoa; phylum Chordata; class Actinopteri; order Perciformes; family Serranidae; genus Epinephelus; species Epinephelus lanceolatus. The sequence continues at coordinate 34,572,026 of NC_135737.1, forward strand.
TTAGCAAACAATGTTACTTCTTCATAATGGAGGATATGAAGGAATAAAATTAAAAAACAGGGGCGGGGCTTTTACTCACCACAGCTGCAGAGGGTACCAGCTCCGTTTGAAACAGACTACATTATAAACAGGCCTTTATTCATTATTCCCTCTGTATTTTTATATTTTTACTTTTAATCCGCTCTTGTTTGCCTTGATAAAGCTAATGCATTGTGCCATCATTTCAAACTCAACACTTCCTGTACCTGTTTAAAGTTAAAAGCCCATTATTATTTCAATTTAGAGAATCCCTTCATTTTCTAAACAGGCTTTTATTGTGAAACATTTACAGGAACTAGTTGTGGAGGATTCAGTGACTTGCATAGTTTACATGCGGTGCTTCAAATATAGCTCCTGCCATCTGCTGGCACTTTTTAGGTTACTACAATAACATTTCAGCTGCCACATGAACAGCAACAGTGACTACAATATTCGTAATAGAAATCAAAATAGGACTAGATAACCCGGTGACATCACATCCATTGTGAAAGATCACCAGAGATGATTGGTCATGGACTATTGTGTAGTCCGTCATGTCTGTCAGGCAAGTCGCAGCAAGATTTTATGACTCCACAACTGACAACTGACATAGTGACTGTCAGAACAGATAAAAATGTGACTACAAAAGTTAAGTTAAGCAAGCCCAAAGTTCTATTCTCTGTTGTTGTTGCCTTGTAAGTCCTAAATGTTCCCCCACATATAACATTCATTTACTGCCCATTCATAATCTGCCCTTTATGTTATCAGAACAGCCTGGCTCATTTCTTCCCTTGCTGTTTTTGTCTATCACAGACAAGTTTAATCTTCCTGGTAGATCTTTCCTTTCTATATTTACAACTTAATACTGATCCTAATGCCTTTGGAGTTCCCTGTGGCACTGGTCTGGCCACTCACCCAATCGCCAATATTTATGTGTCTTAGACATCCTTATCTTATCTCTAAGTTATATTGCCTCCTTTAAGTGCTGATATAACACCACTGTCAATTAGTTTAGTGTGGGGAAATCTTCTCAGCAACCCCAGCATGAACTAGTTGGGAGGTTTGTTGATTAATTATTTCATCATTGGACCTTAGAAAATAAAGTAAACCCATTAATAGCAGTGAGGGAGCAAACTTTAGCAAACTATGTTATTGGATTAAAATAAGTCAAACAACATATTGGCACTCCAGTTGAAGCCTCTGCTTTCTATTTCTGCCAATCACTGCTTTTAGGGATAAAAGCCTTTGACTTTGCATGCATGGCACCACTGAGGCTCTACCTTATGCAACTGGCAACACCAAACAACAAAAGTTGATCTGTAACAGCCTTAGGATCCAGTACGTAGGGGGAGGAATTAGAATTTCTCTTTTGGACTTGCCTTCATGTTCTTCTCTTTTACAACTAAAGTTTGAAAAGAGAAAAAAAACAGCTTGTACTGTACAATAATCCCTCCTGTAAGACTTGAGTGATTCACTGATTCGTTTTGAAAAGCACAAGGTAATGGATAAATGGGAAATATAGCTCATGTGAGTAAATATTAAATTCAAGGCTCAGTTTTGTTTGGTAAAATAAGCACATCCACGCTAGTTTTATTAGCGTCTAAAGAGGCTGATTGTCAATATGAGGTTTGTAAAAGCCAGTGGTAAAGCAATATATGTGTATCTCTAAGAATAACATTGATAGTGAATGATTCTACAGTGCATAATTTACATTCAATGCCAACGTTCAGTGCCGGTGTAGAAAGTAGCGTGCTCTTTATGTATTGAGAGTTATGGGTGTGTAGAACATCCTTAACCTTAAGTGTTTTTGTTTCCTTTCATTGAGCAGTCAAGGCCAATACCTGCCTGAAATAGCCATAAATATATTTCCAGAACATTTGTTTTCACAACCTTTGGGGCACCATTCCAGTATGTGTTCCCATTAGCCTCTAAAATTCATGCTTTTTATTATCCAGAGGACTTCTCCAAAAATAAAAGATGGAGCTGAACTGTTTTTATGTTAAATATAGACCTTGGAGAACAATTCTCAGCTTTATTAGTGTTTTTTTTTAGGACATACAAGAGAAATAAAAATAGCAATCAAATCTTGCTTCAAACTATAAGTGCAATTCTAATAAGAGCATGGTGAATATACAGTCCAATATTTGGGATTAAGATAAACGAAAGAAAAAGTAGTCACGGTCAGGTACCACAAGCAAAAAATAATAAATAACTTAAGATTGAAAATGTGTGTGTTCTCTGGTCACCAAAATCCAACCCCATCCTGAAGAGACTAAAGGCCAAAACACACCAGCGGCGAATGCCACGCATCATAAAGTACACCCCTATTATTTTCAATGTACAACCCCACACTGGCAGCGGCTAGACATGCATCGGCACTCCTGGACACGCCACCCCATGCCACTGTCCTATTTCCAGCCTCGCCGCCCCCAGAATTAAACACAATTTTCCCCCTCTGCTTGCACATACGAGCTCCTGTAGCAGCTCTTTTTCTCTGCTCCCGTGGCAGCTTGACTCCTCTCCTCACCATGGATGCATAAAGAGAACTCTGTTGCTGTATCCAAGTAAGATAAATAATGGATGATGCGAGGCTATTTGTTGAGGTCGAGAAATATCCCAAGCTAAACGACCCACAACGCCGTCTTTACAAAGACAACGGGCAAAAAGATATTGCCTGGTGGGTACTAGCTCTGGAGATCGGCTCGAGATGAGAACACAACTTTAATTAGGGGCTCGCCACACATGATTTTAAGCCAGTGCATATGTGGAGGAAGTACAGATCTTTCAGTAAAAGTAATAGGGGCGGCCCGTGATGCACGTCACATGACGCAGTGGCGCTGGTGTGTTTTCAGCATCCAATTCTACTTGATACATATGATCTTTCCTTGCTGTCCTTTTTTTCCCACAACTTTATATTCATCTCTTACCCAAATGGAAAAACTTTTCTGGCTTGTTCCAAACCTATGGACCAACTCCACGTTGCAAATTCCAAACTAACAATGACCAAGTGTTGAAAGTGTCTGTAGCAGGAGAGACAAGTTTTTCTCCTACAACTTACTTTCATATGCAGCTACTTTGAAGTGGAAAGGTATGTTTTAGAGAAACCATTTTGTTGCCAGGAATACATTTTTTTCCTGCTGTGTTTCTGACAGAACATCAATATTGAATGTACCCCAAAAATGTTTACTGCCAATGTTTTTGATCATTTCCTTTTTCAGAATCCACGCTTGGTCCTGAAAACTGCCACTGAATGGAAATCAATAGCACATGCAAATAATTTGTGGAAAACAGGGTTGGTGGAGGACATATTCTCCCAGTTTCTGCTGCATATGTGAATGAAAAAAATAAGTAAAATGTATGTCAATTATTGACCTCTAACCCTCGTCTGCTCTCAAGCCTAAAATCATATATTCTACTCTTTATGGGACATTTTAATTACTGACTCTGCATAATGTGAAATGCAACATCAGATCTTCCACAGTGTTGCATGTACCACATGTCATAAATAAGGTGTGCAACAAAATAATAAAAAGAAAAGGAGACTTCTAAATTATCATCTTTTTTTTGTCAAGCACTAACAGACGTAAGTATGTAGCATCATATTAACTTAAAAGCAGACTGGGCTACCTCTACCTCACCTAGTAGAGCATGCTCCCCATATAGGCTCAGTCCTTGGCAGCGGCCCAGATTTGAATTTGACCTGTGTTGCGTGTCATCCCTTCTTTCTGCCCTCTATCTAGTCACTCTCTAGTCATCTATAATGAAGGCAATAAAAGCCCTAAAATTTATCTTAAAAAAACTAAAGAAAGCAGAAAACTCAGCCGCAGACAAAAAACACACTCACAAGCACATACACACAGATGTTACCTTTCCTTAACTTTGGCTGACATTTGGGGGAGCTGACACAAAGTCCTGATGACAGTGAGGCGACCAGGAGACTGTGACAGATTAATCACTGTCTTCATGACTTTCAAGTTTAAAGTGACTCAAGTTATGTTTAGCTCACTCACATTTCTATGACCACAGTTTCACCTCAACATCTGCCAGGTCAATGTTACCAAAATGGCCATAAGTAGTTTTGTCTTTCCCACATTGGCTGCATCTAAAATTACATATGACATGTTCTCCTGTAGGCTAAAACTGGATGTTAGATAGTATGTCAGAAACCTCGGTATGAAACCAATAGCATGTGAAATATCACAGTATGGAAACACTGGACACTGCTGGCAAAAATATTCAACATAATGCTAATAATGCTTCAGTTTAAGTGTTATTACATAAGAAGTGTATGATTTCTGTCTTAATAGTTATTCTTAAATTAACACTAGAGCTGAAGTTGGTACAGGTTAGCACTGTTACCTGTCCCCCAACAGCATGGAGGCTCTGAGGACACAGCTGTGGCTCAGGAGGTATCGCAGGTCATCCACTAATTAGAAGATCAGTGGTTCGATCCCTGGCTCCTCCAGCCTGCATGTCGAAGTATCCTTGAGCAAGATACTGTACCATCTGCGTTTGAGTGTGTTAAAGCTGAGTAGCAGGTGGCAACTTGTAAGGTAGCCTTGGCCACCAGTGTGTGCGTGAATGGGTGAATTAAAAGTGCTTTGAGTGGTCATAAGACTAGAAAGGCGCTATACAAGTGCAGGTCCAGCTGAGTGAGTGATATGGTAATTACAGCTCATTGCATCCCAAATAGTAAACTGAATGTTTGTACATATATTAGGTATCTAGTGCATGATTGCGATTTAAAAAACAACAACACACATTTCTTTTAGAAATTACAAGAATAATCTGGCAGTGTAATGGGACAGTTGTCGATTTTAGCTTGACAATTAAGTTGTGTACTAAATGTTGTATATAAATAACAATAATGTTTATACTGATGACTTCTTAAAATTCATGTATTATTTTGTTATATTTTTTCCTAAAGCCTCAAACTCAGCCTAACGTGGTGACTGTAATGAGAGAGGCAGAAGAGAGAGCAGATCTTTCCTCTGTGGAGCAGCCTTGTCCTGTCTTTACCCCCAAACCTCAGGTGGCCCAATCAAGCACTGGGCCTTTGAAGTGTAACTGACTGCAGGCCTTCACATTCTGCTCTGTATGTGTGTATTTGTGTGTGAATAGTTTGTGTCTGAACCAGTACATAATTGTGTCTGCATCTGAAAATGCTTCTAATAGTGTGTGTGTGTGTGTGTGTAACTGTGAATGTAATTCTTCCCCTGAGGGAGCAGCATTAAGGAAAGGATAACAGTTGTCCATCTGATCTGTTTCCCATGACAAAAGGGATCAAAAGAAGAGTCAGGTGACTAAGTCTGTTCTCCCTGACAGGGCAGCTAAGCTCTGCATGATATGTGTGTGTTCTTGATGACTTAGACATCTACAACAAAACCAGGTTTGCACCTGTACTCTGTTTTAATAGCATCCCCATGGATGCCTCCATTTTGGCTCCCATGGTCTAGAGAGTTACACAGTCTCTACTGCAGGGGATCCCCTCTGATGTGACCCTCAGGCACATTTTCTAAAATATTGCCCCTAGCAGTGTCACATTTAAACATCAGAGCAGTTTGTATATGACCGGTCACACTTTTAAACACATGATTAATATTGTCAGGGTTTAGGCTACAAAACTGCTTGTTTAGAATTAGGGCGCATTCACACCAGGATAGTGCGGGGGACTTGGTTCCATTGGGCGGGGAATGCCGAAAAATTTCACACCTTCATTTGGTTCACTGCACTTTTTAAAGTGGATCAAACCACCTGGACAACGTCACGCAGTTACAACAGCTGCTCGTTTGGGGGCGGTATTACCTGAAACGACCACTGACCAGGAAGAAAAAAAGCATGAAGAAGAAGAAAACCCAGCTCATTGATTGGCCAGGACCAAAAACAGAAATCCATCCCCTTCAGCCGGCTTAGTCAACTGCGATATAGTCCTCTGACCATATATCATTAAGCGCCTGAACCTCCTCACTACTCCATGTCTGCCCAAGAGACATTTCCCAACTTTTTCTTTTTTTTACCTCTGCTTCTCCCTATTCACTCTGTTGGCCTTGTTTTTTTCCAACCCAGAATGCACTGCTCTCTACGTCACTTCCTCTCTTTGGTTTGCTGGATAGTCCATTTGCATTTGAACCGAGACCCCCAGTTTTCAAGCGGACCAGGGTTCGCTCATTTGGTCTGCACCAGAGTTTGAATGAGCGTTCACACCACTCCAAGTGGACTTAACTATCCATGGAAGCAGACCAGGGTTAGTTTAAAGCGGATCAAATAGCACCAGTGTGTGAATGCGTCCTTAGAGAAAAAGATCATGGTTTGGGTTGAAATAAGGTTGTTTGTTACAAACATATCTTGAAGGAAGTCATGTGACATGCTACGCCACATAGTTCAAATAACTCAGTGTTGCCTTTACTTTCACACAGGACATGAACAACAGTCTCCTGAGTAAAGCCCTGTGTCTGTTTGACCTAAAATCCAACATTTTACTATGACACATCTGCCAAAATTCATTTGAATTGATTTTTTTCAAAATACTTTCTAAGCAAAAGTTGATGTATGCAATTAATTCAGATTAATTAATCACAGAGCATATAATTAATTAGACTTTTTCTTTTTAAAAGTTGCTTGACAGCCCTAGCTTTACGGTTAACAAATGATTATCTGTTAGGTAAATCCCAACTATAACTGTATTTTACAATACAGTTTTTAGTGTGTACACTGAACTACAAAAAATCACGAGCAGATGGAAGCACTGAAAATAACTTGATCCTTTATGAGGCTTGTGATGTTGAATTCATGTTAAAATTGGCTCAGAAAGGTGTTGATTTCCTGTACAACCACTGTGGTCATTTCAGAGGCCCTTGTTTTGTTTTGTTTTTTTGCTGTTTTTGTATTGTGTTGTTGCATTAATCCAAAAATGATTCTAATGTTTATTCCACAATGGCTAAAATATTAGGAGAGCAGTAAAAAAATCCAAAATGACAGCTGTGCTGATTTCCAAAGGGGGCTATTGGTATGCTGCTGTTACTTAACTGGCATAATTATACTGCTCTCCCTGGCATATGGCACTGCTGACAGCGATAGAGCCCAGTGTTTTTTCTTCTGGTATATTCATATCCCACTTAAAAAATGGCATCACCCCTGTTTCAAAGGTAGACACCACCTCCACAATCTACAATGCAGACAACAGCCACTGATTTGAAGCCCGATGTTTGATTTTAGCCCAAGTAAAATACACAGTAAATACATGGTTGAATATGGAAAGAAAAGCCCAAGTAGCAACATACAAACCACATTTTCAATGAAATACACAAAGCAGACTAAGGAGGGAGATTACATTAAAGCCCTACATTACCAGGAGCTGCACTGTGTAGAATACCCTGAGGTTTAGTAGCTTCAGAGGCATTTTTTTTTACCACTGTGACGTCAGCTCCCGGGCCAGATGTCTGCTCAATAGATAAAGAACGGACAAGTGTGCACTCTCTTCACACTCCTGATCCTCCAGATACCACTCACACCAGGGATGGGATGTGTGAGACTCAGGCCAAAGTGGTTTCCTCCTGAGCAGAACCCTTTAGAACCACTAACCAATCAGAGAAAGCCATGTTTGCTCCCCAAGAGGTTTGATCCTATCAGTAAGGAAAGAGGACCATGTAGCAGTAACCCTGGCTGACTCTGGAGTGTACTGTGATTGGCAACATACAAGCACACACCTACACTCACACACTCACACACTCACACACACAGTGCTCCTTACAAGGAGATAGGTAACAGAGAATGATGGTATTTCCCCTCTTGAGTGACTTTATCTTCTCATGTTCAAGGCTGAAGCACTCAAGATTTGCAAGATCTGGTACATGTTGCCGTGTCAGGTGGTGATACAAACAGTAAAGAGAAAATATATAAATATACATTTCAGTGAAAAGTGAGTTAATTACACTTACAGACGCAAAAGAGCAGGGGCCATTTGAGGTTGAATGACAATCAGCAGCATTTGTCAGCTATGAAAGAGGTCTGGTAATCAACAGTCTCAAAAGCAAAACGAGACAATGAGCAGAGCTGCAGAGCTGATCTGTGTCCATGCTGCAGCATTGGTAAGACAAAGAAAGCAGAATTACAGCCTTGTGATTGTATGTCTCCGCGAACCGGCCCAGTTACAGTTTACATCAATGTCTCTCCAGACTCATATGTAGCCATGACAGTTGACAATCCTTCAAATATGGATGTTGCTCCAAAGAAGCTACAAATTCTAAGACATGGATGTTTCACAAACACCTTTAACCAAGACAGAAGATCTATACAATCAGCGCAGTTTCAAGGTGGGCACCCAAGATTACTGTCACCAATTCAGTATCCGACCAAACGTCTGAAACAACTTCTGATCATACCAATCCAGTCCTGCCCAAGTAATCGTTTGTGCCAAATTTAAAGAAGTTCCCTGAAGGCCTACTTGAGATTTCGCATTCACACAAATGAGACACATGCAAGGTCACAGTGACCTTGACTTTCAACCACCAAATTCTAATCAGTCCATTCTCGAGTCCAAGTGAATGTCTGTGCCAAATTTTGAGACACTGTGCTCATGACAATGCGTCAGATGCATAGACGGAGGTTCAATCCTGCTGGCCAAATGGGGCTTTTGTGTGGAGTTTGCATGTTCTCCCCATGCCAGATGTTCTCTGGCTTCCTCCCACAGTCCAATACATGCAAGTAGTGTTAAATGGTGACTTTAAATTACCCGTAGGTGTGAATGTGAGTGTGAATGGTTGTCTGTCTCTATGTATCAGCCCTGTGATAGTCTGGTGACCTGTCCAGGGTGTTCCCCAGTGCCCCCAGCGTCCCTCAATTGGATAACTGTTAAGGGTAATGAATGACTATTTCAGCATTTTACCTCATTATCTTAGAAGACAAGGGCCTGTGGAATTACTGGATTCATAGTAGTTTACGATACACACTTCTTTGCTTTCTTCCTGAGAGTTCGATGAAAAGATTGATACCATTTATGTCTGCATGATAAATTTGCAGCTACAGATAGTTAGCTTACCACAATGGCTGGAAATGGAGGGAAACAACTAGCATGTCTAAAGTGAACTCATTAGCATATCTAGCTTGTTCACATAAAGTCTTATTGTGGCGGAGAGGCTGCCGGGCAACCAGAAGAGAGTCCAGGACGTGACTGTGCATGGCCAAGACATGGTCCGGCACATACATTCAGTCATTCATTTTCTGTAACCACTTATCCTGTTGGGGGTCGAGGGGGTAATGGAGCTTATCCCAGCTGACATGAGGTGGGGTACACCCTGGACAGGTCGCCAGACTATCACAGGGCTGACACATAGAGACAGACAACCATTTACCCTCTACGGCTAATTTGGAGTCATTAATTAACCTGACGTGCATGTCTTTGGACTGTGGGAGGAAGACGGAGAAAACCCATGCTGACACAGGGAGAGGACTTGGCACGGGGGCCTCCCTCACCCCAGGGTTCAAGCCCACCTCCGGTTCGAGCCAGGAACCGTCTTGCTGTAAGGCGACAATGCCAAGCGATGCTCCACCATGCCACCCAGACACCCACAAATTTTGTTACGTTTGGATAGAGACAGTGTTTATGATCAGTATTCCAATAAGGACTTTGCAAGGATTGCATTTAAATGTATCATATTAGTATAAGGTAGAGGTTCTTGAAAATGTTTAGAGCTCAGACTTCCTAATTAAGTGAACAATATGGCATATTAATGAAGCATTGCTTTCATAAGGCTCAGGTTAATGAGTCCTCCAAATATCAATAATTACTACTGACCCTAAATCAGTGGCCAAGCTCCTCCTGGGTATTCTGTAGTTATTTATTTCTGCTACGTCTATCTACCGATGCCTAGAACAGTTAGGCGAGACAATAATCCTAAATGTTGGTTGATTAAGTGCTTTGGGTGACAAGGTCACAGCCAGGACATCCTAGCTAAGTAAAGACAGGCATCAGCATGTCCCATTTAATTTCTTCATTTCAGTAACTGAGTCTGATTTATGAATATTGATAAGGGCTGGGAGGGGAGTTTTTTCCAATTCTGGCAGTTTGTTTTCCCCCATGTCCTAAACAATGTTTACTACCAGCCTTCATTAGTTCTTCAAAATCCCCAATGCATCTCTTCTTTCGACTTTACCTCTTGTGCAGCTCATATTTGTGTTGCTCTTTGTGGTTTGTTGAAAGTATACTATGCAGGATTTTCCTAAAAAAATCATCACTTATGACCCTCAAGTGTGCGGTGGTGTATTTATCTGCCGAGACCCTCTGCCTGTATTTTCTTCTTTCTTTTTTCTTCTTGTTTTGCAATGTTCAGGATGTTCCGGGACACAGCGTGCAGGTCAGGTCAGGACTTTATAAAAAGGTTGCAATCAAACCGTAACCAGCATGCAACCAAGAGGAAACTACAAAAATCGCACATACAGCACCAAAAAAATGCAAACAAGTTCCAAAGTTTGTTTTAAAACAAGAGCGAATCTGAGGTTGGCTCTCACTTTTGCTGCATAGTATACCCTTAAGTGTCAACACTGTGATCATAATTGTGAATGACAATCTCACCCAACTCAGGTTTTTCTTCTTTTCTCACAGTCCAGTCGAGCAATCAGAAGTTCCCAGCTGTCCTTTTTCGGGACAGTGTTCTACCTTAACTGTTGTTTTTGCTGACTAAGCCTTAATCGTGGTGATTAAACATGTAAACAGATTAGAAATATTAATCCTTTGTTGTTTGAGGTGATGGACAGCCCCAAGGTGGCCGATTTTGTTTGTTCATTTTCTTGTTGTTAATTTTCTTTCTTTTATCTATTCTCCCTGGCACTGAATGTGTGTATCTGTACACAAGTGTGTGTGGCGAAGGCCTATCTCTCCTGAGATGGCTGGAGATGGAAGTAGTTGTTTGTTTTTATCCTCTCCCCTTTTTTTTTTTTTTTTTTTTTTTGCCTCTCCTTCCCTTCCTCTCGGAGAAGACGACCGAGTACTGCACCACCCGCTAATCAGCAGTGCTGAGATTAACTCCATGGAAAACCAAACAAACAAAGAAAGAGAGAGATTTTTCTTCTCCACCCGGACTTGGCATGCATTCCTCCCTTCCCTGGATCCCTCGTTCCTTGTCCGAACGGAGACGAGAGGGAATGTAGAACAAAGGAGTAAGCATCCCTTTGTTGGGATTAGGTGAAAAGAGAAAGGCTCTTGTCTTACAGGCACTGGGCGCGTGTTTCCCCATCTAATTTAATAACGCGTGCCTTTGTGCCTCTATACACACACACATATATATATATATAGAGAGAGAGAGAGAGAGAGAGAGAGAGAAAGTGCAAACCTCACACTTATGTACTAATATGTTGAAATTTTATACCATGACTACAAGACAAAGTGATTCCAATGACCTGTAAATGGGAGAGAAAGCTTTGCAGATGCATGTGTTTGTGCATGGAACTCTATGTCGCTATATGCATGTGTGTTTGTTTGTGATAACGGAGGCTGTAAAAATAATAACTGCAATCTGCAGCATTGTGGCACATCCTCATATGCTTCGATTGGATCTAAATTGCCTTTGTTAATTTTCGCTCATTTACAGTCCAGGTGCAAAAATAAGCATGACATGAGTCCTCTCTGTATGTCTCTGCACTTGTTAAGATTGATTGACGCTCCTGCCCCAAACATCACTGACAGATTCATCTGTGTGTGTTTGTGTGTGCAAATTCGTGCATGGTCTTTATAATGGATTCATCTCCTGGGAAAATCATTACGATGGTGAACGGCTAACACAGCCAAAGCTGGTGTCACATTTAATTCCTTCCTCTGTACAAACTCTTCATCTAAGAGCCCTCTTGTCTTCAATGAAGTTGCCTTTAACCTGATACAACATGATAGCTGTGATTAAAATGATATCACTCCACTCCCTCTGGCTCAGGGTCAGTGGTCCTTTGGGAAATCGGGAGGGGCCGATGATAATCATGGTATGTCTCCCTATTCTGAACATATTTAGTTTGAGGGAGGGATTTGCAGATGAAGAAAAGATTTGATGGGGATAATCAATTTAGCCACTAATCCAAATGGCCTTCCAGGTGACAGGATGGGGCTATTGACCTTGTGTCAAGCTGGAAATCACAGAGAATTAAGCAGTTGAGATCTCAGGGTCTTCACAAAGTTATCACAGAGGTAAGAGACCTTTTGTCTGTGTCGGTGTGCCATATTTCAGGATTAATTTTGCAGTTTTAAAGTCATCTTTTACAACACAGGAAAATCAATACAACCTTAACTAAACCCCCTAAATGTAATGCTCATTGCTATTGGCTGCTTCTAACTGACTGATGGCCCTCACTCTGAGTGTTATCGGCTAATGCTCACCTCAGCATGTCTGTATTCCCCTCTCTGGAAACAAGAGGGCCATGAACAGGTATTTAAACTTAATTCAGTTTGGACCCAAAGCCATACTTAAACTTATCAGTTTTTCCTGATGCTGACTGACACATAGAAATGTATTTTGGATCATGAGACACTCACTCAGCAAGGCAAAGTGTAGAAAAAGAATGAGAAGAGGAGGGATAAGGAAATAAAGATGTAGATGATAAAAAAGGAGAGAAAAAGAGATGAGAGGGGTGGTAATAAAATATTGAGTGCCTAGAGTCAAACTGCCTTTTCTCAAACAACCTGTGACATGTCAAGGTCAGTAATCACGCCACATTTTTACTCTTTGTGCAACTATTTGTGTTTTGTCACCTACACACACACTCGCACACACGCGTGGACCTGCACACAGACAAATAAACACACCGTGACCCCTCTGAACCCTCTGCAAGAGTAAATGAGTTCTTTCCTTCGGGGTAAAACTCCAGAGTGAAAAAGTGTTTACAAGTGAGTGTGTGCTCTTTGCGAATGTGTATCTTGCGTGCGCCTGTTTGTGTGTGTGTCCAAGCGTGCTTCTGCATATGTGCGTACTGCTGTGGTTCTCAGGCCAGGCGAACGCAGGTCCCGACCCTGTCACTGTGTGGGAGTAGGGAATAGCGGGAGGCAATGGAGCTGGAAACACAGAAAATCAGAACAAGACCTGCAAGAAGCCCCTGTGGGCTTTTACAGCCAGCAAGAGAACAGCCCTGCGGCACGACAAAATATGACACAAACACACACCACTCCTAACAAGAGACAATCAGAGGGGTAGACAGGGGGAAGAGAGGAGACGGGAAAAGAAGAGAAGAGAAGAGTTCATTGTTTTTGTGTATTATCAATGTGTCTGGATGACACTAAGAGCAAAGGGCTGTCAGAAAGAGGAAGAACGAAATGAGAGATGTAGGGAGTGGCGAACAAAACATGTTAATCATGGCAGTGGCAGTCCTATAGAGTCGACTGTCCTCATTCTGTCCTGTGTGTGTATATGTGTGTAAATCCATGTACGTGCTGTGTATGTGTGACTGTGTGTGTGTGTATGCAGAGGCGGTCATGTCAAAGCGAACAGCTAATGAATTAAACAAAACTTGAGTGGGAGTGTTTAAGTGATGCGCTAAGTGCTTACAGTATGCATTTTACTGGTCTGTGTTTTGTCTTGGAGTGTCTACAGTATGCTTTGTTAGTGCAAGGGTGTGTATGTGTGAGTGTGTGCGTGCAGCTCTCCCCTGCACAAGAAAAGACTATCTTATCTTTATCTTTGCCAAACAGCTTGACATGCAGTAGTGTGGACACAGACATGATCTGTGTGTCTTGAGTTGAATCCATTCATCGACATCTGGCTGCCCACTGTTAAGACTACTTTAAATTTAATGTGCACCGCAAAGGCAGTAAAAAGGAAAGGAGTGCAGAGACATAAAGCGGTTCCTTGAAAATGTGTAGATGTTTCAAATCGAACTAATAGATTTAGGTGGAGATGGTGCATGTGCTATATAGAGATTGTCCTTGCCCAAAAAAATGACCCCACATGTTGTTTGTATAAGCAACCAGTCACCTGACATCAAAGGAAGTCAGGTGACACAGCCAGGTCTCACTCCCACAGCTTTAAAAAACATCATAAAGGCAGTGGCCCTCAGCGTCAGATACAGAGGCACAATGAGCCCTTTAGCATCTGTATGAGATGCACAGGCTAAAAAAAAAAAAAAGACCAGACAGAAATGCCAAAAAATGCAGTTCTCTGAATGGCCACTTAAGGCTGGTCTACAAGCGAATGAATCCCCATAGATTCCCATGTTAAAATGCCCAACTTTAAAGCAGAAATTAACGTGCTTACAGCCTGGTACTAAAAGCTGTTTTGCTCTCTATAGCTAATTCCCCCCTTCATGACAATATAATAATTAATAATTAAGTGTGGGCTGCTGTGACATGACAGGCTGTCTGCCGATTGTGTCCTTGGCTTCTCAGTTAGATCCACCCCTTACTCCTCCACAGCTCCAGCCTGTCACCAAAAATGATCACTTCTGGCTCCGAAAAAAAAAAAAAAAAAAAATCAAAACAAAGACAGCCGAAATGGCGCATTTGAGCCTTCAAAAAGGGGTTTACAAATCAGTGGGTGACGTCACAGTGACTACATCAATTATTTTTACCATCTATGCTTTCAACCAAATCCAGGTGAAGCCATCGATGTCATTATTAGATTTTTAAAGCAACGGATGTAGTATGAAGAGTGAGAAAGTTGACCTATGGGTAGATAGGTCCAACAGGCACAGGACTTTGACCCAGGAGACTGGTGTTTGTGTCCCATGTGAAACTAAAAGTCAGCGTTGAATCAATATGTCAAGTCAGTTGTTAGTCATTTGCCACTCCTTTGTCAGTCGTTTGTCACATGAGTTGACTGATATTACTGACTTAAACTACAATCTTTTCCTTACCTTAACCAAGTAGTTTGGTTCCAGACTCTTCCAGACCCAAGATACAGCACAAAAGGTTGTCCCCAGCGTCATTATACTGATGCCAGGGGCTTTTGCCCAAGCGTCCAAAGTGATGAGTAGGGATGAGATCACGTTGGGTGATGTAGTACAAAGATTGACAGTCCATGCAGGAAGGTGGTAGGGGTGAATGGATGGGTCAAACAATGTACATACCTTCCTACATATCTGTACTTAACATCACATTGTCATATAACACGTCATCATGTTACATAAAGTACGTAACGTGATGTTACATATCTACGGAAGTTACATACTTACTTTAACCCAAATCATGATTCTTTTCCTAAACCTAAGCACACTGGTAGAGGGGCTAATTTAGTTAGCAGGAAGCAATGTTTGTGACTGTATGGGTTGGAGGACTTGTTGATTGGAAAGCGAGGTTATCATCAAGCCATGTGACGTGGCTGACATGGACAAAAACATGGACAAAAATAAAACCATTTAAAAAAAATAGCAAGTATGTGATTAAAAAGCATGAATGATGTAAAGTAGATCCCTGCGATATATCTACATGCTGCATATGTTATTCCTTCAGGGCCAAAACCAAAAATTTAATGCCCTCTATTGTGAATAGATGATAAATCTTGCTACTTTCTTGCTCCGTCAAAGGGCGAACTAAATATCTGATTTGTTCCAATAATTACTTTCATGCTGCAGTTTCTTCAAACTTTTCTTCAAACCAGCAGCTTTGCAATAAATCAATAAACCTTCATATTTAGAAGCCTAATACGTTCTCATATCAATGACTGTCAAATCGAAAGTGGGGAACAAAACCTTGTCTGTTCTATGTTTCATCTCCTGTTGGTGGGTTTGGCCTTTGGTTGGCCTTTAGACTATGGATTGGACCTTTAAATGTGTTGGGTCTCGTTGTGTTAGTCTATTATCATAGACACTATGTATAGATGGGCTGTTAATTAAGGTTAAGTGGTCTGCTCAGCCTCGCGCTACGGCGCAATTGATGTTAGAACGACATAACAGCAGGCTTTACGAGGAGGTGCACAAGCGTTTGTACATGAATAAACACAGGCGTGCATATGGGAAAGCGAGCAAATGTGTATTGTATGGAGCAATTGTGTTTGAAACCACGAACGCGCAGGCAGACACACACAGAAGCAGTTCTCCTCTCTAGCCTGACCCTGTGAGCTTGTTGAGCTGTGTGATGTGAATGTGTTATGACACTCTCTGCAGGCATGCAAAATTAAACAGGGGCTCCCACAGGAGGAACCATACATACTTAAGCTGTGATTTCCACTGCTTCATATAAGCCAGGACGTGGAGAGCTGCTGCTTGAGACACTCTCGCACCCACTTTTGCACACAAACACACAGACACACATGTTGTACCATTGAAAATGTGAGTTTGCATTATGCATCCTTGCTTTTTCCATACCGAACAGAATGTCTTGGTTTCTTTACAAGGCCGTAGATATCACTAAGACATGCACTCGAATTTTCTTCATTTCTTTCTCTAGGTGTTTTTCTCTGTGTATTATGGATTTGTCCTCAAGTCATCCTCCTCGCTATACAACCTTCAGTACATTTCTCTGTTATTTGTGTAATTACGTGCTGTTGTTGCACAACCATGCATACATGTGAGCACAAATAAATGTATACCAGCACACATATACAAATAAATACTGTAGTTTAAGATATTATATCAGAGACGAACAGACTCTTTGTAACTGGAGACCAGGGTCATCTGGCTTTTATTCCCAGATCCTGAGTGAGGAATATATAAGTTGAAGTGATTGTCATTCTCTTATATAACAAGATAATAATATAATCATAAGTGCTATATCGTAGGCAACTGGACTTGCTTGCTTTTCTTGAAGACGTTTTGCCTCTCATCCAAGAAGCTTCTTCAGTTCTAAATGACCGGTACGAAGTCTTGAAGTACGAAGTTTCGGTCATTTAAAACTGAAGAAGCTTCTTGGATGAGAGATGAAACGTCTTCAAGAAACGCAAGCAAGTCCAGTTGCCTACGATATAGCACTTATGATTACCATGACCTGGATGACTGAGAATCTTCACCAACAACATAATAATATACTGTCTATCTGTGAATGGTAAATACACTCACTGGCCACTTTAGTAAGCATGTCTTGCTAGTTCTGGGTTGGCCCCCCTTGTGCCTTCAGAGCTAGCTTATTTCTTCATGGCATATATTCAACAAGGTGCTAGAAACATTCCTCAGAGTTTTTGTCAGTATTGACATGCTAGTAATCTGACTCTCTGGATGTAGACTATGACTGTAAGCATGTTATTGGCCAACTGTTTAGGCTGTCAGTCTCCCCCTCTTCTGCTGTCTGCGTGTTACCGTTTCCGAATCCCCTTGAAAACAACAACCTCCGAACTAACCACCTACATATTGAATATGGCATGTAGGGTTGTTATGAAGATCTAAAACAGATAAAATAATTTGTGAACTCATCTCAGAAAAGCTCAGACTCTCCTGCAGGACTCTCGTGTCTGATATTACACCAGTGACGGTGACTTCAGCAATGTCATGATCGGCTCCACCTCACACAAGCTTCTGTGATTTCGTCGTAATAATGTTCTGCTTGTACAGCCAGCAGATCGACTGTGGTTTTAACAAGTCTAGTGAGTTCCTCAAGAGCCTCAAGTGGAGTCAGGCTTCACCTCTGGGGCTCCGATTATCAATTTATGTTTATCTTCTTAATCTCTAAAACTTGAATCACACAGTGACATATGACTGTTGGTGTTTTTTGTTTTCTTTCATGGAACCATTTTAATGACAGAGATCGCCTCTGAATCTGGGCTTAGTGCCGCCAAAGACAACTATGATTGGTTTAAAGAAATACAAACAAGTCAGAGCATTTTTTCCCCCTATAGAAGGGAGATAATCAATGATTGTAGACCTTTCTCCAGTGCTCGTGCAGTTGCTACACATTTGTCAGCTGCACATGTGAGATACGGATCTTCTTTTCCTCTACATCCCAAAGATGCACTGTTGGATTGAGACTCTGGAATGTGGAGGTAAAGAAACCAGTTTAGGATGATTTGACGTTTGTGACATCACCAGCCCATCTGGCCTCAGACTGGCATCAACAACCATGCCGCATTCAAAGTCACTTAAATCACCTTTCTTTCCTACTCTGATGCTCGGTTTGAACTTCAGCAGATTGTCTTCACCATGTCTACATGCCTGTATGCACTGAGTTGCTGCCACACGATTGGCTGATTAGTCATCTGTATTAACGAGCAGTTGAACAAGTGTACCTAATAAAGCGAATGGTGAGTATATTTCACTCGTTCGAAAAATCCCGGCCTTGATCCTTGCTCACTTATTTAACACCCATGATCCTTTTGCTTTGCAGACTGTTTTTTCACTTCCCTTTCTTCATTATCACCTTGTCATGTATTACTGGTCGATTTAAACTTAAAATACAGAGGGAGTTATTTTGCTCTCTGCTTTTATTTAAACTCATTTGAAATCTACTTGTAGGCATGTTTGAGCAAACAGCATAAAAAGGGAAAATGATAACATTGATTCTTGTGGAGGAACAAATCAAACCTCAGCTAGAAGACCGGGGTCAATGCTGAAAAGCAGCTGTGTTGTTGAAGAATCCTTGAGCAAGACACTAAATCCCCGCCATCTTTATGTGCGCTGCTCTGCTCTGACCCCTTCACTCTGACCTCCCTGTGTAGGGAGGAACGTGACAAGACAATTTCCTGGTTGGAATTAATGAAGTATCACATTAATACTGAGAAATGCTGTTTAAAGGCTGTGGTAAAGCCACTAAGTTTGATTTCATCGGATTCATGCAAAGGAGGGCCAGGCAAAAATGTCGTCCTCACAAAGAGGAAATTCACAAGTTCAATCGTGCTTTTTAAGCAATGGCGTGGCATTTGGATTAGTTTTGAGGTTTTGAGGTATTGCTATTTACGATTTTAAGCCACGGTCAGTGTTATTTTGTACAGCCGGACCCCTCACTCTTCATGGAGGTCTGAAGAAAACGAAATCCCATCAAAAAGTTGAAATAAAACAAGACCTTGTATATTCTAAGGTAGCCATTTGATTGGCTGCGAGTTTGGTAATGTCCACTTCTGAAAACAGCATTTAGTTTTTAGATTAGTTTTTATGTTTTGATACAAATAGCTTTCTTCCGAGCAATATATTTTTAAAGTATAGCAACAGTCCACTGGGTCTTCACCATTTTCAAAGCAACAGTTATGCATACATTTTTTTCCAGATGTCCGTGACCACTGATTAATCTTTGCAATTTTGAAGCATCCAAGTGGCTCCTCCGGGTAAAAAGCAAGCCAGAAAAACAAGTGATAAACAATATAAAAATGATTAGCAGTGCACAAGTGGTTTATTTAAGGAACATTTCAAAAGACAAAGTTTAAACTCTCTCGCTCTCTAGCTTCTCTCAATAATAAAAGATTCTACTTTGTAGGCATTTAGTGTATTCCTCCCCACTTTAGCTTAATGCATGCACCTGTCTCCTCACACACGTGTACCTTCTTTTAGCCATATACTGTACACAGATAAGAGTCAGATTCAGTGCTCAGATCCTCAAGGTGTCTCATTTTCATGGATAGATGTCTCATGCATAGAGAATGGCTCATAATATTCAGTGTCTGAATAATAGAATACCTGAGGGTAACTCACCCACAAGAGAAAAGCTGATGACGACCATGTGTGTGTGTGGCTGTATGCATGTTTGTTTGTTTTCTTGCAGCTGGTGTGTGTGTGTGTGTGTGTGTGTGTGAGAGAGAGAACGATGCAGGGACAGACAGCGAGCAAGCACAAGTGAGAAACGCATTTTCATGTGTAAAATATCCCCGCTGCACCCACATGGGAGTCATTGGCAGGATGAACTTTTTCTCACCTGCGATGTGTTACACTCATCTTGAAAGCACATGAGCCCAAAGCAACATCCTGACCCACTTCAAGCAGAAGAAAGCCAGGCCACCTGCAGTAAAAGCACCAAAATGTCAAACAAGAGGTGCGCAGTCAAGGTTCAGCAAACACTCCACAGGGAGTGAAAGTGAGAAATGATGAGATGAAGTGATTCAAAGGCTATTAAGAAGGAGAGTTAGCAAACGGCCGAATGAGAAATCGATCTCAAAAGGATGAACAAAATCATTTCAAAGGATTTCTTGCGAGGTGTTTGGTCAAACTGGCCAGTAACTCGGGTCTCATACTGCATACAGATGGTTGCATCACTTTCAAGGTTTGAGATAAATCAAGTTCTGCCCAAGTTTTTATTTGAATATCTGCAATGATTTCACCACTATCCTCTGGTTGAGTCATTGAAAAGTGTGGGAGAAAATATCACTTTCCCCTTAGCTGTGACACTTGACTTTTTAAAAAAAGTACATAAAAACATATCCAGCATTTCTTTGAAATGTAAACATCTGCATTGTTATATCTAAAGTCCACTTTTATTTATGCGTTAAATGCTCCAAGTATGACACTTTTTCCTCTCATTTAATTTGTTGGAAACAGGCTAGTTCATAAGTGGGGGCATTGAGTTCTTCTGCGCAGAATTATAAGAGGACAGCTCATTTGTATTAGCAGCACGATGGCTGTGTCATCTGGGGCCAGAGCATTGTGGGAAGAAAACATATGTATAAAGTCCCCAGGACATTACTTGTGATCTAAGTCCCATTCTGGACTCTGTTGATGACTCTTTACTTGTACATATTAAGCATTACAATTTCACATGCGAGGACAACCCCAGGAGCAGATCCTGTTTACAATAACGCTTTATATACATTTTTTACTCCTCATGCACGGACACATGCAAATGCATAGTGCACTCTCAAACGGCTAGCATCCTTTGAAGATGCAAACTCAAAGCCATTTCCCAGTAGGGGGAAACACTCACGCAGCGGGTCGTATTTTCACTTCATTTCCTTGGTAATATGAGGAATAGAGTTGTGAGTAATGCCAAAATGATACACTGAGAGAAATCTCTGTAGGCCACCTGTAAACATGAGGAGCTTCAAAGTTAAATTGTCAACACTTTAACTAGTTTGTTTTCGGTGGAAATGTGGGTAAGCTAAGCTCTTTAGGAAAATATTGCTTTTCAGAAACAGAGGGTGCTCCACTCTTGGTTTTCAGGTCTCAGTATGACTGAAGTTTATGCGAGAGTACCTCTCTGCTCTGGTTTGTTATATGTTAGCAGCTGCAGCAGGTGGTCCGCCCTTCGTCTCAACAGATCACAGGTGCTGGAACTCTGCTCTGCTCTCATTATCAACCCAAATTCAATTATGTAATAAGAGGCCTCAGCTCCTATGAAGTTGAATGGAATTGATCTTGATAAGGAGCAGAGACCCGTGAAATCTGCAGGGTCTGTGACCCACAGACCAAATAATAAGAAATACTGAGAAGATAGATGAGGCTGCCATGATGAGCAGAGGCCTGCTGTGCGTGTGTTTGTGTGTGTGTGTGTGTGTGTGTGTGTAAAAAATGCTCTACAGTCCAAGCCTTGGTAGTATATTTAATAGTCAAGATACGCTTTTGTGTATTACTTGTGTATGTATCGTGTTTTGTAATTCCGTATGCATGAGTGTAAAACCCTTTGTAACAAAGCAGGAGTCTGACAGGTGTACACCTACAGGGATTGATGTCATTCAGACAAGCATGTGTACACACACACTCTCACACACATACATATGCATACTCAAGCACGTTTCTCTGTGTGTATGCGCGCGCTCTTCTGGTAACAAGGTCTCCCAGGCCAGCCAAAGCTCCACACTTGTCCAAAGCACTGTACTTTCATGTCAATTTGCCATTTCACAAGGGGCGGACAGCTCACTGCGCCATTCACAATCTATCCTTGGCCCTGGATGAAAAGTTTCTCTGGCAAAAACTTCTGCATATAAACAACACTGCTGCTATCTCTATCTTTATTTCATGATTCATATGCTCTTAAAATAAAAATTGTATACTTTACATTATTCCATCTAGCAGTTTCCAATTAATTAAATAAAAAAAACATCTGGAGAGCATTCAGAATGCTTTTCGTATGAATAGAAAAAGGTTGTCAGGTCATCATTACATAAATTCCTTTTTTGTATTGGGATTGCTCTTAAAATCTTTTTTGGAATGATAATCTTTTTGGAGTGGGTATTTGAGCCATTGTCAGAGATGGTTCATACAAACAGCAATGTTAAGTGTGCCACATTGCTGCTTCTTAAGATTTTGTTTTGTATCCCTAGCTCTAAATGTTTTTTTTTTTTTTAAGATTATTTTTTGGGGCTTTTTGCCTTTAATGTACAGGACAGAGTGAAATGGGGCGAGAGAGAGAGTGGGGGGTGACATGCAGTAAATGGTTGCAAGCCGGACTCGAACCTGCGGCCACTGCGTTGAGGCATCGCCTCTGTACATGGGGCGCTGGCACTATCCACTACGCTACTGACGCCCCCTAAATGTTTTTCTTACAGTTTATCAAATCAGATTTTTTTTTTTATGCTGATGATAGTCAACTTAAAGTAATTATTTTGATCAAACCAGATGGTTAGATAACTTCATTTACATAGAAAAAAACATGACTTTAGCCTCAATTACACCATTTAACAGAAACATTTGACTATATACAGTCTCTTAGTTTACTTTATATGAGCTAGCCTTTATAAATATACTCTAGATATACCTTTTGATTCTCAATCTAAACACATTAACCATGAGATTATGTCAAAAACCAACACATCTGAACTTCTACTCAGTGAGTGATCCACCAGCTCTGCACTCTCACAGTCATTACGTAAGCCATAGCCTTGGTCGATTGCGACCTCACAGCACCTGGGTATCCATAGCAAGCCAGTAAATTGCTTTGTACAATGCCGTCACAGTCATAGAAAAAAAAACATTAAGCTTCACATTCTTGGACATAAAAGACCATCTCACATTCATAGGCCTAATAAAATAACAGAAGCCACCCACTCACCCTAGCCAGTGAAAGCAATGAGGCTGTCAATGACACTCAAATTAAGGAAATTATGGTTTATTTCAACCTGGCGGATTTCCCATAAATGTGGCTATTATGACTCTATAGGTCGTGCCCACTTTGCACTTGTCATTTCCGTTGCAGAGATTCAAGAAAACAAGGGCTCTCTTGCAAAACAACATTAATCAGGGCAAGCTGTGAGAGCCCCCTAAAGCTTCCATTTAAACATAATCATGAATCATTTCAGAAGCCTGTCTCTGACTGAAAGTAAAGATGACGCCTGAAATGCCATTATGGCTAACTGCATAGGGATCTACATCTGGGGCAACATGCACATCAGTGGGCTCCTATGGTTCACAGCAGAATATCCCGAGAGCTTCAGAAGACTCCCACTGCGGGACAGATTGGTAGACTGTCAGCCTCTTTTGCCTCACTAACTACATAAACTGTTTACAGAAGGGGGGAATCAACAATAGCCTTTCAACAAAAACCAACATGTCAACAGAAAATCGCTAATTTTATAGTGGTGGAATGGATCGGGACAGTGGGTCAAGAACAGGATCCACTGTATTGCTCAAATCACACCAGAACACGTCACTAGGAACGCGTCACCAGCACAACTATTCTTTTCCTATATGGACCGGCACACCCGCCGTGGGCTCCTTTCTTGCGACAAGTCAGGCATTTTTGTAGCAGTTTTTAAATGTGCATAAAAATCAAATATTCCCAACATTTCATACAAAACATGGAATCACACTTTTTGCAAATGTTATGCTTGGCCCAGACAGCCAGTCAAATTAAACAAGATGTGGAATTTACTATTTTTTTTGATGCTGATGGAAGGAACATTGATACAATGACAAATACAGATTATAGCTGCGCGCAGCGAAGGGCCGGGTCCGGGCATTTTAGGCAATTCTGAGCAACAAGACAATTTAGGAATTTAGCAACACAATCTGCCTTTTTCATCAGCTGAGGCTTGAACTCACAACCTCTGAGACTAAGAATCAATTTCTATGTCACTGAGCTAATTAGTCAGTGACAATTCATGTGTAGCTTCACAAACTGACAAAGCCAGACATGCAGGTTTAGCAGCCGTCCATGCATGGAAAAGCAGATTTCAAACCACTGTAAAAAATTCAATTATCGAAACAAAAATCTGAAAATACACATATTGCATCTAGACAGCATGGAGATGTTGGTAATTTATTTCAACAATGATTGATTTGCTTCATAAGTGAAAAACTGATGTTTAACTAGTTGAGCTATGTGCAAAGTGAGAAGCCTCAGAAGGTTTCACACTGAAGTATTGACACTGGATCTTTGTGCAAAGTTTGATTTATTTTCAAGTATGAGAAGGCAGATTTTCTAGCAGAAAAAAGACTTGAAGATGCTGCACAGTGATCAGTCACGTTCAGGCAATTTTAAGCAGTAAGCTGGAGCACAAGGAGATGTTTACATTACAATGTGGATTCTGCACCAGTTGAGGCTCGAATCCGCAACCTCTGGAACCTAAGATGGTCATCTACCGCTCTGAGCTAATTGGCAAGTAGCAACTCAACAGTGGCTTCACAAATTGAGTAAGCCATTCACTGTTGTGTAGGAAAGCAGCCACCCGTGCATGGAAAGGCAGATTTGAAACCAATGTAAAAAATTCAGTTATTAAGACAAAAATCTGAAAATACACATATTGCATCTAGACAGCATGGAGATGTTGTTAATTTGTTTGTAACAATGATTGATTTGCTCCATAAGTGAAAAACTGATGTTTAAAATTACCATTTTTACATTGACTCCAATTGTTCACATTAGAGCAAAATTCAAAATGCTGTCAAAAATTCAGTTTTTGAGATAAAATTCTGAAATTTGCCACACATCATCTACCATGACTCTAGAATTTTGTCTTTTTTTCATGAACATTGAAGATTTATTTAGCAAGAATTTGGATGTATATGTTTACAGTACCGTTTGCAGTCAAACATTTTGATGCACTGTAGGCTCAATTTTTGATAAATCAAAAATCTGAGAAACGTAGTTTTTGTAGGACAGTCTGAAGATGCTCTGTAGCAAGTTTGGTGTCAATTGACTAAAAAATTGTGGGAGGAGATAGGTTTAAGAAGTTTTACAGTTTTTGAAAAAAAAAACAGAGTGATGAACTTCATAATTTTTAATAGGTTTAAATGTACAAAAGTTTCTTCAGTATTGGGGCTACAGTTTGATGAAAGTTGTGAAGTTGTAGCACGTATGCTTGATTTGTTATGAATTTTCAAAGTTTTGAACTTTAGACGCTTGCTGTAGCGCCACCATCAGGTTTGGTGTTTGGTGAGTTTTCACTCATGGGAAGTATGATTTCCTTGGAAGAAGAAGAAGAAGAAGAAGAAGAAGAAGAAGAAGAAAGAAGAAGAAGAAGAATACCTAGGATTACAATAGTGTCCTGGCAGCTTAGCCGCCCGGACCCTAATGAAAGGCTGATGTTGGTGGTATATAATTCAGATGAAGGTCACCCTATTATTCAAATACTACTTGATGAACCAACCCGGTCTCACTATGAAGTCGTCAAAATCCGGCGCTTGGGCAGTGACTTGCAGTGTCAGACACTGACGAAAAGAGCTGTCCTTTAATGTCTGTATTATACGTGGCCAGTCGCCATTAGAATTTAATGATGATCGGTGGCGTCGGGGGGAAACATGGCTGGACAAGAATAAAAGTTAAAGTGGCGAAAGTCTAGGTTGGGTGGTAGTGGTGGTGGATAGGTCCAACAAACACAGACTTTGACTCTGAGGACGGTGTTCAAACCCAAACCCCGTGCTTTTTTCCTAAACCTAACCACATGTGTTAATGTGTTATACCAACATAGTGCATTTAGTTTGAAAGAGACTGTATGTAAACTGTAAATTTAAGACGATGCATGTAACAGGCAGAACTTGAACTTAACACAGCATCCCAGAACGTCAACAACCAACGCACCCCGAATGCCTTTTACGAACATCCATATGTGACGAGGTCAGAGCGAGAATGTGAATCTCTAATTAATGGGCTAGCTAGCCAGTCAGCTGTTGGACTGAGAGAGATCAATTTGAGGGAAGGGGAAATTCATATCCCATGTCATGATAGTTTCATGCATCTCTACGTCTTTGATAGAGAGACCACATTTAAGGGGAGGCATGGTGGAGATGACAGGAGATTAGTTTGTGTCTGTTTTTCTATTCCCAGTTGTACATGCAGCCCCGCTTCACAGGCAGACCGCACCATTTTGCCTAATGCACTATGCCAAGGCAGATTTTGAAGTGGCTCCGCCAGTCCTATGCATCTTGGTGTGATCGGGGCCTTCCTGTAACTGACATCTCCCGATTCCTGTAACTGTATATGATTAAATTAGAGCACTAATAACCTACAGGCAACCTTGATCAGAATGTATTTGAGTGTTGTGTTATTTAACCTGTGGTTTGCTTAAACATATTGTGGTAATATCCTGCAAAAAAAAGAGCACATCATCATAAGTCATGCTGAGCAAAAGCACCCCATTTTAGATGCTGCTTTTGTTGGATTGTGATAGAAAGTGTGTACATGTATTTGTCATTTGTGCATGTGCTGGTTCATATGAGTGTGTCTGTATGGGTGTGTTTGTGTGCATGTGTGTGTATGCTTTTGTATATTTGTGTGGCAACCACTGACAGTAAATACCCACTGAGGGAAGCTGTCATTTGTTCAGATTTTATTTGGATTGTCTATGTTCCCTTGGCAACTGGTGAAGGGGATTACTAAGTACTCTATGTCTGGTCTTAGAGGTCAAGGATAGCTCTCTGTCATTCTCTTTTCTGTGACACACACACACACACACACACACACACACACGCACACGCATACGCACACGCATTTACACTCACAGACATAAAGCATTTTTTGTGCCACTCGCCCCTCTGCTCTTGGTTTAAAATGCAAAGCAGCAGGAGATTAAAAGTCACAGTCCTGGCTGTCGGTCTCAGACTGCCGTTGCCACTGTTTGAAAACACATTTTGTGCAGTCGGTCTGAAGTCAATAAGGTTGCTGGGGAGATAAGGCAATAGGCAGACATAAGAAGAGAAGGTGAAAAGAAAGAGAGAAAAAGAGGCAGAGAATAGCAGACCAGGACAGAAATAGTGAAAGTGGAGAGGTCACTGCGCAACAACTTGAACAAACTAGAACCCACTTATGCTGTATCTCTGTCCATCTTTTTGCATCCCGCCTCCAATCACCCTCCTATCTCTGAGGAGATAAACAGGCTGGAAAAAGCTAAGTCGGGTGACAAGAGCTGGTTTTGAATTTGAGCCTGTTCCAATTGGATTTCTTATTAAACATGCTTTTAGAGATCACTTATTGAAGTGGGGAGTGGACCCACTCTGCTGACACATGTCAACAATGGGGCAGATGGGAGGTGTGGCCAGCCTTCACAAAAGTGATCCAATGAAATGTAATTACTGTGCAACAATGCAAAGTAGGACATCTGCATTTACAGGAGCACAGTGTAAGAATGCAATATTTTCAGAATCACTCAGTGGAATCAGATTTGATGAACTATAAATTATACCGAACCATATGGACAGCTGCAGGGACATTTGAAGACCGGTAAACACTGTAACTGTAAAATGTTAACTACCTCCTAAGCAGGCAAACAGAAAGGCAAATATGCAAATAGATTTAAAGCACACATTGAAAAACACACACTCATTCTGAGATTCTAAACTTTACAATTAAAGAGCAGCAGTTTGAAATTTAAAACCCTCTTTCTTTAATTTAAATGGCTAATCTCACAGATGGGAACATTTCTGCTACATCTTGCCCTTGTCCTAAAAGGAGAAGATACAGTGTGGTTTCAGCAATCTTTTCTAATGGATACAGACAAATAGATGAATAAATAAATTTCACTTTACCTTTTATTTCAAGCCCTTTAAAAAAAATAGAAGATAAGGAACATAAAACCTTAAATTAAAACTTTTTTCAAATTATTCTTATTTTTATTTTTTAATAAACCGCTTCAGGACCTCTACACATTTCTTTTCCAGGCACCACATTAAAAATGACTCCACTCTTCATCCCTTTCTTTTTCTAACTGCAAGAGTCTTAGATAAATCACTAGCCCTATTAACACAAAGATCGCACAATAGGCCCACTACGAAGTCCCTTCATTAAGTTGCCTTTGGTTTTTCGACACGTCGCCAATCAACAGCAGCATCATGCCGCCCCAGTTTGTGATTTTAGAAAGCATGCTGGTGTTCCGGCAGCAAAAGAGGTGTGACTGGCAGGATAGGTAACACAACAGCATCAGCCTCTCGTGTGACATCAACATATGTGTTGGCAGTGCTTTCTAAACAAAATCAATGGCATAACATGGCAATAATAATAATTTACCATCCCTGTTACATGTCGGGTAATCTCATCCCTTGCTTGAAGGGTAAGGAACAGTTGCTGTTCTTCCTCTTTGAGTTAGCTGCTAACTGCTTCTAGCTGCTTTTTAAATCTCCTGGTGGTCGGTCACACATATGATTGTAGAAAACAAGTGTTGGACACTCTGGTTCCATATGGATTTCTTTTATTTTGCATACGTTTCGGCCTCTGGGCCTTCTTCAAGATCAACAAACACTGATCATTGCCAGTGATCAGCACCTCATTATAATTCTTGGTCTGTGTTACTTTAATATTTTAAAATGGTCGGTCACACATAATGGCACACCTGTCCCATCTGTGTTCCCATCCTGTTGGCTGTCCCTTTTACACAGATGTCATTTTGAAGCTGTTGCTACCTCTGCTGCCTGCTTAAAGACTGTCTCCTAATTCCACAGTTGTACATTTTCTAACGGCCAGGTGGAATAAAGGCGCAACATTCCCACCTTGAACAGGCAGTGTGCTAGGGCAATGGAAAATGGACTGTTGAAGGTATGGTGTGGTTGAAAAAGGCATCTACTATATTCCAAATAGGACATTAAAAAAAATGTTTGATTAGTTTAACATTCAAAAGTGTTTGTAGCACCCCGGACAGTGAGGGTCAAATAGAGTCAAAGCATTTTTGATGGCTGAGATTGAAGCCAAAAAGTGGAAATCATGACAATGAAGCAGAACCAACATGAACTCTCAGCAGGAAATTGGAAGCTAATTTGAGGCCCTGTCATCAGTTAAACATATGTTCAAGGATTGGAAGAAGCAACAGATTTGTCTTTTTTTTCTGATGAGTGTAGCTGAAAAGAAACAGACACTATATTGTATAATATGTCACTGCTGCACTGGAAAAAAGTTATGGGAACTGTAGATCACTCAACTTGCCTACCACCTGCTGTAGAAGATGCTAATTTATCTTAGAATATGGACAGTTAACCCCAAAAACAAAGTCTGGGATACCACAGCGAGTTACAGAGGACAGTGGAACAGTGATTAGGCCAGTCGTGACATGGGGTCTTTGGCTGTCCGTATTGAAATACTCCTTTAAACACAGCTCTGTCTGATACTGTTGCTGATTCCTGGATTTGAGCTTTTATCTTCTCTTTTATGTGCTGCTAGTAAACATAACTCCTGATGGTGATATGGTATCAAAGGTAAGTACAACAGTATACTGTATCACCCGTTTTGCTGTGTGTGCCTGTATGGCATGGTGTGTTATAGGTATTGTTTTTTATATTCAAATTTCTCGCCCTAAAGGAAAAGTAGCAAACTAGATTATCATGGCAAGTCATTAATGCAAGATAGTGTGGTGCTAAACGAAAGCTCAATATAGTGGAGTCCATTTTTCAGTGGAGTCTGTGATGGGAGGGTGAAATTTGCTAATGTGGCTTACCTTACTTTTTACCATGGTAATCATGGACTTGTTGGTTGCAATATGATTGTGGACCAACCTTAAATGGAAGTTCAATGGCTGCTCTGTGTGCACCATGGCAACAATGAGCTCCATTGCTTATGATGTATGTGGGTGGTTTTGTAAAAAAAATGCAACCATATTTCTTTAGAGTAACTGACAGATTCAATTGTTCATGTGAAATACCATGTCAGTGTAAGGTGTCCATTAATATACCAGATGCAGACAAATCAGCGCCCACTCCAGGCTAGTCAGCCCACTAGGCAGGACACCGATCACTGACACCATGCTTACACCCAGGGACTACATCAACTCCATCAGAGAGCCCATTCCTCCCTTAAACTTACATAAGTGGTCTCCAACTGTGACCCACCCCATACTGTGTTTCAGCCATAGAGATAATGGTTGCTCAAGTTCTTTCATAGCTGCCACACAAGCAGAAGACATATGAGGATAAATAAAGTGACAATACATCCAACAGCATTTATAATAACATCTGCAAGGACAAACATACATGTACTTAGAGCAAGATCATAAAAGGTGTCAATCCAATCAGAGCTGGGGATTTCAATGTCAACAAGTAGGACATGCATGTAGGAGAACTCCAAAGCTTCCTGTAGTCTCATCTATGTACATGGAGAAGCACAGAACTCTTCCAAGAGCTGATTCCTATGACTCACTACAACAACTCTTATGTACCATGACTGGACTCAAACAGCAGTAAATAAACAACTGTCTTGTTTGGATAGGAGAACAAACAGATTTCCTGGCAAGACAAGGTGACAGGTCCAAGCAAACATAAAACAATCTCTGGGTCAGTACCATAAAGATGTACTGTCGGGGGACTTGCCTCTGATTAGCTATATCCACTGTCAACACCCATATACACACTATCCATCACAAGACATCTATAATATGCGCTAAGCTGCCATGTGCAAACTTCACAAACTTGACTCTTAATTCAAATCCAAACACAGTTTTCTTTAGTTTTGACTTTGTGGGGGATTTACATTGACTGCAGTAACAAAATGCAAGAGTGGAAAGCTCCTTGCTGGCCCTGTTTGTCCTGCCTTTGTCTTTGGCCCATCCAGACCCCATGCTGATATAAGCCCTATGCTTTACCAAGACAGCCTGTCGTTTTTTATGATGAAACCAGATGAGATTTAGAGAGGGATCTGAGGAGAGGCGGGAAGAGGGATGGATTTTTTCTCCTCTGACACCCCAGTGGAGGAACTACAACGTCCGATTTTCATTTCAGAGTAAAAACTCAGGGGAGTCTAAGTTATGGACATGACAACAAACGCTATTTTACTGCCCATGATGCGCTCTGTTTGTCCACCTTGCTCCATCTCTATGATGATTCTCTCCCCGCCTGTCTGGCTGACGTGCTTAGTTGTCTGCTTGTGGATCGTTGCGTCTGTCTGCCCATCTATCCGTCTTATTGCGAGTCAGTTTGTCTTTCAGCTTGTCCCTGTGTTATTTTGTACCTCAGTCTTTATGCCTGTCAGAAGCTGAAGAAGTACAATGTAATTTTTTTTTTGCCTTTGCCATCGACTGCCCGCCCTAATAATGGATGCAATGTTCAGTTCCCTAGCCAATGTGACTCATTCACATGATCTATCCATCTGCTGTTTTTGAACCACAATCACCTCCCTTTGCATTCCTTCTGTGGTGATAGTATTGAATGTAGCCCTCTGTGCCTCAGAAATAGCTTTACATTTGTGGTGTCATTAAATGCCTTTGTTGGCAGATCATTTGGTTGTTCATTATGTGGGATAGTTTTATGAGCTGTCCCCTGACTTGTGCAATAGTCATGCTTGTGATACATGCAGATAATTATCCAGCAGCAATCATCTCTCAGATGGTCAATAACAATATGACATTAGGCTGATGGAGCGAAGGTATATACTGTGTTATTGCAACTCAATAGGGATTTACATGAGACCATATACTGAACCTCTGTTGTGCTTCATGAGGAGGAGGAGGAGGAGGGGAAGAGGGAGGGAGGTTGTGTAATATTATTTTTGTGGTTTGAAGTGGAAGGAGAGGTCTATGTTGTGGCCATGGGGATGGACATAAAAACCACATACCCATGTTATTCAAAGGGAAAAAAAGAGATGTGAAGACCGAAAAGCATGATTATGGGAAATAGGAATGCAATGCATTTCTGGAGCCCTGGAGACACACACAATACTTGTTCTATGTTTCTGTGCCTATGTTACATACACTGCACTACTATATATACATAAAGACTGCAGGCAATGCCCACACAAGGCACATTACATATGATAACCCCGTCAGTTCTCTACTACAGCTTGGTTATGTTTTGTTTTGTCAACAATTCATCTTGAGCTGCATGGAGTGTGTATCTCAAAAACATAGATTTTTTTGTTTGGAAGCATAAATTACATTTCAAAGTCTATGTGTTTCATGTTTCAAGTACAGCCGAGTTAGTCTACTTCTTGTGTATAGTGCCAAGATCCAAAGAATACAAATGTGCAGAATCCACTCTCACATTACTTAATGATAAACCTATTCTTAATTTTTTCTGTGGCATATGAGAGACTATTATTGCAAGACAGCAATACTTGTGCAGCTCCTCAGTCCAAGAAAAATTTCCCTACGAGGACAATTAGGTATATCATATCGTATTGTATGATATCATAGATTCATAGCAAGATCAGTTGTCTCGCTCCTGGGGGAACTCGGAGTGCGGGGAAAGAGTTTGAGGAAGACAGTGAAGAAAATGTCAAAAGAAGCAGCTAGATCTAGTCAGTGGATTTGGATGAGGAAGAATAATGTCAGTTGGGGGCCAGCGGGGGAACTACTAGGCAGGCTACATAACCCCTTGAGATCAGGTGAAGAGATCCACCAATCAGTCCTCTCAGGAGAAAATCCAGGAAGAGGAAGATTATTTGAGTGTGGGAGTGGCCTATTTGAATCCCTTTTGTTTGAGACCATGCTGCAAGGTGAGTGTGTTCACTTATTCTGTGAGTTTATCTTTTCTATCTCCTTTAACTTTAGCTTAAATTGGAGTTATGATATGTAGTGTGTGAAATAGGGTATGGTGAATGTGCTAGGAAAGGTAGTATCGGCACGGTCACTACCTGGAGCTTGCATAAACGGAGCCTGGGTTTGTTGAAGGTGGCAGTGCTGTTTGGGCTGAGAAAGCCTGTGAGTTTATCCTCTCTATCTCCTTTAACTTTATCTTATTTTGGAATTATGATATGTAGCATGTGAAATAGGGTATGTTGAATGTGCTAGGAGAGGTAGTATCGGCACAGTCGCTACCTGGAGCTCGCATAAACAGAGCCTGGGTCTGTTGAAGGTGGCAGTGCTGTTTGGGCTGAGAAAGTCATGTGTAAGTAAGGTAAAGGAGGTTGTTGGGTTGGTGCGGGGAGCAGTGAGAGCTGGCATTAGGGGAGTGTCTCTGGGACGCCAGAGATCACTGATCACTGTCTAGCCTCCTGGAGGTGTCGTGGGACCAACTAGATGAAACACTGGTGAGAGGAGGTTCCCACATGATGACCCCAAAGACGTGTTAGTTATCACTGCTCACTGGTCTGTATAGTTAAGCCTTGCCATAATAGCTTATCATAGGGCTTAGGAGATTATTCACTGAGCACTGATCCTTTATCTAGAGCACAAATTTCTTGTGTTTATTTGAATTGCATCACATCATATCATATCGTATTACAGGTTCACATTTTACGGTACTATTAAACAGACCGTTGGCCAAAAAGGAGTGTCAGCACTTTGCCTGGAAAAGGGAAACCAGCACCCACTTCTGGAGCCAAACCTGGGAGAGTAGCTCACCAACAAGCTGATGTCCTGGCCCGGTGGAGCACAACCTGACCGAACAATATGTAACTGGTCCCAGATAAGCAACAGAAAAATGGACTGATTTACAGTCGTCGATGTTGGTACTTAGCTAGTTAGCTACTTTTCCCCATGAGAATAATGTATCCTAAACTAAAGTCACATTCCTGGAATCGACTATTTGACAAATAATGATTACAGCTAAGTATAAGAATGCATAATGATGCTTCATTGGTGCATCATCAGTGGCCATCACTGTACAATTGAAAAAGTATAGTCCACAATGAATGCATTTTTTGCCATATTATGAGTCTACCACCAGCAGGTCAAAAATCATAAGCCTATTGTAGCCCCATCTCCTTGTTTTTAGCTGGAAGTAGTGGGATGCAGCACGGATATTTGCTGCAATAGTAAACAGTGAGCCATAAAAGCACATAGTTTACAGAGGTGCAGTTTCAGTTCAGCTCAGCCAATCAGAACTTTTAGACAGACTTTTAGGATCCCTTTTGAAATACAGCACTGCAAAAACAGTAACATTCTGTGAAACTCCAGATTGTGGAGTGGAAGTTGAGAGTAAGTTGGAGGAGGATGAGGAGGATAAGGAAGAAGAGACTGACGATGTTTACAGCATCCCAACAGCCTTAGGCACAATTACATCCATTACTGTGTTTCAGCGAGAAGTGGAGGAAGATGAGGGGATGAAAGAGACCAGACAAAGGATAGGAAAGAGGGAGAGAATGGAGAAGGTGGTGGGAGGCTCGCTGAAGGAGGAGACAGGGGAGTGCAGGACAAAGAGGGAGTAAATAAGAAAATTGAAAGGGAAAAGACATAAAGGGAGGAGATAATAATAATATTGTCGCCAAAGGGCAAAAATGTGACGATCAAATCTTTCATCCTTATTGATTTTGCTGTTGGACATTATAGTGGTTTCATACAGGGGTCAGAGGACAAATGAGTGGGACTGGTAAACTGCTTTATGACTGTGACGCATGCTGCATGGACAAACAGAAACACTGACAGAGAACAGAGAACAAACTGGACACATATTGTACATATGGCTAATGCTAACATGCTGCAGATTTCTATGTATCGGAGTAGGGAGACAATAGTTGTAGCTACAGTATGTTTGTGAAGCTTTGGAATAAGCTGTAAATGAGCTCCCAGAGATCTCTGGGTGCACATACAGTACAGTATAAATCCACCAGCATGGTGTTAGTGTGCGGAGAGAAAAAGTGGTAATGGTCATTTCTTTTCAGCCTCTTTGTACTTGCACAGCTTCAAATTCCCTCATATCAAAGTATTAATTTGGGGTGTTTGTTAGACTCTCTTGCTTCCATCTCTTTCTCTTTTTCCTTCCCTCTCTTTCTCTTTTTCCTTCCCTCTCTTTGCTCTACTAGTTTGTGTTCATGTTGTGCCCTACTTCTCATCAGTCAGTTCAGTTAATCGATAAACTGGGAAGGGTTATATCCTCAAGGAGAACATGTGCTCCAATTTGTGCTTGTATGTGTTGGGTATTTTTGTGTCTTGTGCTAAATGTGGTCTAGACAATACTGCAGTTTTCTATTCGGATATTCATAGCTGTTTTCAGGTATGGGTGTGTATACCTCTTCTAAGTCTATACTTTTTTATTGTTGCATCATTGTGAGGCTTGAGGCAAAAATACCATCAATAAATCGTAATAACAGGTCGGACAAGAAAAAAAAAACAGAAAACACCTTCAAGAAACTAATATAATTTTGAATGTCTTGCTAAATAATGCCACCAACTGAAGTCAACCAAACAATGTTTTCATTTATTCATTTTGCCTGTTTATTCCTTTTTCAGGGTCATGAGGACAGAAGCTTTTTTTTTTTTTTTGTTGTTTCAAAAATTGCATGCAGGTAGCAAAAACTAATGGGATTTTAATTTCACGGACACTTTCACTTTGAATTCTGGAGTTTACATGAGTCTACAAAACATCTGTTTAACAAAAGAAAAAGACATCAGTTATATCGACAGAGTTCACCAAATTCTGCAAGCAACAAGAAACTTCTTTTCACTCAATAAGTGACATTATTTTACCCTTTTAAATAACCGAAGCTTTTAGGTAAAGGGGCTGACTAAGTGGCTGAATTCTCGCCTTCAGCATTTTCAACATTCTTGTTTGAAATGTGCGAGCACTCATGTGAGTGTCGCTAAACTGTGTGCTACATGATTAGAGCAGGTTTGAAGCCTCGTAATTCTCCTGACTAATCGAGACGATGTGTGACACCACGCCTCATATCAGCTTCAGTGTATCATCCTGGCACTGTGAAGCAATACACACACACACACACACACACACACACACCAGCCTCTAAGATACACACACACACACACACACACAATGCCAGACCTGGGTGAATGGCACCCTAGGTGGTTGCCTATGTCGCCTAAAGGAAGCTCCACCACTGGACACATACCCTGATCACAGTAGTCAGTTCACTTCTTTGCTATTACATTCACAGTGTGTTCCATACCATCTTATTTTCCACAGAGAACAACATCCTGTGTCTGTAATCATTTGTGACATAATAGCTTGGCTGGGTAAAAGCATCCATCGATTCTGTAGAACATAAATACATATTTTTATTTTCAATGTCATTCACCGTCAGCCTCGATTATTAATGCCATTGTTGAAATAATAACACATTTCACTTTAATTATAGACTTAGAAAACCAGAGGCAGCACACATACAGTATATTTTATTGTACACAAAGCAACACAAGCACAGTCTTTACAACCATTATCTTAAGTCACCCATTTTTTATGTGATGATGACTTCATAAAGACCCCCCTCACACCCCCACACACACACACACACACACACACACACACACACAGGAATTCAAATACATGGATGCACAGACACGGAGCAGCAGCACATCCATCTCAGTAAGTCTTCATTATGGGTGATGTGTCTACCATGCACTGCTTTATATTTAATAGTGATAAATATAGCAGAGTGTTCATTGCTGTTTCAGGACATGGGGCATACATTAACAGGAAAAATTATGTGTGTATATATAGCAGGTTTATAGTCTTTATCCTGTCATCTGTGTCTCAGCTGTGTGATTAATGTCCTTATTTAGAGGCTGATTCAGACCTTGACATAAGAGCTGTAGATTGGTACAAAAAGTCTCGCTATTACTTTTAAACATTCTGATTTACAGATTCTCATTTTGCAGTGGGTTTACAGTAGGTGAGGACCCAGACATATTGGATAGGAAGAAGAGAAGTACAAGCCTCCGTGTCTTTGTGGCTGACAGTTATTGTGGTGCGGTGAATCCAATGTGTGGGTAGTTTGCAGTGACAGCCAAACATGGAGGTTGGAGACCAAAAGTTTTAACATAAACTAAAAAATATGAAGCAAAACATTTTGAAAAGGATGTTGTGAATCCAGCAGCTTCTTTTATGCTGCTAATAGGGAACTGAATCTCAACTGATCCCACTTTGTTTTCAACATAGAGTTTTGTATATGTGCAAAAAGTTGCAAAAACATTGGTACAATTATTTAACATTAGAAAATGTCAGATTGAAAAGGTGACATAAAATAGACAATAGAAATAATGAAATAAAGTAAAGGTGGTGGCACGCTGGTACAGTGGTTAGCATTGTCACCTCATGGCAAGAGGGTTCCTGGTTTCAAACTCAGGGTGGGGGGCTCGAACCCTGGAGTGGGGGAGCCCCTTCTGTGCAGAGTTTGCATGTTCTTCCCCGTGTCAGTGTGGGTTTTCGCTTGGTACTCGGCTTCCTCCCACAGTCCAAAGACATGTAGGTTAATTGGTGACTCTAAATTGTCCGTAGGTGTGAATGTGAGTGTGAATGGTTGTCTGTCTCTATGTGTTAGTCCTGTGATAGTCTGGCGACCTGTCCAGGGTGTACCCTGCCTCTCACCCAATGTCAGCTGGGATAGGCTCCAGCACCCCCATGACCCCCTGACAGGATAGGCAGTTACAAAAAATATACATAATCACACTTACAGCCTCAGCACAGCAACAATATATATTTTATTTTTAATATTTTTAATATCTTAGGGTGCTTTCACACCTGCCCTGTTTGGTTGGCTTCAATTGAACTCAAGTTTGTTTGCTCCCTAAGTGTGGTTCGTTTGGGCAGGTGTGAAGGCTCCATGACATTGGTCCGACAGCCCATTAGTCCGACGTCCTGTTGTTCCAATATGTGATTATACTAGGCTATACTGTATTTGTGTACCATAGAGGATCAGCAAACGCAACAAAAGTAGGCTACTGGTCGAAATACAAGTGCCATAGAGAGGAGAGAATGAAACACCATAACCTCCTGTTATTAACTCTGGGGTCCGGGTTGTGTGGGGAGCTCTCCGCGGTGCTGAACAGCTCCCGGCGGGCATATTTCTGCCTTGATGGTGCGCCGCGACCGGCTCTGGGTCAGCTGGGAAAGGCTTGAGGCGAAGCAGGCTCACGGCTTATGTGTTTGCCACTTTCTTTTTCATTTTAACCCACACCATGATCTTTTCCTGACCCTAACCAAGTGGTTTTTGTGCCTAAACCTAACCAGACCTTAACCACAGGGCATCATGATGATTTCGGAACAACAGGACTTCGGAACAATGGGTTTAATATGGTCGGAACAATGGGATGTCGAACCAATGGGTTGTCGGAATAATGGGCTGTCGGACCAATGGGCAGACCCTGGTGTGAACACAGCAATAGCACTTGGGTGCACACCAAAGCAACCAGACTGAGACTTTCATGAAGAGGTGGTCTTGGTCTGGTTACAACCAAATTGTAGCACGGTTCATTTGTCGTGAGAACATGTTCCGACCTCGATCCGAACCAACTGCAGTCACATGACACATTGTTTGGGTTAAACATGAGCATGTTACAGTCCTGGAGGATTATTAATGTGCACCTCCTCCTGTACTGCCTTAATATGCACATTCAGCACATCCAATGCATCAAAACATTGTTTTCTAGTTGGAGCCGCGCCTCGTTTTCAAACTGTATGGTTTGACTAAAATGAACAATGACAGCAATATAGTCCACGATGAGCAGCGCTAAAATCAACCTGCATAGTTGTCCCTCCATTGTGACATTAGAAAGTGTCACATTTATCTTGCAAGTGTACTCTTCTTCAACGTTTTGTTTACTTCCTGGATTTTTCCCAAATGGAAATTCAGACAAATCAAGAGCAGTTTTCTTGTGCAAGCATTTGATCTGGTCCGCTTGTAAATGCTGCCGTGAGAACATGAACCAACTCTGGGCAATTATGCAACTTTGTAACAAAGTTAGTCCCTGATTCAGACCAAAGCAAGACAACTATAGGTCTGAAAGCACCCTTAGACATGGTAGCATAATGGACATTTTATTTCAATTTTTTCTTTATTTTATTGCTTTATATTTACATACTTTATTCTTACTTCCTATAATTCTCTACTCTTTACATCGGAGTGACTGTAACAAATCACAAATTCCCCTCTGGGATCGATAAAGTATTTCTGATTCTGATTCTAATAATACAACGTGCTGATCTGACCACTGTGGTGTTTTTCAAGACATTGTGCCATATGCAGGCATTTAAAATCATGCTGGGCTTTATAGTTGTCAAGTAAGTTTTGAGTTCTTATAGTAAAACTTTACAAGTGTAACAGTATCACACCACAGTTTCAGTGGAAAACATCCCAAAGAATGCTGCTGACTGACATCTAGACTTATATCCAGACCCTGTATGACTTTATAGAGCACATCTCTTGTAGCTTCCCACAATATAATTTCTTTTCTTCTCAGTGGGTGACTTCCCTGCATTCTGATCTTGGCTCAGTGGCAAAGTTTGTAGAAAGAAAAAAGTCAGAAAAGGCTAGGGCTTCATGTTGCTAATAGATCTGGACAAACCACAGGAGGCCACTCTCTCCCACAGTTTAATGCACCCACTGAACCAAAATAACTGAAAGGTTAAAATATGAGGCACATACAGTACACGATGCATGTGTACACACAAATGCACACACAGACAGTAACGTCAGGAAAGCCAATTCAACTCACAGTTACAAAGTTATCTGTTGAATCACTTACAGAACAGCTGTAACAAGGGAATATTTTCGTCCCAACACACCCAGAGACACACTAAGGGGGCTTTCACATCAGGGTCACAGGCATGCATCCAATTACACTTGACCCCGAAGTCTTGTTTGTTTTATTAGTGTGAACACTGATGGCAGCGCAGCTCACCACAGACAGCCTCAGTTCCAGCTTTACTGCAGCCTTCAATGTGCAGTGAAAACTCCAGCAAGAGAGGGAGAGCTCCGCCGTTGTACTCGGGGACAAGTGCATATTAGGTAGGAATCAATCGAACCTGAATCAACCTGA
This sequence comes from Epinephelus lanceolatus, assembly GCF_041903045.1. Lineage (NCBI taxonomy): Eukaryota > Metazoa > Chordata > Actinopteri > Perciformes > Serranidae > Epinephelus > Epinephelus lanceolatus. The sequence continues at coordinate 34,611,856 of NC_135737.1, forward strand.
ACCAATTGATCCTCCGCTATGTCCCACCCCCGAACGCAGACTGGCTAATCATATCGTAGCATCGGGCCGGCTCAGACCAGGGTCCGACAACAACACAGCTGTGCTCCATTGACTCTAATGCAGTCATTTCAAATTTCCTTCATTTTCAGGCTGGTTTTGTGGATTTGGAGCTAAATGTTGTGTCTGGGGCACGTCGTGTATTAATGATACTCGTTACCTGGAGAGGTTGGAAAAAGATATACGTTTCTTCCCTGTTCCAAAACCAAAATCAAACCCTGAAAAGTGTAGGGTTAGCTAGCTAGCTACTGAAGATATAGCCTACTGAATGTATACACATGCTGCTTTTGCTTTTTAATGGTTATAACAGTGAAAAAAAGACCGACCCTGCTGTACAGGAACCAGTGAAGGGAAGCAGGGAAACTTTGCTGATATTCAACCAGCTGTGAGTCATCACAGTGGGCGCAGATGAATGTTGTTTGACTGTTCTTTGACATTTCTCCAAAAAATATGATAATATTTCTTCAGGGAGTGCAGTTAGTTACGGTGTGGGCTCCATGCTTACTCTGACAGCTTGTCGGACCATCACAAAGGGGCGGGGCTTAGCGGAAGGTCAATTGAGGACCAATGTGATACTAATGTTATCTTTCTTGAGCATGGGCACGAGTGGATGGATAGAATACATCTATTTAAAAAAATGTATACACACTGCTTTTCATGTTCTCAGGCTTTTAGTGGTTGGCTCTCGCTGACAGCTAATGTGGCAGAGATGTTACCTTGGCTCCATTTTAACTGTCACATTCACAGTTTATCTCCGTCCCACCACAAAAGTCCATGTTGTTGACAATCGGCTCACCACTTTAATCTTGTTGCGCATCCGAGGCCACCGCATCTAAATGAAAGCACATGAGCATCATGGCAAAATGTGAATTTAACCACTCTGATGTGTAAAGCTCTCATCTTATGGCAGAGGTTTAAATCAGCACAAATCTCTCTGACAAGAATGAAAGCCATGAGCGCAATTTATTGCAAACAGGATTTAATCTGCTCATGCATTAAATTGACTCCTGATCCTGGGACACACGGCTTTCTCAATAAAGCAGTGTCTGCTCTTAATTAAGCTAACATGAGGCAAATAAAATAAATCTGTAAAAAATATATATATTCAAATTGAACAACATTGTCTTAGGCAATCCTTACCCAGACGGAATAATTAAAACCACTTCAATTTGACAGTTCTCTGCCCCCTTTTTCCCTTCTCCTCATTCCCTGTGTTTGTCCCTATCTTTTTCAGCATGCAGACTTACACAATTAGCCCCAGTCCAGAAGGTAGTGGGCTTAGCAGCTGGAAAGATGGAGATACAGAGTTTCCACTGGAAGACAGGTTTGTCTTTTTTCAGCTGTTCTGCCTGCTTGAAAATGAAGACATGACATCATTTCCATAAACCAAGTTGAGCATTTTTGGGAAGACATTTAGAAGATTGTTTTTAATATATTCTTACAAAGGTTACCTTATACAAAAAATGTGTTTATACAAAACAGTATTTGTCATTAGGAAATTGTGCTACTTTCAGGCATCAGTGTACCCATCATCTGTGTGTGTGTGTGTGTGTGTGTGTGTGTGTGTGTGTGTGTGTGAAAGATTGATGGTGTAGTGCTAATCCAAGAGTGGTGAGTGGTGACTGCAAAAAGGTGAAGGACTTTTATAATGGCCAAATCTTGTACACAAATAAATAAGAAAAAAAAAATATGCTGGATGAGTTTTAGATTGTGACTAGAGAAATTAATGCGTGGCATTAAATTACTGTCATCCCTACATGCAGGAGGTGTTATTCATCATGTGACGGTCGGGGAGTCTGCCGGCTTGACTCATATTCCAACATCTTGGTTTGATGCATGTGCTTTGGTTGCATATTTACTCAGGTTTGTGGTCCTTGTCTGAATATGGGCTGTTTGCTAACTGTTGGGTAACAGTTGGGTAGGAGGCCTGAACCAGCAAACAGATTGTGAACACTGATGAACAGCATGCTTGCCTTGAACCTGCAGAGACTAACGTTGCAAGGTGTGTGTTTTTTAGTGCCATGGAAATGTGTGTGTGTATGTGTGTGTCATAGTTCCCTCTCAAGAAATACCAGATGGTGGAGGCACAGCAGAAGGGAAAACTGTCATTATTTTAGGCTTAGACTCTGTACCAATGTATCTGATAACCTGTGTGTGTCCCTACGAGACAGAGACAGAAATGTAGAGATGAGCTGATAGAAAAAGACACAAAATGCCTTTGATATAATAAAATAAACACATGATCGATGCCAAACAATGATTGTCTCAACAGTGCTAATTCGTCCCAGTAGGAACTGATGATGATGGCGATGATATTGATGATCAACTTTAACTTTTGGCTTCAATTTCACTACGATAAAATTATATTAAAATCATAAAATAATAATAATAAAAACTGCAGATTAAAATGAATGCAATCCAATTATGATATCAATTGTTGTAATGGTTTGGAATCGATAATAAAACACAGTGGCTCACCTCACCCCCAGGGCTAATATCACATTATTATCATTAAAGAGGGCAGATTGTGTAACCTCCTCATAAAAAACCCACACACACATATAGGCACGCTTTGGTGTGTATATGTGCACACACAGATCAAATACATGGGATATGCACATGCACATAAACCACAGATGATAAAGCACACATGCAAACTCTCTCTCACACACACACACACACACACACACACAGATGACAGGCATGACATTGAGATAAGGATCTAATGAGGCACAGTGAGAAAAAGTGATTATGAGAATCTAGTGTGAATGTTTCATTTCTTCAGCCTTGTGCAGAACTTCATTAGACTACTGTTAAGAAGATAAGGCGTTCAGATTCAGTTCCAGACAGATAAGAAAAATGTGCTTTTCTACACAGATCCAATTCTGCATCAGCATCCCTATGCAGAAAGGGAAGCGCACCTGAAATGAGGATAATGCAATTTAATGGTTCCTGCAATTAGGAGACATTTGAGATTAAAAGTGCCCTCAATGTGTCCTGTTTGTAATCAGTCATTTAAAAAGAAAAAAATAAGTAAATAAATAAAAATAGGTACAGCTGTGCAGAAAAAAGTGCACTGTGGGTGATACACTGCAAACAGCAGCAACCGAAGTGGGGTATTACAGTAAAATAGAGGCGGAGTGAAGTGGAGTTGGGGAATGGATAGTGAGATAAAGTGAGGTGTGGACAGAGGGAGGGAGGGATGGAAAGCTAAAGAAAGGATTAGCCATGCGGCGAACCGGAGAGGTTGAATAGGTAATGAAGGAGACAGGCCAGTAATGCATGAGAATAGGATAGAGGGGCTTAGCAGGAGTCGTGCAGTGCATTGATTACCTCTGTCTGTCATTAGCTATAGTCCCTATACCTAAAGGGTTGGTGGTGGTGGTGCGGAGGTGGTGGAGGGATGTGGGGAACCAGAAGAAGGACAGCTGAGGTTCGAGTTGTCAGAGCAAAAATAAATAAATAAAAGCAGAAGAATACACAAGAACTACATAAAAACACAGCCTGTGCTTTTGACCCAATGCCTGTAAATGCACATGTGCACCGGGTGACTTTATGTTTACAAACCCTCCCGCAGCATGTATCGCTGCCTTCTCAGTGGGTTTTATAAGATGTCGGGCCAATTTAATGCTTATAATGTTTTATTTCATTGGGACCGTAAAATGTAGTGTCATATAGTGGCACTCTGTAGCCATAAAGAGAGCAGATGTGCTTGCTGCTCTGCCACACCTGCTTTGTGGACTGGAAAACGAACCGGTGAACCTGACTGCTTCACACAAGTGAAACATTCCAGACAAGTCAAGGCCTCAGCCAGACCACTTGTCATCATGAATAGATACAAGCATGTAATGGTTGTGTGTAGAAAAAGTGTGAGTCCACTGTATCTTGTTGTAGGTTCCTGTCTGTACAGAAGAAATCATACTGTCATAGTGTGAGTCATTGATTCAGCTGTTAACCAGTCTGGCTCTATTTTGATATTTAAATGAACTGTGAAAATGGTTAAAAACAGAAATGGGATTACATAGATTGTTGGTACATTACCTCTAGTAACCTTGAGTGGCTGTCGTGCTTATGACGGGAGCAAATGAGGAAGTCAGGCAACATAGTGTAAAGACTGACAAAGTCCACTTAGGATGGTAGGAAAGGGAAGTGGATGGGTCAAACACACACAGGACTTTTTTCCAGGAAACCAGTGTTTGTGTCCCACGTGAAACCAATGTACAATGTAATGTAGTAAGTGACCACATACCTACATGTGACGTATGTGATGTATGTCACATGGGATTCATTACCTTAGTTTTGGTGCAACTGACAACCCAGTCTGATTTTGTCGCTGAATATTGGCGCATGGGCAGTGACTTTCATGTCAGACACCAACAAAAAAAGCTGTCCTTTCATGTTGGCATGATATGCAGCTGGGTACCGTCAGTATCTCAGGGTGCCTGACGGTATCAGGGGGAAACACAGCTGGACAATAATGTAAGTGAAGGGGGAGACAAGTCTGACTAGGATGGGGGGAGGGGTGGTGGATGGATCCAACAACCTAGGGATCCTTGGCAGAAACATTTTGAGCATTGAGCACTTAATTTCCTGCATTATGTGGAATTTTTATGCATCAATTTGAGCCTTCCCTGCATCAGTTTATGGTGTAATTTTGGAGGGGCGCTAATTTAGGAATTGTCCCTGTGGGTCGAACTACAGGGTACCAATGTATGACCTATGTGGTGACATGGGTTGGAGGTCTTGTTGGATATTTTGCCTGTACTCAAAAATCCAGATGTATGCATTATGGACAGTTGTCACTGACAGGATGTTATTTATGCATGGAGCATATACACATAAACACACATTGTAGATACTTGGTTTGCCTTTGTTTAATTAAAACCATAATTCAGGAGTAAGACACAACTGAATTGTACAAAACACTGTAAGACCTCACTGCACTAATGATAGTACTCACAGGAAAGCAGTTTAACAAAGCAGACAAACAAACACATGTCAGAACACAACTTAATTGTGACATTTTCAACAGACCCAGTAAATCAGAGTGTGGTGTGACTGGGTTCACAAATTCTAGCAATCTTCGATATTAACTGCTGTCTGCAAAAGTTGCCCTCTTAAAGCACCTCTTATAGCAATGAGTGGGTGGTGGCCATTTTCTGCTCTGACTTGAGAGCCAGCTTAATCTCCCAGCATGCTCTAGTGGCCCAGCGGGGGTCCTCCACTTTGCTGAGAGAGGTGGCCAGTGAGCTGCCTGTTGCCCAGCGACTTTGAAACTGCGCAAAGTGTCTGACTATTTGTGCTTGTGTGACGGTGTATGTGTGCTTGGTGAGTCATGAGTGCCAGGACAGAATTAAACCACACAGACAGGGCTAATGAAGAATTCAAAGGGACCTGAGCTGATGCAGGACAACTGCAAACACACACGCACGCACGCGCACACACACACACACACACACACACAGTCTGAGCCATATACAGTCCCACAGCTTGGGACTAGCTTGGAAGGGTTGTTAAATGAATTCTCAGAGAGGGGTCTTTTTACAAGGATGTTGTTTTGCAGCAGTAAATGAATTAGCTAAACAGCAATGCACAGACAGCCACTAAGCTCCCATCTGGCTAGTACTTTACATGGAGGCCTGTCTGAACACTTCCAGGAGTACCAACCTATTGGTGTCATGTGTATGTGTGCGTGGGTGGGTGGGAAAATAGAGCAGCAACAAGTAGAGGATAACCTGGGGTCGCCAGTTTTGCTATTATAAATAAAATCTACTCAGAGAGGAGTGCGTAACACTGATCTGTCATGATGTTTTATGCCTGAGGTCATACTGACCCAAATAACACCTTTTAGTCTGCAGTGTACACAGGACTTTCAAAATAGCCCAAAGCTATCATCATAATAATGTTAACCAATTGTTCATATGAATTTAGGCAAGGTCTTTGCTCTGATTTTGCTGTGAACTTTAGGCCAAATTTGAACATTATCTAAAACAGGCAAGAATAACTCAAATACATCCAGGACTGACCAAGATAATCATGCTGTACAACTTTATATGCAACTGCCTCGTTCAGTCGACTGTGGGAAATAGGTATTTTACTGCTTACAGTAAGTGAAGGCTTTAAAAAACTACAGCCAAACAAATGGTATAATTTGCAATATATCAGAAACACAGAGGAAGACATTTCAAGCTTGTTGGACACACATGTACACACTGACACCTGGAATGGTCAACAGAATTTGCCAATAACAAAAATGGGCTGCAAAATTCATTAATGTCATGACACACAATTGTAGTATTAACTTTCAGGGCTGTGTTGACAATACACAGTTCCATCCATCCATCTATCCATTTTCATCCGCTTATCTAGGGCCGGGTCGCAGGGGCAGCAGGCTAGGGCAAAGCACCCCAGACGTCCCTCTACCCAGCAACGCTTTCCAGCTCCTCCTGGGGGACCCCAAGGCATTCCCAGGCCAGATGAGAGATGTAGCCTCTCCAGCACATTCTGGGTCTGACCCCGGGCCTCCTACCAGAGGGACGTGCCCAGAACACCTCTAGCGGGAGGCACCCAGGAGGCATCCTGATCAGATACCCGAACCACCTCAACCAACCCTTTTGACGCAAAGAGCAGAAGCTCTACTCCGAGCTCCCTCCGGATGTCTGAGCTCCTTACCCTATCTCTAAGGCTGAGCCCAGCCACCCCACTGAGGAAACTAATTTCAGCAGCTGGTATCCATGATCTAATTCCTTTGGTCAGTACCCAGAGCTCATGACCACAGATACACAGTTACATATGCCATTCCAACTCAGTGACCATTTAAGTCATCAAAAACATCAGTTGTGGCTATTTAGCATTTCAAACTGGATGTTGTTTAACTTCTTGTTGATGAGTACACATAAATTGTCATCATAGCTGATTCATCTTCCAATTCACCTACCATTGGCAGAATTAAACCATTACTTTCTCTCCCTGTTCCTGAAATTCTGAAACTTAATCTATTCATTTCTTCCAGATTTTATTATAGTAAAATTCTCCTTTCCTTTCAGCTTCACTTATCCACCAAAAGCCTGCAACGTGTTGGAACAGCGCTGTTAGAATCCAGATTGTTCCAGGAAATTTAAGACATCACACCGGTCCTCACCTTTCGACACCGGTTGCCCATACATGCCAGAGCCAATTTTTACCCTGACCTACAAAACTGTGCTTGGTATAGCACTGCCTTTCAGCTCTCATTTAAACCTTATGTACACCTCCACGCATGGACTCTTGACTCCAGTAAGAGTGCTTATCCATTCCAATATTTCCCTCCTATGGTGCTTATCTTGGGAACAGTCTCCTCTTCCTCATTAGAACAGTTCCTTCAGTGGAGGCCTTCATGGCTTGTCTCACCTGCTATCACTTCCTGTAACCTGCCCGTACCTTGTTGGTTGGCTCAATATCTGTTTATTTTTTTTATCCCCAATCTTTTCTTTTTTAAGCTTATTGTTTTTTCTCTCTGAATATTTACTTTCACTACTTTCATTTTAGTATCGCTCGAGGTGTTGACTGGGGTCACATGACTGGGACTTGAGTCATACTCCAGTTACAAATTTCATGACTTTACACTTGACAATCAAAAAAGACTTGCAACTTGACTTGGATTTTAACACCAATAACTTGTGACTTTACCAGGAGTTGAGCCTTTTGACTTGAAAATACTTGGTACCTTCCCTCAAACCCAAAGATTAAAAAGTATTATTTAAGAAGTCTACCAAGAATCATTTAATTTGCCTTTTTTCATGAATGAGCTAACATTAACACTATTCATTCCCACCAAATCAGCACTTAATTCCCCAGATCCACTTTGTTTGAACCAATCCGACAGCATACATTTAAGTTAAAGGAGAGAACCATGAAGAACTAATGTTATGTTACTGACCACCAGTTAGGAAAAATGATACCAAAGATGATTTCAATTTTTCTTGTTTTAATGTATTTTAAGACTTTCCACTGCATAGTGGTATCAGGCTCCTATCTACATAAACTATCCTTAAATGCCTTGAGCAAAGCTTGAAGTCCTCAGGCAGGGTCATTCTGGTTTTTCCAAGGTCCCAAGACTCACCTATCTACTTCTCTCCCTCGCTATGTAGTTTTCCTTATCCTCTACCACCCCATCCACTCTGCACATCCTATCTCCCTTCTCCTTTCTTCTGTCTGTCTCACTTGTTTTTCATTCAATCTCAAATTGTCAGGTTTGCTAAATGAGATTTAATACTGGAGCTGTCAGGCAGGAAACTGATACCGATCAATCTCAAGAAAGCCGGGGAATGTGACGGGACAGAGGCTGGTTCCCGCAGAGAATCAACTGGAATGCTTATCCGCAGCATCTCGTCTGGGGGCCAAATGGATGGTAAAAACACCAAACAAAGGCCATGTGATACACTAAAGGCTTGTCAAGGACGGGATGGTTCATGAAAAATCCGATTTCATCGTTTTTCAACTGTTAAAGTAACAGTTGTTGGCAGACCCTTGAAACGAGGGAGCTATATTGCCATGGCTTTTAAAGCATCACTTAGATAAATCCAATAAACTCAAGACTCTAGTAGAGCCAAAAGCATGCAGATACACAACATCAACATAACAGTGATTTCAGTGATGAATGGTATAATTTACATACAATGCTTATTATCAAGTAGTGATAAATAAACAAGGCCCTCGTAGCTGAATGAGATCACTAGACATACATCACTTGACTTATTATGTGTATATAGTGTTTATGTGTCATTATACTGCTCAGTAATGTGATTAATGTCATCACTTAGAGCCAGAGTCACCTCATGGCTTAAGCCTTGCATAGTGTTGATTAAGATTAACCACAGTGGAAAATGAAGAGAGGAGAAAGAAAGACTTTTTTATGCTCACTGATGTGCCAAGATGTTGATGATGACACTTGCAAAAAGCTGTTCTCTGGCAGAAAAGAGTAATGGGATTTTCTCATAAAGATAATTTCTGGAGACATGTACCTGTTGTCACATACATTATATGATCTTAAGAATAAGCTTGTAAGGTTAAACTTAAGTCACTTTGTGTGTGGAGGTCATGGTGGATTGTTCCAAGACAAGTGTCCATGACCAATCCACCATGCAGATTTAGTCCATAAGTTTATGCTGTCTTGAGCTCTCAGTGAGATTACACTCAGGAGGACTGATTAGTCATATTGCCTTGGTCTCAACAGGGCTTTGTTCAGTCAGTCAGTTCAGTTTATTTTCAAAGGCACACCAAAATACACACACACACACACACACACACACACACACACACACACACACAGCTGACAATTCTATATGCATTTTCAGTGCAGATGTTGGTTGTCATCTTATGTCACATTTGGGGTTGTGTGACATATATTGCTGAGCAGCCATACATAGAGGGAAGAGGTGCCAAAAGGTGTTTGCAGTGTACCTTAACATGTACTGTTCTGTCATTTGTTTGCTGGGTACAGGAGTGATTGAGCAGGTGAGGTGATGTCTGCAAGGTTACACGTATAACAAGCAAGGGATGCACAGTGGAGCTGCAAAGGGGATGCAGTGCAGGATTTTTACAGAAATAATTGTGATATCAGATTATTCACAAAAGTGGTGAAGCTGATACCATAGTGGCAGTTAAAATAGAGGCTATGACAATGAATGTTAACAGTGAAGTGGATTATGTAGAGAATGACAAGTAGAGGACCAGGTAATGATCCTTGTGGAACACCTCCTGAAAGAGCAGCGGGGATCTGAGTTATTAGGCTTTGTGTTTCTGTAAAAATGAAGGGAATTCAGACTGAAACAGAACTGGAAATAAGCTCAGGTTTAAACTGTTATGCAACCCAATTCAATTTTGATTGAAAGGAAAGGTTGTTACAAGGGACGTCTGGTTTGAGTCCAGACTTTTTAAATATAGTGGCAGGAAGTCAAGAGTCTTACACCGGATTTCCACTGGATGCGTGTCCGTTGCGGAATGGCAGCGCTGGTTATCCGCTGCGTGCTCTGCCGTCTGTCAATACCCACCGGCTGCGTTTGCTGTGCGGAGCAGTGCAGCTCCGCCGGAAGACATCTCGGTGAACTGCCATGATTAATATCTCCTCGTCCATGGTGTTAACGTGGTGAAATGACGTCTGAAAACCTCTGACCTGTTGACTTCAGGCCTGCCTCTGCCCATTATGTAGTTTTCAAGGTGTAGTGCAGGGAAATATGATCCGCCGTGAACACTGTGTATTTTATTTTGAAAATTAACCGGGTGTTTTATTGTGTTTCTGTGCACGACTTCCTGCCCTGCACGATCTACTCTATGCTGAATTGCTGTGTTGTGCTCCGGCGTCCGGCAAAAATAGAAGTCCTGCGTATCTGTTGCAGAGGGCTCCGGAGTGCCGGAGCTGAGACGGAGCCGGAACGCAGCACAGCCGCAGCTGGTGGAAACACACACATTGACTAGAATTGAATCCTATCGGCTCCGCTGCCGTGCCGGAGCGGAGATGCAACCAACATGCATCTGGTGGAAATAGGCCGTTACACAGGTGAGGTAAAGATAGGGGAATAGTGATCCGGTCAGCAATCCAGTGAAAAGACATGTCTGTGCAGCTGTTGAAAAGTAACTCAGTAAACTACTGTATTTGCAGTAAACTTCTTCTATTCAATTGTCAGACAGCAGCCACGGTGCATCATCACAGTTGAATAAAAGTTCACATTCCCAACCCACAAATTAACTAATGTGGCCATTACATGAACTGGAATCTAAGAGGAATTGAACCTGTATCGTCAGAGTTGAATGTAAATGCACTTTTACCCCCTAAAACAGCACGACATAAAGTTTTAAGTGTTTCTGTTTGAGAAAGATGATAGCAATTTTGGGGATAATAGTATTTTGGCACAGTGTTGAAGTGGTCAGAATCCGGGGTGGGAGGCTCACACCCTGGGATGGGGGAGCCCTTCTGTGTGGAGTTTGCATGTTCTCCCCATGTCAGCATGGGTTTACTCTGGGTACTTTGGCCTCCTCCCACAGTCCAAAGACATGCAGGTTAATTGGTGACTCTAAATTACTGTAGCTGTGAATGTGAGTGTGAATGGTTGTCTGTCTCTACGTGTCAGCCCTGTGATAGTCTGGCGACCTGTCCAGGGTGTACCCCTCCTCTCACCCAATGTTAGCTGAGATAGGCTCCAGGCCCCCACGACCCCTAACAGGATAAGTGGTTCGGGAAAATGAATGAATGAACAAATATTGCAATTTCTAGGCACAACCTTTTCACATAATTCGTACTGGAAAATGTATTTTGTACAACTGTGTATCTTGTTTTAATTGCAAGCAACAAGGGATATTCATCTCCAGGAAAACAATGGCATATTAGGTAACTGGGGCTACAAATGTAGTCAAGGTACTGTTATGCTCATATCATTATTGGATACAAATACTTCTGATTTACACAGCACATAGTGCACCTAAAAAGCTCTTAGTCTTTCTTTCACAATCTCTCAATCTATCAATTACTTGCTTTTCCTTTTCTCATTTTCACTCTTTGTCTTTGCTCATCTTCTTTGACAAAGGAAAGGCAGCAGTGTCATCAGATACCATCGATAAAGTCAGCAGCAGAGACTTCAGACAAAGACATGCACAAATTCACACAAACACGTCTGTTGATTGAATGCAGGCAATTTTCACTTTCTTACATGGCAAAACTGACAATGGTGCTATGCCATTACAGGTCCATGTGCTTTTGATCTTTACACAGGGGGAACAGTAAGAAAAAGGGAAGGAAAGAGAGGAGGAGATGGGGCAGAACAAATCTGAACTGCTGCTCTATTGATTCAAATAAAGGCTCAGGAAGAATTAAAGTACAGTAAGAGGTGTTTTGAATAAAGGACCTCATAAAAGGTAAAAGGCAAGAGAAGAAATTAAAGTGAGAAGTAAAGTAAGTGCTAAACAAAATAATGAGGTTACTTAAAGCTGGGGACAGGAAAATCCGAGATTCTTACACAGCCTCCTTGATATACTCTTAATTTATCAAGTGGTTACGGCTAATATGATTGCAAACATTTTCCCACCTACACTCCCAGACACAGAACAACATGGGCGTCATGTTTCTTGTCTTAGTTCATTATCCACTCGAGCCCTGTTTCATCAAACACTTTCGGTATGGTATCTTTGGAAAAGTAACCCTTCAGACATGGTACCTAGACCCTAGAGTTTCCATCACAAACAGTCCTCTTAAATGTGGGCAGGGCTGTTGTCACTCACTGCTGTCCAGCACTCACTGTATTTCCTCATTACCGGTGACACAGAGGGAAGTCTGCACCTCGTTTGTCGTCCACAGAACGAGGCTGCACGCCGACATTTTCAGAACAAAACAGAACAGGCTGCAGTGAGAGTCTCTCTCCATGGGATATTTAAAAACAGCAGGTTTGCGCATTTTGTCCTTGTCTGGCAAGCTTAGGGGTTTAGTGTTGCCGGAGCTCCACAGTGCTTTTTTTTCCGAGTGAGGATTGGGATATATGCTGTCCTAGTCATAGTTAATATACATAAACGCTTGAAGATCCACTCATTACTAAAACTGTATGTCATATAAAAAATAGTGTAATGGTCAAAGTTGTTAAAGTGAAATTTAAGGATGATGGATCGATGGATTCACATCATCAACTCAGCATTGAGTAACATTACAAGTAAACGTTCCACCTTAAAAGTCGCCGGCAGTCGGCCCAATGAATTAAGTTATTTTTCCTCTAACTCCAGCTGCTGCAGGGGGCAGCAAAACATCCTTTCATTTTATAGTTACAGTTTACTAATAACTCTCCACGGTATGAACAGTGGTTACATGAGCCTCAAAACCAGTCATAACTCAGCCCTGAGCAGAGTGACCGTCCTCTATTGACCAATCAACAAACTGCAGTGTTCACAGCTCCACCTTTTAGTACCAGATCTGTGTGCTAGGTACCCCAACAGAGGGGGCACCAAAGATGGGGATGATATGGAATGGTTCCATTGGTACCATCCACAACTATTTACAGTAGAAACCGAAACAGGGCTTTAGTTAACTTTGGTCCATCAACTCCTGAGAAAACATCTTGGTCTCTCTGGCTATTCGACACCAAATACTTTTTCACAGAGGTGCTCCGTCATTTCATGTTCAACAGGTAGCACAAAGCAGCTTATCTGAGTAAAATTTATTGGAGGTTTCAAATGTTTCATATGGTGGAATTGGTGAGGGCTCTTGGAATTAAGTCATGGGCCGGTGAACTTAAATAAAGTGTTGCAAAACACGAAGAGCTGTTGCAGAGTTGAGAGGAATCAGCATTTGTAGTAGCAGCCCTCTCATTTCTACAAGGATCCATTTAGTTAGTAAGAAAAACCTTTTTAATGGAGTTTTGATGGAGAATGCAGCTAACAAACAAGAGTAAGACTTAGTCAAAGGAAAATAAAAAGCCACATTACTCATCAGTCCACTCTCAGTTGCTTGAATAACTGTTTCCTCTACTTCTTTTTCAGCATGCTTGCTTACCTTGAAAAGATTCATCTGCTCCTTTGTCATTCAATATTTCTCATACTCAGTGTGGCTTTTTTAGGGCCCTGGTCTTAACTTTGCGCGGACATCATCACTGTTGCTGCTCATTCTCCGTTTCAGATCTTCATCTGTTATCCTAAAATGCATGCCTTCCAGTGGGTCAAGGCCTTGGAGTTGGAAACAGCAAATTTACTGCAGAAGTTTTCACAAACATTGAAAAAAATAATAATTTAAATGACAATGTAAGTGTCATTAGTTTAACCAACCACAAAACTGTGGAATTAATTCTGTCTTAAAGACATACAAAGAAATGGATGATCAAACTGTGTATTAGACCGGATAATACTAGAAAATAATACTCACACCTAAGCTTCATTTTGGATGTAAATCCTTTTTTTTTTTATTATTATTTTGCCTTTCATGTTTTAGCTCTTTTGGCATGCAGCATTTCACAGTGTAGTTCTGAGTTGCAAATAGTTTGTGGTGATCTCACTGTTTGCATTTGTTTTAGTTACACAAAACGAATCCCACACAAAGCACTTCTCGTGTAGGTAGAAATTATACAGGCTGTTGATTGTGGACCACAACTGCAAAAACAATGTGTAAGAACACAAGATGCTGAAAGACAAACACGCATGGAGCACACATAATGTATATCCACCCCAATGGGACTATAAAAAGTCACTCTTGCAAATAGCTATCGATTGTCCGTTACTTATGGAAACGAATGTGTATCTGAAGGTGCCAGTCTAATCTTTAATCATGCATAGATTATCTGTTCATTAAAGTGACAGAAGGTCTGGCAAAGACCCCAGAGGAGCAGCGGCAAATAGTGTAGCTGCTCTCTCGGTATGTTTGCATGTAAATAGACCTTCTGTGGGCTGGTGAAAGCATGACTGTTGCATGTAATCAATGAGAATAATTAGAAAGAAGGGACACCTTAATAACTCATTAATGGGAATATTTCAATCTCTCTATCTCAGTTAGTAAGTGGGGAGTGAGAGAGGAAGAGAGGGAGAAAACCCACTAAGGGCATTTGTTCTTATTAAAATGATTTCTGAGCAGCAATTAACCAGACCGGCGACACTATCACCATTCCCAACCAATCAAACAGCCACAATTCCGGGCCAATAAAATAATCTTTATTCGTGGTTACACAAGAGGGAGTTATTAAGCAGGCTGGGAAATAATTACTGAGGATTCTGGGTAATTATGGCCAGGATATGGTCCAAGCCTCCAGACTCATTAAAGGCCCGATGAGTAACATGTTCCATCATATAAATTAAAGGTGCACTCACATATATATAATTTAAAGAAGTGTTTCATGGCTGGAATGATGGAATTTTCATAAAACTGGGATGTACATGTAGAAGAAATATGCAAATACTTCTGAAACTGGTTCTACATGACCAGGCTTTTGACTGTGGCCTTTGCTTTTGCTCAAGAGGTGCAAAACCTACAACTACCAAAATGCACTCCGCTGCATCGGACCAATTAACTCTCCCGATGGTGAGTAAGGTAATCAGTGTTGCCAGGTGGGAAATGTAGGATTATCGTACCAGAGTCTCAAAATTATCGTATTTTGAGGGAAATTATCGTATGTCCGTCATAACCAAAATAACTATCCTAATGATGCGCAATAGGCAAATATAGTCACTCTAGTGTTTACTTTTTTTCATTTTCCTTGCTTCTGTTTTTCCTCTTCTTCTTCTTCTGTTTTGAATCTCATTCTCGTTCGACTTCCTGACGTGTCCTAGCGCCTCGTTGGGTGGGTAAAGCTGACCATTTGGCCAATCGTGTTCATTGTTCAGAGACAAACGTCACCCATATCTCACGCTAAGCAAAGTGCGATTGGCTGGACATGTCACATGGGAACAGATGCCTTCAGGGCCCACAAAAAAACTCTGGCATACTGATTACAACCACACATTCATGAAATGGTCAAATTATCGTACATTTGGCCTTTTTTGGGATTATTGATCGTACATCGTACAGAGGGCCAAATTATCGTACAAATACGATAATTATTGTACACCTGGCAACGCTGAAGGTAATGTAAGCTTGGCTGTTTTTCCACAGGAAACAATGTGGCAGCCAGATGGTAATGAATGATCTAGTGGTCCTTTTCGCCAGTCATGTGCTGGCTTGGCTTAGTTCAGGCCGTCAGCCCAGCACAGCAGGGATTTTCATTTCCATTACAACAGGGCTACCTTCTTGAAGGTGTGTCTTAAACTCATGATGGCTGATCCATGGCTAAAGCTCCCTGTTATTTTTGCTGCATGTGTTTTTCCACAGCAGGGCAGGTAAAAGAAGTTTACCTGTTGGAGGTGAGCTGTTTGCAGAGGTGCAGTAAGACCCTGTTGTCTGCAGCTCTTCGTCAACATCTGACTGTTTTTGGACCTACTTCTGAGAAAGTCCATCTCTGGCGCAGCTTGGCATAGCATGGCATGTCTAAACTGACAACAACAGCTCTAGAGCCAGTAAAAACATAGTTCATTTACACATACTACCCACAAACAAACTTGTGGGTCTCCATTAATGGCATTAGAGTATTGGGCTTTTTTTTTTTACATTCACTTAATGATAAAAAAAAAATGCCACTGAAGACATGAAGACATTATAACTCTACACTGCAGGTTTCAATTTTGCATATTGCATCTTTGTGGTAAGGCTATCCTTTTCTAAAACACATTCTACTGGCTGCACATATAGTTTCAACATAACTAAAATGACTGTCATTGGGAAATGATGCCCTCCATCGTTTTCACACATGCAGGTGAAAGGAAAAACAAAAACACAACATGTATTGGATGCATCAGCCACTGAAAAGTTACTGTTGAAAGCTGAAATGAATAAATGTTTTATTTGAGAAGTCACCATTAAACTTGACTTTGATTGTATTTTCATACCAAATACACCATTACAAGTAATGTGATTTCTGCCTAATGTGTTTGTTGAGAGCGAAGATAAATTGTCTCTGTAAAATGCTCATTCACCAGCCTGTGAATTAATGGTTCATGATGGCTCCCCTGCCCTGCTTACAAATTTATCATATCAAATCTAATTTATTTGTAAATCACTTTTGACAAGACAGGAAAGGAAATAGGAAATATTAGGTTAGATAACCTGAGATGTGTAGGATAAATGTTGCCAAATGCCGTGCAAAACTGTTGTGGCCAGATTATTAGACAAAGATTTACTCTTGCAATAGACTATGGGCAATTTTAAACTAAATCAGTCCAAAGATCCCTCTGAGACTATTTGTGATTTTTCTTTATGTAAAACATTTTCCTCTTGTTCAGTTAATAATAGACAAAAATGTGCTCTATTGCACCTGCAACTTAACAGTGATGCCAAAGTGCCCTGACACACCCTTTAGGCCACGTTTATACAAAAGGCAAGAAGTGAAAACACTGGAAAAAAAACAAGATCTTCAGCAGTTCTACTTTTCAAAACATGAAATTTTTACATTAGAATTGAGACCCTGAACACTTTAACCAATTGATCCTTCACTAAGTCCCACTGCCTGACACAGAATGACCAGCATCGGGCCGGCTCAGACCAGGGTGTGACAACAACACAGCTGTGCTCCATTGACTCTAATGCAGTCATTTCAGATTTCCTTCATTATCAGGCTGGTTTTGTGGATTTGGAGCTAAATGTTGTGCCTGGGGCACGTCGTGAATTAATGATACTCGTTACCTGGAGAGGTTGGAAAAACATATACGTTTCTTCCCTGTTCCAAAACCAAAATCAAACTCTGAAAAGTGTAGGGTTAGCTAGCTAGCTACTGAAGATATAGCCTACTGAATGTATACACATGCTGCTTTTGCTTTTTAATGGTTATTGACATCCTGGATATATCCTTCAAACACAGACTGTAGACCCCTCTGTCTGCTTCTCTCTGGAATCACTGTTTTCCAAAAATATGATAATATATCTTCAGTTAGTGCAGTTAGTTACAGTGCGGGCTCCATGCTTACTGCGACAGCTTGTCAGACCATCACAAAGGGGCGGGGCTCAGATCAATTCATGATAGACACAAACATAATTTCACACACACACACACACACACACACACACAATGGTCAAGAAAAATTGAAGAACAGCTTTTTATATTTCAAACTTCAACTTGACATTTGGAGGTTAGGGTTGTTTAGGGGTTTTGGGAGATGGCCATCACTCAGTGCCATCAGTGGCATCACTACCTTTGAAGCTATGGTTAAGGTCCAGAAGAAAAATAAGTGTATGATGTAATTTAACCAGAAGCATCCATTTTAAAAGAGGGAGTCTGTGCTTGAAAGGTTAAAGGTCAAGCGTTGCCTGAAGTGATGCATTCAACCCCAAATGCCCCTGATGACAGTCTGTATTGAATGCGTGTAACTGTATGAAAGTTAAACGCAAAAATCCATCCATCCATCAGTATGTAGTACAAGCAAATTAGAAAGGCCTGCACTATAAAAGCCTGATGCGTAATGTGAAGCATATTGTGCTTTGATTCATCTGATCTCAGCTCAATCCTCTGGGTTTCTGGATGGCATTTACGCTCTGAAAAGTGTTATGAAAATAAATGTGAAAAAAGCACTATTTACAACCTCATTCTTTTGATGCTGCAGCATTAAGGCCCCACACTGAGTCCTTGATACCGCCACCATGACAATGACTATCACAATGATTTGGAGAACTCACTGATCACTGATAATGACACTTATTTCATAGCCCTCTGAACAAGATGTCGGCTGATTAGGTTTTTATTTTGTTCAAAAATGTTGTTCTTTCCAAATTAGCAGAATCCAATAGTATAAATTAAGATCATCATATTCTGATTAGACGTTTTCATCAGTTTCACGCTCTCATGAAAAGGAGGGTTGCTTGAACATTTTAATCGGCGTCATCTGTCTCTTCCTGCCCTCTCTGTCTTTACTTCCACCTCCTGCTTTTCTGTGCCCTCTGTGGCACATTCTCCCATTCTCTCACTTTTCATCCCCCCTCTCCGTTTCTCTCCTCTCCTCCCAGGCTTTCTCTCCCCGTTTCACCCGAGTATTCAGGTGTAAGCCAAACACCCTGATAACTGCAGTGGCTGAAATTGATGTGACACGTTTCAAATTTTCTCCAGTCCTTTAATACAGCATCTCCCCTCCCCGTGCCCACCCCCTCTCTCTTTTCAATATCCCGCTCTCTCACTCCTTCTCACTCGCTTTCAGGGAGGTGAGCAATTCTAAGCTAGCAAAGTGATTCCATTCTGCGGGCTAGTTATTAAATTTGTTTGCAAATCTCTGCCCCTCTCGCCACCCACCGCCCCTCCCTCGATCTCCTCCTCCTCTCATCCATCTCTTCATCCCTCCCTGCTCTTGGCCCTCCGCCACAGTCCCGACTGTCATCAACATTCAGACCCATAAAACGTACAACGGCAATGAGAAATAGAGAGAGGCAGGCCAATGGAGAGACAAAGAAAGAGAGAGCGTAAGCCAAAAGAGAAGAGAATAACAAATTATTTCCTAGAAAAATAGCCCTCTGCTATATTCTAAAACATGGAGGACTCTTTAATAATCTCTTTTATTACAGCTATTTGTTACTGAGCCCCTTGTCTGTGCTGAGGTGTTGGAAGTGAGGGACAGTGGATGGGGAAGTGGAGCAAAGGAGAGAGTTGACTGGTGAAAGCCAGGCGTGATAACACTAATGAAGATGGCTGGCTGAGGCAAGCACATCTCATACATTTAATAGGTACACTGCTAGATGAATATTTATACTGACGACAGAGTGGAGGGCAAAGAAGTGGAAACTTTAGGCACACACACAGGAGCCACAGCCTGTCACATGTGCCACAGGCAAACACCACAGAAACAGGCAAACAAACAGCATCTCCATTCCACAAAACAATCCAGCAGAACCACATTCTGCAAGTTCTGCCTGGGATATTTGCACTTTGTGACACAGGTTCATGCATTTATGTATTAGACAAGTCATGTAATGGTCTACCTAATAATATCTCCATGACCGCATGCCTGCTCGGGCATGAATCCAGGATGGACCAAGGATGGCAAACACACAAAAACATGTCCACCCCACTGATAATGAAAATTGGTAGACAAGTGAGATACTTTGAACTTTTCACACAATGAGCAGAGTGCAACAGAGACTGTTTCACAGGAGCATCATGTTGTTTATCAAGCTGGCCATGGCAGGTTGCCCAACTCGATGCACCGTCGGTGAGAACTGACAAAGACAAGCTAGCAACACAACAGAGGATAATAAGGCAGATTTACATCACTTTTACCCCACCTGGCTGGCAGGACTGCAGACTGAAGGCTCAGTCAGGACCTATGGCTGGTAGTATTACAGATCCATTCTTATCAACACGCAAACTTGTCTGAGCCTCCCTGATAGTATCAAATACTGACATTCATAGCCTGACACATGCACAAATCCTAAACAAGTTTTGTATTGTGTCTGTAATATTTAGAAGATGCGATTTTGCCCCCCAGTAAAAACAGCAAAGTGGCAGGGGGATTTTATTCTAACAAAATTAAATACATTTACACCATAAGTTGATGCAGAAAAGGCACAAATTGGTGGATAAAATTTCTGAAATTTCTGCCCAAGGACCCCCAAACCCCTGTGTCATGTGTGCCTTCCCTCCCAGTGTTGAAACAAAGCCTGCACCCTTGTGTGAATGACAATTTATCGAAAGGTAAAAGTGCCATTAGTCACTCAAAGTCAACTTTATAATGATGTACGTTAAGTAGTGTGCGATGCGTTGGGTCAAGGGACATAGGGAGAGAATGGGGAGACTGTCTGACCACAACTGAGCTCAGCATGGACAGTGATGGAAAGCTGGAAAAAGCTTCTTTTTTTGTGGAAAGCATCACCCACATTAAAGGATAACTTTAACACAGTGGCTGCACAGATATTTCGACCTGGACCATATTTCCCCATGTAAACTGATCCAAGAAACTGATGTGAACAACAATTTTTGAAATTGGTCCAGGATTGAGGGAGGCGGCAGCTGTGAGGATTGGTGGCGGTGATTGAATTCAAAGGCCTGAGACACATTTGAAATCAGGTAAATAATCAGCCATGATACTGAAAATCTTTTAGACAACAGTAAAATACTTTTTCTATAAACTACTCTAGTAATTATACTCTCTCCATATGAACATATGAATCTCATGATGTTTCAGAAAGAGGCTTCTTCTTAAGGAGGCAAATGCTGAGTGGAGTTGAAATGTTAGTTTAAGTGTAACTGATGTGTGAACTTGGGGTATTAGTTGAAGTGAGAGTCATCAAAGGAGTTGAAGTCCAAGCACTGAAAACATTTGAAATGTAAGTTGTCCTGAAAAACTGTCCGCTGATGTCAGTTTAAATGCCATTCAAAATTAAAGTAGTGAAAGGAGTTGAATCGTCGGCTAGGGTGAGATTTTTTAAAAGAGCTATCATTTTGTAACTCATTTATTACAAAGACTGCAGGAGTGTAGATGGATTATAGAGAAACTGCTTAATTTTAACATGAATGAAATAATGTATCATTTAAAATAATAACAAAAGATATTTATTAATTTTAAATTATTTAAATTAAATATTATTTTATTTCATTTTTTTCAAATTATTATTAATTAGAATGAATTACTAATGGTTGGATAAAGTGTAATTATTAGAATAACTATTAAAAATAATTAATTCATCTGACATCAATATACAATTCAGGAATCTCCATATCTTTTGATGGGTACTAAAGTTTAGAGGTCAGTGTTTGGTTTGTTTTTGGTTCTGTGGAGAAAGGAAGGAAAAAGAAAAAAAAAGTGACTGAACAGTGGGCCATATTTGTTGTTAATAGTACGGCAATCAAACACAGCTTGGTACAGCTTTTGTTGTTTGTCTTTTTGTGCCTATCGTCAGTAACACACACAGAAGACCAACCAATTTTCCATTTAAACGTGTTATTTTAGACTGATGGATATTTTGACTTGTAACAATGGATTTGAATTGCAGATATGTTTTATGGCAGTGGTTCCCAGCTGGTGGGTCAAGGGTCCATTCTGAATGGACCGTAAGTGTCTTGCGAACGTGTCAAGTTTGTAAAAACCACACTTTATTTTGAAGAACAACAAATTTCCGACACAGTGTTTTTATGTTGAAGTGCTTCTTTCTGCTGCGGAGTGAGTGACTAATGGACAGTTAATTAACAGAGACAGAAAACTAGCTCGATGACATGGCCAAAGGCAAGTATGATGATGAATATATTATACTGTGTGGACCTTTAACTAATGACTAAGGAGAAATCTGGAGCCTGTGGCTGGACCAGTTGGGAACCAAAGTTTTACGGGATAAAGCAATTGTGACTATCTCTAATATGTATATATTTTTTTATTTCTATGTTTTTTCAAAATGAAAAAAGGTGCTGCAGATTGCTTTGCTGGTGTACATATCAAATCAATTTAAAGGGCTTTATTAAACCATAGTTGCAGTGGTCTTGATGCAATAGTAGTTGTGTGGCTTGATATGAATATCTCCAAATAATAACTTAATTTTCTGTCTAGAATAAATACAGTTGGCTGAGTTTGATCCAATAATTCAAATCCCTTATTTGATTGCATAACGTTAAAAGTTTGGGGCTTATATGTGTGAGGGCAAGAATTAAAGCAAGCAATATAAAGTACTGTAAGTTATTTGTACAACACATTATCAGTTGAAGGTTTACAAAACACTTACTCTGAATATCCACCCTCCTTCCTAAAGCAGTAAATGTCTAAAACTAAATATACCAAAGCAATCAAACCGCCCCTACTGAAAAATAAGAGAAATTAAATGCAAGTAAAAATATAAAAACACAATAATAATGAAAAATCCCAAATATCGACCGTGCAGAGAATCATTACTGTATCCTCCCTAGGACTCAGTGCTGTGGGTTTGTTTTGGTTTGTACAGATACAATTACAGAATGCTATATAAACACATTACTTACTAGACTCCAATTATCATTACAGTCTGAGTATCACTGTTTATTCCCATACAACATAATAATTATTTGTTCGGTTGAAACATTAGTCCGTCTTTGTGCACATCTAAATCCAATTACATAGAAACCATATACAGAAGTGACTCAGTGATGCTTAAGAGTCAATGAATTAAGCACTCATTTGATGAAGCCATGCTATCTATAGCTCTAATGATAATATTAGCTTCTCTTCTGTGGTGTTATTTCTGAATCAAAACTATAAACATCTACAGAGGCTGGTAGAGGGAAGAAAGGGGTTTATTTTTGCTTCGTGAATGGAAATGAGAGTTGTTGGTATTCATTCAGTATTACCGTCCTCACACGTCCAAGTTATTTTTGTTCATGTAATGTATTACTGTATTTCAAAAGCAGATATTTATGTAATTTGGGTTGCATCACATTTCTCTCTAAACTCTAAAATGCTGACTATCAACTTTTTTCAAAGGAGGTTAAATGAGCAGTATGTAAGTTTTAGGGGGACTTGGTGGCATCGAGCAGTGAGGATAGCAGATGGCAAGCATTTTCACATCCCATATCAGTGTTCCTCTTATGCTGTTTGGCATGTCGCAGATTGGCCGCTCGCCTACCACCTACCACCTAATTTCTCTGATAACTTAATGTGTCCTCACCTTATTTCTGCTCCAGACATTCACAAGGTTTTTAGTATGAGCCAAATTATCTGCAGAGGTGTACTCCTCTCCAAATGGAACAAATGGACCAGGTGATTTCAGGTTGTTGTTTTTTTAATACTTTTTTTTCCAAGCCTGATTTGCTTTTTAGTTTGCAAATTTTCACGAAGAAAATTTCAGTCAGAGTTACATTGAAAATAAAGTAAGCACAATATAAAAAGACCAATAAATTCACAGTATAAAAGCGAGAGGAGAAAAAAACGAACCTGGACCCAGTGATTTGAACTAGTGAAAACACTGAATAAAGCAGTGTCAAATAACAAATCAGTGTTTCTCTGACGCTGTTTGACATGTCAGAAATGGGCCGCTAAACTAGCGCCTGCTAATGTGTGCTCATGTTTTTTCTTTTGTTTGTGAATTATCTGCAGAGGTAGCTGTCTCTCCAAAACAAATGGACCCAGTGATTTAAACCGGTAAAAACATCAAGCTAAGCAGTCAACCCATCCATCCATCCATCCATCCATCCATCCATCCATTTTCAACCGCTTATCTGAAGCTGGGTTAGGGGCAACAGGCTGAGCAAAGTATTCCAGACGTCCCTCTCCCCAGCAATGTTTTTTAGTTCCTGCTGGTGGAACCCCAGGTGTTCCCAGGCTAGATGAGATATGTAATCCCTCCAGTGTGTTCTGGGTCTGCCCTGGGGTCTCCTAGCAGTTGGAAGTCCCTGGAACACCTTCAACAGGAGGCACCCAGGAGGCAACCCAATCAGCTGCCTGAACCACCTCAACTGACCCCTTTAGATGTGAAGGAGCAGCGGCTCTACTCCAAGCTCCCTCCCGATGTCCGAGCTCCTCACCCTATCTCTAAGGCTGAGCCCAGCCACCCCAAGGAGGAAACTCATTTCAGCTGCTTGTATCCACGACCTCATTCTTTTGGTCATTACCCAGAGCTCATGACCATAGGTGAGGGTTGGGACGTAGATGGACCAGTAAATTGAAAGCTTTGCATTCCAGCTCAGCTCCTTCTTCACCACACCTGTCTAGCGCAACACCCGCACCTCACACTCCATTCTACCCTCACTTGTGAACAAGACCGTGAGATATTTAGACTCTTATCCAGACCGCTTTACATCCAGCTACAAACCACCCAATGCTGTGAATGCTGGAGGTCACAGTGTGTGCCTTAAGATCCTGTCCATGGACAACATGAAGAGAATCGGAGACAAGAGACAACCCTGACGGAGGCCAACACCCACTGAGGCCAACACCCACTGAGAACGTGTTTGCCAAGTGTGCTGACACAGCTCTCACTTTGCTTATACAAGCACTGGATAGCTGAGTAAAGCAGTGTCAATTGGAAAAAAAATCAGTGTTTTTGGAAGCTCTTGTTACATGGGGGCTTATAACTGTGGTGGTCGACTTGGAAAATGCAAATGGTCTGGTCTGATCTGTTCTGGGCTACTGCAGAAACATGGTGGTGCAACATGGCAATCTCCATAGATGATGACCCACTCCCAATGTAGATATAAACAGCTCATTCTAATGTAACAAAAGTCTGATTCTTATACTCTAAAGGAAATATACTTTATACAGTCATTTTCTGCCCATATATTTCCCTACATCCTACACACTGAACCTTTAAACAGTATCATGCAATCTAAAAATTAAAGGTGGCTCCAGTAAAACTACAATAAAAGCTGTGTTCTCCTCAGTTCCTTTAGTTTTTGTGGTAAGTTGAAATGATGCCTGAGCCACAGGTACCTCATATTCCATCCTTGCTTACAGCCCAGCCAGGATGAGAGGAAATTGACAAATAAAAGTAAAAAGGGAGTGTGGGGAGGAGAGTGGGGGTGGAGGTTTGGGGGGGGGAGGTGAGATATATGAGAGAGGTGTGCTAAACCACTTTTCTCGCCTCAAATCAAAAGCGGAGTGGTTTTCCTATCTGGCTGTTAAAGGTAAGATATGAGCCGGGCTCTGCACTCTGACAGCGTAATGCACCTGGCTGCCAACAAACACACACACACATACACACACACACACACACACACACACGCACAGACACACATACAAAAGCATAGGCGTACACAAGCACACAGCTGTGTATTAAAGGACACAGGAAAACAAATACAAACGTACATACACCTACAGCACCATGACACATAAATGCAGGTCCACAGAAAGAAACACACACACACACACACACACACACACACACACACACACACACACACAGCAAAACTAAAAGAGGTAGTTTCAAGTGATGACAGGATAATACACATAGGAAAGTCATAGTCAAGATAAATAATGTTCACAACCATTTTCCCATTGTGTAAACTATGTGTGTGTGTGTGTTTCTGAGAGAGCGCACATATGAAACGTGCTATTGTGTTTAAATGTACTGTATGTCTATCAAGGTGACTCAGCAATTGTGTATGTGCAGTGTGTTTAGGGCTATCTATGTATGTGTGTGTGTGTGTGTGTGTGTGTGTTTGACCCTGGCAGGAGGGCCCTGAAGTACTCGTTCATGTAGCAGGTAAAATATCTTGTCTGAGTCTTGATTCATTTCACTGGTGCTGAAAAACACAGGAAACTGCTGAGTGTGAGAAAAAAAGATGAGAGGAGCGATGAAAAAAGAGATGGAAGAAGTATGGTCATGTCATCCGCCTCTAACTTCATGCCTACTCCACATCTTTTAGATGTTGATTGCCCCTCTCCTTTTCCACAAATCTTCCACTGTATCACACCACAAACCCACTGTGTGATTTCAGTGTGTTTGTTAAAGACAATAGCAACATATTGTGATGTGGCAATCCTCATATAGGTAGTTACATGGTTCTGTTATGTATTCAGTGGCATGCAAAAGTTTGGGCACACATGGTCAAAATTTCATTGTCTGTTAAGTAAGTAGAAGATGAACTGATTTCCAAAAGGCAAAAAGTTGAAGATGACATATTCTTCAATAATTTAAACAGGATTACGTTTTAATTTCAATTTAGACGCCATTCTCTCCTCATCTTCAGCTTTTTCTCTTCCATGAAGGTCATATTTGTACACGTGTTGCTGCACAGTAGAACAGTTCATCACCACTCCAGAGTGATAACTCTTCCTGCAGGTCTTTTGCAGTCAAACTGGAGTTTTAATTTGCCTTTCTAACAATCCTACAAGCAGCACTCTCTGGAAGTTTTCTTGGTCTTTCAGACATCAACTTGACCTTCACAGTTCCTGTCAACTGCCATTTCCTACTGACATTATGGACACAGGAAACATCTACCTGAAAACACTTTGCTGTCTTCTTATAGTCTTCTCCTGCTTGTGAGCATCCATTATTGCAGTTTTCAGAGTGCTAGGCAGCTACTTAGAGGAGCCCATGGCTGTTTATTGTTGGGACAAGGTTTCAGGAGTCAGAGTATTTATAATGCTTTGAAATCTGCATCACCTGGCCTTTCCTAACGATGACTGTGAACAAGCCAGAGTCCTAACAAGCTAATTATGGTCTGAGACCCTGTTAAAAGTTGTCTGAGAGCTCAAATATCTCAGGATGCCCAAACTTTTGCATGGTGCTCCTTTAATTTTTTTTTTTTCACTCTAAACTTGTGCAAAACAAAAATAATACACTGATCTTAATTAAAATGTTAAAAGCATGTTTCATCACATTTCATTTGATGCCTCTGGAGATCAGTTCATCTTCTACTCACTTAACTATTGATAGTAAACATTCTACATGGGTGGCAGGAACCCAGAAAATAAGGGTCTTCCCCCTTTTGTTTCACCCCCTATAGATGACGGTGCCCTTGGCATTCGCCTATAGGCCTACTGCCTGAGCCACGGGCTGACATTGCTTACAGGGTCGTAGTATTAATCCTTTTTACTAAGCCTCATTCCTAAAGTAAAGAAAACATAGCTCTTTTGCCTTTTTAATAAACTGACCTTCAATTTTCACTGGATATTCAAGGTGAGACAAATCCATTTATCATTTTCTACTTTTCTAAATTACATTCTGTACGGTCCTTGAACTTTTGACCTAACCATTTGCAATACATACACAGCATACTTGTTTCAACATTAATGTAAACATGCAAGTATTCAAAAGCATCTCTCTCCCCCTTTATTATTCAGAGGCTGATGTCCTCTGGGGTCACAGGAAGGTCAACAACTATTGCAGTCTGTCAAAAACTTGTTAACAATTTTATTCACTTCAATTTGACTGTTCGTGGTCATCTTATTTGTTAAGCGTTTTCTGAAAGCCTGAGAGTTTTATTCCGAAATGGAAAAAAAAAAAAAAAAAAAAAATCAGTTTATAAAACACAAAAGACGGCCACCCTCCCACGGAGACTGTAAGTATGACAGAGTGCTGACACTAAGAGTCACCTTATGATTCTTGTGTAAAACATGACTCATTCTTTGGAGGACAGAAAAATGGTTTTCACAGCAGCCAGTTTCAAAAGTGAAACCCTTGATATAGACCCACAGCAGGGAGGGACAATGGTGATTGTACAACTAGGATTTTCTGCCAAGGAGACAAGTATTGAGATTGCAATAAACTGTTGAACAGTGACATCACAACTGCATCATCAGGAAGGGAGCAACCGGGTTCAATATGAATTCAACATGAATCGTAAATGTGCATTTCGAAAGTGTCCATGTGTGTCCCTCTGTTTGCATTTAATGTTTCGGGGTGCACAAGCTCATTCATGATTGAAATTACTTCGGGCTCTTTTATTTCTTCATTTCTTTAGTCTTCTGTATATTTCATAAGCATGCATGTGATGACTGTGTGTTTTCTGTTGCTAAACCACTAGCTCTGATTCCCTCATTCTCTATGGTCTGTGGCCCAAAAGCAGCAGCACTGCAATTATTGATGAGGTTCACTTATCAATAATTCAGCCATACATCTGATTAGCCAATAGGACTGATGATCGGGCTCCGCACTGAATCCTCACACATCAATCCTCTACTTGGCTCTGGGCTGTTGTTATGTCTCCCTCCCATGTCTTTCTGCCTTTTCTGTCTTTGTCTCTGTCTGTTGCTCTTCTCTTTCTCTCTCAGCCTTCTTTTTTTTTTTGCCTTTCCCCGTCCTTTATTTACTCTCCGTCCCTTCCTCCAACCTCTTCCCTCCCTTCTATCCAATCACTCTGCATTACAGATATCCATCTGCCTCACTTTATTGTCCTTGCAAGTCACTGATACATGTGTAACTGGCTGCCACTTTGTCCTGAGAGAGCCCCACTGACATCAACAGGTGGCAAATGTCAATCTGGCCAGAAGACAAGTGGGAACAACAGAAAAGTGACAGAGGTGAGGCTGCGGGGGTGGGTTGAATCAGGAGAGGCTGAAGGACAGGAGGAGTGAGGGAGACTGAGTCAGTGGGTATTGGGATGGAACAGAGAGCCTTTTCCAGGACAGCGGGGATCGATACCCACGCTGCCTGCTCTCACAACCCCCATGAGCACAGTAGAGGTCCAAGAAGTAAAGTGTGTGTAAATTTGTGCATGGGCGAACCCTCCCCTCGTCTTTCAGTCTGTGTTTTTATGTGTATTTGAGGTTGTGTGAGCATGTGTGTTCGTCTGTGTTGCTGTCTGCAGGGTAGTGCAGAGAGATCGAGCAACAGAGAAGGGAGGGAAGAGAACTTGCCAGCAAAAGAGCCAAAGTGTTAATTACTTATCGATCCAATTTGGCAGATGACTCCCTAAAAATGCGGAGGGCAGCTCAGTGCACATCTCAAAAGGAGAGAGAGAAGACAATCTACTGTTCAAAAGTCCCTCGGACTCCCATCTCTGCCTCACTAAATGTTTACTACCAATTCCTGGCCCCTGAGCCATGCCTGGCTGCACTGCTTACCGCCTCCTTATCACTTCCCAGCTATCTTCTCTTCTCTCTGTTTTACTCTCTGTTCCACATTGCCTGCTTTCATTCTATCCTTCACATTTCATCTATGTCCTCTAACCTCTCACTTTTTCTCTCCGCTCGGCATTCCCCGCTCTCCCCGGAATCCTCTGTGAATCAGTGTCTCTATCAGAGTTCCTTATGCTGCAGCATTTGTGTCTTAAATCTCTCTGTCTTGTTTTATCCTCGTTGCTTTAACACAGCACTTATACTTTCCCTCTTTTCTCCATCACCTCTCTCTCTGTTTCTGTCATGTTCTCCCTTTCCCATTAGTTTTGCTTTTCATTTCACTACCCCACCACCCCCTTAACCAAATCCCCTGCCTGCAAGAAATGGCTTTCTGCTGTAAAGGTTGGATGAAGTAGCACCCTGCTGTGGACTGTTTGAATACCATCGCTCTATTCCTGTCCTCTGCCCTACAGCTGAAACTGTATTCCAGGATACTGTCTACATAACATGAGAGACTGTTTTCTCAGAATACTGTCAATATTGCATGAGAAACTGTTTTTTCGGGAATGCTGTCTATAGTGCATGCAAACTGTAGCCTAAATACTCACTGTGACATTTAAATGAATACATCCTACATGTGAGGTTCTATTTAGAAAGAAAGCTGTTGTGTAGACGAACAAAATAAATAAACAAAAAAGCAGAAGGATTATTCTATTCAATAACTCGATTACAATGGCTATGTTCAGTTTTACATTAATTCAGTTCATTCATCAATTTTTACCTTTGGATAGTGACTCAATACGTAAAAGTGCAAAACAACAAACAATAACTTTGGTGAAAAGGTGAAAACTTTATGAACTGAGCTGAATCAAGTCATGGATCAGGAAAAAAAACATTACACTCTTCACACATACATTCTAGTACTTCTATCTTTGTGAGGACCCTCACTGACATAATGCATTCCTTTGCCCTGCACCCTAACCCTAACCATCATAACTAAATGCCTAAAGTGAGGACCAGCCAAAATGTCCTCACTCTGTTGCTAAAATAATTGTTTTGGTCCTCACTGTGTAGCATGAACACACACACACACACACACACACACACACGCACGCACACACCATGGTCACAGTCTTTGCTTCTCATACGATCATGGTATCATTTGCTTATGAGCACTAAACATAAAGTACAGAGTTGAGGCTGAGGTTTTTTTGCAGGTATGTCTTCATAAACCAATATATTGGACAAACTGAAATTGCAACCTTATGATGGTGCCAGCAGAAAAGTCAGGGGATCACAAAAGTTATTACAGTTCCCCCTGAGGGAAGACATGGATGTCTGTATGAAATTTCATGGTACTCTATCCAACAGTTGTTGACACATTTCAGTCTGAACCAATGTTAACCTACTGGGGCCACTAGAGAAAAATTCAGGGGCTCAACAAAGGGTTCATCCCCTGGGGACTTTGACCTTCTCCATGAGGGTCTCTTGGTATCTGTTCAAAATTTCATGGTGATCCATCCATAAACTGTAAAAAGACATGGACGACAGTTACGGCCGCTACCATCTTGCACTGGTGATGTCATTTGGATCTAGAGTCTGAACAGTAGCAATCTCTGTGGTATCAAGTTCCAGTTGTGAGCAGCACTGCCGATTGACACATAGCTGTCAATCATGACGTCAAACCCACTTTTTATAGCATCAGATAACTATTCATAACTAATCTTTTCAGAAAAAAAAACCCCACTTAAACATACATCATCATGATAAGAACTACCTAAACTGACAGAAACCATCTTTGGGGAAAAATATTTGACTTACACTTTGACATTTCAGTTTGGCCCATGTCCCATCTACAAACGTGGAGGTGGAGGGCTTAATGACCTATATTGCAGCCAGCCATCAGGGGGTGAACAAGATGTTTAGGCCTCACTTCAGGGGAGCTGTCATGTTGTCCATCTTTACAGACAGTCTATGGATCCATCCAACAGTTGCTAAGACATTTAACACAAGACTAAAAATGTCAACCACATGGTGGTGCTAGAGGAAAAGTCAGGGATCACCAAAGCCATGAGGATTCATCTGCAGAGGACCATAAATATCTGCACAAAATTTCACATGACAATCCATCAAATAGTTGTTGAGATATGTAATCAGCACTAGCATCTCTAGGGGGCCGACTCCTAGCATGGATAACAATAATCATAAGGCTACCTATGGTGAATTTTTGAAGTGGCATATTTTCAACCATTAATATCTGGCTTTTTTTTTCTTTTGGACTTAATAATATCAACGGTTGTGAAAACTGCTCTAGAAGAACAATATACCTCAAAATTATCGGCACTGATTTTCTTTTCCTGATATCAAAAACAACAATTATATTTTTTTAGCATATCAAGTGATTCCAGTGGTCGCTTAACATCTACAAATGCTATAATTATTCTATTTCTAACAACAAATAAACTTGAATAAATGCCCAGAGAGGCAAACGAAATAATTACATGGTAGATGCCTGCCTGTAAACAAAGAACACAATAACATAAACACTACAGTGTGTAAAAATTGCATTAATTAATTAAGTAATAATGTTGGATAGTAAGTGTGAAATGGGATCCAAGCAATCAGTAAACATGCCCTGTCCCCTGCTGCTGAATCAACACTAGTAGTGTTGTGTGAAACTGCCACTGCTTGCTCTCTAATGCATAAAGTCTGATCTTAAAACGGGTCTACTATTGCTTTGTACATTTCTTTTTTTTTTTCTTGAAAAGAAGGCTTTCAAATGTTTGTTTTATTGATATATAATTATCCTGGATGAGCTCATTACTTCAAACACAATACTGAGAACACATTCAAGTCTGAAATAAACAAAAAATGACACTTTACTTCATCTCCTAATAAGTGCAAAGTAAGTCTTTCAAGCGATCGTTTTTCAAAGTAACCAAATTTTTTTCGAAGTACAGTCAAAGCAACGTCCATTATTCTGATTCTTTATCTTGTTTTCACACTTTCAGTTGTTATATTGCATTATTATAATAACTGAAGATTTCACCAAAAAGTCTAACTCTACTCTCTTTTAGTTAGACTCCATTCGAGCTATCTTTCTTTTTTTTTTTTTTATTAACCTTTACTAATCTCCCACTGGATCTCGCAGTGTCCTTGGCTGTGGCTTAAATGCTCTCTTGTTGAAAAAGGTCCATCATTTTCAAAACACTGCAGGGTGGAATCTAACAAGGACTTGTGAGTTTGACCTCACCTTGTTTTTCTATGCGTGCTACGACTGATTTAAGAGTGTTCCTCCTTTTGTATAAAATACTACGTGATCTTGCTCCACCATACTTAATGAGCCTCATGACCCCCTGCATTCTTCCACATGCTTTGAGATCTCAGCAGGCAAGCCTCCTCATTATCCCAACAACTAAGACAACATCCTGAGGAAATATAATTCTACTGTGTTCTCTCCTTTTTAGAAATTATGTCCAAAGTGCTAATTTAGGGAAACTCACTATTCTGCGGTCTTTAAATGAACACCTCAAAGGTATCAAACATAACCTTCAGACCTTGTTGGTCAAGAGTTCATGTTGAGTGCAATGCAACGGGAATAATCTACATTTCTAGTTATAACTTGAATTTATAACTTTTATGTTATTCTGTGACAACAATAGAGGACTGCCTGTAGAATTCCTTAGATAAAGCCTATACTGTGAGTGCAACATGAGTCCTAACCAATATGTATATATACTGTATATATTAGGACTGTCAGTGTTAACTTGTTAATAGGAAAATTTGCAATGTGATGTTATTAGGGTCCGCACATAATGCATGTTGCTATTTTGTCTCTTCGATGTTCCCTAACTTGCAGTCAAGCCACCGCAGCTGCTCCCTGCTGCTGCAATGATGGAAAATAAAACACTACTGTGCTTTTGAATGGCTCCTTTCACTTTAAAAAGCTCCCAGTAGGTTCAGTTGACAAGTCAAAAGTAATGTGCACCTTGTGTCAAACAGAATTAAAACACCACCAAAGTACTTTGAGTTTGAGCTACGACCTACAACAAGTTGAGCACACAGGTGCAGCTAATCAGACTGTTTGTGGGCAGCTGCATTGCCAAAGTTGACAAAGCACTGTTTTGGTGTATGCAAATTGCCACAGACCTGTGGATTACACTAAATGAAAGTGGTTAACTACAGCGATTGCTAAATGGGTGGAACCTGACCGCAGACCTGCATTTTTAGTCCGATGTGTGATTCATCCTGGGTTCATGTGATAGAGGAAAAATCCACAAGCTGCTAGATTAATTTTTGCAATGTAAATTGCAATGGGCTTGTGCTAATAATGTCAGCATGTCTAGCATTTCTGTTTTTTCAATTTGTGTACTTGTGTTTGGAATTGTCATTATTAAGCCATGTTTATTGTGTCCTTAAGGTGTGTTTTGAATCAGCCAGACTTCACTGCACTTCACAGAAACCCTACTGCCGACTACTGATTTAGAGATGTAACTGCAGAGTGACACAGACACCACTGCACAAGTCTATTAGACATTAAGGGAATGTCCTAACTTTGACATGTTGTGACCAGTCATACACCTTACTGTCGTGGGGAACAATAGTTCCACACATAAAGGACCTTTATGGATCAGAGAGAGCAACTAAACTGGAACTTTTGAAAAGTGCAAATGCTGTCACACGAACCAAGGATCACTGGACGTCAGTGAGTAATCAGAATTACATCGGAGTAACTGCATTTTCTCAACTGGAACAGTGTAATCCTTTCCAAACAAACACTTTATTTCACAGAATGAGCACTGTGAAGTTGTCTCACACCTCTAACCCCCAAATTCCACCAGATGCGTGTGGGTTGCGTCGGCGCTCCAGAACAGCAGCAGAGCCGATAAGTTTCATTTCTAGTCAATGTGTGTACTTCCACCGGCTGCGGCTGCGGCTGTGCTGCGTTCCAGGTCCATCCCAGCTGCGGCGTTCCGGAGCCCTCTACAACAAATACGCAGGACTTGGACCACAATGCAGCAATTCAGCACAGAGCAGATCATGCGGGGCAGGAAGTTGTGCAAAGAAACAAAATAAAACATCTGGTTAATTTTCAAAATAAAATACAGGGCAGATCATATTTCCCTGCACTACACCTTGAGAATGTCATAATGGGTGGAGGGAGGCCTGAAGTCAACAGGTCAGAGGTTTTCAGACGTCATTTCACCCGGTTGACACCATGGACAAGGAGATGTTAGTCATGGAGGTGCACCGAGATGCCTTCCTACTACTCCTCTGGTCGTGTGGTTCTGTTTATAGAAACGACATCTTGTTATATCGTGTGATTATGCATGAATTTGCGAGATCTCGTGGGTCCTTGTGACTCCCGCTGTCCGGCAGAGCTGCACCGCTCTGCACAGCAAACGCAGCCGGTGGGTGTTGACGGACGGCGGAGCACGCAGTGGAAAACCAGCGCAGCCGTTCTGCAACGGACACGCATCCAGTGGAATTCCAGCATAAATCATGGTTTCAAGACCAAAATGTTGTAGCAGTGCAGCACTTATTTCAAAGAAATAAATCTAAAAGTTAAGATCATAAAGTGGATTGCTTAACATTTATTTGATTTCCAATGACGACTCTCTGGTAAGAATTGCTTAACCTTGTTAACATGGACTTCAAAACTGTTTTGAAATGCAAAATAATGGAATTTTAAGCCTGAGATTAAAAACAGTGATTAACTGCAATTATTGAAATTCAGCAATTAATCACAATCAAAAAAATATTAATTTGACAGCCCTATTTACATATGTGTACTGTATAAAATAACTTTTTTCACCTCCATTTGAGCATGGAGGACCCAAATAAGTGCAACCTTGTGCTTTACTACTTTACTATGAATGCCTCATGCATCAAGGGCACACTTGTCCAGCAATAGAAATGTCGATCACAAGTCTTTTTAACACTATGATGGAGAAAGATTTAGAGGGCTGTGGGTCCAAAACAGCTGGTTCCCTGACCTCATCCATCACATCAAGTTGTACATATTGTAACCCCCTCCTTCTATGCTCTTTGCTGTTTATATGAAATGTTTTCTAGAAATATTCAACAACTCTTTGAAATAGTCATCATACAATATAAAGACAAACTGTGAGTTACAGGCTGCTGCGATCAATGTTCAACCTGACTGCAAACCAAAGGAGAATGTCCCAGTGAAATAAGGCAAGTGAGTAAACTTTATCTATTCAACACCTTTCAAGAGAAGATCAAACATAGCTGCTATTTAAAAGATGTCTGAATAATGGTTCGACTAACAAGCTCTGGTTGTAGTACATAAATGACCTAATCATGATTTAATGCTGTATCAAGTCAGTAACATAACAGAGATGAGCTCTAACAGTACATCAAGCCTTGACAGTTTGGTGAAATGTCAAGGCCTTGTCAAAAATATCACCTATATTACTGAGATTTGACTTAAGTGAAGATGAAGGAGACCCAGAGCATTCCATCATTTATGGCAATGCACTGTCATGGGCATGAATGAGCACCTGAAACACATCTGTGTAAGCTACAAGAAGAGACTGGCCTTCTAATCCTGGACAGAATTTGGAAAACCAGCAGTTTATTGACATGTTAATGGTTAAATAACATGTTCAGTTGAATATCATCTGCATAGCACTGGTTGCATTTGCCTTCAAAAATACTAATGATGTCATCTGGGGAAACAAAGCTAATGCAAACATAAGAGGCCTTAGAATAGAGCCCTGGGGTGACCACAAGAAAAAGCAGCAGATACCAAAGAGTTTGTAAGTCTGAAACTGATTCAGACGCACACTTACCACTGACATCCACTGTAACCATGTGGAGCCAAAGTCATTTTTTGGAGCAGTAGAAGAAGCCAAGGTGAGGTTCACAAGACTCTGTGACTATTCTCTGTGGCCATTCCTCAGCCTGTCAGAGTCTGTCAGATCTTTCTTCTGCTCTTCCTGAGGTTTCTACCTTTTTTCCCTGTTAAAGGGGAGTTTGGGGGAGTTTTTCCTTATCTGCTGTGAGGGTAAGGACAGGGGGGATGTTGTATGCTGCAAAGGCAAATTGTGATTTTAGATATTGGGCTTTATAAATAAAATTGAATTGAATTGAATAGACCTTTTGATCATGCAGTGCACAGCTGGGGTCACTGGTGACTGGCATGGGATAAATTGGGATTGAGCAACACACAGATTTGTATCACTGCTAAACTACAGATGATCCAATAAACAGAAATTTGTGGCCCCGAAGGGACAAGTTCATCATGAAGAAACTGGTGAGCTAGAAACTGTTAAACACAGGCACCACCATGCCACAACCTCTAGAACATTCTGTCATTATTATGAGTCACATTGTACCAGATACATATACTATCCAACCTCACTGGCACGCAGCCCAAGATGAAAA
Organism: Epinephelus lanceolatus; assembly: GCF_041903045.1. Classification (NCBI taxonomy): domain Eukaryota; kingdom Metazoa; phylum Chordata; class Actinopteri; order Perciformes; family Serranidae; genus Epinephelus; species Epinephelus lanceolatus. Next base: position 34,648,291 of record NC_135737.1, read on the forward strand.
AAAATCCACCTCCAGGTTGTATTATTAAAGTGGCTTTAGCAAGGACTACCTCGGTAAAACTTTTCCTCGGTGATAATTCTACTTAATTTGTCCAGCCTAAGAAGACGATCTGCCAACTGTTCTCCAGGGTGATGAGGACCATATGCTGTCTGTAACAACGAGTGAATACTGATACTGATACCAGCCTGACAATGCAATTTCTGATGGAGATTAGGCAGCTGCAGAGTCACTGTAACAAATACTAACAAGCACCCTCATAATCAGGACACAAGTACAAGAGAGAGAATGAAGGTGTGGAATACACTTAAGCTTAAAGCAGGGATAATCAATGCTTTGACAATACCAATGGATCAAATGACTATTGTAAAAGGGGATGCAGTTCTCCTCAGCTATATGGAGTGTTTTAGCACTCTTTCCTACCCACAGTTTTACTGTTTGGTCCATCCCTCCTGCTCTCATCAGTGTCATTTCCAGGGGTTTTTTTCTTAGTAAAAAAGCAAAATTATTATCCAATGTTTACTACCTTTTTAGCACCAAACAACAAACAGGCAAAGTTAACAACTACCTGGTGATCATAGTGGAGCATTTAGCAGCCAAAGAGTTTCCTTCAGTAGTTAGTGGCAGACTGTTCTTATGCACCGTTTATATGTATACCTATAAAAAGTAATACACCACAATTCGTATAAAACCCACATAATCATGAACCAGTAATTCTTGTATAAGCCATGTAATCGGGAAGTCTACCTTCAACACCGTACCTATGGCACAGGCTCTGCGGTTACGTAAAGCCTATACCGTACCCTACACCATAGCCTGACGTGCACCTCCCCAGAAATGTGACTACGTGTTGCAGTGAAGAAGACCTCCTGTCTATTTCTGTAAGCTGAAACCATTTCCCCTCAGTGGAAACTATGCTTTTATTTACTCAAATTTCACAGATAAGAAACAATAAATTGTGAAGACAATAAAGTCTCCACAAAAATACCATCTTAAGTCTTGTGTGTGATTTATCCTGGCTTCAGACAGTTGTTTTGTCAGCGAACCTTGTGAGTTGTAATGGAGCGGAATATAATTTAAATTTAATAACTGTTGCTGTTGTCCCTGGTTTCATATGAGTAGAGGAAAAGTCTGCTAGCCGCTAGCTACTATATACAATGTAAAATGCCATAGGCTTGTGCTTATAATATTAGCATGTTGTATTTGTGGGGAAAATGCTTCTAGCAAAAGATAAATGCTTTGTCTGTGGATGCTGTGTTATAGAGAAGCCAAATTGTGCACTTTTGTTTGAAATTGTGACTATTAAGCCATGTTTAATGTGTGTTTTGGGTGTGTTCTGAATCTACTAGACTTTACAGCACTTCACAGAAACCCTGCCACCGACTAGTGTTTAGGAGGTGTAACTGCAGGAGAAAGGAGAAAGTAGTATAAAGACTACAGTCGTAGGAAGGCAGGCTGGGGTGAAGGATAGGTCAAACAATAAAGGACTTCCCCCCAGGAGAACAGTGTTCCAAACCCTGCGAAACCACAAGGACTTTGAGTTATTTAAGATATGTTGTCACCATGTTAATTTTCCTAAACCTAACCCACATAACTTTACTTGCCTAAACCTACCCTACGTAACTTCACTTAACGTCATTCATGAGGTGCTAATTCCTTAGATATCATATGAACCGTTGTATGTGCATTTTCACAAGGTATTATAAGAATGGCTGCATGACGATATGTTGTTAGTAGAGATCAGAAACAGAGCTAAAAGTGGAGTAAAGCAGAGTGACCTTACACTCATCTGGGCCAGTAACACAACTCCAATCCATCCATTCATTTTCATCCGCTCATCCGGGGCTGGGTCACGGGGGCAGCAGGCCAAGCAAAGCACCCCATATATCCCTCTGCCCAGCAACACTTTCCAGCTCCTCCTGGGGGACCCCAAGGCATTCCCAGGCCAGACGAGATATGTAATCCCTCCAGCGTGTTCTGGGTCTGCCCCGGGGCCTCCTACCAGTGGGACGTGCCCGGAACACCTCCAGCGGGAGGCATCCTGATCAGATGCCCGAGCCACCTCAACTGATCCCTTTCGACGCGAAGGAGCAGCGGCTCTACTCTGAGCTCCCTCCGGATGTCCGAGCTCCTCCCCCTATCTCTAAGGCTGAGCCCAGCCACCCCACGGAGGAAACTCATTTCCACCGCTTGTATCCGCGATCTCAAAATGAAATGGTAAAAATATGTAAGAGTCTGTGCACGATTGCATGTTTATGTCTTGTGAGCTGTTGCTTCACTTTGGTGGACGGACAACAAAGACCATTGATTGTCTTAACATACGAGTTTTTTGCATTGTGCTGTGGACTGACACGGCTCTCCCAGGACACCAGATATCAGCACAATCTGACAGACAAAAACACACATACACACACACAGAAATTTGCAGCCTTTGCCCTCTGTGTGCAACTCACAACCATATCAGTTTTGGGTGAACTGTCTGGCCGTAGGATTTGGATGGATTCGAGTACTGGACACACATAGAAATGTGTTTCTGTCTGAAAGTCAAAGAGATAAAAAGTGAAATCCATACATTTTTGACTGAATGTGAAGTACTTATATTCTATTTCCATACAATTCATGCACTTTGCCAATGCTCCTGACGTTGTCTTTCAGTTGCACAGCATACAGAATTGTACTTCCCCACAGAAAGCAGTCAAACTTCCAAAAACTCTATTGCAGAGAAAATACTGTGCAGTTGATTGACTCCCCTTTCAGTATTTACTTTTCTTGTCTGAGTTCTGTGACTCCAGCTTAACTTTCTGACCCCCAACTAAAACCTCCATATCCCAGTCTTCTGAATCTTATATCCAACGAATTCTCTCATTTCTCCCTCTCTCTTTCTCCCTCTCTCCAGATGGAAGTTGAAATGAATCTAAATTAATGAATATCATTACAGCCTCTTAAATAGCTGCGCTGTATTACTAACCCTTCTCGGCTTTATCTCCCTCCACACATGGGTCCCAGACAACCAAACCTTTCTGGGAGATACAGATAGAAAAGGCTAACTACTGTTTTATTTTTTTCCCTCCAAATGGAAGGAAATGCTCACTCTTTCTTTCAGCAGGGGAGCGAGGCGTGCCATAATGAGTTTTGTGCTTAACGAGGGCAGTCTAATGCCTGCCGACATGTTTTTACTGCCGATATCAGTGTCCTACAGTCTGTTCACTTTTAGGCAACATGAGCCACCCAATGAATAACATTTTATATTGTTTTAAAAAATGAGCTTGATATTGTGTGTGAGTGATTTCCCTTTTTTTCTATTTTCCCTACAGGGATAGTTAAATTATGAATTAAATGTCCTTTCATTGAATATTTATTTGCCACTTGTTTTCCTGAAGAGTATTAAGCTGCTGTGTGTTCTTCTTCTTCTTCTTCTTCTTCTTCTTCTTCAAAACACACAAACACACACACACACACACTTCTAAATAACTATGAAAATTGGCCTGCCAAAATTGGAGTCCTGAAAATCTTCCAGAAAGTTAATAACTGACTGACTGATTACATCTGTTCATTTGAGGAAGGGACAATGAATAATATTTAATGCTTTCCAAATTAAAATTGAGGAATTTTACAAAGTGCTTGAAATGTAAAACATAAACTTTGTACTTGAACACATCATATTGTAAGTGGATGACGCATGGCGACTTGAGTGTAATCGGACATCTAAGTCTTTTTTTTTTTTGTCTTTTACATTTTTAACAATCTGGAGAAAGCCAATAATGCTTATGTGCTCACATGGAAAACTGCAGATCTTTTTCTTTTCCTCTGAAACCCTCATTTGTTTCGAAATACCTCAGAGGAGATTTGATCTGCTGAAACAACCCTGTCTCTGAGAAATTACTTCTGTATGTTACTAAATTGCTATTTTAATCATGTTGTTTTGGCAATGCAATTGTTGCCTGGATTATGTTCAGAGACGTTTCTTTCAGGTAACAAGACGATACATTTATGTACAGTACAGGCCAAAAGTTTGGACACACCTTCTCATTCAATGCGTTGTCTTTATTTTCATGACTATTTACATTGTAGATTCTCACTGAAGGCATCAAAACTATGAATGAACACGTGGAGTTATGTACTTAACAAAAAAAGGTGAAATAACTGAAAACATGTTTTATATTCTAGTTTCTTCAAAATAGCCACCCTTTGCTCTGATTACTGCTTTACACACTCTTGGCATTCTCTCGATGAGCTTCAAGAGGTAGTCACCTGAAATGGTTTCCACTTCACAGGTGTGCCTTATCAGGGTTAATTAGTGGAATTTCTTGCTTTATCAATGGGGTTGGGACCATCAGTTGTGTTGTGCAGAAGTCAGGTTAATACACAGCCGACAGCCCTATTGGACAACTGTTAAAATTCATATTATGGCAAGAACCAATCAGCTAACTAAAGAAAAACGAGTGGCCATCATTACTTTAAGAAATGGAGGTCAGTCAGTCCGGAAAATTGCAAAAACTTTAAATGTGTCCCCAAGTGGAGTCGCAAAAACCATCAAGCACTACAACGAAACTGGCACACATGAGGACCGACCCAGGAAAGGAAGACCAAGAGTCACCTCTGCTTCTGAGGATAAGTTCATCCAAGTCACCAGCCTCAGAAATGGCAAGTTAACAGCAGCTCAGATCAGAGACCAGATGAATGCCACACAGAGTTCTGGCAGCAGACCCATCTCTAGAACAACTGTTAAGAGGAGACTGCGCGAATCAGGCCTTCATGGTCAAATAGCTGCTAGGAAACCACTGCTAAGGAGAGGCAACAAGCAGAAGAGATTTGTTTGGGCCAAGAAACACAAGGAATGGACATTAGACCAGTGGAAATCTGTGCTTTGGTCTGATGAGTCCAAATTTGAGATCTTTGGTTCCAACCGCCGTGTCTTTGTGAGACGCAGAAAAGGTGAACGGATGGATTCCACATGCCTGGTTCCCACTGTGAAGCATGGAGGAGGAGGTGTGATGGTGTGGGGGTGTTTTGCTGGTGACACTGTTGGGGATTTATTCAAAATTGAAGGCACACTGAACCAGCATGGCTACCACAGCATCCTGCAGCGACATGCCATCCCATCCGGTTTGCGTTTAGTTGGACGATCATTTATTTTTCAACAGGACAATGACCCCAAACACACCTCCAGGCTGTGTAAGGGCTATTTGACCAAGAAGGAGAGTGATGGAGTGCTGCGGCAGATGACCTGGCCTCCACAGTCACCGGACCTGAACCCAATCGAGATGGTTTGGGGTGAGCTGGACCGCAGAGTGAAGGCAAAGGGGCCAACAAGTGCTAAACACCTCTGGGAACTCCTTCAAGACTGTTGGAAAACCATTTCAGGTGACTACCTCTTGAAGCTCATCAAGAGAATGCCAAGAGTGTGCAAAGCAGTAATCAGAGCAAAGGGTGGCTATTTTGAAGAAACTAGAATATAAAATGTTTTCAGTTATTTCACCTTTTTTTGTTAAGTACATAACTCCACATGTGTTCATTCATAGTTTTGATGCCTTCAGTGAGAATCTACAATGTAAATAGTCATGAAAATAAAGAAAACGCATTGAATGAGAAGGTGTGTCCAAACTTTTGGCCTGTACTGTACCTTGTAGGCTTCACAAGGAGGTGGTGGGGAAAGATAGCGGGCATACAAAGTGCAGGAAATTGACACCAGAACTTTGGGTTTGTGTTCAGACTCCTGAAGATTGTGATTTTGGGTGAAATGTTAATAAAAAATAGTAATAAACAAATAATGCTGTGGCTCAGAGGTAGAGATCATCTACTAATCGGAAGATCGGCCGTACGATCCCCAGCTCCTCCAGTCACATGTCCAAGTATCCTTGGGAAAGATACTGGACCCCAAATTGCTCCTAATGGCTATTCCATTGGTGTGTGAGAGTCTGTGAATTGTTACTGAGTAGCAGGTGGCACCATGTATGGTAGCCTCGGCCAGCTCAGTGGCCTTGTGGTAGAGTGTCCGCCCTGAGACTGGGAGGTCGTGGGTTCGATCCCCAGCTGGGTCATACCAAAGACTATAAAAATGGGACCCATTGCCTCCCTGCTTGGCACTCAGCATCAGGGGTTGGAATTGGGGGGTTAGATCACCACATGATTCCCGAGCGCGGCACCGCTGCTGCTCACCGCTCCCTCAGGGGATGGGTCAAATGCGGAGAACAAATTTCACACATTCAGGTGTGTGACAATCAGTGGAACTTTATTTTACCTTTACTTTACCAGTGTGTGAATGGGTGAATGTGACATGAAAGGTGCTATATAAGTGCAGTCCATTTACTACAAGTGAATACTGTATTTCAAGATTGCCCATTCTGGTGGGAAACAAATGACATACATTGTCAGTCAACACTTTGCTGATATGTTCAGTATCACCATGTTTGTGACTTGCCAGTTAAATCATTAAGGACCATTCCCTCATTATGTTTGCAGGAAACACAATCATGTGATGTTGCATTTCACCTTAAAATGTATTTACTGCTTAAAATTAGTTGTATATAAATGTAATTTCCTGGAGACAGAGCTGGCCATAAACTGGAAACAGTTCACTCAAAATCTGCTGTTCTTGTATTTGTTACTTGTGAGGTTCAGAACTGATTTCAAGATACTCTTGTTAACAGCGCCGTACTGATACAGAAAATCAGTAAGGTCTGTCCTGGAGCTATACAACAGACATTTTACCCATATGAGCTGCTGTGCAGCCTTCGATCCCCTGCCTGCGACCTCTCTGATGTTCCAAATTCTTCCAACAGAGACCGGGCTTTCGCTTTCTGCGGCTTGAGGCTTTCAAACACCTCTCCTGAGGAGCTCAAGCCAACAAAATCCATATCTTAAAAAATATATATAATGAAAATAATAATAAAAAAAACACTATGAAGCTTATTTTTGTTGGTTTGGGGAGACGTGTTTTATGCTGTTGTTTTTCCTACAATTTTACTACCCGTTGTTCCTTTACTTCTATCGCATGGCGCTCCCTTTGATTTAAATTTCTCATTAAGCTGGCTCTTATGCTGCAGACATGTGTGCATGTATACTTGTGTGGGTTTATATTTGTTTTTTTGGTTTTGCTTTTTTCCATCAGCCCCTATAGTGATGAATGAGACAGGTTTTTCAAGGGTGAAAATGTAATTATATGCAACAAACATGCCCTGAGTCTATTGATAGTATTTGTACAATTATATTGCAGGTGATGTTCACAGTGGAAAGAAATGTGAAGTCACATTATGAATGTTATGCGGCACACTCTGTTTTATTACCATTTATTTGAATGAAGGAATGAGCGAGCTGCGAGTGTCTTTGTCTTTGTTTTAGCTTGAGATAGAGTGGCAACCTGTTGGAGGTGTTTCCCTGCCTTTTTGCCAAATGCATGCTGTAATTGCTTCATAACAGGAGAAGATAAATGAAATGAACAAATAGAAATGTAACAATCGAAGGCTTGCTCTCACAAGAATCTTTCCCAGTCCACTTGACAGAGAATTAACAGCCAGTGCTGATGCCATTCCCAGAGTTCTGAATTTCCTCACAGGGTGTCAAACTGGTGACACAGAGATGTGCTGGAAAATTGGGCTGTAAATCAACACTCCATAATTCATGTGTCGCTGCTCAATTCTGGGTTGTTGCTATCTGGTTATAGGTGCAGGACTCAGAAACACACACAGTATGTGTGTGCATAAAACATTAGCGTCCTGATACTTGGATTTTTATTACTGAATATGTAAAACCTGGGCCCTATATAATGCAGAAACTGGGATGTTCTATGAGTGATGCAAACTATAATGACGAAACAGAAGCATAAACATTAACAGTAAGTTATATAACAGTAGCTATATTCTACAATGTCTAAATGGGACATAATTATACGTCATAAATCTTGAGGTAGCTAGGTTCTGTTACAGTAGATGTTAATGGGAGCAGAAGCCTAGATTTTTCTTACCTTTTTTCAAAAGTGCATGAATTATTGGAATTGCATAGTGTGTGTAATTATGTGAGTGCGGTTGTGAGTTTTTTTTCTTCTTGCTCCTGATCAATGGCCCCTGCCTGTGCTTCAGCTGTCTTGTAATTACACCACTGTCTGCGACGTCTGAGTGTTTAAAAGATCAAACGCTGTCTCAATCCTCTCACCAGGCACGGATCTAAGAAGAGTCAGCTGTCGCTATAAAAGGTCACTTGCTGTGTTTTGATGCCCACACAATAGTTTTTTTTTTTGTCTTTCTTTCTTCTTTCATTTCTGTGTCTTACTTTCATGTATCGGGAATGAGCCAGTAAAATGTCACTGGCACTCAGAAGTGATTATTGAGCAGGGGACAGCAGGTGGAAGAGGTTGAGAAAGTGAGACAATCAAGCAAATAACAAAGGGGAGATTGAAGGAGTTGCAAAAAGGAAAATTAAAAAGAGCAGTCTTTAAGGCTGCCCCCGACTAAGAATTTTCCTAGTCGACCCATATTTGTCATTTAGGGCCATTAGATGCCCACATGTTTATGACAATCATTTAATTATCAAATGATATATTTTGGGCGGGGCAACACAATGGTTTGAGTTGAAGGTGTGAGAAAGAATAGTATCAGTAACATTGTTAACACTGTGCTACATTACAGAGAAATACAAAACCGTACTAATGAACCTTCATTAATATAGGCCTATATTTTATCTACAAGTGCACGTCACACACTGAGCGAGCTGCCTGTTAATGACGCTGTGAGCAAAGCAGTAATGATTGTGCTAAGTGGCTAATGGGCATGTAGCTACTTCCATGTTTCAGATGATACGTCATGTTTGTAGTCGACCAATGAAGATGAGTTTACATATCACCTTGGGTTCGTCCTTCACCTTCTCAAAATGATCCCACACTTTGGATTTCCTGCCCGACATGTTATTAACTAGCCTGTGGAATAACTGCAGGTACCAGCCCTGGAAATTAGGGGCCGTATACATGCCGTGTCTTTAACTGCCGAGTGCAGAGCTGATCTTCTTCCAGGAGCTGTTTATAAGTGTGTAGGCCTATCGTCTGTGGGACAGATGTAAAGCCCTGGGTAGCCCTGCACTAACATGATCAACTTTTCTGTATTTATCAGACTGAATATTTACTGAAGATGGGAAAGATATCTGTCGGCTGTCATTGGTTTGTAACGTGACTCCTGTCTGACTGTTGAGCGTGGCCTCTTCCTGTGTCTGTCCTTTCAAATTAAATTCCCACATGGTCCGGTAATGTAGGTTTTATTTATTTTGACAAGGCGCAGCTCCTAATAGAGTTTACGTTTGTTTGTTTGTTTTCTGTGACTCAGCAACCAATGAAATCTTGCCGACTAATGACCTTTCTGGTCGACTGACGTTACTAAGCAAGATGACATAAATTAGTTAACTGTAAGTTAGCCCCACCCCCCAAGAGGATCAATATAAGATCAGCAATTATTGCCTATTGGTAATCAGTTTCTTACCCTTAAATGGGCTGAACGGCTGTGTGTGTGTTTCTATTAAAGAGTGGTCTAAAAGCCCCCAAAGCTAATTACTCGGGTGTTTATTAGTCATGTTTTTTAATGCAGCAACTGTGGTGTGAGAGGTAAGTGTATCAGCATATGGTCATTACATAACACTGGCTTTAACACAGCTGGAAGTGATAGCAGTGTGTGAAAGAAAACTGCCATGATATACTTAATTAAATTAAGACAGAAGGAAAAGGAGAAAATTGGGTTTAGTCTATCCCTTTCAGTCACCTCTCTCTACCCATTTGCATCAGTGTAGTTGGTGTCAGTGTCATTCCTTTATTACACTTCTCTCAGTTTGCAGATTGTGGCGCAGGCATCAGACAGGTAGCCACACAGACAGTTTGGTAATCAAGATTTGTATATCTGTTCACCACAGCAAACACAACACATAATTTTGGAACACATCCACACACACACACACATATCACCACCACCATGCCCACATATTCACATCACAACTCTTCCCACATGGAAGCCCAACATTACACTGAAATTACATGAGTTACACGAACAAACACAATATCGTGTCCAGCCTCAACACGACTTATTGCTACACTGATCTGTTCTCATAGCTTTGGTCTATAAATAAGACTCCTCCACTGAATCTCACTCATGTAATTCTGAAGTAGCAGCAAGGGGAGGAAGTGACTAACTGTGTACAATCGTGGCAGAGATGAGGATAGGAATATTGAACCTGAAGAAAAACTGGGAAACAGCAAAGAAAATCACCATGATCAAGACCAGTAGTTTTCTAATTCTGCTGCCAGTTACGCATTTAAACCTTTACATGTCAGTCACGCAACAAGCCCTCTGGTAGACACATGTTCTCATCTGATCATCTGACGCCCCTATCGGCAGGACAGTTTCATTTTTGTGCCTTCAAAACTCACGACAAATCACTGCTTCAGCATTCAGCCTTGAGCAATATGGACCTGCACATGAGGCGCCTCCTTACAGAAACACATAGACGATAGTGTGTGGTTTCCTGGTCTGCCATGACCTGCATTTCCACGTACGCCAAACATCAGCCAGTGTGGTGAGGGTTAGAGAAACCCACGGAGGAAGCTGTGTCTCTAGAAAACCTCTACCCAAAAAAAAGAAAAGACATGTAAAAATATTCTCACCCCGTGCCCCAAGAAACATGCATCGTGCGTCAGAAACGTAATACGTTTTTTTTTTGCGAGGCACACGCCAACACTATCACACACTACAACTCATGAACATCAAACCTCCCACACACACACACACACACACACGCGCGCCTACCCATAGCTGTATGCAGATGTAGATTTAGACTGAATTAACTTCATCGGCCATTTGTATACAGATAAGATTTTTACTATCAACTGTATATGCAGTGTTGTGGTACACATAATGTACTCTATAAATGCTTCAGTAACTGCCATATGGATAATTATTTGATGTACTTGCAGAAGTGGTTTAACACACATAAATTAACCCACTTAAATAGGGCACTGAGTGGATAGCATGCACATCTTATTGCACTGTATTTATATTATTCTGGTAATATAACAATAGCAGTAATGGTCATTAAGTACTGCAATGTTATTTCAACCTAATTGTAGCTGTGTATGTTGCACTATAACCATTAGTAAGGATTCCATGTACGAAATGAACGTTTAAATGAATGGGACTATTTTTTCTACAGTATCACGAATCGGTTTTGACCAGGGTGTTCTTTTTTTTTTTTTTTCCGCTATTTACACTTGGGCATACACCAGTGATGGTCACTTTAAAGCTGTTCACCTGCTTTCAATCTACATTTTGTGGGGCTAAGATAATAAAACACTTGATCATTCCATATGGATGAATGTAGTGTGAAGTGTCCTCATTACTTCACAGGTATTTTGACAAAAAAAAAATCTCCACAAAAATCAATCTCCCAATTTACATTTGGTTTTTGGCAGCTGGCCCAGCTCATGTCAGATTGTCTATTTTTTCGACTTTCCTTTATTCACTTCTCCACACACGCCCCAGCTTATCTATCTTGCTCCTGTTATTTTCTGCACTCCTTTCCTGTTCTTTCTTCAGTCAATAATAAGTGAAGCAGAAATTTGGTTAGTGGCATGAGGCTGGATGTAATCCAATAACAGGAAAACACCCACGTATGCCTCAAACTCTGCAAGGTTCACACACGCACACACACACGCACACAGGCACATGAATACACAAAAAACACTTTTGCCTTAGACTGTACTTGTATTTTCCAGGACACACCTCTGATTTAGTTAGGTCCCAGAGGCAGTTAAGTTGCATTATAGTGGCACCCAAATATCAATTCCTCTTCTTGTGAATTTTATTACTCCTTTGCTAAATAACTGTGTTACTCCATGCAGTAAACTGGATTGTCGTGAGAACACCTTCAAGCAACCGTCCTCCAGTCATACATCCACACACATACCAATACAGTATGCATAGAAAACACATTTTAACTGAATATATGTATGAACTTGCTTAGTTATTCAAACTATATAAAAAACACTCACAAACACAGAAATACATGCATTAATTCAAAGCACACGCTTGTGACTTCCTTTAAATTGCTGCACAAAATTAAGTGTGACACTTGGATCAAAGCACAACGTTGTTGAGGAAGTGGAACAACAGCAGAGATGGTAGCAGCAAGGTTCATATCTGCTTACTGTATTATCATCTCTGCCAGGTGTAAGCCTGGAGAGGGTCATGTGCTTGGCTTGGTCGTGTGTGCATCTGTCTGTCTGCATCTAACCTCACAAACTACTGGACCAATCAACCTCATATTTTATGTGTATATGTATGACTGTACGCTCAAGGACCTTTCTTGGTTGCAATGATTCACAATTGTGGACAAAAACTGTTTTAATGACTGTTTTATACCGTCGTTAACTGCTGAATACTCACTCCTCGTAATTTTCCAGAAACTGGGATAGCGCACCCAAAAATGAAAATTCAGCCATTATCTACTCACTGCACTATCCCTTTAAGGTGTTTTACACACACACACACACACACACACACACACACACACACACAGAGTCCGTTTTTTTTTTTCTTCGAAATTGTTTCACATCTAAAAATAAATACGACCACACGTTGTGTCAATCACGTTTGCATACCGAGTGCGAAACTTTCGTCCGTCATTAATATTTTTGGAATAGATTTGATTTTCTGCCTTTTTCGCTTCAGTCGGAGGACTTTAGAGACGTTTGACCAAGAATCAGTGAAGAAAATGTGGCAAGGGGACACTGCCGTGACAAGACGGAGGAACGGAAAGCATTTCAAAACTTAGATGGCTCATGTTCAGCAGGTCAAATAGTAATATTCAGGTGGATGATGATGAAGAGGAGGAGGATGTGGACCACACACAGAATATGGAGACAGAGTAAGGACAGCTCTGCCCCTTCATGCAGCTGTGATGCCAAATGCAGGACAGGGAGGAAGTGACGACAGTTTGATCGGTAACTCCAGAGGAGAGAGGCGAAGGAGGAAATGTGTCTTTTCATTTTGTCACATATTGTGAATTTTCACAACAAATAGAACAATAAAATGCATTGGAATCAGTATGCAAGGTTTTTGTGTGTAATTATTTTATTGGATGAGAGATAAAAAAAACAAAAAAAAAAAAACAACACGCATCCGAAAAATACAGACTCAGGGCCGAACTCACAAAAGGATTGTGTGGCTTTTGCAGCCGCTAAACCGGTAAAAATGGAGCAAACAGATACCGTCTAATTCACAAAGCACCCGCAGAGGGTGAAATGCTCCACTAACTGCGCTGCCAAGCAGATTGTGTCTCGGTGCTCCGGTGTTATTTGCACGTATTTAAATAAGGTAATATGCATATATTTGGCGCGAAAATTGCCCCTTTCTATGCAAATGAGCCTCATTGATAAACAACGTCTAATTCACTAACACCAGCGCTAATAGCCACACGCAGTTTAAATGAAGTAAATAACGTCTTTAGAAAGCTGGTGCAAACTGGGCCCTCCTCTGTGGAAGCCTCTCGCCCAGACTTTCCAGTGATCGTGGCAGCAGTGATCGTCTGTTAAATCAGTCTGTAAATAATATTTTGACATTATTATTATAATCATTATTACTTTAATGGCATCCAAAGATATTGATGCGTTGAACAGGTGACAGTCTGCGGTCGTTCTCAAAACGCACTTGTGTCACGCACTTCAAAAGCAACTTTCAATAATTTCTTTTACGAAACGGGGGAAACAAACGTGAACAAAAACGGTTCCATAATTCATATTAAATTCAAAAAATAACGAAAAAACAGCTACAAGTGAGAGGGAATAGTGATAAAGTGGTCAAACTTGGTCAAATCCACAGCCTCAACCCATCCGACACTGTTAGACTGACTCACCAGCAGACGTCACTACATGAGGGTATACAGTATTCAGTACTTTGCCAAACAAAGTCTGCCATTGTTCTGCCACGGTGTTCTTGGCGCAAAGCCAGCATTTATACTTTGCCATGTGTGGCTTATTGCAATCAGGGGGAAATCAGGGGCAAACTGCACTCAGCTGCCAAACTCTGTGGGCGTGTTTGCGCTGGTATATCATTAGCGCAATATCCTTTGTGAATAGGATGTTAAGACAGAGCAAACTGCGGGTGCAAGTGAAGTGCAATTCAAGTTGCTATCAGCGGCCTCAGTTCATTCTTTGTGAATTCGGCCCTTAGTGTGCAAAGGCCTTTACAGTCTTTTACAGAACCTATTTTGGCCTTTGTTGTGGCTCAAAACCTGAGATCCATAGAAAAGTTTGCTCTCATTTTCAACAGGAGAATCTGCAGATCAGTTACATTCCCAATATGTAACAATCCACTACATGTATCCATGTGATCTGTCATTTCCACGCCTACGTCATTGTCTACGTAAGCAGCTGTGCAATGCATTCTGGTAGGGCAGTGCTGCATTTCAAGAGACAAGGTGTCTTCTCCTTATTTGCAGTAAGAACAATCTAGGTTACTCTGTCCAATTCAGGGCTGTCCAGTGTGACTCTCTGCCTCTAAAAGCTCCTGAAAAAAATTAAAACTCACTAATGTTAATTTGAAATGACCGATTCAAGCAACTGTGTATTATTTCTCACATCAAATGTTGCCAAACGAGCCACCATGTTGATCCACTTTGAAATCCATGAGCAGGCAGCCCACATGCCTAGTGGCACGCCCATCATGCATCAAATACTGGGACATGGCACGACTCCATGCGTCAAAAAATGGCCCCTGTGGTGACATATGTGCGGCTGGCTGGCGGAGATCTGCACTCTACTGAGTGCACTTATCCAGTTGCTCTTGTGTTTCCATTCATCTTTGATTTATCATACTTCTCGAGCATGTGTTTGAATTTTGGAAAACATCTCATGACTCCGAACGACCTCCTGTTGAATCCACAAATCAGGGCTAACACTCAAAGAGCTCTCCATTACTGCGTGACCCAAACAGAAACATGAGTCATATGGAGGACAACTGAGCAGCAATGAGGATGAGATCAGAGCAAGCTGTTCACTTACACTGTAGGATTATTCTCCTGGAGAGTCATTCATCACTCCAGATCATCTGCTATGATCTGTTTACGAAGCACATCTGCTCAGCTGACTATTTATAGGGAGCCAGGCTTGATAGAACATGCTCACACACACACATACATACATACACACATGCACACAGGGAGGTCTGCCAAGCCTCCACTAAATTGGTTTACTTCCAATGATACTGCCTGCATCATTTTGGAAAGGTAGTTGCAGAATGATGGTCAGCTGTTATATCTAATGGTGTTAACAGGGCTACTTTACCTTGGTAATCACTGTAAAATCAAAGCACTTATTCACATGGATATTATTCATGTTTTAACATTTAAAAATGCTTTTACAAATGTGAAAATGCTGAGTTTGAAGGACTGTACTCAAAGTTTGACATTTTTAGCCATTCTTGTTTGATCACTGCAAACTGATTTTCAAAGCATGTTCTTTTGTCTCACATCTCATGACTAACGTCCTACCTTCCTGGCAGCCAAGGTTGGTGTGACCACTTGTGATTCAAGGTTACTCCAGCTCGAGCCATGAGTCTGGTATTTAGTGTTTAATGGCAATGCATAATATCAACTATGTTTGAACCAGCCCAGTATCCCGAGGAATTACATTCACACTGGACGACTTTAGACATCACAAATTAGACTGGCACGGTCACCAGAACAAAATGTTGTTGCTGTATGTTTCTGCAAACCATGGATAAGTTACATTTGTACATTTCATACATATCATAGCCATATTTCTAAAGTGACATAGTTCACAGGATGGTGTGAGACCAGTGTTAGAAACAGATATATTTTGATGAGACGTCAAGACATTTCTAGACGTGTTTGTGGCATCAAAACCAGCTGTTTTTTAACAAGATGTTTGAACATCTCCAGCCGTGTTTGTGGCCACAAAACTGCATTTTTTTTAATGAGACATTAAGATATTTCCAAAAGTATTTGTGGCGACTAAACCAGGTTTTTTTTTTTTTTTACGTGACGTCGGGACATTTCCAGCCATATTTGTGGTGACAAAACCAGGTATTTTTTAATAAGACATTGGGACATTTACAGACATCTTTGTGGTGAGTGAATCAGATATTTTTTAATGAGACTTTTGGATATTTCCTGCTTTGTCTGTGGCCAAGAAAACAGGTGTTTTTAACAAGATGGGTATTTACTGACATATTTGTGGCAACTACATCAGTTATTTTTTTTAATGACACATTGGGACATTTACAGCCGCGTTTGCGGACAAAAACAAAACAAAACAAAACTGTATTTTTTAAGGAGCCATTGGGACATTTACAGACATATTTGAGGCAACCAAATCAGGTATTTTTTTTAATGACACGCAGGACATTTTCAGCCATGTTTACGGTGACAAAACAAGGTATTTTTTATACATATTTGTGGTGACCAGATCCGGTATCTTTTAATGTGACTTTGGGACACTTTGTTTGTGGCCAAAAAAAAAAAAAAAAAAAGGATATTCTTTAAGGAGACGTCAGGACATTTTCAGCCATGTTTGTGGCATCAAAACAAGGCTTTTAAGGCAAAACATGTGGTTTTCCTAACCCTAACCAAGTGGTTTTTGTGCCTAAACATAACCCCACATAGGGGTGGGCGATATATATCGTTAACGATAATATCGTCATTGTTGTTTTAATGATGTGCAAATTTACGTTATCGAGTATGCAAATGACTTCACAAAAACAACTGAAAACACACATTGAAACCAGGTTGAAACCCCACACGTTCACTGAACAAGAGTTACGTAAATTGCGTGCTGCAACATGCCGCAGTACGCCTAGGTGGTCACATGATCTCTCATTGGCACCTTCCTGGCAGGTTAGCCTGCTGCTAAACAAACATTAGCGAGACAACATACCAACGCTGCCCACGGATGCTCCAGCAGCTTCGGAAGACGTGGGTCAACTGTAGTGATAGGTCCCAGACTGTCAGGTGGGAACTAAGGTGATGCTGTATTGTGTTGCAGGGGAACAATTAAAGGGTTGCTCAAGTACCTGAAGCCTACGTGGTTGATGAGTGGTTTGTGGTTATACCAATAAATAACTGAACATGGTGTCAGAAGTAAAGTCAGACGCGAGCGACAGTACTCGTGACTTAGTCTGCATATAGTGACACGCAAAAGTGTCTAGTTTCAGGTCTGGAAAGTTCGCAGTACCGGAGGACCATCTACGGAGCTACCTAGCCTAGCCACAGTTAGCTGAACGAAGCGGCAACATGGCACAGTTTCAAGTCTCCCCGCCGGAAAAGTTCACCTTCAAGGCTGAAGACTGGCCTAAATTGATTAAACTCTTCAACAGATTCCGCATTGCTTCTGGATTGGAGACCCAAGCAGAAGAGAATCACAGGTATGTGATCTTTGAGAGAGCAAAGTTTAATCAGCAGCATCAAGAAATGAGCGAGACGGCCGACAGTTTCATTTCGGCGCTGCACTGCCTGGCGGAGCACTGCGGTTACGGGGCTCTGCATGATGAGATGGTAAGGGACAGGCTTGTGGTGAGTCTGCGGGACAAACACCTATCTGAACAGTTGCAAATGGACCCGAAATTGACGCTACAAAAGGCTGTCACCGGAGTCAAACAGAGTGAGCAGGTAAAAAAGCAGCAAGAAATGTTAAGAACATTTTTCCTTTAAAACATTGTGTCCATTAATATCATCCATGAGAAACAATTGATGAGCTACAACTCAGGCTGCTAAAAACACATATTTAAAAGAATACTGTCTAATTATCAAAGAAAGGCACTCTTGCACTTCAGCCAAAAATAAAACTGGATCGGTGCTCACAGCACAGGACAAAATAGTAGACAATACATCAAGTGGGCCACTTCAAAAAATGACTGAACCCAAATGAAAGGAGGCTGGAGCACTTGATAAAATTGCAGAGCTTTTAATAAGGTGCAAACAGACTGATGTTTCGACGCTACTGCGTCTTCTTCAGAGTCGAAGTGGCCCACTTGATGTATTGTCTACTGTCTAATTATCGTTATCGTCGAAATCCCCCAAAATATCGAGATATTATTTTTTGTCCATATCTCACTCCCCCAACCCCACATTAACCAGTGTTGTCAAAACAAAACATTAAAAATTGAAATCTAAAGGAAAGTTTTAACAAATCTGCTGCATATGAAACATGGAAATTTAACATATTAAACATGACGATTTAACATATACATTGTTTGTAAAAAAAAAAATAAATAAAAAAAAAAACATGTACAATGCCAGCATTTATTCTGGTGAATGGGTTGGTTGGATCCAAAACCAACATCCAGTGCCAATGCAGAAAGTAGTTTGCCCTTGCATATGTTTTGATTATGACCAAACCTCTCCACCTTCCGCATAAGTATTTATAAAGCTTTTAGCAAGATGTTTAAAATCCTTTTCTCATTGGGTCAGAGATGTTATGTATTTCTTAAAGTTAGAAAAAAAATCAAATACACACTCAAAGGGTCCTCTCAAACCCTTTTTGGACTTTTTTGATTCCCTACAGGAACTCAGAAAGTAAGAGTGGACGTCACAGACCTTCAGCTACATTTTTTTATTAATTGTAACCACGATCCTTCTTCAACATGAATTGACTGCTTTAGTTGCTTAAAAATGTGATAGCAGTGACATAATACTTTGAATTAGAGTAACTACTCATGAAGGCAATCAGTAGTGTATGGAATAGTTAATCAAAATTCATAAATCACATGATTAGTTCCAGTAACACTGTTATTTTGACGATGGGGTCTCGGCTTGTCTTTGATGTGTGAGACATCAGACAAACCCATGAGTTTACTGTATGGTACTGACTGTAGTATTACAAATAGCATAGGTGCAATCAGTCACCTAATATATGGAGATGTGTTCTTTAAAAAAAACAAGTACATATATTGATATATACGTGGACACAACCACGTCTATGAAGCACACAGTAATTTGTGCATGAATTAGAGGACGCAGCCCCCCTATACTGTGTACTATACATTTGATGAGATGTGTGTATTTGCATAAACACATTTTCTCAATCCCCCTCGGCTTCTCTGTCACATGCACACACTGAAACACAGACCCGTGTATTCTATAAGGCACAGTATTATCAGGATCATGAAGCTGCACTTGTTTTCTCAGTACTAGCTTACCTCTGCTGCGGCTGACAAATAACTATGGGTATACAGAGATACGAACAGAGGGAACGCGTGAGAGAAAGACAGACAGAAAAGGGACAGGAGGAGAGATGAGAGACAGAAGGCGAGGAGAGAGGACACCGGGATGAGAAAGAAAAGTGGAAGCAACAGCGAGAGAGAAAGAAAGAAATACGGAGGGCCAGAGGGAGAGGGTAAGCGGGAAACCCAATCTGTGAGTTGATGGGGCTCCTCAGCACAGCGGCAAAATCAATTTGACTGGTGCTGCTTCTGCTCTGAATGAGAGGCAAGGATGATGGAGCGAGAGAGGGAAGAAGGGAGTGGAGATGGAGAGCAGGGTGGTTGGACAAGGATGGAGCTGTGGAGTCAATAAGTGCGTGGCAGTAAAAGGAGAGAAAATGGATGGAGGGAATAAGACGGAGGAGAGGAGGAGGAGGAGGTCAGGATGGGGACAGCAGCCGGCGAGAATGTAGAGGTAACGGATAGGCAATATAACACGCAGCCACCTGATGTTTACTCGTGGATACGAATAGAGAGCAACTTTGAGATATTCCGTCAATAAAACAAAAGAGAAGGGGAAACGTGCCCAACATGCTGCAATGTGTACTTATCAGGTGCTGACAAATGCTGGGGGATTTAAGAAAAAAACACATTAAAGTGGATTTAAAATGAAACTTGCATTGACTATCAAACTGGAACAAGCTGCTACACAAAACATGTAGTTTGCTTCATTACTCTTTGTTGCACATGTGAGTTTGGATGGGTTTCTGTTACTTTAACCCAATGAAAGGCAATTCTGAGCTCCAAATCAACTCCCTCGGTCCAAAAATAACCACTGTAATTTAAAAATGTACACTCACTGCTAATGGAGGTAGAATTCAGCGCCCTGTAAGACCCGTGACCGTGCGATAGAGTTCGTTTGTACACCTCATCAACGGCAGTAAACAAACTCATTGCCTTTTCCGAGGGTAAGGAAACAATAAAGCTGACCACCATTATACTTTTTAGCCTCTTTGCCTTAAACACAATAGACTGGAGGAGCACTTGTGCTAATTAGCTGCATAGCTCGTAAGCTAATTGCCAAGAGAGGGAAAATGACGACCCTGGTTTAGCGATCAACAGGTACCACTGTGGCTGGCATCCAGCCATTCTCCCCATACTGGCTTTGGCTTTGCTTGAATAGCAGTGTGATCAATGTGACTTTTTACACCGCAGAAACTAACAGGAATGTCTCCACAGGCCCAGGATGGGTGCTGCTGGTGTTATTTTAGACTTGATGCCCAGTGGTGTGTGATCTCTGGGTGAGCTGTGATTCGTGGCGCATGAGATAAAGGCGTAGCATTATAAGTGGAAGTACAGTGTGTATTTTGTGTGTATCTTTCTGAGAAATGAAGAGAAAAAAGGGGATGAGAAAATACATGAAATGCCATGCTGGGACCTTCTGGAATAATGACCCACTGTGAGTCTCCACACTCTTGTTACATCTCTTTCTTTCTTCCCTTCTTTATATGCTGTGTTTCCCTCCTCTTGCGTCTCTCTTCAGGTACACAGATTTCACTTGAAAATAGCTAAGAGAACAAGACAGGGATCAGCTACTTAATGTGACAGAAAGAGCTAGACAGATAAGTGGACGGTGGTGGCTTGGCTGGAGCACTGTTAAATATCTACTTAACCAGGGCGTAAAATGAACACCCGCCAAGCGCCAATGGCAGGTAAAAAATGAGTTTGGCGTGTAAAATGAAAACACAAACCTTCCAGTGGCCGAACGAAAATTTTGAATTTCAGGTGGGTTTTTTTATGTGCTTCAACCATTTCTGCCAGCTGTGTCAGGCTATTTTGACCCTCGCGGCTTATTGTACGTGTTCTGGGAACGCATGACGTCAGCTACCAGAACCCCGAGCATTCTATGGTAATTTCCGAGCAAGATGTGGCGACACATTCCTGCCGTGAAGCCACCGCCAGAAAAGAGGAAAAACAAAGATGAACATGTTGGACTTGGAAAAGAAGAACAGACAGTTAAACGGAGTACAAATGTCGCACGGCGTTTTATTGAAAAATGGAAACTAGACAAGGCTGGCCAGCCACGGTTATGGCTGACCTACGACCCCCCCACGAACACGATGAGCTGAAGTCTTTGCTGCAAGCACGCCAAAAGAAACGCAGAGGACAGGGTTGGATTTTCCTAAAGTTGGATTTTCATACTAAAAACATAAGGTAATTATTTTTAGTCAAACAAGGCATGATTTTTTTTATTTGACTGGTGAAAAATATGTTTGGCCGGTAAATTTTTGGTGGATATTTCACTAGCCAATGGCAGATGAGGTAAAAAGTTAATCTTACGCCCTCTACCCAACATTTACAAAACTACTTAAAGCTGTAGTTGGTAACTAAAAAACAAAACCTTTTGTCATATTTGGTGAAACTGTTTCTGTATCCACACATTATTACATGAGACAGATGATCTGCATAGATGGTATAAGATAATGGACATAGCAACTATGAAATGCTTTGTGGATCCCCATTTTGAAGCCTGAAGTTCAGCATTCAGCTGATGCCATGTTGGAGTTTTGATACCAGAAGTGACCATATTTGGACAAGATTTAGGAGCTGCTGAGGAGCCAGGGGTGCATCTGACTCATCGACTGTAGCAACGTCTAGGTGCCAGGCGGACATGATTGCCAGTATTTTTTCATTATTGCAAGAAATTCCATTGACTCATTCACAAGTCAAAAATGTGTTTTATCTGAAAGAAACATGCAATATTTACATCTAACATAACAGAAAAATAGTCAACCAAGTGCAGTGATGTCCTCCAAGATGATATTTGCCTCTTTGTTTGCAGTAAACAAAGTCTGTTGTTGTTTTTCAGTTTCAGTTATATATTGGGGGGCATTTGTATATGGTGACTACGGCCCTGTCATGCATGCATAATTAGGCTGCAGTTGTCTGGGTGCGCAAAGGTGAAGTGGCTGGTCTTGTCATACAAAGTTTGATGGAGTGTCAGCTGGACAATATGGAGATATTTGCATCTTGAAATCCGGACTACAAATGTGGATAGACAGGGAGAAACACACGCAAGCCTAAGACGTGGTAAGATACGTTATTCCTCACTATATCAAGTGACTGATAACAAGATCTGTATAATGGATTTTGAAGAAATTCCTCAGGTTTTCATTTTGTAGACAATAAATCTGGATTTATAGCATGGTGGGATGACGGTACAATGATGTGTGTGGCATCACTGGAAAGCTCCGCTCCTGCACTTTCATGTGATATGCGTGGCATTTCTGTGCGAGTCTGCATTCACGAGTAATCCGTCCAAGAGTAATATGTGTGCAGAGCTGTATGAAAGCTCTGTTATTCATCATTTTAGTGGCTTCTCACTATGACGCACAGTCGCGGAGAAAATCAATAGAGAAGAACAGGTGTGCATTTGGACGCACAATGCGTCGTTCGAGCCCATAGGGTTAATTGAGTAAAATTGTTAAAGCAGAAATGTATACTTATATTTTTCATTCAAAAAATGTGTTAAAAAAACAGCAGGGTTTTATTTTTCACTTTTATATTTCTATTTTCGTTCAAATAATGTGAAAAAGCAGGATTATATATATATTTGTTTCATTCAGAAATTGTGTAAAAAGAGTTAACTGCTGTGGTGGTATGTTTTAATAAGGTTACCAATAAGTAAAAGATATTTAATAGTTGTCTATTTTTTTCATTACTGTACCGAAAAAAAACGAACTGTGACTTGTGTACTGAGGTACGTACCGAACCGTGATTTTTGTGAACCGTTACACCCCTAGTTTTGACACTTTTCTAGCTTGTTAAAAAAGGACATACAGTAAAATAAATAAATAAATAAAAATCTCTCAAATTTTAGGGGTGCTGGGATTCAATTTAGGGGTGCTTCAGCACCCCCAAAAATGGGCTAGAAACGCCTATGGCAACGCCTCAAAGACAGCCTGTCACTCAAGTGGTCCTGCCCTATGCGTAACTTTATGCCTTAATAAAATGGAAACTATGAGTCATACAAAATTTTGCCCCCCGTACAGTTGTCATAAAGGGGAAAATTAGCTAATGAGAGTAAAACCACTTTTTGTACCAAGCTGTAAACATGTTTATTTCTGCTGCAAAGTGTTAACATTGGGGGTCAATGGGGATTAAGTCGCTTCAGGAGCCAGCCTCAAGTGGCCATTCAAGGAACTGCAGTTTTTGGCATTTCAAAGTTCGCTTCATTTTTCAGCCCTGACGTCGCTGCTCGGTTTAATGGCATTACCACACGTTAATGACAACAACCAATCAGAGCCAAGGAAACTCTAAAGCTGAAAACACTCCACAGCCCAGCCTGTCATGTGACGCATGTCAAGTGCCGCCTCTAGCATCGCACTGCAGCTACTACTTTTACTGAGAGATCTGTACCTCTCTTACCTCTTCATTATCTTAAAATCATGTCTGGACAGCCCCTAATTAAATTTGATTTCTAAACTGAAAAGCTGATCTCCGGAGCTATGAGTCGCCAGGTAACATCTTTTTGGCCATTGTCTTTATAACGACAGGGAGTCGTTAAGCCTGGGATATTTCTGGACTTCAATAACAAGTCTCTCCTCATCCATTCTTTGTCACACAGGAGAAACAGCAACAGCTACAGAGTTCTCTTTATGCATCAATGGTGAGGAGAGGAGTTGAGCTGCCATAGGAGCAGAGAAAAGGAGCTGCTACGGAGCTGGTATGTACAAGCAGAGAGTGAGTGGGAGAAATTGCATTTAATTCCAGGGGCAGCGAGGCTGGAAACAGGACATGCCCCATGTACAAGGCTGTTGCTGCAGCGGCTGGGTTCGACTCCAGCCTGTGGCCCTTTGCTGCATGTCACTCCCTCTCTCTCTCCCCCTTTCACGCTTGTCTGTCTTATCAATTAAAGGCTGAAATGCCTCCAAAAAATATCTTAAAAAGAAAAAAAAAAAAAAAATCAAGATATTGTTGCTGAGCTGCCAATTTCTGGACTCAAATGTTTTCAGAAACACATTTCAGTGTACTGTTTAGCAGGAAATTTAGAAAGCTTGTTATCAGACTGTTGACACCCACAGACAGGAGCAAACCTTGTCACTTAACAGCTAAACAGTAAACTTAAAAATGTTTCTGAAATCATTTGAGGTGAAAAATATGCAGTCTGTGACAGAATCGTGATTCGTATTTGATCCGAGCTGCCTAGTTTGGCAGTTTGAGTGCAGTTCACAAGCAGAGATTGACATGATTGACAGCTGCTTTAGGGACTCCTTGGCTCAGCCTGGTTGTTTCCTGAGAGCTGCAGTACTTTCCATCTGAAGCTCAAGCAATGGGAGGAGACTACCTGTCATGTACTTCTGTGTAGATGTTAACAGTTTCAGCACATGACAAAATAAAATTTACAAACTGTATCTTTAAGAGGGCTGCGTATTGTGTATTATCAACAGTATGAAATCAACTTAAAACATTTGGGTACAAACATACGGTAACCATAGCAGCATAAGCTCCTGTCTTAGTTGCCTGGTGTTCCTTACACAATCCAGTGAGGAGAGTATCAGGGCAAAAGTAATATATAATATGTCTGTGTAAATTATATTCTAAATAATAACATATTTTGTGCAACAGTTTTGTTAGAGTCTGTCAGCTAACATGGGCTTTTATGGCGACTATAGCTGCATCCATTTTAAGTAATTGTGTGTGTGTGTCAGTGTGTTCCCTCAGTCACCCTATCCTTATTGTATCATGAAGGCTGCTACCTCCAGGATGGAACTCCTTATTTTCTCATTGCTGCTGACAGCCTCAGCCAAGAGGCTGCTATTTTTAAAAAGGAGTGGGTGACTGTGCGAGCTAATAAACGAGCACGCACACACATCCACATACACATCCACGGGCAAGGAAGCTCAATTTGCATAAAAACTGAGATTTGTGTTCACCTGAAGTCAGTCTTGCAACAACAGGCACGTTCACGGAGCACCTTTGACATTTGTGTGCTCACACACCTTTATGAAACAAAGAGCCACCCACATTTCTGTACAGTTACACACATGAACACACTCCCCGCTATGGGAAACTGCATTTCCATTTCTCTGTATTGAGCTCGTGTCTCGGATTGAATAACTGATCTGCTTTTGTTTAAAGCTGTCTATGAATAGTGTTACCATCTGACGCCAGCGTACAGCCAGAAATCATTTCTGATCTAATATAGCGGAAGATGTTACCACATCTGTTTTTGCACATTAAGGGACGGAGAGGCGGACAAAGAGACAAGAGAGGAGGGGAAGGAGTGAGAGACTGCAGAGTTTTAAGTGAAACTCCGACATCCCTTCTCTTTCTGGTCGTCTTTCTTTAACTTCCACTTCAGTATCGGCCTATTTGCCCCTCCTTCAACAGTATCACTGTTTTCATCTCTCTTTATTCATATTTCCCCATCTCTGTTGGTTGCCCTCTCATCTTCCCTACAGCCACCACATTTGTTATGATTGTCTCTCTCTGGTAAAAAAGTGGCCTGTGCAGTGATACAAATCTCAGTCTCCTGTCAAGTTATAGACTAAACTTGTATTTCTTTCTTTATCATTTGTCCACCTTCTGTCATTCTCCCCCTGCTCTCCCGCTTTACCCTGTGATAGATACTGTAGCTATAGATTGTCTATTGGGATAGTGTTGTAGCCTAATTAGAGTCTCCCACTGACATCAGTCTAACGTATGGCTATTGACCAGTAGGGTCAAATGCATTAGTTATTGTGTTGCTGAATGCCTCATTTATATCCCACCTCTAAATGCAGAGCAATTAGGCAGATTAAGGCCGCCCAGTGCTCACCAGAACTAATGACTACTCAGTGTTGTGCCATGAAGGCAAACTGTGTCCAACTGATTTATTCAAAATAATATATTTGTAAGGGTTTGTGTTTGTATATTTAAAAGATACACATACAGAAGATGTGAATCAGGAATATGGAATTTGATAGTCCTTCGACTGCCCTTCAACCATCTTTGTGACGTGTTGTTTGAGTGAGGACTGGTTGGCTTCACTGTGTGTACTCTTGTGATCAACGGTCCCTCCAGGAATTTGCAATGTTACGGTCACAACAGTTAACGCAAATTCAACCAATCTCAGTGAATTCTGCGTGACAGTGCAATTTTGACCAGCCTCCCTTGAGTTCCACCAATCATGGCAGTCCTCCACACATATGTAATGGACGTATGTCACCACATTCACTTCTTTGTTTATGGTATGAAGAAGCAGATGTGTTATTCTAATGTCTCACATTTACCAACAAAAATTACTGCTACAGCCGATGCAAAACAATTCCCTGATGTTCTTCAAAAAAGAAGGGGTACACTGCATCCCGTGCATTATTGTAGTGCAGCACAAATAAAAACCATCCATTGACAAGCACTTTTCTACCACGAGACATGTTCGGAGAATGGCTAAAATTAGTGGAAATCAGTTTATTATAATTGCAAAGTAAGGGAGGTGTGCTTGCCTGTTAATGTGACGAGTTGTGTGCATGTGAGTGACTATGTGTGTGCCAGGATGGAAAATGAACTTTTTAAACAGATATATGACAGATGTTTTCAAATTTGATTTATTCAATAGTAAATCAAAAAGATTTTGCATTTATAAAAGAAGAGGTACATTTGGGGGCATTTCAAAAATTAAGCATATCTTGTAAGAACTGAGCCCTTTTGGAAACACATCAGAGTTCAATTTTAATCCCCCTGGAACAAGTTCCCTTGTTTTTTAATGAATTATACAAAACAAAGCAAAAAAAAAACCAAAAAAAACAATACGAACAAACTACTTTTTTTTTCTTTTGCAATTTTCACTGTTTCTTGCAATTTCATGGCACAATATATGTTTAAAACATCGCAACTTTCATCACAATTTTTTAGAAAAGCTGCCGCGAAATCAGAAATTTTAGGCCACAACTATCCCAAAAAAAGCCTGCGAAATCCTGGAGGCACTGATAGTGCAGAGCAATGGTTGAAGCATGGTCATATCTTTTGATTCATGACACCATGCTGATGTAAAAGATTGTAGGTTTGATGTCAGCAGATAAACACACAGAATAAAAGCTACTTTGTTATATTATCATTATAATGGGATATCACACGAGTCACTGCACTCAAAATTTGTACTTTGCTCAAGTGTATGAAGAGGAGTAGAATAGAAATGCACAAAGAATTTCCTTTCATTCATTCATTTTCCATTACCACTTATCCTGTTGAGGGTCGCGGGGGAGCTGGAGCCTATCCCAGCTGACATTGGGCGAGAGGCGGGATACACCCTGGACAGGTCACCAGTCTATCACAGGGCTGACACATAGAGACAGACAACCATTCACACTTATATTCACACCAACGGACAATTTAGAGTCACTTAATTAATCTCTGTGGACTGTCGGAGGAAGCCGGAGTACCCAGAGAAAACCCACACTGACACAGGCAGAACAAGCAAACTTCACACAGAAGGACTCACCCACCTCACGGTTCAAACCCCCAACCTCCAGTTCAAACCTGGAACCCTCTTGCTGTGAAGCGACAATGCTAACCACTGCACCACTCTGCCACCAAAAAGCATTTCCATCCATACTCTAAAGATCACTGCCCTTTACTGCCTTATAATTGACTGATGTTCATTTCTGGTATCTTTTCAGAAGAAACTAACTGCAATTAAAATTACGGAGAACATTATTTAGTTTTTCTTTTCTTTCCCCAAAACATGCAGAGAAAGTAATGGGACTTTTTTCAGCCTTCCTCTCAGGTTGTATATGACCCTAACAACCTCCACCAATAAGATGGAACAACCTGCATGTTGCCTGAGAGGCAAAACCCGGGGCAAAAACAAAATGTCAGAAAAGCCCTCGCTACTGCTCATAAAGCTAATTAGTGTGAGTGCACGGTGATAAATAATTCATGTTTATTCAATTTTGGATCAACTCAGAGCCACTCTCACTCCTCTTACCTGAATTTTGAGGCCTGGACATTAAAATGACATTGTTTAGAGAGATTTTAATAAATGTATCTAGGTGTAGGGGAATAGCATGACTGTAGGCTATATCCACCGCTGTCAGCGGAAATGAATAAAAGAACAGATATATATTTATTTATTTTTGACTTTTTTACTAGGTGTAAGATGGTTGATAAAATGGCAAAACATAAGGAACCAACTTAACATTTACGTTGCTTCAACGTACAGCAAATGATTGTGAGTCCAGCTCAGGCACCGTGACATTGAGCCACAGCGTATGGGTAATGTGTAACATGTTGTGTTTCTGTGCTCTGGCTTCATGTCTACCTCAGCCTTCTCTCTTTGTTGGAGTGACATTGAAACAGGCTGCTTATCCCTTGATCACCGCCAGCTTCATTTGTCTCAATTAGCTGCGACAGCTTTTGCTTTTCTCATGTCCACTTCAATTAGCCGGTTTCGCAACACTGCACGTGCGTCTGTGTCAAAGACAGCGTGTATATGTGTGTATATGTTCGCATGTTAAATTGGGGCCAAACACAAGGAAGGAAAAGAAAAGAGAACAGTTTCTGTCACCGTCTTTTCCCAACACCTTCTCCCATGTCACCAACAGGTTGAGTCTAACTTAAACTCACCATATGCTCTCTCACCAACAGCATCATTTGGTTTTTCACACCTCGCGAAATGTGCTCTCTCTACCGGCTAAGATGCTGTTACAAAGGTGTTACTCTAAAGCGAGACTTCTTTTAGGCTGTAAACACCGAAATACATATTTTTATTTATCCTGTTTATGTTGTACACATTTTTAAAGTGCATGTAGTATAAACACAAAGAAGGAGGCTGCTGTTGATACTACAAGTCTTACAATTTCACAGTCTTGTGATGTTTAATTTGCATGAGATGTCTTCAAAACAGGTGCTGACCTTTACTTTGATAGCACCCGCTCTTTAGTGAGGAAAGATACTGAGAAAACATTACGGCTCTATCGTTTGATGTCTCCATCACTCGCTTTATTTTTTTCCTTTATGTACATACGTGTGTGTGTGTGTGTGTGTGTGCGTGTGTTGTAATCATACAAGAACCTCAGGATTTTAATACAGATGGCCCCATTTGTAGTGTTTACATTCTGTGAGCCAGTGACATTGATTACGTTCATCGTTGGCATGCAATTGGTTTTAATTATTCGCAATCAATCATTCCTAACATTAGGTTCCATTTTCAATTATTTTCATCATGTTACATTAATCTGCTTTTGAATTTCTCTCCACTTCTCACACTGACTATTGTATGTGCTGTTTTTTCTTGAAGACCCTCTTATGATAACCAAAAGACCTATTCCTATTCCTGTTCCTATATTCCATATACAAAAGGGTAAACACCTATAGAGCAGAGGTGGCGGGTTGGTGTAGTGGTTGTAGCACTGTTGCCTCACAGCAAGAGGGTTCCTGGTTCAATCCCAGGAGGGAGCCCTTCTGTGCAGAGTTTGCATGTTCTCCACGCGTGGGTTTTCTCTGGGTACTCCAGCTTCCTCCCACAGTCCAAAGACATGCAGGTTAACTGGTGACTCTAAATTGTCCGTACATGTGAATGTGAGTGTGAATGGTTGTCTGTCTCTATGTGTCAGCCCTGTGATAGTTTGGTGACCTGTCCAGGGTGTATCCTGCCTCTCGCCCAATGTCAGCTGGGATAGCCCCCCCCCCCCCAAGTAGAGCTGGATGTTCAAATGATAACAGTAGGTACCTTGATATAATTGTCCTCCATAACAATATGACAAACGCTCAATATAATTTAACCACCGATGTGCTAGTAGAGGGGGCGGTTATGCATCTACAACACTAGTTGCCGCTCACCATTTAACAGAAAAAGTAGTAGTAGTAGTAGAAGAAGAAGAAGACGAGATTAGGCCCCAAGCTTACAGGTATGGTAATATATAAGTAAATATAAGTTATTTTTAGTATGACCGTTTGACCATGTATAACAGCCCTGGACTATCCCATGATTTAATTTGCCACGTGACATTAGCTACAATAGCTGTATAGATAGTCGACACAGCTAACGCTAATGGTAGGTTAGCAAGTTCACATAACTGGCTTGCAGTATTTCATTAAAATGGAATTACATGAATAACCTGAACTAAAGTGAGGGAAACTTTAATACATTAACTCAATTCAATTCAATTTAATAGAATTTGTTTTTACTTGAAGGAAATTCTTGTGCCACAGAATGCTTCAGATTACAGTGACACTAAGTACAGTAACCACAATTTTAACGATTCACAACCAGTAACAACCGGACAAGAAGTGGGTTCGCTAGGTCAGGGTCACTCACTGGGCCCAGAGTATTAAATATCTGACAAAATGTACAAGATAGAAGTGTTTTCAAGGAGCAGAAGCAAAAACCAGTGCCTAACAGAGTAACAATAGGAGTGCAGTAAGTCCAAGAGTTACTAAAAAATAAACAGACTGCTCCGGATAATCAATGTTATAGTGAAGAGTAGTATTGCACTGGGAAGAAATGATATTGCACTACACTGACAAGTGAACATAATATTGAAGAATGATATGGCACATGCAACTAGTGCACCTATAATAGTGCACCTAAAGTAGGTGAATATTGCTGTCAGTGTCCTTTGTTTCAGCTCTCCTCCCTACAGAAGGGGGAGGAATGTCGTCTGTGAACATAATTTCTGCCTGAGTCACATCGGATCACATGACCCCATGTTACTTCACGACATCATCAAAGTCTGTCTTTTGAGATATTGAGAAACAGCAGAAATGTATTTAAAACCTGCACAGACCACAGCTGAGATTTTTCTTTTATCTCTTACATGAACACTGTCAGCTGAAACACTTACAAATGTTTTAAATTATCTGTACAAAAGGTTTGGCATGCTGCTGCTGACCACAATTACGATTTCTTGTCCATTTATTGCTTTATTTATTGACATTACTTTGACTATAACTGTTCTGAATCTACCTCAGATTCATGACATGTTCCACTGTTTAAACCACAGCTAACCATCTGGTTTCTTAATTTTACCTCAAGAGCAAAAATCAGCTTTTAAACTTGAAAGAAATAATGATATGACATTTATCGTGATAATAATAGACTGACATGAACATTTTTATCGTGCCATATCGCCCAGCCCTACCTTTAAGGCCTGAATACAGGTGTAGAGACATCGACTGGTGCCTTGCCTGTAGCTTCAGCGGAAAGACAAAGATCAAAGCAGGATGGCTAGACATACCTCGGGGAACTGAGGCGAGGGATTTTCCACTAAGCAACAGGAGTTCACCAGTGTTCCTGCAGGCTTTGAGCTGAAGTGATCGATCTCAGCACTGAGAATGCAAGCGAACACAATGCTGGCTCAGGACTCACGGTTATATTCGGTTACTATATAGTCTGGAGTCATGGTTGAGGACAGGGAGAGATGCATGCGTGCTGGAGCATCCTTGTGTCATTCACAGACTTGGAGCAGCTCTCAGGCTCGTTCTGACACAGCATCGCTCTTCCCCACCATCACCGTGCTCTGTTTTTTCCATTCTTCCTCTCTCTTTCTGTCCTTCTGTTTTCCTCCTCTCACTAGTCATGGGGGGGCAGTGTTCCCTTTTGTTATGTTGGGCCTCCTCCTTGATTCGCTCCCTGGATGTTACCATGGAAACTACAAGACACTACATCACCTCAAGTAGAAGTTTCTCAGAGTGCTTGTCTGTGAGTGTGTGCGCATGACTTTAAGTATGTGTGTGTGTGTGTGGGTGCAGCTCTATGTCAAAACGCTGATGCTGGATTTCAGTTTTACTGACACTGAGCTGCGTAAATAGTGGGACATCCCCCCCTTAAACTGGCACACACACACATGTGCGTGCACAAACACGCGCGCACACACACACACACACACACACACACACTTAACCAGTTACTGTTATTAGTGCCAAGACGCTGAGTTACAGTTGAATAAGCAGGGGGACAGAGATTATGAAATGTAAGGGGGGTAATGGTGACAAAGGAGGAGACAGGACTATCCTAGATCTGGAAGGAGTTACCATGGTAACAGAGGTACAGTAGAGATGGGTTTAAGAAAAGATGGCTTTTGTGTCATTATCCCATGTCAGAGCATATAGGCACTGCTGCCTCATACACACTTGCTATCGCACAAGCAGCTACAGACATGCACGCTAACACACATGCACCATAGACGCAAACACAAACATCCCTGGATACGACGAGTGGACGGCTAGTTTACTCCTTAAATGGAAATGTTGAAAGTAACTGTCAGCATGATAAAGTAAAAAGAGAGTAGGGTAAGAAAAAAAATGAAGAAACTAGATCACAGAGTGCAGAAACTTGAAAGAAAATTAACTGTAGACTCTAATAGAGGCAACTGTACAAAGGCACACAGTACACAAAGAAACACACACGCACACACACTGTGGTCTTTGATTTAAACTTGATTTTTTGAGCTCTGAATGCCACTTGAGACCATTTACTATCAAATAAAAGTTACTTTTTTTCTTAGATCTGCTTTATATAAAAAGACCTTTGCCATATAATGATGGGATGTTCTGGTAAGGACTGTAATATAATCACATTACTGTATGTGTGTGAGCGCATGTGTGTGTTACAAGGCTCCACTGGCTGCGAAGACAGTGTTGTGCCTGTGCAGATCTCAGTTCAGATCAGCGAGGCACCGCTCCTTTTTCAGCGCAATGGAGCGTGGGATTAAATGCAGACCCTGGATCAGCTGGTATGACTCATGCTGTGCTCTGGGCTCTCTCTGCACTGTGCTGGGTCAATGAGATGGAGTAGGCGATGATTATGAGGGAGAGAGAGAGAGACACACACACACACACACACTTCTACCACCAAAACAACAGTGCTTCTGTTTATTACTCGTTCTCTCTGAATAACCGAATGGAGGCCATATATTTAATGACATGGACATAGCATCCGTGACGTCACTCATAGCCCTGTGTGAAGAGATGCTTTGAAGCCTGCAGACTGGTTTATTGCTCACTGCCCTCTTGGCAGTTGTTTAAAGCCAGGAAATCTGAATTTGGCCAGTGTGGTGGAGCCTGAGGGGAGCTGGGGTGGGTCGAGTGAGCAGCATCTACTGTTGCAGAGTGCGATAGCTTGAATAAATCAAGGCAAACACACATTTACTTTAAGGCTTAATATCTTCTTAATGCAAATCTTTAGAAAATCACCACCATGGCATACTTAACACAGTGAATTAGCTACTGAGAGACCATCTAGAGGAAACAGAAATTAACTTTGCAGCTCTTGAAATTTAGGGGTTTCCCCTTCAGTTCATACAGTCAAGAGTATTTTCAGAGCCGGCATCATATGGAGATTACAGACACTATATTTTAAAGCACTTCTGCTTTGGTCAGGTCAGCACCTTGCAAGGTAGCCTGCTGCCATGGGTGTGCGTGTGTGTTTGTGTGTGTGTGTGTGTGTGTGTACAGTGACTCAAACTACCCTTTAAAACACCAGTCACACAGTACACAAAAAAAACTAACTGATTGAGGCAGCAGTAGACCAGCAGCTCCAGTGTTCAGTGAGGTAGAATTAGAGGTTTGGTTTGGTGGAGTTTGGCCTTGAAGAGAGCATAGATGAGTTTCTGTTCAGCCCTCTGTCGGCAAGTGCCATCTGCTTGGGGAAGTACTGAGCATATGGATCAATTAGATTTGGATTAAACTGTTCACGAGTAAGGGTAGAATGGAGCAGTTTGGTGCAGCTTCTGCAGTGATGCGATCGCTGTGCTGGACCATCATGGTGAAGAGGGAGCTGAGCCGGAAGGCAAAGCTTTTGATGTACTGGTCCATCTACGTCCCAACCCTCACCAATGGTGACAAGCTCTGGGTAGTGACTGAAAGAATGAGGTCACGGATACAAGCAGCCGAAATGAGTTTTTTCCGTGGGGTTGCTGGGCTCAGGGTGAGGAGCTCGGACATCCGGAGGGAGCTCGGAGTAGAGCCGCTGCTCCGTCGCATTGAGGTGGTTCAAGCATCTGATCAGGATACCTCCTGTTAGAGGTGTTCCGGGCACGTCTCACCGATAAGAGGCCCCGGGGCAGACCCAGAACATGCTGGAGGGATTAAATATTTCTCTTCTGGCCTGGTAACACCTTGGGGTCCCCCAGGAGGAGCTGGAAAGCGTTGGGGAGAGGGACGTCTGGAGTGCTTTGCTTGGACTGCTGCCCCTGGGACTCAGCTCCAGATAAGCGTATAAAAATAAATGGATGGATGGATGAGTGCAAGTTTGTGATTGGGTGTTTCTGATATAGTTTTCCTGTTGCTAAATGCGGTTGCCAATTGTGTCAGTTAATCAAAAAGTTTTTGGATTCTTCGTTCACAGAAGGCATGCAAGAGTTTTCCTCATAAATGCAGTGTAACATGGGGAGAGTAAACAATACACAAATAGCCATGTGGGGGATGAAGAGCTTCTTAATGCAAAGTGAAGCCATGAACTTGATCCTTCAGCATTCTCAAATGACTCAAGATGTCACTGCATGTGTTAAAAGACCCAGGTCTAATGAGCCGACAGTGCTGAAGACGTGGCGTGCAGAAAAACACTGGTTATCCAGGTTTAAAGGGACGACTTTAATGAGTAACACTGTTTATAATGAACTGTTTGCTCAGAATCACGGCGTGCCAGCAGCAGTGACAACAGCAGGATGCACAGTGGAAACACAATCACAGTATTTCCTTGACAAAGCCTTTTTGATTGAGTGGACTTTGTTGCCAGAGGGGAGCTCCGAAGTGGGTTAGTTAGGTGAACAGCAGAGCCTCCAGAGATTCTTCAACTGGCTCAAAACAAGATATCTGAGCATGAGAAATCAGCCAGGCAGTAATTGTTCCTTGCACTGGTGTAGTGTAAGCACAGACATGACGAATGCAGCGTTATCAGTTAGAAGAGACATATTTTGTTTTTCCTCCAAATAAGGTGGTGACTAATTTGGCAAAACTGTCAGCTTGTTTAAAACCTGTTTCATCATCTGAATGCTCGTTAATCTTGCACCATATTCTCAACTTGTCACATATTGCCACTTGTTCAGTGGACTTTTGATGTATACATATGACTCACTAGGTATCCTGGCTGCATCTGCTGGGACGCTGTGTCAATTTACACCTGTTACATGGCTTGTGTCTTTGAAATAAACCTCCTGGGGTGTCTGGTGGCTTAGTGGGTAGCACAGGTGTCCCATAGACAAAGGCAATGTCCATGCTGTCGCGGCTGCGGTTTCAATCCCAGCCTGTGGCCCTTTGCTGAATGTCATCCCCCCCCTCTCTTCCACCTTCATGCTTAGACTGTCCTATCTAATGAAGGCAGAAAGCCACAAAAATAACCTTTAAAGACATCATTTTGCACAGGAAATGTACAGTTCCAGCTCATTAGATGGATACAGTCTTTTCAAAATAAACTTACGTCAGTGAAATACCACATTTATGTTTATTTCCTTGTGCAACAAACGCATGTGGCTAGTTTTAGGTTTGGCTCTGTATTAATATGGCAAGTGAACCCAGGCCTCCTGGGTGAAAGTCCAATGTTTGTTTGACCCATCCACCACCCCTCCCACCTGTCCTATGGGGACCATTCAGCTCCTTAACCCTTTAATACCGACGGGAGCGTCCGTGATCCCATTTGCATATTGATATTTAAATGCCGGTAGAATTGCAACCAAATAAGATAGAGCAATAATTCTTTTTGCATTTAAAACCGGAGGAGTTACTCTAACTTACCATGCATTCATCATGTCCCAGAGTGCTGTTTCCTTGCACTGTGGAAAAACAGTAAAAAGCGCTAAGAACAAAAACATTATCATCCTGATCGTGGGTATTCACAGCACTTCCTATGTTGGACTAAACGTCATCACGTTGTGAGCATGAACTGTCACGTGATTTTCTTGCGTGTCTTTCTCGCAACACTACCCGCGGCAACAAGGAGTGACGTCATTTCCCCGGGAAATTTCTTTCTTTCTTCCGCGGTAAATATTTATCTCAGCTTGCAGTCACACACTCGCTCTCGCTCTCGTTTTGTATTTTACTCTTTCACAACAACACTTAGACACACACACATACATACATGTCATAGGACACACACACACACACACACACACACACACACACACACCACACACTTGCACACATATATTTATGGAACTGCAACAACCCGGATGCGCGAAACGGCTTTTCTCCCGGTGCGACGCTTTCGAGCTAATTACAGCGTCCACTCATCTGGTCCGGATTCTGCCGACAGTGGAGATGACGCTGACCTCATCCAAGGGAGAGGAGAGATCCTTCCTATGACATGTATGTATGTATTCATGAAATATTGTTTGTTTTTGAGTTAAAGCAAAGAAAATATATATGTAACACAACTGAAAGCATTTTGCACTAAATACGCACCATTATTGTATTACTCTCATGTTGAACACATCTAACACACTGTGTAACATCTGTGTGCAGAGGTGACGATGATGAGGAGGAGGAAGTGGGGGTCTCCTCGCCCTGCACCCCAGAGGGAGGCAGAGGGGGAGGAAGGAGTCGGTCTTCAGCAAACAGAGGCTCCAGGTCAGAGACACTCCCTGGTGATGCAGCTGGCTGGAGAACCGAAAAGGAGCCTGACATCTTGCCACATCCCCTACCACATTTTCTGCCCAAAAGGAGGCCAGGTGTGCAGCCACCTCTATCACAGTATGTGGACAATCCCTCTCCTTCTGAGCTGTTCAGGATGTACTTTCCCCGGGCTGCCATCAAAACACTGTGTGCCAACACCAATAAAAATGCAGCAAAAATATTGCTCATCGTGGACAGGAACTGTCACAAGACCTATCACAGCTCCCCTGGTGCTATTGAAAAATAATGTTTGACTTTGAACTTGGAACTTTGGTTGTTCTATTGTAAATAGTTTATTTTGATGTACATGTTGTATTTTTGCTAATTGAGCATAATGTGCATTTAACTTTTGTTTTTGTCACATTTTATAAAAATGAGTGTATCTCAAAAATTAAGTTATGAAAACACTCAAAATAAATTTTCTGTGATTTGAAAGGATTTTGTGCAACTTTTTTACATTTACAATTTTGAGGGATACAGCCATGATATTTCTGTATTCAGAAAAATATGTGTAAAAACAAAAACAATTTTTTTTTTTTGTGGTTTATTGCACTTTATAGCAATTTCTTTCATTAGTATGGACATATGTCCACACATATTATTAAAATTTGGGATTTAAGGGTTGTATTGATGTATAGCATATTAAAATACTCAAAAAAATGACCCTACAGCAGGTAAAATTGTAAAGATATGCTCTGGCGGACTTGTTCTATGGTAGGTCATAAAAGGTTAAGCTATGTTGTTTTCCGGCAGTGACACCCCTCCACGGAAATCACTGACGAAACGGCAGTATTTAGGGCCGTACACATGCTGCATCTCTAACTGCCTAGAAAACACAAGGCCAGGCGTGGGCACTACCTCAGTGCCTTTTTATAACCAGCTTTCAAGAGTGCGGCGGTAGGTTGTGTCTGAGGTTGCTAAGTAACCTTAAGAAGTACTGTATCGTAGCTTATTCACCTGAAACCCTGCAGTGCAGAGTGCAGAGCTCATCTTCTTCCTGGCGCTTTTTGTGTGTAGGCCTATTATGTGTACCCATATCATCCATGTGACAGATGAAAAGCTCCAGCAAACCTTTTTCATATTTACCACAGACTGATACTAACGGAAGAAGGGAATGTTATATGTCGGTTGTGATCAGTGCTTAATTTGTAAAATTAGAAGTAGGGGAACACTTTGGGCCTCTGAGAGAGTAGTGTTCCCCCACTCCCAAAAGTGGGGTAACACTTTTTTAAGCGGCACTCGAGCTGCCTCACTGTGTGACTCCGAACGGAATGGTTGTGACATCTAGTGTTGTCACCGTACCAACATTGGGACCCACAGTACGATACCAGTGAAAGTATCACGGTTCTGAGTAGTATCAGGATACCACAGCAAAAATGAGGCAGATGTGCCTTTTGTCATTTATAAAAAGTAAAGTAAAATGCTCGCACGTAGAGCTCTGTGGAAAACAAATCACTGCCGACAAGTAAAAATAAATAAATAATAACTTACACACACATATCATATGTAGGCTACTGTGGAGTTTTAGTACCGCGGTCTACCATTACCAGTATACCCTGCAACACTAGTGACATCAGCCAATACTGTATGTAGTTTTTAGATGCGAAAAGTTCTAGACCCATGCAAATTAGTTCCGGAACGCACCAGGGCCTTTTCTGAAAAGATCCTGGTACGTGTTCCAGTACGTTCCGGCTCAAATTAAGCCCTGGTTGTGATTGGTTGGTCCTCGTCACATGACATGTGGCGCACACTGCTGCATTCCAAACGTTGGACTTGGTGCAGCCTACGGCCCTTAAAAATAGACACTTGGGAATGTGTTTGCACCGCGATGGCACTGCTCTGGCGTTTGAGCTTGCCTGCCACGCGTCCTCATTGAAAACAATGAATTTGAGCATGCAAAAAACGTGCCACGTGTACAGCCCCTTTGACAACTTCAGAATGAGAACGGGTTGAATCTTGTCCAGTTGGGCCTTTTTTTATTCTAACCAGTGTTACTGCAGTCAGAGATCTTTGCAAAATAACGTATTTAGTCGTCATTTACCTGTCTGTGACTGTTTTATGGTTTATGAATGCTGTAACTGTACATACAATAGGCATCATATGACTTGAAGGTAAGATGAGATGAAAGGATGAATTAGGATTCTTGGAAAATGGCTATAAGATATAGATGGTAACACAAGTCACAGCTATGATGGTTGTTCGGTAACGGTATTGTTAAAACTTAACACACAGCACAAATGATTTCATTACAGTACAGTTACTTTTATGCGTTACTCACAGTGCCGGTGTTGGGGAACATCAGAGGAGGGATTTGGTGTGGGGCATGTGAGCAGTCATCAAAAGAAAGCTGACTCATAAACATAAAATGCGAGTCTATTAACGAGAGCAGCACTCCCCATCAGGTCTGGCTGCTTTTGATGTGTAATTATCTTTGCTCACGTATTCAAACTCACACACTCCCCCTCCCCCACATTAACACATGCCCACATCCCAATTCAAACCAAAAGTAGGATGTCACTGTACATTTGAATGGCATTACCTAAGATGCTTCTGCTTATAATATATTTTTTTGTAAACACTATGCAGACTCAACTTTTCTGCATTATTGCTGACTCATTTGAACAAGGCAATTGGAACATAATTTGTGAGTCTAGCTTATGATCTTAGTTCTATTTTAATGAAGTCATAACCTCATAAGGGACGGCCTGACACAAAGGAAATAAAAAAAGGAAATAAGCGAACATATGCTCTTTTTTACCACTGCTTTTTCCCCCCTCTCTTTTTCATACGACAAAGGAGAAGATTAATGCATCAGATGTGTAACTGTGTGTATGTATGTGTGTGAACGCACTCACGTCTGTGCGCCTGTGTGTGTATTTATGCGTACACAAGTATGTCTGTGTGTGCGTTCGTGGGGTTATGTTTATTTACATTTTTTATGCCTCTCTGCACCGTAAGCATTTCCACTACTGGTAGAGTAGGCTTTTTGCCTGTTTGTAGAAACTTTAGCTTTTATAAAAGGCAAAGCTTTCCGGGCTGCCCCTCTCCATGTGCGTCGGAAACCTAACAGGGACCTCCTCCTGCACTCTGACTTTCTGAGAAAAGTTCATGCAGAAAACTTTCTTAAGTGTTTTGGAAAGTTGAGCCGGGAACACTGTGTCTAATTTGAAGAAAATGTGTATGTGTGTATGTATGTGTGCACATTCATGTCTTTATCTGTTTGTGGCTGAGAGCTTCAAGGCATATCCTGCTGCTGCTAAATTACCCAAAGCAACGTGGTGTGGGGAGAAAGCAGTGGGACAGAGTGGAGGAGAGGTGAAGTGGGAGTTCCAAAGTGGAGGAGAGAAAGGGAAAGACAGAGGAGTGATCATTTGGAACCCCAGGTCTTATCAAACATTGTTAGTGCACCCTACTGCCTCTCATTTACAATCTTACTTTTTTCTCCCCTCTGAGGCGTACTTGCATACAGGCGCCGGCAACACAAACACACTGTCAAAAACAATTTATAAGACACAGGAACATGGGAATATACCATTTCTTAGCTGCCTACTAACTGAATTGTATCTACATTACATTTTTTACAGCACTATTGGAGATTATACAGAACAATAATGTGAATTACACATACAAAAATACCGGTTTCTTTATGCACATCAACCCTAAATATTTTTTACGCAGTACCTGTACCAGCTGCACTTTCTCGCTTTATCTTATTGTCAGTGTTTATCACAGCCATGCTGCTATTCTCTGCCACTAACCAAGAGCAGAAAAGTTGTGGTCGTAATGTTAGAACCTTGCTATACCATAAAACTTGAATTAAAAGCTGAACCTCAATTAAAGGGCGCAGCACGGTGGTACAGTGGTTAGCATTGTAACCTCACAGCAAGAGGGTTCCTGGGGTGGGGGAGCCCTTCTGTGTGGAGTTTGCATGTTCTCCCTGTGTCAGTGTGGGTTTTCTCCGGGTACTCCAGCTTCCTCCCACAGTCCAAAGACATGCAGGTTAATTGGTGACTCTAAATTGCCCGTAGGTGTGAATGTGAGTGTGAATGATTGTCTGTCTCAATGAGTTCGTTTCCATTACAGTTTTGTGCAAAATTAATGCGATATTTCTAAAGTTTCGACAAAGTACAATTGCGACTTGCAGGTGTTTCCATTAAAAGGTGTTTTGCGTATGAGCCGTAATTCTCGTAAAATCTCGTCCCGCGAGACTCCACTTTGTTTGCAGAAGGTGGACATTCCAAATCTCTTGCGAGCTGGAACAATCATCTCGGTTGCTACTGCTACTGCAGTAGTCTACAACCGAAGGCAAAGAGAGCGAGTGGTATTCCAAAGGCAAAGTCCTTATGTCTGGCAACGACCACAGATAAAGGATTTCTGGGAGAGGATTGTGAACGAGGAATTCATGACTTGAATGTCTGGTGGGTTCCGAGAATGCTGATCGCCTGGCTGGACCAGTTGGGAACCACTGAATTAAACAGTGAGAGCCTTTTAGTTGCTGGTTATGGCTACACGTTTTGACAAATAAACACAGGACTTGAGTACATGCCAAATCTGGTTGTTTCTGGTTCTTTGGATGTATAAAACCTCTTTAGGCTCACCTGGTTGTTGGCCTTCCACTTGAGCTAGTGCTAAGCTACTTAGATTGGTTAGTTTAATCTTTTGTCAATATGGGCATGGTACACATTTTAAGCTCAGTTCGATTCTCCACAATTCAGTTGTTTAGTTCATTTAACTGAAACCATGAGCACCAAAGGGTAATTCATTCAGATTTAAAGGCATGCAAAACAAGAGAGATGGAAAAATAGTGATGACTTTCTACATCTGAAGCGGTCAAAAAATCAAAATATATGTCCATTCCTTGATTATTTCCTGTCCCATACAGGCACCTGTGCTAAATATGCGCTGGCTGAGTTTGTTGAGCAAATAAAAGCTTTGAATATTAGGCCTAATTGAAGTTTCATGGTATTTATCTTCAAATTAATATTCTAACATGTATGCCCTCAGTCATTTTTTCCTCATGGTATCAAAATTGGTATTTTTCAAGGCATTGTATAAAAGTTAGAAATTGCAGCACTGTGACAACACCATAGACACAAAGAGGTTCACATATAGAGTTGGACACGCACACACATACAGTACACAAATGCCTATACACACACTCACCCCATGGTAATACATAGGTACAGGGGAAGGGGTTGCTATTAATCCAACAAGGAAGTAACAGGGGACTTCCTGAGAATGTACTGCAGCATCTCACATCACATTTATTTCTCCCTTGTGAGTTGGTGCTGTGTTACAAATAAGCAAGCTCTGGGATGTGTGCTTCATAAGGTGTGTGAGTGTGGTTGCACACACCAGCACATTGGCATACAGTACTATACACACTACTGTATGTTTAAAATATGCATTCTCTGGACAGGAGGGATTTTATACTGTGCATACAGCTCAATGAAAAATAATACACGTAAAAGTGGCAGGCCCAGCGCTTCACATGTTCCCTCACAATGAGATTTGACATGTGTGTCTTTATGAGACGGAAAGTTTGAAACATAAGCAAAGAAAGTGTATGATAAGTTGTTCTGGACATAACAAACTGGCACTCTCTGGGGGTGATAGAAGTATCAAAGTTATTCTGCCATTTTTACATTTTTATAGCTTCCGGAGCCTCTTGTGTTTTGTGTCTCTCTCCCTGTGGTGCTGTCTATGGTTCAAAATTTTTTATATAAGCCAGCATTTATAGTCAAAGAAACATTATCGTGAACGGAGTGTAGGGTAGAGAAAGCGAGACGCCACACAGAGTGAAGCAGCGGGACGGAGAAATGCATGAAATAGCAGTGATGATGACAAAATGAAGGGTTTATGGAGACCGAACATTTCCCCTTAATCCGACATTTTGAAGCAGAGCAAATTAAAGAGATTGAGTGCGTTTGGTGTTTTGCTCAAAGACACTGTCTATCACTGCTGGTGGTTGATGGACAGGATCTAGGCATCTTGACACATGGCCTCCTGTTATAGAGGAACGACATGCAATGGGTCACAACAGGCTGCTATGCCAAGTGATTGGACAGACAGGGTCGATTCCACTAACCCTGACAAACAAAGAGAGGGGGAGGAGAAATGTGTTGGACAGGAAAACGCGTGAAGAATTGAAAGGAACCAGGGAAAGTAAATGAAATACACTGGGTAACACTAACCTATTGATTTTGATGAGGAGGTGAAGCCAGTGAAGGAGAGGAGAAGATGAGCTGAGGCAGAAGGAGGAGAGTGGAAAGGATGAATCATTTTGATTTGTATTTGTTCTTCGCCTGATGATACCCAGACACAAGTGTACTCATGGACCATCTGTAATGATAATAAAATGAGCATGCAGGCACACACACACACACACACACACACACACACACATACACACACGCTGGCATATCTAGCACTCACACCAAACTCAAGAGGTAAAGAGCCTGCCAATTAGTCATAATACAAGATGTCTAGTCTAGATAAATGTCCAGCCTACCTACCTCCCTCTCCCTCTGTCTGTCTGTCTGTCTGTCTGTGTGTGCCTCTTTTTCTCTCATTCCAATTCAAGTGAATTCAATTCAATTCAATAGGCTCTGTTGGCATGACATGTGACACGTGTTGCCAGAGCACAATTACAATTGAAATATTGTGAATAAAATTAACGACTGATCACATGAAAATATAGTAGAAGTATATATTTTTAGAATAATATATACAGGGTGTGTGTTTGAGAGATTATTCTATGACTGACGGTTGGCTAGGTTAATGTAATGTTTGTGCATGTGTGTGGGTGTGCATGTGGGTGTATGCTGTATATATAAGTGATTCATATCAAGAGATCAGCAGTTCGATCCGCGGCTCCTCAGTCTGCATGTCGAAGTATCCTTGAACAAGATACCAAACCCCAACTTTTTTGCTCCCAATGGCTGTTCAATCCGTGTGTGAGTGTGTTTAAAAAAACTTAGCAGCAGGTGGCACCTTGTATGGTAGCCTCGGCCACCAGTGTGTGAATGTGTGTGTAAATGGGTGAATGTGTCTCGTAGTATAAAAAGTGCTTTGAGTGGTAAGAAGACTAGAAAGGCGCTATACAAGTGCAGCTCCATTTACCATCCATTTAATGTATATATCTATATCTATATATATATATATACACTATCTCTTTTGGTGTCTTATAAACCCATGAGGGTTGGGCACTTTTAGGTGCATGACACAGGAATAAAAGAAACTAAACTAAACTAAACTATATATATATATATATATATATATATACACACACACAATACATCATATAAAATCATAGGTATCAATTGTACATCAAAACAAAACAAACAAATAAACAGCAAAAAACACAAGGTAGAGAAGAAAAGTAAAAAGGCAGAGTATGAGCTGTGAGGCGATAAATTCCAGCTGCTATGTGTTGATGTGTGTGTGCATCTGCAT
Source organism: Epinephelus lanceolatus (assembly GCF_041903045.1). Classification (NCBI taxonomy): domain Eukaryota; kingdom Metazoa; phylum Chordata; class Actinopteri; order Perciformes; family Serranidae; genus Epinephelus; species Epinephelus lanceolatus. Next base: position 34,692,516 of record NC_135737.1, read on the forward strand.
GGTAATTAACAAGATATCAATATAAAATCACTAGTCCATACCCATTGGTAGCTTCGTCACCTTCTACCTATGCCAATCCTCAATGCCTATGTGCAGTTTCACATAGATTGACCATGTCAATGAGTAGAAAAACGTGGGACAGACAGAATGACTGACTGACAGAATGACACACTGACAGTTTCCGTGATTATCTACAGCATACCATAACATGACTTAGTCATACCAAAAATTAGGAAAAAAACCAAAACATTGGTCCACAGGTGGAGCCACAGCGATTGGTCGCATTTTAGCAATTTCTAAGCATTTTTCTGTTGTTATAGCGCCACCCAGTTGCCAATTAGAGTTAAATTTCTCCAGTCACCTTGAGGCGTCCTGTTCTACATATCTACCAAGTTTAGTAAAAATCAATATAGCGGTTAGGGTTAGATAAGAAATTAGCTCTCTAGCGCCCCCATTTTGTTTGATGGGGTCAATAATGGAGGGGTCCCCTCAGATTATGTGTGGTCATATGCCTACAAAGTTGTGTGGTGATCAGTGAAACCCTTGAGATGTTATACACCTTTATGTGATGAGCCACGCCCTCCGCAATATTCATTGCCTTATAGAAGCTCAGTTTTAGTAAGTTTTGCAACTTTTGCCAAGAGGGAACTTTAGATATTGGTCCCTAGATTATGTTCACCGAGTTTCATGCAGATCGGTCAAACTTCCTAGGAAGAGATCGACTTTAAGTGTTTTTCAAAAAATTCAAAATGGCGGAAAATCTTTATAACCGGAAGTTATGGGTTCTTGAGGCAAATGTGTTCCTCATGAGGAGAGGCATGTCTGTGCAAAGTTTCATGTCTCTACGACATACGGGGCATGAGATATGCCCATTCAAAGTTTGCAATTTCATTCGGTTGCTATAGCGCCCCCCTTTGGCCAATTGATGTAATATTGCTTCATTCACATCCTCCCATGACCCTCTACCACTGTGCCAAATTTCACATGGATTGACCAAGTCAGTGAGGAGAAAAACGTGGAACAGGCACAGACACACCCATAGACAGAGTTTTCGTCATTATATAGTAAGAGAATAGATATCAATTGTAAAAACAAACACACAAACAAACAAAAACACATAATGTATAGGAGTAAATGAGAAGGAAGAGTGTGAGCTGTGAGGGAATGAATTCCAGCTGTTATTTGTTGTGTGTGTGTGTGCATCTGCATTACAATTAACAACAGTACATTTGTACTAAATCATAGATATCAACTGTAAAAACAAACAAACAAAACACATAGGAGTAAATGAAAAGGTGTGAGGTGTAAGGAGATGAATACCAGCTGTTACATGTTGTGTTGGTTGTTTCTTTGGCTGTGACATGTTCTGACATTATCGTGCTGCTTCTATGGCGCTGACACTATTTTCTCCAAGTAGACGCTGCATGTTAGTCTGGTCAGAGAGTCTTTGAGTTTACATTTGTTTGTTGTAAAGAACTTTGTTCTAATGTTGTCATGTGCTACACTGGAGCAGGAAATGTTGCTCTGTCTCTGCCTCTTTCTGTGAACACAGCTCTCCCTTTTTGAAGTGAAAATAAATTGGTTCATGCACATTATGGGTCAATTATAATTGCAAATATCTGGTGACATGAAATGGTCATGGACAAATATGTTAAAAAAGACATTATACAATTGTTTATGCAGCAGTGGAGTTACTACAGCATCCAAACATTATGTAGAGGTTTCAGCCTGCGCTCATTAGTGTCTTTTCTGTGTTCATACAACTATCTAAAGAACACAGATGGTCCAATTTTCCCTTTAGTCTTACTGATTTTAAAAGACCGATATTGTGGTTTAGACAATATGTTTATATACAACCACATATTTCAGTTTTTAACAGCATATACATGGAGCGATAACCGTCAACCACATTTTCTAACTCCTCCAGGGACATCCCAGATGCCTCTACAGGGATCTGATCAGATGCCTAAATTCCCCCAAACTGCCTCCTTTCAACTCAGTGGAGCAGCAGTTCTACACAAAGCTCCTTCTGAATTCCTTCGCTCAGATGACACCCAGTAAATAAGCCTAATTTAAGTCATTTGTGTCCGCAATCTCAGTATTTCAGTCAGTAAAGCCTAATGCCATACGTTAGGGCTGGAACATAAATCCACCAGTAAATTGAGAGCTTCACCTTCAAGCTCAGCTCAGTCCTATGCATTATCCACGTTAAGCAGGTGCAGCACCAATCCACTTGTTGATACACACAAGCACCTTATCATCATTTATGAATGTTTGTATGATACTTAAGCTCCCTCACAAAATGAAAGGCATAGAGGCACAGTTGGTGCTGCCTTACAGTGCACCGATCCTCCTCCACTCTTTTGCCATGTTTTAGTCTCGGGCAGGGCAGGCAACCTGTGGCTCAGGAGCCACATGTGGTTCTTTAGCCCTTCTCCAGTGGCTCCCTGTGGCTTTGACAAGAAATTATATGGAAATGAATAACAGTTATTTTTTAACATTGGGTGCAGTTACATGATGGCTTCTCATTCAGAATGAAATAAATCTGAATGAAATCATTCAGAATTGAAGTCTTTCCAGGTAGTTTACATGGGAAATATTCGATCTGAATGAGGGTTTACACAGAGATCAGTTTAGTCACCTTTTAATCGCCTGTATTCAGGTCCACACAAGGTTTGGGGCAGGGAAGGTTTCTGATTGGATAGGGGGCGGGGCGGATGTTATGTGTTTACGTTTACCAGAAGAAAACACTGTAGTCTTCGTTCCGGATAACAAGATGCTTGACGACGCCATTCTTAGTGCCTTTTTCGGGCTTGTTTTGCTTATATTCTTGAAGCAGCAGTACGACAACAACCTTGTTCTGCTAATGCTTCATCTGTTGAGGAGGAGAAGGGAGGTAGAAGGTCGAAGAAGGGAGATAGAAGACTGTGCTTTGGCGAATGGAAACCGGTGAGTGCAACGAGTCCGACTGCTCTATCTCAGCCCATTACTATGTGCGCTAAGTTTTAACATCCGGTCAACAATGTGTATCGCACGTCTATAACTTGGTGCCTTTTCCTAAAATTTGCCAAATCTCAGTAGCAATGGCTAGCCTTGAGTCTCCTTAGTGAGGCTAGCTATTGATCCCAAATCCAAAAAAGTAAGGTCTTGGAAGAAAATTGAGAATTTCATAGTGAGTGGACAGATTTGTTACGCTGCAAAGTTTAAGTCACAAATAATCATAACTACCACACTGCAGAGTAGCTACTTTGTTGTAAAACATATTAATAGATGCTCATTTAGACCTATTAGGAATGTTTATAGGCTAATTTAGATTAAAAGGGCTGTGTTGCCCTCACTATATGGCACAGATATATATTTTGGCTTCAGACAGACAAAATGTTCTTGGCCAAAAATGGCTTTTTTGATAGAAAAGGCTGCTGACCCCTGATCTAGGGTCATATGTCCTTTTAAGGGCATTAGAGCATTTGTAGTCATACAGTTGGACTTGGATTACTACATATTAAATTCCTTAATACAATAATGAATTTGAGTTTTCAGCTACACTTGATGCTACCCTGGAGATAAACCCTTGACACAAAGGAAACTTCAGCACTTAACATCCCAAAACCTTAGGCAACAAGCATGTGGAAATTCAGACAAACCCAATCAAGTTAGGACGGTCATGTTGTTTTATGAACCACAATGCTGGAGACCTGATGATGTCATGAAAGGTTTGCAGCCCGTCCAACTTGCAGCACGTAGAGTAACCAATAATGTCATCAAAGGCATCTCTGATCAACTGAGTCAGGGAGTAAAGACCTGCTCGATGACTTGTTTGAATCAGATAAGTGACTGTCAGAGTCACTTAATGCTAATAAACTGATGGCATGCATTGCTTTATTGCTGTGAAGATAAGAGCCGGGTGTTGATTTCTTGACTGAGGAGAGTTCTCGACCAAAGGGAGTACATAAATAAATCAAAAACAAAACAATTGCATCATTAATTGTAAACCTTTTGTATACTAGGAAATGAGAAAGGAGAGGAAAGCTTTAATTTCGTCCAGTTCAGGGGAAATAAAGAGTTAGGGTGAGAAAAAACGGGGTAAAAAAACTGTTTAATAGACTACTGATACGCGTGATAGATCTGTTGAATACCCATAAAACCTCTTTGGTGTAAATTGCTCCACGTTTCTTGAAGTTGCTCAGATCTTTCCAATCACCTTTTCAAACTCCAATTTTCATTTCCCGTCTGTACTTGTGCTTTCTTTCTCTCCTTGTCTCCTCTGTGGCCCCCCATCCACCCCCAGTCTTTCTTCACCTCTTTTCTTTCCTCCTATTACCCGTCCTAATGATAGCCAGTCTTCACAGAGAGAGGCACTGATGGCACTGAGCGCCTATCGTTATATTTAGATCTAATTAAAGATCATTATAATCTATCAGCACGATGGAGACCAGGCTGTGATAGAGTCAGGCGAAGGGACATGGAGAGAGGGAGGGAGGGAGGCAGAGAAATCGTGGGAGATTGCGGGAAGGAGAAGAGCGGGAGTAGGGGAACTTGAATGTGTCACCGACAACCTCAAATATCCCGCACTACCCCATATTGCTCCATAACTACCCCCTTGAATTCCCAATTAGCCAAATGTGATTACAACACATTACAATGATTGCAACCCTTGTACAGACACAATAGGAAAAATGGAAAAGGAGGAGTGGAGGAGAAGGTATTGAATAATGAGAGGTGTGTGAGAATATGCTCCTCTGTGTTACCAGCATGAGGGAGGGCGATGTATTATATGGTAATACAATATAATTGGATTAGCCTGGGTAAAGTAGTCAATCTAAAACACATGCTATGTAAGAGAGAAAAAAAAAAACTGTAACACTTTACTTGAAGGTATCTACATAAGGGCGACATGACACTGTCATAACTATGACATGACACTGTCATGAACTTGTTATAAACATTATATACATGTCATAAATGTTTATGACTGCTGTCATTAAGTGTCATTCGGTTTTTGTAATGACAAGTTGACATTGTTTGGGTTGTCTTGATTATGACAACTTGACATTAATCAAAGTGACATTACCAGAAAATGTCTTTGTTATGACAAGTTGACATTGTTTGGGTTGTCTTATGACAACTAGACATTAATCAAAGTGACATTACCAGAAGTTGTCTTTGTTATGACAAGTTGACATTGTTTGGGTTGTCTTGATTATGACAACTAGACATTAATCAAAGTGACATTACCAGAAGTTGTCTTTGTCATGACAAGTTGACATTAAATTTGTTTGGGATGTCCTTATTATGACAACTTGACATTAACCAGGATGACATTACCAGAAGTTGTCTTTGTCATAACAACTTGACATTAACAAAAAAAAAATGCACCTCTTTTTGTGTTTATGACAAGTTGACATAATGATTATTATAATTAGATGTCCAAGGTTACAGACCGATTCTAACACTTGGTCAGATAGACGTCTGGCAGGATACGACACAAAACTGGCTGTCATGACACCATTATGACAGTGTAATGAATAAATTCTTTGACCTGAAGTAAAGTGGTACCATTTTGATTTGTCATTAAGATATCATGAAAGATAAGACTGGCTGTCAAAGAATTTATTGTCAAGTTGTTATGACAAAGACATCTTCTGGTAATGTCATCCTGGTTAATGTCAAGTTGTCATTATAAGGACATCCCAAACAAATGTAATGTCAACTTGTCATGACAAAGACAACTTCTGGTAATGTCATCTTGGTTAATGTCAAGTTGTCATAATAAGGACATCCCAAACAAATTTAATGTCAACTTGTCATGACAAAGACAACTTCTGGTAATGTCACTTTAATTCATGTCAAGTTGTCATAATCAAGACAACCCAAACAATGTCAACTTGTCATTACAAAAACTGAATGGCACTTAACGTTTATGACATGTACATAATGTTTATGACAAGTTCATGACACTGTCATGTCACCCTTATGTAGATACCTTCAAGTAAAGTGTTACCAAGAAAACCCAGTCTGGCATATAACATAGTAGAAAACTCCATCAGCAAACCAGAGTTTTTCACAGTGTAGTCCTAAGCTGACTATGAAGTGACAGAGAAATAGAGAAGCAGTGGCATTTGCCAAACTCTTTTCTGTATCAGTTGTAGTACTGTGCTTGGCATGGAATTGATTTAAAAGCAATAGGAATGGGTGAAAATTTCACTGGCCGTGTCTCATATTACTCTTTCTTATCAGCATCGGCTCTTGCCAGTAGCTTCACGGAGCTTATCGCAGCCGTAGCCAACTCCTGTCCCCCCTTTGAATCCCAAGCTGAAAGTGTTATTACTTTATTTGAAACTTTGGGCCACACAGATGATTGCCCAAATGGTCTTTTAATTGGAAATCAAAGAACATAATACATTCAGTAAACCTGTGGCAATCCCAATTTGGCATCTGACGAGAGAACAGGTTATTACCTTGTTCTAATATTTCTATGAAAAGTAGAGGGAATGCCATAATGTTGATCCCTGTGGCACTGTCCATGGTGCTGATAGTGGGAACTAGGCGGATTTTGTAAACGTGCACACTTACTTGGACGCAAACACACAAAATTGGCTTTTTGCTCAAAATGAAGAGGTGGATAAAGTGGTTATTATTGTTTTTCCATTCCATCCTCTAATACCAAGACATCAAATGTGCCCCAAAAAGGGGAGCAGCCTCATTCCTGTGTTTCCTCCCTGTCTCGACCAAACACAGCACACGCACACCCCCAAAACAAACACACACACCGAGACACTTAAAGAGAGATCACAGTGACTGTGTGAACACTCTCTCTGTTTGCAGGCGTCTAACAAATCCTCTTTTATTTAACCAGTGTAATGGTTGGAAATTAATTTTTCATGCCCATTCCTTGTTCCCCTATTACCAGTGAATTATATATATGTGTGTCAGTCCTTCATGCTACTAATCAAAGTGCATGTACGTGTAGTGGTGTGCACAGTTGAAAAACGCACGCTAAAGTGCCCTCCTGGGAGCCAAACACGCGCTAAAGTGCCCTCCTGGGAGCCAAAACGCGCACTAAAGTGCCCTCCTGGGAGCCAAAACGCACGCTAAAGTGCCCTCCTAGGAGCCAAAACACGCGCTAAAGTGCCCTTTTTTTTCTTTTTGCCCCTGCCCTTCAAAAAGTCTGTGCACGCCACTGTGTATGTGTACATGTTGTGCAAGTTTCTGAACTGATGCTGCAGCTGGATGCCTGGCTAATTATGCAGCCACACACTTCTTATTTGGAAATAGATTTGCACTTTTTTGTTAAGGGCAGTCACAGCTGTAAAGTTTGACTTAGTCCTAGCTCTCCTCTGTCTTATTTCCTCTGTTGCTGTCAGTGTTTGTATCTGTTAGTGTACTGGCCACTTCATTAGGTACACCTGTGCAACTGCTCGTTAACACAAATAGCTAATCAGCCAATCACATGGCAGCAACTCAATGCATTTAGGCATGTAGACATGGTCAAGACGACCTGCTGAAGATCAAACCGAGCATCAGAATGGGGAAGAAAGGTGATTTAAGTGATTTTGAATGTGGCATGGTTGTTGGTCTAAGTATTCTACTGGGATTTTCACGCACAACCATCTCTAGGGTTTACAGAGGATGGTCCCAAAAAGAGAAAATATCCAGTGAGCATCAGCTCTCTGGGTGAAAATGCCTTGTTGATGCCAGAGGTCAGAGGAGAATGGCCAGACTGGTTCAAGATGATAGAAAGGCAACAGTAAGTCAAATAACCACTGGTTACAACCAAGGTCTGCAGAAGACCATCTCTGAACCAACAACACGTCCAACCTTGAAGCAGATGGGCTACAGCAGCAGAAGACCACACCAGGTGTCACTCCTGTCAGCTAACAACAGGAAACTGAGGCTACAGTTCACACAGGCTCACCAAAACTGGACAATAGAAGATTGGAAAAACAATGCCTGGTCTGATGAGTCTGGATTTCTGCTGCTACATTCAGATGGTAGGGTCGGAATTTGGAGTAAACAACATGTAAGCATGGATCCATCCATTTTCTTGGCACATTTTGGGCCCCTTAGTACCAACTGAGCATGGTTTAAACACCACAGCCTACCTGAGTATTGTTGCTGACCTTGTCCATCCCTTTATGACCACAGTGTACCCATCTTCTGATGGGTACACTGGCTACTGCCAGCAGGATAACGCACCATGTCACAAAGCTCAAATCATCTCAAACTGGTTTCTTGAACATGACAATGAGCTCACTGAACTCCAATGGAAGCCAACTCCAACTAGATCTCAACCCAGTAGAGCACCTTTGGGATGTAGTGGAACATCATGGACGTGCAGACAACAAATCTGCAGCAACTGTGTGATGCTATCATGTCAGTATGGACCAAAGTCTCTGAGGAATGTTTCCAGAACTTTGTTGAATCTATGCCACAAAGGATTACGGCACTTCTGAAGCCAAAATGGGTCCAACCTGGTACTAGCAAGGTGTACCCTGATAAAGTGGCCGGTGAGTGTATATATTTGCATTTGTGTTATCTGCGTATTCTGTATAGGTATGTGTATGCTTCTCTCCCTCTCTCTCCATGTTGCTCTTGCTGTTGCTGCTGTTATCATCACCCCGAGGCTGAATGAATAAAACAAGGCCAAGAGAAATGAGAGGATAAGAAGAGGTTACGGCACTGAAATATAGACGACCCACACCAATACACACACACACATACACACAGGTGTTCTACTTTCACTTTATCAGTCAGCATTGACAAACAGCTCTCAATGTTTCAGAAGCAAACTGTCCAAACTACATGTACTCAGAGGGGGGGGAGAAGGTCAGATATGACAGGAACATGGTTTGAGCAATTCATGGGGAGGCTGAGCAAGGTTGGAGGTCACCTATACAGTAGCAGAGGAGCAGATAGAAAAGAGGCTAGTCACATGATTATCCCTCGTTACCTGCGTAAGTTGCATACTGGACTGTAATTCAAACATTTTTAAACAAAATTCAAGGTGACTGCAGATTAACTTTCCCCCTCTGGCAGGTGAATGTGGAAACAGCTTTCTAGCACCAGTTTTGCACATACATCATTCTGCACAGTGAAGGTCAAATATCCAAGTCAGGCAACAGGATGCTAAACACATTTTTGAGTGGAAAGGGGACTTTAAATTTTATGTACACAGGCTTGTACTGATGACCTTTTGCCAAAGAGCTAGATATTTTCCTGTGCAGTTGCTCCTGTCTGTGCTAATAAATCAAACAGGGAAGGCCAATCTAGGGCCTAAAGGGGCCCAAACTGTCATTCACCTGATATTCTCTGTGCAGAAAATGGAAAGAATTTTTCTAATGAGACCCTGGATGCACAAAATAAACCCACTGTTCACTGTATATTGTAACTGACAAAGGGAAATTGTGGGAAATGAAGGTGGCAGCAACACCCTTCTTCATATTACACCTCCATTCAATCAAACATATTCCCAAGATATTGCCATATTTGACATCTTTTTTTTTTCCCAGCCTGCCTCTACATTTTAACTGTTGCCAATTTGGTTAATGAATGTCAGTGAAAATTATTCTTTCTTCACTGAAAAAAAGGGAAAAAAAGTCTGTAATCCCATCCACTTTCCGCTCCCTGCACCTCTCATGAATACTTCAACAAGCCACAGCCCTCTCACATCATTCATCCTCCTCTGTTCCTCCTTTTCTCCCTCCCATGTTCCATCCATCTTTGCTACAAGGGATAGGGCACGCCGTCACACTTTTCGTTTCTCACCCTAGGAATTCACGTTCATGACTTTTGTCTGCTTTTCTCATCCTGTCTGGGTGCCACTCTCCTTTCAACACTGGTTAGAGATTCTGCAGGTTTCTCGCCTCTCCCTGCGCCTCTGTTGCACAACAACAGTGCGAGATAGACGGAAATAAAAGACAAGATGAAGAAAGAAAGCAGTTTATGTTTGTTAATTAGCAGCATAATGTGAGTTATAACATATTTAATGAATGCTGGCCCAGAATACACACACGCACAGAAACACACACACACACACACACACACACAGATGATTTGGCAGTTAACCAACGTGTTTGGATGAGTCCATTGTGTGTGGGATGGATAAAGGAAAATCACAGAAATAGCTTAATCTAACAAGCAGCAATTTGCTGTGTACTGAAATATGTAACACAAACAAGCACACACACTCAACACCAATAATAACAATATGAAATGGCTTTGTTACTTTAGTTTGAGTTGAGACAACACTAATGCAACAGAGGGTTGCCACTTTTCATTGAGACACCGCAGGGGGCAAGAGTGTGATTTAATATGTATGAACTCATCCATGCTTGTTGGTTATTAGACAGATGGACTGGGATGAATAAAGAGAGGGTGAAAAAGATACAGAGAGTCAAGGAAAGATACAGAGAGAGAAGTGGAACTGTATTCCAGTGCTGACAGATACACAAAAGATTGGATGGAAGAAAAAGAAAGAGAGGGAACTGGGACATGAGTGAATGAAAAGAACAAAAGAAAAGGCAAAAATCAACTCGAGTCAGACAATGTGTGAGAATGAGAGAAGGGTTGTGTCACCGCAAAATGAATTTATGTCTGTGTTTTTATGAACACGCCATTAAAGAGTAAATATATGACAGCACTAATGGGCTATTGGAGCTCCCATCGCACATGATGGATGGAATTAAAGTAATTGCCTCTGTGTGTTTAAATCAATTATAGAACGCCACTGCACAGCGACGTGACGAATTGCAAGGAGGGTGCTCACAACAGTCGTCCCTGTTCTTTCTCGCTTTCTATGAGTGTGTGTGTGTGTGTGTGTGTGTGTGTGTGTGTATACTCTAATCTCACATCCTCTCATCTTCCTGAAATCCAAGAGCCGATGACCTTTTCATGGGAATTATCTTTCTCATTCATTTCTCTTCATGGCTGCCTGTGGGATGAACTCCATCCATACACTTCACCATGAGCATTCCTGTCACATGCAGATGCCCGTGTGTACAGTGTGTGTGTGTGTGGGTCACTCCTGTTTGTGTGTACATTTTGAGTACCTGCGCACATCAGGGACTGGCATCAACTTTCTTCATCCACTTCAGTGAGTTTCACATTTGGAGTTATTGTGTCCTGAGGGCTCGACCCCAGCCGACACAGTCATTTAAAACTAAACCTCTATGGACGGAGACCACTTTAGGTTAGAAATAATGCTCACTCCAAGTCCTGAGAGTCGCAAACCTTGGAGTTAAGCATTTTTTATCATAGCTGTCAAGTCTCTCGTTTTGGCCGGGAAACTACCGTATTTTACCCCTCTTTCCCGCTGTCCTCCCGTATTAGTATTTTCCCGTAAATCTCCCGTATTATAATTAAAAAAAACAAAAAAAACAAACATTCCTCTGCCTCTCCAAACTGAACTCTGTCACTAGCCTCACAAGAACTGCCACCTGCAGTAGCCTGGGTGGCAGTTGTCGCGAGGTTAGTGTCGACAGCGGGTCTGTCATGTAAAATCAACCACTCTGGCCCAGCCAACAAATACACTCCTTCCAAAAAAGTGTTAAAGGATGCAAAGTCTGCAACAAATCTGTATAATCAGTCATTAGTGAATGCCAGAGAGCCACATGAGTGAACATGAGAAATTAAAAGAAAATGTGTAATGAAAATAAAATGTAAATGTTTAACTTAAAGACAAGCAATGTGAAATGAACAGTAAATATGTAATGTGTTGACTTGTTATATGAACTGAAAACATGTAAAATAAATAAATGTGCTTCATATACCCTTTTGTGTTTTCATTTAGGCTGTATTATAACGTAGGAATGTTGACAGCATTTCAGTGTCAACAAAGGTAAGCCTATCAGATTCTGATCACCTAATTGTAGTTAGTAAGTGGTTGACAAGTGGTTATTTTAGATTTCCTGTACACCTCTCTTAAAATGTAAGGGATACTGGAGCTTGGTTGGGGTGGTGGGACAGCTCATGGCGGGCGCCGGAAAATTTCCCTTATTTTCAAATCCAAAACTTGACAGGTATGTTTCTTACTAAAGAGAAATGTTGTCGCACAAAGGCTCTCTACGTCCTTCATGAAGACAGCAGTAAAGATATGAGTAGTTCTAGAAAAAACCAGGATGGAAAAAGCAAAGCTAACAAAAGCCTATCAGAAGCACTTTTAAAAGAGTGGAAGCTAAGTGTTTATGTAATTACTTTCTCAATAAGCAATGTGTGCATCATAGTTGCATTTTCAAATTTTCATTTGAAACCATTAGACTGGATATGCTAATGGACATAGCAACTGTGACATCACCTTTTGGTTTGTGGTCTGCCATGCTGAAACCTCAAATTCATTTTGACTGTAGGCATCTTGGTTGTTTGGAGCAGACGTGACTATTTTTGGACGAGAGGATGGAGCTGTGGAGGAGCAAGGGGTTAAATCTGACTCACAGAGTACAGCAATACTTCGCAGACAGCCTGTCACTCAAGCAGCCCCGCCCCTTAGATACCAAATCCGTTTTTGTACCAGACTGTGAACATATTTATTTTTGCTGTTAGTTGGGCATTTTAACATGAAGGCATATGGAAATTTAGTGTTTTGGAGCCAGCCTCAGGTGGTCTTTTGATGAACTGCAGTTTTTGGCTTCATTTTTCAGCCTTGGAGGTTGCCACTTGTTTATAACTCATTCTTGCCTATGGGTGGTGTGTTTTAGAAAATGCAGATACCATTTTCTCATGTCCACATATACAGGAAATGACATTTTGACAATACCTGTACAGTATTTTTTATTTAGCCTAATGATAAAAGCGGCACGGTAGTGTGGTGGTTAGCACCGTCACCTCACAGCAAGAGGGTTCCTGGTTCTATCTCGGGTGCGGGAGCCCTTCTGTGTGGAGTTTGCATGTTCTCCCCGTGTCAGCGTGGGTTTTCTCCGGGTACTCCGGCTTCCTCCCACAGTCCAAAGACATGCAGGTTAATTGGTGACTCTGAATTGTCCGTAGGTGTGAATGTGAGTGTGAATGGTTGTCTGTCTCTATGTCAACCCTGCGATAGTCTGGTGACCTGTCCAGGGTGTACCCTGCCTCTCGCCCAATGTCAACTGGGATAGGCTCCAGCCCCCCCGTGACCCTCAAGAGGATAAGCGGTTAGAAAATGGATGGATGGATGGATGATAAAAGCTGTGGTCGGCGCATAAAGATGGCATAGAAAAGAATGGCATAAAAACTCACTCAACACTGCCAACATCTGGCAGCAGTGCCTCTTGTTGAATGAACACTCTGAAAGATACAGCTTACAATAACTAGGATTGTCACTGGCTCCCAAAGAAGCTTCTTGGAACTACGTATGTATTGTTGCTGCGCCAGACACAGGTTCGATTCCAGCCTGTGGCCTCCTCCACGGAGTCCACCATGTTGTTTCACAGTAGCCCAGAATGGACAAATCAAACACTGGCACTGGATAGTGCCGTTTGCATTTTAGCCATGGCTGCCATCGTTCTTCTACATGCTTGGCACAAAGAACAATGTTGGACTTGTTTTTTCAAAAGTAAAAATATTACTTCATTTATTACTCCTTGTCAACAGTAATCTGTTACACTACTCATTATATTACTTTTCCGTTACACCCCATAAAATTGATAATTGCATATCTCCCCAAAATTCAGATGTGTGCCTCTGTGTGAATGTCACGATAATTGCTGGTAAGTGTAACTAGCTAGATAGCTTCTGTTTTCAGTTGCCTGTGACCAGTATTTTCCCAAGGCTCTGCCCAAAGGACAGAGTTACTCATGGGGCAACATTCTCCACCACATATCCAGCCACAAGCTTGAGTTTTGAGGACATGTTTTTTGTAGTGGAAAGAGTTTTAGTCCAACTGCCTGCAGCCTTACCGTTCTTGCCATCTCTCATCCCAACAAAATCGAAGTGATGGGAATATTTCGAGCTACTAAGGTAAGCGTTTCCAACTAGCTTGCTGCTTTGTGACGTGCCTGCTGTATTTCAAGTCAGTAGTGATGTCATTACAAAAGCAATGCTGTAACGAGTTGTTTGGTTTTGGTTTATTAGTAATTAGTTACACTACTCATGCCTGGAAAAAGTAGTATTATTACACATTACTGCCCAACACTGAAGGAGAAGTTTCAGTTCTGCAATCTCACCACTAGACGCCACTAAATCCTACCTTGTGGACCTTATACATAATGACATGTAATGATTTATGGCTCCTCCACAGAAAATGCTTAGCCAAAGCACTCATTAAAAGAAAATCTTCCCCACAGAGAGTTAGATGAGTGTTGTTATCACCATGAGGCTCCTGTGCAACGAGTGGAGATTCTAGGATGTTACTGCACCTGGCCAAGAAACAGTCTGGCATAAACCTCCCATGAAACCACAAAGTTTCATGTTTACACTTCAACTTTTGTATAGATTAGTACTTGTGTTGTCTCATTTCCAGTCTCTCTGCTAAGTTTACCAAACTGGCTGCTGGCTGGAGCTTCACATGTGGCATATGGATATGAGAATGGTATCAACCTTGTCATGTGGCTATCAGTGAGAAGGCAAACAAGCAAAGTTTAGTTTGTTCTAGTAATGTATACAATGCCAATGTCTTGAGACATCTGACCATCAAATATTACGGCCAAAGTCTGGCATCTAAGTTTCTTCCTGCCCCAGTCTCTTCTTGCCCTATGATTTGCTGTGCATCTAAAACATAGATGCTACTCTGTCCTCTCATACATTCCTTTTCTTTACCGATTCCTGTGTGTGCGTGTGCATGTGTGTGACTCCTTTCACTCATCTGGAAGCAGCTTACTCCTCTGAGCTGCTCCGCTGGCTGCAATCCCAACCAAACCAAGACTCTCTCCCTCTCTGTGTCGCTCTCCCTCTCTAACCCCCCAATCAAAACTGTCCCGTCTTTCAATCTTTCCTCTCCAACCAGCTTTGTTACTCCATCTATCATTTCATTTTTTTCTTTCATTTCACTCTAGTCCGTTTTCAAAGTTATTTGAAAACATTACTTCCCCCCCTCTGGTTCAGCCCTTTCTCTTCCTTTCTGAAACCTGTTTATATAAGGTTAATCTGCCTTTGACAAAAGGATGCCCCTCTGCTTCTTTGGGTGTCTGTGAGAAACGCTTTGAAAAATGTGTGGAAAGGATTAAGGTAAGACCCGGAGCCAGGACTAGCTCTTTCTATCTCTCTATACTCGACTCTTGAGCCCCCAAACACAGACAAGCTGATGCACATAGACCAGCCCTCCCTTTCTCTGTATTCTACTTAACAAAACTCACTCAGTGAAACTCAAACAGTCACACAACAAAACTTTTTTGGACTGCTATGGAAACCATGTTTTTGGAATGGGTGTCATGTTTACTGCATTCGCTGTGTGTGTATTAATCTTCATATTTGACACTGTGCTGGATGGTATGAAGACATTTTGCTCTCCCTGCATGAGAACAAAAATGTCAAAGAACGTAATAATACAGGCAACAATCATGTTTTCATCCCAAATTGCTGTTGAGTTTTTTAATTTCTTGAGCAGCACAAAAGAAATTATTCTCCTGTATTACACTGGGGTTGCAGCAGATAACACAGTACCCTTACACATAAGACCAAAACTATCTACGAGATTCCAGGGGTGAGTAAGAAAATGTGTATTTAAGTTTAAGTTTATTTACTTTATTAATCCCCTGAGGGGAAATTCAATGTTTTCACTCTTGCTTGTCAATTACACACAGGTCTGAAAGACACACACATGCACAAACAGGACCTATACATGCACAAAGTGGAGAGATGTCAGAGTGACGGGGCTGCCCTTTGGTCAGGCGCCCCGAACGGCTGGGGGGTTTGGTGCCTTGCTCAAGGGCACCTCGGCAGTGCCCAGGAGGTGAACTGGCACCTCTCCAGCCACCAGTCCACCCTCCATATTTTGGTCCGGACGGGGACTCGAACAGGCGACCCTCCGGTTCCCAACCCAAGTCCCTATGGACTGAGCTACTGCTGCTACTGTGTATTTGCAAAATACCAGATTTTAACCAGTGTTTGTGTGCAGCTGAGCAACATGGAGAGCGCTCGGCTTCTTCCTTCCCGAATGACAGGAGGTCCTCTAATCAGGACAAGGCCAAGGGGAGTGGGGCTGTTGAGTCGCCGGGTCCTGGAGCTGCGGCTCGGCGGAAGCCTGATGCAAGCGGACCGGCCATGGAGGAATGTCCCGGAACAGCAGAGAGCAGAGCAGGGAGTGGTGGTGATACTGCCCCTGCATTGCCCACCTGGAGCACCATGGCCACAAAGGCGGCTAGACGCCGTGTTCAAATCACTGGGGCTAATGCACGTGTGGGATAAGAAAAGCGGTGTCGTTGGGACTGGCCCTGGGGGCAACATTCGAACCATCAGAACTAAGCTGGTGAGTGTGTTCGCCTAGTGTGTTAAAGCCTATTGTAATCCGTTGTATACTGCCAACTTGTGGTGCAGGTATGATAAGGAAAGTTCAAAAAATTACAAGTGGCATATAATGACGCACTTTGAATCTTGCTTAATCTGCCTAGGTGGACGAGTGCCAGTCAGTTGTTTGTACGCAGTGGTGTTCCCACCTTAGGTGCTCTACTTAGAATTGTTATGTACAAGTTTATGGAGCAACTGATGGTCTCAAAAAATGAAATTATTATGGCTATAGCTTTGCCTAAAATGAGTAGTACTAGGTACTTTTCCAGTTTTTGGAGGCACTGGGGAGGATGTTTGTATGTCTTTTAGATGTTTTTTTTATGTTGTTGTTTTATATGGACCGATCTGAGTCTGAAATAAAGTTTGAATTGAAATTGAATTGTCCCTTTAAATGTATCACAAGACCCACTTAAGGGGAGTCTGTCTGGGTCTGTCGTTAAAAATTAAAATGCACTTGAGAGCAATTATTTCCAATTTACAACTGTACTGCTGTCAAGCTGTCAGGCTAGGATTTGGAAGGTAGGGGAACCCTGGGATCTGTTGGTTTGTGTTACAGCAGGGGAAAAAGGTTACCTCAGATAACTGACAAATTGGTTCATGTTGTGAGTTTGGGTCTGGCCTGTCGCTATTCTGTGCTGTGCGGCTGACGTGGCTCTTTTCTCAGCAACAACTGAAGATGAAGCCGACTCAATTCTAGTGCACATTTGCAAGTGTTAGAAAAACTAATCAGGGAGCAGATCAAATGCTTTCCAGTTTAGTGTGAGTTTGGCAAGTAATACCACAGAGCATCATTTTCTCCAAAATCCATATTGATGACTGCTAGTGACAACAATAATCTTGACAGTGTATGGCAAACCTCTTTATCACCCCAAGTAAATCACCCTAAATCTTAAACAAAATGTTCAGGGGTTACTGATGGAAAGTCTGAAACTTCGGGTTTGTGTTCTGAGTCAGGGGTGTCAACCATTTGGCCCCCGAGCCAGAGCCTGCCAGCCAAAGTTATCAGCCTACTTCATGTAAAATGCTTCACAGGCTTTTCGGCCCTGACTAGACTATAGTTCCCTGAAAAATTTGTAAATATTTACTGTGGTCATATTTAAAGTGGAAAAGTGGTGGAAATGAGTTTCCTCCCTGAGGTGGCTGGGCTCAGCCTTAGAGATAGGGTGAGGAGCTCGGACATCCGGAGGGAGCTCGGAGTAGAGCCGCTGCTCCTTCGCGTTGAAAGGGGTCAGTTGAGGTGGTTTGGGCATCTGATCAGGATGCGTCCTGGGCGCCTCCTGCTGGAGGTGTCCGGGGCACGTCCCACTGGTAGGAGGCCCCGGGGCAGACCCAGAACACGCTGGAGGGATTACTTATCTTGCCTGGCCTGGGAACGCCTTGGGTTCCCCTAGGAGGAGCTGGAAAGTGTTGCTGGGGAGAGGGACGTCTGGGGTGCTTCGCTCGGCCTGCTGCCCGATTTAAGTGGATGAAAAGGGATGGATGGATGGATGGATGGATGGATGGATATTTAAAGCTATTGAACATGATGCAAAATATTGTCAATCAGCAGCTTCAGAACAAAACTATGAGACTTCTATCTTAAAGTCTATACACTCTGCAATTTTGGATGGTCCCAGATGAAAGATGACCAATGTGAAAGAAACATGGGGATATCTTTTTGTCATGGCTCTAAAACTGTGGGCCTATGTTGCACAGCGAGAGAGGTTCAAGAATGGCCATTGTCTGGGTCTTGTGGTCAAAGACAACCCGAGATAAAATTCTGACAGTGTCAGAAATTTGGGATGACCATCTCACTGTGTGACTGCTGTTACAACATACGTCTACAAACCAACCAACAAAAATGCAGCATGGAATGATGCACTGGTGCTAAACCCAAACAAACAGACAGGCAACAGCTCACCATGGAGGCAAAACGCGCTAAAAGAAATGTGTGGGATTCCAGCAAAGAGGAAAACCTTGTCAAGTTGTGGCAGTAGAAGCCTTGCCGGTATGATGTGTCCTCCAGCTCTTACTATGATTGCGTAAAGAAGGACAGAGTATGGAAGTAAATTAGGCTGACCAAACGTCCTCTTTTGCCCGGACATGTCCACTTTTCACGTCCTGTCCGGGGCGTCCAGGGGTTTTTTATAAACTGATGATAATGTCCGGTTTTCCGTGTGTTTGTGTGTGTGTGTGTTAGAGTGCAGCACGGGCAGCATATTTCTGTCCGAATCTGAACCAAGCCCGACATTATTTAATGACCAAAGCACTGAGTTTGTGTCACACAGTTACTACGGTTACAGGCTATTTAACAGGCCAGGCGTGCTCAGCGGAGAGGGAGACCTCCGTGTTTGAGACGGGAGCGGGAGGTCCGACGCTTCCAGCGAGAGGAGAGGGAGAAATAAAACAAAATAAGATAAAATAGGAAAAACCTGTCTCCCTCTTTTATTTTATTCTCAGCGTTTAATCATGGCGGAGGCGTATGGCTGGAGGTCCGAGACTTCCAGCGAGGAGAGAGGTAGAAACAAACAGCCAATGTGTGTCTGTGTGTGTTATGTTCAGGTGTTGTCACGTAAATAACAGTGCCCAAGCAATAAACAGGACAGACAATAGGATTTTATTTATTTTTACACTACATTTTCACTGAAAGCTGACCGAATCCGACTCGAGCCCGAATACAATTTATAGCTACATTTTTGACCAAACCCTGCCCGACCCATGGGGTACCGTCGGGCTCGGATCGCCACACTCTAGTGTGTGTATGTGTCCCCTATTGGGGCCTATCTGAATTTATGTCTTTGAGAGATATTATTTTGTAATATAACTGAATTTTCTATCCATACATATAAATTTTAAATATATTAAAATTATAAGGCATCTTTGAGTAAACTGCGAGTATCATTTAAGTAGGCTATGTCGTGGCTGGCTGAATGTCCTCTTTTTTGGAAATCAAAATATGGTCACCCTAAGTAAATAGCGGCAGGACTGCAGCTGCCAGGTTAGCAACCTAGCAGCTAGCAAACACACACAGACACATCACAGTATATAGTGCCCACAAAACTCAACAGACGCTCACTGACAGCCCAACATTGACTGACAGCCACCCATCGGCTTGGTGTGTCAGGGCCCTTACACTAAAAGGAGAGATGAGTTTCACACCTCCGTTCTAAGTGTTGAAGTCATGATTCAATTTTAAAATGTAGACAGAGCAACATCAGAGCTAGTAAAATATGAAAAAAGGTCCACAGATAAAAGCTCACAGTCCACAATTTGATATAATCACTGAGAAAAACACACACTGTTAACATTACACTGCATACCTGGACTATATGAGTGGATAAACAACTATTCTATGAATATGTAAGCCTACAAAATGTACTGCATTGAATGCAATTTGCAGAGTAATTCTTACCTTTGTACATGATCTGTCCCGATACCATTTTTCAACAGTTGCCTCTTATTTCACATTTGACGCACGCACATTAGTGTTAAGGTCTACTTCAGAACATGATTGGAAGTACATACACTTAACAGCATAATGTGCATGGCAAATATGGTCAAAGTGTCAGCTGCTATCTAAGTTTGGTAGCTTCAGGCACAGCGCATGACTGCCTTTATGTGAAGTAATGTCATACATTACGGTACTATGAAGGTACTGATTAATCCCTATAGAGTGTGCCTGTAAACCCGGAACTCCGTTAGCGCTTTTAGCACTTCCGGTTCTCTCATCTAAAAGTCAATATGTTTTTTGAATGGGATTTTGGTAAAATGCCTCAAATAAGGTCTGTGGTTAACAAAAGCTTAAGCGAGTTTCAGGTTTTGTTCTACGACATAAAACACGTCAGTAAATACCCTACTTGTGAATTTTGAAGCTTTTACGTGTCGTAAAAAAGGCGGTTGCTAACAAGTTGCTCAATACGACTACAAACCCTGTCGGGGACATTAAACGTCATCACCACCGAACAGGCGAGAGTGCTGGCAGTCCGCCATTACAGCTTCTTATTTAGCTTAAACAGTCCGATTTCCCCATTATACAATGTTTTTAAAATAAAGTGGCCAAATCAGTTGAAAGCTTAGTGGCGGTGACGTCAAGAGTCATGCGACTGTGGGGTAGTCATGTAGTCCATTAAAGCCTAACGCTAGCTTTTTACTTCTGGCGATCGCATTTAAGCTTCAAATGCGGTATGAAAGGTGCTCATATGTGAAGATTATCTCACTGAACAAAACCTGTAAGTATCATAAACTTGTGTTAGCCACAGAGCTTCTTTTCTGACATAATCCAAAACGCAATGCAAAAATCACATTCACTTTCTCTTCCAGGAACCAGCGCGATGCTAAACTTCCAGGTTTTGACGTCAGCCCTGGCACACTCTATTGCATTTAGATCACATAGAACAGTCTGCTGCTCCTTTTTATGTGTATTTAATGTCATGTAGCAACTGACATTCATCTGTAGCAAGGTTTGTGTGTCTGCATTTAATGCATATGGATGGGTTATGGCTCTACAGTGTCATTATTTTCTCATCTGTTGTGTGAGTAAACAAGCTGAAAGAAGGGCAACAATGCAGTCACTCAGTCATTCTCACATATTTGTTGACTAAAGGTGCCAGAACGCCACACTAGGTCGTTTTCACCCAGTTTTACACAGTACCTGACGTCTTTTAGGGGCAACACATATAATTCAGACACTATATGGTCTGATCGTATCGGCGAGCTAGTTAGGGTAGATCTGGATCTCTGTCCTCCCTCAGTGAGTCTGTCAGACAGATTGCTTTCCTCCCCACCACCTCTGCTCCTCATCATTGTCCACATACCAGCTGTAGCTATAGAGATACTAAAAAGTGCCTTCAGCAGTGGATACTGTTGGACAAAGTATCTTCAAATCACAGCCAAATACCTGTCCAAAGCCCCAAGCTTAACTACTGGTAGCCACAAACACGAGCTTAATGACTTACACTGCATTCATAACTATTCACAGAAAGTACTGGCCTCTCTGATAACCTTCCATTCACCATGTGTGTAATACAAATACTGAAATCATGGCTCTTTTAAGTCTGCAAACACAATTCAAACAAACCTGGCACCATCAGACGCCGGGCCAAATCGCCTTTCACCCGGAACAAACCAAAGCGACATCAGAAAACCCAGAGCAGTGGCTGATCGTGGGATTCCAGCTGTGATCGGCTCCCCTCTAGTCCCCCTGTGTGCAGGGATTCTCAGGGATAAGCGGGACAGGGGAGGGACTTTGAGGTTTTCCGAGTTGTGGGCAGAGCTTTAGCGTTTTCCCTGCCACATCCCAGATAGACCTGGAATGCAAAAGATTCCGGATTTGTGTTTGGGCTGAACTAATTGAGTCCCCTAAAAACCTTGCTGCCCTGACTCCAGGACAGTGCTGGCACACACCTACACACAGACATATGCACACAGCCGAACACAAACACACACGCATGCATGCTCCCTTTTGTCTCTTTCTGTGCCAAGCCTAATCCTGCCTTACCAGCTGCAGAAAAAAAGGGAGACAGAGAGAGAGAGAATCTCCTCCCTCCATTCAGTTCCAATTCACTTTTCAATTTCAAGGTGCTTTATTGGCAAGGCTGTGCCTGAGCGATGCCAAGGCAATTAACAAAAGAACGGGCGCTTTCAAAGCAAAAAGAAAGAAAAACAGCGACACTGGCATTATAATATGGCAAACAGTACAATCACAACAATAATAATAATAAGCACTGAAATCATTTCAATTTGCCTTCCATTCCCTTTTTCTGCACACACTGTCTCTGGGGGGTCAGTGCAGGATTTTCCTTTCCTCTCCTAATTGTGATGGGCCATGGAAAGTGCTCCACCAAATTGTGTAAACACATGTGGAAGCAAAGAGGAGGCAGCAATGGAAGACTGATCACAGCAAATGAGTTTCTCAGGAAATGATTGGGCCTCTTTGATTGCCCAAATGTAAGTCCCCCTTATCCAACATGACACCTGAGTACAGAGGCGCATAATGTTTAGAGTATGGAAAATGTAATATATTAAAAAGATAAATTTGCTGATGCAAGGTAGAGAATTGAAAGTAGATAATTTGTAATCACATTGCAGAGTAAGTGTTTGATGTTCTTTGAATGGAGCTCTGAAGTTAATTTTCAATTCTCTTTGAAACAGAGCAAAATAATGAGTTGTGAGAACAACAGAGCACTGCCTTGGTAACATTTTAGATGGGTGAGTGGGCCGGGGTCAAAGTATGGCGTGGAATTAAATATCAGGACCACAAAAGAAAGAGGAACCTTATTTATGCTGGTTTTTTAATATTTTTTTTTTTCTCGTAACCTTTGACTTCCTTTGCAAATATAAAGCAGCTGTCACCACCTGATGAAGAAAAAAATCTGTCATAACAACAAAAGAAAAGAGTAAGGTAAACTCATACAGGCTATGTAAAATAAAAACTCAGTATGTGGTAGGCAAAGCTTTTTCAAGATGCTGCCCTTGCACAGAGAATTATGCATATAAATTTCAGTTAATCGCTAATCACTAAACAAACTTGTTTTCTTTTATTCATGCATATTTTTTAACAGAGAGATTCAAGGTGAGGAATGTTTCTCATTTATTGAGGTGCACACACTATCACTTCTGCAATTTATGCTGATAGCACAGGTCACTCTGACCAATACTCTGCCAACTCAGTAATGCAAAATGACACCAAAGACATCATCTCCGTGGTAATGCTCGATCAGAGGGAGATAGCAGCAGCAGCAGCTTGATATTCAAGGAAAATGAACAATTTTTCATGAATATGGACTATCTCTGGTCACAACTGAAGCTAAATGAGATGGTTACAGATGGTCATATTCAGATATCTTCTCATGAGCTTTAACATTCATTTTTCTCTCCTTCCATTTGTGCTAAGTATTCAATAAAAGTTTGAAAGTTGTATGAACTATAAATTGCAGGTTTGAATGTTATTGGTCATTTAAATTGGCATTATTAATGGCTATCAGCCTCATAGGAATTTCAGTGTTAATAGGACAAATGTGAACTTTTATTGAGTCTGTTCTTTCTTTTAACGTTGTCTGTTGGTTTGATAATCTGAACCTTTAAAACAAGAGCAAGTTGGAAAAAGTGGTCAAGTTGTGCTGTAAGATCACTGGTGTTACTTTTGATAACCTACAGCATCTGTATGAAGAGAGAGTCACCTCTCAATGTTGAGTTTCAGATGCTTCCATCCGGGCAGAGATTTTGTCTCCCTAAATGTAGCACTAAGCGTTACAGATCATCCTTCGTTCCATTTGCTATCACTCTTCTTAACAATCGATGATTATGGATTCTGTGTATAATGTATTTGTACTGTCTGTTTTGTTTAAATTATGAGTACTCTGTATCCCAAATTGCCCCCCGGGGACATTAAAGTTTTACCTCACCTTACCTTACCTTACCTTAGATATGGATAGGTCCTGCTACACTGACCAGACGATTTCAAACATTGCTATCAGCCCAATATATGGTCATGTTTAGTGTTATGCGGTGACAGAGGAGGTTAAGTGACGTAATGTTATTATAAAGACCAAGAAAGTCTACGCAGGGAGTTGTTCAGGACGGATGAAGGGTCAAACAAACACAGGACTTTCACCACGAAGAATGGGGTTCAACCAAACATGGGGTTAACAGGGTCAGATAAGCCACAATCTCACCCTGGTCATTGGTGTTACCAAGGTACAATAAATGTACTTCCTTTAAATCAAACCATGATGTTTTTTCTAAATCTTACCACAAAGTATTGACAACAAAACCTAACTTCAGTCAGAAACACTTTAGTCAAAGCAAACTTTACTTCCATTTGCAGTATTACAAAGCCTAAGGAGGAGAGAGCACACCTCTCTGCCCTTCTACGTGCCTACATGGAAATCCTTAAGGCAGGAGAGCAAACCTCCCTGCCCTTCCACGTGCAAATGAGGAAAGCCTAAGGCAGAGAGAGCACAGCTCCCTGCCCTTCCACATGCAACCGAGGAAAGCCTGAGCCAGAAAGAGCAAACTTCTCTGCCCTTCCATGCACCTGCATGGAAAGCATAAGGCAGAGAGAGCAGCAGCAATGACAAACAGAAATGACATTGATAAGTCAGACACAGCATGAAAAGGAGGAGCTGGGGTGGAGACAGGTTGCAAAGTGTCTTGCAGAGGAAGCAGCAACAGTAGGCAGGCCAGAGCAGTTTAAATAGGGCGCCCTGAGTGAGATTCACCAATTGGTTGCATAGAAAGGAATCATGTGATCTATCAGCTGACTCCTTCCATCAATCAGCTGCTCCATCAGTTGATTGGGCTGTTTGAGATCAGCTGATGTAGCTGGGATGTGAGCTGAGGTTGACATTGTGTGCTGGCTGAACTAACTCTGTGCTCAATAACAATGGAAGTAAAACAAAACCGCTTCTGATGCCAGCAGGCATTTAATGGGCTGATAACTGCATTCTAGTCATTGTAACAGGACTCTGCTTACCCGCAACTATAAGGCTGATAGCTGCCAATAATGCCCATTCAACTGAGTGATAACATTTAAAATGGGTGCAATAACAATATTTTGGCCACATTAGCAATATATCTCTTCAGATGCCAATGTCAGTTCATCAGTCTGGTCAATCCAAACATCTCCATGACTGCTGGCTGGATTACCATGAAATTTGGCACAGACATCTGTGGTGCCTAGATGTTGAAACGTAACTACTTTGAGGGTCCCTTTCTTTTTTTATCATCAGTCAAACACACAAATCTAATTACTAACTCTTATTAGCTTCAGCTGTATACTGAGATTCAAGTATGGAAATATTTCCAGTTTAGGACGTACAGTCCTTCACACCAATGGAAAACTCAAGATTAAGATTTCCATATGGATGGCCTATTGCATTAACAAGTGACCACTTCAACTGTTTTCTTCTATACACGGGTACAGTAGACATGATGACTGTTTCAAAATAAACAAAGAAAAATGAATATATCATTTCAGATTTTGATCAGTCAGAATTATATCTTTTAAAGCCAAATGTAGTGCTTTCAAGTAAGTATGTTTGTGTCCGTACATGCACGGGCTGATGACTTAAGATATAGCAAGTACCTGTCAGGGAGTTGGGTGTGCTCAACGTGGCTGACAATTATTCTAATAGCTTTGTGTGTGAGTCAGTGTGTCTCTGTGTGTTTTGATATGGCTGCCTTACAGCTTGGTGTTAACCACTTGACATTTGGGAAGTGCTTTCATTAAGTTGGATGGCTGTCTCAGACAGTTATGATGACGGGACTTTGTGAGTTATCCCAGTAAATACTGTGTCCGTCTTGGATCAATAACAGCCTAATCCCCCAATGGCTTGCACGACATGTGTGCGCAAACACACACACACACACACACACACACACACACTTTTATAGATTGCATGCATACACAAATGTGCACAGATACACACAACTCACCAGCAGGAGTTTAATCCTCACAACTGCCACCGGGTCATCAGCTTTGGAGCTTTCAATACATTACAGCAAATGTGGTAGGAAAAGCTGAGCAACAGAGATGAAAGGATAAATAAAAGAGAAAAAAACATTAAAAAAATGATTGAGGATGTTGCAGTCTGGAGAGGACAGAGTGTTAAGAGCAGAATGGGCTGTCTGAGCCGTCAGAGCAGGAAGTCAGCTATGTTGTGGTCACTGTGTACATACAGTGAGCATATATGATTAACAAAAACAATTTCACATTTCTAATTTTGTAGATGCTCTTATGGACGAGGGTGTATTAGGTCTTTAGCATCGCAGAGTGATAATCCTGTTTACTTTATTTGGGTTAAGGTGATAAATGGAAAGCTGATTAGAGGCCACCTCTGCCGGTGGGCTCCTAAACTGTAAAGACTTGTCTTTAGTTGTGTTGTGGGTTTGGTTTTAGTTTTTACTGACTCTGTTTGTAATACAGTGTCCTGTTCACTGTTATTTTTTATAATACTATTTCATACAATAGTATCCAACATATTCTCACTCTGACCTCTTTGACATATGATGTGCAAAGTACCCTGTGTTTGTTGGCTGTCGATGTTCTGGGAGGCCAGGTCCAGTTCAGCCTGTCACACGAATTGTCTGTTTTCAAAATACACTTCTGTTTTTACAGGAAATGTACAATTTGCATCCAGTCTGTTTCAAAACAACGCACTACATTGGTACAACACGGTGAAATGAGGTTTTTCTCATCAAAAATATAAGCCAACAAACACACATGGTTGGGTTTAAGCAGCAAAAGCATGCCTCACTCTGAGTTTTCGCCCCCTTAACTCATGTTGCTGTCCCGCCACGTTTCCCCTTGATGCTTTGGTCCCCGTCCGGACCAAAATATTGAGCGTGGACTGGTAGCTGGAGAGGTGCCAGTTCACCCCCTGGGCACTGCCGAGGTGCCCTTGAGCAAGGCACCGAACCCCCCAACCGCTCAGAGCACCTCAAGGCAGTCCCACTCTGACATCTCTCCACTTAGTGCATATATAGGTCCTGTTTGTGCATGTGTATGTGTTTGGACCTGTGTGTAATTGACAACAGAGTGAAAAAATTGAATTTCTCCTTTGGGGATTAATAAAGTATATAAAATTAAAAAAAAAAAAAAAAAAATTTAAATTACCAAGTGCCCTTAAAGGGAAATTTCGCTTTATTTCAACCCATCTCCTATCGTCCTAAATTTGTTTCAAGTGACTAGTGACATAAAAATAATAGTTAGCACGTTAGCCGTTAGCCTAGATACAGCCGGGGCGCATAGTAGCGTCAGACCTGTTAAAACGTAAGTGAACGGGCATACGTCAAGTGCAAAGTTAGTCCACTAAACAAGCTTTTTTTCCACAAAGACCGCCTCATATCGTTAGGATAAATCTCAGAGAACATATAGAAAACGACATGTAAACGTGTTGTCTTACCTTACCGGACGATAAGGTAAGACAATTTAGGACGATAGGAGACAGGTTGAAATAAACCAAAATTTCCCTTTAAACTATAATGGCGACCGGCTGCGTCTCATGCCAACATTAAAGGTCAAGTCACTGGCCAAGCGCCGGATTTCAATGACTTCGGAGTGAAAGTGCATACAGTCTCTTTCTAAATAAACACTACGTCGGTACAGCACCGTGAAATGGAGTTTTTTTCCCGTCAATAACAAATGCACATGGTTATGTTTAGCCAACACACATATGTGGTTGGGTTTGGGCAACAAAAGCACATGGTTGGGTTCAGGAAAAAGAACAGGGTTTGGATTTATAGTCTTAGGAGTAGCGAACACTGGCCTTCCAGGTAAAAGATGGTTGTTGGACCGATCCAGCACCCCCCAACTTGCCCCACTTAGTGTTTTCATCCCCTTAACTGACGTTGATGTCCCGCTGCGTGTCCTCCTGAACCTGCCGGCCGCTGTTACACAATAACAGTGACCCAGTGCGTATCATGTTGATGTGAAAGGATGACTTTTTTTCCCCCATCAAATATCAACTCTTTAAATATTCTCCATTCACATGAATAAATCTTTTTTTTCTCAGATGTATTAGATGAATTACAGAAATAAAGTACAACTTCAACAATTGAGGAAACTCATTTACTAACATTTTCATCTTAAATTAAAGGGAATTGATAGTTTTGCTTTTGATTATTTCAAGCTCTTAAGACTTTTTGTGTTTCATCTGCAGCGTCAGTAGCCCTGACATTCAAAATTCAGAGCAGCCACGAATGATTCAGATTTACCTGGTAAACACTAACATTTCTCATTTGCCAGAATTTCCACATCAAGTGAATATCCTTGGAGATACTTTTCACTCTTTGCTTCAAAAAAATGCCTCCAATTACAGTGGTGAAGTGGTCAGCAATCCTCATTGACTGGTTGTTAGTAAACTGCTCCAGCAAAGCTTCAGAGGGAGACTGAGTGAAATCTACAACCAATAAACACAACTGCACATGGACTGACTTGGATAAGGTGAGGGAACTCTATCATTTTTATCTGTGCTTTAATGCCAATGCCTGACTGGTGTGTTTAGGAACACAGAGAGGAGATAGATGATGTAACTTGAGACAAAGCATTGGCCAGTATACAGAATAATGTTAAAACTGTGGTGAGTGTTCAATTAAGTTTGCCCTTAAATGGTAACAGACCCTGACAGGATTTTGGCCCTTTAAATGAAAACCTTTGCAGATGAGCTAAGCCCTGCTCCTGCACAAGGGCTATAATTATCATTGAAATATATATATATATATATATATATATGGATGTAATGTAGTTACATCAGCACATTGCGAATATGCACCTCAGTTGGGGTTTTACCCTAGTTTGCAGCACACAGCCTCTTGTCTGTTAATGATCAGCTCTGTGCCTTATTATGTATGTGTTGTGAACAAATCAACTAACCAGCAGTTTGCCAAGACGGGGTTAGAAATTCAGGGCCAAAAGAAACGCTTACATTGCCGGTTGGACGGAGAAACGTACGTACTTTTAGACATCATGAAAGACGTCAACAGGTTTTCTGATGTACTCAAAAACGCTGACCTTTGTAGGGTGGTGGTGGAAGGAATGAAAGAGGGTGGCTGTGTTTGCATGGTCAAATATGTCCACTGCTGGTGGGAAACTTTGAAAAAATCTGAATTTGATGAATTTCAACAAAATGGCACAAACGGTACCCTCTGTCTGAATATTTTAGGAACTAGATACTATTTACTGTGAAAAAATATATTAATGGTAGATTGGTTTTCTTTGGAAGGATAGTGTAAGGATCTGATGGGGTGGATGCCTGGCAACATTAAAAAGGCGCAGAAAAATTTTGGCAACCTGCAAAACTCTTTCTTTGTGATAGGGGCCTTACCAAAATCAGTGTTGCAACAGTTAGCCTAAAACATGCTGGAGCCTGCCCATCCTAGACTACAGTACACATCCCACATATCCTAGACCCATCTGGTGTCTGACACGTGTTGACAGAGTGCAGTTAAGTTGTTAGGGTCGCTAAAAAAAACAGCATTAACTCTAATGACAGCACTCCAACACTACCAGTAGCTTAAGGCGTTGTCGATAACTTGACTCACTTGTCAGACAGTCATCCACATGGAGCAGTGAGAGTTCATACATTAGTGATGACAGGCGGCTGTGAAAGTGATTTTAATTTCACCACAGGCCGCGACATTGTCTGCCTGATTACTGAGGTACTGAGGTTCTCGAAACCAAAAAGCAATGCTGTCATGCGGGGCAAATCCAATTTCTTTCCTTGCCATTCATATTTTATTCAGTTGTAACTGCTTCGGATAACTGCTATATTTAAAACAAACAAAAACAAAACAAAACAAAAGACCAAAACAGTTACTTAGTTAGAGGTCATACATTTGCAATTAAAACAAATTGTATCCAATAGTTACGTACATCATTAGTCTCACTCGCCCTCCTCCCTTTTGTAATGTGACATTCCACTTTTAAAGTTTTGAGGAGGGCATTATAAACTGTCTAACAAATACAGCTGTAAACATCAATATCACATTCTCTGGTGTTTATTAAGAAAACTCACTTTCCACTTAACTTTTCCATATATCAAATCACTGAAGGTTGCCAACTAAATATTGTTCTGTAAAGTAAAATATTAGCTGTCAGAAATAAGCTTTCTTTCAGTAATGACTGTGGCCTGAAAGACAGAGAAAAAAAAGTGAAGAGAAACAAAGAAAAGAAGTGCCTGGCCAAATTAATTATGTATCCTTCCAGATACAGTATGATTTAATCTCAACCAGGCTCTGGGATGAAGGTTAGATATTAAGCATTGCTTGTCCTTGTTGTGACAGTGGACTCGGATATAGAGACTGGAATACTTAATGACAGCAATTTTTCAAGAGGGACAATTAATAACTTTGACAGGAGTGGAAAAAAAAAAGATTTTATTAATTAGTTTAGTTGAAATGAGTCCATTGAAAATGGAAATTATCAGTCACAACACAGTAGAGACTGTTTCCCTTACAAACATTGTGGCAACAGCATAAAGGGCAAAAGGGGGTAAAATATAATTTTATTTCAGTAACTTAGAAATATTACTATTTTTGCTCAGGCATTAAACGCATACTGGGTTTTGATAGTGTACTAGAAATTGAATTATGCAAATCATTCGTTGGGGAAATTGTCCCCAACTCCGCCTTGCTGATTACTGTAATAAGGTTTTTAACATATTAATATTTTTTTTCTCCACATATTTTTCATATTTTCTCAGAGATGGAAAACACGCACACACACGCACATACACACACAGACAGACAAAACACTGGGCTATGATAGGGAAAACCATAGAAACCATAGTGAAAGGGGAAAAATAATTGCACATAAATGCAAATATGATTTCCTTGTTTCCATATCAAACCATGTCTTGGTGTTTACACCCCTTAATTACGATGTTTCATTAATTACAACAGGAATGTAATGGGGAATATTTACAAGCCTTCAAAGGCTGTAAGATATGGAGAGAAAATAAATAGTTGTGCTATCAGGGAGCAATGTGCTCAGATGTTTTCCAGCTTTTACTTGTTAATTGTGTTATGTGTTGACTTCTTTGACTCACATGGAGAACAGGAGGCTCAAAATAAATGTGATCGGGGAATGTGTTGAAATTAACCCTGGGGTTTGTCTTATGTGAATACATGAAACATGATAGAGATTAAAGTGGCTCAAAGATTTCAGTCCTGGGTGACTTGCCGACACCCGCAGGTACTGGTGGGAATAGATGTGGTTTAATTTGACAGGTGACAGAGTTCTTTGGAAAGCAAAACAAACTGTTGTTTTAATAAAGCAGTGTGGCAATGATTGGCCTTTTGCTATCATTATGTGAACATCTGTGATCTGATCTTGTGCTGCACACAGCGTGAGTCAGCAAACAGCAGGGCATGGTAGAATGACTTTGTTACCTCGCTAAGTTGGATGTGTGCAGCCTGTCACCCGCTGCTCTGCGTCTAACAGCTTACTGTGGCTGCTCCTTCTTGTTCCAATATTTCAAACTGATCAGCTATCAGATAATGGCGAAAATAAATGTAATCTTGTTTTGTTGAGACATTTTTGATGAACGTTAACCGTAAGTGCTCCATGAAGAACACATTTAATTTCCCGTGTTCGACATCATAAAAGTCAACTCATGTTTTTTCAGTTAAATGCTCTTAATGTGAAGCTGCAGCAGGAGGAAATGTTCAGTTTACAGCAATTTTTCCACAAATGTCAACCACAACACTCAATTGACCTATGGCTAAGCCACGCCCCCCTCCACTCACTCAGACAAACTATCAACATTCAGTGACTGGCGCTATGGCACATGTCACAGTACACAGCATTTCACAGGGGACAACTGATGATTTTTGGGGACATAATGATCAGATGTCATTAGCTATGTTTCCATCCAAAAGTGATTCGAATCATTGGGAAATGTGCATTAAAAGAAATACGAATCCTGTGTGGTTCCATTAAATGTACAGACTTTGGTGAAAACGACGAACTCGCGGATGGAAACATGGCTATTGAGAAGGAACCAAAAGGGCCTACACTACGCAGTGGAGGGATATATTAATCATTTTATTGTTGAGAAGGTCGATGAAAAGCTTAAATTACAAGCCTAAATTTACAGGTCACAGTGTACGCTTGTGAACCGCATCTCGTTGCCATTGCCATCAAAGACAACAAGTTAAAGTGCCACTGAAGTTAAGGTTTATGGCTCAGAATATGAGAAAAGGATAACGGCTTTTTTACCATCTTTACCAAGAGTGTCTCTCCGTTAGTTTGGTGCTACAGTATTTACACTGAATCATTCAGCATAACGTTTGCCAACCATTGTTATCTCTGCAATTACAGATTAATTAATGAAGCTAAGCTCCAGAAGTTGATGTTACCTTAACTAGAGCCCTTTGGACAACAGCTAACAATGATGTACGATCACCAAAGTACAAAACTAGAACAAAATAGGTTAATAAACTCCAAGCAAGCAAGGTGACATGATGAACAACACAGCTAGGAGCTAACATTAGGCTAACTTTAGCTAGCGTTAGCTAAAGATGTTAAAGATAACTTTATATTTCTTTCCAGTAAAGTGACAATATGTTGCCTCAAACACAATGTTGACTTACCTTAGAACAGATGTAGACATCCTTGTTAATCTTCTTCACGTTGAGTTGATGTTGTGGTCTAACGTTACCACACAACTTTATCCAAAGGAGACACTTTTCTCAGTTGAGATGTGGTTTAAAGTGTAAAAAATACACCTCGTCACCCAGCGTCTCAGGATACCTTGTGTCGGAGTTGCATGTACCCCATGCACACCGTTTGACCATTTTTAAACTTCAAATCTCCAAAAAAAGCTCGTAAAACCGAACAAAACTGACTTTCCGTAATGCATTTCAATGAACGTCCAGGCAGAGAATGTCCGAGTGTATGGGAATGGCTATACGCACTGTGATTGGCTCATCGCGTTTGAGGGCGGTACTTAGCCATAGGTAAATTCATAACAATTAGGGCTGGTTGATATGGACAGAAATTTATATCTTGGTATTTACAGGCTGACTGGTGATACACGATATATATCTCCGTATTTACTACAAAATGGGCGACATGTTCAGTAGCAAGTCAAAGCCACATTTGAGATGTCACAAGCACTTTTATAAAAACAGACTGATCAAAATAAAATGCAAAGACAGTTTTTTTCCCCCCCAACATGTAAATAAAAAAAAGAATAAAATAAATAGCAGGGCT
Source organism: Epinephelus lanceolatus (assembly GCF_041903045.1). NCBI lineage: Eukaryota > Metazoa > Chordata > Actinopteri > Perciformes > Serranidae > Epinephelus > Epinephelus lanceolatus. The sequence continues at coordinate 34,725,622 of NC_135737.1, forward strand.
GTATGTTAACGTTTTTGCATACAGCACTGGAGCTACAGAGGTTTAAAGGTTTGCAGCACAGGACACAAAACTAGAGCATAAGTATAAACGTATCAAGCAGGCCTAAATCCACTGTAGTTTGAACAATTAAGAATCTTTGCAGGGTCGTCTTCCATGTCTTCCAGTCCTTTTCCATGGCCTTTCAAATGAATCTAGTGCTGGATTATGATTTAAATCTTTCTATTCATTTAGGCTGTTAATCTAATTTATGCATAGAGCATCAACAGAGAGTCCGAGGTACGTCATTTGGCATATACGTCATTGGTGTAGCATGCTATACATACTAGCACACTATGTTATTAAAATAACTTCATTGACTTTTGGCTTCACACAGGAAACACACAGCGGCCTCTTAAGCCTAGTTCACATTACATGATTTTCACCACGATTTTGACGTCAGAGAGGATCTTGGGGTCCATGTCACTGGTTCGACAGCCCGTTGGTTCGACATCCCATTAGTCCGACTGTCCGCGGTGCTGAACGGCTTGCGGCGGGCGTATGGTGCGCCGCGAATGGCTTGAGGCGGAGCAGGCTCACGGCTTATGTGTTTGTCACTTTCTTTTTCATTTTAACCCACACCATGATCTTTTCCTGACCCTAACCAAGTGGTTTTTGTGCCTAAACCTAACCAGACCTTAACCACAGGGCATCATGATGATTTCGGAACGGACTTCGGAACAATGAGTTTAATATGGTCGGAACAATGGGCTGTCGAACCAATGGGCAGTTCCCGGATCTTGAGAGCCACCTTGGGTCGGAGTGGAGTTGGCAGATAGTCTTCCACGACAAGTCCTCATGTGTGAGCAAGCCTACGAGCAAGTCGCCCCCTCGTCTGCGTCTGGGACTGGATATCTGGCATGCTACAAAACTGGAGGAGTGTGACACGACTGACAAAGAGCATCAGGCAATGAGAGGCGGGATACGTCCCACGTCAGCACACAGGAGGACGGAAGAAATGTGAAGAGGACAAGCTGCAGGGTTGCCAGGTCTAGTTGCTTCTTTTGGGCTTGTTTCCATAGCCCTGGTTGCTTGCGTCCACAGGATCACAGGGAGCGTGTTGTGTTTGGACCCAGGCCCTGGAGGCAGATCTGATTCAACCTTAGGGAGAATATCCATGCCTCCATGTCTCCAAGTTTGGTGACGTCACCGCGTTATCTCGGGCTCTGTCGGCGAGGGCTCGGTGGAGAAATCTTGTGGTGTGCACACACAGGTCATATCGTAGTTTGCGAGACTCCCGATGACAGAAACACATGGCACCAGGTATGAACACTCAAAAGATTACGATTAAATTGCGGTGAAAATCATGTAATGTGAACTAGCCTTTAGGTAAAAGTTTGGAGCTTGTTTGACCAATCCAACTCTCTATCTGCCCGCCCTCTGCAAATTTCTTGCTTAATATCCTAAGGCGGTTGCCCTGAACATCAAAAATGCCCCCTCCTGATGCATCTCATAACGCTGAAGGGTGTCTATAGGTTATTACTACTGAGTCACCTCATTTGGGGATACACAGTGTCTTAACAAACATTAATTAAATGAAAACCTTTGAGATTAATACTTTAAGTGTTGATGACACAGGCCTTTAGAGAGATTTGTTTTGGCAATGTTAAAAAAAAGGATGAGCAACAAATATAATTCAGCCACACAATTCAATATTGCCCTGTGGCAAGATTTCTTAGAAAACATGTTACATCTTGGTTGACGTAGTCCAATAACGTCTTAAACTACAAGCTAAAGAATACCAATTTTGTTTCAGCAATCTGATAAAGTTGAAGCAATTTTCAGTATAAATCACTTTTTTCCCCGAAAGGTGCAGAAGAGGGGCTGTGTGGTGTCACACGTTATATAACTCAGATGGAAATCTAATCAGCTGTGGCATGTATTTGGAAAGATGAACACAGTATGTACCATGGAACTGCTTCTAAGTGATGATTGTCGTATTCTGTTCTCCTCTTCCTCAGTGTTTCAACACTAATCCCTCATGTAAAGAAAACTGACTTCAACACCGGTCATACACCATTAGTGTTACAGTTTAATGACTGTGTGTGTGTGTGTGTGTGTGTGTGTGTGTGTAAAGGTACTCCTGTTTCCTGCCTCTTTCTGGTTAGCAAGCCCAGGGCTACTGGTAGAGTGGTTGCCATGGAGTTTTGACATCATTTCATAAATGAGAATAGATGAGTCTGGGAAGTCAATATGGGCTGGAGCTGCTGAAGGGTGTTATGGGAAAAAAATGAACACTGCTCCATCGAAATAACCTCCACTTCCCGCTGAGTCACAGACGCGCGCGTGCACATGAGGATGCCCACACTAGTGTGGATAAATTTATCAGCCTGTGTTGGCGTGCGTGCCGCCACAAGAGGCTCATTGAGGTAATCATCAGATACGTCAGAAGTTAATGATATTTAAAGCATTATATTGGAGCTGATGCTAGAGATTTACTATGCACCTTACAGAATGCACTCGCAAACAGTGCCCCTTTTGGTGTTGCTGTTTATTCCACCGGCCTGCTGTCAGACAAGATGTTCTCTGAGCTTGGGATACTGTAACACCTTAAAACTCACCTCACAAACCATCACAGAGCAGATAATACATGTGATTAATGCAGACAACAAAACCAATAAAACCAACGTATCAGGTGTTAGAGGCTAAAGGTTTTGAAAGCCTTTCTGTTTGTTTTAGCTCGCTCATGTGGCTCCAGCAGCAACTTTTAATGCAGCGATTATAAGGTTTCCTAACAGGCTGTGTCAGTCCCAGTCCCACACAGAGATGATACATTAGGATCTCAGGCAGACAGTTAACTGTCAGCATACTGAGAGATTAATGGACAAACACACAGCTACAGCAGGAGTCTACCTGGCTAAGGAGCTCGGGGATAGACATGTAGAGGACACCAGAGGGGTGTGACCTTGGACGGAGTTTTTATTTGCAACTTCATGCATGAAATTGATGTGTTTTAGAGTCAATAGCTGTGTTCATGTGTTGTGCATTTAAAGGTGATATCAGTGCATTCAATCAGTGTCATTCCCCCATTACTGCGGTGGCAACAGGTGCATCAACTTTATGAAAAGCACTTAGCTGGTAGAGAAAATCAATAATAAAAGTGTAAGGGCTGTCATCTTTCTTAGTTGGTGAGAACTGGCACCCTGTTTGTGACACCACCACCAAACAGGATACATTTCAAAACAGAATAGAAAAGCCACATGTACCCACTCATCCCTTCATTTTCCTCCTTGCTTGTAGCTCTCCTTATGCAGATTAGACACTGTACATGCATGGCAATACTGGGGAGCAGAAAATTAGCTTTCTGACTAAGTAGACCTTCACTCCTCTCTCACTTCTAAGACTGTAATGATTCAAACAAGACTCATGACAAGAATCACTTTCTTTTGGGGTGCGAACTGAATGCCGTGAATAATGAGAAAACCTTAACTAGAACTGTTTGGCCCTGAGGAAGAAACCATGCAAATTTGTTTCTTTCACTTGTGCCATTTTTTTCCTTGCACCAACTGAATTTAATGAAGTTCTGGAGCACAAAATGATCAGTGCAAAGAAATCTCAAGGTGGCGCTCTGCCCTAAACTTAAAGTTGTCTTCTCCATTCAACCTTTTCTTATTTTCCTACTTCACATAATTCTTCTCACCACTTATGAATTCTCTTCTCTGTCTCTTCCTTTATTAAATGCCAGCAAGCGTGGTAGAGAGTGGGTGGTATTGGTAATGAACTGTAATCCCTCTCTCCAAACCATCCAAACAACCCACTACACTTCTCAAAGGTGATCATCTTAACAAAATATATTACTTGCATTTATTAATGCTTTTTGCTTTCATTATTCATCATTGCTGCACTTTTTTATTTAATTTCAATGGCATTTAACTCTGATAACTGAACTATGATCAGTAATTAAACAGGAAGCAATAAAAATTGAAATATTATGAATAATAACCAGAAAGAAAAAATACCTAGAACTGTGTTTACTTTTTCATCAACTTGTGTTCCCTTATTTATTTACAGCCCATAATGGCAAGACAGATTAGAGGGGAGTAAGATATGGAGCTACCAAGTCTACTGCCCTCTACTTGTTTCCAAACAGTAAGAAAGCCTGCCTCCTTTATTTTTATACCATAAAACTTCAATTAATAGCCTGGGCTATTATTTGCTTAAATCACTGATATCAACAGGCCTATATTTGGGACAGGAGTTTTTACAGGACAGACCTTTAATTCCTTTCACACAAAAGTGTTGTTTAGCAAAAACTGGAAATACGATTGAATTGTTCATTCAAACCAATGTGAATATCATTTGTTTAAAAATTACTCTTCAGATAATTTATCAATTATGAATTATTCATTTGATCTGGCTCCTACAGACAGTGCATCAGAGAGAGAGAGTGACGGCACCCGGCATACCGACACAACACCACTTGTTATGCTATTAAAACAATACTCACATCTTGGACTGAGTTGTATTAAAACATATTATTTGAGGTAGCCAACAACCCGGTTTTATAATCAGATATAATTTATTATCCAATTCCGATATAAAAAATTGAACCAGACCAGGCGTCTAATTGAGACAGGCCTTTATTTGTCAAAATGTGTAGTCACACTTGGCTAGTAAAAGGGCCTAGGGGTTTAATTAAAGTTTTATATTATATATATATCTATCACTATATTCACTCAAAGGTACCTTTACTCAAGGGTACTTCTGCAGCCACCAGGAGGTACATGGAAAGATTGAGTTGCTCAGTCACTTTGGAACAGACAAATTAGTATTTGATTAAATAATATACATTTATGTCAACATACTGAGTCTGCTGTAACACAACAGAATTCATATTGTGTGACAACTACTTAGCAAGTAAGCAGAAAAGTTAAACAGCTAAAAGTGATGGATAAACAGCTGACATGAAGAGATAAAAGTAATGATGGTAGAAATAGTTAACTAAGAAGTTAACTGGCTGAAAAGGATAGCTAACTGAACTCGTTCTTATTCCCAAGCATCCAATATGTCAGCTTGGTTAGTGGCCCTCAGCTTTTGGTACTGATGCACAAGGTACCCTGGCACCCATATGAGACATACGGCACTTTCAACAACCTCTGAATCCATCTGTGGTAATATAGTATAAAGAGTGAGAAAGTCAAAGTAGGGCAAGAGGGAGTGGTGGTGGATTGGTCAAACAAGCATAGGACTTTAACTTAGGAGACTGGTGATTCTGTCCTGTCGTTTTGTTTGTTTTTTCCTCGTAACATAGTAAACACCATGTGACTTCTCTCCACGTGGCATACTCAACTTTTACTCAACAACAGTTATTTTAACCCAAACCATGATATTTCTCTAAAGCTAAGCAAGTAAATTTGGGGGTAAAACCCACATTTCCGGTGAAGAAGGAAGTTTATTTTCAAAAACACTGTAGTATGTAAGAAATGAAAATTGACACAGAAACAAATGCATCCAAAACTGATGCTAGAGGGTACCGAGATTGTCATAGTTTGAAGTGTTGGGCCTTTGACCAAGCTGACGTATTTGACGAATTGGAAGTGAGAATATATCAAAACTGTCGGCTAAAAGTAATGGGAAAATAGTTTAAATAGATAAATGGAGGTAGTTGTGATGGGAACAGCTAAAAATACAACACATTCTCACTCCGACCTCGTCACACATTGACGTTTGGTCATGGATTTTCCATTTCCAGATATGGCATGCAAGGTACCCTGGGAGCGATAGTTGTTGACGTTCTGGGACACCCTGTCAAGTTCTGCCTGTTACATGCATTGTCTTCTTTCAAAATACACGTCCATTTTCACAGGAAATTTAACGTTTACATACAGTCTTAAGCACAACGTGTACACTCTATGTTGGTACAACACCACAAATTGACGTTTTTTTTCCTTCAACAACAAACACACATGGTTGGGCTTAGGAAAAAAAGAACAGGATTTGGCTTTAGAATCTCACAGCAATACGGTGAAATAACATGCCAGTCCAACAAAGTCTTTTCCCTTTTCTGTAGATGCCTTTTGTGCCAATTCTCAGATAAGTCAACTCAGTGTGAGCTTTATTTACAGTTGAGTTTAAATTGAGGATTACTTACAGCATGCCCTGCAGCTAGCTGTAATATTGAATGTAAAAACAGATTTTAAGTTCTTTGTATCTAAAATTGTCTTTTTCCAGCTCCAGTTTGTGCCAATTCAAGTCAATTGCATCCACCTTTTCACAGCTTTTGGGAAAGATACAAAGTTAGTTTTTTGAAATAGGATCCGTGTGCCGCATGGACAAAGCAAGAAAGAAAGATATCATTGTCCTGCCATTTGGCAAAACACAGTCAGCAAGAGCCCGCTCGCCTGATTGGCTGGATTCTGTGCTGAGCTCGAACAGACAGAAAGAGAAACAGAGAAAGAGGGAGCACATGGTGGTGCTTTGGATTAAATGTTAAAATATTAAATATTGAAAGGGAATGTGAGTTCCCCATAGCTCCTGCTTTCAATCGCTACCCAAATTCAGCGAGGGGCCCTCAGGGGATGTTGGGCTGGACATAGAGGAGTGGGGATGAAAACAGCCCTCAGATGGGAGTCATAAATTGAGAGGCAAGCAGAGGGCAGAGAGTGGGGGAGATGGGTGGTGGCTAAGGAAGGTTTAAAGGTGCTGGAGATGAAAGAATAAAAAATAAAAACAGATATCACAGGAAGGAGGGGAAAAAAAGAAAGTCACCACTCTGTAAAAGTGTTTAAAAAGTGTTGTTTAAAGGTCTGAATTGAATAAAAAGGAAAATAACAAAATGTAATCGAGAGAGCTAAGAGAATAGGTGAATGAGACCAATTAGCAGTATGTGTGATAGAAAGTACTGAAGGCAATTAACTTCTTTGTTTGAGTCAGCGTTAGAATTAAAACAATGAACCAGGTAGTACCATTTGTTGGGCTGTGAAGTGGGAGAAGGTAAAAATAGTTTTTTTTGCAAAATGTCCTTATTAGCCACATGTTTATATTTTATTTTTTGGGTATCTGCACACATTTGGTGTCTTTAATTTAAGTTTTATGGTATATCATGGCCTTTAATCACTTCACTTCTCTCTTTTATCACTGTGCATATAAATACACAAACAAAAACTTAGAGATTTTGACTTGTGGATTGCTGACTCATCCCAAATAGTCTGAATCCTTCAATGGGCATCTGTGGTGGTTTAATCAGGGCTGCCTGAGGCTGGCTGGAGGATCCCAACATTTTAAAGCCAAGTTTTTCTGAAAAGATCAAAAGGATGCCCTGAGGTATTGGCTGTGTTCTGAATAAAGCTTCAACCTTCAACCTTGCAGCAACACTTAGCTATTTCCCTTAAAAAATAAACAAATGACACAGCATTGAGTAACATTTTTGGCATGCAAATAAGCGGCATCCAATGCGGTGAATGTATTTTTAATTAAATGTCTTCACGTATTCTGTATTTAAATGTTACCATGTCATGTTTTTCAGGCTGTGACCCAGACTTAACATTTCTTCTCAAATATATATAGAAACACTTACACTGGTTACGCCAAGAACACGTCAACTGAATTACAGTACAATGAAGCCACAAAATCAAAATCTACTACAAGGATGATGTGTGTATATGCAGTGAAAAGAGGCCTTTCAGCCTTGTGCACCTACCTGCCTATGCTGTGCTGCATGTCATTTTGACTGTATACCTTGTTCAGTATCCCTGTATACAGAGATTTGTATGTTTATATGTGGGCATACTCGCAGTGACGTTAGGTGGAACAAAATGGTGAGGCAACAACCACTTTGTGCAGAAGCAAAAGAATAGAAATGACAATTTTCCGCACAGTTCCATGCAGGTGATAATCTGACTGGGCGCATACCTGTTCTCAGCTTGCTGTGATGAAATGATCGGTTATCGGCCATGAGACGCAGGTATGTATCAGCTACCGGTATCGGTTCATCCCTACCGACCGCAGTTGTTACCTGCTTTTAAATAAATAGTTGCTTTTTGGAGCGATGTGCAGAAGACAACAACAGCACTTGGCAAGTAGACAATAAAATTGTAGCAGGGCACCAGGCAATTACCTGGTATCAAATTTTATTGCCAAAGGCCTTTGCATGCATATTGTTGCTCTTCTCACATTTGGGGCACTTGACATTGCAAGTGTGAGGCTAACCCCACACAGTGTCCTCAAGAGCCATGTGCAATTGAAATGCTATTTTAAAATTCTCAAATCCAGGCACTGACCTTAAGTTGCTGAATAATGATGAATAATAGCAGCAACCAGGGGCAGACTGAAGCAATAATTCAGGCCTGGAGTTTGACTCTATCTCAAGTCCCCCTGTCTATGCAAACCGCTGTCTGTGTGTGTGTTTTTAGCTAGTGGTTTCTTAATGGTGAACATGTTGCTTACTATGCAGCATTCACTGCATCTATGGCCTTTCGCTTTTTTTTGTTCTCTCCATCTCTGCTCCACCTTTCCTTTTCTTCCGACTGTCTATTTTGCTGGGTGACTTGTCTAAAATGTTACTGGTAGAGAAGCGGGTTGATGATCGGTATGCGAGATGTCAGTCACATCCCACAAATTTAGAAGTGTGTGAACGGAGTGTATGAGTGGAGTGCCTGATGCATGGATTCTGACAGTTCAGTCAACTCATTGCTGCTTTGTATATTTTCACAAGTCAAGTTGGCTTTTGACAGCAGTCCAAAATGACCTTCAGGCCACCAGGAAATATCCCGGTGCTCCCGACGGGCTGACCGCTACTGGAATTTTTAATGTTGTGCATTAATCCAGAATTCTGTTAATTTCTAAGTTACTCAATGGCATGAAAACCTGACTTTCTCTGCTGCCAGCAAATGGGGCTTTCGAAAGTGTGTAGACAAGTTGGAGCTTTTGTTTTGTGTGTTTGTGCAGTGGTGTTTTTTTTTTTGTTCCTCTAGACACAATCTCAAACTGGATATAGAAAAGCAATCTCTCAGCTAAGTGATTTGTGAAAAGTGTCACATTCTCACCTGGCAGTAATTGCCTGTTGGTGTCACTCAGCTGTGGTGATAGGTGGCTGTGAAGCGAGAGGGGATGGGAAGGCGGGTGGGGGGGTTACTATGACCGGCTTGAGAGATGCATTGTCTGGTTTGAAAGGAGCACTTTAAGATGCACATACTTAAAAACCTTTGTACCCTCTGAACAAGTAAAGTATCAAAGTGCTGCGGAGTGTAAAGAATGGGCAATTTCATTAGTGTGTGTGCTTGTGTGTGTCTCTGTGTGCTCAGGGGGTGTCGGGGAAGGGACATTTGTTTGTGTGTGTGTTCAGTGATTGGCAAAGAATATCATCTGGCCTAAGGCGATGGAGCGATGGCATCTATTGGGACTCTACACCTCTATGAATGACAGGAAAGAAAGGAAAGCAGCAGTGGGAGACACGCTGGATGAGATTTTTACATTTCAGTTAAGCTCTTTATCACCTTCTTTCTTGTCCCATCTGTTTTCCTTTCTCTATTTCATTTTTTTTCTCCATTTCTTTACTTCTAACCTGACAGCTTCGGTCAGATTTTGCAGCATCCCCGATTCAAATTCGTCTGATCTGTGTACAAAAGGAATTAAACTTGTCAGAGAAGGTTTTCTGTTGCACTAAATTGATTAACTGGACTTTTTGGACATGCAGAATTCTGTGTAAATACAGAAGAGTTTGATTTGAATAAAGTTGAAAGTTGGAATATTCTATGAGATCGACAAGGCTTTCTGACCATCTTTTATTCATTTTTCCCCAACCTGTTTCATTCCCGTTAGTGTTTCTACTTGAAAACATCCTTTCAGCACTCCTACGTTTGTGGACACTAAGAGGAGAGACATTCATTCAAAATTTAATGTGATGTGAGAAATATATTGATGTAGAAAAAAAATAGTGTAAAAAAAAAAAAAAATATGCGGACTGCTGAAAGCAAAGTTCAGAGATCAAGACTGTAAGATCTGACATAGGAGTAACACAAATACAAATATTCTGCCACTGGTTCATCACTTAAAGTTTCTGTTTTCGAACCACATGAAGTCCACTTGATGTAGATTCACATCCTGATACTGCGGCGATACAGTGTCTCCATTAAAGAAGCTGAAATGAGACCCTCAACAAAAAAACGGCTATGAAAACAAAGTCCTTGAAACCAAAAGCCATGCTCTCTAATACATCAGGAAAATAATCTTGCTATGTCATATTACGAAGAATCTCATTATGGCATGTAAATTGGATGGCACTGGATATGTGAGAGAAGGCATATGCACATGTTTGTTAGCCAGCTCTAATGACCCCTCTCTACAAAGCTCTCCAGTGTGATAGCCTCATGATGGAGCCAAACTCATCAGGGATATCTGGGGAAACAACTCAACTTGATTCTGACATGTGGAGAGTGTTCGCAGAGGTGAAGAGCTCTTAGATGCCTCTCTAGATGCCAGCGCACAGACACACACATCCATGTACATGCACAGAGACAGACAGAGAGACAAACGCAGGCACACTATTCACTCATGAACACTTGACGTATGTGATGTATGACATGTCGGATCCTGTCTGGAAAAAGATACATGTGAAATGGGCTGTTGTACAATATGAACCACGTCTGCTGCTCTCTTTTACAAAGCATCAATTTCACTCGCCCAGCGTCGGATAGAAGAGAAATTTGATCCCAAATCAGCATGCACAAATTGTCACTTGCCTCATTCAATAGCTGCAATGGAATATTTAATAATATTACTACGTTGATTAGCACTCCATTATTATGAGAGTTGTGTGCTGTAGTTTGACAGTTTGAATGCCCATCACAGCTGCTACTGTCTATGTGTTGCAGGGTTTTTCCTGGCTCAAAATTAGGCAGAGGTGGTGTCATGTGCATACATATGTATGTGTACTGGGCCGTCAATCGGCTCAAGCAAACACTTTTTACAAGCAATGTATTTGAGAGGTTCTAATAATTATATAATGGGAAAAAAATCGCAATGAACTGTGTGTGTGGAAAGTCAGTGGCGTCTTTAATGTGAATCCTGTGGATACTTAATGTTCATCTTTAATTTTTGGTCCCAGTAATATTTGTTCTTAAACTGTACTTAAGTAGCATTTCACATGACACTGTCAAGGTATGTCCGAGACTGAGAATATGACCACAAATACTGCTGCTACTGCTACGCTGAATATTGATATGAAACTTCTAAAAACATTTGAAAAGTATTTGTATTCTAAGTAATCCCTTCTCAAACAATTTCACAAGACACTTTCATAAGAACCAATTTTTTTTTTTTTTTACTTCCTAATTTAAAATATTTGACTTCATGAATACTATATGGGGCGGCACGGTGGTGTGGTGGTTAGCACTGTCGCCTCACAGCAAGAGAGAGAGCCCTTCTATGCGGAGTTTGCATGTTCTCCCCGTGTCAGCATAGGTTTTCTACAGGTACTGCGGCTTCCTCCCACAGTCCAAAGACATGCAGATTGGGAATAGGTTAATCAGAATTGTCCGTAGTGTGAATGGTTGTCTGTCTCTGTATGGTAGCCCTGCAATAGTCTGGCAACCTATCCAGGGTGTACCCTGCCTCTCGCCCAGTGTCAGTCGGCATAGGCTCCAGCCCCCCACGACCCTCAAGAGGATAAGTGGTTACGATAATGGATGGATGGAGTACTATATGTGGCAGTTATGTTCTCTAACAACAAACAGCAAAAAAAAAGTTTGGTTTCCTTTACTGATTTGTTAACTGTGGTGGCAAAGATATTACCAGTAGAAACACTGTTGCCCAGGCTTTGCTGTGGTCCAGCCGTAAACCAAAAAAGATGGCTCTTTTCTTCCTTTTTGACAGCCTTTTCCGGTGCACTGTGCTGATTACGATACAGCGCTGCCACATCAGATTAATGCTAAAATTCTGTTACAATGCTTGTTTAAAAGAAGTAAAATATATAAATAAAGCTTTCCAGGAAGAGACCCATCAGAGTTTTGTTGAGATCTGGAGGTGGCAATTTGACGGAGGCGGACGCCTCATTATTATTTTTGAAGGAAAAACCATGGTGTTTTGACCATGATCTCATTTATCACTTTAATTACAATATGTGGTATTAGTTGGTATTCTGACAAACTTGTAAATGTTATTCCAAAATATGTCTATCAACTCTATGGCTGAGGTCAGGTTGACTTTAGTGCAACTGAAACTACTTGACAAGATAAATTAAGCACTGCCTTTATAGTGTAAAGAAACCAACACTGGTGAATGGTAGCAGAACCACCCCGACCCCTCCCCAAGGTCATCAACAGTGGTTGTCTGTCTGGAAAAAAAAAAAAATCTCCCTCATCTTTTAAATGAGGCCACTGTGTTGGCAGAGTGGAGACGTGGACACAACTGCCTACTTGACAAAAATGCCATGTCTTCATGCAAAAAGCCTTCCAGTTCATTAATATATTAATTAAAAGGGCCTTCCTTTATCATATTGTATTGGTCCCTAAAGCAACACAACCACACCAACCCTGCAATCGAGTGATAATTGTACACCAGAAGACCAGCAATTTGATCTCAGACAAGTCACCTCTCCTACAAATGAATGCATAAATGATTTGTTTACTTTGGAAGAAATACAGCGAATGGTAAAAAAAAAATAATAATAAAAAAGCAAATGGTATCGACGATGTTATAAATGATATATAAAGAACTCCCCTTTGGAAATGCTGAACATTTTAGTAAAATACTTTAATTTGGTACTGATAACAGGTATAGTCCCCACTGACTGGTGTTTAGGAGTGATAAAACCATTATACAAAAACAAGGGACCAGTAGATGATCCTGAAAATTACAGAGGTATTACTTTACTTAGTTGTATTGGTAAACTTTTCACGGCTGTAATAAATTACAGACTAACTGCTTATATAGAGTCTGAAAGAATTCTTGGAGAAGAGCAGGCAGGGTTTGGGAAAGCCTTTTCAACCCTTGACCATATTTTTGTTCTTCACTCACTGGTTGAATGGTACTTGTATAAGAAAAAAAGACTGTATTGTGCTTTTGTTGATTATAAAAAAGTGTTTGATTTGGTAGATAGGTCATCACTATGGTTTAAATTAGTTGCACTTGGTATAAACGGAAGAGTATTAAATGTGATACATAATATTTATGAGAATGCCAAATCTTGTGTTAGAGCTGGTTATGATTTATCTGAACAATTTGTATGTAATGTAGGAGTGCGTCAGGGAGATAATTTATCACCACTATTGTTTGCACTATATTTAAATGACTTTGAAAAATATGTGAGTCAATGGTACAACAGACTTCAACTTTTTTCAACTGAATGCTGCAATGTGATGAATGGTGAAATAGGAATATATTTGAAATTATATGTCCTGCTTTACGCGGATGATACGATTGTACTGGCAGAGACTCCTTCAGAATTACAGACCGCATTAAATGCAGTTGCTTCTTATTGTAAAAACTGGTATTTAACTGTCAACACAGACAAAACAAAGGTTGTTATTTTCTCTAGGGGGAAATTACGGATACTCCCAGAATTTAAGTTTGGTTCAGATAAATTAGAAGTTACTTTTGAGTATGACTATCTTGGAACGTTATTTAATTTTAATGGACGATTTGATAAAGCAATAGCTAAGCAAGTTAAACTAGCTAAAAGAGCTTTATTCTCCTTGGAAAACAGAGTTACTAGATTACAGTTACCTGTTGATATACAATGTGAATTATTTGACCATCTTATAGTGCTTATTCTTTTATATGGAAGTGAAGTCTGGGGATTTCATAAACTTGACCAAATTGAAATGCTTCACAGATCTTTCTTGAAACGTTTACTTAATGTTAATAAACGCACAGCAAATTGTATTATTTATGGAGAGTTTGGTCGAAATAGTTTAGATTTAAAGGTAAACATGAGAATGATTATCTTTTGGGTTCATTTAATTAGTCATAATACAGCAAAAATCTCTTTGTGTTTATTGTTTTCAAGACTTTGTATGATGACAATATTTTTCAGTGTAAATGGATTTCCAAAGTTAAAAATATTCTTGATGATTGTGGTTTATCGTACTTATGGCATGAAGCTGGACGGATGAACCCTAAATATTTAAAATTAATGATTGAACGTAGATTATCTGATATGGAACTACAGAGATGGCATGAGAAATTACAAAGTAACCCTTTATGTGATAGTTATAAATTGTTTAAAACCGATTTCACTTTTGAACCTTATCTGATTATGTTAAGACCTGCCGAAAGAGTTTGTTTGTCTAAGTTTTGGTGTGGAAATCATAAGTTACCTATCTCTGAGCGCAGGTATGATCGTGAAAAATCGAGGAGACGAATATCATTATGTACTTGTGTGTTCTTTTTTTGATAAAGAGAGAAGAGAGTTGGTCGGACAGTTCTATAGAGCAAATCCAAATATTTATAAGTTTCAAAAGTTAATGTCATCTCGAAAAGTAAAGGTCTTGTCAAATTTGTTGAAACTTTTAAAGAAAATCTTGAATAGTTTCTCTTGATTTGCTTTGACTTGTATGTATGTACACAAATTCTGTTTTATTTATTTTGCTGTGCATTGGCTGCCGCCTGTTCTGATTTGTTAATGTTATTTTTTGTTGTCTGCCCCTTATACCCTGGGTAGGGGTCAAAAGGAATAAATGAAATGAAATGAAATGAAATGCTACTGGCAATATGATGGGCAAAACAACTTGGCTGTTGGTATGTAAGACACAACCTGCTGACAAGAAGGCCTATCAACAGCACTGATCAAAGTCATTTTGCTACTGGTCAAAGCAGCTTGGGCAACAGGGAGTTGAGTTTCATAGAAATAATCCACCAGTTCTTTTTAGATGGTAGCAGAGGTCTGCAGCCTAATAATCTCTATAAACTGATATCTGCATATGTCTGCAGAATCTGTAAGCAACAGGGCTATATTTTGTTATCGGAAGTGTTCTGGTTTTCATTTGTAGTCAGAGTAGTATTGACAGATCATATTTGAATGACTTGTAAATGGTCCATGTAGAGAGTTGGGAGGCTTTGGCTTATACTGCAAACCATTGCGAGTCAAAAGTCATTTCCAAGCAGTACTCCACCTTGATGTAAGTGCATCTATCCATCCATCCTCTGCCAGAAAACATTGGATTGCCCCCTCCAGGTTGGGGGAGAGTAACTGCCCCAAGCAAGGGAGTCCAAGTATCTAGGGGTGTTGTTCACTGGTGAAGGCAGAATGGAGCGTAAGATGGATGCGGGCGCTTTGCCAGACCGTTGTGGTGAAGAGGGAGCTGAGCCGGAACGCAAAGCTTTTGATTTAGTCCCAACCCTCACCTATGGTCATGAGCTCTGTGTAGTGACCAAGAGAATGAGGTAGAGGATACAAGCAGCCATAAAGAGCTTCCCCTGCATGGTGACTGGGGTCAGCCTTAGAGATAGGGTGAGGAGCTCGGACATCTGGAGGGAGCTCGGAGGAGAGCCGCTGCTCCTTCACATTGAAAGGGGTCAGTTGAGGTGGTTCAGGCAGCTGATCATGATGCCTCCTGGGTAGACTCACAAGTCAGTCTTTAGATGCTTTGCTTAACTAAAGTGTTAACTAACTTGTGTTTAGATGGACGGATACAATTTCAGAGTTTAAAAAAACTCACTACGTTGCAGAACCAATAGTAAATCCGCAGGGCGGTCCTTCGGTGGCTCGCTGAACTCTTGTGCTCCTAAACATAGTCTGACTGCGTTAAAAGTTTTAAACAAAGTCGCTCTAAGTCCTTCATTTCCACAATCTTGTGGACTGAGCACACGTTTGATAAAACGGAGTTAATGGATGGATGGATGGATAGATGGATGGATGGATGGACCTGCTGCAAACTGATGTTTGAGGACAAGTCTCTGAGATTAACAATCATCTTCAACATCATCTGATTTGCGAATTCAACCTAAAGTCAACCATAGTCTCATTGTATTGGTAAAAACCTAATATCTAGAGTCGTAACTGTATGTGGGTAAAGTCATAGATTTATACAAAAAAAAGGCCTGAATATGACAGGATTTCAAGATGTTAGGCAGTGCAATACACTGTGTGGATTACACAGATGGTTCTTCTCAACAATTTGCTGACCATGCCAGATGTATTATTTTCATGTGAGAATGCAGATTAGATCCTCCTAAGATAGCCGGGTGGAGGAGTTATTCTAGTGTTATGGAACATCTTATTAGGAGCAAAAAAGGGAGGAGTGGAAAAAAAAGAGCAAACAAAAATATGCGGAAAAAAGAGGAGCAGAAGACAAGAGATAAAGACCTAATTGGTAGTCATGTTTCTTCTCATGTCCTTTGGGTTATTCTGAGATGATAAGCAGTTTCTGTTCTGTGTTATATGTGTGTGTGTGTGTGTGTGTGTGTGTGTGTGTGTGTGTGTGTGTTTGGGAGAGTGTGTGACTCTTTTCTATGCCTTGGAATTAGAGACGTTTTGGAGCATGCTTCTCTTGTAACAACTACAACCCCATAGCTTTTAGTGATTAGGATAATGATCTGCTCCTGTTCTATGGCCAATTTAACTTACGTCTATGTGAGTGTGAGTCAGGGATCAAACAGCCGAGTGCTTATGCCTGCTTCTTTTCATACATAGACTCGAGTTGCTTCCTGTTCACCTCTGACTTTACAAAAAGGACCACAGTTTGTACCATCATGAACAGCCTCTTCCTATACCCAGGAGGTCAATGACTCCTCTCTCTTCAAAACTCACTGGTATGATACCAAGTGTACGAAATTAATTTCAAACGTATCTGGTTTGTAGCATAATGGTGTATGGAGAGGGCCTCATGTGTGCAAGTTTTCCTAATTACTCTGGCTGTGTGCTTTTCTGTGCTCTGGTCCAAAAGGATTTAGAGCAGAGACTGGACTATAAGGTATGTAAAACAACTGCATATATAAATGGATAGCATGAAAGCTCCCCAGATGTGGAGGTTAAACATCGTGATGCCCCCCTGGCTGGCTGAAGTACAGGTCATAAACCTCATCCCCTCCATGTTAGCAGATGGGACATGGGCCAAACTAACGCCTCAAGTACTTGTTAAATAAATTAGTCAGTTGTTTTTAGGCAGATACAGTTAGGTCCATAATTATTTGGACAATGATACAGTTGTCATCATTTTGGCTCTGTACACCACCACAATGGGTTTTAAATGAAACAATGAATACCTGCTTAAAGTGCAGACTCTCAGCTTTCATTTAAGGCTTTTTTCAAAAATGTAGTATGAACCGTGTAGGAATTACAACCATTTCTTCACACAGTCCCCCGACTTTAAGGGCTCATAAGTATTTGGACAAACTAACATAATCATCAATTAAACCGTCAGTTTTAATACTTGGTTGCAAATCCTTTACAGTCAATGACTGCCTGAAGTGTTGGACACATAGGCATCATCAGATGCTGGGTTTCTTCCCTGGTGATGCTCTGCCAGCCCTTTACTGCAGCCGTCTGCACTTCCTGCTTGTGTTTTGGGTGTTTTGCCCTCAGTTTTGGCTTCAGCAAGAGAAACGCATGCTCAATTGGATTCAGGTCAGATGATATGACTTGGCCGTTGCAGAACATTCCACTTCTTTGCCTTAAAAATGTCTTTGGTTGCTTTTGCAATATGCTTCAGGTCATTGTCCAACTGCACTGTGAAGCATCGTCCAATGAGTTTTGAAGCATTTGGTTGAATCTGAGCAGATAATGGTGCCCCAAACACTTCAGCTTTCATCCTTAAGCAGGTATTCATTGTTTCATTTAAAACCCATTGTGGTGGTGTACAGAGCCAAAATGATGACAACTGTATCATTGTCCAAATAATTATGGACCTAACTGTATATGTTGAAGTGTTCATTTTTCTTATAAGTTTGTTTTAAATTAATATTTGATACTATAGAAATGGGTGTGATGTCGTTATTGACAGCTACGTGTGTCAGTTGGCGTGTTTGTGATCAATGGCATGGTTCACGATTGGGCTAGACGGGTGTATGGGTGAGAATTCAGTACAATATGCAGTAGTGGAGATGCATCATCCATTTTTATATACAGTCTGTGGTCATGTACAGTATGTTCTCTTAAGAGATTTGGAGCAGTAAAGCCAATAACAAATAAACGTAAGATTGTGAGCAAACTTTACTTGTTGAATAGTATACAGTTTCATACGTGTATATCTGGATAGACTGGAAATAGAGCTCAATGAAAAAAGTTATTTTCCCTCGCCATGAGTTCTGCTGTTCTGTTGTGCCCATATGAGCCACTTGGCCCCAATATGCACCAAGATTTCATTAGTCACTTAGTCACAGAAAAAACAACAACAACAACAACATGTAATAACATGTCGGGCAGGAAATCCAAAGTGTGGGATCACTTTAAGAAGGTGAAGGACGAACCCAAGGTGATATGTAAACTCATCTTCATTGGTCGACTACCATTCTCGGAACCCATCGGCTGTATTCGGCGTCTGACTTCGAGCAGACAGCGATACAGCCTCTGGGGGCAGACCCCGATTTTTTGGCATTCCCGTTTGATTTGGGCAGAGGAGGCGAATTTCTGTTTCCGACTTCCGTTTATATATAAGTAAATATGCTGAACCATTGCGATGGATTCAGAGTTTGCAGAGACGTCAATTATGTTCCGCCTCATTAGTTCACCGCATGGACCGTTTAACCTGGCAACAACTGCAGCCGGCTCAAACGTGATTGGTCAATATCACGCGGACTACAAACAGCCTAAAACCGGAAATCAGGGCTCTTCCGCTCTTCTTCCAGAGGCAAGATCTCCGGGGCTTGCCTACAGACTCTACATTCACTGAATGTAGAGTCTGTATATAGAGACTAGTCGACTACAAACATGATGTATCTTCTGAAACATGGAAGTAGCTACATGCCCATTAGCCACGTGCACTTGTAGATAAAATATAGCCCTTATTTCCAGGGCTGGTACCTGCGGTTATTCCACAGGCTAGTTAATAACATGTCGGGCAGGAAATCCAAAGTGTGGGATCATTTTGAGAAGGTGAAGGACGAACCCAAGGTGATATGTAAACTCATCTTCATTGGTCGGCTACAAACATGACGTATCATCTGGAACATGGAAGTAGCTACATGCCCAGTAGCCACTTAGCACAATCATTACTGCTTTGCCCACAGCGTCATTAACAGGCGGCTCGCTCAGTGTGTGATGTGCACTTGTAGATAAAATATAGGCCTATATTAATGAAGGTTCATTAGTACGGTTTTGTATTTCTCTGTAATGTAGCACAGTGTTAACAATGTTACTGATGCTATTCTTTCTCACACCTTCAACTCAAACCATTGTGTTGCCCCGCCCAAAATATATCATTTAATAATTAATTTAATATCATAAACATGCAGGCGACTAGTCGACTAATGACTACTATTGGTTGACTACGAAAATTCTTAGTCAGTGGCAGCCCTACTCTCCACGAGTACTACTGTTCTGTTGTGTCAATATGAGCCACTTGGCCCATGAGCACAAAAAATAAATTAAAATAAAATTAAAAGCGCATTTTTTGGCAGTTCTTTGGAATAAAAGTAAGGTCTGGAGTATTCC
Source organism: Epinephelus lanceolatus (assembly GCF_041903045.1). Lineage (NCBI taxonomy): Eukaryota > Metazoa > Chordata > Actinopteri > Perciformes > Serranidae > Epinephelus > Epinephelus lanceolatus. The sequence continues at coordinate 34,745,186 of NC_135737.1, forward strand.
ATAAAGTGAACTCAGTCTTTGTATGTAAGATTTGTGTTTTTGGTGAATGCATTGACTTGGGATCTGAGATGACCTTGATAAAACCATAAATAAATAAATAAAAATGTTTCCTGGTTTTGTTTGTTTGGTTTTTTTTTTTTTAAATGTGTGAAAGTATTTTTGTGCCGTTTTATGATGAGCCTGGCCATAGGAATGTTAATGTATCAGCAGAGCAGCAGAGGAATGAGGTCTGCATTGACTCAACAACAGAAAATGAGTTGAAACACTGTAGTGGACATCACTGGACTAAAAAAAAAAGAAACAAAAAACGCTGCCTGTCCATTTACAGTAAACAGGCAGCAATATCATTTCTCTGCTTTTCCTCCCCTGCTTGTTTTCTTGTTACTTTGCCACATGACTCACAGTGTTTTATTTCAACTGCTTATTTTAACCACCACAGATGTCCCTTACTGGATGTGTTTCAAGTGTTTCACAGAGAAAAGACAGTATATTGTGTCTCACCATCACGTTGGAGGGATTTGTGTTTTAAAAGAAATGAGGGCGGAAATATTTTTGAATAACTTGGTTGCGTTATAAATGTGTTTTTAAGTCAAACATATGTACTATATAGTAAATTATAGAGCACTCATATACCAACTATCTGACATATGCTCACACTCCTTCAAAACTGCTGACTGACAGACAGGCGGGAATTTGATACCGTCAGGACAGAGAGAAAAGCATGAATGTTGCAAGCAGGTTATAAGCGTGCCTTTGCGCGTAAACACTCCTGTGTGTATGTAGTATATAGGTAAGTGATTATTATTATTATTTGTGTGTATGCTAGACCTGTTTACTGACAGAGGCTGACAGGGTGCATTATGATTCTGCCGGCAGAGTGAAGAGACGGCGATGCACTAGATAGGATGTGGGACAGGAACGGGAGACTTAAAGCCAGTGCCTGACTACGTGACACAAAGCACTAAGCAACATTTTGACATCACAACCTTACCCTCACCAAGATTTGTGTGTATGTGTGTAGGGGGTTGTTTAGTCTGTGATCAGGACTCTTAACGTCTTTTACTCATCTCCTGTTAATGCAACGAGACGTGAAGAGAAAGCATGACAAAGCAAACCGTGGAGCGGAAAGAAAGTGAGCAAAGAGCGCAAAGCTTCCATAAATCAAATTTGTTATATGTGAGACTTAAAAAACTCAGGCAGATAAAGACCTAAGGAGAAGAGGGAATGCCATAAAGGAGAGAAAGTGATGATTAGACAAGATGGGGAGTCGTCCTAAAACCCCCTTAAAGTGAGCTCCATCGAGAGAGCATTAGATATAGATCATTTTCTATGCTCTAAGTGTGAACTTTATGAATGTTAAATACCGGCAGCATCCTGCCCATCAATCAACAGTAGTGGTGTTGCTGAATGATATCAACAAACATGACCCAAAAATTCAGTATTTCATAATGGGGTTTCAAATCAGATGAATATGAACATCCTCATCACTGAGTTGTCAGCTGGAGTTTGCTGAGGACCCAGGGAACACAGGAAGTGCAGCCACACTAAAGCTGGGTGTACACTGCACCATCTGAGCCTGGGCATTGTTTGCATTGTAGTTTACAGGGGGGAGTGAGTACTAATCATAGTCCAATCAACTGCTCCTGACTGGCCATGGGACATCTGGATGAATTTCTGACGTGTCACAATCTTTGGTCGGCTGTTGTCAGACTTTTGCAGAGTGCCACAAGTCCATCCCCCGAGGTCAGTGCCTTTTTTTCTCAATGAGTCATACAGTGTAGCCTATACCCAGAGAGTTTGTTGGTGCTAGTAACTTTTGTATGTGTGTGTGTGTGAGTGAGAGAGAGAGAGAAAGAGAGTGGTAATAAAAACATGGACTGACCTGTTTTTGTGAAATGGACTTTTCAGCTCTTACTGGGCAGTGTTGATTTCTTGACGAAAACTATGATGACATTTTTTTGTCGACAACCTTTTTTCCATGAAGAAAATTAAACGATGACAAGCTAAAAATAGATCTTGATAACAAAAACTAAGACGAAATTTATGCTTCAGTTTTGTTGACAAGACGGGACGGAATGAAAATGTTTGTCGTCTACTATTGGACATTGAAAACCAAGAGCAGACATGCTTGTAATTAACTTGAAATGCAGCATGAGCAACAGGCTGGCAAACTACAGTAAATAGTCTGCACCAGGATGTTTTGCTAGCCAGCAAAAATAATCGCACCGGAGCAGCGTCAGCCATTGGTACGAGCTTTGATCTGTAATTCAGCAATAAATAACCGGCCGTGTGTAAACAGTAAGTAAGTAAACATAACTCAGTTCAGTTTTCTCTGACAGAGATTAAAAGTTAAGTTTTAATCACCAACTCTAAGAGGACATAAGTTTAAACCTCCAGACTAACATGTTGCAGATTAAGAAAGATTTCAGGCTTTAATTAAGTTATTTTTCTTCTTCATAACAGTGAGATCGAGAAGTCAGATTTTACAAAGAACCTGGGTACAAATCCTAGTTGTCTCAGATAAGTTATTTGGGCTGTCAAAGTTTTTGAGACCATAAATGATGATCAGTAAGTGTGTGCTCGTAAATCACTCCTTAAACCTGTCAAACACTCCTGGAGAAATGACAGCTGGTAAATGTGCAGAAACTATTTGTATTTGTAGAAAAATGTGCCTAAATGACACGTTGATACAACCTGTCACCTTCATTCTAATTTCTGATATTTTTTAATGAGCCTCACTGGATTAAGATAAAAACAAAAAAGAAAATGTATTTAGTAAGTGTAATGACTAAAATGTATTGAAAGTTGTCGACTAAAACGTTTTGAGTTTTCGTTGACTAAAACTAGACAAAACCATGGAGGATAAAAATGACTAAAATGTGACTAAAACTAATAAGCATTTTTGTCTCAAGACAAAGACTAAATCTAAAATAGCTGTCAAAATTAACAGTTTTTGGGACATCTGTCTGTACTCACGTAAACCGTACCTCCACAAGCAAACCTTTATTGACAACTGTCAGAGCCAGAACAGTGCGCAGGGGCGGGGGACCTTTTTATTATCTATTTAACACATACAGTGTGAGCACTCAGATCTAGCTTGTTGATCAGGCCGCACAGCATGAGCACATAAATTATGAGTTTGGCTTTACATTACAGGCGATTTACTGGCAACATTTATAAAATGGCCTCAAATCGTACAGTGTATGCCCAGCTTAAGGATAAAACAGGCACGGTGAGTGAAAGCAAAGGCTGCCAAAATTGGAAGACAAACAATATAGAATATAATAACATCTGGGGCCTTGATTCATGTATGACAGAGGAAAACTAGATTTACACTCGGGTCACGAGCGACTACGTTTTTGCACAAACCACATTAAGCCAATTTAAAACACATGGATGAAATTACCTTAGTCATATTTATTAAAATAACAGCTAAATGATTCAAATGATTACAGGAAGACATCCTTGCCTCGGGGAAGTGGGAATTTACTACACAGATACTGCGTCTCTCTAGGCATGCCAGAGAAAAGGTTTGAAGAGAAACAAAACACAGACTGAGACTGACGTGGATATGATGAGTAAGTCATCTTCAGAAATGCTGGGCCAACAATGCTCGTTTTAATAGACGCCACAAAGAATGTCACACATCCGCCGTGTGCGTGTGGATGTGTGGGGGCACGCGTGTGCCTGGTGTCGTCGTCTTTATTCAGTTAAATCAGCTGCAGCCATGCATTTTACAGTCGGAGGGGTAAAATGATCACACACATTCCTCATATATTTACTCTGGGATGCTGGCAAGAGCATCTTTCAAAGTAGCATGTGTCAGCACATGCAGCGCGCTGACATGGAGAGTTACGGAAATAGAATGAATCAAAGAGAGGTGGAGGAGGAGGTGATCAAGGAAAAAGAGAGAGGGGTGGAGGAGGGTGAAGAGGTAAGCTCCAGTGTTCTTTTTCTCCATTTTCACTGCAGATATATCAGAGTTTAATGTTGTGGGACAATAGCTGAACATCTAAGCCTTGTTAGATTCCTTTTCACTCTCTTCACATCTCTCAGGTGCAGTTTTTTTTCTTTCTTTATTACTGAAGCAGTTTTTTGTCGATATGCACCTTTTTGTCCACTGGATTGTTCCATCTGTCTCACCTCTGTCTTCTGAACTCCTCTGTTGTCTCCACCTGTCATTTTTCTTTCACTTTTTGGACATGGCAAAATGAAACTGACATAATCCAAGCTTGGAATATTGTTCCCGTTTCTCTTTATCCCACCTCATTCGTTTCCCCAGTGATGATCCTTTTCTAATTAGCTTTTCCCCCTCATTCTCCTTCCATCTGTGCACCTCTCTATCCCCTTTGTCTCCACCTGCTCGCTGCTCCTGCCTCTTTTTCCTACTTTTGTTTACTTGGAGGGGATTCAACGCAGCCAGAGGGAGGAAATGGGGTTGGAGTTGAGGTTGTGGTGGGGTGATTTGCCGATTGTAATCAATTAGGGTGTGCTGCTCATTAGAGCTCCACTTGGATCATTACGGAGACGGCATCTGCCGCCTGTACACACATTGACAAACGACGCCAGTCCACATCAATGCCATACACTTAGGTTTGCTGTAATACCTCATGATAGTTGGCATCAGATGCAGCAACATCGCTTAAGGAGGTGTGTTGATATTTTGACTACAAGAACTTGGCGTTAAATTTATAGATCTTATAGAACATTGCAAATTCTACTTTATGATGTCTACAATTTTATTATGGTGGAGGTATGAGTGTACTCGCCTCTACACAGTGAGTACCACACAATAAATCTGATAAATACATTTTTTATTCCCTCAGTCTCTCCACCGCACTGCCCGTGCACACACACTCACACACGCACACACACTTTTCTGCCCAGTCCTCTGTGCCTGGCCACACACAGAGTAAAGCTGTAGATTACAGAAAAGGTGAACACAGGCCACCCGTGCTTAACAATGATATGCTGCCGATTCAAGGTCGCAGTTGACACACATATACGCAATCACACACACACAAATGCATTGACAATAGTTGTAGACCTACAGGTATGGACACAAACACAGAATTATACATACACACACACACACACACCTATGCATACAGAGACAAGTGGGGGTTAAAACCCCAACTCATAAATCAGGGAGGCTGCGTGCTGGCATTTAAAAGGCCCTGCTCATATACTGTAAATATATGCAGCCTTTATGAGGACCACTGTTCTAGAGGTCAGCGAGGGTAGACACTGGGTTATGATGGGAAAATGAATACTGTATGTCTCTCTCTAGAGCTCTCTTTACATTTATGCCTCGGCCACTGTCTCCTTCTCTCTCTTCCTGTATCACTTCTATAGGGTAAGAAAACTCACCTTTAATTGTAACTATCTAAAGAGGGCTAATTCTAAAGAGGCATTGGAGATACACACAAGGAGAGAAAGATACTTGACTAAGATGCATGGTTGAAGAAATAGCTCTTTTAATTTCCATGACTAGCTTTGAGTTGCTCAATAGATGACAATAAAAAAGGACACAGAACAGCATTTGTATGAAGCAGCAACCTCCGCGGTTGAAAAATGAAGCCATCGCACAAGTGCCAAAACTGCAGTTCATTGAATGGCCACTTGAGGCTGGCTCCAGTAGTGAGACAATCCCCATAAACCCACTGGTTAAAATGTCAAACTTGACAGCAGAAATGTTTACAGCCTGGTACAAGCAACTGTTTTGGTCTCTAAGGCTAATTTCAACATCCATGACAACTGTCAGGGGGGTGAATTTTTACATAACTCACTAGTTTACATTGGACAAAAATTCATATCTCAGTATTGACAGGCTGACTGGTGATACACAATATATCTCAGTGTTTTCTACGAAATGAGCTACATGTGCTCATTCGCAAGCCAAAGCCACATTTGAGATGTCACAAGCACGTTTATAAAAAAAGACTGTGATCACAATAAAATGCAAAGACATTTGATTTTATTCCCCTGTTTGAAAATATACAGCTGCACAACATGTGGATGAAAAATTATATAAAATAAACATTAACTTTTTTGCACATAGCACTGGAGCTACAGGGGTTTAAAGGTTTGCAGCAAAGGGCACAAAACTATGACATGAGTATAAACGTATCAAGTAGGTCCAAATCTATTTTAGTTTTGAACACTTAAAAATCTACACATTATGTAATGCAGCTTGACCCTATAATGATGCTTGAAAACATCGTACATAGTCATTTTATCGCCCAGCCCTAGTTTACATTTTATTGAAGCTTGTGGCTGCGCATATACAGTACAAGGGTGAGACAACTTGGGTGACTGGCTGTCTGAAAGGTGTCACTAAAGTCTATGAGTTAGTGATGGGCAAAGCAGTTCTTTAGATGTTACTGAGTCACTAGAATCAGTTCATTAAAAAGATTCGTTCAAAAGATTCGTTCACCGAATCGTTCAGTGCTTGGCGGGAGGAGCCCTGACTGTGTACTGCGTGGGTCCACCTCACTGACCTGATACACGGCTGAGCTGCTGCTGTGTCTGCCCTGCACTGGTGAGTCTCATTACTGGCCAACCTAACATTTTAAGTTTGTTTATCTGGAAACTAAGTCTGTTAAAACAATGAGGAGGTGTGTGATTGTGTTCATGTGGCTTGACTCCTGGCTACATTAGCCGTTAGCTTGGAGAAAACGGTCCCTATGAAAGTGTATCGCTGAGAAAAAATGATTTGAATCACTCAAGGATCCGGGTTATGTTGTTCACTGAGTGATTCGTTCGCCGAGTGATTCGTTCACCAAGTGATTCGTTCACCGAGTGATTTGTCAAGCGGTAGGCAGCCCCTCCCTGCACCCTGGCTGCATCACGACTCACGAGTGATTCATCGTTCACACGGACCGAATCGGCAGTTCCACTCCCGGCCTGCACGCTCGCTGCTGAGCTCAGCTGAACTGAGAAATGAACGAATCAGTTCCGGAAGTGATTCAGTTCAGTACGTTCACTCAACAGATTCGTTCTTTTGAATGATTCGTTCACGAACGACACAACACTACATGAGTCAGGTCCACCACTCGCTTATCCACACCTTAGACCTCTCGTCCAAGTATGGTCTCTTCTGGCTCCAAAAAATCAAGATGGCGACTGCCAAAATGCCAGACTCAAGGCTACAAACCAGTGGGTGACATCATGGTAGCTGCTCCCATTATTTTATACAGTCAATGATCTATATTCACATGCCAAACCCAACTTATGATAGTTCGTGACACTGACACTCCAACATGATGAAATACCTCAACAAAGAATGCATGCATTGTCACAAAATGTCATCCTGACAAATATGTATGGCTCCCTGATGATAAACTCTAATAATATTTTATTATACACTGATTTTTTTTATTTTTATCGAATGCCACCAAGAAATTTTCCAACACGTCACCATGAGAACATACAGTATCTCAAAAATTAATGACCATGTGTGGGACCAAAATCAGACATTTTTAAGCTTTTTACATTCATGGCAATATCCTCTTTTGGGTTAATATTCTTTCTTGGAACATTGCATCTCCAGTGTTACTGGAAATTGAATGTTGCTGTCTCTTATTTCAAAATACCAGGAAATATTGTAATACTTAGCAAAGGGGAGTTGCAGACAAGACCAGGGTGTACCCTGACTCTCACCCAGTGTCAGCTGAGATCAGTTTCAGTCCCCACGTGACGCTGTACGGGATAAATAAGCCGTTATAGATAATGGATGGATGGATGGATGGATGGAATTAAGGTCACATCAGCGTCATAAAAGCAAAAGCCAGGATTTGTGTTTGCATGAGTCTTAAAGGTTTGCACGAAAGAAAGACAACAAAGCAGACAAGAGTCGGTGTGTGTACATTTGTGTTTCCCTGTCAGCTGCTGTTAAACAGAATGACAGCATGAGGGCAAAGGGGTTAGGCCTGTCTTCAGTAAATTACTCCTCTCCGAGTTCCAGGGGTCCTCGCCCCCTCTATCTCTATCTGTCCCTGTGTGTGTGGCTGAACTTACCACACACACAGTAATAGCCCTCAAGGTTAATTGACCATAAGCAGAGCACTTGTTCTTCCAAACAGACATTCAGGGTTAGGGTCTCCCGCCCGCTCGCTCCCCGGACCTACGCGAGATATCATTATCAGCTCCATTCCATCTTTGGCTCTTCTCTAAGCAGAGACACAGAACGACAGACACCACCCAAGAGAACCCCCAGGCTCTGAAAAGAGACTCAAAAACCCAAAGGACATCGCTTGGACGAGTGGTATCGTTTAAGCTAGAGAGGTATGGGACAGTTTTCAGTTTGAGGAAATGATGAAGATATCACTGAACAGCGGCAGTTGCAATATCCATATTTATAGAAAAAAAAAAGAAATATGATTACATGATAAAAGTTTTCAAATGAAAGTTTCAGGAAAATTTATGGTGAATCCTTCTGCAATTGCTTCATGTCTGCCACAGTAAAAGTGTGTGTTTGGCTGTGTGCGCTTGGTGTGATACCCATGGGTATTTTATGAATATATAGATATGCAATTAATTCAATTGTAAATAAATCTAAGTGACATATACAAGCCTACCTTGGTGCTTTACGGCACCATAAAGAGCACATGACTCAGTAATTAGTGGCAACGACCAGAGCACTGAAAGCAACACACTCGCTGTTTGAGTGTTATTGAAATTAAGTGGTTTCACCGTGAAATTGTATCAATACGCTGTGTTAATTTTTCAGAATATTTGCCGCACCAGTTGTTAGACATGTCCCTCTCTGCATGCTCTACTTGAGTTGTTGTGCTACTCTCCAGTTCAGGGGTCAGGTCCTTTAAACACGCTGTCAGTGTGGGTCCTTCAGAGGACTTGAAGGACGAGCTGAGCCTGTCCCTACTCTCCAAATGAGACTGTTAAGATTCACATAAACCAGATTGAATCATACATCCAGGCTCACTGAGTCAAGTTATTTAATTCTATAATACATCACTATGAACTTGATTTCAAACGGCCAACAAAATGTAAATGCCAGCGGTACAATGAGGGGTACAGCATTTCACTTCAACGAATGATGAATAAGTGGCAAACAAACAAATATTCATTTTTTTACCCGTGTCACCATGTGATTAACGACACGTCCAGCTATCTAACAAAAACACAAAGTGGAGTTAATGCTAGGCTTCCATTATTTACTCATTGCTTTTTTATTGGTCTTGTTGAAGTGACATATTTCCCTGTGATAAATTACCACCTGAGCACCTCCTGACTTCTTCTACCAACTACCGTCAAATGAAAATGTTATTAATACAGGGAAGGGTGCAGCTTTAAAGGAGAACTCCATCAATTTAACCCATTAAAGTATATTTACAGGTTTAATCAGAGGTAGAGCAGGTTGTCCACCAATCGAAAGATCAGTGGTTCGATCCCCGGCTCCTCCAGTCTGCATGTCCAAGTATCTTTGAGCAAGACACTGAACCACACCATACTGGACCTAGACCACCTCTTCAAGAAGGTCTCGGTGTAGTTGGTTGTGTCCGATTGCTGTCTTTACGCCTGCCCAATTGAACTGCACTTAGGGGCCAAACGAACTCAACTTCGATTGAACCGAATCAAGCAGTGCAGGCGTGAAAGCACCCGTAAGGATAAATAACTACGCTCAAATCAATGTTCTCTCTCACTGATAATGATTGTGCAGTCCCACATCATGCAGTAGTAGAGGAGAACATCAGTGATGACTGAGACCCCTCCAGATAAAAACTCAAACTTTTTTATTCCTTGCAAACAAGCTTCAACATGGCTCACACATAAGGAAAGACAACCCTTGGTTTCACATGTGTGCTTGTGTATTACAGCATATTTTCAGTGTAAGAGCCAGCATGCAACTCTTGATGCATCTCCCACCGTTTTGCTCAGTTAGCATCAGTGGCTAATCATGGCAAATGAGAGCTAGCAGGGAAGCTAGATTGGCATAAGTTGGCATTAACTGGTGCATTAGCAAGTGTTGGGCAATTACTTTAATGATGTAAATTGGACTGAGATTTCCCCCTGCACAGGAAGTGAACGAGTGAAATGTAACAATGATTATGATTAGGCGGCTAATTATAGTATCAGCTCAATGCGGCACATACGCTTAGACAGACTCTGTTTATCTAGACGACAGGCAGGGGATGCTTGGTGTGTTCACTGATTGCAGTGTTTTGGTGTGTGTGTGTGTGTGTGTGTGTGTGTGTGTGTGTGTGTGTGTGCGTGCACTGCCGTAATTTTGAGGGTTATTTGATTAAATGTGCTGATTTAGAGATGCCGTGACTTTTGTTTGACACTTTTTGATCCAGCACATTATGCCCGATTTATGAAGGAGTGATACATACAGCATGAGCCATTTGAGTAATGCATATGATGCATACAGTATGTCTACTTATCCTAATTCTGATTTAGAGGACATACTGCGCTCCAGGTTTTTATATATGGATAATGTGAATAATTATGTGACAGCATGGTGGCTCAGTCACCTCACAGCATGCCTTTAGATTTAAATCTGCCAGCTGTCTGCTGTCTTTCTATATATAATTTTCATGTTGTCCCCATGTTACTCTGGATGGTGCCGTTGTCTCTCATTCTCCCAATCATGCAGTTGAGGTAACTGGGAGACTCTAAATTACCCATACATGTGAAGGGTTGACTGTGTATGTGTTATTCATGTGACAGAATGGTGACCTGTCCGACTCATACCCAGTCTCTGGCCCAGTGTGTGCTCTGCATAGGATGAGCAGGCATGGGAAATGGATGGACGGATGAATGCTAATGTCAACCAGTAACTGATGCTTCCTGAATAACTTTGACCCATGGCAAAATATGGAGCTCAAAAAGTTAGAGGTGTAAGGGGATGAGGAAGAATGGAGATTAGTGTACAAATGCACATGTATTAATGTAATTGTGCAAATTATCTTAAATTTGTAGATTTTAAGGGAAAGCTTAAGGTGTCCGGCCCCTTATTTCCAGGGCTGGTACCTGCGGTTATTCCACAGGCTAGTTAATAACATGTCGGGCAGGAAATCCAAAGTGTGGGATCATTTTGAGAAGGTGAAGGACGAACCCAAGGTGATATGTAAACTCATCTTCACTGGTCGACTACAAACATGACGTATCATCTGAAACATGGAAGTAGCTACATGCCCATTAGCCACTTAGCACAATCATTACTGCTTTGCCCACAGCGTCATTAACAGGCGGCTTGCTCAGTGTGTGATGTGCACTTGTAGATAAAATATAGGCCTATATTAATGAAGGTTCATTAGTACGGTTTTGTATTTCTCTGTAATGTAGCACAGTGTTAACAATGTTACTGATACTGTTCTTTCTCACACCTTCAACTCAAACCATTGTGTTGCCCCGCCCAAAATATATCATTTGATAATTAAATAATATCGTAAACATGTGGGTGACTAGTCGACTAATGGCCCTAAATGATAACTACTGGTTAACTAGAAAAAATCTTCAGTGGGGGCAGCCCTAGTTGCTATATTGGTGTTCCATGAAAAGATCTGATATAAACTAATGGCTAAATGGAGGGTGAAACAAGTGGTGAGATGGCAAACATGCCGTGCACAGGCAGTGTATTGGAAGCAAAAAGAGGGCAGACACATGGCATCGCCAGAATGCCACAGCAACAAACTCTATATCCACTTTTACCCAAAAACAAAGATCAAAAAAGCAATGCAGCATTTAAGGGGGGAGGTTGTTACTGCCCCTGTATGTCAGGGAGAATGGAGGGCCACATAGTCAATTACAATCTGGTACACTGGGTTTGCTTGGAAGAAAATGCTTGGCAAGGAAACACACTTGTTTTCAATCACAAAAAAAGGACAAAATGTAAAACCATTCCCTTTTGTGTGGGCACAGAGCCGCGAGCGATCTTTGTCTTTATTTATTTATTTTCCTTTATAATAGCTCTAACCTTGTTGGGAAGTAAGGGACAAATGGCGTGTGATTGCCTTGTTGCTCTGCATGTTTCTATGTTTGGCTCGAAGTGCCTCCAGGCCTCAGCAGGCTGCCGCTTTAGGCCTGCTGGTCTGCCCAAAGTGACGTCGAACTATAAAGGCAGATAGGAACAAACAAAAGCAAACGCACCCACAGACAGATTGAGAAATAGGAACACTCACACATACAGCAGAAAACTGTATCCTCCCTTCCCATTCCCTCATTTGTCCCTCTTCTCTGTTTCTCCTTTTTCCAGAGAAGAGAGATATGTGAGATAGTAAAAGAGGGAAAGTGAAGAAATAGAAAGTGGAAGAAAAGTTGCACGGGAGGATGAGGGAGGAGGTGGCATTAGTAATGAGTGGGAGAGAGGAGAGACATGAATGAGGGAATGGGGAGAGGCCAAGTGTGGAGGAGAGGGCATTGGTTAGGACAAAGCAGAAGAACATAAGGTAATGGTAAAGTAAAAAGACTGGTTTAGTATGCTGCTCACAGACAGCTGTGTGTGTGTGTGTGTGTGTGTGTGTGTGTGTGTGTGTGTGCGTGCGTGCGTGCAACCTTGTGTTACAATTCTTTTTGTATGTTTGTTTTTTTTTATGTAATTTTTTTTATCTTTTGGATTTGTCTTTATGTGCACATGTGCATGTACATACACTGGTTCAGATCCATGCATCTATGTATGGTTCATCTTACTATATAATGACAAAAACTTTATCTGTGTGTGTGTCTGTTCCACGTTTTTCTCCTCACTGACTTGGTCAATCCATGTGAAATTTGGCACAGTGGTAGAGGGTCATGGGAGGATGCAAATGAAGCAATATTACATCAATTGGCCAAAGGGGGGCGCTATAGCAACCGATTGAAATGGCAAACTTTGAATGGGCATATCTCATGCCCCGTATGTCGTAGAGACATGAAACTTTGCACAGAGATGCCTCTCCTCATGAGGAACAAATTTGCATCAAGAACCCATAACTTCCAGTTATATAGATTTTCCGCCACTTTGAATTTTTTGAAAAACACTTAAAGTCGATCTCTTCCTAGGAAGTTTGACCGATCTGCATGAAACTCGGTGAACATAATCTAGGGACCAATATCTAAAGTTCCCTCTTGGCAAAAGTTGCAAAACTTACTAAAACTGAGCTTCTATAAGGCAATGAATATTGCGGAGGGCGTGGCTCATCACATAAAGGTGTATAACATCTCAAGGGTTTCACCGATCACCACGCAACTTTGTAGGCATATGACCACACATAATCTGAGGGGACCCCTCAATTATTGACCCCATCAAACAAAATGGGGGCGCTAGAGAGCTAATTTCTTATCTAGGCCTAACCGCCATATCGATTTTTACTAAACTTGGTAGATATGTAGAACAGGACGCCTCAAGGTGACTGGAGAAATTTAACTCTAATTGGCAACTGGGTGGCGCTATAACAACAGAAAAATGCTAAAAAATGGCTAAAATGCGACCAATCGCTGTGGCTCCCCCTGTGGCCCAATGTTTGGGTTTTTTTTTCTAATTTTTGGTATGACTAAGTCATGGTATGGTATGCTGTACATAATCACGGAAACTGTCAGTGTGTCATTCTGTCAGTCAGTCATTCTGTCTGTCCCACGTTTTTCTACTCACTGACGTGGTCAATCTATGTGAAACTGCACATAGGCATTGAGGACTGGCATAGGTAGAAGGTGACAAAGCTACCAATGGGTATGGACTAGTCTCATATTAACATGCAAGTTGTGTGTCTTGTAGGTGTGTATACAGACCTAGCTATATATATTTGGAAATCTTTACCCATATTTGTTTATGAATATAATTCTCATAACAATCCGTATATGTAGGTGTGTGCATGTGATGTGTTGAGGAGCCCTTCTAAAGCAGATTAAGAGGACAGGGTGTCTGACCTTGTTGTTCCAGACTGGGCTTCAGTGACAGAACAAGAGTGCAAAAAGCACCTCCATGTTCCCCTCGGTGTGCGCGAAGCCTGGGTTAGCCCACCACCCTGTGACCCATCTGCTGGGGGATCTGGCTTAAAGTGCCACTGCAGGGTAATTGGCCTGTCTGTCTACTGGTCGGCACACACACAAAGCCTGACACAACACACACAGGTCTCCCCTTCACTGGAGACCACTATGTGTGAGGAAGGGAACGTTTACTGTATGTGTTTGATTGAATTGGAACACTAACAAAAATATAAAGACAGCAAATAAATCACAACGTCAAAGAACAACACACAGAAAGATGAACTGTGCCGTATTGAAACAATATTTCTCACAAGTGTTCCGGGTCATTAACTGCAAGTGGAACGCACCTTACACATCAGATATTCTCTGATCCACATTTAATGTCAACAAGTGACCTGCTGACCTCATGAGAAATAACTTGGCCTTTTCTGACCCTCTCTTTATTCTCTCTCTTCGCCAAGTTAGACACAGGCTGAGCATAGGATAATTGCTCATCTCTAAATGTGCCAGATTAGCTGACCCCATAAAACAATAGTGCCACAGAGCGCTCAGAAAAGAATTAGACTCTCCAAATGAGTTTTTTATTTTGGGTACATTTATTAGTAATGAAGCGAGTTGTATGCCGCTGGCGAATGTGCCTGGGCCGTGTCGTGGGGTCGTGATGAGGTCAGGCCTAACTAGATGTCAAAGGGCAGAGAAAGGTAAAGACACAGAGGGGATATTGACGTCACGGGTCAGTCTGAGGACACATCAGTCAACACTGCTGCATCAACAGAAAAAGAGACAGTTAGAGAGGGAGTGATTGAAACAGGGAGAATAGCTTGACTGATTTTGGTTGCACTGAGTTTACAGCTCAGGGACAAGTCCTTCTGTCCACATGTCAAAACAACTCAATGGGAATTCTAGTTAAGGCCTAAATCTTTCAATTATATAGACTTTTTACATATATATACTGTACAATCACAACATTTTATGACCATATGAAGTCGTAGTTACAAATCATAACTCGTCTATAATCACAAGGAGAGCTCTCCAACAGGCTTTCGGCATTCACCACTAGATTATACATTTAGTTCTCAGCCAATGAGTACGCTCAACCCCATGGGGGCTGCACTTTTGAATGGGGTGTTCCAGGTCTCAACTAGGGGTAGAGACGTACCTTTTACATACAAAAATATTGAATGTTTAAATGTTTAAACATCATTAAACAGATTTTCCATCCTTAATATAAATGCCCATTCAGCCAATATCCATCATGTGTTTCACCCAAGCTGGGAGAGGGGTTGAGAAGCCAGGTCAGGTTGACTTATTTAGACTGATTAAAATTTGAAATATGTCTCATTATAAGTCTGAATAGGGTATGACCTTTGATTTCAAAGGGGATGCTCAGGTGATGAATCCTGGGGACTCCGCCCAGCGCTGTGACACTGATTTGGGGAAATTTATGCAGCTTCACCAATGGTTGACTGTGAATTGGTCAGCCACCAACCAACGGTTTCGCATTTTTGGTCTGTAGGTTAATTTGGCTACTCTTCAATTTACTGCACTACACACCATCCAGGGCTGGTGGAAGCTAGTTGGTGGCGCTGCTCATTCTGAGATCACTGGTAGTAACACCATCCTGACCCAATACTGTGCTCACCCCTGCCAGTTTTCCCTCCGGTATAAGCCACATACCCCTTTTAGTGCTGTTAATTATGTTATTGTTGTTAGCTCTGTCAGCATCATTAGCGGTGTCAACACAGCTAATGGTGCTAACGTTGCAAAGGTTTTTTTTTAGCTCAAAATAATGCCAGTTACTCACTGGGCTACCTGGGTGGAAACAAACTGGTTGGTGGCCACCATGTTTCTGCAGTAGCACCAATCCGCCAGTGGGACACTGTTACCAGCAGTAATCTTCAAATGAGCTGCACCAATAGCTTCCACCCTACCCAGCTGGTGCACAGTGCAGAGCAGTCAAGGCCAGCTAACCAGCGGAGACTGGAGGATGTTTTCGCTATCTGTCAGCGCAGACAACAGAAAATGGAATAAAAGGCAAAACATTTACATCACAAACCATTTAAATTTCACCACTTCTAAATGGATAGCGCCAGACTTTTAAAATGCAGTGCTCATGCTCACCCTGATACAACAGAGTGCTGGACTAAGGAAAATGCACTTTTTAATTTCATTTTAAGGTTGTTAATTGTCTTAACAAGTGAGAAATTGAGGGAAACTGTTCAGCTGACATGGATGTCTCCTATATCAGTGTTGTTGATGGAGAAACACCAAGCAGCACCAGACTCTGGGGCTACCCTCCATCCATATGGTACAGTACAGTATGTGCAACTCCTTGTCCTTCACATGAAGTATATCCCTTATCCCCCAGCCACTTCACAGAACCAGGTAACAGACTGTCAGCGTGTCAATGAGTTGAGCAGTACCCTGTCATTGGACAACAGTCTCTCCCTCCACTCTAGTGAAGTTTGCAAACCCCATATATGGGCTGTGACACCCTTGCCACGTTGCCTCCACATGCTCCCAGAGCTCGTTATGTTTCGGGCAGAAGAACACTGGCTTGAAGCATGTAGGCACCCTCTAACAGACAGTTCTGGTGGTGAGAGCGCAACACCAGTGGTCTCAGCAGTGGACTTCATCACTTGGGGGGAGTTCTGCCTCACCATAAAAAAGGAGTGAGATGTTCTTTGCAGAAATACACAATGGCACTGTCGACGCCAAAGCAACATGGAGTCATTTCGATCTCCTGACAATACTCCATATGAAAGCAAAGCGTTCTTACACTATTCCAAAAATAAGTGAACAAATACAGACCTCTTTAAAGGTTTATCTAAGAAAGGACATTTGTAACACTCAGTAAGCCAAACACTTATCAGAGAACACTGATGTGTAAAATTATATTTCACTCGATCTTAGGTTTGTATAAATTTGTAATAGCTCATGTTGAGAAATCCCCATGGAGTCATTGTCAATAAAATAATGAAAAAGCATTGTTTTATTTCCCAAATCATTGCTCTGTTATTTTACAACTGTTTCTTGGGTCCAGAGGGATCGTATCGCGCTCAATTGCAACATTTCAGAAGTTATTATCTGCTAATTGCTTTGTTGTGTATTAATAATGACCAATGGATGCTACTTTCTGTGCAGCTAAGTGGAATAACAATGGCATCTAAAATGCTCCTGTGGCTGTGTCCCTGTGTCACTGTGTGTGTGTGTGTGTGTGTGTGTGGGCTGTCTGGCCACAGAGTGTGTCTTCTTCACACACATGCATACACACCAACAAATACACAACGGGAGTTGTATGCCTGCTGTTAATGACTGGTAATGAGCTAATTTAAAGTGGCCATTGATTAGCTGAACAAGACATAATTTCTTACCATGGTTTTAAAAATGACTTAAGTCTGGGGGGTAGGGTAATTACACCTAATTCAAAACAGTGAAACATAAATTGACCTTTCATATTTAATTTTGCATCAAGCCGGTGTTTGAAAATGACTTTTAGTTGCGGGTGTGCAGGAGATGTTTGAATTTTTTACTGCTGCGCCAGGGTGCCTGCACAGTGAGGAGTGACACGAGACAGCATAAACCTCCATTACCAGCTGGTAAAAAGCAATGGCTGTTGTCAGGCTGTTCTCATTTACTGTGCGTATATATGAATCTGTAGCGAAAGTTCAGTCAGGAAGACAACACTTTATTCTCAGGCTGTGAGTTTCTTTCTCACTCTGCCATTCACCCCTTGCACATATGCTCACTCACTATCTCTAGGTGTAATCATCTGGGTAGGTCAATTGAGTCGTCAGCTGATTCACAATCACCCAACAGCAGAGACACACCTTCTCTGTCAGCCTATCATCTTACTGGTCCTCATTTTAAATATGGTTCTCTCTCTGCTGTAGTTCTTTCTTGCTACAGTCGTGCGCGCCCTCCACCTCACCATCACCACCCAGTCTTTACGGATTCATCAGCCTCATCTGCCTCAGCAGTCATCGGCCTCAGAGTCATCAGTCACCACCACCACCACCACCAGTGTCTGGACTCCATGGGGGGATTTATCCTGCTGCTGCTCAGATGTCCCTCAATCATAAAATATCTCCCTCTGGTGTCCAAGAGCCAAAGACTCAGCACAAATCATCTGTCAATCTGCACACTCATACTCCATAATGAATATTATGTTTCTTAATTCTTCTGTCTCTCCTGATTGAAATGCCTTCAGAAAGTAATGCACTAACAAGCATATAAAATTCACATAGTTGTGAGCCAGTAGGCAGCGATCATGTGATTTATATGCTGCAGGCTGTCCTCTCTATGACAGGAATAAAAGAGGCACTCAGGTGGTATAAAGAGGCTCCAGAAATTATTGAACTTCCATAGACCTCCATGTTCAAGTGCCAAATTTTACAGCAGAAATAAACATGTTTACAGCCTTGTACAAAAATGGTTTTGGTCTCTATAGCTAATTTCCTCTTAGGGAAAGGGGATGATTTTTTTTATATACAGTAACTCACCAGTTTACATTTTATTAAAGGGAAATTTCGGTTTATTTCAACCTGTCTCCTATCGTCCTAAATTTGTTCCTAGTGACTAGTGACATAAAAATAATAGTTAGCATGTTAGCCGTTAGCCTAGATACAGCCGGGACGCATAGTAGCGTCAGACCTGTTAAAACGTAAGTGAACGGGCATACGTCAAGTGCAAAGTTAGTCCACTAAACAAGCTTTTTTTCCACAAAGATCGCCTCATATCGTTAGGATAAATGTCAGAGAACATATAGGAAACGACATGTATTGTCTTACCTTACCGGTGTGCTGCCATGTTTGTTTACCATCTAGCTCTGCTTTCCAAAGCGTAGCCGAAATATCGCGAGAACAAGCAGCGATCTCATACTGTGCCTAAAATCTCACGAGAACAAGCAGCAACAGCTGGAAGGCAGACCCGAAGAGTAGCCTGAAAAGTTCATTCATTTATTTTATGAAAGATTTATAGAATAATGGCTGACTTTTTGCCAGACTTCGACTTTGTGGAGGAGGAATTTGATTTCGCAGAGTCTGATGGCCACCCTTATTTATTTGAGCCAGAATACACTGACGAGCTTCGTGAAAATGAAGAACGGAGGAGGAGAGAGAGAGAGGCACAACAGGTAGAAGACGAGAGAGGAGGAATGGCTGCTGCAAGGCTGCGTAGCTCTGGAGATTGGTGGTGTACCTGTGAATGCTGTGCCCCAGTGCCCACAGAAGAGGAATGCCTCTGTTGCAAGGAATGGGACCGGTTGCAGCCTTATTTTCAAGGTCTGGATGTGACCGAGGACGAGACACCTCCACCTGGAGTAGTATCCAGCTGGGCTTTATCTAGAGCTCGCGAGATATATTTCGGGCACGCTTTGGAAAGCAGAGCTAAATGGTTAACAAACATGGCAGCACACCGGTAAGGTAAGACAACACGTTTACATGTCGTTTTCTATATGTTCTCTGACATTTATCCTAACGATATGAGGCGATCTTTGTGGAAAAAAAGCTTGTTTAGTGGACTAACTTTGCACTTGAAGGTTGCCCGTTCACTTACGTTTTAACAGGTCTGACGCTTCTATGCGCCCCGGCTGTATCTAGGCTAACGGCTAACATGCTAACTATTATTTTTATGTCACTAGTCACTTGGAACAAATTTAGGACGATAGGAGACAGGTTGAAATAAACCAAAATTTCCCTTTAAGGCTTAAAGCTTTTTTGAAGATGTTCTTTGGGCTTTCTAATGCCTTTATTGGACAGAACAGATATAGCGTGACAGGGGGAGAGTGAGGGGATGACATGCAGCAAGTGGCCACGGGCTGGAATCGAGCCTGTGGCTGCTGCGGCAGGGACAGTACCTATGAACATGGGATGCCATTTCCACCAACTGAGCTACTGGGCACCCAAGGCTTAAAGTTATGCACAATGAAGGGTTGGCTGCTTTGAATGACAGACTGTCTGCTGATAGTGTCCTCGGCATCTCAGTCAGAACCATCCCTCGCTCCTATACAACCTCTAATGCAAATATGGTCACTTCTGCCTCCAAAAAGTCAAGATGGCGAGGGCCAAAATGCCAAACTCGAGGCTTCAAATTGGCAGTCCACACACTGATGGGTTATGTCACCGTACCTACTGTACATCCATTATATGTACAGTTTACGGTCAAAACCCAACTGTGATTATTTTCCTAAATCTAAGAGAGTTGTATGAGGGTATGTTGCTGCTGTACAGTACTCAGCATTTTTCACTTTATCTGACAAAAAGAGAGCTTAAGCATATTTCTGTCTTAACCTATTAAAAACTTTACGATTCTTGCCACAGAAGTTCACTGCTTTTGAATGGAGGAGGACATAATAAAGTTGTGTAGTCCAGTCATTGAAATGCTTCTGTTGTTCTGTTGGGACAAGCTGTTCAGTGCTGACATGTGCACGTACCGGTCAGGCTCAAGTCTTAGCCAAAGGCATAATTGGACATTTGGATAAATATTTTAAGCTTATGAGTCTGTTTTAAATGTCTTGATCTATTATGACAACATATCAAGTAGAAGAACCAATATTAAATGATAAATGTAGTTACATGTACTGACAAGTACGATATATATTATGGTATGTCTGCTTAAAAAGTCCAAAGCCTGCCTATCCTGCAATTCTGTCACCTGGGTTGTTTAGTATCCACAGTAACTTCTTAACTCTGCTTCAAATGACTTGTATGATGTGTGTTGTGCAGAAATGATTTGACAGCCTGTGCTATCCCTCACTAACAGTGACAATGGCTGTGTCAGAAATAATTCACTCATTCACCACTCCCTACCCATTATATAGGGAGTTCTATATAGAGGATTATATAACGCCATACATATCTCAGTGCTGTTAATTACGTCATTTCTGTTGCACAATTAAAACATGTCATATCAATGTTGGCTGGTAAACAATCCATAACAAATACTGACATGCATATTTGTGCTAAAAACATGAAATTATACTGACCGTATTTTCCCCAAATGTGTAACTCATGTAACAAAGTACTTTGTGGCCATTTGTGTTGTATTGAGATGCGCTGCTCTGCCAACATTAAATATAGACCTATTAGACAGACAAGAGGAGACAGCAGCATGATTGCAACCTGTCCGACTAATGTACTGTAAGTAATTTTCTGTTTAATCTTTGTTGTGTTGAAGTTTCTTTTACCAGTCAGTCATGTAATTGCTTGTGAATTTCATGTGTACCGTTATCCATTACGCCATTACGGCCCAAATCAGAGGTTGTCTATGTCTTGGCTGTGAAATGGTTTAAAAGTGTGAGTCAGTCTGGCTGCAAATGGATTCTGCAGAAATTTCCCTGTTTCACTAATGTTATTCCAAATTTACTGGATCCCTATCGTCTTTTCTTGTATAATTTGAATATGATTCACTCACCAGTTTTGGTAGAATAGAAACAATGGGAAAAAAATCTCCTAAGGGAGGGTTTAACTGTAAGTATAACAAGGAATAATTGTAGTTACAAAAGATAGCTATGGAACAATGAAAGAAGATGTCTATTAAGACAATGTGGGAACAAAGCTCAAAGTGCTGTCAGCAAAATTGGAGGTCAGGGGAAAGGAGGAGAGATGGTGAGGGATTTAAAAGAATACGGTAAAGGGGCTTGTGGATGGAAAGACAATTGGCAATTGGGATGATAGGATGTGTGAAGAAAAGCTTGTACCCACAAAGCAGCTGGAGTGGCTGTGTGTTTGGGGCCACGGGGCTGAACGTGAGTGAGTGTGTGTGTGTGTGCTTAGGTGTGTGTGTGAGAGGAATGGTAGTTACAGGTTAGTGAAAACCCTCAATGGTTCAATTACACAGCCTTGTATGACCTGGGGGGACTGCTTGATAGGTCTATTAGCTCATAGTCAGGGTACCAATGCGGCCAATGGGACCTATATACACACACTTTTACACACACAGAGTCACATGCACACATACACACATAGGTGTGTGCAGAAGTGCACAACTAGTGGCAGCTACACAATTTTAAATAATAGTCCTGGGTTGAATATGTATTGTTTCATACTGCTGATGCATGAAGTATAGGTGTTGAATTGTCCCACTTCATTTTAAAATTAAAACTTTTGCTTGTTTGACACATAACTGATCAGTCTTGAGCTTCTTTGATGAATGGTGGGTGGCTGTAGATGAAGAAGACATGGCATACAGTATACACAAACATTTACTTTTACTTAAAAATGTGCAACTGTAGAGGGGCCACCAAAGGTTTGAGTGTGACTAACTTTACTGTGAGGTAAAATCAGCTTGACATAACATAAGGGTAATGCTGTACTCACAAACATCACTGTGGACATGAACACTGAACGCATCTTTACAACAGAATCTCATTTATGGTGTACTGGGGGATTCGTAGGCCTGCATGTAAACACAAAGCGCAAACAACCTGAATGAAGAAAACAGCAAACAATCAAGCTCCAACTCTTTCTCTACCAATGATGTGACATTCCACCTTATAATAGCCAGTTCATAAATCCAGGGGTCACTCTGCCAAGCCCACCATCTTTGTCTAGACCCTTGCACCTTTCTTTTCAAATGCTGCCCCCTGTGGTGATGGCCTCATGTTGTTTCTTTGAGTTGGACCTGACTGGGCCTCATGAGTGTGGACCCAGCCACCAGGCGCTCACCTGCTAGCTCTCCCTCCCAGGCCTGGCTCAAACAAAGGTCTTTAGTTTCCCTGATCCGAATTAGGCCATTCATTTCTGTTTAAGCCCATTCATGAAATCGCTCTCACCTGCCAATTTCCCTTTGAAGACGTTTCCAGGAATGATTGCACAGACAACAACAAACCCCCCAGGGTCACAAGGACACACAAATACACATACATCCCAATGATGTGATGATTCATTTTTGGGGAAGATACTCAAAGAAGACGTAAATTAATTTAAATGCAAACAGCTCATTCGCTGTCTCTGAGACAGACGCCCTCAATAATGCCTATTATCTGGCAATGTATAATTCTCTCAAATATATCAAAAGGAGCACTTTTTCAAATATTCCCATTGATTTAAGCAGAGCTCATATTTGGAGCAAGTGAGCACAGCAAGGTTATACCATATTGATAGTTGTATTTGCAACACGGCAAGCCTTTGTAAAAATCCAACATAATTATGACAATGGAGTCAATTCAATATTGGTCTAAAAATGAAATGACTTTCAGAGTTTGCTCAGGCAATTAGAGAATAAAGTTTCACCCTAAACTTAATCAATCGTGAGTCAAAATGAATTAATCAAGTGTGTGCTTGTGTGTGTGAGTGTTAATGTTTTAACACAAGCCATGCACACATGACATGGAAACACATGCATTCAATTTTAAAATATTTACAACTGTATGACTTTTTTTGTCATAATGGTTGTGTATGTGTCATAAGTGTGTGTATCTGTGGTACCTAATTTTTCTCCTATTTGTGTCACAGGAAGGCAACGAAGTGCAATAATTTCAAGGTTAGAAAATAAAAGATGTAATAGGAGGAAGGAGCCAGCCAGTGAATTTAATTAGCACCAGTTCATGCAGAATTGCACGAAGCAGTCCTTCTTCCGAAAGGAGAAAAAATAAAACCCTCATTTGCACCAGAAAGACATTCTCCTCCCATATTTCCATTCTTCATATACATTCTTCCCCAGTTTAAAATGAAGACACATTATGCAGTCGTGCATTTTGGCATCTTGCACAGAGCTTTTATTGTGTTGAGAAAGTGCTGTCACTGCAAGACAGGCCTTCCCCTTGTGATTCTCACTCTGCATGTCCTCGTTAATACTGAGGGAGTTACAAATGACTTTACGAATACACACTCAAAGAAAATGTTGAGAATGTGTGTGTGTGTGTGTGTGTGTGTGTGTACATGTGTGGGTCTATCTTTTCTAAATATCTTATCTTGTGTGTACAATGCATTTCCTCTGTCTGTGGCACAACTGCCCCTCAATTCCACCTTCCCCTTCGGGCCTTCTTTTCATAGACCCAACAATTATATTATTTATTTATTTTTTCAGTTTTTCTGACAAGTGACCTTTTGGTGGTCATGAAAATAATGACTTAGCATCTAAGCAGTAAAAGCATAAGTAGCATGATCTTGTTATACCACTTTAGAACCTGGCCTAGTATTACAGTCATGTTGGACCTTACCATAACCATACTGTACTTGCCTTGTGTAGATATCCTAGACAGAAGGAATTTACAAGTTTCAGAGTCAGTGGTTGAACCCCCAAGTCCTTGGGCAAGATACTGAACTCCAAATGCTCAAGACAATTAGGCCAGTGCCTTGCATGGCAGCTTGCTGCCATTGGGATGTATGTATGTGTGTGTGTGTGTGTGTGTGTGTGTGTGTGAATGAGAGGTACAAAGTGCTCTGTAGAAAAGCACTGTACAAAAGCACTCCATTTCTGCGCAGCAGGAGCTAAATGCATGCTAACATGCTCACAAGCACAATGTTAAATAGCTGATGTTCACTATTTTAGTTTAGCATGTTAGAATACTAATTTGCTTATGAATAAAACATGAAGTGCAGCTGAGACTGATGGTCGTGTCATTATTTTGTGGGTACGTAGTGGTAATTAGGGGACTAATAGATTGTCCTGATGATGGTGCCAAATGAAAAGTGGAGGGATCATCCAAAGTGGGACACAAGTGTCTACACCACATTTTGTGACAATCCACTAAATAGTTGGGAGGTGCACGAGAGTGGAGGTTACTGGCAGATCTGAATCAGCGTCTATGCTTCCCATCTGAGATTGCCTCTCAGACCAGACCTCGTGCTTTGGTCCTCCTCACTGCACCTTGTCTACATCATTGAGCTCACTGAGCTCTGGGAGGATGCTGTGGATGAGGCCCATGAGCACAAGAGCCTTAAGAACGCCGAGCTGGCAGCTGACGCTGAGCAACGCGGCTGGAAAGCAAAGGTTTACCCAGTTGAAGTGGGCTGCAGAGGCTTCGTAGGCAAGTCAGCTACCAGGCTGCTTGAAGAAATGGGAATTCACGGCCAAGCCCCACGTCAAGCCATTAAAGCCCTCTCTGGCGCAGCCGAACAGGCAAGTCGGTCACTATGGATTAAGAGGAAAGATGCCACTTGGGCCCTTAAGCGCCACTCACAAGTAGTAAAAATGAGAGGGGGGTGCACCAGGTACATTAGGTGTTGCGGATGAGCCATCTGGAGGTGTCATGGGCCTATCATCGAAACACCAGTGAAGGAGGGTACCCACCTGATGACCCCAATGACGCTTTTACCCTCCCTTAACCCCAAACCCCTCTCCCCCAGCTTGGTTCCAACTCAAA
Source organism: Epinephelus lanceolatus (assembly GCF_041903045.1). Taxonomy (NCBI): domain Eukaryota; kingdom Metazoa; phylum Chordata; class Actinopteri; order Perciformes; family Serranidae; genus Epinephelus; species Epinephelus lanceolatus. Next base: position 34,770,423 of record NC_135737.1, read on the forward strand.
CCCACAATCGCAAGTATGTGCAACAACAATCGACCGGTCAAACTCCATCTTGATTAAAGTTAGGCAAGTTTTTCCTCCTGTTAGTTTCTTCTCTCTTCTCACCTCTATTCTATCGTCACAGTGAGGGAGTAGGGGGAGGTAGAGTGTACAGCCCAGTCAGGCAGGGGACAGTTCAGTCCGTACAGACGTCTCTCCTTGGCTCTGCCTTCTCTATGTTCCTTTTTACTTTTCTATCTACCTTTGCTCTTTCCTACTTTTCTATGCATCTAACCCTTTGGCACACCCTCTGACCTCCAGACGGCACTATTACTCCCTCTCATAGTCTCACATATGTGCATCAAGGAGTGTAACATCTCGTCCTAAACTGAACTGTGGAGACAATTCAGTCAAAACCACAAATGTCTACCTCATGGCGTTGTTAAAGTCGAAAGGCTCCATCTTTTGGGTATTATGAGTTCAGTAGAAGAGACCAACCTACCACCACTGACCATAATCTAGGGCTTTACAGAATTCTTCATTGTTATTTAGAGATCAGATGGGCAGACCCTTTAAGGGAAGAGGTTGAGATGAACCATTGGGCACTGCATCCTGACTCCCAGCAATGGCCAACATTGGGATCTCCAATCCAGCAGAGGGTGATCTTCCCATAAATTAATCCATTCATTTGTTTTCTGTAACAGCTTATCTGGAGTCTATCCCAGCTGACATTGGGTGAGAGGCGTGGTACACCCTGGACAGGTCACCAGACTATCACAGGGCTGACACATAGAGACAGACAACCATTCACGCTCACATTCACACCTACGGACAATTTAGAGCCACCAATTAACCTGCATGTTTTTGGACTGTGGGAGGAAGCTGGAGTACTGGAGAAAACCCACGCTTGCTGCTTTTAATCATCATCACTCAAGACAAACCATCGTCAGTTTAAGGCACATCTTCAAGAAGGTAGCCCCATTGTAATGGAAATGCAAATCCCTGCTGTGCTGTGCTGATGGCCCAAACCAAGCCAGCCCATGACTGTTGAAAATATATAATATAGCCAATGGTCTGATGTCTGGAGTGTCTAATACTTCCTTCTGATGAGTCGTATTATGAAATCCACCAGAAAAGACAGATCACTGTCCTGCTGAAAAGATAATCAGAGAGAGAGAGACAGAGAGAGAAGAAATAGTATTTCTACGAGTTGACTTTTATAGATTGTCTCAACTTCATAATGAATGTCTGCACTGTTTAATAGAGTTATATTTTAATGTATGACTCAGGTCTCTACTTGATATTTTACAAGCCTTTCATTAGTCAGAATTATATTTCTCCATTATGCAGTATGTTGTTTTACAAGCTGAATCTTATAAAAGAAAAAAAAAAGTATAATAAACCCTATAAGACTTATAAATCTATCTGAGCCCTGCATTATATCCCATCATCTGTGCATATACTTGCCAGGTCCTGAAAATGTATTTCTAAATTATTTTACCTCAGCCAACCTCATTTTAACACTTAGGTATGCACTTTACGGGGCAACACTTTGCCGATGCTTTGATGTCACCTTCTTTCGTGTAGTTATGTCTTTTATGTTTTTTTCCAGTGGCTTTTCTATTCATACTTTCACTACCTGAGAACAGTAGAAACCGTTTCCCTTCAGCAACCAAAACCACACCACATCCCTCTTTTTCCATTCCCAACTATGTCATCTCTTTTTCGTCTTGCATCCATGTGCTTTCAAAATGTATTTCTTCCCTTTTTTAACTCCCTCCTCGCCACCCTCTCTTTGTGCCTTCTATTAGCAGCCGAACATTTCTGTATTTCATCTTTCCACTGGTTGCACCCTTTGTTTTCTTTCACTTTTCAAAACTTGCTTTCTCTGTCACATTTCTAACTGTCTTTCCTTCACTGCCTTCGCTCAATTTTCCTCCATATCTCTGTCCCTTCCATCATGAGACCTTTTCCATCTCTGTATCTCCCACCACCTCATGCTTGACCATAACCCTGTCTTATCTCATAGCCTCTTCTCTCCCTTCACTCTCCATTCCCCCTCTCTCAACCTTTCATTTTCTTTTCTCTCCCTCTCTTTCTTCCCTTTTACTCCCTTACTTACCTCGATACAGCTGACCCTTTACTTGCTTCTGGTGAGCCCTGATCCATCTCTGGTGTCTAATTAATAGAGTCCTGCTGAGTGACCAGCTTTAACCAGCCCCACTACTGTGCCAGCAGGTCAGTCCTTTTGAAGGGAAAAGAAAAACATGCACAATGCACCACAGACAGACACACACACACACACACACACACACACACACACACAGGCAGTGTTACACACAATTACGTCCTTATACAAGGTGAAAACATGGACACACACATCACACATCAAGTATGCACACAGATGCACACACACACACACACACACACACAACACACACAACACATTCATCTCAAACATTATTAACTACTGTCTCCACTACAAAGCTGATAAATCATTAGCATCAGTAGATTAGTACCACATCGTAGAGATTAAAACATAAGAAGGGTTCAAAAACAAACGGCTGGAAGAAATGAATCTCATTGATTGGACATTAACCAAGAGGACAAGCCTGGTAAATGGAGAAGAAGGTATGATGGCAGTCATTCTTCAAAAAAAAAAAATTCATTCATCTGAAGTAAGAACATTTTTTTGCTATTAATTATGCTGGGAATTTCTTTTAAAGAGGCAACAGATAGGATTCAATTTTTTTTTAGCTTGGCGCCACCTAGCGTCAGCAGTGTTGCTCGCACTGTCGCAAAGACCAAATTGACCGTGGGGATCAGAGATAATCAATAAAATGTGGGCTGTAAAGCCACCAGTATACCTCTATGTATATGTAGAATGAGAAGGTGTGTGGACACTATACTAAATAAATGAGTAAAGAGACTGAGCAACAATTATCAGATTTATCTGAATAAAAAACAAATAGTAATGCAAATAATTATAGCAGAATGCACAGTACCAGTACAAACAGCTCACAGTAAATTATACCAATATGCACAGTATCAGTACAAACAACAGTAGACACGTAAGGGATAATGTATAGTGAGCCAGTGCCAGTACAGTACAGTCCTCTCTGGTCTAGCTAACATTTAGCCGTGTTACTTACTGATTCATTAGAAAGAAAGCTAGCTGGACACTGGTTTTGAAGCCTCTTTGGTCACAGAGCTCCCTCCATCTCTTGAACGCCTGACTGAGGTTTACTCTTGTTTTTCCTCTTCTTTTATCACCCTCCTTTTTGTGCATCCTCGCCTCCTCAGACAGATTAGCTCGTTTTCTTTTGGGAGGCCGTTTTTCACTTATCTCCAAACTTTGTCCGTCTGCCATTGTGCTCCTGACTCAACTATCTCATGCCTCGGACAGTTCCTCATAAGGACCAGCTCCAGTCCCTGATTGGCTGACTGACCAGTTTGGCAATACATGACGCATTTCCTGCCGTAAAGCAGATTTTTTCTGCGAAAATTCATCCCTGGTGGCAGAAGCTTATTGCAAAGTTGGCAAAGCCATTAAGTAACCTATGTAAACGCTGATCGTCTGATTTTACTGTGGCCACTACCCTGTGCAACCCACATTATTTTCATAATGATATATATATAGGCAAAAATGCTGTCTGTTGCTTCTTTAATGGTTTGCAGTGTTCAAACCCCTTTCAAATGTGTTCCCTTCTGCTAGCTTTATATTTCGGCTTCTAATTGACGGTGTACCCTACGCCATACCCTGAGGTGCACCTCCCCTGAAATGTAACTGCACATTGCCACCACGCAGACCTCCTGTCTATTTTTGTAAGCAGAGGCCATTTCCCTCAGTGGAAACAAAGCTTTTATTACTTTAATTTCACAGATAAGAAACAATAAATTGTGAAGACAGTAAAGCCCCCCAAAATATCATTTTCTTGTGTGTGATTCATCCTGGCTTCATATGAGCAGAGGAAATCTCTGCTATTTGCTAGGCTTATACAATGTAAAATGCAATAAGCTTGTGCTAATACCTGTTGTTTGTCAGTGAACCTTGTGAGTTCTACAGGAGCTGAATTTTAATGTTACCTTTGTTGAATGTTGCTGTTTTCCCTGTCTTCATTTGAGTAGAGAAAAAAGTCTGCTAGCTGCAAGGCTAATTTATACAATGTAAAATGCCATAGGCTTGTGCTAAAAATATTAGCATGTTGCATTTGTGGGGAAAATGTGTCCAGATAAAGACAAATGTTTTGTCTGTGAATGCTGGGAGTTACAGTCAAGCGGATATGTGTACTTGTGTTTGGAATTGTCTCTATTAAGCCATGTTTAATGTGTGTTTTGGGTGTGTTTTGTACAACTATACTTCACAGCACTTTACAGAAACCCTGCTCCCGACTAGTGTTTTTGAGGTGTATCTGCAGGGTGACACAGACAGGGTGACAGTATAAATGCTCACAACAGCATAGGGCAAGTGCATGTGCTACGGGGTAGGCACTGCATAGAGCTGGCGAACAAGTATAAATCCCACTTTAGTCTGTGTATAATGCCTTCTATAGTGCCTACAATCAGTGGAATCAGAGTGTAAGAGATTACCTGCAACTAATGATGACCTGAATATGGAGAACTATTCTGCTACAATTTGCAGAAGAGACACAGGATAGAAATTACCTCAAGTCAGTTTTTTTTTAAAATACAAAATGATAACAAATGATCCAGCATCATCTGACACCCTCAAGTGGAGGCTAACAAGTGGAGACTGACACCCACTTCACACAGCAACAGATAAACACTTTTTGCCATCCAACATGTTTGGATGATGAGTTGTATTAACTAGTTCTTTTTGAGCCAAAGTGTAAAACAGCATTTGAAGCTTTCTTTCCACCGAAACATTCAGGTCCTCCCTCTGATCACACCCCTGTCTGTAACCTCAGAGCAGGTGTTTTGCCCTTGTCAGCAGATTGTAAATGCCTGCTGTGGCATCACTGATTCGATCAGAAACAGCATTTTCTGTTGCTTGTGATCCGATGATCATTTATCCATACCTGATTTTTTTTTCCCAGGTTTATTTTTGATACAGTGTCACCTTCACTGTTTTCCATCTCAACCACTAGGTGTTGTTCCTCTGGAGAGGCACTGATGTGGAAAAACTTGTACTGCTGTCAATCTTGTCAAGTTTTATTTGTGATCGTAAATTCCTTCACAGGCACGGTGTGGACTCCTGCAGAAACAGAAAAATTCATCAAACGATGGCTTTCGAAACGCAGAGTGAGGCATCTCACTACACTACACCCCCACTTTCATAGACATGCAAAAGAACAACACTTTCCTCCATTTTTTGTCCCATTAAAGTCTTTTTTGGGGTGTTTTTCCTGATCCGAAGCAAGGGTCCAGGGATGGAGGGTCCAGCTAACCGTCTAACTAACCACTGAGTCTTCCAGCTGAATGAGCCACCTACAGGCTACAATGTATACCTGACCCTGGCAAGCTGGAGTGCGAATCACTACAACACTGCTTGAACTCAAACTGTGGTTGGGCTAGCTTGGTCCTGATCTTGTGTTCCCAACTATGCACTGAGCTCTGCGTTGGCCTCAGTCCAAAACTTGTCAGGGATGAGGGTCATCATCCACCATCCAGTCAGAAAAAAGTTACCCACTATCAGCAGCACGACACCCTTCTCTCTTCTGTTTCCTCCTTTGGCATCCATTGACAGGCTCACAGCAGATAACACCCGCCTTCTTGACATTTGGGAACCAATCAATGAGACTAATGACAGCCTGTGACCATGTCAACAGGCGTAAAGGGTAGCTGACCTCCTCGTCCTCTGTTGCATTGTTATCTTAATAAACAGTAGGCAAAAGAAGGACATTTTCACAGCCAGTATTGGGTATATTAAGAACACTGGGTCAAACGAATTTGTGTGTAAACAGTTTTGGCATTCATCAATATGTTAGTAGCTCCGATCTTTTCATAAGTAGTAACAAAATCTACTCCTGCTTCTGACTGCTCATCATGCTTGTGTAAATACGAGTGCACATGAAAATTGCTTGTCATTATAAGAAATTATACTTTTAATTCCTTTTGTGCTCTGTTGTGTTCACAATACACAGATGCCTTTGAAACATAGACATGACAGAAGATTAGAAATATACCACATTTAGCTAAATTAGTTGGTATAAGTAGATTAAAACTTCAGATTTGGGTTCTTAAAAACATGAATGAGTTGTTAACAAATTGGTAGACGCTGTTCTCTGAAAGAATAAAATAAACCAATGCGCTCCTACTCTCCTCTTCTGCCCTCTGTACGCACCGCAGCCCCAAACTGCGTGTCATTTTTGTGTAATCTAATTATCACAAACACGACATGGGAGACAAAAAGATTATTTTAAATTGAGTTTTGGTTTAAAAGACTGGTGGGTGTGAGAAAGCTATTCTGTGTCTGTCTCCACTCACGCCGGGCAGTTGGTGTACCAAAATCTGACAGAGAGTTGGAGGGAGACGGTGTGGTTTTATGTCAGGCTAGCTTACTTGTTGTTGGGTTTTTGCCTACATTGGACTGCCTGTATTAAGATGTTTTATCCTCCCGAGACCCTGCATCCTCATATGAGGACGTCACATTTTGGGTTTACTTGACCTTATCCCTCATTCCACTGAACTTACACCTGTTGTCCTCATTCGTGGACACTTTTGTGCCATCTAGTGGCAGTAAGAGCACAGTACACTAATCCATGTAAAACAAGATGGCAGCCATCTCTGCCAAGTCAGTCTGCAGCGATCCTGACACAAAAGTGGACAAGGTCCAAAACCTGATCACATTTAATGTTTGAAAGTTGTTTATTTATGATTAATAATGTTTGTAGTTTTATATGGCAACACATTTGACCAGTTTTAGCAACAGTGACAAGCTAAGACACTGTTAATAAGGAAGTAGTTGTTTGACATCGAGACTTTGTTATCGTTTACAATGTTCAGTTTTTTATTTTTCTTATCAGGTCCCACTGATCCCAAATATCCAGGAGAAACTGAAAATGCATACCAAACAAAAGTTCGGGTCTCAGGAGGTTAATAGTGGTTTTTAATTTCACAACAGAGACAAAGAATGCCAAGGCTTAGGGCAAACACTGTGGTCACCTGGCTGTCCATGACGACAGATGAGGGAGACGTGATGCTGCTCTGCAGGGCACTTGATTTGGGTGCAGCTGCCACAAGGAAAGCTGAGGAGGGAGGAGCTGGGGCTCGACGCAAATGTTGTTGTCAGGCAAACAGCACACTGTCAACTGAGAATTGATGCCGTGGGCTAAATTTTAAAAAAATAGAATATAAAATTATTAAAAAAAGAAATAGTCACGCCACAACTAACAGAAGAAAATAAAACATATTTCTCAACCCCACTAGCCTGGTTCCAGACCATAGACCCTGCCCACTCAACTGAGTAGGCTTGCATCTCTGGTCTGGCATACTGCAATGAATTTGCGATTTATCTTGTCCAAACAATGGAAGGACCAATGAACGCCGGGGGTGGGGGCGGGTCTAGCGATTAGCCAATCAGCACCACGCTGATGTCAAGCTGTGCGCTGGTGGGTAACTGGTGAGGATAGCAACAATGGCGACCACTACAGATCCTACAGACCACATTAACGATGCTGTCGAGGTATTTCGCCACTACTCGCGTTAATGGAGGACCAAATTAAGGAATCTGCTAAACTGGATTTAACGGCGATGCAGCTGGACGTGCACGACGACGGAGACATTTTAAACGGGCAATGCTCGCTTGTTTTCGGCACCCCTGAGGCATGGATACTAATGACGTCAGATTCTGGGTGAGTCGTTGATCTCTACTGATTGGTTAGGGAAAAATCAAATTCACTCCCCCTTGTAAATCGCCTTCAGTGGAGGTGATGTGAGACTGAAGGTTCTGGGAGCTTCAGTCTGACACCCAGGCTACAACCCCACTTCACCTAAAATAACTTCAGTCTCTCTTTTTCTTTGTTTGCTCCGTGTTCACAGGTTGACAGGATGCACCTATCCATAATAATTTTCACCTCCATACATGGTGGTCACTGGCTATTCATGGGCAGGGATGTATGCTAATTGCTGACTCACAAGAGCGTGCTGTCAGTTTACAACTGATTAGCATTCATGAACATACATACGTACCTACAATCCAATCTGAGTTTTTCGCAGCTTTCATGAAACCGGAGCAGGTTTGCAGCACCAAGGGTTTAATGTGCAAATCTACTCACGGATTTACTAACATTTCATGAATGAGACCCACTGTGTTTTCATATCAGAATTCTGAAAACTGTCACCAATTCAAAATTATCTTCAGAAGCAGTTAAAATGAATTATTTTCTTTATTTTTACTTATTTATTGAGTTCTTAGCTGTTGATGGTCTGGGAGCTCTTTAAAAGTGCAAGGTTAAAAAAAAAATCATTGACTGTCAAAACATCTGCAATAATGATGTAATATAATATCTATTTAATCACAGTCATTAATGCCGCCTTAGTCCCACTTGTTTTCGCTGGTGAGTTTCTGAACAGCTAAGCACAAATCTTATTAATACAAATCTAATAGCTAATGGGTGCAAAAGATGCTTAGCTTGCATACACACACACACACACACACACACACACACACACACACACATGCAGCCCACACAGAACTAACTATGCTTGGCATGTCAGGAGCATGTGACAATTTGTGGCTTCAGTGGTTTCCATTAGAAGTTGATAAGATTGGAAATGAATACGGCTTCATTTTTTATTTCGCCACCACACAACTGTACTTTGATTTGCATTCACCTGCCATCTGTTCTCACCGACGTCTAGGTCGAAGTGGCGATGTATGTTGTTTTAAATTGGTTTCATGATTTGAATAAACATGCATAGAAAAGACTGCATTACACACACACTCACAAACAAACACAGACGCAGACATACCATGCAGGAACATATAGTCTGTATGCAAATGAGCATCTACTGTGTTAAAGGCCAAAGTGATTTTAAAATGGGTTTTTTAAGCGCAACAAATTGAAAGTCACCAGCGAGAGGCATTATGTTCATGAATGTTTGAGCATGTTTGGGTGTTCGGGACAGGCTGCACGTGTTTGTTTATGTGTAACACTGTGTGCACCTTGGTGTTTGTGTCTTCAAGTAAAATCAATCAAAAGTTAATGTGAATGTGTCAACTTTAAAATGAGTCAAAATGAATATAATCTGTCTTTCCGTCTCTCTCTGGCTCACGTGCGCATTCCGTTGGACATGATCTATGTTTCCAGCGAGTTACCATTTGTTACAGCACAAAAGCCACATTAAACATTTTAAAATTTGTGATGCAACGGCAGGAAAGCAAATAAATTGTTGAGAGGAGAGTAAGTTCTTACACTCTGCACAACTCATTCCAAGTAACGTGATGAACAGAAGCGGAGAAAATGACATTTTATGAAATATACATGTCGAAATAGAGAGAAGGGGGATGGTCTAGCACTTCATTATTCATCCGTCCTTTCCTGTTTTTTTTAGGACAAACTTAAAATTCAACTTTTTCTGGTCCAAATTTGATTTGGTCCTCCACTTAAAATACCTTTTTTTTCCACAGTAGACTAATATCCAGGGAGTGCACCCCATCTTCCCTTTCCTCCCTTTTCCACCCCTTTGCTCCTGTGTTTCCAAGCATCATATCCCACTTCACCTGTGAGCCCTAACAGCAATTAAGCCCACCACGCACAGCGGCGCATGCTGACATGAAAGAGGGGAACGGGGAGAGAGAAAGTGGAGGAAATGAAATACAATAGGAAAAAAGGGCAGCACACAGAGAGTAAGGAGGAGGCAAGGAAAATGAATAAGAACATAAACAAGTCTCCCACCTCTCTTTCTTTTCCTTCAATCTCATATATAAATGTGATGGTTCCTCTCCCCATACAAAACCCCATAGGCAATTTAAAGAAAGTAGGCCAAAATGAAATATGGCTGCAATATAAAAACAACACTTCAGACACACAGCAGCCTGATAAGACCCTTTTGTGTGTGCATGTGTGCACATGAGTGAGCGCCTGTGTTTGTGTGTGTGTTTCTCTCTGAGTGCACGAGCGAGTGAGGAAGACAGAGAGAGTTGCTGGGTAGGTAGCCTATGTCAGCAATGGGACACTAAATTGGTTGCAAGACAGTTGAGTGTTTTATTAAGATTGAATCAAAAGTAGGATTTCAAATGAAATTTTACACCACTGAAATGGTTGTATAATCTATCACACTGCTTCTACCTCTTCTCTCCCTCTCACGCACAAGCCCGCCCCCTTCACCCACACAGACACACACACACACACATAGAGAACTCTTGTCCACTTGCTATCCCGAAGTCACGCTACACTCACATTTCTCTAACCTTTTAGCCACCAGCATACTGTAGCATAAACACACTAAATCCCTGGTAATCTGTCTGTGACATGCATGAGGACCATGTTGACTTTGAAATGTGAAGCCTGACCCAAATATGGATGTGAGCATTAGCCAAGAATGTGACCTATTATTGAGTGATATGATGTCATGCATGATCACACGGAGACAAAAAATGAAGATAAGTCTTGTCGTAAGACAAATGGATGTGGCAGTCTCAAATGGCAGTGGGAGACGACTGGGTTTCCTGTTTTCGGGTCTTAAAGACTTAATTACCGAGAATTATACACACAGTCGCATCAGTAAAGTGGGCACTCATCTGACCTAAATATTCCCCTTTAAGTGGCTGGTGGGGATTTTTAAAAATACAGCAGGTTGAACCGTTGTTGACAAATCCAGTTTACAGGACTCACTCTCTTGTTACAGGGAGGGAAAATAACATCATGATTTTATGTTCTGTTAACATGAAAGAGAGACATTTGAGTGACCACCTACAGTGTGCCCCAGCCAACCTAAAGCATAAAAAAACACAACTATTAGTCTTTATCTAAAATGAAGGCTTCATTTGTTTTTCTTAAGTGATTTAAAACCACAAATTTGTTGTGTTCAGGTACACGTGTGGAAGGCTACTTTAGAACTCGCAGCAATATCAATTTGTATAGTAGAAAAATAAAATATAAAAAAAATAAAATAAAATTACAGAAGCATATTGCTGCCACAACAGGACAAAAATAATGGGTCAGTTGTACGTTAAAACATGAAAAGTTTATTGTTCTAACAAGAAGTTTTTCACATTATAACAATATATTTTCACATTGTAGCAACATATCTTCACGTTAAAATGTGATAACTTATATTGTAAGAACGTGAAAAGTTTCATGTTAAAACGTGATAATTTATAGTTTTAAGACACTGAAAGTTCCACATTATAATGCAATATTTGTATCAACATGGCCCAAAACACGGATAACATGAAACTATATTGTTATAATGTGAAAATATATTGTTATAATGGGAAAAACTTCTTGTTAGAACAATAAACTTTTCACATTGTAACGTAATACTGATCCTTTATTTTTTCCTGAGGTGGCAGCAATACGTTCTGTATAAAATAAAATAAAATAACATTTTTAAAAAATAAAATAAAAGAAAGAAAGAACAAAAAAGAAAACACACACAAAAAAATGATAATAACAAAATTAAAAAAACTCTAAACCTTTCCTGCATCAGTTACAGGAAAATGTCGAAAATAGTCAGAAAATGTGTTGTAAGCAAAAATAAGCAAAAGGTAAATGCAGAAATAATTACTGAAGTGGCTATAAGCAGTGCCACCCGTGGCATAGGCAGTATAGGTGAATGCTAAAGGCCCATTTATGCTCAGCGTTAAATACAGATCCGGATACAGACGGAGCCTTCTGTCCGTGCTCCACGTTCATTTCGTCCGTATTTCTGCACGTTTCCATAAAGCTTACAGATACGGGCCAAACGGAACAGTACCACTGGAAACTGTGGCAGCAGTGTTGCTGTCACTACCCGATACGTAGCTCTAGTGAGACACGAAGAAGACATAACAATGGTGGTTATTGAATGCCCCGGCGGACATCCTAAAGTACTGGAAATGATGCTCGTCGTCAGTTTCTCCCATCGGCAGTACTAGAGACTTTGTCTTTAATGCAAGAGGTACATTATCAATATCTCCTGCACAGTCGCCATGTTTGTTTTTGAGTTTATTGTTATCATAAACTTTTGACTCTGGGCTGCCCCCTGGTGGATATATTGGTTAACATCCATGGCAACATAAAGGATGCATGGAAGTATGTGGGCAGTGACAGTAACATTGTTTGAAACAGACGTATACATTTTCGTACGTAAAGGGAGCATAAATAGGCCTTAAGGGCGCTGTCATCCATAGGGGGCGTCACAAAGGGGGAAGAAAAAAAATCTCTATTTTTATCTTTTACTATCTTTTATTAATACTATTGATACTATTATTTTGAAATTTATGTAAGGGCACAACAACTTGACTACACAGCAAAGCCTACTAAATAATAGAGAAGCCTTTTTTTCCTGGGTTCATACTGCTGTTGCAAGAAACAGCTGCTTAGAGGTTGCATTGATTTACATTGTGAAGCGTTCCAGCTCTATTCGGTAAAAATGAGTATTGGGGGAAGGTGAATTATAGTGTTCTCATGATGTGTTCAATGTCATCCTGTAAAATGTAGCTTTTGGCAAGAAACTTGAATAAATACAGCACTATGAATTAGATATTAGAGAGGGTATTATGATGTATCATGTGTCATTTTTTAAAGATGTTTTTTATGTGAAAGAAGGTTTTGTTAAAGGTTGATTAATTAATATGTATTATTAAATTTGTGCTTATTCAAAGGTGGTAAAATGAAGAATTTAAAACTGTTTATTTATTTAGTCTTATAGTGAAGATTTCTGTGTTTCCCTGGCACAAAAGAATAAGAATAAATAACAAAATGTGCTAGGACTGCCATTGGCTACAATAACATTTAAAAAATGTGATTAGAGAAAAAAGAAAGTTGGATGTTAGTTAATAGTTATTTGATTGCAGCCCATAAACATTACATGTTAGCCAGCAGTCATCACGAACTTATTTTATAATAATTATGTCATCTTACAAATCAATGTAAATCCAAGTTTTTGATAACTATGTGTGAACAAAAACAGAGACAGAGAGAAAAATGTCCCAATCAGGGTTATTTTTTCACCACTCTCTCAATGCATATTCAATATTTATTTATTCATCTATTTTTTTTTTGTGTAATACAGCCTTTTTTTGGCACATGGAGCACAGACAGAACTTGTAAAATTCTGCTGCAATGAGTTGTGTTACTGAATAGACCCTGAACAGAAAAACATATATATATATATATATATATATATATATATATATATATATATATATATATATATATATATATATATATATATATTTTAACTGCGATTTACATTGTGGCGATGTGAGTAGACAACCCCAGCCCTGCCTGACACAAAATGCCATGTTTCTAAAATACGAGAGTAAGTCAGTGACTTTTGAATAGCTGAATGGATCCAGTTTAGACACTGACAGAGGACTGCTGCAGCTGAAGTGCTCTCTTCGCTGACCGACTGGTGTGAACAAGGTGTTTGTGGTGTTCTTTGGCTTCAAATGTCCGGCCTTGCCACTATACCGATCAGATGTTCCATCCAGCTGTACTTGTAGGTCACCAAAAAAAAACCCATAGACTGTGTAGACCTCTCTGTCCCACCTGACCTTGTCAGTCTCCATTCCACACTCCATTTACTGAGTTAGCTAGTAAGAGTGGTGTGTTGTGAAACCTGTTAACCAGCTGTCTCACATCCATTACCCTTTTCCCCCTGCGTCTCAGTTCAGCAGCATTTAAGTAACGACCCCCCAACCCAGCAGCCTCATCTCTGTTCCCCATCTATCTCTGTTCTACCAATTAAGGAGGCGTATGTCAGTGAAGGACAAGTGCTTTATTACCTCTGAAGGTTAAAGGAAATGAGACCCTTCACTGGCTAATATGATGTGCGTCTGTGCATGTTAGTTTTTGCGTAAATGTGCATCCATGTGTATCTGCATATGTGTCCTGTCTGACATGCACCACATGAACCTGTTGGAAATCAGTGGAAGGATGTGGTGGTGCTGATTGAGGAAGTCACTGACTTCCAGTCCCACAATTGAGCCATTCTTTAATGACCTTCCTGTTTCCCACTATTACTGCTATCAGTACTAATCAACAACGTCAATCTTGACAAATGCTGCTAATCTTGGAAATGTAATTGTTCAAGGTATACGATGCAGAACTGTTGGGTAACATTTGTAAACACGCTCACCAGCGAACCTCACTACATTTATAATTTTTCAGCACTGTGTCTCTTGAATGCCTGCTGCTTAAGGTTTGGTATCTGGTCGCTATCTTATTATAAAGCCCCGACCTTGCTTGAGTGCTGTGGGGGTACACGTCCATAAACTTCCCAAACACAGGGAATAAATAGAAAATACAGGCAGAGGGCAGAGTCTCTTCAGAAGAACACACTGCCACACACTTCTGGTAGGTCATTGGTGATGACTGAGAGGGATTACATCTAGTAAAACTCTATAAAGTATATCATTGAATGTCAGCGTTTGTTCCATTTTTATCTACATCTCACTGGTTCCTCAGCGATCTGGTATGTGCCTGGTGCGATCACTTCGTTTGCAGCCCTGTCTCCTTGAAATTATGTTTACAGAGAACTAATTTGAAACAGAAAAGTTATGCAGAGCGAATTACAGTTTCTGACAAGTTGCAAAAATGTTGATACTGCAAAAAATGTTCACTGATGTTTTTCTGTAGTTTTCTGCCAAAGTAGGCAGCCTTGCAATACACTATGCACGTGTAGTGACTACAGTAGGGGGTCCCCACCTGAGAATTCACAGTCGAATCTAATTTGTCAAGTGTTGCTCATCATCCACAAATAGTTTAACCATGTTTGTTTTTGTCTGTTTTTTTTACTCATTGATGCATGTTCTCATTTGTGACATAAGTTTCCATTTATTTCCATACCAGACAAAAGAGCTGAAACAACCAATCAAACAATTTGTCTTCTTGACTTGGCATAGGAATTTATTCT
This sequence comes from Epinephelus lanceolatus, assembly GCF_041903045.1. NCBI lineage: Eukaryota > Metazoa > Chordata > Actinopteri > Perciformes > Serranidae > Epinephelus > Epinephelus lanceolatus. The sequence continues at coordinate 34,785,426 of NC_135737.1, forward strand.
ATAATAGGATAGGCAGCACCTTTGTTTCCTAACCACATGTTCTCTGCAACTGTGACAATTCGATTGTGTGATTTGCAGTCAGTCAGGCTCCTTTGATCGAATATTCAGATAGTTGACCACTTGGGCCTTTTTTATTAATATTTAACCAAAAGCATGATCTTTTCCCAGTGCAACCCTGGTCTCGCTCTGAAGTTGTCGAATTTCGGTGCTTGGGCAGTGACATGAGGCTTCAGACACTGATGTAAAAAGCCGTCCTTAAACGTCGGCATGATATGCAGCTGGTCTGCGGCATCAGGGGGAAACACGCCGGGACATGAACAAAAGTTAATGCAGGTAAAGTCCCTGTGGGGTGGGTGGGAGTGGTGGTGGATGGGTCCAATAAACACCAACTTTCACCTAGGAAAGCGGTGTTCGCATCCCATAAGACTATAAAGCCAAACCCCGTTCTTGTTCCCTAAACCTAACCACATGTTTTTGTTGCTTAAACCCCACAATGTGTGTCAGCTGTTGAAGGAAAATAACATCAATTCTCGGTGTTGTACTGACGTATTGCATTTATTTTGAAAGAGACTGTACATAAATGGAAAATGTCCTTTGACTAGTCCATATCCATTGGTAGCTTTGTCACCTTCTACCTATGCCAGTCCTCAATGCCTATGTGCAGTTTCACATAGATTGACCACGTCAGTGAGTAGAAAAACGTGGGACAGACAGAATAACTGACTGACAGAATGACACACTGACAGTTTCTGTGATTTTTTTTACACTGCCAATCACATGAATATGGTGTATATAAGTGTTGAGTCAGAATTTTTCTAGTTCCTACGTTCCCTGAAGGCACTGTCACTCATGATTCCACACCCCTCTCAGTTGATGCCACGCCCCCCACGCCACATCAGGGTCAAAAGTCTGAAACTGAAAAAAAAAAAAAAAGATTTGAAACTGAAAAAAAGATTTGAAAGTGAAAAAATAAGATTTGAAACTGTAAAAAATAAGATCTGAATCTGAAAAGATAAAACATGCAACTGAAAAAAATAAGACCTCAAATAAAAAAAAATACATATGGAAGTGAAAAGTGAAAATAAATTATTTATTCAAAAGAATTATTATTATTATTTTTATTTTGAATACATTGTTGTATTTTTCAAAATTCAAGATCAACACATGAATTTCAGTTTCAAAATTTATTTTTTCAAGTACAAGTACTTTTGACCTTAATGTAGCTCCATACATACGGAGCATGAGATATGGCCATTCAAAGTTTGCAATTTCAATCAGTTGCTATAGCGCCCCCCTTTGGCCAATTGATGTAATATTGCTTCGTTCGCATCCCATGACCCTCTACCACTGTGCCAAATTTCACTGACCAAGTCAGTGAGGAGAAAAACGTGGAACAGAGACACACACACACAGAGAGTTTTTTTCATTACATACTAAGATAATGGAAGTGTATTTTAAGAGAAGACCATGCATGTAACAGGCAGAACTTGAACGTCAACAACCAACACACCCAGGGTACCTTTCGTGTCGTATTTGGACATGGAAAGTCCATGACCAAACGTCGAGTATGTGACGAGGTCGGAGTGTGAATGTGTTGGCCAATATTAACTAAAGTGCTAATCACAGACGGGAGTTTGTATGCGAACCCAGGATTCTGGTGTCACAGTCCTGCACTTTGTGTGTCCACCACATCTGAATATAATCCAGGCAACAATTACATTCTCACCACAATATCATTATGAAAACAATTAAGTGAAATATAAATGTAATTTTTAGCAGACAGGGTGTGATGTCATTTGCTCTTAGGATGCATGATTTTTTAAAAATGATTATACAGCTCTGCCGTCATGTTTTTGTGTTATTGTCTAACACGTACTTTTTAGAATACTATTAATACAGATAATATTATTTATCATCGCATTATGGCCAAGTGCAACATACAAATAGCAGGAGCTACAATTTTTTGATACAGGTAATGTGCCACAACATAGCATTATAAATGAAGCATTGTGGTGCTACAGAGATGCTCCGGCCTACAAATCATATTCCATATGAAAGGAACATGCTTGTTTGGTAGGAGACCCCAGGAAAAATCACATCATCAACATTTTTATTTATATTTTCTGTGAGAATCAAATGCAAAAGTGACCATTTGACCACTCATATCTCAAGTGCAGTATCTGTCAAAATAATCGCAATAGGATTTTTTTTTTTATTTTTGCATATCATGCAGCCCTATCTATAATGCTCGAGAATGAGATTTAAGTACCCCAAAAAGCTCCAGCTTCAAATAATTGCATACACAGACATGCGGACACACACACACACACACACACACACACACACATTCACATTCAAATAGAATAGAGACAGACAGAAAGAGCATGACATAAACCAATATCCCTCTCTGTGACACCATGATTGGATATTTACTATCTCATTGCTCCAAGCTTACACACAAGAAATGAATTAATTTTTTTTCTTCTTTTTTTTTTCTTTTTCGCTGCTTATCCCTGCCTTCATAACAGCAGATTGACATTAAAAGGGCATGGGTGAAATTAACTTGTCTGAGTGTCTGTGTGTGTGTTTGGGGGGTTGCATTCCAGTCCCAAGCCTATTTTGATGATGTTAGAATGAGAGAGAGAAAACATTCTCTCAAAGGCTCCTATCAAATGCCTGTCATTTCTCCCTTTAACCGCCTAATCCCTGGTGGTGTGTGGCTATGGCGCTGTCTCGCTTCTCAAACAAACTGTTTGCTGCCTCTCTCTCTTCGGTCTCTCTTCCCACCTCTGTCTGTGGATATAGCCAACCCTCCCACTGAGCTGTACATGTCTCTGAAGAGCTAGACCTCCCATGGCTCCCTTTTTCTTGTGTTGATGTCCACTGTTACAGCTGGCTGGTGTGCTGAAAGATGGACAAACAGTGAGAGCGAGAGAGATATCTGGCTGATGATGATCTCAGAGACGTCGATAGGAGAGCTTTCAATGCTATAAAAAAAAAGTCCTAAAACATGGATAAAAAAATATTCCAATCTATAAGCAAACCGACATTACTCTATGGTAGTGAAGTGTGGGGTTTAGGGCTGCCCCTGACTAAGACTTTTCTTAGTCAACCAATACTCGTCATTTAGGGCCATTAGTCGACTAGTCACCTGCACGTTTACAATATTAATGTAATTATTGGATAATATATTTTGGGCGGGGCAACACAATGGTTTGAGTTGAAGGTGTGAGAAAGAACAGTATCAGTAACATTGTTAACACTGTGCTATATTACAGAGAAAAACAAAACCGTACTAATGAACCTTCATTAATATAGGCCTATATTTTATCTACAAGTGCACGTCACACACTGAGCGAGCCGCCTGTTAATGACGCTGTGGGCAAAGCAGTAATGATTGTGCTAAGTGGCTAATGGGCATGTAGCTACTTCCATGTTTCAGATGATACGTCATGTTTGTAGTCGACCAATGAAGATGAGTTTACATATCACCTTGGGTTCGTCCTTCACCTTCTCAAAATGATCCCACACTTTGGATTTCCTGCCCGACATGTTATTAACTGGCCTGTGGAATAACCGCAGCTACCAGCCCTGGAAATTAGAGCCTTTTATCACCTAGAAAACGCAACCTCAACAAGCATTGTATAGCCCATTTACCTGAAACCCTGAGTGCAGAGCTGATCTTCTTCCAGGCGCTGTTTATAAGTGTGTAGGCCTATCATCCGTGGGACAGATGTAAAGCTCTGGGTAACAACTCTGCAGTAACATGATCAACTTTTCCAAATTTATTGACAAAGGTTTGGTTCATCGACCAGAAAGGTTCCACTTGTAAATCAAGACTTTGAAAAATGGGACAGACACCCAATTGAAGTCCTACACACTGAGATGTCCAAGAGTATACTCAGAGTTCACAGGAACACCCCTAAAATGGATGCCGAGCTGAATTCGGCCAACTCTCCCCTTTAATTAGGATAGAAAAAAGAACAACCAAATTCTACAAACACTTTAAAAGAAGTGACCCCAACTCCTGCCATTACAAGGCTCTCCATTGCCAAGAGGAGAACATAGAGCGGAGTCCTCTCAGCCAGCTGGTCCCGAGGCTCATCTCCTCTAACAGCACAGGGCGTCAGGACAACCCTCACACAGTCCAACCCAGCCAAATTATAGCTGAAGAAAAAGACAACTACATCAAATACTGGACATCTACCACAAAAACCCAAAACAAACTTTAATGCCCTAAACAGACAGCACATGATGGCAAACTATCTGACTGCTGTGACAGATCAGAAACTGAGAAAGACTATGTACAGACTCAGTGATCACAGCCTGGCCACAGAGACTGGCAGACACAGGCAGGCCTGGCTGCCTAGAGAAGACAGGCTGTGTCAGCTCTGTCCACAGAGACAGGTGGAGACAGAGCAACATTTCCTGCTACAGTGTGGTACATATGAAGACATCAGGACAAAGTTCCTTACAGAAATTAAATGTTAACTCAGATTTTGATTCACTGTCTGACCAGACTAAAGTGGCCTGGAGAAAATAGTGTCAGAGCCATAGATGCAGCAGGATATGTCAATGCATGTCACAGCTTTAAGAGACAACATGTAATTCATCTCATCACGGATCTCACTCTGCCTTTTTATTTACTCATTCACTTATTTTATTTCTTTACAATGTATGTCTGTGATTTTGTGTTTATACATTGTTGAGAATTGTTTTTTTAATTGTTTAATAACCTATTATATTATATTCCATTGCAGTTAATTGAATTCACTGTCTTAAATTCAAATTGTACTTTGGTGACACAGGTGAAATGTCATGCCAATAAAGCTTATAGAATTAAACTGTGAGAAAGAGAGAGTGAGAAAACATTGAACAGGAAACAGGGTTAAATGTTAACCTGTGGTCTGAAGTTAATACTTTATGATAATGTATCAATCTGTTGGCAGGAAGCAGGGTTAATCATTAATGATGGTTTGATAATATGCATAACAATAATAAAAACTGATCATGATAACCATTCTCCTTAAACTAATATTACCTTTAGGGTGTATAGACAAATTGTACCAGATTTGGTGACCCTTTATAGACAGCTTTGCTCCTTCCTTTGCCTGGTTTAATTTACACAAAGCATGGTCAAACTGACACCCTTGTTCTCTCTTTCTCTCTTCACTTATTTCTTTCTTCAATCTTTTAAAAATAAAATGATACATTTTATTTATAAAAATTATACTTTGCAAACTGTTTGCTATACTTGTGTCTCTTCTATACATGTATGACAACTCACCCTTTAGAGTATTTCTGATTTGTTGAATATCTTCTATATATTTCTATCAGAAATTCTCTTTTTACTGTAATACTATTGACAATGTATGTTTAACTTTGGAAACCTCAATTAAAAAAAATACACTAAAAAAGAATTGAAAAGAAATTGAATTAAAAAAATAACACTATCTTTGACTGGAAAATACACTTTGGCAAAATTATAAATTTCAACAAAACATAATTTGATCTTGCCATTTTCTTTTCAGTTTTAACATGAATGTGATTATTATTAGTTGTGTTTTTTTTTGTTTGTTTGTTTTTTTCCAGAGTGCAACATCATCAATTTCTGGAGCTGAACTGAGGCAAATATCTATCACATGTAGATTTTTTATTTATTTATTTTTTTTAGTTGTTTGCGTGGTTTGACATGTTATAGTAACATTAGACCAACCCTCATTGTTTGATACTTCACCTGTTGAATGCCAGCACTCTAGATTCTGCACACTGCACTACTTCACTGACATTCTAACACTATTTGGCAACATATATGACCTGTAAACTTACATCGCTGCATATAAAGGAGCTGCAGAAGCTGCAGTGTGAACGAGCTGATCACTACATCAGGTGCATCTCACGGCTGCACTTTAGCATGTAGCTATGACAGCAGTCTCTTCAAAGTGTTTTGGAGAAGGTGGCTTTAGATATGACATCCATCAGCCTGCACACACACAGGTGAGCCCAGACAAACAAGCACACACACACACACACAAGAAATATAGCATTACAGCCCTGTCTCCTAAAAAATTAAGTTTATATGCAACACATTTAAACAGCAAATGCATTTCAGGGAGACGTAATGCTGAGTGAATCACGTTCTTTATTAACATAGTGAGGAAATGTTGCTAATCTCCGTACCTGGCAATTTTACTAACAATAAATTTAATTTGTTTAGCATCAGACCGGTCAACGTCGTGGAAGACTCGGGTCTGATGGATGTCCTCAGTTTGCCATGTTGTGACCACACTGTGTTTTGTTGTTTTTTTAACATTCATTTGATTCCCAATCAAGATACAGTGGTACAAATTGCTTTACCTTCTTAATATGGGCTTCAGAACTGATTTGGAAGGCAAAATAATGTAATTTTAAACATGGAGGCAGTGATGACATCATCACCACAACGGCATTATGAAAACAATTCATTAATATACGGAATATACGGAATTTCTAGGAGACAGGATTGTGCATGACTGCAGTTACATGTTCTCGGGAAACGGATGCAGATTATAGTGAAAAAAATAGGTTAATATAAATTTCAGTAGCTGAGCTCCGGTCATATGGGAAATCATGTCAATGTGCAGTATGCACCATGATAGTGAACATAATATTAATCAGGCTGACTGAGGCCTGTGTGTTGTGCCAAGGCTCTGCACCACAGTTCCTGTAAGCCTTTGTGCGATGTTAATCCAACTGCACATTAACATACCATAAATAAAACACACACACATTGCACACGCACACAATGGACATTCTCACACATGTATGCATCCATAAGAAAACACACATAGGCCACAAAGTCCTTTAAAAACACACAGGCACACACACACACTCACACGGCACCAAAAATTCCAAAGAGAAGTTTACTTTTCACTCCAGTTTTGGCCTGCAGATAAGTGGAAAAGGAAAGCAAAGATGACAAAAAAAGCCGCAGACAGAATAAGCAGATCATAGTTTGAGAAAAAAAACAAAACAAGGAACAGTAACAGGAAGTGGTATAATGAGGAGGAAGACTCTGTGTAATCATGACAAATGAGCTTCTTTCCATGGAGTTCCATATATAACGATTACCACCTTTAACCATCAACCATGGTTAACCATCACCTGCTCATTTAACAAGCAATTTAACTCAGTCGTGATTAAAAAGTCTTTTACACTTTAATAAGTTCTGTTAAGTCAAACCAGAATGAGCCATATAGCATCCTGTCAAAATGTATTTGCTCGTACATGAGCTGAACTTCTGGATGACAGGGTGGGAATGTGGGACGTGCAAACAAAAGCATGTGTCTTCGGGTTAAATCAACCCATCACTGCGTTTGATGCAAAATGTTTTCAACTCTGCATAATGGTCTTGTTATTGTTTATTGTTCCTGAACTGATGACCAGAATATAATCAGAATGACTGTCTCTGGCTCAGTGCCAGTCAGCTGTGTGTCCTGCTGAGGTGACCTGGAGAGAAGCCTCAGCGCCTCACTGCTGGTACTGGTGAAAAGTAACTGCACATAAACTTTAGCTCTGTACTTGTGTAAACATTTTTAGTTATTTTTACTCAACCTTAGTATTTACATACACGTCTGATACATTTAATGTCACAACTACTTACATTTCCAATAAGATTTCACATGACTAATAATAAATACAATGGAATATTTAAGATTGAATCAGAAGCATGTCTCAATTAGACGCCTGGTCTGGTTGCCAAGCAATTCATTTTTTTGATAGATGTTCTTCGGATGTATAAAACCAACCAAATTATGTGTCCATTCCTTGATTAACCTCTAAGTTATTCATATTCTTTTAGTCCGTAAGGGAGCTTAAATCAAAAGAATCAAAAGGGTTTTTCATAATAATTAATCCAAGTTTTGGGTATTGTTCTAACAGGATAAAATGGGGTTGTGATGGTACGCTGGATGCTGTAAAACCTGAGTGCCGTAACTCAATCTCTTTTTAAAGCTCCATCCGTGGGAGCTCGATCAAACTAATGATTTGTAATTGATATGTCTGAAGACTAATTTTTTAATCAAGTAATATTCATACTGAAGAAAAGGATAACAGGAGCGCTGCTGGTGTCCCTCAAACCACCGGTGCTCATGGAAGGGTTAAAAATCTAGAAGGCATAAAAAATCAAAGTCCAGGCACTCACGTCAGTTTGGAAAAATTAAAAAGCCTTTATTTAATGGGCAAGAGTCATTAAAAACACCAACGCATGAAATCATGCGTTGGTGTTTCTAATATTCATACTGGTTTCAATCAACAATTTGATTGTATTTCTTCATCTTTGCGGAACAACTGTTTTGTGTAAAAATAATTTATGGCCTGTCCCTAATATAGGCCTGTTGATTTCAGTGATTTAAGCAAATAATAGCCCGGGCTATTAATTGAACTTTTACAGTAAGTTGTTTACAGTTTCACCAGAGGATTTCCCCTTCAAACTAATCAAGTAAAAATATTCCATTATATCACAAAAATGGGAAAAAAAGTCCATAGAATAAATACATGTTTGTGTTGCAAAAGTTCTTCTTTTTTTCCCTTTCCTCCCCTATTAATCATCACTTGACCTCTCAGATTTCTTTTGTGACACTCTGGAGGGGGCCCACACCCTATGGTGGGAACCACTGTTGTGAGTATCCAAAGTATTCAATAGCTCCACTTTAACCAATGCAGATCAAAAATGCAGCTTACATACAGATAGATCAGTTTAACCAGAACGTGTGCTTTTGAAAGTTTATATTCTGTCACTTATGTACCTTTACTGACATAGGATTTTATCAACAGAATATTTACTTGTAATGGCATATTTTTTAATACTAAAGGATCTCTGCATCTGACAGGTGACCTGCCAGTGAGTGTTGAATATATAAATGCAGTTTAGATATTGCATGTCAATACAATATTATTATTATTATTATTATTATTAGTAGTAGTAGTAGTAGTAGGAGTACTTGTACTATGAACCAAAACCAGTGTAGTTGTATCTGCTTCTCATGTTTTAGATATAAGTTTACAGTTCCATCAGAGAATTTCCCCTCCAAACTATTTAAGTAAAAATAATTCCCCCAAAAAATAAATAAATAGAAGAAAAAAATCAAATCATTGTAGATAAATAAATAAATATTTGTGTAGCAGAACAACTACTTCTTTTCTTTCTTTCAGTTTAACCTGTGATACATTGCTGAACTAAAATACAGCTTAAGTACAGAGGCATCAGTTTACCAGAACGTTTGCTTTTGAAAGTTTCCATTTTGCTGATAATGCTTATGTACTTTAGTACTTTTATTGACATGAGATTTTATACAGAATATTTTCTTGTAATGACATATTTTAGATTGTTGCAACACTGATGGATCTCTGTGCTAAACCACTGGACAGACACTGCACCTGACAGGTGACCTGCCAATGGGTGTTGAATATAGATACAATTTAAATACTGCATGTGAATACATTATTATTATTATTATTATTATTATTATTTTAGATTTGGTTGTGTGCATGGTGTTAGTTTACAGTAAGTGTAACGTTTTGCTCATACTTTTATAAATGCGATGTCTTTGCTTTTATTTTTTCTTGTTTATTGTTGTTATGATTATTACTGTAGTGACAGTCGTAGTAGTAATAGTAGTAGTAGTAGGCCAACTGTGGCACTTGTAGCTGTGGGTGACGCACAGGGACAGCCCCGCACATACAGGACAGAGGGATCGTGTCCACGCCTTCTTCATCCCATCAATGCTGTGTCCACATTCACTCCTGCCAGACACACAACTGCAACTGACAAGGTAAGACGTCAATAAGGGGTTTTATTATTTGGAACATTTACTAACAGGGAATTGTCTTTTTTTAAGTTGTTTGCATGAATGTGCGGCGCTGAGCGCGTCTCTCCACAATGCGCACGTCCCCCTTATTAAACCCAGCTGAGCGCGGCTTTTCCTCTGGAAGCTCACTGTGTGTTCAGTGTGTGTGAAGCGGCTACAAGACTCAGCTGCGCGCATGCAGTCACTTGCATCTTCATTTTCGCTAACGGCCTTATTGTTTCCAAATATTTGAGGATTATAATAAGACGCTTCTAAAGTGACACACTTGCCGCGGGAGTGACCCCCCTTCTCCTCCTCTCCTCTCCTCTCCTCTCCTCTCCTCTCTTACACACACACACACACACACACACATACACACACACACACACACCGGCCGTTCTGCTGTTTTCTATTGTGGGCCTTTCCTTTGAGGAACTGGATCTTTGATCTACACATTGCCTGTGTGGGTTGAATGCAATTAACAAATCGGCCACTTGGTTTACTGCAGGACCCTAATGGAAACGTTATACTCTGTAAACATATTTAACATGCTTAACGTGGTTAACGTTTGCTGTTGCTTTTGTCTCTCATATAGACACATGGTGACAAATGCATGCTGGTATTTTCCACAACAGCCCAAATGCTCAAGAGTCTAATTATAAAGCATCTAAACTTGGACTATGCCTTATACAGTGAAAGTAATTTATCTAACTAACTAATCCTGGTGCCTGACCCTTGAACCCAGCTCCATGAACACTAAACAAAGGACGGGGTCGCTCTCTTAAATTTGACATCGACATTATTTTTAGCACCTCAAACTGTACGCTGACATGGGTCAAAATACCTCATGAGAGCATCCACAATATTTACTCAAGTTACTGTAGCTAAGGGGAATCGGAAGGTGTGTGCACCCACTGTACTGTATTGACAGTGGGAATGGGAAACTGGTGCATGGAAGTTAGTTAAGGTCATGTCCAGTGTGCTGCAAATCAGTTGTTATATTGTTAGTATTTGTACAATATTATTATAATATTCCAATTTCATAGATAGATAATAACATGTTTGTGTGCGCGTTGTGTTTCTCTCCCCAGGATTTTCCATGGCGACAATCTCTCCTTGCACACGCCTCGCGCTTCTCCTTCTGTTGCCTCATTTCCTGACTCTATCACTCGCTGCTGAAGATGACCTCGTAATCGACACTAGGCATGGGAAAGTTCAAGGGAAGTTGCTTTCAGTGCTGGGGGGTGATGTTAGAGCATTTTTGGGAATTCCTTACGGGAAACCACCTCTGGGGAAACTGAGATTCAGAGCCCCACAGCCTGTAGAGAGATGGGAAGGAGTGAGGGATGCCACCAGATACTCAAATTCCTGCTACCAGGTGCCGGATACGAACTTTCCAGGTAGGACACATGTTTATGAGTATGACATGTACTGTGGATTATTCAAGTGGGTGGTGTGAGTTTAAGTACTGCCAAAAAGAGGTATAGTGATTAAAAACACCTGCCTAAAATGTCAGCCAATATTAGATGACTCACCAGGACTATAAAGACCCCCAAAGTCCCAAAAGAGGTTTATTTATTTATTCATTTGAGCGAACCAAATTCAATTTTGTGCACCAAGTTATTATTATGTGAAAACAAAATAACAGAAACAAAAAAATCCAAACAAAATAATTAACAAGGTCTTTACTAGTTGCCAGGTTTCAGTTTTATTTTTAGCGTCAGCTCAACAGCATTTCTTACAAAAACCAAATGAGTGGTGTAGGCGTCGTGTGCGTGTGCAGTGGGGTGTGTCATACTGTGCATGCACATAAATATGCACCATTTGAATGGTGAGAAAATTTCAAAATGCCGACATTTGAGCCATCAACTATTCAGCAGGGCACTGAGATTTTATCGAACTCTTCTCATGTGTTGAACTCTCAGCAGGAGCTAATGAAATGTGATAAGGGGTGCAGGGTCCAAGGTAAGCACAATCATTACAAACATGAAGGTGTCCCTCGAGTAGTTAAAACGTCCATAAAACTGGGGGACATAAAAGAGAAACAATTATAAAAACTGATGCAACAAAGGCCAAGATATCTGTGCTTTTAGCCCCTTTCAAAATATTTAAAGCTCTAAAGACAATGGATCCTACACTTGCCTTGATGTAACTTGATAGTGTCTCCTTGTTATGCAGTGCCTGGTAAATGCTCACATCATTTATAAAGTCCACAAAAACATTTTGTAGCACAGACTTTTTGTTACAAATTCTAAATTTCAAAGGCCATTCCTGAAATAAACCTGAAGACATTACTGTGACATCATCAGAGGTGAATTTCTCCGGGTGCCTTCACACCTGCCCTGTTTGGTTTGGTTCAATCAAACTCAAGTTCGTTTTCCCCCTTAGTGTGGTTCATTTGGGCAGGTGTGAACACAGCAATCGCACTCAGGTGCGCACCAAAACAACCGTACCGAGTCCCTCTTGAAGAGGTGGTCTTGGTCCGTTTACAAACAAACTCTGGTGCGGTTCGTTTGTCATGAGAACATGTTCCGACCTGGATCCGAACCAACTGCAGTCACATGACACATTGTTTGGGTTAAACATGAGCATGTTACAGTCCTGGAGGATTATTAATGTGCATCTCCTCCTGTACTGCCTTAATATGCACATTCAGCACATCCAATGCATCAAAACATTGTTTTCTAGTTGGAGCCGCGCCTCGTTTTCAAACTGTATGGTTTGACTAAAATGAACAATGACAGCAATATAGTCCACGATGAGCAGCGCTAACATCAACCTGCGTAGTTGTCCCTCCATTGTGACATTAGAAAGTGTTGCATCCGTCTTGCACGTGTACTCTTCTTCAACATTTCGTTTACTTCCAGGATTTTGCCCGCAACCAAATTCTGACCAATCAAGAGCAGTTCTCTCGTGCAAGGCAATTATGCAGCTTTGTAACAAAATAAGTCCCTGATTCAGACCAAAGCAAGAGAACTCTAGGTCTGAAGGCACCCTAACCCTCAGTCAAGGCTTCTCCAGTGCCACAGTAGACATAGCACAGCAGTTTTCTGCCTCAGTGTTGCTACACATGACAAGTAAACTGGTTTTTATGCATACAGTCAATAGACTGCCTTTTAAAGTTGAAACTTTTCATACTGTAAACAGACTGTGGTGAAAATGAACCTGCTTCAGTGGTGCTTTGTCCCACTTGGTTGACCAAAGTGTGACAGAGCACCAAGGGAGTCCATCTAAGTATGTTTGAATAAAAGATGACCTTAAAAGACCAATGAACTAACCTAAGGTAAGCGTGTCAGTGGTGGCCAGCAGTTATATAACACCATGCCACAAATATAAACTCCCCTCACAAACAGACACACCCACGCACGGCATGTGAGTAATGGAATGATTCATTACTGCATTGTAGACGGTAATAAATCTTTAACATAAATAGTAAGAAACACTTTGGAGCCACTTCATCAGTTCAACAAAGAAAAATGCATCCACATTTAAAAAAGCACATAAAAATTTGATTGAATTTGATACAGGCCCACACCCAAGAGACGGGTGGGGGGTAGGTCATGGATACATAGCTATTTATAAACACAGCCACCTGTCAGGGATTCTTTAGAAGCCAGCTACAAGTGCCAGGCATACACACAGAGGAAATGCCCAAATGTACTCCAAATATAGATATGACAGCACAGACAGATATGGACAGAAGGCATTGATGTTGGACTACTGTTTCTGCTTTGGACAAAGCTGTGCTTATTAAAAGGAAAACAAACATGGGGTTTACTTATTTACTGCTTCTGTAACTGTTTGAAAGCTGTTGGTCATAAATGGCCATATGAGTGAATCAATCTGAAGTGGAACATCAGCTAATCTAATCTCAAACCATTGCTTGTGTCATAATGAAGTTGACGTTTAACTGACCACATGACTCATATCGCAAGTGAGTTTATCTCTAAACATCTAAAGGCACTGAAATAAGTGTATATATACAATTGCTGGAGTACAATGCCAATCAGTCCCTAGTGACATTGATAAACACTGTCATTTTGTTCAGGGTTCAAAGGCGAAGAGATGTGGAATCCAAACACTCCTTTAAGTGAGGACTGTCTATACCTAAACGTCTGGTCCCCACGTATCAACAAAACCCAGCCTCAGCCCATGCCACTGGCTCCTGTCCTTGTCTGGATCTATGGAGGCGGGTTTTATTCAGGAACCTCCTCTCTGGACGTATATGATGGTCGCTTCTTGAGTAAATCTGAAGGTGTTGTTGTGGTATCAATGAATTATAGGTAAGAACTCAAGTAAACTGAAAATATAAAATAATGAGTGGACATAGTTGATGTATGTAACTAGAAACTCCTTGGCCAGGAGTAGGTTTTCCTCTTTACATACTTAGTGTGACAGTGGATTAGTGTGTTTGGAAGTTACATAAGGTCATCAGGAAATGGTAGTTGGATTGGGGGACTGTAAGCAAAGCAAAGGAGTTTGTAAACAGGAAAGTCTTTCCCAGTATTATCCCTTTTCCACCAACATGAAACAGGTTTTGCTCTGGGTCCGTTTTTTAAACTGTTCAGAACACTTCAACCAAAAATAAATTGGTTCGAGCCGTGACAATATCAGTGGGTGAGTCATAATCTACAAGCTGGAAAGAGAGAATGGAGAAGGCAACAATCGAGAGGTTATGTGAGAGTTTGAAGAGCGTACAGTGATCTCATAACTAGACCCTTTCACTGTTAGTAAACACAGGCACAGACATTAGCTATTGTTAGCTAGCAAGTTCTGTTGACTTATTTTAGACAATGGAGGAAGATAACCCGAGTGGTGCATTTGGACATACGCATTCCGAGTGCTGGAGCACACTCTGACACGAATGTACCATTTGGTTTTGCAGACCACTGCACTCTCGGAGTGGCAGAGCGCACTCTAGGCACTCTGTATGAGGAGACAGAGCAGCAGAATGCCGAGCGGAGTGAATAGGTATTTCTCAAAGTCAAGGAAGGATCCTTAAATGGCTGAATTTCAGGGATACTACATCATCAAATCCCAACGATCTCAATGTCGAGGATCCTTTAAATTCTACCGAGGACTGGGTCCTTCTTTCAGAGGAATTTCAAGGATGCATGTGTGTACCCTCCGCAGGTATAAAGTACTCACAATTCTTTGCGCATGATTTGCTGGAAGTGAAGGTGGGGCCTCTTCAATGAAACCTGCGCCAGCAGAGCTTGGCCAGAAGTTTTTATCATACAAGCATAAAAAATACTGACAGAAACCTCATAATTTACGCTCTCCAATGTGTCCACTGCCAAACAATGAGATTTTTAAAATACCGTCATTAAGATAAGACAAAAATGTTTTTTAATTAATCATTTACAAACAGTGATAGAGCGTTATGTGCCACAAAAGTGTCATACAGCCTACCTGTTTGCTTTTCTAAGTATAGTCCAGAAATCTATTTTCCCTAAAGGTCACATGACTTTGAAAAAACTGGTGTCATATAGAAATATAACGCTTGGTTTCTTTGACCAACAAGGCTCTCATTTTAGTGTAAAGCGTCCATGTCACGCACCATGTCAGGTCACTCAATCTCCGGGACTGCGAGTGTTACTTGAAAAAGCAAACACTGACCAATGGGACCAGACTGGCCAACCCATGCATGGATGATTGGACAGGATTGCCGAGGGTGGGAAGGCCTGCTCTGTGGTTAATAACTATGCCAATCTTACAAAGGATGAGAACACTTGAACTGTTTCCTCCAACGTTAGCTAATGCGCTAAAAACTTACCGTTATGGACTAGTCCAGTATTCCTCTTAATACCTTCTCAATTTCTGATGAGGTGGACATGACACCCTTTAAAGGACCAGTGTGTAATATTTGGCATGGTTTATTGTCAATCTGAATCTGAATCTGAATATTCTACCCATTAATATGTTTATACAAGTGTATGATCGCTATAAAATAAAATTCATTTGGTTTTCGTAGCCTTATAATTATGCTTTTATATATATATATAGCAAGGGCCTTGCTTTAGAGAGGTCGCCATCTTGCGCCGCCATGTATGTACGGCAGACCGAGTGAACAATCCAGCCAGCCAGAGAACGCGTTTTGCGTGCATAAATAAACCAACTAAGACAGCGGAGGGAAGGAAGAAGGAGGAGGAAACAGCAGAGAGTGTTAGTAGTTCTTCAACAGAGAGTAGTGAAAAGTTTTTTTAGTTATAAAGTTTGGGAATGAACCACACTTACCACGCAACAGGAGAGAATGAACCCAAACCGTCATCTGCGAGGAAAAGAAGACGCAACTTCACTCCTTGTGATGCACTCTCTGCGGCGCTTTTCCTCCTGATGATATATCTCCCCAGCGATGGTAGCACCGAATCCCATTCTGTGCATTCAGCCTCTCTTCTCACCTGCTCAGCATCAAACACACGGAGTTCCTCATCTGTATGCTCCGGCTCAAACAGGTATGGCTCTGGGTCTGTGTCCGCTACAAGAAACTCTTCAAAATCGCGTTCAAAGTCGTCCATTGCAGCTACTATAGTCCAGAGATATTGCTAGGCTAAATAAACAGCTGAGCTCTGTTACCAGCTACGCTGTCAGTCAGTGTGCGGGCTGGAGATTGGCAGAGCAGAGAGGGGAGGGGGGGTCCCCACTTGGGATGGTAAACGAGTATGTGTGTAAAGTTATGAAGTGTGTCTGTTACGCTAGAAGAGTCAGAGTTTGGGACGGAGTGGAGTGTTACCAGAGTTTCTGGAGTGCTCAAATAAACGGGCCTTTTTCCCGAACGCTCCTCTGGTCTCCTGCTCGTGAGGGATTCATTACAATATCGTAACATGGCTTAGATTTCTAAATAAACATTCACCTCATCGCTAGATAGACCTACTCCTGAAAAAGTCGTGCGCAAGGCTTTTTGTCCCTACGAGGCCACTGTCATTTACCCGACGGGAGGGGTGAGCGAGTGAGCCCTGCAATCTAGAATTTGACCACTGATGTCACTGTTTTCAACCCATTTTACACACTGGGCCTTTAATACACATAACTTCCCTACAACAGTTAATACTTTTCTCCTAACCTGATATGAAGTGTGCGCTGCACGTGAGTATTTTTGACGATCGCCTCCGTCGAGTCATTTAGTTTTATCAAATTTAACTATAGCTGTCTCTGTTTTTGTTGATGGGCAGTGACAACTGGTATGCGATAGAATTTAAGTTTTAAGTCATGACTCCTTCTATTCTGGCTCCCAATAACACAACAAGATGACATTTTAAGATTCATATGCAGCCTACAGCTCTGTGGTGGCGAGTCATGTTTTGCCTCCAGTTAATGAAATGATGTTATTGTGACGTCAGCCCTAAAAGGGTCTACATTTGGTCCATGCTTGTTTTTGGATAAAACAAATATCTGTAATAACTGAAAAGAAAATGCAGGTAATCAGTGCAATCTGCTACTACTTTTTACATGAGTTGTGCATTGCACAACGCCCTTTGACGGCATATCCCTAATTACATCCCAAGAATCCTGAACAGAACCAGTTCAAGAACCAGAGCTAATTTGGTGGAAAAGGGGCATATGTGCTCTTCACTAATTTAGAAGATATGTGGAATCTTCAAGAGTAGTTGAATTTATCTAAAGTTAAATGCCATCAACATCTTTCCTCATTCTTGTGCTCATCTAATATAGACTCGGTGCTTTGGGTTTCCTGTCTATTCCTGACAACAAGAACATCCAGAGCAATGTAGGCTTGCGGGACCAGCGCTTTGCCCTCCAATGGGTAGCCGACAATATAGCTGCTTTTGGAGGTGATCCCACGAAGGTAAAATATTTTTGTCTTGTATCCTAAAATCAGATAACAAGTGTTGCTTGAATGGTTTAAACAAGCACATGTTTTTTTCCAGGTGACTCTGTTTGGGGAGAGTGCTGGGTCAGCATCTGTGGGCTACCAACTACTCTCCCCAGGCAGCCAAAGGCTTTTTCAAAGGGCTGTGATGCAGAGTGGGTCTCCTAATGCATACTGGGCCGGGGTCAGCCAGACTGAGATTTGGAGCAGGTAGGGTGTATGAATTCAGTCACTAACATTTAACATGCTAACATCTTTTCACTCCCTCTTCACTCCCTCTGTCACTCATCATGTTTTTACCATCTCGTTGATTTGTTTGAAGCTGCAACCTTTTACATGCCTAGTCCTGATCCATTATTGTTCACTTTCTATCTTTGCAATGCTCCAAAAAACTGTGTCACATAACACAATTTGTGTCCTGGCAAATCTCACCACAATCATGGAAATATACACTTGGTCAAAGATTCTCAGTACATTGGTCCTCTTCTCAAAAGCTGTCTAAAATTGTGCCCCTGACATTCGTCCTCATTTCTTCTGTCACTCATTGCCTTGCTCCCTCTCTATGTCAACACCCAGGTCCATGAAGCTAGTGACGTTACTGGGATGTCCCACATCCCCTCCGTCTGATATGGAAGCTTGTCTGCTGCAGGCTAATCCTAAGACAATCACATCAAAGCAAAACGATGTTGCACCGCTTACGCTTACACCCTTTGTCCCTCATGTTGACGGAGACTTCCTACCTGATAAAGTTGAAGTAGGTGTGTGTGTGTGTGATGTCTCTGTATGTGGGTGGATATGTGGCAACAGCATATGTGAATGTGTTTTATACATAAGTTTTAGTATATTTTCATTGTCTTACCCCAATTAGCTGATGTAGCAAATGTCAGTCAACCAAAGCTATTGTTTGTAGATTTACCATTTCAATTGATTTATTTACAATTTGCCACGAATCTTTCACACATGGAGATATTGACTGAAATTCCATTGACATATTTACATATGTAACCTTGCTTGGACTTTGACTTAAACCAATTGTATGCTGGTTTCAGCCTATCATCTTAACTAAGCTCATTGGGTAATTACTATAGTATTATTCGGCAAAAATTGAAAACTATCTTTCATCACAAACACCAACTACCTTTTTTGTTTTTCCCTGCAGGCGTTGCTTAGTAGTGGTACCCTTCTAAAGAAAGATGTGATGTTTGGCTTAAACAAGGATGAAGGGACTCCCTTCCTGCTGTATGGATATCCTGGATTTAGCCTCACCGGTCAGAGTCTCATCACCAGGCATGAATTTGTGAATGGAGTGGAACTTGCATTGGTACATCTGAGTGATGTCTCAAGAGATGCGGCCATTTTCCACTACACTGATTGGACAGATGAGAATGACAAGATGAAAAATCGAGACTTGCTGGGTCGTCTGGTTGGAGACCATATGTTCTATTGTCCTGTGCTAGACTTTGCTCACAGGTAAAGAACATTTCTGAGTTTATATCTATAGCCTTGTCACACACATTGTCTTCAATGAATCCTTTGCACTGCAAATGTCATATTTACACATGTGCATTTAACTTTGTATGCCTACACGCTGGTAAAAGCCATCGCTTGAGGCATTTTGTTTTTGGGTTGCCCATCCGTCCTATTCTCGTAAACATGATATCTCACGAACGCCCTGAGGGAATTTATTCAAATACCTTCAAGAGATATCATGTACTTGTGAACACAATAGCTCAAGAACACCTTGAGGGAATTTTTTTTTTCAAATTTGGCACAAACATATGTTGGGAATCAGTGATAAACTGATTAAAATTTGGAGAGTCAAAAGTGAAAGTCGCTGTTACCTTGCGTCTGTTTTATTATCGTGAACATGATATCTAAAGAAGGCCTTGATGCAGTACCCTCAGATTTGGCACAAAGGTCCATTTAGACTCAGGAATGAGCTGATCAGAATTTGGTGGTCAAATGTCAAGGTCACTGTGACCTTACAAAACATGTTTTTAGCCAGAACTTAGGAATTTATATGCTAATTATGACAAAATTTCACCCAAATGTGGAAAAAAGAGTTTTAAGGCTTATCAGATGCCCACATGCCACACAGTGGTTTATAATATGAGAAGACAGAATGTTAGAACTCTGGAAAGTCACTTGTCTCACTACTAGAAGTGTGCACTTGCTTTTGTATTTGATTGGCCAAAGCAGCCCCTTGCTTACAGGATAATTCTGTATTTTGTTGTGGAGACAGTTGCGCTTTGTCTATGTTGCTGGAAGACCCTGCAGTGCTGTTGCCTGTGTGAACATAGCCTCAATGCCCTATCCAACTGGATGGTTTGGGTCACCAACAACTTAAACAAAATAGGACAATTGGTCAATTCTCATTTCTTGTTATTGCTACAAAGTCATCTAGTGCAAAAAAATGTTCTTATTTGTCATTTTTGCCCCCAGGTATGTGCAGCGTGGCGGTCCGGCGTACCTGTATTTCTTTGACCACCGATCATCCGTGAATCCTTGGCCAGAGTGGATGGGCGCTATGCACGGCTACGAGATAGAATTTGTCTTCGGAATGCCTCTAAATGCGTCCCTGGGATATACGAAGAATGAAGTAAACATGACCAAGAAGTTTATGAAACACTGGGCCAACTTTGCCCGTACAGGGTGCGCATAATCAGACAATCAGTCACTCAAGCTGTGTGAGGACTATTGTGGCACTGTGGAAATTGTCTTGATTGGCTTTTCTGTTTATCAGGAATCCAGGCATTGACGGAGCTAACTGGCCACTGTTCACCCCTGAACGGCAGGAATATGTCACTCTGAACTACAACCAACCAGAACAAAAGAGGATGCTGAGAGCTGAAGAGAATCACCTGTGGAATACACTAATACCAAAACTACAGAAAGTCTCAGGTTAGAACACAAACACAGGCTGTCTGTCTGTCTATCTATGTGAGAAACACACACACTCACGCATACACACAGAACTCTATATAGTTATCTGTAGTAGGAGGCATTGCGTCAGGCACTGCCAGGGAGGCGTTTTGCCTAGTTTAGCCTGTGGAGGAGATTTGTATCCTGGCATGCTCCCCTCCGCTTCACCACAGCTCTGGAGGTCTGAGTGGGAGGAGAGGAGGGTCAGTTATCACTTCACTGAACACTGATCACACACAGGGTGAATAATACTCATACACCTCTCCACGGAGGTCATTTCTGTCTCTCTCAAGCGCACACACACATGCCACATCTGCACGTGTAGAATTTTCGGTATGTACAAAGCACTGTCTACTGTGTGGCATCAATTTGTCGCCTTCCTCATCCAGAGTGACCCTTCCTCTATTGACCATATTACATTATGTAACTTGACACTTTGAAAAGAACTGAATAAGACGAAAAACGCCACATACATGTACAGTACAGGCCAAAAGTTTGGACACACCTTCTCATTCAATGCGTTTTCTTTATTTTCATGACTATTTACATTGTAGATTCTCACTGAAGGCATCAAAACTATGAATGAACACATGTGGAGTTATGTACTTAACAAAAAAAGGTGAAATAACTGAAAACATGTTTTATATTCTAGTTTCTTCAAAATAGCCACCCTTTGCTCTGATTACTGCTTTGCACACTCTTGGCATTCTCTCCATGAGCTTCAAGAGGTAGTCACCTGAAATGGTTTTCCAACAGTCTTGAAGGAGTTCCCAGAGGTGTTTAGCACTTGTTGGCCCCTTTGCCTTCACTCTGCGGTCCAGCTCACCCCAAACCATCTCGATTGGGTTCAGGTCCGGTGACTGTGGAGGCCAGGTCATCTGCCGCAGCACTCCATCACTCTCCTTCTTGGTCAAATAGCCCTTACACAGCCTGGAGGTGTGTTTGGGGTCATTGTCCTGTTGAAAAATAAATGATCGTCCAACTAAACGCAAACCGGATGGGATGGCATGTCGCTGCAGGATGCTGTGGTAGCCATGCTGGTTCAGTGTGCCTTCAATTTTGAATAAATCCCCAACAGTGTCACCAGCAAAACACCCCCACACCATCACACCTCCTCCTCCATGCTTCACAGTGGGAACCAGGCATGTGGAATCCATCCGTTCACCTTTTCTGCGTCTCACAAAGACACGGCGGTTGGAACCAAAGATCTCAGATTTGGACTCATCAGACCAAAGCACAGATTTCCACTGGTCTAATGTCCATTCCTTGTGTTTCTTGGCCCAAACAAATCTCTTCTGCTTGTTGCCTCTCCTTAGCAGTGGTTTCCTAGCAGCTGTTTGACCATGAAGGCCTGATTGGCGCAGTCTCCTCTTAACAGTTGTTCTAGAGATGGGTCTGCTGCTAGAACTCTGTGTGGCATTCATCTGGTCTCTGATCTGAGCTGCTGTTAACTTGCGATTTCTGAGGCTGGTGACTCGGATGAACTTATCCTCAGAAGCAGAGGTGACTCTTGGTCTTCCTTTCCTGGGTCGGTCCTCATGTGTGCCAGTTTCGTTGTAGCGCTTGGTGGTTTTTGCGACTCCACTTGGGGACACATTTAAAGTTTTTGCAATTTTCCGGACTGACTGACCTTCATTTCTTAAAGTAATGATGGCCACTCGTTTTTCTTTAGTTAGCTGATTGGTTCTTGCCATAATATGAATTTTAACAGTTGTCCAATAGGGCTGTCGGCTGTGTATTAACCTGACTTCTGCACAACACAACTGATGGTCCCAACCCCATTGATAAAGCAAGAAATTCCACTAATTAACCCTGATAAGGCACACCTGTGAAGTGGAAACCATTTCAGGTGACTACCTCTTGAAGCTCATGGAGAGAATGCCAAGAGTGTGCAAAGCAGTAATCAGAGCAAAGGATGGCTATTTTGAAGAAACTAGAATATAAAACATGTTTTCAGTTATTTCACCTTTTTTTGTTAAGTACATAACTCCACATGTGTTCATTCATAGTTTTGATGCCTTCAGTGAGAATCTACAATGTAAATAGTCATGAAAATAAAGAAAACGCATTGAATGAGAAGGTGTGTCCAAACTTTTGGCCTGTACTGTACATGTACACCTAAATCAGCTGACAGTCTCTTTGTCTGTCTTTCTCCACAGATGATCTTCTGTCTTGTGTAACAGGAAATGGGCTTACACTCCACTGTAACTACACCCTCCTCCTCCTCCTTCTGTTGGTTATAACTTTAACCTACTGATAGAGGGAAGAGACCTGTGTTCTGTAAGCCA
Organism: Epinephelus lanceolatus; assembly: GCF_041903045.1. Taxonomy (NCBI): domain Eukaryota; kingdom Metazoa; phylum Chordata; class Actinopteri; order Perciformes; family Serranidae; genus Epinephelus; species Epinephelus lanceolatus. The sequence continues at coordinate 34,808,291 of NC_135737.1, forward strand.
TATACAACAGTTTATATGAAATAATGGGCAGAACGAATGAACAAAGTGTATTGTTAATTTAAACAAATGCTCCTATTTGCTGCAGCTGTTCCTACAATAACCAGCAGTTACAGTCATTTCTTAATTTAAAGATGCAGCTGCTCCTGTGTCACGGTAGCTACGTGCTTCCCAGGGGCCTGATTACAGAAAAAAATATCTAACTGCTTGTCCTATCTTCCTATTACAAAAGCAATTTCTAAACTCAGGGCTGTGTTCTATCCTATCTCAGACCTCCTGTCTTACCTTAAGAAACTATAAGTATAAATTTGATTCTTCAATTGCACTGTTCCTGTCATGTCTGTATATATGTTCAGAATGTACGCGAGACTGCCTGCATCTTTGAGCCTGTATATTTCTGGTATTATACCTGCATCCGCATCTCCAACTGACCACTTGTGTTTGGATTATGTTACTGTCTATGCCACTTGCACTAGAAGTTCTACAGACCCTGCACATAGCTGTTACATCCACACTCTCACTAGCTGGAGATATTGCTTTCAGTAGAATCCAACACATCTACTTTCACAGGGCAAAATAATGGATGGTCATGCAACGCGTATTCCAACTCATCATAAAATGGGAAATCTAGAGCGTTAGCACGTGGTCACCAAAACAACCACCATGTCCTGCACTGATTATGTAGTTCTTGCTAGGGACTCATCAGGATGCATCAGGATATCTTACTATATAATGACAAAAACTGTCTGTGGGTATGTCTGTGTGTCTGTTCCATGTTTTTCTCCTCACTGACTTGGTCAATCCATGTGAAATGTGGCACAGTGGTAGAGGGTCATGGGAGGATGCGAATGAAGCATATTACATTAATTGGCCAAAGGGGGGCGCTATAGCAGCCGACTGAAATTGCAAACTTTGAATGGGCATATCTCATGCCCCATATGTCGTAGAGACATGAAACTTTGCACAGAGATGCCTCTCCTCATGAGGAACAAATTTGCCTCAAGAACCCATAACTTCCAGTTATATAGATTTTCCGCCATTTTGAATTTTTTGAAAAACACTTAAAATCGATCTCTTCCTAGGACGTTTGACCGATCTGCATGAAACTCAGTGAACATAATCTAGGGACCAATATCTAAAGTTCCCTCTTGGCAAAAGTTGCAAAACTTACTAAAACTGAGCTTCTACAAGGCAATGAATATTGCGGAGGGCATGGCTCATCACATAAAGGTGTATAACATCTCAAGGGTTTCACCGATCACCACACAACTTTGTAGGCATATGACCACACATAATCTGAGGGGACCCCTCCATTATTGACCCCATCAAACAAAATGGGGGCGCTAGAGAGCTAATCTCTTATCTAGGCCTAACCGCCCTATCGATTTTTACTGAACTTGGTAGATATGTAGAACAGGACGCCTCAAGGTGACTGGAGAAATTTAACTCTAATTGGCAACTGGGTGGTGCTATAACAACAGAAAAATGCTTAAAAATGGCTAAAATGTGACCGATCGCTGTGGCTCCCCCTGTGGACCAATGTTTTTTTTTTTCTTCTAATTTTTGGTATGACTAATTCATGGTATGGTATGCTGTACATAATCACGGAAACTGTCAGTATGTCATTCTGTCAGTCAGTCGTTCTGTCTGTCCCACGTTTTTCTACTCACTGACGTGGTCAATCTATGTGAAACTGCACATAGGCATTGAGGATTGGCATAGGTAGAAGGTGACAAAGCTACCAATGGGTATGGACTAGTTAGGATATTACACTACAAAAGATGAGATGAGTGATCTATTCACAATGCGTCTTGGTGGTCATTTATGCTTGTATTTAGTGCTGTCCACTTGTGATCAGCTCACCCAACATGCATATTAATACCAGGTATAAACAGGGTCTTTGATGAGACTTTAAGGGTACTAGGCTACTTGAGATGGACAAGACATAAATCAAATGGCTCTTACTTGTCACTGCCCAGCTAGCTTGCTAACATGGACAAAGAAAGACGGGTGTTCAATTTAAGCAAAGAGGAGTGTAAATTCAAAATTAATTGTAAAATAAAGCATGAAAACATGGTCCAGAAAAAGCATCATCACACAATTTAAGTAGCTTTCCATCACACCTTGGTGAGACAAAAAAAAAAAGAACGCCTTTTGAGGTTGTACTTTGCTTTGTGATCAGTAAGTCATAACCAAAAAAATACCAAGGCATGCTTATTTGTCATTGCTATATAGCCCTAAAAACAGTGCTGCTGCCATTTTTGGCACTTACTTTGAATTTAGGAAAGGCTCTATGCCTAATTAAGATTCCTAACTTGAGAAATATCTAAGCTGATGTGTAATAGGTAATTTTCTGTTTTTATATAAGATTTTTTCCTAAATGCAGTAAGGAAACATGTCTGTTATCCCCGAAATCCTAAATGTCATCCTAAACTGATAAGATTGGATTTAAGACTTGGGAAGGTTCTGTAATGAGGCCCAAGGTCTGCAGGGACTATACTCTAATCTGCAAATATTCACATTGTCATGATGGAGCAAGCAGTATTTTTTCTTTTGCTGAGTTAAGCCCAGTTCAGAGCAAAGACTCTTGATGAGATGAGTTGAAACAGGAAATTACTTGCAACACACCATTCTGCAGCATTCTAAAAAACTGCTGGTTCACACCAATGCAACTAGATGAGACAGTGTATCATGTCTATGCAACAACTCTCTGTACTTCCGTTATGATTTCCAGCTTTTCAGGCTCATTTTGTGGCTGATTATAGTTTGTAGCTTCTTAAATCTGAATGAGGATAGTGATAGTGAGATACTGGCTACAGTTGCATTTGTAGTTAAGAACAATGAGACAATGAGTCCTTTTGACTTGACCAGCGGACATCAATACAGGCTGACTGGCTGTAGAAACGGGTAACGTGCCTTTCGTTCTAAAACCAGCTGCCAGTGATTTGACTAGCGGAGTTGCAGGTGTCACCATCAGCCGGCTTGAGTCGAGCTCAGACAGCCAGTTCACACTGCTGCAACTTTTCTCTGCAACATTCTAAAACAGTTTCGTCTCATCGCAAATCTTTGCTCTGAACTGGGCTTAACTCAATGCACAACAACCAAATAGTGGCTTATGTTATGACATGGGAATTTTATTCCTGACAGTTAACGTTCAGTTACTCATTTTTTATTTGTTTTTGTCTTTCTTTCAAAAGTGTTCATATAAATGGTGCTTACAGTAAAATGCATACTAACTAACTTGTTTAATTAGTTTATGAATTTAATGCAGTTGACTCCAAACAGTGAGAGTTTGAAGACTGGCTTAAACCTACAAGGCATTATTTTATTGTTGAAAAGTAAAATCTGGCAACTTAAATCTATTAGACTACTTCTGGATTTCTATTCATGTATCGATCACAAAAGGTCATGTAATAATCATGTAAGATTTGGATATGAGATGGATCAACAGTGTGGTATTCTTTGAATCAATAAAGATATTTGTATGTATTATGTGGACTGATTTGACATTTTTCTGACACACACACACACACACACACACACAGAAAATCTGATTTCAGCTGAAACACTGTAGTTTATCTGACGGTGCAAAATCAGCAATTTATATGAATTTCTGCAATACACAGATGATGCATTAAATAACAGAAAATTCTACGTACAAGTTATTTGTAGTGTCAATGCCAAACGATCTCATAGCTGCCACTACTTCTTGCTGAAAGGTTATTTATTCTTGTCAAGTGTTTCGCAGTTTAGCATACTGTGTTATTGTTCCTCATTCTGTCACTGAAGACAGTAATGTGATAATAAACAGTGTCGCCGAGCAAAGGTCAGAGTGTTGATACAAAAAGCTAATGAGATGTTGGAGAGCCATGAACCATTTTGGTTGAATGACCTTGCTATTTAAAATCCTCTGGCGCACAAGTAATTACATTGTTTGAGCATTATAGTGTGTGTGAATGAGGACTTTTTTTTAAAGTTGCAATTACTTTTTATGTGACTTTAACATGTTATTGAATGTTTCCAGGTTACAGTTTGTGTTGTTTTTCTGCCAACGTGAACCTGTTGTTGAATGCCTAGCAATTCATTTTTGTTATAATCTGAATGGATCCTTACCCTTTCCTACCACACACACACCCCCACACACACACCTATACAAACTCCCACACAATAAGTTAAGACTGCTCTTTTCTTTTTGACCTTTTAAAGCGACTGATACGGGAGGACTCCTGACCACTGCTTACATGATATGGTGTATGTGCCTGTGTCTAACGCGGTTAAAGGAAAGGATGGAAAGTAAGCTCCACACTGAGAGAGGGAAAGTTGCAGAAGGTGTATTTGGCAAAAGGTGGTCTGCTGAGACATGACCGCTGGCATTAGCAGTGACATCACCGCACCCTTGTTTCCGAAAACGTTTGATATTTTCCAAAGAGAATCACAATGTCTTCAGTGTGCCTCATCCATAATGGATGAGGATAAAGACAGTGAGGTGGAGCAAGAGGGAGGGTGGGAGACTGAGAGAGCTACAAAGAAAAAGAAGACAAAGGGGATCTTTGTAAACGACTATAAGGAAGCCTTTGAAGGTACAGTACAGGGTTTCCTTCAGCCTCTGCTGAGCAGCTTCACTATGTTAAGTCAAGGTGATGCTTCTCACTTGCCATGACCACGGGGATCAAGAAAAGCTAGAAATTAAAAAGAAGTAGAAAACTTTTTTTTTTAATTTCTCATCAAGTGGGAATGAAACTGTGAGACAGCAGGGGTTTTGTCCTTGCCTACATCTGTTCTCGCCATGTGCCGCAGTACAGGTAGACATGTACAACAGGTGGAGTGGCAGTCATGACCACAGCAGTTTTTACCTCAGAAAACTCTTTAAAATCACATCAAACATTGTATGTTGTGTGAATATGGGTTTTCAAATCTATAAATTCTGAAATAGCTGTACAGTTTCATCGGAAAACTCTAAAACACCACTGAGAGACATTAGCTAATTCAAAACTCTGCAGCCAGGCTATTAACCAGAACCAAGAAGAGAGAGCACATCAGGCCAGTCTTAGCTGCTCTGCATTGGCTTCCTGTTATGTTTAGAATTGATTTTAAGCTCCTCCCCCTTGTATACAAAACCCTAAATGGGCTGGGACCAGGCTACATTGCTCACTCCCTTGTTAACTATTTGCCTCCAAGAACACTGCGATCATCTGCTGCTGGTTTAATGGAGGTTCCCAGCAACAGCTGGAAGAAGATCGGGGATGTAGCCTTTGTCAGTTACACCCCAAAGCTGTGGAACACACTACCTATAGACATCAGGGAAGCTAGCTTTAACTAGCTCTGACTTTCCTGATACAGGTCTGAAACTCTTTCTTTTTACACTTTGCGCTGCTGCAACTCTTACTTGATTTTATAATCTATAGTTTTACAACTCTACAAATCAGTTAATCCATGTTTTAAACTGTTTTAAATGTCCTTTTATATTGAATTGCCTTGTCAGTTTTATGTCCATTAGGTCGATTTTCATGTGAAGCACTTACCGCCCTTTACCTCCCCTGTATCATTACCTTTGAGAAAACTATAGTTTCACCACCAGATTACACAGAGATGATTTTTTTTTGAAAGGCCAAACAGCTGCTTCACAGGAGGTTAGTTGTTTTGACTCATGCCAGTGCCACGGTTTAGTTCTCAGACATGACACTTTGACAGATATCAAGGGTGAGCTGTGATTAATGCGCATGACAGTGACAGCTTCATTAATTAAGAGGGCAACACCTCCCACTGCGTGTCATGTGAAATTACTATTACCAACCCTTAGGCATATCGAGACAGAGCAGACACTGTCAAAATGACAATGCTTTATGCAAGAGAACAATGTTTGTTTCACACAAGGCAGAAACTTTTGAAAAGATACCCATTTGAAATCATACTTGAAGCACTGCATGAAATTTAAATTCTCAACGGACTGACAATTGTTGCAGTATTTCCTGAAAAATCAAGCTTTGCAGGTCCTTACTTTTACTTCTTCATAGATTCTTATCCTGATAAGTATTTAAACCTTGAATAAAGTGGGTGAAATACATGTCCTTTGAACATCAGATCTGATCATTATCCGCTGATGCTTTCAATGAATGGTCGTGAATAACTGTGTATGGGATGCAGTGGCACCATCCATGTCTATCCTCCAATATCTCTTTTGCTTATCTGGGTCTGGTCAAAAGTTCAAGCAATGGAGTCAACGTCCCTTTTTTTTTTTGACAAACTTGCTTCATGTCCCTTCCTGACGCAAATCCAGGCCAACTGAGACATGTCCTGCTTCCTCTCTGCTCTCGTGTCTCAGTCTGTCAGCTGTTAGTTCACTGTCCAAAGGAGGCACCCACTTGGCACCCTTACCAGATGCCTCATCCACTGCGATCAACTCCTTATCTCTTGACTCTGAGGTACCGACACTACTGCAACACTGGTCAATGCTGATAAAGCAAACAAAATAAAACAACTTGTTTTGTTAAGAGTCAGTCATTTACTTTCAGTCATTTTTCAATGTGGATTTGACACTTTCTTTGTAATATATGGGTGTTTGACTGATCGTTGGATTAAAGTTTCACTATTTTCTACCATTTTTGGGACAAAAATGAAAAACTAATCTGCAGATTAATCCATCCATTTTCATCTGTTTATCTGGGGTTGGGTCACGGGGGCAGCAGGCTCAGCAAGGTATTCCAGACCTCCCTCTCCCCAGCAACATTTTCCAGCATCCTGAGTCATTCCCAGGCCAGATAAGATACATTATCCCTTCAACATGTTTTAGGTCTGCCCTGGGTCCTCCCAACAGTTGGTCAGACACCCAGAAAACCTTTCATGATCGGCACCCTGGAAGCATCCTGATCAGATGCCCGAACCACCTCCCTTTTTCAACGTAAAGGAGTAGCAGCTCTACTTCAAGCTCCCCCTGGATGTCCCTAGCCATCCTACAGAGGTGATTAATTTTGTCCACTTCTTTCCCCAAACTCATAATTTCAGTCCCTACCCAAAGACCATGACCATAGTTGAGGGTCAGAACATAGATGAACCAGTAAATTGAGAGCTTTGCCTTCCAGCTCAGCTCCTGCTTCACCACAACGGTCATGCGCAATGCCTGCTGATGCTACACCAAACTGCCAGTCCATCTCACGCTCTATTTTACCCTCACTTGTGAACAGGACCCCAAGAAACTTGAACTTCTTCATTTGGGGCTGTAACTCACTCACAACCCAGAGAGGGCAATCCAGCAAACTATGGCCTTAGAACTGGAGGTACTGACTCTCATCCCGACCACTTCATACTCTTCTGCAAACCATCCCAGTGCATTCTGGAGGTCACAGTCTGATGACACCAACAGAACCACATCATCTGCAAACAGCAGAATGCAATTCTGAGGTCCCCATACCAGACACTCTTCTCCTCCCTGCTGCGTCTTTAGAGCCTGCCCATGAATACCACAAAGAGAACCAGTGGCAAGGGAAAACCCTGGCAAAGGGCCAATACCTACTGAAATCATTTTGACTTTGTACAGAGTACACAGACACAGCTCTAACTTATACTAACTTTTCTGGTTATACAAGGAGTGCATGGCTTGTGGCAATGACCCCAGTATCCCATATTCCTGCAGTCGCTCCCCCCCTTAAGTTATTAAGGCTTTAAGTTTTTCCCTTGGTGGCCTGACTGTGACATGCAATGTGACAAGGCCCTCTAGGTATTTCCTAAAATATGCCTCAATATTGATGGTCACTGAGCAATTGCTATTAAAGCCCCTTAGCTGGATCCACGGCTGGTAAAATCAGTATCATCTTTTAAAATAACTCTTTAATACTTCATGACCTTTTCATTATGCTATTATGGTCCTTTTAGGATTTCATTCTTGTTTTTTCTCCTTTAGCACTGGTTTTCTGGTTGTTTCCTGTATGTTGACCTGTGCTGAAACTGTGGAAACTACAACAGACTGTTATGTTTTCAGAGAAGCACTTTACACATGGTTCTACTATTACTGCTGTGAGATATTTCCTTGTGCCCTAGGTCATTCTAAGTTATGTTGGCTTCTTCTCTTCTGCACGTATCCAGTGTCAGTAGAGGGGCAGGGTGGTGGTGGAGGTTGGGTGGTGCTCTTACATATTTTGGCTGTTACATGTAGAAGTTAGTGGCTGATTCCTGGTCCAACAAAATGAAATAACGAGACCAAAGGAATGTATAAAGATGAAGACAGAAAGAAAAACAAAAAATAAAAAAATGGAGAGGGACACGGCAAACGCTCAGGGTCAAAAACAGGGCAGGGGAAAAATCTGAATTTTAATTTGTTCGCTCAGAGGCACATTTCTTCTTTTATATGGAAACTTTTATTGCACATCTATAAAAACTCAAGTATTTACTCTTACAAATGTATGACATTTATTGTGAAACCTCATGGGAAAAATGCAAACTAATCACATTTTCGTGTGCTAAATAATCACAAATAAAGCATGAGTTCAAAATGATGAAATGATATCTTCACCTGTGAAACTCGAATGCAAAATAGATAAAAACATACGGGATGCAGAGGCTTGGTATTTCCCCTCTTTTATCAACAACAAATGTGGGACAAAAAAAGTAAAACAATTAAATTGATTTCATGGTCAGGTATAATCTAACATACCCATGTATTACTACAAGGTCGGATCATGTTGGTAAATACCATTTAGCGCTTTACCCCTTTGAAACAGCTTCGATAGGTGATGGAAACCTATGAAATTTTTTTTTTGCAAAATTTTAATTACTGCCAAACTTTATTTTTTCTTCTTTTTTCAGGACATGCAGTCACACACATGAAAAAGTGCCGCTCAACTGTTTACTCCCATAAGATACAAGCATTTCCGACATCCCCCACAGTTAACCAGAAAACGCTATTTGACACTATGGCAAAGCGAGAATGAGTCTGACCTCTGCTGTCAGTGGAGACAGAGACACCCATCATTCAAATGAGACAGGCGATTAGGGGAAGGACAAATCCAGACAGCAAAAGAGAAACAGAGAAAGAAACAGGGGAGGTACAGGAAGAGATAGGCGTGGGCTACGGTAATGTGTTAAAGCAGAAAAAAATGATGGCACGAGATGGTAGAGAAATTGGCGATACAACAGCCGAGCAAAACATAAACATGAAAAAACACTGGGAAGAGAGAGAAAGAAGGAACTATATGATAAAGGAACACAAAGAGAGGAACTTTCAAAATGAGAAGGGATTTGGTGACACTGAACGATACCAGGAGAGGCAGCCGCCTTTCATCAGGCTACTGATGATTGGAAGGGGAGAAATATAATAGCATCATTCCATGGAAATTGAAAAAGGTCTTGGAAATGTTTTTTTTTTTTTTTTTTTTTTTTTTTTTTTTAAATCATACTTCTGCACACTATATGGTTTATCACAGGGCATGGGGATAATTTTCAGGCATGGAGAAGCAAATATAAACACAACCTTGTCTGAAAGCCAACATCAAGCATCTCGTTGGCCTGATTTGAACTTTTCCCTTACCTCACTTCCTCCTTTTATAACAATTGCGTGCAGTCTTCCTACACTCATTCACTGTCAAGGACAGAGAGACACAACTTGAGAATATGGAACAATACTGCAGTACCTTGCTGTGTTGCATCTTCACACAGTATAAAAGTGCTATCAAGCCTGTTTTGTTGAGTTTACGTCAGCAGTCTGCAGGATGAAGCAACAAGGCCAAGGTGGATGTATCATTTCTACAGATGACATCTAATAATTGACCATGTAAGCTCTTTACTCCCTTTCTCTTCCTGTCTCTCTTTGTCTCTCCAGGGAAATCTGAATAACAAATTTCCAGTTTATTTACAGATTTCTTTATGTCATTTACTTTATTTTTTATTTTGTGTGTTTGCATTTCCAGGACTTTGTACAAGAGTTAGAAGGAGTCTTAAGCGGGTCATGAAATTTGACGATTTAACTGAAAGTTTAAGTTTAAAAAAGCACTGCACAGACTGGATTACGCTGAATTGACAGCTGACTTTCTGTTAAGAAGATATGTATGCATGGTTTGTGAGGGGAAAATACTGAACTGGTATAAGTTTTCCTGCTTTTGTTGTCTGTGTGTGCTTGTGTGACAGTTAGATGTAGTTCCACGCCAAAGAGATTGTAAAAGAAAACATAAGGGATTGATCTGTGAAGGAATGGAAACTACCTATATTCACCGATCAGCCAAAACATTAAAACCACTGGTGGGTGGAGTGAATAACATTCATTATCTTGTTACAGTGCAATGTTCTGCTGGGAAACCTTAGATCCTGGCATTCATGTGGATGCTACTTGATGCACTCCACCCATCCAAACACTGTTGTAGAGCAAGTAAACCCTCTCATGGCAACAACGCTTGTCGATAGCAGTGGCCTCCCAGCAGGACAGTGCACTGTGCCACGCCACAAAAACTGCTCAGGAATGACCTGAGGAACGTGACAGAAAGCTCAAGGCTTCAACCTGGCCTCCAAATACCTCAGATCCCAATCTGATCGAACATTTGAGGGACCTGGTACTCCAATGGTACCCCCGATCCACGGTGGGACCTCCTTGGATCGGAATTGGCTCTGACCTGTCAAGGCATAGACACAGGACCTCTGGAGAGTGTCCTTTGGTGTCTGGCATCGGGGCATTACCATCAGATCTTTTGAGTCCTGTGGGTTGTGAGGTGGGGTAACAGTACGTCCCACTGGCTACAGTTACATGATGGCTTCTCATTCAGAATGAAATAAATCTGAATGAAATCATGTGGAATTAAAGTTTTTCCAGGTAGTTTACATGAGAAATATTCATTCCGAATGAGGGTTTACATGGGAGATCAGTTCAATCGCCTTCATTCAGGTCTGCGCAAGGTTTGGGGCAGGGAAGGTTTCTGATTGGATAGGGGGAGGGACTGATGTTACATGTTTACGTTTACTGGAAGAAAACACTGTAGTCCTCGCTCCGGATAACAAGATGCTTGATGACGACGTTCTTAGTGCCTTTTTCAGGCTTGTTTTGCTTATATTCTTGAAGCAGCAGTACGACAACAACCTTGTTCTAGTAATGCTTTGTCTGTTGAGGAGGAGAAGGGAGGTAGAAGGTCGAAGAAGGGAGACAGAAGACGGTGCTGTGGCAAATGGAAACCGGTGAGTGCAATGAGTCCAGCTACTCTATCTCAGCCCGTTGCTATGCACGCTGTATACGTCATCGCACCAGAAGGGCAAGGAAACGAGCATGCGCAGAAAGACCGGAATGAACTTAAAGAGGAATGAGTGTATACATGCACACAAAATTCTTTCATTCGGAATGACAAACGGAATAAACCACTCCCTTTAACGGGATTTAATTTTCAATCGGAATGACCGTTTACATGACCACTTTTAATGGGAATGGCCTTTCATTCTGAATTAAAGTGGAATTAAACTGTCCATGTAAACGCGCTGAGTGATGTTTGATCAGATCGGGATCCAGGGAATATGGAGAACAGGTTGACGCCTTGAGCACTTTGTCACGTTAGGTCATTACTCAGCAGTTTTTGTGGCTAAGTGTGGCTCATTGTCCGGCTGGGGGGGCACTGCTACTGAGGAGTGCTGTTGCCATGAGGGAGTCTGCACTGGTGTTTAGGGGGAGAGCGTGTCAGGTGGCATCCACATGAACGTCAGAGCCCAAGGTTTCCCAATAGAACACTGCACTGTAAGAAGATGATCAGTGTTATTCACCTCACCTGTCAGTGGTCTTAATGTTTTGGCTGATCAGTGTATATGTATATATGTGTGTATGTGCATATATTGAGGCACATTAAGTCTATCAGTACTTTCTGCAACATATCTTAATTGATATAGAAGGCCCAGGTTTAGTTTCTTCAGCCTTTATTGTAACCACGTGGAGTCACAAGAACATCATGATAACACCTCTTTTTTCAATCACCTAGGATGTGCAGCCATTATCACCATTATATTTAAGCTTCTGGATTAAAGAAAGACTTGGCTCATGATTATTCACTGTGACTAGTCATATTAATTTAATCTTTTAATTCAGCAGCTATGGTGATAATGATGAGGATAATAATAGAAGTGTACCACATTTAGCGGGATTCATTTCACATTTGGACTCCCCAGGATTTTACTTGCAGAAAATAGTATTTGTTGTGGTAATTCATGAAAATCAGAGGGCTGACAATAGGAGAGTGGTCTTTCTTGTTATATTCAAACACTTGCAAGTGAACACGTCAACCGGTCAACAACAAGGGTTCTGGTTGAAAGCATGCAGTGGCTTTCTGTTGTCTGTTTTTTATACTTAGACACAACCAAACACACACAGACACCTGTAGTTTATACTTCACCACTCTTCACATGATTACCATCTGTGGCTCCAAGCCAGGTTTTAAACAAGAGGAGTGGTAACATGAACAGCACGACAACTTGTTTACAGATAGATACGTCAACCCATGTCCACATATGGAACTAAGAAACATGACTGTGAGACTCAAATGGCATTCAGCACCCTAACAGGAGGTGTAAAGAATGTCTTTTCTATCTTTTCCATGAGCAGTATTCCCACTTCAGTATTGCAGAAATTATCTGTCCATATGCATATGATGTATTCAGATTTATCTATACTCCTACTGTACAGTAACTGCATTGGCTACTTCTAGTTTATAGCCAGAGAGCTGGTCACACACACTTGCTACCGGTGTGGGTGTACTGTGGGTGCAATGCACTGCAGGGCAGACATGGAGGCCTAAGGTCAAACCAGATGACGTAGGATGACGTGATACTGGCACGATGAGAGGCTCCAACATGTTGTAGCCTAGTAGTCTGCTGTGCAAATAGCTGCGCGAGTCAAAGTTCTTCCATGTGAACTGTTTGCTAACGTGTAGGACAGAAACATTGTTTTTAACGACCACTCAAGGGTTTTAAATGGAGGGGAACCAGGGTTATAACAAATATTTGTCTTCCAGCCTACTGGGAGATCAGGCGTTACCCCAAAAAAGACAAACTGCTGGCTTGACCTTGTTTGGCCGCAGAGGAATGGAGGAGGCTGCAAGATGATACGATGAGCTGATCAGATGTGAATTTTAGGGCTTGGTTTGAAGAGTTTGCTTGGTGTAATATCTGTTTGGGGAAAATAGCTATGTTCCTGCATATTCCTGTTTGCAGCTTTGGCTTATTGAGAGCAGATGAAGGTGTGTGTCACTGAGAGATATGGAGAGATTTATAGCATGATAAAGGATATGACTACAAAACACCCAGGGATGGATTGCCCTTGTCTACTTACACTGAATGACAGGTGAAGGTGAGGAAGGAATTAATCCTCATATGCACAATGGAGTGGTGAATAAAATGAAGGATCAAGTGGCAGTGCAATGGATGTTTGAGGTCAACTCTGAACATTTAAAACTTATAATCAGTAAGCTCTAAGCATTTGGGTGGAGGAAATGAAGTGAGGAACAGTCTCTTTTCTGTGAGCAACTACACCATCAGTGTGGCTGTTAGGAATGCTGCAGCCTAGTGGCCGAAAGCTGAGCTTAGGTTTTAAGCCATGTTCATTTAATGCATGATCTGATTAATATAACCTTCTTTTCAGTGAACTACGGATTGCAGTTAGATTTTGTTTTCATTGTGTGCCGTCATATTTAATCCATTAATCCCAAATCCACAGCATAAAGTAAAATGTGTGCCTCCCCTCCATCCCTCACCTGGAAATGTTAGAGCCATGCTCATACCTGTCAGTGACAGTGGCTTGTGTAAAGCACCGGTGTCTTTCTATTCCTTTATTAAACCGGATGATGCAGTATGCAAAATGCATTATTCTCTTATAGCTTTGAACTTAAATTAATTCTGGTGACTCAGTAAATAGTAGTAGTTCAATCTGTTTCTATTATTTCTTATTTCTCAACAAAGCATTCATATTGGCTCTGTGATATTTTGGAGGGAAAAAAATGACAGCATCTACTGTAACCTCGGTCAAAGTTACTGTAATTGTGTAAAAGTTCTTTTTGCTTCTCATTTTCCTCAACAGCTAATTTATTAATGTATCCCTTTATCACATGAGTCTCAGAGAGCTTTACAGAGACAAAAGTAAGAATAAAAACACCAGACACGGCATTAATTAAATAAACTGCACGAAAAGTCATGATGTTATTTAATCACTGGTGTCTGTGTGTGCTGTTATAGACTAGCGATCTGTCCTGGCTGTACCCCACCTGATTCTGAATGTTTGCTGGTTTTCGCTCAAGGCCTCCTCGACCCTGAAGCCCAGTTCAGACTAATGATTTGCGATGAGATGAGTTGAAACACGCAACAACTTGCAATGCAACGTTGTAAAAACCTGCTGGTTCACACCAATGCAACTTGATGAGACGGAGTATCATCTCTATGCAACAACTCTCTGTACTTCTGTTCTGATTCCCAGCTTTTCAGACTTACTTTGTGGCTGAATGTAATTTGTAGCTCGGGACAAAGGGCTTAGCAAGGACGGAGCACCTGCCACAGAAAGCGAACACGCCATCTGCGGCTATTTTGACTTGACCGGCAGACTTCACTACAAGCCGACTGGCTGGAGAAGCAGTCGACATGCCTTATGTTCTAAAACCAGCCGCCAGCACTTTGACCAGCTGAGTTGCAGGTGACACCATCAGCCGGCTTGAGTCGAGCTCAGACAGCCAATACACACCACTGCAACTTTTCTCTGCAACGTTCTAAAACAGTTTTGTCTCGTCACAAATCTTTGGTCTGACCTGGGCTTTAAAGGATGAGTTTAAGTTAGGAGACATGACTGGAATTCATCCATTTTCTATTTGCTTTGCCTGTTGCTGGCTACTTTTTTTTCTGCCCTAACAACCTGAACTGGTTGTCGGTCTTCTTGTAATTCTACTCCTACAAGTTTACATGTGGGTGAGTTCCATTCAATTTAACAAAAAAAACAAAACAAAAAACACTACAGAAAGAAAACAACAAATTGCAAACAATATTTTAAAATATATAGCTACACAGGGTCAGTAAAAGGGACTGGGTGTTTAATTGGGACTAGGCTTTTTTTAATGTACATTTTATAGCAATGTAGATGGAAACATGATTGATGACACGCCGGTCAGGTGACCAGATGATGCATATTTCACACAGAAAGGCCCCAGTTTGAACTCATGACCATCTTGCTGTGAGAGTGAGTCAATGTGACTCTCCAATATTAATCTCTAGAAACAAATTATGCATATGTATGCAAAATCTGTAGCAACGGGAAAAGATTTTGATATCGGAAGTCTTCTGGTTTACGTTACTAGTTTGAATAGTATTGGCCAATCATGTTTGAACAGCGATCTTATGGCAACAAATTAACTTAATATTAGCGTTTTCTACGTATCTGCGTTCATTTGCAGATACCTGTTTATATGGATTAGCCAAGCACACAGAAGAGGAAGTCCTGGCTTGGTTACACTAAATCACCGAAATAATCGGCCTTGCCCCCAGAAGCTTTATCATCATCAGACTGAAAGTCAGTGGGTTCCAAGATTACCCCCTATAAACAGATGCATATGTATGCAAACTCTGTAGCAATTGGCCAAGATTTTGATATTGGAAGTCTTCTGGCTTCTAGTCTGAGTAGTACTGACGAATCATGTGTGGCCAAAATGCATTATCTTGGATCCCAATAGCTATCTTATGACAACAACTTAGCTTTATAGTAGCATTTTTTTATGTATCTGCATTCATACCTGTATCAGATACCTGTTAAGATAGAATAGCAAAAGTGACCAGCACCTCCAGAGGCTTTATCATCATCAGATGGGGAGCCAATGGGTTACGAGATCGCACCAACCTAATTTACCATGTAGAATATATATTATTCTCCATTGGAATCTGAATTATCTTGCATGCACAGTATATCATGCTGGACGTGTTTACGTAAAAGCAAACGTCAATTAGTAGCTCAACTCTTTCAAGTAAAATATAGCCATCTAATCTACTTTTTGTGTCTGGAAGAAAACGATGATGCTGTGTGATAATGCTGTGTACTTAAAGAAAGTTTAAAGTCTGAAATGTCAACAAGAGTTTATGGTATAGCTTCGGTGATGAATAATTTGATCTAAGACTAAAATTTGATCCCAGAGATGCTGTTTGAAGCTGGAGAGAAACTGTTTTGCTGTGATGGTCCTAACCTCCTTCTGCATTTACAATGCAGAGAGGCATTTGCTTGACTTGCTGTTGACTCTCTTTGCTTCAAAGGAGTATTTTTTGGATATGCGATAAAATTTGAAATCAGTGCTAGGGATTAGGGGATGATTATGAATATTTCTTTTTTTTCCCCTCTGCAAGTGAGGAGTGCATCTTAAGATCGAACTAAAGAGGATGAAAATGCAACCATAGCATATTCCGAACCTAGTACATGCTCACTTTTACCTTCAAAATGCAGAGACTTTCATTCATCTTCTCTGAAGCATGAGAGGGGAATCAGGAAACAAACAACCAGTCAAGAGCAGTTTATAACCTCAATGCTTTTTTTGAAGCATTTATACAGAAACACTACAGCTACAAGCATGGCACTACTCAACTTGATTCACCTATTAACAACTCTAATTCAAGGTAAACGTGAACAAAGTGTCATTCTACAATCAGTCTCTCTGTGAAAACAAAATTGTGTCCTTTTTTGGTTGTTTTTTCACATCAGTCTCTTCAAGAAAGACTCTACTTAAATCATTTCAGAGAGCAGCGATCTGACGCTCAGACCTTCGAAAGACATTACTCATTTGATCCTGTCAATAAATGGAGGGATATATAGATTAAAAAACAAACATGTGCTGTCCTCTCTTCATCCCTCCATGCTCTCCTCTCCTCTCCTCTCCTCTCCTCTCCTCTCGGTGCATTGCTTTTGCCAAGCGCCTTAGCGTTGAGCTGCTCTCTTTTCAATACCGCTGATTAAAAATGTCTGATGCATCAACACGACTAAGCTGATTACAGATTTAGTTTCCCTGAGCAAAGGTTTCCAAAGAGTGCCGGGGAAAAGTGGGAAAGAAGTGAGAAATAATAGAACACACAGAGTCAAAGCCACTGGATTGCGTTGAGAGTATAATTTTTGAAAGTGTGTGTGACTGCAGGAGCATGCTCTTCTGTATCTGCGTGAATCGCTTTGAGTGTGACTGAATATGGAGTGTGTAATTTTAAGAAGCAAACCTCTCAGGAAGGAAGAGGTGAAAAGAGATTGTGTGAGTGCGTGTTGTTGCGTGTGCAGTGGCTGTCTGCTGGGGGAACATGCAATAGAAGCCCTTTTCTGGGATGTGGAGACCACATATGACTCACATTGGTCACATTTCTTTGTTCTTCCTGTGACGTCCATCCCTCTCAAATATCCACTTGTGTCCCTCTCCAGCATTCTCTCATACACCTGAGTCATCTGGCTTGACACGTCTTTTATCCATGTAGCCCCAGTCTGTGTCTTTGAGGCTCGCGGTGGGCCAACAGAGGCACATCAGTAATATCAGCCAGATCATAAACTCGCTGCTTTCCCAGTTTTGTAACAGCCGTCTTTTGTGGCTCTCCTTAAAAGACTGTCATGCTTTCTTCACAATCTGTCACACACCTCTGGCCCTCTGGCTAAAGAGGTTTTTAACAGTAAGCATCAGTAAGCTCTGCCCTGGAGCTGCGTGCACCCTGATGCCCATTCCACTCTGCAGAGGACAGATGTCTCTGATGGAGAATGATTTGGGAAATAATCTGACCCATTTTTGCACAGATCTTTGCCTCGAAGTTGGATGGAAGGGACAGCATTTTTTAACAAACAAACGTGCCTTGTAAGTGGTTGTAGATCGGGACGTTTTAGTTAAAACTTTGCATTGTGGCTTTGTAACACAGGGCATGCTCGTCAGATTATTTTACCAGCAGCCAGAAACAAGACAAAATCCATTCTGATTGGTGTGATGCAGATTAAGGTTCAAACTTTTCTAAATTCCCAGCTGTTACCCCGCCCCGAGCATGAGATTTTGACATGTGTCATAGGCTTTGTTTCCTGAATTTGACTTGGTACTGCAGACGACCCCTGGGCAATAACAGAAATGACGTTCATGCTGTTGTTATAAAACGAGTCTGCATGCCGACAAAGTCAGCCTCCCATTCTATAAAGTATCTTGAGGCCATACGTTGGCATGACATCACAGACTCTGTCATTTCTGCCTTGTTTCACTTTGTCTGTCCACAAATACTGCATTGTCCACACAATGAATAAGTTGTTGTTCTCTTCAAGAACACAAATCATAGAAAGAATGTGGGTGAAAGCAAAAAGGGAATTCTGCCTAAAGCAGGGAAGATAATCAAAACCAAGAAAATTATGAAGGAAAAAAAAACAACAAAAAAACAAAAGCTGGAATGTTGTCTATCATACAGAATACACAAAGAATTACTGGATTTATGGCCTCTTTTTGTTTTTAAGCTGTGTTTATTGTGTGGGATTTGGATATGGGCTACAGAAGCTGTGACAGCTGGACTCTGCATGCAAGGTTACTTTTAGAAAGAAACTGAGGATTATGAGTCTTCAAGGCTCTTTTAAAGTATATAAAGACAGCTCACACAATGTAGAAGACTGAAGAACGTTCCAACAAAAAGATCATTCGACTTTTAAGTTAATCAATACAATCAGTGTTTTTGAAAATTAATCCTTTGTATTTTAACAAAATGGTTTCCAAGGGGCGGGGGGGATAAAAAAGGTTCAGGTTTTTTTTTGTTTGCTGTTTTGTAGCTGTTTGCGAAGTTGTATGAATGGCAGTAGCAGCTTTAGCTAGCTAAACAGCTAGCTGCACAATACATCACCTGTCTAGAACGTTGGAAACTGGAAGGTTAAAAAGTATTAAAATGGTCACCAGGAATAAGTAATATATGAACTAATATGATTTAACTTACATTAAATCACTTTGGGGCAAGAGAAATGGTAGCCAAACAACACTCAATAAGCTCTTGGGAACTAAGGACATTAATTTTTGACGTTTTAAAAGTTAAATTCTTTGCTATTCTGTTGTCATATTTTGCACACCATAATGCACCACAGATTTTCAGTCAGGTCTGGACTGTAGCCAGGCCAGTGTAGTATCTAATAGGGGTGTAACTCACTAGTTTCATCACAATATGATACTATATCGAATCTCTGGACAACAATGCGATATTTGCCGATATTACAAAGTCTGCAACGATTCGATTTCGATTCGATACAGTTTAGGGGCCTGTGATTGATATGGAATGGTATTATATGCAGGTTTACCACAATCGATTACAAAAGAAACTTCCATCGCTTTCTTTTTTACTTTTGGCCGTAAAACATAAAAACGACACATGAATAATAAGTGCAGTGAAGTTTACTTTAAACTGACTCCACCAACACATAAAACAGCACATGGGATAAGTTAACCTTCAGGGCTTTCTGTCAGTAAGTCCTTTCTGGAAGAAATCTTTTCATTTTAAAACCCGAGAGCAACTTTGCAAGCACAGTGTGAAACAATACAATGATCACGAAGAATATAGTGATGTTACACATCAAATTAAACTGCCGAACCTGAGCTACACGGCTGTAAAAACCCTTTTTACATGCCCCAAACACAGCTCAAACAACAACTAAATAAACAACAACAACAACTAACGCCAACAACTCCATACAGCACCAATATCCCGACCCACTCGGTATATTTCAGGCTCTAACTCGATCACACATTATTCAAAACACATGGCATTCATCTCAAATGAAAGCTGAGACTCCACTGTTTCCACATGTATGTACACCAAAGCACTCTACCACAAACCATCAGAGAGCTACAGGCCAAAGAACAACAACAGAAATCTTTTCGCCAAAATATATTTGTAATATCTCTCTTACCTTGTTGTTTTTGCTGTGAAAAGCGCATTTTGCTGTTCAATCACGCTTCGTTCCCATTTTACCGGATGTGGTCCGTCATTCAAATGAATCCGGGCGGAAAAAAAGGTTCCGGGGGAACAAAAACAATGACCACTCACAGCAGCCAACATCTCCCCACAACGCGTTCTGCTGACTCTGATTGGCTTACAGTGCTGTGAGTATAGCATCATTCTATTGGCTCTAACGAATCAAACAAGGTGTTAATCACTCAAATCGGCCAAGCCGTCGCGGAGATACAGGCCTCCAAAGCTCAGAATAGAAACTAAGGTTCAAATGTAGTAGGTGTATTGGTTAGTTTGGAGTGGGAAATAGAGGAACAGTTGTAAATGTATATCCTAAACATCAACAGGGATTTACAAAAACAAAAAATGCAAGGTATAGGATTGTACATGACATAAATCACATGCAAACATGGTGCAATTTTGGAGAGCTCACCTGAATTTTCTGTACTAAAACCTCTCTAATATTGTTCTGCTTTATCAGAATCAACCTTTGCAGAGTTAATGTTCACATATTGTACTATGATGTGATAGAGGTTTAGAGCTGCAGCTGCATCATTCCAAAGGGATACTCATCTTGAAACCTCAAAATATTTCATTTGTGCTGTGTGCCATCTTCATTTACACATCTTAACCAATCTCACAAGTGTTCCCTTTACCATGACACCAATAGTATTCTAATAGACCTTGTGGTTGCAGAGATATATTCATTTCATTATGGGTATGCAATTTTCGAGCAGAGGCCTATAAAACAGGCTTAGGGTTTAACCCAAACCATCATCTTCCCTAAAACTTCAGGTCTAGCTGTCTCA
Organism: Epinephelus lanceolatus; assembly: GCF_041903045.1. Classification (NCBI taxonomy): domain Eukaryota; kingdom Metazoa; phylum Chordata; class Actinopteri; order Perciformes; family Serranidae; genus Epinephelus; species Epinephelus lanceolatus. The sequence goes on from NC_135737.1 coordinate 34,828,996, forward strand.
AAGCCCTGAAGGCAAACTTACCCCAACAGCCATAAAACATGGATTAACAACAAGATCATTTAACAAAAGCAAAAAATTCAGCTCAATAATAACTGTCAAAGTTCATGGACACCACAATTGTTTTTTTGCTAGTCACCCATTATTAACTTCAGCATGTTTACATTGCATAAATTAGCCTAGCAGCTAGCGGACTTTCTTTTCCTTCTTCTCATAGTTTAACAACTTACATGCAACATGTAACATATTATTTTTCTTACTCACCTTTGCTTTAAGTCACTGTGTCTCCCGCCAGAACAGCACAGTTGAATTTCCGCCTGCATGCACATTTTTTTAGCCAAAGATTGTTGAAACAGAGCGGCTGATGTTACTGTGGTGAGAAGTTCGCAGAGTGAGATGCTCGTCCAGGTTACATGGTGTTATATTTTGTAACGGCATTGTTTACATACAGCATGTGCTCTGACCGTTGGCCTGTACTTTCCCTGAAATCTGAAATTTTTCCATACTGCTGATTTAGTTCCAAGTAAAGAATGCTCTCTGCTGCTTGCCATCTGCTTGTCTCTGTTTGACGGCGACACGGACTTTCAACATAAAAGCCTATTTTAAAGATGGCGATCTGGATCTTTGTTTTTTGCATCGATGGTTATACCCCTAGTATCTACATTCTTTCACTACGGAGCCACACTGTTGTAACAGAATGTAGCTTGGTATTGCTGGAATAAGCGGGGACGTCCCTGAAAAAAAGATGTCTGGATGGCAGCTGATGCAAAACCTTTATGTACCTTTCAGCATTCATGGTGCTTTCACAGATGTGCAAGTTACCCAGGATGTCATGGGCACTAACACACTCCCATACTGTCACAGATGCTGGCTTTTAAACTTTGCACTGGTAACAATCTGAATCTTCAGCCCAGAGGACACAGGGTCTGTGATTTCCAAAAGCATTTGAAACATGGTCTCGTCAGACTATAGCATACTTTCCACTTTGGTTTAGTCCATCTCGGATGAGCAGAGAGGTCAGTGGCATTTCTAGATGTTGTTGGTATATGGCTTTAACTTTGCATGATAGATTCTTAACTTGCATTTGAAAAGTTTATAAATCTGATCTACTTCATAACTCATTCAATAATGGATTGATAAATTAGCTCATAGTTGTGACTGAACTAAAGAAGACATAACTAAACACAGATTCAACAACTAGTCAACAACCTATTAAATACATTGGAAAGAGGTTGGAAAGAAAATACAAGTTACTCTTGAATTCTTCTTACTTTTTTACTATATTAAGGTGTCCAGATAAACAGTTTCTAGAGTCAGCAATTTAAGGTCCATCCAATGGGCGGGCTTTAACACTGAACTCATCCATATGCATGATGGCCAGCCTTTTTAGACACAGCAGGCGGGAGGAGAAAGAAAAACAGACTGAGATATAAAAAGAGATTGCAATGCTACACAAAACAGAAGACTGGAAACCAAATCTCTTTTGTCCTCGAACACAAATTCTGTATCTCTCTGCATCACTCATTTCATTGCAACTGACTTTAAATTATTGCTTTCACAATTACAATATTATCTTTCTTTAACACATATTCATTAAGAGGGAGGTTTGGGGGACATAAATAAATGTTGTGGGTGAGAGCTGGCATAGCTGCATAGGTAAGGAGATCCACTGCGTGTGTGGATGTGTTTGTGCCGTCAGTAAGCAATACAGAGGTCATGTGATGCACCATGTTATTTATTTGTTTGACTACGACGTTATTCACAGATATTACATAAATATAATATCTGTCCCCACACACACACCTGAGGAGAGAGAGGACAGCCAGCTGCTGGTGTTGGTGGGTTCCAGGAAATTAAAGATAAATTCAAAGGACTAACAGTTTACCTCACCATCTCATTGTTTCACAGTGTACGAGAGAAAAAAGTGCCGAACTGAAAGGTGACATTGACAATGAAAAACTCCTAACCTATTTTTACTCAAGTCATCACCCCTGTGGAATTCTGCATTCCCCTGTGCTAACCTTTTTTATATATATGTTATTACCTTTAGTAATCTTTTTTATGAATCTAGTCTGAGGAAATGGAGCAAACAGTCAAGTGACACTGGGTAACACTGGGTAAGATTCCGACCTAAATTCGGACCTTTTGCTTTCAATAAAAAAGGCATATTCTGTGAATTAGCTTGCAGAGGTGAAGGAAATTATTGTAGTATGTTCACATTTTCATCCAAATGTAGTGCATATTTTAACTACATTTTCAGATCTTACCCGAGGAGCACAGGCAGCGGCTAGGCTCATAGGGCGTAAGTAATTCTAACATGTATGTTGAAGCAAGGGAGCTTTAAGACTAATTAGTAAAAGTTTAAAATCACTTCTATACTTAACAGCCAGTGTAGCATTGCAAGTGTGGGAGTTATGTGGTCTTGTTTCTGGAGATGGGAAATGGCCTTTTGGCTGAGCCCTGAATACAGGGAATTACAGTAGTCCAGACATGATGGGAAAATAGCATGAAAGACTTTTTCAAGGTCTGCTTAAAGGGCCAGTGTGTAATATTTGGCATGGTTTATTGTCAATCTGAATCTGAATCTGAATATTCTACCCATTAATATGTTTATACAAGTGTATAATCGCTATAAAGTAAAATTCGTTTGGTTTTCGTAGCCTTATAATTATGCTTTTATATATATATACAGTACAGGCCAAAAGTTTGGACACACCTTCTCATTCAATGCGTTTTCTTTATTTTCATGACTATTTACATTGTAGATTCTCACTGAAGGCATCAAAACTATGAATGAACACATGTGGAGTTATGTACTTAACAAAAAAAGGTGAAATAACTGAAAACATGTTTTATATTCTAGTTTCTTCAAAATAGCCACCCTTTGTTCTGATTACTGCTTTGCACACTCTTGGCATTCTCTCGATGAGCTTCAAGAGGTAGTCACCTGAAATGGTTTTCCAACAGTCTTGAAGGAGTTCCCAGAGGTGTTTAGCACTTGTTGGCCCCTTTGCCTTCACTCTGCGGTCCAGCTCACCCCAAACCATCTCGATTGGGTTCAGGTCCAGTGACTGTGGAGGCCAGGTCATCTGCCTCAGCACTCCATCACTCTCCTTCTTGGTCAAATAGCCCTTACACAGCCTGGAGGTGTGTTTGGGGTCATTGTCCTGTTGAAAAATAAATGATCGTCCAACTAAACGCAAACCGGATGGGATGGCATGTCGCTGCAGGATGCTGTGGTAGCCATGCTGGTTCAGTGTGCCTTCAATTTTGAATAAATCCCCAACAGTGTCACCAGCAAAACACCCCCACACCATCACACCTCCTCCTCCATGCTTCACAGTGGGAACCAGGCATGTGGAATCCATCCGTTCACCTTTTCTGCGTCTCACAAAGACACGGCGGTTGGAACCAAAGATCTCAAATTTGGACTCATCAGACCAAAGCACAGATTTCCACTGGTCTAATGTCCATTCCTTGTGTTTCTTGGCCCAAACAAATCTCTTCTGCTTGTTGCCTCTCCTTAGCAGTGGTTTCCTAGCAGCTATTTGACCATGAAGGCCTGATTCGCGCAGTCTCCTCTTAACAGTTGTTCTAGAGATGGGTCTGCTGCTAGAACTCTGTGTGGCATTCATCTGGTCTCTGATCTGAGCTGCTGTTAACTTGCGATTTCTGAGGCTGGTGACTCGGATGAACTTATCCTCAGAAGCAGAGGTGACTCTTGGTCTTCCTTTTCTGGGTCGGTCCTCATGTGTGCCAGTTTCGTTGTAGCGCTTGATGGTTTTTGCGACTCCACTTGGGGACACATTTAAAGTTTTTGCAATTTTCCGGACTGACTGACCTTCATTTCTTAAAGTAATGATGGCCACTCGTTTTTCTTTAGTTAGCTGATTGGTTCTTGCCATAATATGAATTTTAACAGTTGTCCAATAGGGCTGTCGGCTGTGTATTAACCTGACTTCTGCACAACACAACTGATGGTCCCAACCCCATTGATAAAGCAAGAAATTCCACTAATTAACCCTGATAAGGCACACCTGTGAAGTGGAAACCATTTCAGGTGACTACCTCTTGAAGCTCATGGAGAGAATACCAAGAGTGTGCAAAGCAGTAATCAGAGCAAAGGGTGGCTATTTTGAAGAAACTAGAATATAAAACATGTTTTCAGTTATTTCACCTTTTTTTGTTAAGTACATAACTCCACATGTGTTCATTCATAGTTTTGATGCCTTCAGTGAGAATCTACAATGTAAATAGTCATGAAAATAAAGAAAACGCATTGAATGAGAAGGTGTGTCCAAACTTTTGGCCTGTACTGTATATATATAGCAAGGGCCTTGCTTTAGAGAGGTCGCCATCTTGTGCCGCCATGTATGTAAGGCAGCCCGAGTGAACAATCCAGCCAGCCAGAGAGCGCGTTTCGCGTGTATAAATAAACCAACGAAGACAGCGGAAGGAAGGAAGAAGGAGGAGGAAACAGCAGAGTGTCAGTAGTTCGTTGACAGAGAGTAGTGAAAAGTTTTTTTAGTTATAAAGTTTGCGAATGGACCACACCTACCACGCAACAGGAGAGAATGAACCCGAACCGTCATCTGCGAGGAAAAGAAGACGCAACTTCACTCCTTGTGATGCACTCTCTGCGGTGCTTTTCCTCCTGATGATATATCTCCCCAACGATGGTAGCAGTAGCACCGAATCCCATTCTGTGCATTCAGCCTCTCTTCTTGTCCGCTCAGCATCAAACACATGGAGTTCCTCATCTGTATGCTCCGGCTCAAACAGGTATGGCTCTGGGTCTGTGTCCGCTACAAGAAACTCTTCAAAATCGCGTTCAAAGTCGTCCATTGCAGCTACTATAGTCCGGAGATATCGCTAGGCTAAATAAACAGCTGAGCTCTGTTTACCGGCTATGCTGTCATTCAGTGTGCGGGCTGGAGATTGAGCAGAGAGGGGAGGGGGGGTCCCCACTTGGGATGGTAAACGAGTATGTGTGTAAAGTTATGAAGTGTGTCTGTTACGCTAGAAGAGTCAGAGTTTGGGACAGAGTCTTTTACCCCCTGGAGTGTTACCGGAGTTTCTGGAGTGCTCAAATAAACGGGCCTTTTTCCCGAACGCTCCTCTGGTCTCCTGCTCGTGAGTGATTCATTACAATATCGTAACATGGCTTAGATTTCTAAATAAACATTCACCTCTTCGCTAGATAGACCTACTCCTGAAAAACTTGTGCGCGAGGCTTTTTGTCCCTACGAGGCCACCATCATTTACCCGATGGGAGGGGTGAGCGAGTGAGCCCTGCAATCTAGAATTTGACCACTGATGTCACTGTTTTCAACCCATTTTACACACTGGCCCTTTAAGATAAAAAGAGGTTTAACTTTTGCAATGTTTCTAATTTGATGGAAGCACAATTGCACAACCATGGTTATTTGTATGTGGAAACAGAGCTCAGAGTCAAAGATGACAAAGATGGTTCCCAAGGTTCTTTTTTAAGTCAAAGGTCAGGTTTGGGGGTCCAAAAAAACAGGACCTCAGATTTGGACTCACTGAGCTGGAAAAGGTTTTCGGACATCCAGCGCTTAATAGCTGAGAGACAAGCCATAACATAAGAGAGACTGTCACTACCAGTCAGCAGAACATAAAGTTGCGTGTCATCTGCATAACTGTGGGAATTACACAAAGGATCGGATTGGGTTCTATATAGCCGATCCCGAACAGTTAAAAATTGCCTTAATCAGCCCCGATACTGATCTTTAGGGACAGTTAGGGACAACCCTTTTAAATATAGCATTTATTTTTCTTTAACATATTTAATATATTTTACAGTCTCCTCATCGCTCCATACAGATCTGATGTTTTCATCTGCTGTCATTTATGGTCTCTGCGAAAGCTTTGGTGGACTTTGAGTCACCTACTTCATGTATGTCACGATTCATTTGCACTTTCTCTCACACTTTGCCTCTACAGCAATACACTAACTTTTATAGCAATATTTTTGCTGAACTCAAAAGAGTTATGGGAACCATTGCAATCACTCATTTCATAGAACTCTGATGTGCGAAACAGTGATTAGGTGATGCAATCATTCGGTCATTTATCTGTTATTTCCGGCTGTTAAATAAGGAAAATATGCTGCAATGTTCATTGGTGGACGCTGCATTAAAAAAAAAAAAAAAGTTTTAGTTTATTATTTGAATTTGTATCCCAGTTGAAGTAATGAATGAATGAAACACATACTGAACGAAATTCCCATACAGATGTAAACACATGGGAGGGAAGCTCTGTGGACAACTTAAGAGAATGTGTGCACACGTGCGATTGAGTGGAAGGAGCAGAGAGGTAAAGAGGATGGAGTGGGAGAAGTAAACAGTAATCAGAAACTGCCACAGGCACTTATCCGTGGGCCACCTCAATAGAATTACACACTCACACACGCATACATGTTTATACATACCCACACTTACATACACATGCAGACACACTTGGTTATCCACAAGCTCAAATGCTGTGCCGAGTCCTCGGCTGGACACATTAGGCTTCATCAGAAGAAGAACATAGAAAAGCGGGCCCATTTATTTTCAATCTGCTGGTGACATCAACAGGTAAACTGCTGTCGAGTGAAATTATTTACTTTCCTTGCTCAGGCATTCCACTTCGCTACTAGTTTCACTTTCAACACTGATGAGTCCCATGTGGAACATCTGCAATTATCAGTGGAAGACACTGGGTGACAGAGAGAAACGGAAAGAAAGAAGGAAGGGAGAGCTCAAAGACAGAACATTTACAGACACAAATCGGATAAAGACAGAGCAACAAAGTCTTGCTGCCAAGCAGGCTGAAAGATAAAAACAAAGGACGTAAAAAACAAGAATGTTTGAGCAAATGCAAGACAATGTTTAATGTTGCATGCAGCACTACTAAAATTTCATCCAACACATTATTTATCTGAAATGTTTACGCCTTACTCATTGATGCTTGTGGGCTAGCAGGGGAGACACAGTTAAGTGACTGGTCATGTATATTAAGTGGTGAAATATGAGGTGCTGGTATTTTGGAGAAAACTGATGAATCCCTGTGCTGAAACAAACTGAAATGCTGGCTGGAGTCAAGACCTTGAGGTGTACAGCATCCCTAACTATGTGCACACACTGTACATACTACGCCCTACAGAAGCAGGGGTTGCAACAGCCCAGGGTAACTTTTGGAGTCTGATATAATATTTTTACGAATAAATAATGCATGGGTCTGCACACCAACTGCCTCTGTGTGTATGATATACTTATCTCCTGAGGGCTTGACTTGTGACAATAATGGAGATGATGTTGATTTAGACTTGTGGCAGGATGTGTTTTGGTTATGAAATGGATGTTTGTGGTTTGCTATTGTTTCATCCAATCACATGGCAGCAACATTTAGGCATACAGACATGGTCAACAATACCTGCTTAAGTTCTGGTTGTTGGTGCCAGGCGGACTGGTCTGAGTATTTCTGAAACTGCTCATCTACTGGGATTTTCACACACAACCATCTCTAGGGTTTGGAGAAAATATCCAGCGAGCGGCAGATCTCTGGGTGAAAATGCTTTGTTGATGCCAGAGGTCAGAGGAGAATGGCCAGACTGGTTCAAGATGACAGAAAGGCAACAGTAACTCAAATAACCACTGGTTACAACCAAGGTCTGCAGAAGACCATCTCTGAACCAACAACACGTCCAACCTTGAAGCAGGTGGGCTACAGCAGCAGAAGACCACACCAGGTGCCACTCCTGTCAGCTAACAACAGGAAACTGAGGCTACAGTTCACACAGGCTCACCAAAACTGGACAATAGAAGATTGGAAAAACGTTGTCTGGTCTGATGAGTCTGGATTTCTGCTGCTACATTCAGATGGTAGGGTCAGAATTTGGTGTAAACAACATAAAAGCATGGATCCATCCTACCTTGTATCAACGGTTCAGGCTGGTGATGGTGGTGTAATGGTGTGGGGGATATTTTCTTGGCACATTTTGGGCCCCTTAGTACCAACTGAGCATGGTTTAAACACTACAGCCTACCTGAGTATTGTTGCTGACCGTGTCCATCCCTTTATGACCACAGTGTACTCATCTTCTGATGGCTACTTCCAGCAGGATAACGCACCATGTCACAAAGCTCAAATCATCTCCAACATGACAATGAGTTCACTGTACTCCAATGGCCTCCACAGTCACCAGATCTCAATCCAATAGAGCACCTTTGGGATGTGGTGGAACGGGAGATTCTCATCATGGATGTGCAGCCGACAAATCTGCAGCAACTGTGTGATGCTATCATGTCGGTATGGAACAAAATCCTGTTGACCTTGCTGAATCTCTGCCACAAAGAATTAAGGCAGTTCTGAAGGCAAACGGGGTCCAGCCCCACAGTAGCAAGGTGTACCTAGTAAAGGAGCCAGGCTTACATTTTGTTTTCAACATTTAATGGGACACATATTCAACAGAAAATCAAAAATAAAAAAAGAAAACTTTCACAATTCCAGTAACCATAGTAACTCACTTGCTTCTGCTTGTGCACAGCAAGAAAGTAAAAAGTCCTGCCTTCTTTGTGTTTTGGCTGATCCATTTTGGTGGTCTTATTTAGCAGATGACACAAGGCCCAAAGGGGGCGGGGTATAAATCTGTGATTGGGCCAGTACAATGTTAAAAAAAATCTTATATACTGTACTATTCTGTAACATTACTCAACACTCATACATTAGTAATAAATGTCTGTTTCAAGGCATTTGCCCCCCTCGGCTCTGTGGAGTTGTGCACTGAGAGGTCTTGTAAAGGTCTGGGTCCACAGTGCAGAGAGAATAACCAAGAAACATCTCAGAAGTAGAAATTAACTAATAAACAGTTGTGCACTGTGCATTCCCCACAGCATAATGAATCACAAAATCAATGCGGTTTCATCTCCCCAAAACTAAAGGATAGAAAAGTCATTCTGAACTGGACAGCCGATTTTCTTCGGCATAATAGATAGAATCTGTTGAAATGTGGCACCACTGTGATCTCCATGGACGATCAAGCAGCTTGGGTGGACTAACACAAGCCCACGAACCTGTTTCATTAAAGTCACTGCCAGCAACAAAGCTGTCCTAGCAGACACCAGATTGAGGGTAATTTTCTTAAAGGGCTCAAATTGCTCAGAGAAGGACCTGAGCACCAGAAGCTTCTGCTGCATGATAAAAGGGGCAAACAGTTGGCATCTTTCACTTCTTGCCAAAATTGTCTCTTATTCTATAACTGTATCCAATAATCTGTATACTTTTATGTGGGAACTGAAAAGGTGGATGGACAGATTTGAACTGATCAAACAGGAAATGGGTCAAGCCCCCCTCTCTTCACACAATGTTGGAAAAAAAAAGTAATCAATTTTGCTTTATGAACACAAGGTTGGACCAAGCCTGTGCACCTTGGCTTTGCTAGACCACTGAGGGCAGACAAATTCTCAAATTCTTCGCTGTATGCCACACAACATCCATATGCCATGAGACCAGCACCTGGCCTATGTATCGTTTGCCAGCCTAAGGTAATTGTGTTGTAGAACTGGGCCACATACCACGGTGCCATCATGCAGAGCCACCAGACATACTAATTCCCGTCTGATTGTCTCTCAGAAAGAAGGAGCCACCAGATTCCCTAGGGCCTTATCTAATGTGTCCACATCTGGTGTATGACTCAGGTGTTTTGACGAAGACAATGTTACTTGCTATAAAGGACAAAAACACAAACAGAATGACCTGGTGACTCTGAAAAACATTGTTTATGGTAATACATAAATCAGAAAGAAAAAAAGAAAGTAATTTTGGGAGAGACGAACAAGGCGGACAGAGAATGGAGAAATCAAATCAGAAGTTAGAGGAAGGTAGTGAAGAAAGGGAAATAAGTAGAGAGAATTAGATTCAGAAAAAAACAGAAACAGGGAGACAATGGTTGGAAATACAGAGTAGGAAAAAAATAGAGAGGGGGGAAAGAAGAAAAAAGACAAAGTGAAAACAAATTCAAAGAGAGAGACAGAGGACTGGGGGAAGAGAAGGTGTCTGTGCCCTCATCCTGTCGCCTGCTGTTTTAATTCGGGCTCTGGGTCATTAATCAGACTATCACAGCAAAGTCTGAGGGAATTAACCATCCGTACAGAACAGGAATTAAACACACACACGAGTACACACACACACACACACACACAAACCTGTGTGACTCTCACTCTCACATCACACATAAACACACAACCTCACACACAGACGCCCACCACCACAGTGGTTCTACATGAGCCTGCCCACACATATAGAGTGCTACACACACACACACATTTTCTCCATTTTACACATGCTTAGACACACTTAAAACAAATGCAAACACATGCACAAGCGTGCAGAATTTATTTTCTAAACAACACGGTGTGAAATTAGAGTGCGCTGAGCTTCTGCTCTCGCTCCTTGACCACAGAATAACAAGGAACATTAAGAAAAGAAGTGGGCCTTTACCACAACAAAAGATAACATACTCAATCCCACTGTGTGTGCAAACAGGAGGAAACTACGATGGCCGACAAAGACAACCACGCTACAACGGCCCGATCCCTTTCCATTAGGAGAAACGCACTACAGCTTCAGAAACAATGTCAATTCAGAAACACATTAAATAATTAAAAACAAATACATTAACAGCAAACACGCTGCAAATGCTGAAAAGACAACAGCTGTTGCTCTTTTACAATACTGTACAAAACTAAGGCTAAATGTAATGTAAAAAAAGTACCTTTTTATGTTGCCTCTTTCTTTATTCCAAAGATAAACACACCATCTTGTCTCGTCTCTCGCTTAGGTCAAAAATCAAGCTATTCCAATTAGCGTTCCTTGTAGAGCCACGGAGAACTTCTGTTATGTTGATTGGTCATGCAGTGTCCCTCTGTTCCACTGGTTTTGGGGGTATTTGTATTTTTTTGACTTTGCATCGTTTCTATATTTGCACCGTGTTTGTTGTAACAAACAAACACGGCGCGTAAACGTAAAATTAACATTTTACCTCATCTGCCATTGGCTAGTGACCTCCAAAAATTTACTGGCCAAACATATTTTTCACCAGCCAAATAAAAAAGTTTTTAGTATGAAAATCCAACTTTAGGAAAATCCAACCCTGTCCTCTGTGTTTCTTTGGCGTGCTTGCGGCAAAGGCTGCAGCTCATCATGTTGGTGTGCGGGTCGTAAGTCAGCCATGACCGCGGCTGGCCAGCCTCGTCTAGTTTCTGTTTTTCAACAAAATGCCATGCGACATTTGTACTCCTTTTAACTGTCTGTTCTTCTTGTCCGAGTCCAACATGTTCATCTTCATTTTTCCTCTTTTCTGGCGGTGGCTTCATGGCAGAAATGTGTCGCCACATCTTGCTCAGAAGTTATCATCGTCATGCGTTCCCGGCACATGTACAATAAGCCATGAGAGTCAAAATACTCTGACACAGCCAGAGGCGGTCCTGGCTAGTTTTACGCCCTGGGCGAACCATCCCTTTTTTTTTTTTTTTTTTGTTGCGCCCTCACATAGATTGCACCCTGGGCAGTCGCCCACATTGCCCATAGCAAAAACCGTCCCTGGACACAGCTGGCAGAAATGGTCAAAGCACATAAAAAATCCCACATGCAATTCAAAATTTTCCATCGGCCACTGGCGGGTGTGTGTTTTTGTTTTACACGCCAAACTCATTTTTTACCCGCCATTGGCACTTGCCGGGTGTTAGTTTTACGTCCTGGTGTTGTTAATTTATTTGTTCTGGCTTTCTGCAGCATTTTATTTTCATTTGCAGCTAATTTCCATCGTGTATTTGTTTTGGATTTTCTTGTGTGTTTTTGAATTGCCATTGTTTCTGAAGCTGCAGCACATTTCTCCAAAAAGAAATGGTGTGGGCTGTTGCAGCATTTTTGCACAAAACAAATGGGTCATCACTCTCACTTCAAATATAATGTAACACAAGCTACAACGTTAAGCAAATGTGTTGGGATTCACTGGACCTCACAAATGATTTGTTCTTTAGTACAGTTGTAAACTGGACATGGAAAGGCTTTCACACAAAGTACAGTGTGCTAAAATGGCTGCTGTTGTCTCCTTTGTTCTTTGGAACAAAAGAAAAGCCGTTTGAACTCCACCTCCCAGGACGCCTCACCTTTCACGCTTCAGTGAGAGTCAAGACAAGAAAAGAGGAATCTTTTTTGGTCTTCTCTCTCTTCTCATTGGACCTCCACAGAGGAGGGTTGTGGGTGCTAACTGGACTACACTCTTCCCCTGCCTTGTCTCACCTTTGCTTCCAACAGGAGTTACAAACAAAGCTCTCTGATCTGAATCCGCTCTGCTCCCAGCAGACACAAAATAAAAGACTGAGAAAGTTAGTGCGTCAGGCAGACAAAGGGTGCATCTAACTTTTTAAGTTGAAGGAGAACCATGTCAAGTTAGCACCAAACTTCTAACTCTGCAAGGATACAGAATGACCAGTCTCCTCCATCAGCACCTTTGGAACACAGCAAGGACCGCATCTGGAGCCCCTTCTACTGAGCCTGGCTCGTCCAAAACAGAGAACCACCGGCTTTCAAAAGCAAAGGTCTGTGTTCCCATATTGAAGCCATATTCTTGAAACCCATGCTTGGTGAATCATGGTCAGCCATAACCACCAGAGATTTAGGTGCTTTCTGTTCAGCAGGACAGTGGTTAAATAATCACCATAGTTTTTAAAATTCATCTTGAGAAAGACAGTATGTGTACCGAATCCATTTCAGTCTCTCCAATAGTACAGTAGTAAAAGTAATAAAGATATCGATAGTCTGTGCCAAAGCCAGACAGCCATACTGCTGACATGGCTAAATAGTTTGCACTATCTTCTTCACAGTCATTGTAAGTCCTAGCTTGGCAGAGATAGCCTGATGCTATTTAAGGTAGTAAAGGAGAGCAGGTTACAATGCCCATGTGGCCTGAAATACAATGAAACAAAAAGTAAAACTCATGAGGGCAGTAATAAGAAATGGTGATATGGATAATGCAATTACAAGACATTAAGGGAGGGATAATGGCTCCACGGGTTCACTTATTATATATTATAGAGGTTTGCCATGATCGGCCTGAGACATTCCTACATTTATGTCATGCATCTTTCCTAAGCCCAGGTGGATCCTTTACTTTGCCTTCTGGGTAACAAATATACAGTATGCATTTGTAGTATCTTATGAATACAGCTCTGGCACAAGGCAGAGACAGGGAGGCTGAAACAGAGGAATTTAGCCATTTAAGGAAAAAAGAAAGATCCTGCTGCTTCAGTGCCTCCATCAGGGAAGACGTGGGCAGGGTGCTGTTGCTGACACATGGCTAGGGCTGTTGACTAGCAGCCACACATGGTGGGTTAGCCCTTCCCAGATGGAGTTACCTCAGTCTGCGTTAGACAGTCTGACAAAACGGGAGGATGTCCTTGTGTTACTCTGATTGGCCTGCCATCAGTTACCATTCAGTCTCCACAGCTCACTGAGACGACCATGTATAACACCCGACCGCAACACCAGTCTGTTCCACTGTTGTGGTGGCCAGTGCCTATTAGCTGGCATTGACTTGCCTCCATCCACTAACACATTCACATGCTGCTACGGAGCAGGACCAACAGCAGTGGGAGAGAGATTGGGCCTCGAGAAAGAAACACACATATGAACAGATTTGTGCGTATGCCGCACGTACGAGCGATTTAAGATCATTTGTGGCATTCACCAATTTTCCCATAGTAAACTGAGAAAACTGCTGAGTGGTCCAGACGGATCAGACAGTGTGAAGGAAGGGACAGTCAACCTTTCTTTCTTTACAGGGTAAAAAAAAAAGGCCATTATTATCATGGATCACTAATTAAGTGAAAGGTTTTAAAGATGTCATGAGGTTTTCTTGGCATATTTGGCAGAGCAACATATACATTCCAGCAGTAGTTTCTTAGGGTCTTGATGTGGGTTGCTGTCCAGTATCTTTGTTGCACCAGACAGTGTGACATCAACTTCTGTAAGCAATGATATTCTCTAATTAAATATATCTTTCTTTCTGTTTACTTTCACATCTCTTTGACCTTCTCTCATATCAGTCATGGGCGGCATTGCTTTAAAAGGATGCTTTTTAGTTTATTAGAGCTGAACTATGTATAACTGGACTATATTTTTTTCCTTATTTCATGTGATCTAACACTGCTACTGACACAAAATGTGCTATCTATTTGTCTGCCAATTTCCTAAAACCAGGACGAGTAATGCCACTACTACTTCCACTACTACTACATGTTTTTACTCTTGGGTATCACTTTTGTTGACGAAACTTGCCCTCAAACAGTAAGGAATAGGTAAACTTACATAGCAATTTCAGCAGAGTTGATTGTATGAATTATCACAGAGAGCATCCCTATCATCCCCTTAAGATACATAGTCTAAAGTAGAGGTTGAGGAGAGCCATGGCCACACTGACCCACTGCCGTCATGACAAATCTTCATTTGAAGAGACTGTCGAAGACATGTAGAATAATTTCATGTGATCAAATCATAAGCCAATGGTTGCCAGCATCTGTCTCAATATGCTCTAGCAGGTCTGCCACTCACATTTTGCATTTTAGAGGATGCAAATCTTCAAATCTATCCGCATCTGTCAGCGAGGGTCAAGTAGTTTATTTGTTAAAAAGGGTTAATCAAACAAATTGTTTAAAAGCTGTTGAGAACCCTCTTTCTGAAGCCACAGGGGAAAAACCGCCAGTTTATGTATCTGATCTTTGTCAGCTATTTACAGTCACAAAAATAACTATGAGGAGTTAGACAAGGGAATTGCACATGAAGGGATAATAAAAAAATACAATACAGTTGATTTAAAATAGAGGCTGAGTGGGAAGAAGAAAATGAGAGGTAAGGGATGAAGAGAAGCAGCAAGTGACAGAGGGATGACTGTTAATGGGCATAAATGGACACAGCATGTACATGCCCACAACCCCAGGATCTCTCTCCAGGGGACTGTCATCATCAACCTATGCAAAAGGGAAGAAAAAAGAAGTGTGCTTTTGTAGATGTGCACACAGACTGTCGGATGCATTGTTAATGAAATGGCCACAGTCAGGCTGACCTTTGTAGCAGCTCATTCTTCACGTCACTGATTCAACCCACCTAACATACGCAACTGGGAGGAGCAGCACACACAAACACACATATTCTGATGCCGGTATAACTAATGCACATGCTTGCATGCAAATTTGCACCTGTCAGATATGCACGTCACAGTCAAATGCCACACAATCAGTCAGTCACAGATTTGAGGAACGTTGTGCCACAATAAACGATGAGTGACAACTTTTGAGGTGACGGTTCCTTTCGAGGATTTCTGTCATTTAGCTCTATCAAGCACATCCTTGTGACACTGCAGACTTAAGCAATTGCCTCTATGAAGACATGGACACATCACACACACATGCACAGAAACTATCCATCACAAGTGGTTGCCAGAGTAATATGGGTCATTGCTCCCTCAGCTATGTGCTCACTTCTGAGAGCCTGAAGGAGAGAGAGAGATAGAGGAATAAGAGCAACAAAAGAACAGATGGGATCAAGAAGCAGTGAAGGTGGTGGAGAGCTCTGGCACGGCTACTTTACCTGAGGACATGACTGTTTTATTTTTTTCAGTAACACATTGGTTCTGCGACCACTTAGACCTCATTTCAACGTGCTACACGTGTCCTGTTGCCACTTCTAAGCTCATCCGAGCTGACTTGAAATGATATGCAGTGTACCAATGTGAGCTGCATTTAACTACACTGATCACGTCCTATAGAAACTTTCAAGCATCTTTGTTTTTGTCTTGTCCATCCATCCATCCATTTTCAACCAGTTATTCGAGGCCCAGTCGCAGGGGTAGCAGGCTAAGCAAATAACTGCGGACACCCCTCTCCACAGCAACATTTTCCAGCTCCTCCTGGGGGATCCTGAGGCGTTCCCAGGCCAGACGAGGTATATAATCCGTCCAGCATGTTCTGGATCTGCCCTAGGGGCTCCTACCAGCTGGATGTGCCCAGAACACCTCTAAAGGGAGGTGCCCAAGAGGCATCCTGATCAGATGCCCAAACCACATGAATTGGCCTCTTTAGACGTGAAGGAGCAGCAGCTCTACTCAGAGCTTCCTCCGGATGTCCAAGCTCCTTACCCTATCTCTAAGGCTGAGCCCAGCCAATCATCGGAGGAAACTATTTCAGCCGCTTGTATCGGCAACCTCATTCTTTCAGTCACTACCCAGAACTCAATACCATAGGTGAGGGTCAGGATGTAGATGGACCAATACATCAAAAGCTTTGCCGAATGCTTTGCCTTCCACAAAATTATATTTGTTTTGTTTTGTTTTGACTGTTTTTGACTGCTTTTATGGGATTCTTAAACCAGGCTAATACATGAGTCAGTAAAATCTTCCCTCTCTCTGTAGAGAAGGATGATGCTGTTTGTGAACTATTCTTAGAGCAAATAACATTATCAAGGCCTACATGGAAAGGATAATTGCTGGAAAAGAAGGAAAAGATGCAAAGAAGGGAACACAGAGCAAGAAACTGAGATAAATAAGACATGTAGGTGTGTGTTGATGCTGTCATGCAGGAAAGAACGGACAGAATTTACCCAAAAGCCAGTAAGCCAAAAAAGAGATTCTGTTTGCTGTTCCAAATCAATTTTCTCATCCTAACTTGCTTTCTCTCATTTCTCCCCCCATGGATGTTATTATAAGACATTAATGAGGCTGTGCAAATCCTTTACGTGTTCCTAGTGTTCACAGGGTGGGCACACATTATTTATGAAATTGTGGATGGAAACGCACATCCAGTGAGACAAGTGCAAGCATGACAACTTTAATTAAGATATTAAAAAAAAGAGCCCTTAGTTGTATATCAGATCATCCTGCACCCCCACTTCCCTTTGTTTTAAGGTTAACAAGGGTAACAAGCCTACATTAATCATTCACTACAAACAAAACAAGAAAGCTGTTGAATCAGCCTCACAACAAAAGACTGAAAAGTGTTGTTTTTCTCTTCTGCTGTCACTCAATTGTATTTCTGTCATTGGATTTCTTAAATTTGATCTAGTTCAGTGCCTCAGAGCCAATCATATCCACTTCTTATCGTATCGTATCAGAATGATGTAATTTTGAGCTACGGTAGAATGGAAGTGATGTCAGTGCAAGCTACGTTAGAACTCTTGTAATGAAGTTATATCAGAGTCCTGCAATGGTCCAGTTTTGCAAATTTGCATCTACTAAGATCAGTATGGGAACCAACCCAATTATATCCAAGTCAAATCCAGGTCTGCACCAACACGTTAATATAAGTCCCGTGACCCGACCCATGACTTCACACACAGGCTATTCTGTCATTTAATCCAAAGCGCTTTACTTTTTATGTGCACTTGGCTCATGTAACATGTATTCAGATCATAATTAACTGTAGCCTATTTGGCAAAATCAATAACCAACCATGCTGCTATGTTGGTTTAAGCTGGGTTCTTGGAGCATCAAAAAATCCTGCCCACCACCGTATCATACCTCCACCTAAGGGTTCCTTTGTGCATACTTATCTGACACTGAGCACCTCTGATCAAGCATCGGTATTTGACGAGTTGGGAGAGTTGTCAGTGCAGGACTCTGAACTGGCTAGTTGTCCATAGGGACTTGGCTTGGTATACGGAGGGTTGCCAGTTCAAGTTCTTGTCTGGACCAAGTATGGAGTGTGGACTGGTAGCTGGAGAGGTGCCAGTTTGCCTCCTGGGAACTGCCAAGGTGTCCTTGAGCAAGGCACCAAACCCCCAACTGCTAGGGGTGCCCGTCCAAAGCAACCCCCTTGCTCTGACATCTCTCCATTTAATGCATGTATAGGTCCTGTTTGTGCGTGTGTGTGCATATAACAGAGGGAAAATTTGAATTGGTTTGGATTAATAAAGTATATCTTCTTTCTTCTTCTTCTTCATATTAATATGGTGGTTCATATAGTTCCACATTAGACTGAATTTTCTTTAGTTTTGAAAGTAAAGTCAAAATACGATGTACTATAAAATATGTCAAACATGAGGGCTTAAGTTACAGGGTGGCTTGATCAATAACTTTGTAGTATTTCACTCTGAAGCTGCAATCTTGCATCACTGTTTTGGACTTGAAGTTATTATTTGTGAAGACGTATAAAGTTCCCAAACAACAAAATGTTTTACTTAATGAATTATTGAAATGGACTTTTGGGAAAGAGTCCCTGTGTATCAGTGCAAGATATTTTTTAGTGTTTTTACTGTAATATTTTCTTTTATCCGTATACTTCCTGTGTGAGGATAAAGAGCCAAAAACTCAAGTAAAATGTTGTTAATGTAAATAGTTGTGTGTAATCGCATGCTCACACATTATGTATTACACGCATACGCAGCTGTTGATGTGTTTAGGTATGTATGCTGTTTGTGTGTTCATTTCACATTTCAAACACTATCTTCAGTTCTTCAATTGTTGCATTATTAATTGCATCCCTGTCTACCCTGATAATGGCTTGATCAAGGTGTGCATCTCACTTCCCTGTTTGAAATGAATTAAATTCACAATGAAAATCTGCCGTCATTCTCAATATCCTGCTCAACAAGCAGGCAAGCTGATGGGTGAAATGATTACAGGAGCCAAATAAAGTGTCGGGGAAAGTTATTCTGGCTCTTTTTAATAGGCAGATACTCTGATAGAAAGACACAGGAAATGCAACTCATTTATCTGTCAAAATGAAAGCCTAATTGAGTCAGATAATGAGATATTTAGGCTAATATAGGACAAAGTGTCTGGTTGAACAAAAGCTGTGGGGAAGTGCAAGGACATTATTTTTGTGTAATGAAACGCCTCGCCTTGTTGACTTTTTGCCCAACAAGCCAAGGTACTGAGCTCAATAATAGTAATAATTGCTGGCACTGCAATGTGGTCATTCAGGTAACTCGACAAAATTACACAGTCACAAAATGACATAACAGTCAAATAAACGGGCCGTAACACAATCAGACTGAAAAAAAAAAAAAAAAACAGCACGGGGTTAGCAGTTGCTGAGCTGTTCACAGAAGCCACACAATATTTTGTTTGTTTTGAAATATTACTTTCAGTGACTTTCCACAGCTTTGTTTTGTGTGGAGTTTTTTGAAGGTTAGTTTGCACACTGACTCTAGACATGATGCACAATAAAAAAAAAATTAGGATATTTGATCAAAAATGTAAATGGTAAATAGATTGAAAGTTTAGTTTATAGACAGCCTAAAATCAAGCCCCCAATTATCACAATGTGCTTGTATGCCTCCACGAACCAGTCAAGTTGCAGTTATAGTTTACATCAATGTCTGTCCAGACTCATGTGTGGCCATAACAGTTTATAACAGCAATGCTTCAAACACACAATGCACATCTTAACCTCAGGGTTCATCCCAATACCCCTCCTTGACTTTTCTATCCTGTATCCTTGACCTGGAAATTGATTTACACCCGCCATATTGAAGGACGTCTCAATTTGTTGAATGCGCTTGAAGGAGTCTAGAAGAGAGGAGGCTTTTAGAGGGGTGGGAGGTGAGGCTACACCAGTGCAGTCTTTGCAGAAGTCTTTTACAGACCGACACACCCCATGACTGGATATCAGTTATTGACTGGACCGCACAGTGGTGCAGCTGACCAGACTGATTTGATACATCACAACGTTTCAAACCCAAGGAAAGACAGACAAGAGATTAAACTTGTATGTCTGGTTGGTTGGTAGGTTGGTTGGTTGGTTGGTAGGTTGGTTTATGTTTGGTTGGTTGGTTGGTTGGTTGGTCGGTTGGTTGATGTATTGGTTGGTTGATGTATTGGTTGGTTGGTTGGTTGGTGGATGTATTGGTTGGTTGGTTGGTTGTTTGGTGGATGTATTGGTTGGTTGGTTGGTTGGTTGGTTGGTGGATGTATTGGTTGTTTGGTGGATGTACTGGTTGGTTGGTTGGTTGGTTGGTTGGTTGGTGGATGTATTGGTTGTTTGGTGGATGTATTGGTTGGTTGGTGGATGTACTGGTTGGTTGGTTGGTTGGTTGGTGGATGTATTGGTTGGTTGGTTGGTTGGTGGATGTATTGGTTGGTTGGTGGATGTATTGGTTGGTTGGTTGGTTGGTGGATGTATTGGTTGGTGGATGTATTGGTTGTTTGGTGGATGTACTGGTTGGTTGGTGGATGTATTGGTTGGTTGGTTGGTTGGTGGATGTACTGGTTGGTTGGTGGATGTATTGGTTGGTTGGTTGGTTGGTGGATGTACTGGTTGGTTGGTGGATGTATTGGTTGGTTGGTGGATGTATTGGTTGGTTGGTGGATGTATTGGTTGGTTGGTTGGTTGGTGGATGTATTGGTTGGTGGATGTATTGGTTGTTTGGTGGATGTACTGGTTGGTTGGTGGATGTATTGGTTGGTTGGTTGGTTGGTTGGTGGATGTACTGGTTGGTTGGTGGATGTATTGGTTGGTTGGTTGGTTGGTTGGTGGATGTATTGGTTGGTTGGTTGGTTGGTTGGTTGGTAGATGTATTGGTTGGTTGGTTGGTTGGTTGGTAGGTTGGTTGGTTGGTAGGTAGGTAGGTAGATAGGTAGGTAGGTATACATATTATGTGTATGCAGACACAAACCACAAACTCCATTAAAAGTTTCTATAGCTGTTAATAAAGCCTCTTAAACCTAATGGCAGCTGCCGCCATCATCAGAAACAGACGTCGCTTCATGTGATGCTTCTGAGGAAAAGACGTCTATTTCTCTAAAGGCATATATCCCCATTTCTTCTCTCCTTGCATCTCATCCTAGCATCCCTCCCCCTGTCTTACAAGGGCTGAGCTAAGACCTGAGGAAGAGACCCAAGTGAGGGAAACATGGATGTGAGATCAGGTATTGGGATGGACCTCTAGTGTCACAGAAGATCTATACAATCAGAACA
The DNA here is from genome assembly GCF_041903045.1 of Epinephelus lanceolatus. Taxonomy (NCBI): domain Eukaryota; kingdom Metazoa; phylum Chordata; class Actinopteri; order Perciformes; family Serranidae; genus Epinephelus; species Epinephelus lanceolatus. The sequence continues at coordinate 34,849,968 of NC_135737.1, forward strand.
ATTTCAAGATGGACACCCAAGATAATATCACCAATTTAGTATCCAACCAGATGTCACCCCTTCTGTTCCTGAGGTACGATGCTGAATAATGGCCAGAAAAGTGTATTTGCAGAGTGCTGACGTGTGACCTTTTGGATATAAAATGTCATCACTCTATCATTTTATCCTACTAGACATTTGTTTGAAATGTTTTCATTATTAATGCGTGAATTCTTTTATGGCGCAAAACAGGCTTTTTGAGCTTACAGTGACCTTTGACAACACATTGCTATCAGTCCATCAGTGAGTCCAAGTAAGTAAACATTTGCGCCAAATTTGAGGAAGTTCCCACAAGGCCTTTTTGAGACCCTGTGTTCACAAGAATTAGACAGACAGAAGGTCACAGTGGTCTTGATCTTTGACCACCAAACTTCTATCAATTCATTATTGAGTCCAAGTGAGCATTGGTGCCAAATTTGAGGAGATTACCTGAAGGCCTCTTTGAGATATAACAAGAATGGGATGGACTGACAACCTCAAAACATTATGCCTCCAGTCACTGCTATTGCCAGCACAGAGGCATAAAAAACAAAATGAACATTTTCATGTTTGTGAACAAATATTACCTCCTGATCGAAGATTTGAAAACTGGCTGAACCTGAATCTTCCAACCTTTTTTGCTACAGTAGAGCCATGATGAGATTAGAGGTGCAAAGTTAGCAAAAACTAATGGATCCCCTCCATCCAATTAGTGTTCACCCAGGCAATGGCATAAATAACAATGCTGCTGTGCGAGGTCACTCAGAGGATTCCCATCGCTGCTTACGTCAACAGATGGAAGCTAATGCCATGTGGAGCGTTACTTAAACAGAAAATCTAACAGTAGGATTTCCCTAATAAGCCAGTCTGTCCTTGAACCCTCTGAAGTATTGCCGTGCATCTCCAGCTCCCCGAGGGAAACATATGGTTCTTTTGAAGAACATGAGCGATGCTGATTATCATGTGACACAGCACCCCCCCCCCCCCTCTCTCTGTCCCGCTTTGTCCTTGTACCTGTCTCTGTGTGTGAGCGTGGAACACTGGATGTAAAAACCGTTCGTGTTTACCTTTAATTTTACATATGTCGTTCCAGTAAATACTGTGTGAATGTGTGTGTTTACATGCATATGTCACTTAGGCACAGATAAACACAGTCATCTTACACACTATTATGTTGTCTCTGCTATTTATTGACTCAAATATTTACTTTCAATTTCTCAAAAGTAAACATAGGGGAGACTGAACCGGATAGCTGGAACAAATCATTAGTGTTGGTGTCTGTGAGGCTAGACTGTCTCATTTGGAGAAAAGCATAAGTTTACGCTTTAACGTCCAAGTTAGAAGAGACTCCTTAAAATAATGGGTGTGAAGTCCTGACTTTAAGACTCCTTAGTCAAACAGTAATTCAGCCAGCATTGGCGCACCAAAACAAATCAGTGAGAACTCCGAGGTCGTCTAGACGGCTGCCAAATTACTAGAAACAAATCACTGTCAGTTTGCACAACTCCACGATTTGGCCACAGTTATTTATTTTTTTGTTTTTATACAGAAATTCAGTGGCACAGATTATTAATTCTACCTGTATGGAGGATATCTAATATTATTCAACGTTTAAAGTCCGCTTCTGTATTGATGTATGTTTTATTTTACGTCCATTGAAACAGACCAGTACAATCCCAGTTCTGTATAATGTTAACAAGGTACTGTACTGTATGTTGGGAGGATCCGTGTGTGTGTGCATGCACTGAATTAATGAAATTATAGACATGTGGATGTTTACACACACGAAGACAAACATAAGCCACACCCAGAGTCGCAGTGCCATCGCAGTTGGAGTCACACTCTAGTCTAACACTTCCAATAAATCCACTTTCAAGGCACAAATGGAAATTTTAGAAGCGATCAGCATTTTGCTGCCTGGCTGAAATAAATGAGGAAGACCATAAATAGTCATGCAGTTCCATCTGAAAGGGTAATTGTTAAGTAATGGTATGCGTTGTAAGCACCACTTTACTTCTTCCCAGAAGAAGAGGGCCGAAGATGGGGGGGGGGGGGGGGGGTGTAATGTGTTACAGGGTACAGATGGAGCCGCATTTTTGATGGTAACTAAGGCAAAAGAGAGGACAGGCAGACACATACAGTAGATTAATGGTTGCATTAATACCAACTCATGAAAGAGACTGAGAGAAAGAGAGCATGAAAGCATCCCACTATTGACTATTTCTGTCCCAACATAGTAATAAACTGACAGATGGGAGAAGAGAATGAACAACGGACAGAAAAAAAAGAGAGGAGAGGAGTGGGGCTGGACTTCAAGACAGACATACAGTGCATTCTTCTCTTGAGCAAGAGTTCAGGATTAAAAACTGTAAACATCATGTGGTCACAAAATCTCCTGTTGCTTTGCAGTATACTGGGAGTGGGAAACACTGCCCTGACCTCTCCAGCTACCAGTCAACGCTCCATACTTGGTCCAGACAAGGACTTGAACTGGCAACCCTCCGGTTACCAAGCCAAGACAACACAGTCCCAACTGGTCAAATACTGACACTTGGTCAGAGGCCCTTGGTGTCAGATATGAATGCACAGATGACCCCTTTGGTGGTGGTATGAGAAACACTGGGGAACAGCATTGTTTTCTAATTGGCTGCAGACTGCATTTAAGGTCCGGTCACACTAGAAGTAAGTGGTACAGCAAAATTGATTCCTGTGTCTTCACAAAAGTTTTGTATTTTCATTCAAATTTGCATGTTAAACTTCCTGCAAAACATTTCTAATAATAATAACAATAACTTTATTTGTCTAGAACTTTTTGAAGAATAGTTAGAAAGTGCACTGATATAAGGTTATGATTTATAAAACCTTTATAGATTTTAAAATTAGGGAACACCAAACACAATTTTCACAAAATATTAGCTCACGAATCCTGAACACACTCAGATGGCAAATTAAAAATAAAGGCATATTCTACAGGTTTGGGAGTGGGAAATGCAGCGCTGACCAATGCAGAACACTTGTTTTTCTGCAGTAATGTGAACACCCCTTGAGGCTATGTTTCAATATTGTTAAGCGCCTGAATCTTTTCATCAGGAGGTACAAAGAACCCTCTGTTTTTCTTTCTCTTTCTTACATACCCACACACATTCTCTTGCTTGCCACATCCTACCCAAATTTACTTTGTATTATTTGTATTGCTGAAAAAGTGCTCAAGGCCACATTTCCATCGGCTCTTTCACTACAACTGTCCTTCAAAAGTGTGGCCTCCAGGGTAAAAGTCCTCTCATTTCCTTCTTGTAGTTGAGTTTTCTCTCATTGTCTGTCAGCGGTTCACTCTAGTCCTCTCTGACGCCAAATAGTTGACCCTGAGTCATAAGGTAGGCGTCATTCATGTCTGGAAGCAGTTCAGAGGGTCATAATCTTAACTCCACAATCACTCATATGAGAACTCTCTCCAAATTATTTGAATAGACAAATCATGGGTAGATACTGTGTCTTATCTGAGGGATTCAGTGTCTGAAAAACATCCATCCGTCCATCCTTCTGTCCCATGAAATCATATAACACACAATTCCAGTAAGATATCATCTGTGCAAATTGTGCATAAAAATAAAAGGCTGTAATAATCAACACCTGTATGATTGGGTAGTATTGATCCATGTTTCCACCAAACGCTTTTGGTGTGGTACCTTCAGAACCAACAGTAACCATTCAGACATGGTACCTAGAGCCTAGCATTTCCAGCACAAACAGTACCCTTAAATGTGGGCGGGGTTATTGTCACTCACTGCTCCATCCAACGCTCACAGTATTTCCGTCTTTATCAGTCTGCACCTTGTTTATCGTCCACAGAACGAGGCTGCACACCGACATTTTCAGAACAAAATAAAACAGGCTGCAGTGAGACTCTTTATATTTAAAATATCAAGTTTGTGCATTTAGTCCTTCTCAGGCAAGCTCAGGGGTTTAGTGTTGCTGGAGCCCACAGGAACGCTCTGCAACAGGTTTTTTTTCTCAGAGTGAAGATAGGGATACACGCAATTCACATTACCCCGTCAAAATTAACATTTATTTTTAAACCCTTGACGATCCACTCATTACTACAAGTGTATGTCATCCAAGAGACACAATAACAACTAATGAAATGGCCAAAGTTGTCACAATGAAATTTAAGGTGTGCTGAAGGATTCACATCATCAACCCATGCACCGAGTAACATCACAAGTTAACGTTCCACCTTAAGGGTCACCGGCAGTCGGCCCAGTGAATTAAGTTATTTTTTCTCTGACTCCAGCTGCTGCAAGAGGCAGCAAAACATCCTTTCATTTTATAGTTACAGTCTATTATGTAAAACTCTCCACAGTATGAACAGTGGTTACATGAGCCTCAAAACCAGCCACAACTCAGCCCTGAGCAGAGTGACCGTCCTCTATTGACCAATCAACAGACTGCAGTGTTCACAGCTCCACCTTTTAGTACCAGATCTGTGTGCTAGGTACCCCAACAGAGGGGGGACGGTTCCATTGGTACCATCCACAACTTTTCACAGTGGAAACGGGGCTTTAGTGATTATCATGGCCACATTCTTGCAGCTGCTGCTGTAAACATCCTCTATGAAGGGTAGAGCAGTACCTTTTCTTCTGTTCAGCCAAACAAACCAGGGCCTCGCAGTCCTGTTCAGTGCTGTTTCAGTACCAGGCAGTGATGTTCCCCGGGACTCCTCAGTATTTAAGGGGATATCTGGAATTTCCTCAAGCATCTAAGGTGAAACAGTCTCTGCTTTGCCTTTCTAACCAGTGAGTAAACATGCAGTGCCCAGGTCAGGCCCTCAGTGATGCGGACATAGAGAAAGATGCACATTAATGCACACTGCATTTCAAGTAATTTTTCGACACCATTTGGATTTAAGTCTTTAGGATTCCTCTGGCTCTTCTCCCACACAGTTACGGATATTTTTTTCTCTGACTTCAGATTCAAAACATGGGTGTGTAAATATTTGCCATGAGAGAAATTCTTCAAAATACAAGTTCACATTTTTTCTACACAACCTCAAGTGTTTAGTTTTTTTTTTTTTTTATGTGACTTTAAATTCACCTCACGTGTATAAAAAAATTAAACATACAAGTTCAGATTTTTGTTCTCCAGACATCTTCACATCAAGTCTGCAAGCGCTCACACTTTGCAACATGTTTACCTTCATACTCTCCCTCTGTCCTCCCCTTCTCTTCTATAATTTTCACCTGTTTAATCTTTCTCTCTCATCTTGCTTTTCCTTCATCTTCCTTACTCTGTTTTTTCTCTATCTACCTTTCCTTCTCTCCATGTTCCTTTTCCTCTTTCCTTTTTCTCTGGCACATGTAATGTCCTTGCATGTGACTCATTCAGGGCTGCACACTTCCTACTGTCAGCACTTCTCTGGGTAAATAAAGGAACTCACGTAGATACTAAATGTATATTCCTGAGTAAGCACTGACACCCATATGACGAGTTCTGACTCCAGCATATCCCATGTGCCTCCATGCATAATGCTTACATACACACTGTACTTTTCATCCACCCACGGACGATTAGGGGCACGCTAGCTAAAAAGACACAGCTTTAAGACCGATTTAAAACCCTGTGTGTTGTACAGAAAATAGACTGTGGCAAATATGCTGATATTAAAAGGTCTGATATAAAGGATTTTCTATGATTTTACATTGATACCTAATTTAGAATTGTTAGCAGTCCAACAGCAGCCACCCTGTTAATCATATGGGCAGATTTACAAGGTTTGTTTTTTGTTTTGTTTTGTTTTAAGTACTGTCAGTTTAATATGTATCTGCATCTGTTGCTTTGGCACTAAATACCTTTGTATTGGTTTGTGCCAATATTTTTTTCTTTGAATTAAAATTCAGCGCACTGTGCTACAGGCCAGTGCCTCCTCCTCCTCTACACCTGGTAAGTGACACCACCGTATTTAAATGCAGCTGAAGTATTTGCAATTTGAAACCTGACACTGACGAAAGTTTACAACTTGAACTTGAGCCCAGCTTTCATTCAAAACCTGGAGTAAATCCTGCTTAAGATGTAGTACTCCTACCAAATGTTGCTGTGGCCTAACCCCTACTCCCCGCCAGTGTCAGTCTTGCACTGCTAATTATAACCATCCCTGTGCAACATTTAAAAAAACACATCCAAGCTGGTTGATGCAAAATCCTATTTGAAGGGAATTCATTTTCAGCAGCAGTGCAACAGAATCCTCACTCTGATGAATATGAAAGCTGCAACAACAACACATATCTACACACGACATGACAGCTGATTAACATGACAGACAGTAAATACATTAAGTCAGAAGCTGAAGTCTGGAAATCAGTCAAAGAGAATCAGTATCTGGTAGCATCATGTCAACATGTTGATCACACGTGTTTGACATGTCATGTCATGTCATGGTGTGTCAGCTCAACATGAAATACGAATGTAAAGAGGTAGCCGTTTGCTGTGATGCTTCAGGGTAAACTTGTAATTGATTTATTCATCAGTATGCTGCTTGCTGACATACAGACATGTGTGGCTAAAGGCGTCCGCAGTCGTTCTGTACCATTTTACACCACAATGACCAATCATGCCAATAACAACAAAGCTATGCTTCTATGTGTGGACATGTTTTTCTTGTGCTCTTTGTCCTTGAGCGTTTCCTGTCCTTTTCTACCTGCCTCCATTCCATGTACAAATGTATGTTTTCATAACCTGAATTCTTAAAACTTGTAAATCAGCACGTTACATACAAGTGCAACAAGTTATTAGTAATGACTGCATTAGCTTTCTATAAATAATTACACTGAAAAGCACCTCTTTCAGAGTTACTCCTGAGAAGGGCCATTATTATAACATTCTTCATTACAACAAATAAGTTCAGGGAAGAAATGCGTAATATTATGCATGAGCACTTTTTTTTTTATATCCCATTTTAACTGCATATGTTGGCAATGAGTCTATGGAGTGTATTTACAATTGTGAAGAATGTAAGTGGAATGGAGGCACTAATTTTTTTATTTCTATTACTATTTATTACTTATTTTTATGTATGAGCCCAGTCCTTGAGCACACCTGAATTTCACTGTATTTTTGTACAATGACAATAAAGAAATCTGGATCTGAATCAAAACCACAAGGCCACTTTGGGTTCTTTACCTGCACTGTAGCATTTGATTCCCATCCTCATGTTTGCAATGGGCAGTGGTGATAGAAGTATCCAGATCTTGTACTGAAGAAAAAGCAGCGATACTGCAGTGTAAAGACACTCTGTTACAAGCACAAGATCTGCATTCAGAATGCCACTTATGTACAAGTACAAGTGTATTAGCATGAGAACATACTTAGGGCCTGTCCCAATACCCACACTTCCCCTAGAAATACCCACTCGTACTTGGTTGTGCACGTTCACATTTAGGCTAGTGGTGTCCAAAACAGAATTGAGGTAGTGGAAGTGGTTTCCAACACTTAAAACCCGCCTTAGATTCGGAGGGAGCCCCAACCCACACTTTCATCGAAGTGGAGGATGAAAACACCTTGCGAAGTCAGCAATTTCGGCTAGTTTTGGAAAACAATTTGTTACTGTACCATCAGAATGTAGGCTATACAAACAACAGATGGTTGGACTAGCATAAACTCATCAGCAACTCGGTTGAACACAGCGTCAAAATATTTAAACAAATCCACTTACCCGAACAAAATCGATCAGAACTAGAAGACGTCGTAGGCGCCTCCTGTTTTCAGCATTTCTTCTCCGTTGATTCATCAGACAGAGAAGAATAAACATAGCACACGCCACAACACAAGCACTGGAGCTGGCATTTTCATTGCATCACTACCACGCGTGACGTATGCCTGCATGTCGGCCACGCCAATTTGCATAAAGTGGTGTCCCATTTCTTAGGGAAAGACCTCTACCCTAATATTTCTCACTTCCCTCATCAAGGATTATCTCGCAAACAAGGGCACTCAATACCAAGTGGAAGAGTTAAGGGGTAGAAATGGGACAGGCCATTAATGCGCCAACAGTATTAAGCAGAGTCGTCCCTTTCCCAAAAATATATTTATTATATGTCGAAATTAGCAGAGATGCACTGATTTGATATCAGTATTGGCCGATATTCGTTTTGTTCACTGCTATTGGCCTATCAGCAAAAAAGATAGCATTCATCAACAGCAGTGGCCGATGTTTTCCCGTTGTGTCACATCGATTCTTCACACACTAAAAAATCAGGGCTCAAAACTAATAGCATCCTATCATCCAATAGAACACGTGTCTCAGATGAACAGAGGTCTTACTAGGGACACCATCTGGACAAACAGCACTGACATGGAGTTAGGGGACGCACCCTGGTGTTTTTTTTTCCTGATTTGCATCATTGTGAACAATAGATAAGTGTTGACATCGGCAGGACAAGAGCAAGTTAACAGTGAGCAGCCAGTGGCCAGAACTAACAGCTCACAGAGGTTGTATTTAGGTACATTATGAGGTGTTCAAGCTCTCTTTGGTAAAAAATTATTATTGGGCAAAGTTAAATTATAACAGTTTCATGATGTGTTCAAATTTGATCCTGTAAAATGTAGGTTTTGGCGAGAAACTGGAATAAATACAGCTGTTTGAAGAAGAAACTTGTTGATGTTTTCATGGCAATATAAAATAGATATTAGAGAGGGAATAATTATATATCATAAATTAAAAAAGATTAATTTGTTAATGTCTTTCACATCAAATTTGTTGTGCTCATTCAAAATAAAGTGTAATGAAGGGCCGAATGACTTTAAAACAATCCAGCTTTTTTGTTGTTGTTGTTTAATAATGAAGAATTATTTCTCACACATACTGTCCTGTATAAACAGACACACAAATATATTCACAGAGATGTACATGGACACACTCACCTGCATGCAAACACTTTGGAAAAGCATTTCTGAGTGTTGTTTGTGGAATACAGCTCATCCAGCCTGCAACACAATCACATACACTGAAACTTATCAAATCCTGAAATGTCCTTCAAAGCAGCCGGAGATAAATCGCCAAAAAGGGATTACAGTCCATCAGTCACATAAGCTTAGTGCCCATAGCAATGAGTTCCACATTTTAGCAGCCCACAGATTCTTAATATATCAAAAATTATAAATTAAATCAATGTATTTTTAGACTTTATGGAAAGAATAAAAATCAGTACCTTTCATAATTCAATGACAGCCTTAAAATACAACTGGAGGAAGGTAAAGATGAGATGAGCACTGTGATACAACAGGTCACGTCTCATATAGCAGCTAAAAAGGTCTGTCAGTGTTACTGGAGACTTAGATTTGGCATGGGTCACAAAGTAAGTGACATGATAGATCAGGTCTGAACAAAACATCTAACAATGAAGGAAAACTACCACAGGTAAAGACAGCTCCTCAGTTAACTGTGTGATGTATGCTTCCAGTCTCACATTCAAGCAACACACTGATAAAACTGTGCTTTCTGGCACATCATTTGGAAGTTTATCTTTGCTACATGCTCCTTCAAATGCACATATATTCAGCTCTGCGATACATAAATGCAGCTTTGTGACAGCAGACATGTTACATGTGGTTTCCATCATGTCAACACTGTGACACCGACATTGACAGCTGGATTAATAGATGCTGAAGTAAAGCCCTAAAGACATTTCCTACATTCACTCAGCTACAGAAAGGTGGCAGATATAACATACAACTGTATTAACAGTGGCTGACGTCACATCATCTCTTCTTGTCTTTGTTGGGTTGGTCTATTTGCACCAAGCCAGCAATGCAGAAACTGTATTGATGTAATGATGAATATTTTCATTCATTTGTTTGGCTACAGTGAACATTCACAATTTAACCCTTGAGCTAGAAAGGTTTGCTTGATTCTGTATGACCATGTCCATATGTGTGTGCCCACACACTGATGCATATATGTGGCCTGCGATTGAACTGGAAAAATGACTCCATCCCTGTAATGAAATATTTTACAGATATATAAACCAACAAGCTTTGGGGGGTGAGAAAAAAATCCTCTTTCCTCCTGTTTGTGTAACCATATGAAAAGACCATTAGATCAGCGATGTGTAACTGTGACTATATGCCCTTATCTTTGTTTACTTCACCCTGTGAGATTGATCCATATCAATCCCTCCCACACCCAACAATCCCAGCATCCTGCGCCAGATATCGACAAATAGATTGTGAGTCGTCGTGTTATTACAGTTTAATGTTGCTGGGGATGTGTGGCTCCTAACGCACAACTAAATCTGGGATTCCGAAGCAGGATTTACCCCTAAAATCTGATTTTAACCCCGTTTGACCTCGATTTTGATGGTGTTTTGTCATGTTGAGCTGATGATGTGGAAACTACGTCTGTGTCACGATGGGTGTTAAAATCAGATTTGTCTGGTTGCTCATGTCTAAATCCAGCCTGGAGCGGTTATGGGCTTCCTACTCTGGTCACCCCAGTGTCCAATTATACTCCTACCAGCACTAATACTGCTACAGAGAAGAGCAGAGAGCAGGCAGAGAGTGGGTTAGTGGGATGGGAGTCCAATACAGTCTGTTATAAATGTTTTGAACATGTAGGTGATGAAGAGTGACGTAGTTTGGTTTTTGTTTGTGTGCAGAGTGTGGAGGGGAGGTCCAGGACTGGGTGCTTGTATCCATGCATATGCTTGTACTCTACATACACTTAGCTGCCATTATATTAGGCAGCTTAAACTAATGCAGTCTAATACAAATGTCCTGCAACAAATCCTGCTTACATAAAGATTATAATGTTCACTTTGTAATCAGTGCTGGTGCCAGACAATTATCAGCATGGAGGCAAAGGTTTTTCAGGGGCGGGGACTCCTTTTTACATGGTCATAGATTGGACGTTTTATGTGAGAGGGACAGCAAGGGTGAGCAGGGTGTGCAGCCCCCAAAACAGACAATCAATATGTGAGAGATGCGCAATGTTGATATTGTGGCAGGCGGCCACAAATGAATGTCTGGGAAACCCTGGGGTTAGTTCAGATTCACCAAAGTCACACAATAACACAAAGAAACTAAATGATCAAGGCAGTGGAAAAAAAAACAAAAAACTTTTTGCCAAAGAAATCCCGTGGCTTTGAAGAGATACAACTAGGGCTGCCCCCTAATAGTCGACCAAGCATTAGATGACCAAAAAGGTCATTAGTCGGCAAGATTTCATTGGTTGATTAGTCACAACCTCAGATGCAACCTGCCGCCACGCTGTTGAAAGTTTAAGATGCAGCATGTGTGCGGCCCCTAATTTCCAGGGCTGGTACCTGCGGTTATTCCACAGGCCAGTTAATAACATGTCGGGCAGGAAATCCAAAGTGTGGGATCATTTTGAGAAGATGAAGGATGAACCCAAGGTGATATGTAAACTCATCTTCATTGGTCGACTACAAACATGACGTATCATCTGAAACATGGAAGTAGCTACATGCCCATTAGCCACTTAGCACAATCATTACTGCTTTGCCCACAGTGTCATTAACAGGCGGCTCGCTCAGTGTGTGATGTGCACTTGTAGATAAAATATAGGCCTATATTAATGAAGGTTCATTAGTACGGTTTTGTATTTCTCTGTAATGTAGCACAGTGTTAACAATGTTACTGATACTATTCTTTCTCACACCTTCAACTCAAACCATTGTGTTGCCCCGCCCAAAATATATCATTTAATAATTAAATTAATATGGTAAACATGCAGGTGACTAGTCAACTAATGGCCCGAAATGATGACTATTGGTCGACTAGTAAAGTTTTAGTCTGGGGCAGCCCTAGATAAAACAGCTTCAGGTCCCCGTTGGAAAGAGCTGTGTGACAGCAAGGTAAGGCAGTGAAAATATTCCATATTGATAACAAGCCTTTTTAGGGACTTAGGGAGTATACAAGTAATTTTGACAACAGGCAGGTAAGCCCACCTAATGCCAGCTGACCATGATTTCATTATGGGTTTTTTTGGGTGGTTTTCCATCCATGGTGGATAGAGTATACTCAAGTTAATATACGATTATTGCTGTAAAAAAAATGACTCTTTTTTTTTTAATGAAGTACAGCAGTTGCGGTAACCACACAATTAAGCAATATCATACGAGAGTGTGTGGCTGAGTGCATCAAGTGTGATATTGCTTTGACACAACAATTCTGCAGGCGCCATTTATTTAGTTAACAGTAGGCAACAAAAGACTAGAATTTGTTTGATTATTTAATCATTTATTTGGCTCTGCCTATATAAATAGCTCTATAACTGAACTGGGACTGGACTGTTGTCAAGCAACACATAAAGATTCCTACACACTAGCCTGCTGCTTTCTGTAGGTCTACACATTACTGCAGGCCACCTTCTTTATGTCATGAACATTAGATGTTAATTTATTTCCCATAACCACTTGGGACCTGGAGCTTATCCCACATTGGGTGAGAGGCAGGGTACACCCTGGACAGGTTGCCAGATTATCACAGGGCTGACACATAGAGACAGACAACCATTCACACTCACATTCACACCTGTGGAAAATTTAGAGTGCATGTCTTTGGACTGTGGGAGGAAGCTGGAAACCCCGGAGCAAACCTACGCTGACATGGGGAGAACATGTAAACTCCGCACAGAAACCAGGAGCCCTCTTGCTATGAGGCGACAATGCTAACCACAAGCTGTGTTGGGCAACCAAAATTATGTCTTTTGGTTTTGTTGTGCCTTCCCAAGATTTCCAGTGGCCTCATCTGGCCACTCCTATAGAACATATTCTGGAGGGGCCACTGCTTGAAGACAATGAAGACAATGACAGATACTTTTGGAAAATTTAAATCTAGTAAGTGCACCTTAGAAGTCATCATTTTGTCATTTAAACTACATTCATTTTAGCTAGTTGTATCCGATAAAATGGCCACTGACTGTATGTGTGTGCCTGCTTGTATGTATGTGTGTGTTTGCGTGTGCAGAAATGCCATCTGCTTTCTCACACAGACCTAAACAGAGAATCAATGTACCACTGGGCCTGAAAGCTTCGGATGCCCTCCTTGATTGCCAGAGGGAGGCCGGTCTGTGCAGCAGAGGATGAACACTGGATCTGTTGTGATCAGTCGCTGCAGAGCTGTGAAGCTTTGTTGATGCAACATCACCATGAGAACAGTGCAGCTTTCTATTTATGTAATTAGACTTTCATAGTACCTGATATAGCCGATGATATTTCCTGTGTTATCATACTGCAGTTGAGAGCAGTTTGGATGGGTACTGTTGGTATGAACATTTTAGAGGCAATAATTTATCAGCTGGAAAAAAGGCTGAGAGTGTGAATAAGTAAATTACAGACTGAATTGTGTGGGAATGTTCGCTATGTTCAGGTCATTTTCTCCAGTATTCTGACAAACACACACGGTAGTTCCGAGCGACTCAGATTAATTCTGTCACACCTTTGTTGTGAAGACACACACTCATGCTCTGCACTCACAGGTTTAATCTCCTGCAGAATGATTTCACACCCTGATTGTTTGCTTTCACTTTTTCTTTCTGTTGCTTGCATCACTTCCTCACTCAATTTCTGTCAGTCGCTCACTGAAACATCAACTGTGTTCTTCAGTTTTTAACCGGACAAAGACTAATTCTTCTACCAGAACCTTCTGCATCTCTCCCTCTTAAACACACAGACACACAGACACACAGACACACACCACGTCCCTCACTCCATCCCCTGGTTGTTGTCACTGTGCTCATGCATATTCATGTGCATCCCTGCGGCTGATTATCACTGTTTATTGCTTTGCCAGAACTTCCTTTCCCTCCGATTCACTCAGAAAGTAATACAAACACAGCTGAAACACACATATGCATGCACACACACACACAAACAGGGGAATGTTCTCCTCGTTGACAAGGCCACAAAAAGTCATAAAAGTATTATATGAATGTGACCCAATATGGATCTTTGTACGATGAGCGTATGGAAGATGAGCTGTAGTAGGGCTGGGCGATATAACAGTAGTCTATCGTGTGACATGAAGACAGCGCCTGGATGCAGGTGACAGATGTGTTTTAAAAATACAGTCACGTATATACATTTTTTTTTTGTTTCCAATGACACAATCAACACAAATGAAAAAACTCCCTCATTTGATTTGTATGATTGGTGTTTTGTCACAGTGTTCAGACACCACAGTACCTCTGCTTTTAGCATAGGCATGCACCCGAACATTGTCCGTGGATTTGGTGCTGCTGTCCCGGTTGTTGATATCGGAGATGGGGGTGGAGGCACGGTAGAGACGAGAGTAGAACAGAACTGGGAAATACCAAGCGTTTGTTGACAGCTTAATTTTGAGGCTTTGTGTTTCGTGCTGTGCGTGTGGGACTCCACTGCCTTGATTCCCATCATGCTGAGTTTGAAACATTTCTTGCACAAAATACACCGTGCCTCGTATAAATTGCCTGGTACCGGTTTCAGCCATCCAGAAAAATCTTTGTTGGACAGCCAGTTTTCATTAAATTTATACTTTCCCATGTGGTCCAACTGCTACATGAACGACGTGAATCTGCTCTGAGAGTCACGGCCGCAAACACATCACTGTTTTGTTGGTTCCGCTCTTGTGATTGCCTGACATTACTGCTATTCAGCAAATTATTTAGAAAAAAATAAATGTTACTTATTATTTTTAGATTTGAGACTAACTACAATCATAAAATCCTACTTACCATGTGTTAACATTTTTAAGACTTTTGAAAGATTGATTTAAGACATTTAAATGCCTGTTAAGGCCTCATTTTTAGATTAATGAATTCAATGCCTTTTAAGACTTTTTAAGGATCCGCGGGAACCCTGAGTTTTGTGTCCTGTGCTGCAAACCTTTAAACCTCTGCAGCTCCAATGCTGTGTTGTGCAGCTGTATATTTTCAAGCAGCGGAATAAAATCCCTGTCTTTGCATTTTATTTGATCACAGTCGGTTTTTATAAAAGTGCTTGTGACATCTCAAATGTAACTCTGACTTGCAACTGAAAACATGTAGCCCATTTGGTAGAAAATACCGAGATATATATCATATATCGCCAGCCAGTCTGTAAATACCGAGATATGAATTTCTGTCTATATCGCCAGTGTTTCGCATACATTGATGAGACTATGGCGGCCCGCTAAATTTCATCCAGATATAAAATGCCTCCGGTAAATGAAAGTCACTCTGTTGCGCCCCAGCTGGAGCGCCTACTGAGAATTCAAAGATGTTGAAATCTAGGCATATTCTGCCATCATAACTTGGCTCTCAGAATTCACCAGATTGATGCCTTTAAATCAAATATATACAAAAGTTTCTCTGCAGACCCCCCCTAGAGGGTTCGGACCCCGCCCCCCATAGTCTCCGAAAATCCTGTGGGAAACACTGACCGCCCAGCCCGAAGCTGTAGAGAAACAAGACTTCCATAATCCCTTAATAGCATCACAAAAGTAAGATCCCCACAAAATAACAGGTAATGCAATACATTTCTAAATGCTGTTTTTACAAGATTATATATCATAGACCTTTTAACTGTTTACCTTTTAACTAAATAAGACATGGTAGATACACCAGTTGCAAAATATCTGCATTTATTCAATTATTAATGATGGAAACAATCAAGGTGGGCATCACATGTAATGTTCACAATGTGTTTTGTTGTTTTTGTTTGCAGGAAACGCTGTACAGTAATATACTCTCTCTTCTTTTAATATTCAAAGATTGAAAACTGTTCCCCAGCAACTGTAAAGGACAGAAAAAAAAAATCACACATTGTAGGCAGAGCCTAGCAGCATGAGTCAGGCTGTTGATTCTCTCATACAACAACCTTTTTTTTCACGGCTCTAACAATAGCACCATTTCTCAGTGACCTCAGTTGTTCACTGATCTTCTGCCTCCCTCTTGTCTCTCTCTCTTGTTTTTGACTGCTCACCAGAAGATAATCATGTAAATGACTCTTACCTTTCATTCTGGGTCACTTCTCCTGGGAGGGGATCGCAGGAACCACCTTCATGATATGACTCACCTCTACACCAGCTCAGGTACAAGTGAGGCTACCCCACTGTTGTTTTACTTCTTTGTGTGGATTGTGCATTTATTCATCACTCCGGCTTGCACACAGTGCAGTTGCTCGGCTGCTACATACATTACGTGCATTCATGCAGGGAAAGTGTGTTAAACGCAGTTTCACATCTTAGTGAGCGACTTCCCGTCATCGTTTTTCGTATACGAACACTTTTCTCTGCCAAAAAACTGCTTTGTCACTTGTTTCATGACCTACACTGAATGTAACTTGATTGCAGGCGCAACAGACCATTGTGTTGTTAAATGAGTTGTGACCTGTCTCACAATCGCTTTCTTTATCTCTCGCTCCTTCTCTCGCAGGCGTGTTCCATCCTGGACTGCTTGCTGTGAGTCCTTATGCTCAGGTTGGCTGGTCCGCCATAAAGACTTCATTTTCAAAAGGTTTGCCACTGTGATAAATCAGTGATCACATACTCATCCGCGCACACAAACACACACACACACACACACACACACACACACACACAGAGTCAAACCGTCTGTGCTGACAGAGATAATGAGATTGAATTGAATCGTAAATGGGCACCGACAGAGGGATGTAGTAAGAAAGTAGTGAAAAACTGGATAGATTTTTGCTTGATAGATAGATATTCAACCTGTAAAAGTGGATTTACTCTTCTTTGGCCTCCAATTCTCATCCAATCTCCCAAGACTACACATCCCTCATCTCCTCATTCACTCTGTCGCTCTCTATTTCTCTCCCTGTCTTGTTTGTACTCATTCTTGTGCAGCACTTTTCCAGCAGACTGATGCACATCAACATGGGTGCACAACAAGGAAGTGCATATTAAATCCCCATCTGCAGAATCACTGCTAATTAACAATAGTCCACTAACTAAGAGACTGACTCCCATTAATGTAGGGTTGTTTAAAACACATGAACCAAACTTGGGTATTGGTAGCTTGATAATCTTAATTCGTAAAAAGCCAATAGTGAAATAATACACCCAGACTTTGGTGGATATGTTTCTCTAATCACAGCAAAGGAAAGGTAGGCAGGTGAAGAAAGAAATGAAATAAAAAAAAAGCTTCCTCTTGCAGTTTTATTTTTGACTTTGGAACAGGGAGGCCAGATCTGGGAGAGAAAACAAAATGCCATCTTTCAAAAGAAGACCAGAACAAGCAACTTGGAAAGTGACAAAGCAGGTGGCATTGGGCCAGTGTAAAAACAAATCAAACCAGTTTATTACAGTGAACACTAGACAGGACTGGTTTACAAAGTTTTGCCACAAGGTGTTGCAGGTGATTTAGCAGCATCTGACTATTGCCTAATGTTGGAGTTTCTTGTCCAAACTGAATCCATTATATACGCACTTCTGCGCTCAGCTGTGTGCTCAAGATCATTCTGGAGAAAAAAAAAAAAGGGTGAGAAGCCTACTTGCTATCTCCCTACATTTGTAATGTTACTTTTCAAACAGAAAACACATATGTTATATTGTGATATTTGTTGGAATGACGTACCAGATAGCCAACAGCAGGTAGGTTGTTAGCGATGGTTAGCAGAAACTTTAAGCTCCCTTGTGATCTTCCTTCAGCCAGCTGCCACTTTATTTTGGTTTTTGGTACTTTAAAAGAAAGGAGGCACCGTGTAGATAATTCCTCAACTCCACTGCACGTCTTGAATCAGCTGCTCCTCATCCATTGCAGAACTTTCAAAGCAAGTGACAGGAATAAAGAGAAACAGGACATCCAACAACTGTTCAGCTCAAACGGCGCACCACTTAACTTGCACCCAGAAAGGTCACCTCTATCATCAGCTTCAAATACAAAAGGTTGCCATATTAGTGCAGTCTTTGAGACTCTGCCAACCCATCCTCTCGTCACCCCAAGAAAACTTTAACTTTCTAGTAAGCAAACACAATGTGCCCTGCTCCTCCCTCCTCCACTGAAATTTGATTGCCTTCATTTTGTGGTGCTCGGCTTAACAATAAATCGTGCATGGCCTGTCAGACACTAGTGGCTCTTTCCGCCATTTATACATATAACATTATGTTTATCATGTTGTCAACCATTGGCACAGGTTGCTGATGTAGGCTACTTTTTAATTTGCCATAAAATGCCATAATGACAAACGACAAATGTCACGGTTCAGCTGGTTTGTATAAAGTCAAACTGGTTTATTCTCATACCTGATCAAACTGGGAAAACCGGAAATAAATCCAACTAAAATCACTCATAAAAAAATGTAGTCTTCTATGTAATCCAGTTCAACAGTTTTAAATAAGGATGTCCTGATCCAGCTTTTTCACTTCCAATCCGATACCGATATTACAGCCTTGAGTTTTGGCCGATACCGATACCAATCTGATCCAAGCGCGTATTATACATATTCACTTATTTTGTTGTCAGTCATGTTAGAAAAGGTTTGATCAGACAATATTACTCTAACAAGAACAACTACTTAATCGGGTTAGTTAGAATGATCCATAACAGTTGGTATGAGAAACTGACCTGTTTATTGTGAACAGGGTTAAATAAATAAACTTTAAACTTGAACATTAACATTAAATAAATAATATAGCTGGTTTGCTTTGGCTGCTTTGGCCCCTTAACAAACAGAAAATAAATCAACACAAGAAATTTTTAAAATGTCTAATATTGAAATTAAAATAGCAGCAAGACTCCACACACTTGTGCTTTGCCCCCTAAAAAAATAAAAAAAATAGATTATCAGCACAGGACAGCAAAGAGCATGGATACCAAGAGGTGAAGCTCAATAGAACGCCCCATAGCAACAGACTCGCCCATGGTTTCGTCCTACCACCGCCATATTGGACCGTCAGCAGACCGCAGCAGACCTGCTTGCATACAAAAACACACAGACAAACTGAAGTATATCACTATTAATTATGCTTACAATGCTACTCGCCTCGTGATAGCTTGGTCACAGCTGCTTTTTCACGTTTTTGTAAAGCAAAATATAGACTTTAAAAAAAAACAAAACGAGGAAAAACAGCCGAGATGGCATCTCTACATATTACATCCACTTATGAGAAGATTAACTTAATTACTCCTTCAAAATCACCCCATAAGCCAAAATACAAAAAAAAAAAAACAAAACAATATTTTAACTAGAAACACATTAATGGCGACATCACATAGTCAGGAATAAAGATTTATTTACAGTTTGTACAGCAAGGGAACAGTAATAATAATAATAATATATAGGCTATTTTAATATGATATATTTTATATATATACATATATATATATATATATATATATATATATATATATATATATACATACATATATATATATATATATATATATATATATATATATATATATACACACACACATACAATACATACAATACATACTTTTTTTTTTTTGGTAGATTGGCTTATGGGGTGATTTTGAAGGAGTAATTAAAGTTAATCTTCTATAAGTGTTATCTTCCCTCCAAAACTGGCATATTAAATGGATATTAAAACACTTTAAAACTTCCACCTCAGGAGTTCTTACCTGTCGGGATCCTTCGGGAAACAGTGGAAGGCCAGGTGCGGGGTGTTCCACTGATAGTTGTTGCAGTTAATTGCACTACAGTTTTCTTTTACTTTTTTTCTCCTCTCTCCTTGACATCTTGCATGTTGTCTGGGCGCAACAGTTCAAGCTCAACAGTCCAAAATGGCGGTAGCGCCCCTAGTGGCTGTTGGCAGAAATTCAACGGAACTTCGCCTCTTGGTATCCATGCTCTTTGGCGTCAGTGCCAGCCTGGTGCTGCTGTTTCCTGTGTGTCTGCATGCTGGCCTGGTGGACTGATAGTAAGTGCTGGAGCGGATCACTGGAATGGACTGCTTGAATCGCGGAGTGCTGGGCTGGCTGGAAAACCTGGATCGGAGTTCTTGGGTCGGCATTTTTCCATGCAGTCCGATCCAATGACGATGCACGGTTTTTGCTAATATCGGCGGCCGATATGACATGCCTAGTTTTAAAATCTCCTGTTATATTGATATTTTTCTTCTTCTTTTTCTTCTTGCTTCAATAATGGCTTTTTCAACACAGATAAAACAGTATCATTTAGACACCAAATGTATTATTTGCATCTCAAATAGTTTTGGCACCAAAAGAATAATACATAAATGATTAAAAATTCCATTTAGTCAATGTCCCTCACAGTGTTGCATGATGGGAGAATACTGCTGCAAACATTTCTCCCACATACCCCTCAATTTTGAATTTGTTTCCAGTCCAGAAACTCATAACTGATTCTTGATCACTATTGAACCTTAACAGAGCAGTTGGCCTCAAAATGTTTTTGGAAAGCTTTTTGTCTTTGGTCCCTCTGCGCAGTCTACTTAGTGGTTAGGTTGAATTGTGTTTTATCAGTCCATAGTATGTTCGTCTGATATCCCTTGATCCAGTTCCAAGAAATAATATCTTTGCTAAACCAACATGCCTGCTGATATCAACTTGTAAAGGTACCAACTGGCATTGTCTTATATTCTTGTTCAACTGTTGCTCAAAGTTATCTTTGCCCCTGCTTTTTTCATTAGTCAATCTGATTGAACTATTGTACAGTATTTTGTTCTCCATGTACAAAATCGTTACCTTGTTTTGCAAGACCTTCATACAAAATAACATCATTTGTGAAGAGGCCTTTCTACAACCTAAAAGGACGAAAGACCATTCAATTCTGAGTAGTCCCCTCAGCCATCTGTACTCAATCAAGCTTTTGTGGCAGTAGTGTGCAAAGTATACCTTGTTCTTCTGTGAATATAACTGTGTTGTGTAATAACCCTTAACACATGACAGTCTTAATTACATACAGAAATGTTACACCAGTAATGACATGGACTGCTAATTACACACACTAGTCTTAGCCGATGGCGTCTCACATTTATAATCATTTTGGTGGTTATAGTTTGGTTAAACTGGCATTCTCCTCCTCAGAGAACCTGTCCCAGAGCCTGCATGCATCAGTATGCATTGTGTGGGCGGCTGTCAACGCTGAGCACTCAGACCAGCCCAGCGCTGGGAGTGGGCGTGTATTTCTGACTATTAGCCTAAGCTCCTTATGTCTGCCTAGTAAACTCAAGTGTTTCTGCTGTCCTGAAGACTTTGCAGAAATAATAGGCGATGCATGTGTAGTCAGAAACCACTGCAGATCTTGTTGACATCAAATCTGTATTGCATGTAAAAATAAAAAGCATATGCATCACCAATGGTGCATCACACTGGTAGTTACGTATGTGACTGTTCTTTGGCTCAATGTGAGTTATTTCTGCTAATTTTAGATTTGTGGGAATGCTTTGTGAAGAAGAGGTGGTAAGTATTGTATGGTTATTCCCACAGTTTCTGTGCTTCCGTGTCTATGATGATGAATGGCAGTGAATAAATTAACACCACCACAGTACAGCCTCAAAAATCAACTGCATGAGAGCATCAGTAAAACAAATTAAAAACTTCTTAAATGCATCTGTTGAGGAACTTGTACTGGAGTGAATTATTGTCCACAACTCAGCCATTCAGCATCTAATATGTCAGTCCTATACTGAGATTTTGTCCAGTCATGAATCAAAACACTTACAGCGAGCTTCACATGTTGCACTAATGATGTCCACGAGGGCCGTCTCGTGGACGTTTCTGTTTTCTGACATATGTTGTTAATTAAAATCAGCTTCAAAAACAAAGGCAAAGGCTAGCTGAGGAGCAGTAATCAGTTATTAAATATTAAACATTTAATCAGTGTGTAATACATACTGTCTTCTGGTGTCAACACTAAACCTGGATAGTTATGTTCATTAGTGTGTTCTGTGCAATTGTGTCCAGGGAGATTATGCTAGCTCTTTCTGCTAATATAAGATGACACCCACACTCCAAGCCGCTCATATTACTGTATGAGTCATATTGTCCTTGCTATTTCCGTCTCAGCAGTGTGTGGTTGTGTTTGTTTGTGTGCATACGGCAAAGGTTGCACTTTAGAATATTTGGCTTCAATTTATTCCTATGTCTTCTTAGAAAGCATCTCAATTATCTCCATATTCTAACACGAAGGAAAGTGCAGAGTGCATTCCATTAATATCATGAAATTTTAAGAAAAATGAGAAGAAAAAAAAATCAACAGGCCTGGCTGTATGTGTATGTATGACGCCTTCAGATGCCAGTACAAAGCACCACGCATCAAACACTTGAATGTTAGCCGCTTGAAACTTCTGCATCTCCAACATATAAGCAGAAGATAATAATAATAATGATAAGTCACTGACTCAGAAGTATTGGAGGTAAGAGATTTCCACAGCACATGGTATGTGTGCTCATACTGCTGATGTCTTAAATGGGACATTGCATGTGAAATCTTTGTTAAAAAATTGAAAAATCCATGTCGAAGAGGAAACAGGGAATTCACCATGCTTAACATGCAGAGCAGAGGAAGGCAAAGTCCTAAATATTTTAAGTACCGTATTCACTTCTGCTCACACTTTAATGAGAATGGCTTTGCAGGAAGTTTATTGACTCTTAGTATTTGCCCATATCTGAAACAAAAATCAGCATCTGATATTTTGACTACTCACCTGGGGCACACACACAAACTGCACTTCTTTGTCACTTTATGCACACGCTCTGTATGTACACGGCATCACACACACACACACACACACACTCGTGCAATAAAGTCTAACATTTCAGCTAATAGCTTTTTTATTAAGCTCTGATGTGCAGGGACAGTACATGCAAATCATGTGCTTGTGTGTACATAAAGTGAGCTGTAGGTCCTGAGACAATTGCAGTTGGATACTTCTGTTTGTACACTTACATGTAGTACACTGCGTACGCTATTTACCTACCTGCATATAGTGCACAAATGTTATTGTCTGAACCCAAACATCACAGTTGTGCACTTTACAGAAATGACAATTGCAAGGTCTGTCAGATCTTTATCTTCTGCTCAGGCCATTGCAAACCGGCAGAGCGTAATTGCCAACATTTAATGGACAATCGTCACTCATTAAAATATATGCCTGCTATATCTGCTTGTTTGCTTCCTTGCATCTTCTTTATTTATTTTTTGTATTTAAAATATGCATGATTCCATGACATGTTCTATATCTGTGAATGTTCATGGCTAATACTGGCTGGCTCTATCACCAGCTGATCTAGCGAGTTAACAATCTGCCGCATTTTGCGAATATTTACAGCTTGTGAAGCAATTTGATAAAAGAATATAATACTAAAATCTTCTACACTGAAGACAACAATTTAACATGCATAAAAATCCAAATGTAATGGATAGCTTGCAGACCACATAGGTTATGCCACAACACATGTAATGCCAATAACTGCTGATAAAATGTGCCACTGTTAGCTAGCTACCAAGCTAACATTAGCATTCAGGGTGTTTGGTAACAGAATTAACCCAACAAACAAACTGACCATCCAACGACAGTAAAAGTAGGAGTGAAAAATCACGGCAGTAGTCGGCCGACATTTCACAAGTTTGAAATGCGTACTGTATGTGGTCCAGCCCCTTCCAGTATGTAAGCAACATGGTGACCAATGTGGGTGAGAAGTGTCCAACATTCCACACTCAACTTTTTGACTCTTATGAGTGCACTATCTGGGTCGACCCGGTCTCATTCCGAAGTCATTGAATACTGGCAGTGACTTCCAAATCAGTCACCGATGGCCGGGCGCCATTAGTGTGTAACGGCATCTGATGGCATCAAGAGGAAACGTGGCTGGACAACAATGTCAGTTAAAGGCTGAGTAGGGCAGGTAGGAGGGGTCTTGGATGGGTCCAACAATCACCAACTTTCACTCGAGAGGCTGGTGTTTGCTTCCTGTACAAATGTTAAGCCAAACTGTTATTTTTTTCTACACCCAACCATGCTTTTGTTGCCTAAACCTAACCACATGCATGTGTTGGCTAAACATAATCATGTGCTGTTGTTTAAGGAAACAAAAAAAGTCAAATTGCAGCGTTGTACCGATGTTGTATGTCTATATTTTGAACGAGACTGTATGCAAACTGTACATTTACTGTGAAAACAGAAGTGTATATCGAAGACACAATGCATGTAACAGGCTGAAGTTGCCACAGCATCCCAGAACATCAACAACAGACACTCAAAGCTACCTTGCACATCATGTCACAGGGAAATTCCGCGACCAAGCAACGCTATGTGACAAGGTTGGGGAGTGAATGTGTTGTCCAGATACTTTGGGGTTAAGTGACAAACAGTAAAAGGATGTAGAGAGAGAAAGAGAAAGGCAAAGTGATAATTGCATGAAAATGTGGGTGTCTGAGAGAAAGAAGGAGGGATAATCACAGAAGTTCAAGGTAAGAACATACACAAACACAAAATGGAGAGGGGTTAAGGGACAAAGACAACAAAAGCCATTGAAGCATAGAAAAGGTCAAGGGAAGTAAAAGAGAAAAGGAGAAGTACTGGAGATGTAATGAAGAGCGTGGTGAAGACAAGAACAAAGACCAAGACAGAAAAAAAGGCAGTGGAGCCATTAACTCGACTGTAGGCTGTGGTAAACTGAAACAAGAGAGAAAAGAGGAGTCTCATCACTTACCGATATGAGAAAGGACACTGAAGATCAATGACGCACTCTCTCGATGTGCTTGCCCAAGTAGAACAAATGAAAGTATAAGTACATGAATATGCGTATATATATGCACGGGAGAAAAAAGTAAAGAATTAAAGCCAAAGAAAGTAGTGGTTTGGGCAAGGGGTGGCTTGGTTGGAGTTGTTTTTAAGGAAAAATAAAAGATTGACTCAATGGGGGCAATTATGTTAAGGCAAAAGTGCTGATGTTCTCTGCTTTGCTTCCTAAAATAGGCGTCCTCAATTGTCATCTTCATCTGTTGGAAAATGTGTTTGTGTGTGTGTGTGTGTGTGTGTGTGTGTGTGTGTGTGTGTGTGAGAGAGAGAGAGAGAGAGAGAGAGAGAGAGAGAACAAGAGAGACAGAAAGGGCTGTTAATATGTCGGAGAGGTAGGTGACATCTTGAGAAGAGGATCCTGAAGTTTCTCAGGCGATCAGAGATCAGCATTTGTATTTTTATTTCTTCTCTTCTTCTTATCTTCTCTTTTTTTTCTGCCATGACACTTTTACCACTTTCTCTCTTGTCAGTTGATGGCAAATATGATATTAATTTACAGTAATGTCTGCTGCTGTTGGAGGAGTCACCCTGGACATACAAGTCAGCCAGGCAAAAACAATCTTTACTCACTCATCCATTCCCTCAACCAGTTAGTTGGAGTAACATCCACATCATAGCCAGCCTGTCAGTAAGTATGTCAGTCTGCCATCTAGTCTGTCAGTCAATTTGTCCAAATTTCTGTCTAGCTTTCTGTCTGTTCAGCTCATACAGAACTGCAACAAAGCACAAAGAGCACGGTAATCCACGCAATCTACTGGTAAAGTGCTGGCAAAGTGCTGGGGCTCAAATTGCCATTTACTTTCATAGTCCCCACAGATTGGGTTTTTAGCCTTGTGTTCAAGAGTGCAAGGGCTGGAAGAGTGCTTGGAATGGAAAAGCAATTACTGGCTATCATGACTGTAGTAAGTATAATACTGACAGGGAACCAAATACTGCAGCGGATTCCTCGGGCCAAATTCACAAAGGTTCTCCACATATTGATTTAAGGCACTGATCAGTGTAACTTAACCGTATGTTGTACGGCTTTGATGGCTGAGTAAGCCATTCTGAGTTAAAGCCTCACCTTACCCAGTCAACACCTGCGGTGCAGAGACCCAGGATGCAACTCTGCTGTCAAAAACAAGGGTGAACATGCAGAGAGAGAAGCGATATGATGCATGCCAAAAATACTGATATTCAGTAGACATAATGAACTACAGAAATTCCCCTTAAAATCCTTATAACAATAATGATGTCAGGCAAACATCTGACTAGCAAATTGTATGTTTGAAACATAGTGTGACAGGTTCAGTGATGCAAGTGTTAGAATCATCTGTATATCCATACATCCATCCATTTTCAACTACTTATCCTGGGGGCAGCAGGCTGAGCTAAGTATGACAGACACCCCTCTCCCCAGCAACGCTTTTTAGCTCCTCCTGGGGGATCCCGAGGTGTTCCCAGGCCAGACAAGAATACTTTCAGTGTGGTTCTTTGTCTGCCCCGGGGCCTCCTACCAGTGGGACGTGCCTGGAACACCTCTAACAGGAGGCGCCCAGGAGGCATCCTGATCAGATGCCTGAAACACCTCACCTCACCCCTTTCAATACGAAGGAGCAGCGACTCTACTCTGAGCTCCCTCCAGATCACCCTATCTCTGTGGTTGAGCACAGCCTACCTCAGGGGTATCACACTGCACAGCCTCCCTAGGAAAGTTTTTTCTAGGGTGCTGGAAAGAAGGCTCAGACCAATTGTCGAACCTCGGATTCAGAAGGAGCAATGCGGATTCTGTCCTGGCCGTTGAACAGTGGACCAACTCTTTACCCTTGCAGGGCTGCTGAAGGGGTCATGGGAGTTTGCCCGTCCAGTCTTCATGTGCGGGAATATGGGGTATCGGGGTTGCTGCCAAGAGCCATCTGGTCCTTGTATAACTCGAGCTGTGTCTGCATACTTGACACAAAGTCAAACACGTTTTCAGTGTCAGTGCCTTTGTCTAAGATTCTGTTTGTGATATTCATAGACAGGATTTCAGGGCACAGCTGAGGGGAGGAAGGGGTCCGGTTTGGTGACCTCAGAATTGCATCTCTGCTTTCTGCAGATGATGTGGTTATGTTGGCTTCATCACACCATGACCTCCAGCACGCACTGGGGTGGTTTGCAACTTAGTGTGGAGCGGTAAGGATAAGAGTCAGCACCTCCGAATCTTGGGCCATGGTTTCCAACCAGAAAATGGTGAGTTACTGCCCCGAGAGAAATAGTTCAAGTTTCTCGGGGTCTTTTTCATGAATGAGGGTAGAAATGGAGCATGAGATAGATCGGCAGTTTGGTGCGGCATCTGCAGTGATTCTGGTGCTGTGCTGAAGTGTCGTGGTGAAGAGAGACTTGAGCCAGAGGGCAAAGCTTTTGGTTTGCTGGTCCATCTATGTCCCAACCCTCACCTATGGTCATGAGCTATGGGTAATGACCGAAAGCCCTCAAACTTCCGCTTTTCACCTCCACCATTCATATTAATTTTATGGAAATTCTATGTAGCTGTGTAGGAGAAATTCTGATCATAATTACTGTTTATTGACAAAGATATAAAGTCCTTGATCAGATTCAATTCCAATGTACAAAATACCATCTAAGTTAAAGCAAAAATTATACAATATTGTAAAACCTAGCAATGTTTGGTATGTTTATTAATATAATTTAAAATACATTCCCTCATACAGAGTGAAAACTTTACAAGATCTAAAATGTATGAATTGCATGCAAATAAGACTACAATACGACAGTAGTACAATAAGGAATATATAATATGTGCGCCAAATGAAGAGCCAAATGCCATGCAATTTGAAAATGTTGCATTTTTGTAAAATAAATAAAGACAGAAAGAGCCATAGTCGAAGACGAAAAAAAAAAAAAAAACGGGGAAAAAACAAGGAGTGCTGAAATTGGTATACATACAGCGAGAACAAGAGACACAGGCAGCGGTAGAGAAAGAGAGGACTTGGCATCTGAAAGTGTGAAGTTGAGACTCCGGGCACTGCCCAGACCCTAACTGTGTGTGGGAGTGGTAGGTGTGGGGTTGGTCCTGAGGGTGGGCCCTAGGTAGGTTGGGGTCAGTGCTTTCATATCCCATTGGAGGAGAGAACGTATACTTCATGCCAGTACAGAGTATTGCTCAGGGCAATGACGTCGTTCAGGGAAGGGAGTGACTTACACTGCTATATGCAGCAGTTTTTTTTTGTGTGTGTGTGTGTGTGTGTGTGTGTGTGTGTGTGGGCTATGAAGGTTTGTACATTGTTTCAGTACAGCTTGTTCCTGGTGGTTTTATAGTGACACTTAAAACCCATTAAACCAACACCAGCTGCATGACTGTACCTGTGTGTGGATCAGTCTAACAAAGACTAGAAGGTGGAAAAAAGCGTTTTCATTAAACTAACTATGATTTAGCCAATTTTCATGGAGTGAAAAAAATGAAAAGAAGCAAAAGAAATACTCATTACATCAGCAGTGCTTTGTTAACCCCGGGTATGAAAGAACTGGCCCAGTATGACATAGTAAATGAGGAGGGCATCCACCTCTTATGTTGATTGAAGGTGTGCTTTTTAGTTTCAGAATCTTCTAAGTGTTCTTGAATTGCTTTCTCTACCCTGTGCATGCAGCCCAGTAGATTGATTCAACCGTATCACTGACCTTTGGCTGTAAAATGTTTGGAATTGCTGCAAAACATCCATTACACAGTTGGGTCTTAAAGCCAAGCAATAGATTATATGTACAAAACACCTTCCAGCCAAGTCAATAGTTTCCATAATGCATGACTCTCAGACTGCTATTGATCGCATCACCTACTTTTAACTAGGGTCCTGTTTAAAAATCTCGAATATGTTCTCCTGCGTAATTTTTATGGATAAACTCTAATTTGTAGAAAATTAGTCCACATGCATTGGTAGAAGCTGTTTAATATCATTAATACCCTTTAGAAGGCCCTGGCCAGTAAACACAGGCAGACATCTTTAGAACTTTATCAATATATTTTTAATGTTTATTAATGTTTATTAGAGTAAGAACAGCAACAAAATGGTGCTCACAACCATTCCTTGCATAGTCTTCCACATCAGAACGCCCTCTCATATATGAAAGTTGCCTTCAGAATTGCATTTTAATATTTCCTTCTGCTTTGTTACATCAGGTCATACACATGGAAATGCTGGCACACACACACGGAACACATCATCTCTCTAAAGAATCCTCATACTGTACGTATAGCGGCCTGTAGATCAAAATACACAGGCATTCCAAAATACACAGGCATTCCCACACACACACACACACACATTCCATTGCAGTACAAACGCTGACATACATCTGCCCTTGTATGTCACGAAAGCACTTAATCTCTTCAGTGCGTAAAAGCAGAAAGTCTTTGTAATTCGATATACTACAACAGAGTGGCAGTGTAGACATCACAACTAAGATCCCAGCAATAGCTGATATCTTTGATTCTTCACGTTTGACCTTTCGCGGTCCTTTTACAGGCACATTATTGTTAGCGAGTCCTTCCGTAACCTTACAGGCACAGTCCGTGATTCAAATGTAAACCCACCAATGAAAATTCAAAATGTGACCTTGTATTACCCCCAGATGGAAATGCATGGATGAAAGCCAGCTATTTCAAACTAGTTCAACATTTTAACTGTGTCAATACACATACGTGGTTTGTCTTTTAGGTGTCAATGGGTTTGAGTTAGTCTAATTCTATGTTCCACAGCCTTTCCTCTCTAGCGGCACAGTAGTCTCACCAACTAATTTCCACACCTCCACTCACTCATGACTTTGTCAGATCACCTTTTCATTTACTGCTCCCACACCAAATGTTATCCCCAGATTGCCAGCTCATGGGAGAATGAATCCCACAATTCTGATACAGATGACTAGACTAGTCTCCTGGCTAACCTTACCAGCCCCATCGATGGCGAGATGGGAGCGCAGCCACAGGGATTTGCTGCTCCTTCCATTGGCTCCATTAGCACGCTCTCACAATTTGCTCAAGTGGAAGCGAGGCCACCGGTGCTTCAGTGGCATCAAGTGGATGGTGTGCATGACAGCCCTTTCAACTTCAGCACCCATTGGCCAGATGGCGGGACAGATTGATAGCAACAAAGGCCAGAGATGGCTGTGAAGGCTTTTTGTCGCCTCTGCCCTGGATATGGATCTTCAAATTGAAATCACACAGTTGCCACTTTATTAGGTATACCTTGTTAAAACTAATTAATACAAGTCATGCAATAAATCCTCCCATCATTAAGGTTATGATTAAACCGTTTGAGAGAGGTGTTGATTCAACTGTATGAACATTTTGCAGGATGCAGTTTGTGTTGTTATTTATCTCACCCTTTTTGATATTAATAGGATGGACAAAATGATAGAAACACCTGAGACACAAGGTGTGGTGGATCTGCTGGGCACATGTCCTGGATAAGGTTAGATATGTTTGTAAAAGGAGTCAATAATGGCTACTGCAAGAATGGACCTACAAATTCAAGACCTATTTTACCAAAAAGCTAGTCGCAATTATTCCCTAGTTACATTCAGTGTAGCTTTACATAAATGAATGATTGTGGCCAGTGTTTTCCAGTCTATATTATCTCTTGTTTAGGATCATCCATAACATGATTTGTGTTGTCAGATGCTTTAAGTCCTCCATTAATGTGATGGCTGTGGATGCGTAACCTAGGATAAAGGGTGATAAACGAAGCAGTCAAATGAAGGCTAATGTCAGCGCCCATTTAATAGTCTTCATGTATTCATTTATTCAATCTCTGGAGATGCTAAAGAAATGAAAAGAGATGTTAAGAAAAAAAATATCTGTTTGAGTGTTACTGTTCTGCTGTATCATGTTTGCCCACTGCTGCTAATGCTGCTGGTGGACACGACACCAGTGCTCATGGCTCTCTCTTTCAGCATACCCTCTTTATCTCGGTCAGACATTCAAAAACTGGCCAAAGCCCAGAGCTACTCTTGCCACATAGAGGTCAGTGAGTTGACCCAGTTCTTCCTGTATCTGGGTTCATTTCCTCTGTCAAAAACTGGGATGCAGGGGAAAACATGTCAGGGAGGAACTCAAAGAGAGAAAAACAATGCCATTGCCTCACATCTGCTCCTTACATCTTCCTCTGACACCGGGGGTAAATGTGTCCCCAAAAAGTAACAAAGACAGATTTTGTTGCTACATCTTAGTTTTTTAGTTGAGAAAACTTCACTGGCCTCTGAGGGGAATAAAAAACACTGTGGTCAATAGAAGCTAAAAAACTTAAACTTACTCTGATTGAATCAATCAACTATCAAATCAAATAGCAATATGTACAACTTATGACTTACAGTAAGTGTGGAGGTGACTTACAGAGAACACTTGCCACCTTTTATGTAGATTTTCAGTCAGTGTTGATGGTAAATGTAGTCAATTGATGCAATTAATTCCTCAGTGCATGCTATACTGACCAAGAAAGCAGAGTTTCCTTGCTCACAGAGCCGTGAGGGCTGTGCCTACAAGTCCCAGGCTGCATTTACGTAAGCTAGCCTATAGCTATTTCTTTGTTGGTCAGAGCATAGTGTAGTCAAGGTTTACAAGTTGCGCCTTTACCCTTGCAAAATAAAAGCGTGTAGGATCTATCGTCTGAACCAGCCTGCACTCTTTATTTTTCACATTGTCCACAACAGCCCCTTTCACAATAAAAGCAGAGCTTAAAATACCCACAGCATTCCACTAAGAGGAAACACTATAACACAGCTCATAACAGGTGACAGAATGTGCCTTCTCTACCTGATTGGTTGGTACTGGTTGTCTTGTTTTGTTGTCTTCGGGATCCAGAAGAACGTCTCCGGCACACGTCTGTCCAAGTGAGTTGTAAAACTTTCACGCACAGTAAAGCAAAAAGGCACATAAGCATTCTCTCGGGGTTTGCGTCGGTGAGAACATCCAACACAAACTACCCATACTGAAATTTACTGCAGCAGCCAGCACCACCAGTTGGTGTTTGCTTCCAGCAGGTCAGGTTCTGGAGGGTTCCTGCTGGCCAGCCACTGCCTCAGGTGCTCTCCACTGCATTTTTTGGCCACATATGCTGAATATTCAAGTTAGCCAAAACACTGTAAAATCTATCCTTGTCCATTAGGGCATTAACAGAAAAGTCAATTTGTCGACGTCAGTGGCACAAGTCGACACCCCTCGGGAGGAGTCGACAAGTCGTGTGTTTTTTCCCTCTCTCTCTCTCTCTCTCTCTGTGCTTGTGTATGGAATGCAATTGCTGCCTCTGATTGGCAGAACTCACAGAAGGCCCGAACATACTCGGGCGTACTATTAGCAGAGTGGACTCCGCAAGGAATGTCTGCAGTCATTCGGGCTTTCATAGTCGAGCGCACTTCCGCATTGTAGTTTCCTGTAAAAATGTCCGTGAAAAATCCCAGCGGTGTGAAACATACATGCCGAGCAGTCACTGGTGCGCGGAGCGGAGTCTGCGCGGTCGTAAAATCTGAGTTTTGCGCGCACAGGGCTTGCGGACGTCCGCTTTGAGTCCACGCGGACCTCCGCGGAGTCCGTTCCGCGTATGTTCTGCCCGAGTATGTTCGGGCCTTGAGAGTGACAGACACACATCACATGTGTGGAGATACTTCACTTTCCTCCGCCGTGTCAATGTGATGACGTCATCAAATGACTTGTCGACTCGACTTCGACTTTATTGACAGATAAGTCGACCTGAAAAAAATCAAAGTCGTTAATGCCCTATTGTCCATAACATCCTCTGCAATCATATGTTGTGACACCATTCTCATTGTTGAAAACATAGTTTGTTTGCGATATAATCGAAGAGAACAAGGAAGTTCTGTTTTTGAGCCGCATCGAGAGCACAACACCTAGCAACCAAGAAGCTTGAAATCCACGCTGAAATAGCCTGTAGCTCTTCCTGCCTCTAACCATGTCACTGTCAAATCAAACGATGGTGCTGGATGCAGGAAGAACAGATTTTGCAGCAAATGCAGTGTTCTTCGTCTACAGCATGCACTAAGAAACTGATTGCTTCAATCAACTACCTTTACCATCAACACCGGTTTGTCATCCACATATAAGGTGGCAAATTTACCCTTTTGGGTCACATTCCGGTGCACATTTCCCCAAATATCGATATTACTGGTGACAGTAAATGTCCTGGCTTTTTAGAGATGGACCCTTTATTTTGTGTTATGCAGTAGTGTATACCAGACCCCCCCACCCCCTGTCCTACAATTACATTTATTGCATTACACCGACAACTTAGAGAATAAAGTGGCTGGCTGCTATAGAAGCTGGAAAGCACATGCATACTGGCCTTCAGTTGCACCTGTTATTGGTAAGTCAATTACTTAATCTCTGTACTGCATTTTCAATGAAATAATACCCAGGTTTTATCTAGTTCTAAGCTCATACAAATGAATCCAAATCAATACCCTACTCAGCAAAGAATAGGTGAATTCTTCATATTTTGCTTCCATCTTGTGCATGAAAATATTGAGCTAAATATGAAGGTCTGACTCACTTCATCACCTTGTGACTTTAATAATGGGCGTTTGAGTTTATGCCCAAAGCACAGTGACCAAGCAGAGTATTCTGGCCATTTAGGGTGATGCATGCAACTCTATTCATGCTCATCATAGTGTGAAAAAACAAAAACAGAAAACTGTGGACTAAAAATGCTGAATAATGTAGCAGCTTATGATAAATGTGCACCGCTTGGACAAAGCAATCAGGTGGAAATCTTTCTAAATGAGATGGAACTTAAGGGGCTATTGCTGTGCATATTTCAGACACATTTAAGTTTCAGCTGTTGTCTGTCATAAGTTTTCAACTGGTACCTCGAACATTTATTTGGTTTCTGATCATTTGGCTGTCACAGCTAACACCCTGTCAGTGTAGCCTCTCTATCTCGGTCAAACTGACAAAAACTGGCCAAAACCCAGAGCTAATCTTGTCACAGAGATGTCAGGGAGATGACCCAGTTCTTCTGGTTTCTGGGTTCATTCCCTCTGTCAAAAAATGGGATGCAGGGCAAAACATGTCAAAAAGACACTAACAGAAAAAAAAAAAAAGCCATTGTCTCACATTGTCCTCTAACACCAGCAATCTGATCACTGTGTATATCAGTGATCAGATTGCTGGTGTAACAGTTCTCACTGGATATGTGTACCAGAGCAGATGACAGTTTTGCCAAGCAACAGCACTCATTCATTTGGCAGATCTTAAAGCTGATCGTTAAAATCTCACCTGTAGTTCTCGCTGAAGAATAGACAATCCATGCTGACCACATCTCCCCAACCATTTTGTCATCCAGATTTTTTTAGCCTTCTGCTTTTTTTATTTTTCATTTTTCTCATTGCAAAGTAAAGGTCTTCACTGGTCTACCCAGACCCAAGGACGCAAGACCAAACCTGGACCTGTACAGGTTTGGGTTCATGTTTTATTATGGTTGATTGGGTTCAGGGCGATGTCCATTTATCACTATGTGGGGCAACATATTGGAATTATATCAAGACCATGATATGAGACTAGATATTGTCTTCAATTTTGGATATCGTAATATTGTAAGTGTTGAGTTTCCTGGTTTTAAAGGCTTTAAATATTTTGTGAAAGCTCTAATAGTCAACCCTACAATACTGTCGTAATATCAGTTTTGAGGTATTTGGTCACATGTAGCTGTATCTGATTGTCTCCATATCAACCATCGCTATATCCAAGTGGATTCAAGAAGACAAGTAATCGGTGCCGATCAAGAGAAAAATGCAAAAGCACTGTGTGCGTAACTTGCATAGTGATTAGGCTGATTTAGGAACAGATTACAAGAGCTAACAGGCATTACACAGCAATGCCAACAAGTTGGAGGCAAAGCAGAGAAAAGATGAATAGTTAGCCTAGTGATGTTCACAACATGGATTGACCTTGTAAAAAAAACCTTGAGTCTTTCAATCTGTGGACCCTTATGGATTAAAGGAATATAAATAATTGAGAAATGGACAGATATTTGGACTTTATGACCGCTTCACGTCAACGTAGGGAGTCAAGTAAAATGAACTGAACAAAATATGAAAAAACTAACTGAGCTAACCGCATTTGCATGTCCCTATTGACCAACATTTAAGCATTTCTATTTGTATGTGCAATCTGTGCTGCATGAGGAGGTGCATTGCTTTGTCTGGCATGATAATCTTAATAATATCCTGTAGTGTGTGATGTGCTATTCTTTTCAAATCTTGTAGCCCATGTTTGAGATTAGAGAGAGGAACATCTGTGTTTTTTCCTTATGTGCGTGATTTCAAAACTGATTTATAAAAATCCTGTCGTCTGAGCACAGAAAGAGACTAGAATATGCCAATAAATAAACAGTTGTCAATTCATGTTACTTTCTCAACCCTTCATTTTAATACTTAACATGAAATGTTGTTAATAGTTGAATTAAAATTGCTACACAATAAATACAAGGCTTCAAATAGACCCAGTGATCGGTTAACGATATTGGCCGATACTGCTTCCACTGCCAGGTGATCAGCCCCAAACATCCTGATCAGAGCACCCTCAACTGTGTGTAAATGTGTCACGGAAAAGCACAACAGAG
Organism: Epinephelus lanceolatus; assembly: GCF_041903045.1. NCBI lineage: Eukaryota > Metazoa > Chordata > Actinopteri > Perciformes > Serranidae > Epinephelus > Epinephelus lanceolatus. Next base: position 34,885,310 of record NC_135737.1, read on the forward strand.
TACTACCACCTTACTCTTCCTTACACTCAGAAATGGCTGCTGTAGCTCTGATTCATCTGGATTTGGGCCAGTTTAATCCATATTTATACAGCGACCACCAGAGCACTCGCAAACTGCAGCTTAAAGGCTGTCTCGCCACCAGCCTACAATATCCCTTCTCCTGTGAGCATCACATGACATTGCTTTTATTCAGTTTTACTTGACGCACAGAGGAGAGGGAAAAACACACACTGACTTTTAGCCATAAACAGAGCTCTGGACTTACTTTTTCCACTAGTAGCACTGGTGCTACTGAAACGTTTTAGGAGCACCACTTAAATCAACAAACATCTGAACTGTTTTACTGAAAAAGTGTTTAGTAAAAAAAAAGACAGATTACAGACATAAAACAATGTGCTGTTTTATTTTACAGTTAAAGTCAGAAACTCTTCAATACTTGAAGCTGAAGTTCGCTGCTGTTTGCTGGTAAAATTACAAATGTTTACACCTCAAGTATTTGGAAGTATAGCTATTTCAAGGTGTACAAATGTGATACAGTAATTGATACAGTAAAAATGCTTGATTCTGAGTCTTCTCAGTCTATTCTCATTCAGAGTTGTCCTTAACTGAATTGTAATCATTGTCATTTGTCATTTTTTCGAGTATTTTCCCTCACAATTTAGTCGAATTGCATAATTTATAAGGGACACAGGTAACTTGTTTCATACTTCATGTAAATACAATTGATCTAATCTTATTTCTATATATGTATTTTGCATTATACTCTGTGTTAAAACCTCATTTTGAGAAGCAAACATAGTCATGTGTGTATCCTTGGCTGTTTCAATGCATTTGCCACAAAGGTCAGAATATAGGGGCACTCCAGCTTAAAGGGCCAGTGTGTAAAATGGGTTGAAAACAGTGACATCAGTGGTCAAATTCTAGATTGCACGGCTCACTCACTCACCCCTCCCGTTGGGTAAATGACGGTGGCCTCGTAGGGACAAAAAGCCTTGCACAGACACGAGTTTTTCAGGAGTAGGTCTATCTAGCGACGAGGTGAATGTTTATTTAGAAATCTAAACCATGTTACGATATTGTAATGAATCCCTCACGAGCAGGAGACCAGAGTAGCGTTCGGGAAAAAGGCCCGTTTATTTGAGCACTCCAAAAACTCCAGTAACACTCCAGGGGGTAAAAGACTCCGTCCCAAACTCTGACTCTTCTGGCGTAACACACCCACTTCATACACACGTACTCGTTTACCATCCCAAGTGGGGACCCCCCTCCCCTCTCTGCTCCACCAATCTCCAGCCCACACACTGACAGCGTAGCCGGTAAACAGAGCTCAGCTGTTTATTTAGCCTAGCAATATCTCCAGACTATAGTAGCTGCAATGGACGACAAGTGAAGAGTTTCTTGTAGCGGACACAGACCCAGAGCCATACCTGTTTGAGCCGGAGCATACAGATGAGGAACTCCATGTGTTTGATGCTGAGCGGGCGAGAAGAGAGGCTGAATGCACAGAATGGGATTCGGTGCTACTGCTACCATCGTTGGGAGATATATCATCAGGAGGGAAAGCGCCGCAGAGAGTGCATCACAAGGAGTGAAATTGCATCTTCTTTTCCTCGCGGATGACGGTTCGGGTTCATTCTCTCCTGTTGCGTGGTAAGTGTTGTCCATTCCCAAACTTTATAACTAAAAAAACTTTTCACTAGTCTCTGTCGACGAACTACTAACACTCTCTGCTGTTTCCTCCTCCTTCTTCCTTCCCTCCGCTGTCTTCGTTGGTTTATTTATACACGCGAAACGCATTCTCTGGCTGGCTGGTTTGTCCACTCGGTCTGCCGTACATACATGGCGGCGCAAGATGGCGACCTCTCTAAAGCAAGGCCCTTGCTATATATATAGCAAGGGCCTTGCTTTAGAGAGGTCGCCATCTTGTATATATGTATATATATATATATATATATATATATATATATATGAAAGCATAATTATAAGGCTACGAAAACCAAACAAATTTTATTTTATAGCAATTATACACTTATATAAACATATTAATGGGTAGAATATTCAGATTCAGATTCAGATTTGACAATAAACCATGCCAAATATTACACACTGGCCCTTTAAGCAGCAGCTGGTTTGTCCACGGAAATGCGAGTGATGGCTAGCTTGATGCAGACACATTAGATGCTGCCTCTGGACGACTGAGAAGCACACAAGGACAGGATTTGATCCAACTTGGCTGACCAAGAAAAAGACTGCAGTCAAGCTAGTGGTCTCTCGAATCTCTATGGTCAAAGCAGCCGCTGCCAAAGTTGGAGACAGATGTAGTAACGTTCCTCGCAAAGCAGCACACAAAAACCAATTCTTACTCCCTCCTGGTGTTTTCTCCTGATATGTGATGATGATTTAAACAAAATAAATGGAGACATATTTGCAAGTCAGACTAGTGCTCCTATTCATAAAATTTAATTGCTGTTGAAAAGCCAGACATGTCACCTTTTGGTTATGGTACAAACTCTGCAGGCAGCCTCACCATCCAGACCAGAAGACTGTAACTTAATATATTTAACTTAGACATAGTTTTGAATTTTTGAAGTGTGTTAGTGCACCCTGTTTCATCTTCCTTTCCTTCTGTTTAAGATGCCCAACTCTTGGGAAAGATGTTCAAGGCTAATGAAAGACAAAAGACAAGAGAAAAGATAAAGTCAAAAAAGTTGCTTTTATGATTTTCAACACTGGCTCACATTAAGGCTCCAACAAGTTTTCTCCTTCTCCCCACGTTTTCTCACCTGATTGTCTCATTTCCCTCTGCTTTCTTTTCATGGACAAAGGCTGAGTTGGAATCCAACATTGATGAGGTGGTTGGCATTTACGCTTACAAGGCTAAATTTTAAATCATTAGTCTCTACCTCCCCTGCTGTGGGCGCGTATGTGTGTGATTTTTTTGTTGTTGTCTGGTTTCACCCCATCCTCACTAGACCTCTCTCCATCATTCTCTTTCTCCTTTTGCCATTGTAATTTACCCCAAAAACTCGTTGAGGCAGCAACTAATGTTCTCTCTCTCCATCTCTCTTTCTCTCTAACTCTCCAGGGAGAGTGGTGTGTGAGAATTAGGTCTCTCAGCAGACATGTTGTGGGTATTTTTGCTCCGACAGTTTGGGGCTACAGCAAGCAGAGAGAGATAGTGGATGGGATGGTAGGCTTGGAGACTGTATGTGTGTGTCAGTGTATGTGTGTGCAAGACGGGGAAAAGAGAGAGAACGCAAAGAGAAAGAGAGGAAGAGCGTGCCACGCCACACAGGCTTTTGGCGAGGACACCATCTGGCCACGGGCTCAAAAACTCATCCAGCATGACTGCTGTTAGATCAACAAAACATGCATGCATGGAAGGTGCATTCACAGACAAACACAAGTGTGCACACACACAGGCTGCACACTAAACCACCCACCCACAAACACACACACACAAACGTAATAATCAGAAATTATTGTCTCATGAGGTCAATTATCTGATTGGGGTCAGTAAAGGTATGTGAAAGATGATGTGAAAGAGCTGCTTCTGAGGTCTTTACAGACAAATAAATTGTGATATGTCTTGTTAGTCTTGTATTGTTAGGCTGTGAAATATTAAATTGAAATGTCTGTCAAATAAAATTCATATTACATCAGGGCAGACTGTGGAATAGGCCCTTGATCTTGTAATTTAAGGCATAGTGAGAAGACAAAATGGAGGGCACACTGGGAAAAGGTAGTTGTTATAGCTCCATTCTCGACACATTCTCACTCTGACCTCGTCACATATCAACTTATGGTCATGGACCTTCCATGTCCGAATACAACGTGAAAGGTACCCTGGGTGCGTTGACGTTCTGGAACTCTGCATCAAGTTTTGTCTGTTACATGCATTGTCTTCTTTCAAGATACACTTCTGTTTTCACAGGAAATTTAACGATTACATACAGTCTCTTTCAAAATAAACACACTACGTCAGTACAACGACAAATGGACTTTTTTTTTCCTCCAAAAACAACTTGGGTTTAGGAAAAAAGGCTCTATATTCTTACGGGACACTCCCCCCGGGTGAAATTCGGTGTTTGTTGGAGGGCCCATAAACTATTATGGCAACTGGCTGCGTATCATGTTGACGTTAAGGGACGGCTTTTTTGGTCACTGTCTGACGCCGCAACTCACTTCCCAAGCACCGGATTTCGACGACTTTGGAGTGAGACTGGGTTGCCAGTCCAGCAGCTCAATATCCCTAACACTTGCCTCTATATTGGACGATTCTGCACTTCGCGATGTGTGCCCTGTACCAAGGTTCAGTGCTACTGCAGGAAAGCAGAGTGCGCTTTATGTAGCGAGGAAGAAATCAGAGGTCAAGTGGTGAATTGGCATGCCGTGAGTCCAACTATGATGCATGAATGCATCTTATCCAAGTTAAAACTGCAGCCATGCTGTATCACCACAGATAGACAAGCAAATTGGCTCAACTCTAAGTGGCAGCTGGCACCTGGTTTACAAATGGGGCTCACTTGACTGCAGTTATTACATTAATCAGATCAGCTATGTACACTATTTTACTTTCTAACTAGCTAGCTACCAAAACATAATATGCCATGCCTGTTGCTAACTGCAAGTCTCCTGTGACCAGCATGACCAGCACAGCATGCGCTAAGATCCTGTCATGGATTTCTCTGTTCCAATGGACAGCACTTGCACAAACTAACTGAAACACTAAAAACATCAGACAGGTATGACACAGTTTTCCTGTCTTCTAAGTAGGGATGCACTAAGGGTGGGCAAATATGGAACATACTCAATGTATTGCAACTTATTCCCTGTTGGATGTATAAATTGACTACATCTCGAACATCCAGTATAATCTGTCACAATGTTTAGTTAAGCTACCAGCATGAGACTTGCGTCAGCATTTTGGTTCTCTTGCTCTCTCCTGTGGCTCTCACGTTCTCACAGAAACACACACACAAAAAAAAACAGACTCAAACATGATTCATTTTCTCCTGAGCGATGGTGAGGAGGCATAGCTTGTGTCTTATCTGCAGGGCTCCAGACAGCTAATATTCAGTGGCATTTTTTTGCGACCATGGAGCACCGGTGTGACTTGCAAATACTATTAATATACAGTATGGAGTGGACAGCTGTGAGTGTGTTTCTAGCTCACATTGAATAAATCCTGATGTTTAAAAGGCACCATGGCAAAGGTTTCACTCTACTAACTCCAACAACTATTGTCAGGAAGCTTCAAGTTCACAAAAAAACACTTCCTGTCGAGACAGGCCAGGTGCTTTGAAATAAAAGCACCAGTGGTTCCACTTTGATTTATTTAATTATAACAATACTTACTTAACTTAATCTTATCGTTGTTTTATTTAACCTTATTCTAACATTTTTTTATTAACCTTTATTCTAACAGTACTTTGTTTAACGTGTTAATAATAGTAGCTGTTTTACTTAACTGTATTGTAACTATAGTTAATTTAATAATTTTGTATTTTAGTGGTCTACAGTAATTTAAAGAAGAGTTCAAAATATGGAGATATATATCATGTATCGTAAAATAGCCTACAAATATTGCAAGATTACTTTCAAGCCATATTGCCCAGCCCTTGGAGGGTCCATGTCATTGGTCCGACAGCCCATTAGTCCGACGGTCCACGGTGCTGAACGGCTCCCGGCGGGCATATTTGTACCTTGAAGGTGCGCCGCAACCGGCTCTGGGTCAGCTGGGAAAGGCTTGAGGCGAAGCAGGCTCACAGCTTATGTGTTTGTCACTTTCTTTTTCATTTTAAGCCACACCATGATCTTTTCCTAACCCTAACCAAGTGGTTTTTATGCCTAAACCTAACCAGACCTTAACCACAGGGCATCATGATGATTTCGGAACGGACTTCGGAACAATGGGTTTAATATGGTCGGAACAACGGGCTGTCAGACCAATGGGCAGTTCCCGCCCTTAGATGCACCGATTTTGACTTTTCCAAAACTTTTCTACTATATATAAAATATAGGTTACCATAATTCCCTTTCTAATATATATTTTATCTTGCACTGCAAACATTAACACATTTCTAAAACAACAGTATTTATTCAAATTTCTTGCCAAAAACTACATTTTACAAGATCACACTGAGCACATCACTGTAATTTTCCTTCGCCCCAATACTAATTTTTCCCGAACAGAGATTGAATACATAATACGGAATAATGTGGAAGTGTTTGCTCGGCAGACCACACGGATTTTGGCTGCTAAACTCAGCAAATCATCCCAAATTTGAGGTAAGTTGTGCTAAGATATAAATCCATACCAGCTTATTGGTTGCTTCCACTGCTGATATATCGGAATAGACTACATGTGAGGAAAATTGTCGAGTTTGTCCCGTTTTCACTACATTAGGCAGTAATGGCTGCAAATGAATAATATTGTATTTAGGTGTAATATCGTAGAATTTCAAATTCCTGTGCATATACTTCAAATGTTTGAAGTATATAAGTGTACGAATCCTTATATGATTGTAAATCTGATATTTGATTCATTGAGTGCATTTTAATCAACACCTTTCTGTGTTGATAGGAGAAGCATTCTCTATTGCTGAAGATCATCCCATATCATTCAGAGGACAAGCATCTATACATGGATGCAGTGAAACACAGGTGAGAAAATTCACAACCGTGAGTGGCTGTAAATAGGAAACAACACCTCTGCTGTGCAAAAAAAGGAACGAAAGGTGTTATGTTAAAAAAATATAATTATACAGAAATATGTATGTGCAGAGTAAGTGGGATCATCATCAGCCCTTGGGACTGTGCAGCAAAGTGATTTTGCAGTATTAAGCTGTATTTGAAATACTGTGATGGTGGAACAGCAATGACTGTACAGAAACATATGGTGTTATTCAATTTCAAAGCCCTGTTTCAGCAATAATAGCATCAATAAAATAATCTACATGACAGAGTGGAAAATTTGTTTGATTACTATTATGCCCAATAATGTCACTAATTTGCATCATACCTACATTTATATCTATTGTATGTGTTATATTCAAATATTCAGACAACAGAAAAACATCAGCTACTGCCATTGGTGGATGGCAGTCAACAAGGCAAACTACTGATGTTGAGCTGATAAATAAGAACATCCCTACTTATGCGTGATTATAGCTCACATACAATAGCTTCAGAAAGTCATAGCATGTTTATTTATATTGCAAATGTTGTTGAAATTCTATACTTAATTCACATTGCTGCTGGCAGGCAGTTGAGGCCAAAAAACACCGGCCCCGTACAACACGCGTCAAAACCGACGTCCCCATTATTCTCTATTTACAAATCCACACTGGCGACGTGGTGACGCACATAGACGTGACGCGTTGCGACACTTCTCGCTATTGTCCCATTTTTGCCGCCTTCTTTTTCAGAGAAAAGCCTATTTTGTACTTCCCAGCTCCCGTAGTAGCAGCTCGGTTGAAGGGCAGAGAAGAAGAACTTTGGCGCCATCTATCAATTGTTTTACTGTCGTTATCCACTGTTGTATTTTGGTACCGTCGTTGTCTGGTTGTCATGGTCATGTCATCCTGCGTTGTGTGTTTTCTTTCTCTTCCTGTGTCTTCTTCCTTGTCTTTTGTTCTAATTGACCTATGGCTAAGCCCCGCCCTCAAATGCGATGAGCCAATCACAGTGGGTATAGCCATTCCCATACACTCAGACATTCTCTGCCTGGACGTTCATTGAAATGCATTACAGAAAGTCAGTTTCATTCGGTTTTATGAGCTTTCTCGGAGATTTGAAGTTTAAAAATGGTCAAACGGTGTGCATGGGGTACATGCAACTCCAACACAAGGTATCCTGAGAGGCTGGGCGATGGGGGGTATTTTTTACCCTTTAAACCACATCTCAACTGAGAAAAGTGTCTCCTTTGGATAAAGTTGTGTGCTAACAGTAGACCACAACATCAACTCAACATGGCTTGTAATTTAAGATTTTCATCGACCTTCTCAACAATAAAATGATGAATATATCCCTCCAATGCGTAGTTTAGGCCCTTTTGGTTACTTCTCAATGACATCTGATCGTTATGTCTCCAAAAATCATCAATTGCCTCCTGTGAAATGCCGTGTACTGTGACACCTGCCATAGCGCCGGTCACTGAATGTTGATAGTTTGTCCGAGTGAGTGGAGGGGGGCGTGGCTCAGCCATAGGTCAATTGGCGGTTGGCAACCAGCTAGTCACATTACCGCCACCTAGCGGAGTGAAGTGTGCAACAGAATTCTGGTAGACGTACCGCAGCGCAACGCTTCCTGTGTGCGTTGGGGGCGGCACTTCACTCGCGTCAATGACGCTGCTGGCATGTGACGCCGCCGGTGTGTTTTGGATTTTACTGTTTACCACATTGATGCTACCACCAGTTGGCTGTTGTCCCCCTTTAAAGTGAATCAACCCAAAATATACTTCTTGTGCAGCCCAGTGTAGTATGCTGTTGCAGTGCTGCTTTACACATGACTCAGTGCAGCATTTTCTGGCTTAAACATCACATTAAAAAGGTGTTAACACTACAGGACCTCAGTTATCTGCTTTTGAATGTCCTGATGTAACTTGTCCTACTAACTAGTCCTCACTGGAACATTCAGTGTGATCTGTGCAAAATAGGCTATGCATGCATGTGTGTGCATGTACATTTGCTGTATCTAGGGACAGAGACGACGCACAGGCAGAGACAGATGAAATGCAGTGACAGGGGCAGATAGGAAAGAGTGTGCCCCATTAAATCACTATATTTAATTCTCTAATTATGCAAGCAGCTAACAAGAAACACCGCATTACCACGAGTAGTCTTTTGCCAGTGTCTTGTTGTTGAACTCTGTACAGTTACAGAGTCAGACACTTTAAAAACAGTGACAACATTTTTCCTTAGTTTTATGATGGGAAGCTCTGTGCTGCTATCTGAGGTCAGAATATAAACACTATGAGGCTGCCCTTACAGTTCAATGTTCTCATGAGACAATGACATTGACTTTTTCCATCTCAATGTCAGATAGTGTGTGTGTATATGTGTGTCTGTGAGTGAGAGTGAGAGAGAGAGAGAGAGAGAGAGAGAGAGAGAGAGAGAGAGAGAAAGAGAGAGCACTTGTCTGCATTTTTATATTTGGATGCTCTTATGTCCTGAACTTCATTCGCACTGTTGGGCCAATCACTCAGACGTGACCACATTAAAGTGCTGCTCAGCGGCCAACACACACACTCACACCCACACAGACATTGCGCACACACAGAGTTCATAAACTTCGGGAAAATTCACCAAAGCAAACCCCAGTGTGACATTTAACTTATTTCTGTGGCCTAGTATATTTGCAGTTGACTAATCCTGTGAGAATCCCCTTCTACAATAGAAACGTATAATACTTGGGTTGATATTAAAAGGAGCACATGGGGGTTTAGCTTAATTTCCACTAAGAATTTTTCTCAAGGCTTCAGTGCAGGGGGGAAAAAATCTTTAGTGCTGCTAAAAATGAGAGCATTGTTCAAATTGAATACAAACATAAATTGATCTTTTCAAAGAATCTTTCAAGTTCTGTTTTCCAAGTCAAAGTTTTCCCCAGCCACTGCTTCTTAAAGCCTAGGCCAGACTACATTCTCACTTTTGAAACACATTGAAATTTCAAGGCCAGGCCATGAACTACAAAGAAAACTTTTAAAGTGAACGCTGCTGCAGATTCCTTATTCTCACACAATGCCCTTTATAGCCTTATCCATAGCTTTTTGCGGCTGTCAGTCAGCACCGCTAACACATTCCTCTTAATTAAACCGAAACGCAAAATCCGCTGAATATCTTACAAGAAAAGAAACATATCTAGTTCACCAATTGTCTTTGCAGTGTTGCTGCTTTGATTAAAGCTATATGCATCATTAAATAATGTTTTTTTCCTTCTATTTTGCTCCTAAAGCATTGATAAACAACAACACTTTGTTTTGATATTTGTGTTTTTTTTCTGTCCAGCAGCGTCTGCAAACATTCTCTGAAAAATCTCTTGATCTCAAACATCAACAAAGCATGCAGCATTTCTCAAAATACAGACTGAGCTACAGTGTTATTAATTAAAAAACATGACAGTCATATTGTGTTCCTTGCTCAGGGGTGAGTGGACAGATCCACTACAAGAGATGAGATACACAGCAAGATGTCAAACTAATAAAGTATTTCTGGTCGGTGCTTTTCCTTCAGTGACTGAACATGCTTATTAGAGTACAAAATCCATTCAAGTAAGCAAGGTACAAGATGTTCTAAATCTACTGTTTTTTTATTTTATTTTTGTCAGCATACACTCAAAGCAATTATTCATGCACATCACATTATTTTCTTCCCACTATCGTCCTCTGTATGATTGAATCTGTCTGCTTTGAATGTAAGACACCTCAGACCAAGTCGCATCCTTATGGCTGCACGAAGGACTTCTGTCACATGGACAAGCACACAGTCAGCGCAGAGACAGACAGACACGAATGCATGCAGCCATCAGGTGGAGAGACTGGCAGGCAGGTGGTCCGATTGGCGAGCAGCCATCCGGAGATGTAAGTGGACAGCAAGAAAGGCAGACTGGCATTCAGACATATTGACTCCCGAGCAGTCAGGCAGACTGACAGGAGGAGAGACAGATAGATAGACAGACCGATAGATAGGGAATTATTTGACTGTGCCTCCAAACATCCCTTGTGGTCCACAAAGGACTTAGGCAGGTGGCATGAGGTATGTCACTGAAACCCCCCTGATGACAAGCAGAGACGGGGTAATGGAAAGTTTCAAAAGGTGACAGCTAAAAAGAGGAAGGGAGTTTTTAATGGAAACCCAAACTTTTTTCCCCTTTAACTTTTTCACTGGCTATAAGGTCACAGTTGACATAAAATGGTTATACTTTATTGACAAATTGAAATCTTAAAGGGGAACTAACGTCTTTTTTTCAACCTGGGCCCTATTTTCCAATCTACTTTTGTCTAAATGAGTGATAGGATGTTGCCTGCAGCCCGTGAGCGTGCACTACATTAAATAATAGGGCACTCAGACAGTGTCAAACAACGTCAAAATACGTCCACTAAAAGTACATTTTTTTCACACAGATAGACTCGGATTGTTAGTATAATTATCTGACAACATAACGGAAAGGAGAAATTAACATCTGTGTTCACCTTTAGCTGGATTCGGACATGTTCCTCTGCCTGTTGCTGCTCCCTCTCTCTCACATCTTCCGGTCTTCAATTTCAGTGAGTAGTGTCCGTGTACGTCTGTGTACTCCGTGTTCAAATAAATATGGGCGGTCATCAAATTCAAATGGCTCATCCAGATCCAGTTGGTCAAAATCCGGTAAAAATTCGGACATGTTTGTTGTGGCAAGTCAAAACACTCACTCAGAGAGTGAAAGTCTGGCTCTGAAATCTCACGTCTCGCGAGATGTTGCAGGAAGTTACCGCTGGAGTGACCTTACAAATGCAAGGAGTTACTCTGTTTGGAGTGACATTAGTCATGGCTGAATTTGTACCCGATTTTGACCAACTGGAGCTGGATGAGCCATTTGAATTTGTTCAAATGACGTTTTTCCAAACAACTTTTTATGTCGGGGCTTCAGGACACTTGGATCACTATGGACGAGCAGTATGGAGATATTTTGTGGTTTCAATTATGTGTTTTTGGACGTTTGAATCTGGGGCGCCGTAAGCCTCCATTAGGTGGAGCTGTGTTGCTACCCACTCTCCCTCACCCTCACCTGAGCCTCCCTCGGCATATGGGTGAGTAGATAATGGCTGAATTTTCATTTTTGGGTGCACTATTCCTTTAAGGACCATTAGTCAACTAGTCGCCTGCATGTTTATAAAATAAATTTAATTACTGATTTATATATTTTGGGCAGGTCAACACAATGGTTTGAGTTCAAGCCACTTCCTGTGTCTGTCCTTTCAAATTAAATTCCCACATGGTTCAGTCATATAGGTTTCTTGATGTGGCGCAGCTCCTTATAGAGTTTCACGCTTTTTAGTTGTTGTTTTTTTTTGTTTTTTTCCTGCGACTAAACGACCAATGAAATCTTGCCAACTAATGGCCTTTCTGGTCGACTAACGTTTGGACTATTGGGGGCAGCCCTAGAAAAAAATATTAGGTACTTTTGACCTCATCTTAACCCCAACATGGCTGAGTTGGTGGAGGAAGAGTGTTTCACGACCATGAGATCATTTATAAATCATGTTTTGTTTTGTTTTTTGTCTTATTTTAGCCTATTGCACATTAACGTTAGTATTTAACAAGAGAGCTAGTGGTATGTCATTAAGCCTGCTTCATGGTAGCTAATAGGGATATAATGATACTCCAAATTCTTTACCCTAACCTCTGGGGCTGCCCCCTATAAGTTGACGCCTCTCAGTCGACTGACATTCTTGAAGTTTAGCTGTCAGGGGTTTTGTGTTTTTTGTTGTCAGTCAGTGTGCAGTGTACTTCCCGGGACATTTCGGTCCCCAGAAGTTGCTGCAGAGTCAACACTCGTTGCTTTCACCTTGCTCGCCAGTGGTAAAATCATTCCACTATGTCAAGTCATCCATCTGCTTGGGGAGGAAGCCGTAGACACAGGGTCATTCTGAGTGAGATAGAGGCAGCTGCCTGGAGGTTGAAAGTCTTTGCCCTGTCAGGCTCTGAGATAACACCCTCGTCTACCTCCTGTTTAGAAGTACTGAATTTAAAGTTTGCGGCAACTTCATGCAATACTGTCTCTAGCTTTTGTTTGATATCTAAGGTTGGCAAAAAATACTGTTGGACATTCCCAACCCAATGTTAGCATAGTTAGCACACATTAGCTTGGAGGGCTAACTCGGCTTGCTTACTGTATCACATGAACGTGGCTGTCACCCTGTATATCCCACCAAACCCTGTTCAAAAACCAGGCAGTTGAAAAAAATGATGATTGATAGTCTGCATTTTAAAAAGAAATGCATAGTCAAACATTCATATTGAACAGACAAATACTGTGGCAAAATTCTGAGTCAGGTACAGCCATTATGCCCCAGTCTCCAGCACAGAGTTTTTGCCTGATCACCACAGTGATGGCTGCACCACATACTGTAAAGCTTGAGTGACTGAATGACAACCCTCTGCTGGAAGAGCTTTATGGGTGCATCTCCTGTCTCTTTTCATTTCAGGGTGTGGCTGTGGTTGAGCAGTGCTGACAGCCATTTCCATCCCCATTGGTTGCGGCGCTGCTTGCTGTCTGTGATGACAGAGTTGTCAGTGATGTCCTTTCATCATGCAGCGATGACCTTAAAGGTCAGCGATGACTGAGTTGGCTTTAATGGCCATTACGACGTCCAGATATATCAGTCAAATATTTTGACTGTGCTTTTCTTTGACTTCCCTTTTTGTTATCAACATTACAAATGCCTTCCACAATGACTGACATACCAATTTACAAAAAAAAAAAAAAAAAAAAAAATTATGTATCAGCTTTTCCTGAACCATCACCGTAGTTAGGGTTTAGCCAACCAAAACTATGGTGAAAGACTATAATAAGATTTTAATTGTGATTAAGATAAACTACCATTGATTGTTGGTAGGAGATGCAGGTCCAAATATTTCCTCCCTCAAGTGTTTAATTGCAGTGTAACAACACTTCTGAGAGAGAACAGCCATTATTTGCCCTCTGCCACAAGACGTAGCTTGTCAGGAAAACATATAAGACATGTGCTGACTGCTACTGTTGTTTTTCTGGTAAAGAGAGAACACTTCTCTTCAAAAAGTGAAGTGCTGCTTATTATAATCTGGGATATTTACCTCCCTGGATTAAATCTGAGGTGACAAGTCTTGGTGTGATCCTCGATTCAGATCTGAGCTTCAAGTCCTACATTTAAAGGTGACGAAAATGTAATTTTGCCACCTCAGAAACATACCTGAGGCACAACCATTTCTACATGAAAAAGATGCAGAGAAATTGATTCATGCCTTTATTTCAAGCTGACTCCACTACTGTAATACACTTTTTACTGGCCTCCAAAAAACATTTCTAAGAGACTTATGCCTATTCACAACGATGCAGTTCAGCTATTAACCAGAGCCAAGAGGAGAGAGCAGGTCAGGCCAGTCTTAGCTGCTCTGCACTGGCTTCCTGTTACATTTAGAATTGATTTTAAGCTCCTCCTCCTTGTATACAAAGCCCTACATGGGCTGGGACAGGGCTACATTGCTCACTCCCTTGTTAACTATTTGCCTCTAAGAACACTGCGATCATCTGCTGCTGGTTTATTGGAGGTTCCCAGCAACAGCTGGAAGAAGATGGGGGATGCAGCCTTTGTCAGTTACACCCCAAAGCTGTGGAGCACACTACATATAGATATCAGGGAAGCTAGCTTGCTACATATTTTTAAAAGAAAGCTAAAAACGCATCTGTTTACTTTACCGTTTAACAAGCTCTGACTTTCCTGATTACAGGTCTGTGGTCTCTTCCATTCATTGTTTTCACCACTGTGATTGTTAAATTACGCTGGTGCTGCAAAGCCTAATAAACTTCATCAGCTATGCAAATAAACTCCTCATGACTCCTCATGATCTTTTGTTGTACCATCCCTATTTTTTGTCACTCCCTCCCACAATTTTCATTTCAGAGCAAGGGCTTTTGTTTAGGCATGACACTCGTCAAACCCAAACCCAAACAGATCAATGTCCAATTTTTTGCTGTGTCACTCAAAGTGGAAAATCTAACTGGTGATCCCATTAGCCCTGATCTGTAATCGGAAGGTTACTACCCCTTCATTGTGACAAACTCTGGCCGATCCATGTCCCGCGAGCTGAATGAAGGGGTTGTAGTGGCCTTATGTCAGTCTGTCTGACATCAGCTGACAGGCTGAAGGGGTGAATGATGGCTTTTCATAAAGAAGAATGGCAGTTTTACAGACCACCAGCTGCTCCCAAACACTCCTCTAACCTCTAATCCACTGCTTGTGTATGTAGGCGCGCTTACGGTACACTTGCATGTATTGGTGTGGACGGGCTCAGATTGTGTGTAATTGCTTTATTTGTATATGGACAGCTTCAACTAAGCTGACAAATCAGATTGTTTGCATTGCAACGCACATTTGTAATGATGATGTCCCAAAGTATTTGCTTATAAATGTATTCATTAATTTTAATGTTTGGCTTGTGTTAGGATCTGATGCATATGCAGTATCTCTGAATCTGAGCTGATTTACCCAGCATTTGGGGAATCAATTTAAAATATTAAAAGAGAGGTCTCCATTTCGGATGACAGCAACAGTGCACATTCAGTCTCTTCCCAGATGATGAAAATCTCCTCATTTAGCCTACAGTATATTAATCCACTGTGGTGTGTAAACGTGGTAAATCTCAACAGGGGGTAACAAATGAGAGAAAGATTTACTCACGTAATCCCTCAACAGGATAATTTTAGAAATAATCCTAAAGGTCAGTGGGCTCTATGTGTGGGGTTATAGAGAACCATTGCAGGGGCAAGATTTATCTCACAAAAATGGCCACAGAGAGAAAACACATTGCAAAGGCTATTAACTTCTCTATGTCATCTGGAACTACCCCAGAATACTTTGATAATATAAAAGTCTGTCTCAGTATCTTCAACTTTAGTTGCTCTTCCCTGCCCATTTTTCAAAGAATCTCGTGGTCATGTCTACCCAAGATCTCCAAAGTAGCATTTGCTCTAGACGGGCCCTGACAGGCTTTATCTCAGCTGCCAGGGTCATCCTTTGCAACTGGAAAAGTGGGTTAAGTTAATGACAGAGAATGCATCATTTGAGTTAATGACAGCTGATCTGCATAACCGTAGAGAATCATATTTGCTTGTCTGGAATCAGTTTTTGTCTTTTATAAACGGACTGAACAAGTCGAGCCCTGTCTCACTCTGAAGTCATCGAAATCCGGCGCTTGGGCAGTGACTCGCGGCAGCAGAAACCAACGAAAAAAGGCGTCCTTTAACTTCACAATGATACGCAGCCAGCTGCAGTCATAGTTTAACGGTGCCTGGCAGTGTCAGGGGGAAATGCAGCGGCACAAGGACAAAAGTTAAAGTGGCAAAAGTCAGAGTGGGGCGGGCGGGAGTGGTGGTGGATGGGTCCAACAAACACTGACTATCACTTGAGAGAGCGGTGTTCACATCCCGTAAGATTCTTCGACACGGCGCCCCAGAAGGTCAACCACCAACGCACCCAGGGTACCTTGCATGTCGTTTGTGGACCATGACCAAATGTCAATATGGGACAAGGTCCAAGTGAGAATGTTTTGACATGTCAAAGGAGTAGGACACTGTACTGAAATGAAATACAATGGTAACATGCAGATGGAGGGAGTGGGCTTTTCTTTCTTTTGCTTTGGCTGTGTCATGGGACCTTTTTTTGTTTGTTTGTTTGTTTGTTTCCAGGCTTGATGTGCAGAATAGTTCACCTGATGATATAAGGATTAGTGCTGTGCTGATGGACTTCGGAATCATTGATGTTATGAACACCGCAGAGATTATTTTTTGTTTAATCTGTGCCATTTGTGCTTATGTTGATGTTCTTAAAATAGAAAAACCTCATTCATTCACTCATGGAGTCTATCCCAGCTGACACTGGGCAAGAGGCGGGGTACACCCTGGACAGGTCGCCAGACTATCACAGGGCTGACGCATAGAGACAGACAACCATTCACACTCACATTCACACCTACAGGCAATTTAGATTCACCAGTTAACCTGCATGTCTTTGGACTGTGGGAGGAAGCTGGAGTACCTGGAGAAAACCCACGCTGACATGAGGAGAACATGCAAACGCTACACAAAAGGGCTCCCCCACCCTGGAGTTTGAGCCAGGAACCCTCTTGCTGTGAGGCAACAATGCTAAACACTGCACCACCGTGCCGCCCTATAAAAACCTTAATAAAAACTTAAATGACAAAAAAGAATCTCCTGGAAAATGTGAGCCTTGTAGTATTAGGCAGCAGACTGTTTACACAAATCACATATGCTTTCTACAGTATTCTACTGTGCTAGAGTCCAAAGACAGTCACCACCGCAGCCTAATATCACAGCTTTACTGTAAATTGCCATAATTATGGGAAGGGAAAAAAATCACTTTATGTGTTCTAACCAGTAGGAGAAATCTCAACTTTTCACTGCAATCAGCCCCCCTCCTTGCAGAGCTGCAAGAACTGGGGGAATCGTGATGGTGTCTCAGTCGTGCTTGTGAGCTCTGGCTTGACTTGCTGCTCACAACACGGGCTTGTGTTGCCCGCTGGAGGCGAGGCGGGGGAAGGCACGCAAACGGAAGGCAAAGATGAGGCGCTCCGTGTTTCCCTCCACCACTCCCGCCCCCCCGTAAAATAGCCACGGCCACCCTCTTTGTCCCCACAGCAGAGAGGAGAAGTATTGGCAGGGTGAGGGCTGCCAACTCCACGGGTTTTTTTGCTCGCCCAACTGCAGCCGAGGAAATGACCCTCAGTTGAAGAGTAGCACTGTGATCATCACTAAATAAATCTCAATAATAAATAAAAAGATATATATAAGAGCATGTAGAGAGAATCGTCTTAGGTCCTGACTGTCATCCACAGGTCTGGCAGTCTCACCCACCCCGCACGGCGCGCTCCCTGACTCTCGCTTATTTATTTATTTCTGCTTGGCGCGCGTCCCCGCTGCGAAAGCCGGAGCGCTCCTCGCTCTCCCCCTCTTCACTTCGCTTCCTCTCCTCCTCTCGACAGCATCCAGAACTATAGCGCAACCGTCCCCATCACTCTTTTCCTCCCCTCCTCCTCTCTTCTCTCTCTCACCGCCAGATCTCTCTCCACTGCGTCTCTCACCCCTTTGCCCCCCTCCTCCACCTCCCCGGCTCAGTCCCTCACTCCTCTGACGCACGACAGGGAAACGGACCCGAGGAAAGACAGAAAGAAAGACAGGAGGAATTAAAAAAAAATATTTAAAAAAGGGAAAAAAAAAGAAAAGCAGCAGCTGACCCAATCGTCGATATGATCCAGAGACTCTTGCTACTGCTGCACCGGACAGAGACGCGGTCCTGAAGCCGAGAGGAGAGCACTCTCACCCGGCTATACTGTTGTTGAGCGCTCGCCCGAGGGGGGGCGGCGACGGCGGCGGAGGAGAAGAACGAGGAGGAGGAGGAGGAGGAGGAGGAGGAGAGGGGAGGAAGAGGAAGCGGACGGGCACAAGTCGAGGGCTTGCATTTTAAGCAAACTGCTTAGAGAAAAAAAAAGGAGACGAGAAAGAAGGGGAGAGAGTCAGAGTCACCGGAGAGCGAGAGTGGGAGAGATTGCATTCCTATCACGTCTTCATTTCTCCTCTCTTTTGCCTCAGCCACTGAGAGAGGGTGAGAGAAGGAGGGAGGGAGGGAAAGAAAGAGAGAACGAGATCTAACAAGATTCACACTAGTGGGCTTTTTTTCCCTGATGCTGTCCAATTGCAGTACCAAACTAAGGTGAGTGCTTTAAGCTGTGTTGTGCTGGAGTGTTTAATGAGGGGGAATCTTATGCAGATATGTGTGTGTGTGTGTGTGTGTGTGTGTGTGTGTTCGTGTGCGTATTGGTGTCTGCATAGCCATGGACTTCAAAAAGGGGGACAACAAGCGCTCTCCATACATCGAGAATAACGGATCGTAGGGATCCAGTCGACTGATCAATAGCCGTTTGTTCTTTATTCACCGTTTTCCTGCCAATGTCACGACGGAAAGGCTGCTGCATTATGCTTGGCATGTATTTCAACAAGCGCTCTGCTCTCTCCGCTGTATTGACAGCAAGGTTATTTTGGGGGAAATTTCAGTAAATGAGAGCGGGATTCTCGCTTAGACTGGAGCTTGTTAGACTGCCATCGTTTCACACTAACTTGATATAAATTCAAAGATTGGAGTGGTCTAATTAGACGTATTGAAATTGCCACTCACAACGTGCATCACTTTTAATTCATGTAAGTACAGAGAGCTGAGGAGAATCTCCCCCCAGCTTGGTTTTTGAAGCCATGGCTCATTCACATGCGCATCTCTCCCTCTCTCTTTCCTCCTCAATGCCCTGCTCTCTCTTTCCATCTCTCCCTCTCCGTTTCCTCTTGTTCCTCTAACGGCTCGGTCACCCCCCCTCCTTCGTTTCTTGTTCTTTCCTACCACAGCCCGGCATCGGACGGTGAGCGGGACGCACCGGGCGACAACAGAACACATCGCAGGAGGATATGTGAAGTTGGAATCCCACTAAACTAAGTAGGTATAGCACCCGATTTGATACACCCCAAGGGAATATAACACGGCACGAATTGTTTTTTAATTGCTTGAAATGTCGTTGTTACTTTTTGTGACATCGCATCTGCGCTTTTTTTGATCTCTATCATGGAAGCGGAATCGATAAATCCTGGAGGATTACGCACTGAGAGGGCAACGAAAGCAGAGCATTTTACTGCGAGGGGATCGTGTTCAAGGATCCTTTTTTCCCCTCCTTGGCGCGTTTTACTGTCATGTCTTTTTTGGGGATTACAATATATTTCTGTTTTTTCAACCTCCCTTTTCTTTTCCCTTTTCTGTCGCTGGGCTTTTTTGGTTTCAGCACCATGGACAGCGGCTCTGCTCCGGCACACGGTCCCAGCGCATCTCCTCTGGATTTTCAGCACCTCCGTTTGAACGAACAGCGTCGTGCGTGTGTGTGTGTGCGTGTGTGAAAAGTCCACCTACAGAAAAGATATTAGGAGCTATGTGCATGTGTGTGACTTTTTTCCCCCACTTAACACCATGGAGATACTGAACGGAATCTTCGATCAGCCCTTTTTTAAAACCAAAGCGAGATTTTGCGCATCATTATTATTATTTTGTTTTTGTTTGTTTATTTATTTTTTTCAATGATCCCATCTTCTGGTTATATATGTAATCATTTATTTCCAGGCCGGCCGGATTCACTAAAACACAGCCTCATGAGCTCCTCGGAGCAGCAGCTTCGCCCACTGCGCTTTTCACTTGCACCGTTGTTCCTCTAATCCTCCAATGGCATCACCAATTAGGAAAGCCACAAGAAGTTGCATTGATTGTATTTTTGGCATATGGCAGGTTCAATTACAGTGAGTAAGTCGACAGTTTTCCTATTTTGGGGGTATTTTTTTCCGTGGGGCATTCAACCCAAGAAAACGCCGTGAGCGAAAAGCCTTGGCTCTGCCGTTTGCTGCACGTCGGAGAGGAGACATTGGACGTTTTCCCTTTTATTTTTGTCATGTTTTTAACATCTCTACACTGGTAAATTTAGACCTCGCATCCTCTGCCAGTGTTTACATTTTTACCCATTTTGTTATCTGATTTCCATGAGCTATAAAGGGAGAATATATAAATGAATGTGTTGTATGAGATTCATTTTAACGAGATGGATGTTCAGCTCGTCCCTCGACAGTCCTCATATCTTCCCACTAATGGTCACCGAGCTGACACCTACTCCGTTCCCGTCCTCTCCCTGCGTTGGACCTTCCATGCACCTACTTTCATTTCCACCGCGCTTCTCTGGACTCTCATTTGCCGAAAGAGGGATTGAGGTCCCTGTTATGTAATAAATACAGCAGGGGGACGGTGTCTCCTCACCACTTACCTCACCCACCTGCTGTTGCCTTCGTTTATTCACGGCGATAAGCATCTCTGAGGTGATTTATTGCGACCTTACCAGCATGTCTGCTGTATAATAAATGGCATTCCCCCCTCCCTATATACTGACGTTAACTGTCTGGATGCAGAGATTTGTTTGCGTTGCTGGGTATCATATTACCCATCCAAGAGTGCTGGGTTTATATTTTGTTTGAAATACCCAGCGATACTGCAACATTGAAAGTCCCCAATGTCATTCTATTATTCATTGGTATTCATTTCAAAGCTGTCTTCCATTCTACTGAAACTAATGCACCCTTCCTCTCTGTCTCTCCCACCTCTGCTTGTCTGTCTCTCACCTCAAACTTCACTTTGTGAGGGTGTGTGTACTCCTATGTGTATCTCCTACCCCCCCCCCCCATTCCCTCCGTTCTCTCCTTCCTCCCACCCATTCTCTCTCCCTCTGTCCTTTGTTGCAGTGCTGTGAAGTGGCTCTGTCCCTGGAGCCAAGACTTCATCCCCTTGGTGTCAGCGAGGATGCTGTGGGTTACCTTGCTGAGCACCATAGCCTTAGGATGGACCACCCCGATCCCACTACTAGAGGACTCCGAGGAGATCGACGAGCCCTGCTTCGAGCCCTGCTACTGTGAGGTCAAAGAGGGCATCTTCCACGTCCACTGTGACAGTAAAGGATTTACAAATGTCAGCCAGATCTCCCAGATATGGAGCCGGCCCTTCAAGCTCAACCTGCAGAGAAACTCCATGAGGAAGCTTTACTTTAACAGCTTCCTCCATCTCAACAATGCCATATCCATTAACCTGGGTAATAACGCCTTGCAAGATATCCATGCAGGAGCATTCAATGGCTTAGGAATACTCAAACGGCTGTTCCTACATGAAAACAAGCTAGAAGTTTTCCGGAATGACACTTTTCTGGGGTTGGAGAGTTTAGAGTACCTCCAGGCGGACTACAATGTTATCAAACGGATTGAAAGTGGTGCATTCAGGCACCTTCACAAATTGAGAGTGCTCATACTAAATGACAATCTGATCCCTGTGCTCCCAAATTATCTTTTCCGGTCTGTGTCACTCAAAGTTCTGGACCTGAGAGGAAACAGACTAAAGACATTGCCGTACAAGGGCACGCTGGAGTACGTTGGGAGGAGCTTAATGGAAATTCAGCTGGAGGAGAACCCCTGGAACTGTGTGTGTGAGATTGTCCAGTTAAAAACCTGGCTGGAGAGAATCCCCTACACAGCTTTGGTTGGCGAGATCACATGCGAGTACCCATTCCACTTACATGGGAAAGACTTGCGGGAAATCAAGCGCAGTGAGCTCTGTCCGATGCTCTCCGATGCTGAGATTGAGGCCAAGCTGGGAATTCCCCGGCTCCCGTTCAACAATGAGAACACATGGCCTACTAAACCTTCCTCCATGCTTTCCTCCTTTCACAACACAGCCTCTTCTGTGGAATACAAGGAAAGAGTCCCCAAGCCTACCAAACGACCTCGACCCACAAAGAACCCCCCAACCCCTCGTAGCATCTACCCAGGCATCAACCAGCCCCCTATTGCTGGCTACCAAACAAGGCCTCCCATCCCAATAATTTGTCCAGCCGGATGTACTTGCAACCTTCACATCAATGACCTGGGGCTAACAGTGAACTGTAAAGAGAAAGGCTTTCACAACATCTCAGAGCTCCTGCCTCGGCCCCTCAATGCCAAGAAATTATATCTCAGTGGGAACCTAATACAGAAAATCTACCGCTCAGATTTCTGGAACTTCTCAAGTTTGGATTTACTGCATTTAGGGAATAACAGGATATCCTATGTCCAAGAGGGCGCCTTCATCAACCTGCCAAACTTGAAAAGTTTATATCTGAATGGGAATGACATTGAGAGACTCACCCCTGGGATGTTTCGGGGGCTTCAGATGTTGAGTTATCTTTACTTTGAGTATAATGTCATACGTGAGATACAACCTAACTCCTTTTCCCTGATGCCAAACCTCCAGCTGGTTTTCCTCAATGACAACCTGCTGCGCTCCCTCCCCAATGACGCCTTTGCTGGCACCAACCTTGCACGCCTCAACCTCCGCAACAACTACTTCCTTTCCCTGCCAGTGCGTGGCGTTCTGGAGCATCTGACCTCCATTGTCCAGATTGATCTCCATCAGAACCCCTGGGACTGCTCCTGTGATATTATACCCCTAAAACAGTGGCTGGAGAAGCTTTCCTCAGTCATTGTGGTTGGAGATGTCATCTGCAAGACACCTGAGTTTGCTTTTGGGAAGGACCTGCGTTCACTGGAGGTTGAGGTCATCTGTCCTGAGCTTAAATATTCTTCAGGCCCATCACCGGCCTTGCCCGGTGGGGATGACCTCACCACAGGGAGCTCTGACATGGGGGAGGCAGGTGGGCGAGGGGCTGTCCCACTATCTGTCCTCATCCTCAGCCTGCTCATCCTCTTCATCTCTGCTGTGTTTGTGGCTGCCGGGCTTTTTGCCTTTGTTCTTCGTCGCAGGAAGAAGCTTCCCTTCCGGAAACGTTCTGAGGTAGATCTGACGGGGATCCAAATGCAATGCAGGATTTTTGAGGACCCACCAAGGCAGAGCAGTGCTGGTAACACTGGCACACCAGAGAAACCAACACCTAGTATGCACACACACACTCACACTAGTCACACACATGCCCATGGTCATGTTTATGATTACATCCCCCACCCTGTGACTCAGATGTGTAATAACCCCATCTATAAGCCCAGAGAGGGGGAGATAGCAGAGGAAGACAGGGCGCAGTTTTCAGAGAAGAAAGACAATGGCAGCAGTAGCAACAGTAACTACAGAACCTTGTTAGAGAAAGAGAGAGAGTGGACCCTGGCCGTCTCCAACTCTCAACTCAACACTATCGTCACAGTTAACCACTCCACGGCTGACATGGGAGGATTTCATGAGAACGGAGGGCTCTGCCCTACAGTAATTGACAGTCAGAGGCCCACGCCAACAGTGGGCTTTGTAGACTGTTTGTATGGGACAGTTCCCAAACTAAAGGACATGCATGTGGCGCATGCGCACCCACCAGGCATGCAGTACCCGGATTTGCAGCAGGATGCACGGCTGAAGGAGACATTGCTTTTCACGGCGGGGAAAGGCTGCTACCCCGACCCGTCCCAAAGCGATTACCTCGAGTTAAGGGCCAAACTTCAAACAAAGCCGGATTACCTCGAAGTCTTGGAAAAATCTTACCGGTTTTAACATCTCTAGCCCCTGGGGAAAAAAATACATACAAAATACAAAACCAACACATTCACTTTGCCACCCTCAAAACAAAAATCACCCAAAACCAATATAAAAAACAAACTGGGAAAAAGCAGCATGATATAAAATAAAATATTATATTACAGTTACAAAGTTTCCCCCCCAAATCACTTTGGAGGAGAGGCCATTCTCAGATATTTCAATGAAGTGCCTTTTTTTCAGAGTAGCCAGCAATGTCAACAGCCGTTATTTTTATAATATATAAATATCTCTATATGCCCAAGAGAGAGCAAAAGAGGAACGAGAGGGGCACCGGGGAATAAAACATACAAATCATCCTAAAATACATCTGTCACTAAAACCCCTTTTTATGGAGTTACCATGATGCGCAAGATGCACGGGAGCTGGACGTCTCCCTGACTTAGGGGTTTCCCTTCTGTCTCTTTTACCCCTGACTAGGATGTACAAACACCCGGAGGCCGTGCACATAAAGTTTGTAGGAAATGATGGAAAGAGAGAAAAAATACATATATTAAAATGAACTGCAGTTTGCTGCATGCACTCGCTTCAGTGCAGGAAGCGAGGGGATTTACTCAGAACTATCACATCACATTATGAACAGAGATACTGCAACGCATTTACAGTTCAGTGTTCTATTTAATTTTTATATCTTATTAATATGGTTATTACTATTAATGAGGACTTCTGTCTACATCAGGGTGCTTCTCGTAAAAAGGACGCGCCGACGCACGGATGGTAAAACATTTGTGAATATTATTATAAGACAACGCTCAAGGTTTTCTGGATATTTCCACGCACTTTGTTGACCCAACCCCTCCCCACCCCCCACCCCCCACCCCTCCATTGCTTCTGGATTCCCCATCGTCACCCACTAACAGCTTTGTAGGAGGCACTTTTAATGTTTTCTCTCTCACAAAGATTTGAAGAAAAATGTGCATATATTTATTCTGTAATTTCAGTGAAGAATTTAATTGTAAAGGTAATGTTAAATCAATGTATAGTGATTATGCGTCTGGTATAGCCTTCTTAATAAAAACAAACTCTTCAATCAAATGATGAAAGGGTTGATGCCACGGGAACCTGTGTGTGGAGCACTATTGACAGGCTGTGTATTTGGTGTCTTGTGAAAACGGCATGTTGAGGCTGTGGCCAACCACCACTGAGGTAATGCTGCTGCAGATGGAAGAATAGCTACTGAACCAATAGAGTGCTGGACAGGAATGTAGTGGAGGGCAATAACATTTAAACTCAGTTCAGCTGCTAATTATTTTTGGATTAATAATTTATTTGACATTATAGAAGAAGGGTGAGTTAAAAGGGCGAACTATGTTTTTATTCTGGCAAATATAATTGCTTTTTCTGTCTTTTGGTAGTTTGTTCTATGATCATCACCTGCTGGATATCATAGTGCACTATTTTATTTATTTATTTATTTTTTTTGCCACTACATTACTGGTCCTAATCAGATGCAAGCTGAAGGTAAAAGATCCAGGAAATGCCAGAACAAGTCAAGTGAGATCTGCTGCTTTTAAAGAGGATGATATGACAGGATATACCAAATCAGTGAGGAAGGCCGCAATTTTAATTCTCTAAACGGGTATTGCTGATGTAGGCTAATCAACAGTAATTGAAAAGGGAAAATGGAAATCTGATTGGAAGTCGCTCTCTGAATTTGTGCATCCAATTTCTGACTCCCTCCATAGTAGCAATGTGGATTCAGTCCACCAGAGGGCGATAAAAAGGTGTTCAGATTCATTGGGCATTTAGCAGATTGGATGCAGTTCTAATGTAATGCACAAAATGTTTATCCTAAGAGATCATCATGTCTTGTATTCAGTATGAATTATTTTTGAAATATCTATATATACATATAAATATATATAAAACCTACAAGTGGCATAAGATAATTTTATTCATCCCAGCGCAGCTTCATCCGTTTCATGCTTTTTTCTTTTGATTTTTCTCGCTTTATTTCAACCAACTGCCTTGAAAATGGCAGAATGAAGCAGGTCACTCTGGCTGGATCAACACAATGAAGCATTATTTTCAAAAAAGCAAATCTAAAAAGAGCTGACCATCAGGTTTGCATATTGGTATTATAAGTTTTAGATGGTTTATTCACATTGAAATCCCTGATAATTGAGTCCTCTACCACAGCAAGCATTAGTTGCTTAGCTTTTTGTTTCTGCTGTGATTTTTTGATTTCTCATATTTCTCTGTCCAAGCCTGATTCATTTTTGGGACCAAATAATACAAGCAGACAAAGGTTGAAGCGGCTGTGGAGTAAATATGGTGTTCCAGATACACATTAGTGCTATTGCTTTTTTTCTCTTTTCCTGAGGTGAAATTTTGATTTGGAAAACATATGATGCAATCTTGATGTCTATAAATTTGTGAATATCTATGGAAAGGAGGGTGCATTTCTGTTTTGTTTTCAAATGGGCATGGGTATGCAGTTTGCTTTGATTTCAATAGTTTTACTAGGAGTGATGATCCTCAGTTGCAATTGGGTGTTCTAGTTGCTCATATGTGTCAACATACACTGAGTGGAAGACATGTAGCAAACCACATACTTCCCTGTACTATGGGAAGGCCCTTAGCTAGTTTAGAGCAGCCATCACCAGTATTGATCATCAATGATCCAGTCTATAAGCTTGCATAATATGAAACATTTGACCTTGTGTTGTATTCATTGTTTCATTTCTTTGACAATTATGTTGCTATAATGAGTGAAGGTCACCTTCATTTAAAGCCTTTGTAAGCATGGTAGCATTACGTCCAGGCTCTTTGTTTTTTGAAAGTTTCACAATGCTGTACCCCCATGTTCTGCTGCCCCACTTCATTCCTCTGCTCTTTTTTATTTTACTTTACCACTTAAAACACTCTCACACACACACAAACACACACAGACATGTACAAACAAACCCACACACGCACACACACTCAAACTCACACATACACACACGTTAAGCCTTCCTTTCCCTGACCAAGACGTTAGACTATATGGTCAGCATTTTCAGTGTGCACTCAGTTTGATTAAAAACATAATGCATTACTCTGTTAACCCTCACCATCACCCCCAACCCCCCCAAATGAATAAATAAATAAAAGTTTTGGGATCATTGATGGTTTTTGCTATAGTCCCATATCTTGATAAGCGTTTATCCTCCACCCCTTTCACCCACCCACCATAATATTCCACAAATGAGTGCTGGGCTTTGTCCCATTATACCATGCTGAGTGGTTTTATCCCAATAAATCCTCTTGTTATCCTGCACTACTATCTCCAAGTGATTTCATACTTTGGTGGAATATTAGATATGGGCAACTGACGGGATTGAAGGTTGGCTAAATGTTTCTTTTCTTTTTTTTCTTTTTTTTCCTGTGTGTGTCGTTGAAATGTAAACACTCACTGCTTGTTTGAATCTCTCTCTATTCAGTCAGTGGTATTTGAATTTCGCAGTGGAGTTAACCTTTCCTTCAACATCTCTCTTGAGGTTTGTACGTTGGCAAGACTTCAGCACGGTAAATGCAGTGTGTGCCTTTCTTTCTGTCCTTGGCTTTCTCCGTGTCTCTGTCCCTGCAACTTCCTTTTTTTTGTTCTTGCTGTCTTTCATGTCTTTCTCTCTGCACTGATGGTGAGATTGTATTGTGATGCATTTTGTTTTTCCATTTTTGAACTGACCTTTGGCTGTGTTACAGGTCACCATAGGCATACAGTTGGTCTAGGGTCAGCTGTGTTTCCTTAGTCTTAGTTTTAAGTATTTTAATGAGCAAGCAAAGAGAAACTTTGTGTAGATGTTGCCTATTTTTGGATTAATAACAGTCATAGTGTATCAACATTTGAAATCCTTCAGGAAACACAATGTCTACCAAGGCTCTCTTGCACACTCTTGACCCTTTGATACTTGCATTACTGAATGAAACCCCCATACTTCAATTCGCTGTGTCATGCATCTTTCACCCTAGCTTTAGGCTGTACTTCATTTACTAAGACATTTTGTGTGTTGGATTAATGGTGGTTGATTGTTTGATGAAGTGATGCAAACTCCAATACCACTGTCGCTATGTTGTAAATGTTGAGCAAGCTTTTTCCGCGGAGTTGCTCTCCTTGTACTTAAGTTAAATTAAGAGAATGCTCAGCACACTCTCCCTCAGGCATTTATCTAAAAGTCTTATTAGAACATAATGCAGAATATAATCCAGCAACGCATGCTTATTAAAACACACGTAATGACACATAATTCTATATCAATTGGCTGATTTAAACCTTAACCATGACATAGCTGTTTCAAATTAGCTCGTTTAAGAGATATGAGATACTGTAAGCCTATTAGAAAAGCTTGTGTAGGCTCTCACACCAGCTCAGGATTCGCTCTAGCCATTTGCTGTAAGTAAATATATCTTTTGTGTTGAGTAGAGGCGGTAACCTGGATGTGACTGTGTGAATTACAGGCACACTTTTTAGGTGGTCCCCAGGGATGTGGTTACATGTGTGGTGTGGTGTTGTATTTTCCTCTCTTGTTTTTTTGCTCAGGATATTTTTGGGCCTCTGGTTGTTGTTTGGCTGGTATGTGCCTGCACTGCATAGTGGAAGAGGGGAGCTGTCAGTCGGCTGTGCACCTATGTGTGTCTGAGTGTGTGCTGGCATGTGTGTGAGAGAGGATGCCAGACAGACGGATACGTAGATAGATAGATATATCTGTCATTGTCTGTCACATGTTTTGCTATCTGTTCTCTTGCTTTTCCTTGCTCCATCAGTGTGTGTTTGTTGACGGGTATTTGAGAGAGTCTTAATTAGCCAAGACATGATTTGGAATGGCAGCACGGCATGAATAGCGAGAGGAATAAAATGGGAGGAAGGGATCAGTTTGAGAGCACTATTGATGGGAGGGAGAGCACAGACAAGCGGCTTAGGGAAGGGTGAGAGAACATGGAGTTGTCAGTGGAGGATTGTGAAGGATGTGCCACTTAGAGAAAGTAGGGATTCTTCTTGCTCTTTTGTCGCTGAAAGAAGCCGTAATTGTCCAATTAACCAAACTGAGAGTCCAAAAAAAGCAGAGAGAGCATGCCGTGGAGGGACTGAGAGAGAAGGCTGTGACCACTTATATTTTTTTTTGCATTATGTGTACGCGTGCATGTGTGTGCACTGCGTGTGTTACGCTTTCTCCATTTGGGAAACAGGGAATTATCTCCAGTTTGCTGAAAAAGCCAATCTGTCTCCGACCATGGTGCTGAAGTTGCAGTATACTGCAGGTGCTGCATACAGAGAGGCACTCTCCACTTTTTGTGCATGCGTGTTTGTGTGTGGTGCAGAATGTGGGGGAAGGCTCTCTCTTGCCTGCGTGTGTCGAGGAGCTTATTTGAGTTCTGTGTGATTATGCTGATGGCTCAACTAACTTCTGGTTTTCTTTGCGGTATCATAAAGTGCTGTGTGTACCTTAGTGCAAAGACAGAGGAGCATGCAGTTTTTTCCTGTTATATATATATATATATGCACTACAAGGCTGAATACTGCACCAATTTAACAACTTGGACTGTGTGGATGATCCTCAGAGGACCGACTGTCACTTGACAGATTTGCCACACATTAGCCTAGCTGCTGCTAAAATTATGTTACAAGCATTTTAACAGGGACAAATTGTATATTGTGCAACAACACAGAAATAAAAGAGAGTCAAACCAATAGTAGAAAACAGAACCACTCAGATTGCTACAGTTTCCTTGGTCCTGAGATCACGAGAAAGCCTTCAACACATCACTTGACTGTGCTGCAGTGCAGGAGCTCAACTGACCCAGTATGTTGAAAGCGAAGGAGGTGGAGGGAGAGGAGAAAGAGAGGGAGGAAAAGGGGGTGCAGAAGGAAAGTGTGAGTGCGAGAGAGGGAGAGAAAGGGTGATTCTCAGCCCTCTGCTACTTGTGCTGCCGTCTGCGCTGCAAAGCTCTGCATTCGTATTGTTTGCCTAGTGAATTTTTGGGTCCCCGGAGATTGTGGCCCTCTCTCCTGTCTAAAAAAAATACTGCAAGTTTGGGAAAAGTTAGAGTCATTTGTGCTGCTCAGCAGTGCGCTACAGTCTTAGCTCCTGTACGTAAGAAAGATTAGCAATCTGTGTCGTTATCACTCATTTCAGGGAAGGGGAGGGGAGGCATAATTTCGTAAAATAAAATATGGAGCATGGTGTCCCTGGCTGGTGTTCTGAATAGCCCATCTCTGTCTTTGTTCCGCAGTGTGGGGCCTACTTTGTGCTTTAGGATGGCCAGCAATGAATTTCCTGAGGACTCTTCTTCTTCTTCTCATCTCTTTCTACCCCTTCTCCGTCTTTATTTCTGCATTTAAACTGCAGTGAGCTCGGCCACTGATCTTTTTCCTCCATGTAACCATTACAAATGAGGTGACATTTGCACAAAGTCAATCATCTGTATCCTCCCCTGACTCCTAGTCTCATGTGGTTTTATATTTTTCTCTTCAGTTATTCTCTCTGCTGCACTTGTTTTAAACCCTCCCCCTCTCTTTACACTTGTTTGTCTTTCCATCACTTGTTCTCATCTCCATCTGTACATGGATCTCTTATTTACTACATTTACAAACAGCCAACTGTTGACCTGCTGACCTTGCTGCTGGTGTGTATGTTGTGCTCGGCTGGGTAATATTCCACTGACACCAGTTTAGTTCAGTCATGTATTTTGTGCTTTGCTTTCGCTGACATGGTGCAACTGCTTTTGCGGCTAGTCTCAAAGAACAAGGCAGTAGTATGTGTGTGTGTGTGTGTGTGTGTGTGTGTGTGGCCATCTGTGTGTGTTAGTCAGGTGCTTTGCTTTTTGGTGAGTGCTCCATGACATCTACAAGTGACCCGTGAGAATGGGCCAAACTGGTTGGAATAACAGTGTGATAACTCTGTAACAGAGCAGGACAACTTTATGTGTGGCTCTTTTTTTCTTGAACATCCAAGGTTGAGTAGGGCTGAAAAATATATCAATATTATATTGATATCATGATATGGGACTAGGTATTGTCTTTGATTTTGGATATTGTAATACTGTAAGTGCTGTCTTTTCCTGGTTTAAAAGGCTGCATTACAGTGAGACTAGGGGTGTAGGAAAGAATCGATGCAGCAAAGTATTGCGATATGTTTATTTTGTAATATCGTATTGTCACACAGTGCCAAGTATTGATTTTTTTATTATATAAATTATTACTTCATACTTTAGAACTAAAGTGCCAGTATTTTTCTGATGTTTCAAAGATTTCACATCAGTCTTATTTGTAAATGCAACAATTAAAACAACTAAGCAGCACAAAAAATGCAGATTTTGGTTTTATAACTCACTAGGGGTGGGGGGGATATCGATACAGCATAATATCGCAGTGTTTTTGTGTGGCAATATTGTATCGTCACATCGTATCAATTTTCATATATAAAGTATATTTCCAGTCCATTGGATATATTTTGCTGCAAGAAATGGCTGAGCTGAGATAAACAAACTGAGAAAATTACCTTATTAGATAAAGCAGATGTTGACAAAGTTTTCCTTTGAGGGCTTAATTAACAATTGAAAAAATATTAAGCATATTGCAACATATTTAAAATCACAATAATATTGGATCGTGACTTAAGTATCGTGATAATATCGTATCGTGGATCCTCCGGTGATTCCCACCCCTATAACGCAATCTGAGTGTATCTGCCATTGATATAAACAACACCAAAATTAGGGATTGAGCTTTTAAGCATTAATTTCTGGACATGTTGCACAGTTCTCATTGCAATCATGACATAAAAAGTGTCTTAAATTCTCAAACAATTTTCCACCTTAACAACTACAACAGTGTCTAAAACAAAACAAAGCCCAACAAGAGAACACGAATGAGTAACTTGAAAGACATCAATTGAAGTTCCAAGCAATAGTCTGTGTCATTTTCTTATTTTATTTAACCAGGAAGTCCCATTGAGATTGAAAGTCTCTTACAAGAGAGACCTGGCTAAGGTAGCAGCCAATCAAAACACATTTAAAATCCACAATATAACATCAACTATTCAAACATGTGGTCTCTCAAGGAAAAACAAGCACATGGCTCTGTCACCACATTCCTTATGATGCCCTTAAATTCATCGATGGATATAAGTGTTTCTAATTTTAGATCTTTTTGAAAATTGTTCCATGTCCAAGGTGCACAGTAGGAGAATGCCGTTTTCCCCAGATGTGTTAAAACCCGGTACGTTAAAGAGCAACCACCTGGAGGAGCTGGTAGGTAGGCCGGAAGTTTGCCCAGTATTGCTGTATCTCCAAGTGGTCAATGACGTCCAACCCACCAAATCATAAAGAATTTTAATTTCAAGATTTCAAGACCTATAGTTCCATTATTTCTAAAAGCATACAATGTATTCTTATTAATGCAGCCCTGCTAAGTGCAACTCTGTCTGTGATAAATCCCAATATATCGCAATATATTTTATCGCAATACTTGATACATATTGTATCGTGGATCCTGTGGTGATTCCAACCCCTAAGTGAGACTGTTATATCTGCTCTATTATTTGCCTTTACCCACTTAGTCATTATATCCACATTACTGATGGTTATATATTAAAACATCTTACTATGTTAATATTTTGTGAAACCTATGGAGGAATTTGGTTAGAAATATTGTGATATTTGATGTTCTCCATATCACCCAGTCCTAGTTTTGAGTCTCTGCTGATAAAAGACTGCTGTTTGTTGTATTGCTGGCAAAGAAATTAAAAAGAAGAGTATCACTTTCAAAATAAGCATACCGACTGCCTTACAGTTTCTAGAGACAGGCTTAAACATTTAAACCTTTTGTGCATTATGATTTCCTTACTTTACCTTTTGCTTTAAATTAAAACTGCTTAACAAAATGTTCTCCTTAGGCCTAAACTGTTTGAGGTTGTATTTTGAGAAAATGCAGCTCAAAATAAAAGAGCCTGGTGTCTCTTTTGTGCCTGTGTGTAGTGGTTTGACATTCAGCTGCTCGACTGAGATCGTGAATGGTTTTAGTTGGCCAAGGCCACCTGCTGGTGGCTGGTGTAGCTGATGTGCCTGCTTGTTTAAAGTGTATAATGCATCTTATGTAAAAACAGCCTTCAGGGGGTTCAGTGCTGTTGCAGATTTAGGAATGTTTGGTATTCAGAGATTTAGTGTAAGCAAGATCTAGCTGCTGATTTAGAAATAAAAGCATCAAAACATGTGTTAAATTTATGGCAATAAAAGCAGCCCTGAATAGTGCTGCGGACTGCTGTGCCAGCACACTCTACACATTTGAGTGACACTGGAATTGTGAATGGGGAGGAAAAGAAATAAGAGGGAAGCAGAGGTGATGACTGAAGACGAGACGATAAAAAGAGGAAGAGAGGGGAAGTGGAGTTGGTATGAAGGGAGAGGGCTGGGTCTCTTTCATTCTGCTCTTTGTCGGTGAGGATGAGTTGATCTTTGTGGCGCACTCATTGGCTGCTCTGATGGTTTGTGTGCCTGCAGATGGAACAACCCACACTAATGCTTCAAAACTGCAGCACAGACTACAGCAAAGTACATTTGCATGTGAAATAAATTATTCATGTTTTCAGCGGGGTCAACATGATGCAATGCTGGCTTTATGAGGTCAAGTGAGGTGTAATGTCATATTGTACCTTGAGCTATATAAATATTGCTTTTATACATGGTTATGCATATGAATAAAATATACGGGTATTTGCTTACACACACACACACACACACACACACACACACACACACTTCTCCTCCACAGCGAAAAAACAGCACGGATTTTAGACTGAGTAAAGCTGACTTACACTTTTTTTTGTGGAATTGTATTTGTATCGCTAACAGTGCGTATCCCCTCTGTTTATGCGTGTGTGTGAGTGTGGCTCTGGCTGTTCGATCAGCTTGCTGACTTGCGTTAGCCCCAGGCTACAGTAGTGGCACAAAGAGAGGGCAAGTGGAGCAGGAGGAAGGAAGTGAGGGGAAAGAAGTGAAGGAGGAGGAGTGAGTTAGGACATGCGGCAAAAGACGGAGAGGACAGAGGTGCACTTAGCAGGGCTGCATTAGTAAGAATACACTATATGCATTTTGTAATAATGGAACTATCGATCTTGAAATAATGACACAGACTACTGCTTGGAACTTCAATTGATGTCCTTAAAGTTACTCATTGATGTTCTTTTGTTGAGCTTTGTTTTGTTTTAGACAGTTTTAGTTGTGCGGGTGAAAAATGATTTTAAAATCTAAGGAACTTTTTATGTCGTGATTACAACAGCAACTGTGTAACACACCCAAACATTAATGCTTAAAAGTAGAGATGCACGATATATATCGGGCCAATAAAGAAACATTTTAATTAATGTGCATTATTCTGATATTTAAAATCATAACTGAAAAATGGTGCCAATAATATGAAGCCAGACTGCTTTTAAGGGCAGCATCTACACACCCGACACAGTGGGTGGCGGCACATGTGCCTTTAAACTTGGTTTGCAAGCTGCCAATAAACACAGAGAAGAAAAACAACAACTCCAGCACGCTGTCTCGAGGGCAAAACATGTCGCGGTGTGGACGTCTTTCACAGTTCAAGATGAAAACAACAGGATTGCACCAAGGGTCTGATCTCTGACTGCCCGAGGCAGGTTAGACGTAGTGCTGAAGGATCGTCTCCAGAGTGTTAGCACGAGCTAATTAGCAGCAGCGGCTTACATCCAACACCAAGCTGAGTGTTAATGTGTGAGGTTGCTCAATATCGCATCGCTATTCTACTTGGTAGCTGTAGGACGGTGAGATGGCGCCTGGGTGTGTTTATCAAAATGCAGCGTGACGTCCTTGTATTTTTTATAGTCATCTGTAGTGTAGGGTTATATGGGGGCAGGGGTGTTGAGGGTAGACCTAATGTTGGCAGGTATAGAGTGGCCAAAGTCACGCCCCTTCCGGTAGAGCTCATGGGACCTTAGATCGGAAAAAATATGAATGGCAGTGAATGGAGAGAGCAATATTATCTTTTGTTCCCGTTTGAGTTGCGACATGAAATCTAAATATGTTGTTAATGAATTTAAAACATAAATTGTAAGCTCAAGAAAGTCATACTTTGTGGTAAAACTGTTGAGATATAAGCTTTTTAATTAGAAAGACTCAAGAGTACACAGGAGGAGGTTGCGTATGTGACGTCATAGCTTTCGCTTGCTTCCTGCAGCTTGGCCTCCCCGCTGAAATTCCACTGTTTTATGATTAATCGATTGATGATTGAAGATGTCTGTGTGTTTTTTGCCAGGTTGCAGTCACTCCAAGCTGCAGGAAGCGAGCGAAAGCTATGACATCACATACGCGACCGCCTCCTGTGTAGTTTTTCTAATTACGTTTTTTTCAAAAGCTTATATCTCATCAGTTTTACCAAAAAGTATGACTTTCTTGACCTTAAAATTTATGTTTTAAATTCATTAACGACATATTTGGATTTCATGTCACAACTCAAACGGGACTGCCATTCATATTTTTTCCGATCTAAGGTCCCATGAGCTTCACCGGAAGGGGTGTGACTTCGGCACTCTATGGAAGAGTCCGAACTGTTGTTTGTTTTTGTTGTGTTATAGTGATGTCAGTTTGATTCGGTTAGGTCACAGCTACGGATTATTAAATCATCTATATTTTCTCACTACATCTCAGCCTTTATTACCCTACAGTTTACATAAACTACAGGTTATATACTTCTTTGTAAATACAAAAATGTGAAATTATGGGTTATCGTATCGGTTAAAAAAATACATATTGGCGCGTCCCTACTTAGAGGCTCAATCCCTACTTTTGTTATTGTTTATATCAGTGAGAGATATATTCAGGGTGAGTTTTAAACCCTAAATCTGCATTTTTTTTTGCACTGCATTGTTGATTTTAATTGTTGTATTTACAAATATGACTGGTGCAAAGTCATTCACAGCATCAGAAAGTACATGCAGCTTACAGTAGATACAGTAAGCCTCGTTTTAGATGGCATTTGAAAAGAAAGCTGACTACACGGTTGTGTTTTAATTTGTGGTCATTGGACCTTTAAGGAAAACATTTTGTGCGTGCATGCGTCTGTGAGTGAGAGTGAGAGAGTGAGAGAGTGAGAGAGTGAGAGTGAGAGTGAGAGTGAGAGAGAGAGAGAGAGAGAGAGAGAGAGAGAGCAGGCAGTCGCTGCCTCTCAGCCCACCAAGACAGACTACTGGCGTGTCCTCGCCCACTGACCTGATGTTAGCCAAACATTTCTGCTTGGTTTGAGAGCGTAATGATGTGTAATGTGTCCCTATACTGTAAGTGTGTATGGTCATGACTGTGTATGTGCGTGTGTATGCAAAGTGTGTGTAATGATGTGGATCTGCTGTTGTGCTGGTGAGAGTGCTCTGTAACTACTACTACAGCAGAGAGTGGGGAGAGATTTATGGAGATTTTTGCCTAATGAGCAGGGATCACTTGCATTGTTAGCATTAGATCAACAATACAGGAGTTTGCTTAATTAAGGCCTGACTGCTTTTAGAGGATCAGCACTCACCCACGCAGACATATATACACACACAAACACATGCCTCTGCATTTCTATAGGTAATGAGTATCTTAAGAAATCCATAGCTGCCTGAGGATATCTATAGCCTCACATTTAAGAAATGAATTACTTTTAAATGTATTTTTAATGGAGATAATGAAGGAAAATTAGCCATGTGGATGTCATGGCAACCAAGTGGAGTCAGAATATGATTCGTATACATCCTGAGTGTACCACAAAGCAATGCAAAGGAATGTATCCTGTCCTAATGGCCCTGGTTTGTGATCCTCTATATCTTTGCTTTGAGGTAGTTTAATCCATATCACCACTGCCTTTTCTTCTCCCACCTACAATCGAGCACCTTGCCATGGTTCGGAATATGCATAAATTATCTCCTTAATTCGCTTACTACTCCCCAAAGCCAAAAAACAATAGATAAGACCATGACTGTCGCCAAGTAATCTGTAATACCATGCAAAGCACGGGCCCTCAGAACACGGGCAGAAAAGAAAACCAAAATTGTAGATGTGCTAATTTTGCAGAGGAAAAGGTTATTATCATGACTGGAATTTATAGAGCTCTGCCTGCGAGTGTGAACGTAGGAGGAGCATGTGTTTCTTCTTGCCACGGCTAAGCGATTGTATAATTTCTGCAGCGTGTAAAAAAAAAAAACAAAAAAAAAAAACAGTCCCACCAACGGGAGAAAATTGACGTTAAACGCTTTGTTTTTTATTTAAAAAAGCTCTCACTGATGTCTGTTGGTCTACTAGCTGCCTCTGTGTGTGTATTTGTTTCTCCGAACAATGTCTAGAGAGTATGTGGGTTGTGGAGAGAATCCATAATGCAGCCCTATAATTCAGGCAGAATGCTGATTCACGGTCACAGGCAGGACAAAAGCAGTAGGTTTGCTTTTCGCACACTGTATGGGTGTAGGCTGCCTTTTTTTTTTTTTTCAAATCAGCATGCGCCTTACATGTCTGCTTTGCTTGCAAGTGTACAGTGTATTTTTAAAGATCTTTTCTGTCACTGTATATTCCTGTGTTTCCCTGCAGGTGTGTGTGTGTGAGCATCTGTATGTGAGACGGGCATGCATGCGAGTGTGTGTGTGCACAAACAGCCGCTGTCAGGCAGCGAGGGCAGCACCAGGCAGATCTCAGCTGCGTATGAGTGAAGCTGAAAACCCTTAAGGAAACACAACTAGACAGAGAAGAACAGAGAACCCTGCAGTGTGTGTGTGTGTGTGTGTGTGTGTGTGTGTGAGAGAGAGAGAGAGGGTGAGAGAGGGAGAGAAGGCACAAGGGAGAGGGAGTTGAATAGTGAGATAGAAAACCAGAGAGGGAAAAAAGCCCCCACCCACTTCCCCGTAAGCTGCTGTCACTCTTCTCTCCGCTATCTCCTCTTCCACCCTGGTCTTTTCTTTCTCTCCTTCCCTCCATCTTGCCCCCGAGAGGAGAGGGCAGAGTGTGATAAGAAACCAGGGGGGAGACTGATGAGATGGAGAGGTGAGGTGAGGAGAAGAGAGGAGAGGATGGGAGATAAACAGGGTGCAGACAAGTGAAATTATAGACACCTAAAGAGAAGACTTTAAAAAAAAAAGAAAGGGGGGGGGGGGGGGAGACAGTGAGGTAAAGGGTAGGAACTATTTTTAAATGTCTGATGTATGAGCATGCTTAACTGCTTCGACTGGGTAATTTTCCAGGCTCCATGAATAATGCGGTTTTTCGAGAATGACTGAGCGGTGAAGAGGAGCGCCGAGCAGGTGATGGACAGGCGGGTGAGGAGGATGAACTGTAAAATGTAAAGCTGTAATACTGTACCTTCTATCAACGCCGAGTCGGGCGGTAATTTGGAGTGGCACTCGAGGCAAGAGCTGGGCCGATTTATCATAATTTTCACTGGTCATTACACCAAATTATTTTGTATTTAAAGAAAAAAAAAGACGTCACAGAGGAGAGATTGCTGCTTCGTTTAATTGGAGTATTTAGCATTTTTGCTAGCATCAGTCCTCTGAGTGGGGAAAGGAAAAGAGCAAGATAAGTAGTCAGGGAAAGAGGTGTGTGTGTGTGTGTGTGTGTGTGTAGCAGACTGGTTCTGTGGTCTCAGCTACAAAAAGCAACCCCACCTTTCCCTCAGCCAGTCCATTGTTTTGTTGCATCTTCAAAGCAGCATCAAAGGTGGTGTCCCTCTTTCTCACCAGCCTCTCATTCATTGTCTCCTTTCTCTCCTTCACCTCACATCCTTATCCCTCCCTCCATCTCTTGGAGCAGCAGCAGCGCTTGATAGATCGTTCAGGTCGGTGGGGTTGACAGGCAGGTTGATGTAAGAGACAGAGAGACTGAAAGACGTGGCGTGCACGTGCGGGTGTGTGTGCGTGTGTTTGTGAGAAGAATGGAGAGAGGGGGAAACACGGGTGGCTACCCCCATCTTCTCCTTCACCTTCTCTTGCTGTTCCCATTCTTTGAACTTCTACAATCGTCTCATACTCTGACCCCGTCTATTTTTCCCATCTTCCTCCCTCTTTATGTATCATATCGTGGTTTCACAGAGGTGTGTGGGAGCAGCAGTCGCTGGAGGCTAGAAAGAAAGGCCTGTGACCGTGAGATTGCAGATAAAAAATCTTTCGCCTGGCAGGGAAGACATGGGCGGTGAATGTGAATGAAACATTATTACTTACTCACTAATTACACAAGGGTGATAACATTTAACCAAAAGAAGTTTGACATTTTGGGAAATACTATTTGCCTTTCTTGCTGAGAGTTTGATAAGAAGATTGATACCACTCTTGGGTTTGTATGGTAAATACAAAGATACAGCCAGGAGACAAGTAGCTTAGCTTAGCCAGGAGCAGAAACAGCTTCAAAGTAGTTAAAACTAAAAATCAGCCTCTCATTTTTTTAATCTGTTGCTGGCAGTGGTTTATATTTAGAGCAACAGTGTGTAAGATTTTTGGGGGTTAGGTGGGATCTAGTGGTGAGGACTGCAGATTGCAACCAGCTAAAACTTCTCCCAGTTAGGATTCCTTCAGTGTTCTTTGTTCAGGAGAGTCGAATTATCTACAGAGGTCTTTTGCTCTTAAAACCAATGGACCAGAGGCCTGTACTATGAAGCCAGTTCAACTTACCCAGGATATCTTTTCGTTATCTGGCTTGACTAACCCTAACATCGGCCATCTGGATAACCGGAACTACAAAGCAGGTTAAAAACTAGTTCAGTCAACTATGGGTTTACCCATCCAGCCACAAGTGTGTTCATGTGAAAGAGGCAGGGGTGTTAATTACAAGTGACATCATCAGAACCATGAATGAAATAGGCTACTCCATATTATACGAGGTGAAATGGTACCGAATGTGTCTTGGACTGCGAGACAGTAAAGTGTTGTGGGATGTAAATGATAATCTGCAATATTATGTTAGAAAATGTAGAAATAATAAAAAAAACACCCAAAAATTCACCATCAGCTGAGACTTACATTAGGTGAAGGTATCACAAGGATATGTGTGACATCAGTATAGCGTATTTTATGCTGTCTAATTGAATGATGACAAAACTACTCTGAATATGTCACATAAAACACTTTAAAGTAACGGCAGACTGTTTCTGCTACTGAAGTAAGGGGTGAGAAAGTAGCCTAGTTAATGACTGACGAGGTCTGTGTGACCGAAATGTTATATTTATAATAATGGCAGCCAATTAACAGTGTGTGGATTAATTTACTAATAAAACATATCTTTTTCCATGTTCTCACTACCCTGGAAATCCAGTGTTCTCGCAAGAGCATAATTTGAATTTGCTCAGCAAGTCACTCCGGCAATCAGTATGATGCTCATGATGCTACATTCAGTGAATGTAGAGTCTGTAGGCAAACCCCAGAGATCTTGCCTCCAGAAGAAGAGCGGAAGAGCCCTGGTTTCCGGTTGTAGGCTGTTTGTAGTCCGTGTGATATTGACCAATCACGTTTGAGCCGGCTGCAGTTGTTGACAAGTTAAATGGTCCGTGCAGTGAACCAACAAGGCGGAACATAATTGACGTCACTGCAAACTCTGAATCCATCGCAACGGTTCAGCATATTTACTTACAGTCAGGTCCATAATTATTTGGATAATGATACAGTTGTCGTCATTTTGGCTCTGTACACCACCACAATGGGTTTTTAATGAAACAATGAATACCTGCT
Organism: Epinephelus lanceolatus; assembly: GCF_041903045.1. Taxonomy (NCBI): domain Eukaryota; kingdom Metazoa; phylum Chordata; class Actinopteri; order Perciformes; family Serranidae; genus Epinephelus; species Epinephelus lanceolatus. The sequence goes on from NC_135737.1 coordinate 34,925,873, forward strand.
TAAAGTGCAGACTCTCAGCTTTCATTTAAGGCTTTTTTCAAAAATGTAGTATGAACCGTGTAGGAATTACAACCATTTCTTCACACAGTCCCCAAACTTTAAGGGCTCATAAGTATTTGGACAAACTAACATAATCATCAATTAAACAGTCAGTTTTAATACTTGGTTGCAAATCCTTTACAGTCAATGACTGCCTGAAGTGTTGGACACATAGGCATCATCAGATGCTGGGTTTCTTCCCTGGTGATGCTCTGCCAGCCCTTTACTGTAGCCGTCTGCACTTTCTGCTTGTGTTTTGGGTGTTTTGCCCTCAGTTTTGGCTTCAGCAAGAGAAACGCATGCTCAATTGGATTCAGGTCAGATGATATGACTTGGCCGTTGCAGAACATTCCACTTCTTTGCCTTAAAAATGTCTTTGGTTGCTTTTGCAGTATGCTTCAGGTGAATGTCCAACTGCACTGTGAAGCATCGTCCAATGAGTTTTGAAGCATTTGGTTGAATCTGAGCAGATAATGGTGCCCCAAACACTTCAGCTTTCATCCTGCTGCTCTTGTAAGCAAGACAAGACTTCACTAGAATAAATACAGAGGGTTTATCACAAGATGCAAACCATTGGTTAGCCTTAAAAATGGAAGGCCAGATTACCATCTAAAAAGCCTGTACAGTTGTGGAACAGCATACTATGGACAGATAAAACAAAGATCAACTACCAGAATGATGGGAAGACAAGAGAAGGAAGAAGGGAAGGAACTGCTCATGATCCAAAGCACACCACCTCATCAGTGAAGCATGGTGGAGGTACTGTTATGTCATGGCCATGTATGGCTGCCAGTGGAACTGGTTCTCTTGTATTTATTGATGATGTGACTGCTGACAAGAGCAGCAGGATGAAAGCTGAAGTGTTTGGGGCACCATTATCTGCTCAGATTCAACCAAATGCTTCAAAACTCATTGGACGATGCTTCACAGTGCAGATGGACATTGACCTGAAGCATACTGCAAAAGCAACCAAAGGCATTTTTAAGGCAAAGAAGTGGAATGTTCTGCAACGGCCAAGTCATATCATCTGACCTGAATCCAATTGAGCATGCGTTTCTCTTGCTGAAGCCAAAATTGAGGGCAAAACACCCAAAACACAAGCAGGAAGTGCAGACGGCTGCAGTAAAGGGCTGGCAGAGCATCACCAGGGAAGAAGCCCAGCATCTGATGATGCCTATGTGTCCAACACTTCAGGCAGTCATTGACTGTAAAGGATTTGCAACCAAGTATTAAAACTGACTGTTTAATTGATGATTTTGTTAGTTTGTCCAAATACTTATGAGCCCTTAAAGTTGGGTGACTGTGTGAAGAAATGGTTGTAATTCCTACACGGTTCATACTACATTTTTGAAAAAAGCCTTAAATGAAAGCTGAGAGTCTGCACTTTAAGCAGGTATTCATTGTTTCATTTAAAACCCATTGTGGTGGTGTACAGAGCCAAAATGACGACAACTGTATCATTGTCCAAATAATTATGAACCTGACTGTATATATAAACGGAAGTCGGAAATGGAAATTAACCTCCTCCGCCCAAATCAAACCGGAATGCCAAAAAATCAGGGGTCTGCCCCCAGAGGCTGTATCGCCATCTGCCGGAAGTCAGACGCCGAATACAGCTGATGGGTTCCGAGACTGACCCTTATGTTACCTCGCTAACTCCTAATCCTGCTTCATAGTACAGGTCTCAGGTGATTAAAACCAGTAAAAACACCAAATAAAACACTGTTTGGCATATCACGGACGAACCACTCGCCCAGCACCAGCTAATTGTTTGCTAACCTATCTTCCCTGATAACTCAATGTGTGCTCACCTTGTTTCTGATCCAGAGAAGGTTTGTACTAGAAGCCAAATCATCCACAAACCAGTAAAAACACAGAACACAGCAGTTTCATGTTACAAATCAGTGTTTCTCTTACGCTGTTGGAACGCAGATGGACCACTGGCCTAGCATATGCTAATGTGTGCTCACCTTATTTCTCTGATAACTTAAGATCCATACATTCAGGAGGTTTTTAGGTGCCGAATTATCCTCAGAGGGTTCTTCCTATCCAGAACTAATTGACTGTGATTTAATCTGGTAAAAACACAGATTAATGTAGTTTTACTCCAAAATAGTCAGTGTTTTTCCAATGCTCTCATCGCGAAGGGACTTCTGAATATGGTTGCTGATTCAAAAATGCAAATGGCCCTGTCAGTAGCCAGTGTTTAGCTTTTCCGTTCTGGGCCACCATGGAAACATGACAATGTTTGTAGATGGGGACCCGCTATTATATTCCATTTCTGCCAATATATCCCCCTAAATCCTACACACTGGACCTTTAATGGACAGATGTGAGAGTGGTGTCAATTTTCTCATGTCAGGCTGCAAAAAAATGCCACTATGACTTTAGGTGTTCAGATTTGTACATAAAGGAAAATATTAAAAAGATAACCTACTTTAATGTTACATAGTTCTCTGCTTTGAATAATCCCTGTTCAAATACAGAGTGAATCCCATTTTCTGTCATAGTATGTGTGGCTGGGAGCTATTGTATCCTCATTATGTGCTGTATTGCCCATTTACAACACGCAGGGCCTTTTATCCCACCATTACCACCTGATACCTCCCAATATTCATTTAGGCCTGAATGCTAGTTAGCTAATCACATTACAGTGCATTACTTTAAAGGAATGTATTCCACCTTTAATTTCATCCTAAATCTCCTTACTTCACACAATTAACCCTTTGACACATGTAATCTCATGCATGAGATGTAAGTGCAGCCGTCTCCGCCGTGCTAAATCTCGCACGCAGTACTGAGGAGCTTTTGGTGGAGCATTTATGTTGCAGTGAGTCAAACGAGGAGCAGAAAATTATTGATTACCTCCAGGGATGCTTAAGCCCACGTACTGCGCCTGAAAGAGAAAATAGATCTTTAACGTCATAGAATGGGCTATATCTAGCATCTATATTCAGGCTTTTATCTTCGGTTTGCCCCACCATATCTAAGCCTGTGCTATCACACAAATGTTCAGCAGTCCCGAGTGTTTGCATCTTGATCATCTCAGCGGAGTGGAGAAGGAGCAGGACAAACAAATGCCTACTCCCCACTCTCGTTTCTTCCCTGATTCTGGACTCTTAACTGGATGAATAAACACCCAAGCATGCATGAGTAAACAAAGCCAGGGTCTTTAAAAAGGTTGGAGAGGACTGACACTGAGGTTGTTGTTGCCAGAAGCTGTAGGCTATCTATGGCAGGCGGAGGAACTCTAAGCATGCGACAGTGGGTCACAAGATGGGATACATACAAAATAAATGTGTTTTTCTTGAGATTATTTTGGACATTTCTATATTTACAAGAAAAATAAAAGAAAAATGGAGACTTACAGTGACAGGAAGTAGCATGACTGAGCTAAAACGACTCACATGTCCTACATTTTCCAATCAAGTTCAGTTCAATGTGCTTCACTGTCACCATTATGCAATATCTTTTAAAGTTTGAAGACAGTGTAAATACATATCAGAGCAAAATGGTTTCACCTTGCAGACTTGTGCAGAGTGTCAATCAGTTTTTGTTTGTGAAGGCATGTGTGTTTTTAAATCAGTGCAATATTATTCCTGATATTGGGACAGACATAGAGAAATGCATTCACTCCGTTTAACAAGGTTTTTTTTTTTTTTACTCCTATCAAGTGTACTCTCCCTCACAGTTCTCATTTTCTTCTGGGTGCCTAGACCTGATTCCTCGCATGTATGTGTACGTGAGGAGTAGATTCTCAACCCTGTATTAAAGGCCTGGGAGGGTATATGTGTGGAGGTAATAAGTCCAAACTGTAAAGGGACTGCCTGTGAGTCACTCAGTCATGAAAAGCGCAGACCTTGGTGATTGGATATGGCTGTTTGACGGGTTTCAGCAAAGTACTGATTTGGGACCTCTGTTTGTGATTTGGGTTTTTGCTCGTCATTATGACAGCACACACTTCAGCAAAGCCAAATTCCTGCCTGTGTTCTCGGAGGAGGTTTGAAATGGAAGGGGGGGCTTTGTTTTCTTTTCTAATTTTTAACCTTTCGCACCATCTTCAACGAGAAAACATCAAAGTCACAGGCAGCAGCTTTCATATTGCAGTATTATTGTCTCGCAAGTTTCCAATTTATATTAAGTTCGACGACGCTCCAGTGGTTTACGTCATTGCTTTTTAACAGTTTTTTTTTCTTTTCTTTTTTATTTGTGCTCTGATTCTCAAGTTTCAATCTTTGGCCCCTGCTATTCATGTATTGTCAAATTAATTGAAATTTAAAAGATGCTGTTGCTCTCATTTTGAATATGGTGAGAAGCAGTGACAGCATTATTTTGATCATTTGATGAAGTCAATTTTTGGTCAAAGTTGTTTCTTGACAGTCAGCTAAAGAAACAGAGAAGTCACTGTAGGCCTGTGTAAGAGAAAGATGAAATATCCTTGCTCATAGGGTGGTGTTTGGCAGAACGGTGGTGCAGTGGTTAGCACTGTCGCCCAGGGTAGTGGGTTCGAACCCCAGGGTGGGGGGGCTCCTTTGTGCGGAGTTTTCTCAGGGTACTCCAGCTTCCTCCCACAGTCCAAAGACATGCAGGTTAATTGGTGAATCTAAATTGTCTGTAGGTGTGAATGTGAGTGTGAATGGTTGTCTGTCTCTATGTGTCAGCCCTGTGATAGTCTGGCGACCTGTCCAGGGTGTACCCCGCCTCTCACCCAGTGGGCGGTTGGGATAGGCTCCAGCCCTCTGCAACCCCTAACAGGTTAAGTGGTTACGGAAAATATGACTCTTTTTTTTTTTTTTGCTGTGATTCTCAAGTTTGGCCTCTCCCATTCATGTTTTGTCAAATTAACTGAAATGTAAAAGACGCTGTCGTCTCATTTTGAATACAATGACTCACAGAGACAGCATTATTTTGTTGATATGATCAAGTCAGTTTTGGTCAAAGATGTTTTTTGACAGGCCTATGGAAGAGAAAGATGAAATATCCTTGCTCATAGGTGTGTGTGTGTGTGTGTGTGTGTGTGTGAGCACATGTTGTGGGTCTCAGATTAGATTGGTCTTGTGGGACCTCACTGAACCACTCCCCTGAATTGAACCAGACATCAGTAAAGCCTGACATAGCAAAGGGCTACTGCTGAGCTCGCACTGCTTTATTTATCACCTCCAAGTGAGTGTGTTTGTGTGTACGTATGTGTTCACATATTTTGGCCTCTCACGGAAGTGTGTGCATGTCTGTGTGTTGTGTGTGTGTGTGTGTGTGTGTGTGTGTGTGTGTGTGTGTGTGTGTATCAAAGAGAGCAAGAGAGGGAGGGCGAGTGAGAAACTTTGCGTGTCCACACACATAAACACGTGTTTGAGACTCTGGACCCGGTCCAAGTTCTGTGTTTTCTCCTTCTCTTTTTATACATGATATTTCTTCCACAAGGACAACGATGAAGTCGGGAAAGAATTTTGATGAAGCGTGCGTGTTTATTTGCCATTGTGTGTGTGCGTGTGAGTGTGTGTGTCTACGTATTTATAACACAAGGACAGTGATGCAGAGAGGAGCTGCATACTGATTAAGTGAAGTCGAAGAGAGGGCCTCTGTGTTGGCAGGCAGAGCCACGCAGCAACAACAAGTCATTCACCTAATTTAGGACACACACACACACACACACACACACGCACACACAGACATGTTTCACTCCAGAAATCTTTTCGGAGAGCTCTGCATGCAGACGCTGCACCACAAGCTGTTTTGAAAAGGACATTTTTGTCTCCAGCTGCAGTGATGTATGCTGTTTAACTTTCACCGGAGACTAATAGGTTTTTCTAATTATCGTTACATAGAAATAGAGATATGCCATAACTCTCCGTGGCCTCTGATTCAGCAGAGAGGTCATTAAAGGATGGAAGAAGTAGGAAAAGAAAAGAGCAGAATGAAGGGAGGATAATGGACAGAGGGAGCGGTGAGAGACAGAGAGAGATTGAGAGGGAGGACAGGAAAGATCGATACAGTCTGTACTTTGAGAGCTAAAGATCTGCATATCACGGAATCGAGCGAGGGAGGAAAGTAGGTGTAGAAAAACAGAAACACACACAGCAAGTTTGCACGTTTTGTTTCCTTGTGTTCAGAGGAGAAAGAGGGAGGAAGATACACAGGAGCAGGTGAGAGCAGGAGGGGGAGGGTGACAAAGTTAAGGGGACCCTTTAAGTCGTTTTAAGTGATAAGGAGAAGTATGCAACAATGACGTTTCTGAATGAAAGATAATGGAAGATACGCAGAGAGAAGCCGAGGGAAGAAAAGAGAACGAGAGTCACGCTGCTGGAGGAGTGAGAGTGACAGACCGAAAGGGGATTTGCAGTCTTTCTCCAAGATAAGCACACGGTTTTCTTTCTATCCTGCTAACCCTCGCACTCACGGTGGCACCATGTGCGAGCGTGCGCACGCATACACGTGCACAAGCGGGCACGCACACATAACCAACACCATTCTATTGCAGCAAGCTCTTGGCACCTGACAAAAGATCACCCGCTCAGAGTTGCCATGGCAACGAGGAGAGTCGTTGTTGCTACCCGTACAGCCTGACTCCCAGCCTGATGAGAGAGAAGAAAGTGTCGGGGGGGGGGGGGCTAAAACAGCTAATTGAACTTTAAATGAGGATGTTAATTACATTAGAAAACTGAGGAAATTGGAATCTCATGGTACAAAAAATTCATATTTATTTGTTGAGTGGTTTTTAATTAATGTTTGACCAACATGTTGTTACTTTACAACATCGAGTGTTCGCTGCAGTTTGTTTGTTGTTCTGTCATTTACACATTTATTATTTATTGGACCCTGTTGTGGTGCAGTGTAATCAGAGATCATACCATCGCAGCCCATCCTCTCGCCCGATCAAAAATACGCCATCATAAATGATTAGAATAATTTGTTCTATATTTAGGCACGTTTTTTAACTTAAAACTTTCCATCAGTCCAATTCTGACACAAAAAAGGAGGCAATATATTCAATTTGTTCGTAGTTTCATTTGCATAGATGCATTAAGAGTTTTGGTCAAATGTTACTAATTTGGTTCCACATTTAAATCTGTTTTATGATAAATGTGTTCTGATCTTTTTTTCTACTTCATTATACATGGATTATAGAGATAATATTAAAAACAGTCCCATATCTTCTATGTCTGGTAAAAATAGGATTCATTTCTTGGATTAATAGCTTGCATAAGAATAGAAATATCATTGTATTTGCTGATATACTGCATATCTCCATCGGCTGGCGAGAATAAGTGGAAGACAGTTCTCTTGAAGATAAATTACATAAGTTAATACACAATAATAAAATAGGAAGATGGCTGCTAGACATCTTTGTGCAGCAATAATAAAGTTAAAGTTCATGAATAATCTAAAACATCAATGTCATCTTCACATTTTCCAAGTTTGTGTAAAACTTGAACAGATGCGGCTCCTCTACAGACACACATAGAACCAGATAGATCGTGTCTCAGCAACTTGTCCAAAAGGTTCACGTAGTTTTTGATGTTTAGCTTGTCTTTTATCTTTCTCCGTCTTTGAGTTTGCTTGACAGGCAGAGACATGATGAACGGGGAAAGTTGCTGTAAAACGCTTTGCAGGGATGCAACTGCGAAATTCAGCAATGCAGCAACATTGTCGAATGCTAGAAAAAGATCACACGCATGTGGTGTTACATGCAGAAATCTCCACGCAGAAGGAAACTATGGAGGAGAAGATGTAATGCTGCGTTGCACTTAAAGGCCTGTGAAATCATGACAAGCTGTATTGATCACCGCGGGAGGATCCTCTCTGCAGGCAGGCTGAGGGAGAGGATCAGCAGCACAACAGCACCTCTGGAGGGAACACTTCGGCAGGGCAGATGTTTGCCAATGAAGGAACTAGTGCTGGGCGATATGACCTCAAACCAATATCAAGATTAAGGGAACTATTTACCTCGATTACGATTAATGAATGATTATTTAGTTTTTGGTTTATGCCCTCATAGTTTTTTTTTTCTAATGAAAGAGTGCATGTCTTACTTTTGTGAATTTAAAATAATTGAAGGAAACACACACAGATGAACTATTAATGGTTATTTACTGAATATTTGGTGATTGAAATCAAAGCACACATTGCTTGAAATGAAATCATCTCACAAAAAAGGTCACATTTTAGCCATAATGTAAAAAGCAAGTTCCCCAAAAAAAGCAGAAAATAAATAAACTTGCATTTCTTGCAAAGAAAATAAATGACTTTAAATATTGTCATGTGAAATGTAGAAAACAATAACTTTTGCTTCTTGTAAACAAATATATTTTTAAGATAATGCCATGTCAAAAGTAGAAAAAAAACTTGCATCACTTACTTTTTACAACATGAGTTGTACATGTTTGGCACCGCTTGGTCAAAAACATACTTTCGCCATGGCACAGTATCGTCTTTCGAGGGTTTTAACAATGTGTTTAAACCCACTATGCTCCACTGTAGCTATGGGAACCATATCCTTCACAATGTAGTACAAAATGGCGTCAGTTATTTCTTTCAATCTTCTTGAATCTTTTTCATATTGTGCAGCCTTTGTAAATGCTCGTGTTATCAAGAGCTGCTTTGTGGAGGCATATTTGGCAACATGATTGTGCTCCAAGTACTGAAACAGACTGGTGGTATTACCTTTGGTCGCTGAATAGTTTTTATACAGTGTTTAGATTTTATTTTCCCTCTGTTTGATGTCATCTTCACAAAAGCCAAGATGTGCGATGGTCACGGCATTTCTCTCTGGTACAAGCCAACACATTCTCACTCCGACCTCATCACATATCAACGTTTGGTCATGGACTTTCCACATCAACATACGACATGCAAGGTACCATAGGTACGTTGGTTGTTGACGTTCTGCAACAAATACACGTGGTTAGGTTTAGGAAATAGGAACAGGGTATGGCTTTAGAGTCTTATGGGACGCAAACACTGCTCTCTCGGGTGAAAGTCGGTGTTTTGTTGGACCCCCACTCGGAGTCTCGCCGCCTTAACTTTCGTCCTTGTCCTGCTGCATTCCCCTCTGATGCCACAGGGCCCCGTTAAATTATACCTCAAACGGCCGCGTATCATGCCAATGTTAAAGGACACCTTTTTTCGTTGGTTTCTGATGCTGCAAGTCACTGCCCAAGCGGCGGATTTCAATGACTTTGGAGTGAGACCGGGCTCTACAAGCTGTTCAGGTTGCTCAGTTGGCCCAGTATTTGAGTTCTCCTCCATGTTGCTTCAAGGTTGCGGACTGGAAGGGGCGGAGTCTCGTGACTACACATGCATTAGTACGTTATAAAGGGGACAGTGCAAGAAAACACACACAATGGGGAAAGCATTAACAGAATTAAAAATAAACAAGTTTACTGGCATGGGCAAGATTACATCCGTTAGAGGTTCTGACTGTCGGCTTCGATTAATGTTCATTTAATTGCCCAGCCCTGGAAGGAAGTAAACCCAGGTTCACATCCGCTGACTGCCGGCCTGCCATCCGCTAAATGCATGTAGATCAATCATTATGCATAAAACAAGCCCTGTCCATTAGTGCCCCAACAATTATGGCTAGTGTTATCCTCCAAACTTCTGCCAACAAAGGTCAGTTTACTCTTCCTGAAAATCTCAGCGCCACTCATAACTCCAGATAAGAAGATTGTTGTGGAGGTGATGAGTGTTTTTTGCTGACCTCTGTCTGAATGATTGTGATGTTTGTCATGCTGCAGTGGGGATAACGAAGAAGAAAATGTGCATTTACTAAGAATGAATTAATGATCTACGGATGACTGTGAGTTTTTGTTTATCCTTTAATGGCATGACTATTATGCCATCGTCAGCACATTCAATTTAAGATAATTAGCTGTCAGATTATATTAGCTTTTAAATCTGCTATGCAATCTGAGAGAACGATGGTGGTAAAGTGGGGAGTAGTCCAAGAACTAAAGAATCTTTTATGTGCACTTGCACACAAAGAGAGACACTGACACGCACACACAGCACGCTTTCCTCTTCTGCTCAGCACACAGATATGAAATAATGAAATATTGATACTCCGCAGACCGTGAGCAGCTCAGCAGCAGCAATAAATTTGAGACCTCGACACATGAAAGGGGAGCGAGAACTTTTTTTTCCCCCCCTCTCCTTTTTTTTTTTTTTTTTTTTCTTTTCGGCTTTCTGTGCGATACTCTACAACTCCACTGAACTCCAGGCCTTCACGAGTTCACAAGGTCACTGCCGGGTTTCACAACACCGCTGACATAAGACAGTGAGAAGGAGATATATTAGAAATATTCACACTTTGACCTTCTTTCGACAGATAGCAGCGACTGGTGAGCTTTGCACCGAACGTGAATAACAACACACACAAATAAATAGAGGTTAATCATTATACCGGATCCGGCGCACGGTGCATTTAAAGCAGCTATCAAAGCATGACACAGGCAGTTGTTAGCAAACTCATTATTTTATGAGAGAGTGAGAGAGTGTGTGTGCATATGTCTGTGTGTGTGTGAGTCTATTCCTGTCAAAGCATGCAGAGCAGCAGCAGGGATGGATGGATGACATTTCCCTTAGAAATGATGCAGCAGAAGCCTTGTGTGTGTGTGTGTGTGTGTGTGTGTGTGTGTGTGGAGAGTAGAGAGAATAGAGTTGTGCTTATGCATTTTCCTCTTCATTCAATATGCTGTTTCTCCCCCATAGGGGTCTAACATCTGTGCCATGCTTATGGGGAATACTGCATAATGGGAACACTTAGATAGGCCACCTGCATATTATGGCTTGTGCAGTCATTGGTGATATAACAGTTACAAACACACACACATATAAACACACACACACACAGAGAATCGCACACAGAGAACAACTGCAACACCCCAGTGTAATTGCTTGATGACTTTGTCTCCAAAGAGGTTGAAAGACTATATCAACACAGACAGTTCATTGTTATGTTGCCACTTCCTTGGTTTGATGTCTGTGAGGCTGAAAGCAAAGATAATCATTTTTTCCACCACTAAACTTCATCCCGTGGCAGCAGTTTAACTCTGTCAGGAAGGGGGTTATCCCGTCGCACATCACAAGCCATACTACGACATAGAGCGGGTGATGTAGTGGGAGACCCAACACACTTTAATGGAAATCAGAAGCCAATAAAAGCACCAATCAGTGTCGCTAATCACATCATTGAGACATTTGGAATATATGGTATCCATACTGTTGTCTATGGTACCAGCCTCATGTGCCTGTAACATGCTTTCATTCTCACATACAAAAAGCTCAGGGCATCAGGTTAATCAATATGGTGTTATCTGAGAGTTGAGTAGCATGATTGCATGGACTATAATTACCCCCAACACCCACCATTAACTTCCACCAGCAGCACATAGATGCTTGTTGAACCCTAAAGTCCCTCAGTAGGGGGACCTCTAGAGCTGCTAATAAAGGCCTGGTGTGTATCAATACACTGATCAGAAGAATATAGTGATGTTGCCCATCAAATTTAACAGCAGAACCTCAGCTACAATGCTGTAAAAAAACTTTTTACATGCCCCAAACTCAGTTTTAACATCAACTAAATAAACAACAACAACAACTAACTCCAACAACTCCAAACAGCACCGATATCCCGACCCACTCGGTATATTTCGGGCTCTAACTCGACCACACATTATTGGTGTCCAAAGCACTCTCCCTTTAATCATCACAGAGCTACAGCCCAAAGAACAACAGAACAACAACAGAAATCTCTTTGCCAAAATATATTTGTAATATGGCTCTTACCTTATTAATTTCGCTGTAAAAAGCCCATTCTGCTGTTGTTTCACGCTCCGTTCGGGTACTACCGGAAGTTGTCCGTCATTCAAATGAATCCGGGCAGAAAAAAAGGTTCTGGGGGAACAAAAACAATGACCACTCACAGCAGCCAACATCTCCCCACAACGCGTTCTGCTGACCCTGATTGGCTTACAGCGCTGTCAATCTCGTTTTGGTGGGTATAGTATCATTCTATTGGCTCTAACAAATCAAACGAGGTGTCATTCACTCAAATCGGCCAAGCCGTCATGGAGATACGGGCCTCCAAAGCTCAGAATAGAAACTCAGGTTCAAATGTAGTAGGTGCATATTGGTCAGTTTGGAGTGGGAAATAGTGAAAAAACGAAACAGACAGTTGTATGTGTACACCCTAAACATCAATAGGGATTTACAGAAACAAAAAATGAAAGATACAGGATTGTACATGACAAAAATCACATGCAAACATGGTGCAATTTTGGAGAGCTCGCCTGAATTTTCTGTTATATTGTTCTGCTTCACTTTATCAGAATCAACCTTTGCAGAGTTAATGTTCACATATTGTACCATGATGTGATAGAGGTTTAGAGCTGCAGCTGCATCATTCCAAAGGGATACTCATCCTAAAAATGCTTTTTTTTCTTAGGCGAACCTCAAAATATTTCATTTGTGCTGTGTGCCATCTTCATTTACTCTTCACATATAACACATATACTGATATTTACACATCTTAACCAATCTGACAAGTGTTCCCTTTACCATGACACTAATAGTATTCAAATAGACCTTGTGGTTGCAGAGATATATTCATTTCATTATGGGTATGCAATTTTCAAACAGAGGCCTATAAAATAGGGTCAGGGTTTTTAAGGACACAACTTGTTATTTGCAGATTCCTTCAGAGAGAGTCTTTATCACTGGGGTTACCTTGGATGTGAAAATGCTGCAACACGAGGATACTGAAAGGAGATCGAAAGATGTGTCGATTGTCACATTGACATTTTGTTTTGCTAAGCAAATGCATAAAAGGTAAGTAGCAGACTCACTCTTGGTGGTTACAGAGACTGCTCTGGACTCAGCAGATTGCTGTGTTGAAACCTTGAGTCAACAAAACCCAACACTGCTACAGTACAAAGTCTCTGAGCAATGGCACCCATCCATGCAGTGAATTCACCAGTTTAGGGAAATGATATGTGGGGGAAACAAAATGGGCTGGTGTTTAAGATAGCTTCTGATGCACTGGATTCAACAGATGGACTTCGGACGTGTAAAGTTGAACTCCCAATGTGAAGAAGTGAATCAACAAAGGAGGGGCTGCAGATCAAGTGCATAGAGAGGTGCACTGAGACAACAGCTGAATGCTTCGGACCCCAGCAGGTAACAGGGTTAAAACTTGCATGCATATATTATTACTGGGACAGAAAAATATGCCAATAGCATTGGTTGTGCCCTGAAGGAGAGTATTCTGTGCAGAAACTGACTGTTGTATTGTACAAACAGGTTGTCAAAGGGTTAACGGTCAAAACTACTGCACTGCCATACATCTCAGTGTCAATTAACACTCTTTGTGGCTCATCATGTACATTTTGCATGACTTTCAGTACACTGTATTAAACAGCAGTATGTGTGTAGGCGACTTAAGAGACCAAGCCAGGAAAGAGCAAACAATGAGTGTTGAAACATATGAGGCTTTCAGCTCTGGTAAACATTACGAACCAAACAATACAGATACAATACCAATATCGAACTACGCTATTATTTTTGGAATATAAAATATACCAACCTGGTCTCACTCCAAAGTCGTCGAAATCCGGCACTTGGACAGTGACTTGTGGCATCAGATTCTGACGAAAAAATCCGTCCTTTAACATCAGCATGATATGCGGCCAGTCAACATTATACTTTAACGGTGCTTGGCGGCATCAGGGGGAAATGCTGCGAGACAAGACCGAAAGTTAAGGCAGTGAACTAAAACATTCTGCTCCAGTGAGACATGCCATGAGGCACACTGTACAGACAGCTTGTTGCAAGATGGTTAGTAATAGGGGTGTAACGATACATCGATCCACATCAATACATCGATTCATTGATTAACGATCCAATTACATCGATGCAAAATGAAAACATCGATCCATATGGTCATCTTAAAGATACTACTAAGATACTGTTTTTCATTTAAATGCCTGATACCTGGAAGAGCTCAGAAATAAAATGGTCAAATCATATTCTAGTTGTTTTTGTGAGTTGATGTAAATGATTGTGTTAGATGGGCATATGACATTGCGTCATAGCGATCGCAGGCTCCTGAATCGAATCAAAATCATATCGTGACAGACTTTGTGATATTGGCAAACATCGTATCGTCATCCAAACAAATCAATATAATATTGTATCATGATGAAGCTGGTGATTTACACCCCTAGTTAGTAACACCAATAATAGATCAGAAATGGAAGATCCTCCACTTTGGTTTTGCTGTGAATTATACATACATATACATATACATATCAAATAGGTAGCCTACACTGCTACATGTAGCCACATGCTAACATGAGGGAAACATGAAATCTTGGTTGTTAATATCGTTAATTTCTCCACAGCTCTGGATCATATTCCAGCTGAAACATGTCCGGTAGTGTTAAATTAGAAGCTTTTATTTTGTATCTTTAAGGGGAGAAAGTGCCGTTATACACAGTCATTCCTGGCTGCTAGTATACTACTACATGTATTCCAACTGGAATATGTGCTGCTGCTTTTACTGAGGGATTTTTCTCATGGTAGAAAGTTTTGTGATTCTCCTTGTCAGTCATTACCCAGCTGCAATGACGTTGCAGAGACGCTGAGATACAGAAGACCCGGAAATGCTGACCAATCAGAGCAGACTGGGCTTCTTCAGGAGGAGGGTCTTAAGGAGATCGATGCTAAAAAAGGGCATCTCAGACAGAGGGTGAATGCAAGTGTTCCAGCACAGACAGCTTAAGGAAAATAAAGTGTTTTTGACCATTAAAGTAAGTAAACATGTTCTAGTGGAAACCCAAAATACACAAGCATTATAGGTCCCCTTTTAAACACAGCTGCTCGCCTGCCACTAATACTCTTGGTGTTCAAACAAGCCAAACAAACCTTAAACCTCAGTTTCATTTAAGAGAGCATTAATGTGAGGGGAAAAAATGAGTGATTCGTGCACTCTTATTTAGCAGTTCAAGGGTAAGAATTACTGATTTGTGCAAACAAATTATTACAAAATGTGCCTTTCTAAATGGCAGAGCAGTAGAAAGACTTGCAATTTTGTCAGAAGCATGGTGATTATTTTGTCATTCTTTGTGGAGAGGTTTGTTTGGATGAATGCAGATGTAGATCTCTGAAAACATTAGACTGAGATTGTGCTTTAGAAGAGTATTCTTCCAGAGTGAACATTTGCTATACCTTCATCCGCTCAATTATTAATAGACATGGCATTTATCGCTGGAAAAATAATTTAGTGTAGAGACACATAGTCAGAGAGCTGAGGCCAGATAAAAGTCAATATAAACACATTTATTATATTGAGGCCTTGAGTGTTTTATTGTGCTTCAAAGAACAGTTACAATACGGAAATGTTGATGATAAAATGTTACAAAAGTCATGAAATAAAAAAAGAAAAATAAAGATCCATATGTGATTAAGCGCTACAATGCTAAGAGAAAGAAAGTGAGCCCTTTGGAATTATTTATGTATTAAACATCAATACAATGTGGTCTGTGGTCGCTATAACAAACAAATATACAGACTATGTAAAACAACACACAAATTAAAAATCCCAATAGGAAGTTTGTATTTGTATGTAGGTGAACCCCTGCGCAAATGACCTCTACAAAAGCTACTACAAGACAGATTTTCCCATCAATGAGTTGAAATCGTAGTTAGTAGTTCGTTGTGCCTTGATTTGAGACAAGACGACTTGAAACAGGCAACTACTTGCAGTGCGCCGTTCTGCAAGGTTCTAAAAACGTGCCAGTTCACACCAGTGCAACAAGATCAGAAGGTGTATCATCTCTATGCAACTCTCTGTACTTTAGTTCTGATTTCCAGCTTTTCAGGCTTATTTTGTGGCTGAATATAATTTCCAGCTTCTTAAAATCTATACTGGGTTTAACAATCTGTCTTCATACTGTATCTCAAAGTCAGTGAGGTCACAATTTATGCACCACATTCTCACTCCAACCTCGTCATATATTGACGTTTGGTCATGGACCCTCCAGATAAAACTTGAAAGGTACCCTGGGTGTGTTGGTTGCTGGCATTCTGGGACACCGTGTCAAGTTATGCCTGTTACATGCAATGTCTTCTGTTTACACACAGTCTATTTCAAAGTAAACACACTACGTCAGTACAACAACACACATTATCACCTTTCAGTGAAGCATGGAGTAGGGATCTCCATGATTTAAAGTTGTTTTGCTGCCCCTGGCCTTAAACAACCTTTAATAATTAAGAAAACAATGCACTCAAACACATATTGTTACAAGTCTATGGGTGCTTTCACACCTGCTCTGTTTGGTATGATCCAACTCAAGTTTGTGTGGTTTGTTCGGGCAGGTGTGAACACAGCAATCACACTCCGGTGCGCATCACAACAATGGCAGACCTTCTTGAAGAGGTGGTTACAAACAAACTCTGGTGCGGTTTGTTTGTGGTGAGAACGTGTTCTGACCTCGATCTGAACCAACTGCGGTCACATGACACATTGTTTGGGTTAAAAATGAGTGTGGTACAGTCCAGGAGGATTATTAATGTGCACCTCCTCCTGTACTGCCTTAAGATACTTCCTGGATGCCGTGAGAACACAAACCAACTCTCAGCAATTACGCAGCTTTGCTACAAAATTAGTGCCTGATTCGGACCAAAGCAAGCAGACTCTAGGTCTGAAAGCACCTTAAGTTTTAAGGACAGCTGCAGAGGTTGTGAGATGTAACACAAAAATGTCCTCAAATCAGTCAGAGATTCTGTAACATGAACTGAATAATGCCTCTCATGAAAGATATTCCAAAAAACCTGAATATAACTAAACAGTTTTGTAAAGGGAAATGGTCAACAAGTTCCTCCTGGTCTCATACAAGAAACTTTTGTTTAACTTGACTTGACTTGAATGTTCAAGCAAAAATGGAATTAATACACCAAATAATTAAATTGTTTTAATGTAATTATGTCAGTGGGACATAGTTTGTCCATTATTGTGACTTTAAAGAATATCAGACAACATTTTACAGCTAAATCATGCAAAAATGCAGAAAACTCAAAGTGCTTCACTCATTTTTTCCTGGCACTGTAAATGATACCAGTGGAGAAACATTTTAGCAGTTAATAACATCTCGGTTTATGCAGATCTGAAATCAAGGAGACAATCCAGGTATTGACTCTCCAGAATGCTGGTGAGGGTTCCCAGTCCCTGATGCACACAAATAGCAACACACACGCATGAACACACTTATATAATCTTGGTTGGTTGGCAGCTCTCAATGTTGAGTGCCTAGTCTTAAAGTGACTGGATCGATACAGGGGAGTGAATTGCCAATTTCAGTTTGTTCTATTGAAATCGGCTGGCGCTGCATTCTAGAGGGAGAGTACCTGAAATTGGCAATGGCAGTGGTATTGGATTTGTAAGGAGCGAGAAAAGGAGTGAGCAGAATGATCAGAGACGGACTTGGACGCCTACATTTCTGTGTATGTACATACACACCCACAAGATGTTAAGTCATCATTGCACCCATGCATCTTAGCCAAATTATGGTAACTGTTATGAAAGCCCTTTGTCTTTCGCTGTCTCACCTAGATGGAACCACTCACACACACACTCAACCAGAGCTTATCTTGGCTTCTTCGATCGCGTAGTCCAAGGCAATCAAGCTCTGTGCTGGAAGAGCAGATGATTGTGTCTCTAGATAGTGAATAGCTCATTCAGTTGATCCTCTCCATTCTGTTTATTGGGATTACATGGACTGACGCCATCACCAAACTACAGAGTGCCTTGGCATGGATGGATGTCTGGCCGTAGACACTGTACACATTTTAAACCATAGCTTTGCAGTCCTTTCTAGCCTGACAAACTAAATCAACAGAAAGTGCAGAGTTGA
Source organism: Epinephelus lanceolatus (assembly GCF_041903045.1). Taxonomy (NCBI): domain Eukaryota; kingdom Metazoa; phylum Chordata; class Actinopteri; order Perciformes; family Serranidae; genus Epinephelus; species Epinephelus lanceolatus. Next base: position 34,943,821 of record NC_135737.1, read on the forward strand.
TCCAGCTCTGCCTTTGAAGGCAGCACAGACCCGGTGGTGCTGGACCACAGAGCCTTCACTCTCTTTTGGCACTTCAAAAACCAGACCCAGGAAACTTTATGTTCGTGATATCATGTTCAGAAAGAAATGCCTGTCGAACAACTGGAGACTGCCTTCTGTCGTATTTAATCTCTTTTCAAGACAAAAAGGACTCCCTGGAAAAAGAGATTTGTACCTCAATGAGCCCCTCCTGGCTTAATGAAGGATAAATAAAGATAAATAAATAAATCCGATTCAAGGCAGAAAGCCAACTGCCTGCTTCAGATTGCTGTGGGTCCCAACATCTCCCACATGCGTGATGACCAAAGAGGAGGTTACTGTTGTTCATCATTGCTGCTGACCTGTTACATGATGATGATTGTGGCATTGTGTTAGTGTCACAACAGAGGGTGCAGTCATCTGTCTTCACCCACAAAGCCGAGAGAGCATTGTTACGAGACAAAGACTGTGTGAAATTGAGCAACAGTTACACATAGCGACTACAGTTCTATGATTACAAGCAGAGCTCTGTACTCTGCTCTTACTATTTGTTAAAGACTTATGTTCGAAACAAATCATGTGTTCAGTAGGAATGCCCTGAACTTAGAATTTTCCTAGTTGACCAGTAGTCCTCATTTAGGGACATTATTCGACCCACATGTGTACATCATTAATTTAATTATTAAATAATGTATTTTGGGCGGGGCAACACAATGGTTTGAGTTGAAGGTGTGAGAAAGAATAGTATCAGTAACATTGTTAACACTGTGCTACATTACAGAGAAATACAAAACTGTACTAATGAACCTTCATTAATATAGGCCTATATTTTATCTACAAGTGCACGTCACACACTTAGCGAGCCGCCTGTTAATGACACTGTGGGCAAAGCAGTAATGATTGTGCTAAGTGGCTAATGGGCATGTAGCTACTTCCATGTTTCAGATGATACGTCATGTTTGTAGTCGACCAATGAAGATGAGTTTACATATCACCTTGGGTTCGTCCTTCACCTTCTCAAAATGATCCCACACTTTGGATTTCCTGCCCGACATGTACACATCATATCTTTAACTGCCTGGAAAACGCGAGGTCGGGCTCTGGGTGCTATTTTTGTGACTTTTCTGTGCCAGCTTTCAGGAGTGCGGTAGCAGGTTGTATCTGATGTTGCTAAGCTACCTTAACAAGCACCGTATAGCCTATTTACCTGAAATCCTGAGTGCAGAGCTGATCTTCTTCCAGGTGCTGTTTATAAGTGTGTAGGCCTATCGTCTGTGGGACAGATGTAAAGCTCTGGGTAGCCCTGCACTAACATGATCAACTTTTCCGTATTTATCGGACTGAATATTTACAGAAGAAGGGAAAGATATCTGTTTGCTGTGATTGGTTTGTAACGTGACTCCTGTCTGACTGCTGAGCGTGGTCACTTCCTGTGTCAAATTAAATTGCCACACAGTCCAGTCATATAGGTGTTGATTTATTTTGACGAGGTGCAGCTGCTAATAGAGTTTCATGTTTGTTTGTTTGTTTCTTTTGTTTTCTTTTCTTTAGTGCAACTAAGCAACAAATGAAATCTCACCAACGAATAACATTTGGTCTTTTAGGGGCAGAGCTAGTGTTCAAAGTGTTTATAGCTGTTTAGAATGGCCACTTTTAAAGGTGATGTGACAACCTGGTCTTCGTAAACCCCATTTACACCTGTCATTTCAAGGACCTCATAAAATCCAGATAAGATTAAATACACTTTAATTTCGCCACATATATAAATCCTTTTTGGCCAGATCACAAATCTGATTGCCACCAGTCTTGGTTTACTCCTGGTGCATGCAAACCAGGGTCTGCCCAAAGTAATGCACCTGAATTTGTTTGGTAATTGCCAAGAATGCTAAAAGAAGCCTAACCTCTGCGCTTATCCAATTTACAGTTCAGCTAATGTTAGCCAGAAACTGCAACATCACCTAACACAAACACACTGATGGACCATATTTATGAACTATGAGCGAGATAAGGGACTTTATCGCCTTCACTGACTCTAACTTACGCTGCTTACACACCCAGAGAGATCAATGCACCCTCACCTACATGATCAATCTGTGGTTGAACTGATTAGGGATCAGATAAACGCCACAGCAGCTATTTGATTGTACGCGTAGAACATGCTCGAGCTGTTTTTACAGCTTTAATGAGTGAAAGAACAGCCAACTGTGGTGTCATTTTTTGAGCTGCTGTTATCACAAGGGCAGAGGAGACAGCCAACGGACGTATTGTGGAAATCAGAAAGTGAGTGGCTATTTACAGAGACTATAGAAGGGGTAAAAATTTCATATAAGCATCCAGCAGAGACCAATACATCTTTTCAGCATCTGGCTTGGATGCCACCACTGTCCAGAATCCCAGTAGAAGATCTCTGATCAAACATGTTAAGTTACAACACCTGACTGCTGCTACTTATAACAATACAGATATTGCTGTATCATCTGTTATATAATCATGTGATATTAAAATACACAAACAACTATGAAGCTTTGATCACAGTGGATTTCCAAGATATTACATTCAGATACTCCACTGAGGTGCTTCTTTCCATTGCAACCAACTAAATAGCGTGTGTGTGTGTGTGTGTGTGTGTACATGATTGGTGATGTGGTAACAGTGGGGTAAAGATTGCTCATGCTAAGTCACAGCTTACATACATAAAAAAAAAAACACACAAAACAATCTTTGAGTAAATTACACCCTACAAGTATGCACATCAAAACACAAGAACACACACATACACGGCTTTGTGGACTCAAACAGGATAGCGGGATTGATTATAACAAGCTGATATGGGGGATTTCAGGCTACAGTTGTTTTCTCGTACTGTAGATGGTTATCTGACATTTTATGACTTCGGGGTCTGCATGCTCAGACTATTAAATGTGCGTGTACACACATACACGCACATATACGCACAAACTACGCAGTAAAGGAGTGGTAAGGTCCTATGACCACAACACATCCTGTGGATTATAAGGTGCTATCTCACTTGAACTCAGTAGCACTTTGCCCTGAACATCGGAGAGAGCCAAGGTAAGACTGTAGCTGTGGGCTGTCTACCTGCTCAACTCAAAAAAATAATCATTACTTTGTATTACACTTATATCATATGCTGATGATGCAGCATGATTTACAATATGATGTTGTATGATAGATTTTTACTGTGATGCTAGTGAGAACTGCATCACAACTATTGCAGTCAAAAATCCTACTTGTTATAGATTCAGACTTGCTTTTGACTTTTTGTAGCTTGCAGATGTTTGCATTATGCTGCTCTATCCATATTACTGTGGACACACTGTGACCAAGTTTGTTAATGATAATGTTGGTTATGTGTAGCTCTCTGCCAGTAGAGTAAATAATCCACCGCCAATTGCAATGCAGCCCCGAGGAACAGATGTCTATGGAGGGTTTTGAATATTGATGTGTAGATTTTTTTTTTACTCAGATTTACACTGCACTGATCCACTTTTTTTTTCTCCTTCTTTTTATTAATGTCAGTCCTCGACATAATTACAGGTGACAAACCTCCTCTTGGGCTGACATTAACTTTTAAGGATATGTCTCAAAGTAACCATTGAACTCAAGGTATTAAGTAGAAGTTCAAATGAGATATCAGATCATTTTCTAAACTGCCTGCACTCATGGGAACCTCAACAGTGCAGCTATAAAGTGCCCCTGTTTTTTTTATAAGTGTGCGTTCATGTACACGAATCAGAGTGGGTGTGTGTCAGGAGAAGTAAAGCGATATGCCGTTATGGGTGGAAGCTATTTTTGGGCACTTAGGCTAAATGGAAGAAGAGAGAGGCTAAAAGATTTGTACTGTATGAATGTGTTTGTTTGTGTGTCTCCGTGTTACAGTGCATGTTTGCAGGCGATTTTTTGGTGCTTCTGCATGGTGTGCAGGGGGGCATGCACACGTTTGACTCTCTGTCTCTCTCTTTGCCCTCGCCTGCTCTTCACAGCACATTAAACAGGATGGCTATAAGCATCTCATTCACCCAAATAGACACATACCCACACACATACAGACATTCACCTTGTTTTTGTCTCCAAGAGTACATTGGAGTGAAGCCTAATTGCTTGAGTGATATGATGGGTGCCTTTGCAGAGACCAGGCCCGGCCTGTCGGGCAGTTTTGTCGACTCCCTGTTCCTCTTTTTTAAAGTCTTGCTCTTTTTCGTGTCTTTCCTTTACACTCTGATTTTCAATTTAGTTAGGTTTTTTTTAACTTCAGAAAGCTTTTGCTGAGTCCAAGGTTAATGCAAGGAAAATATATGTGTGTTTACTATAGTTTGGCTGTTTTGTGCATGTGTGCGTGTGTGTGTCCCGCCAATGGGCCTCATTAAGCAGGGACGTTTTTTGAGACCTCTGAGACCTTGCCTTTAGTAAACTTAGTGTCATTATTGGGTGTTAATGATGTTGGCCTTTGTAATCAGTCTCTGTGAATGTGTGTACGTGTGCATTTGTGTGTGTGTGTGTGTGTATGTGTGTGTTTTAGATGGGAAGAAGGCGGTTCTCAGGTTTGGAGGTGACTCTCATGGTCATGTTTGCCTTGATGTCTGTGGTGGCCGTCACTCTCATAGTTCTATATGTCACTGGAGAACCTGGGGTCCTTAAAGATGGTAGGTGAACATGCTTACACACACATAAATGCATATGTAAACAAAAAAAAAAAAAAAAAAAGACTTAGAACATTTGCCCTAAACCTTCACCATGTTCCCCCTGTATTTGTGAAACTGTTAGCAAGCTAGCTCATTGAAAAATCAACATCATATTTAGTTGGTAGTTAGTCGGTCATCAACAGACATCAACTGGCAACTAATATATTTTCAGCCATAGTTCAAGAAACCTGGCACTTAACTTTATATTATTTTGGATGTGACAAATTGCCTGTGGAAAAAATGCCTCCAAATTAAACAACATATAATGGGTACGCCCGGTAGTTCACCTAGCAGAGTGGGTGCCCCACATACTAAGGATATGTCCTATGTCCTGATTCCAAGCCATGGCCCTTTGCTACATGTCGTCCTCCCCATCACACTGAAGCTTTTCTATGAATCCAAAAAAAAAAAAAAAAAACCTCTTAAAAATAAAATGTTGTTTGGAACTGCCGATTAAAACAACACATAGAAGCTTTCTTTGACAATCCTATCGGCTTTACAGCATCATTTGTCATTGCCTTCCAGTTTTAGTGTTCTTGAGGACGATAGCCCCGTTTCCACTGAGCGGTGCCGTACAGTACAGTTCGGTACGCTTTTTTCCGTTTTAACTGTGAAAAGTTGTGGATGGTACCGATGGAACCGTTCCGTACCGTCCCCATTTTTGGTCCTCCCTCTGTTGGGGTACCAAACAGAGTTGATTGGGCAATCAACTGATCAACTTTTAAGGAAGAACATTTACTTGTAATGTTTCTCAGTGTATGAGTTGACAACGTGAATCCATCAGCATACCTTAAATTTCACTGTGACAACTTTGACCATTACTTTGGTTTATATTGTGTCTCTTGGATGACATACAATTATAGTAATGAGTGGATCTTCAAGTGTTTAAAAATATATATTAATTTCGACTGGATTATATAAACTGCATATATCCCAATCCTCACTTGAAGAAAAAGCGCTGTGAGGCATCGTTCCTGTGGGCACTAGCGACACTAAACCCCTGAGCTTGCCTGAGAAGGACTAATGGTACCATGTCTGAAGGGTTACTTTTGATTCCAAAGGTACCATACCGAAAGTGTTAAACGGTGCTTAACTCTGCCATGTCTCATCCCATCACCCCCAAAAAACACATGAACTAACTAGTAAACAAACACAACATGCACCGCTCTCCCCCCCTCCCACCTCTACTGAAATTTGATCCCCTTCATGTTGCAGTGCTCAGCTCAGTAATACAAGTTGGATATACCGCCATGATGCCGTGCCAGAATGTGTCATCACACCAAATGCCAGTTCAGCTGGTTCTGTATAAAATTCAAACCAGTTTAAGCTGGTTCACCGGACCAGGCTGACAAAACCCAAAATCAACTTAACTCTTGTCCCACCTTGTACAAGAGGGATGTTGATCCATGACAAAAATCACCTTGTCTTCCTTTGCTCTCATCGTCACTACAGCCACCACAGGGCTTTACTGAAATGACTAGTCATGTTGTTTCTCTCATTGGGGGGAACTATCAGGTCATTGCTCACATAGACATGAACCTTTAATGAGTCTATTCAGTAGTTTATCATGTAAGATTGGGTTTTCACTTTGATTTTCTGTGTTAAGTAAACATTTCATCTTTTGGCAGAAGCTACTGATGCATTCGTTCCTCAGTGTCCCACCATTCCTCTGGCTGAGAGAGTGGACTGTTTCCCTGATGCTGGAGCCTCAAAGGTATGAGTCATCATCATCATTTCCAAAAATGCAAAAATTAAGTTTGTGGAGACGGTTCATCCATGGACTGTAAACAGATTTGGCATCGAGCTGGAGTCGAAGATTACGTAATGACTGGTTCTTCTTACAGCTTAATACTTACTCTTAGAAATCATAATCTTTGACATTATCAATTGTGACAGGACTTTTACCGTGATTATATTTATTTGTAAGATAGCGATGATGATAGTAGCAGCAATGACAATAATGGTAATGTGGATGATGATAATGACACCAACATCATCCTCTCTACTCCAACAGCAAGGATGTGAGTGGCGTGGATGCTGCTGGAGCCCACTGGACGAGAGAAATGTTCCCTGGTGTTTCTTCTCAACCAACCATGGATACACAGTGCAATCAGTGGAGGAGCCAAATCCTTACGGTAAATCCCCATTTCCTCTCTCTGTGCCCTGCACTCCCGCTCATGTGGTCTCTGACTGGTGGAATCATACGGCTTTCTATTTAGCTTGTTTTCTAATTCTGACTGCTCCGCATTCCTTCAACCTGTCTGTCTACCTGTCTGTCTTCCTCACATAGCTTTTCTTTTTATACTTACTTTGCCCGAGGCATGCTTTCCTGTGAAATATGACATGGATGGCATATCAGAAAACATGATTGACTTTGTAGCATGCAGGTTTTTCCATTTTCTGCTTGATTTCACTGCCTCATGTGAACTCACTTATTGTGTAAAAGCAAAGAAGAAACATTTTATATCAAGTCTGAACGGCGACATTTTCCATCACATTGTTCGAACAGCATAAGAACTTTTTTATTAAAGACAAAAAAACTATTCTGGAGCTTGTTTTGTGTAACAAAGGTGTTTAACTTGAAAAGTGACAAATGCTTATACTGAAAAGTAACATTATTTTTCCCGGTCTGCCTGAGATAGGCTAAATGTTACTCAACAGGGACTTTAACCAATACAGAAAAATGAAAGCGCTCCTTCTTATATAATTTTAACTGTGTTCAAGTATTTTTACATGCATCCTGACATAGTATCACTCAAGGCTACAATGCAAATTATCCACATTTAACTCTGAGGCAACTGTGGACTCTGTGAGCATATTGCACCCTTTGATCATACTGGTAAATGGATAACCTGGGAATACATCTGCGTTTGAAGGAATTCTCATCCCAGTTCACCTGATGAATTTGAAGCGTAGTGCTTGAACTAAGGACTGTTGCAGTTATTGTTATTGTTATGCAGTTTACTAATTGTTGTAGGGAACATGTATTTGTCATGATTATTAAATGTTTTGTTTCTCAATGCATTTATGTTGCCATAACTAATGCTGCTCATGCACAGCTCATTCAACAATTACTCTCTAGAGCTTGGATGTCAGCGGGGCCTGCTGTTTCATTAATAAACCATTCACGTTTACCAACTCTTGAATATTAATACTGAATATCAGTCAGAGATATTATATTAAAGGAATAGTTTGACATTCTGGGACTCTTGTTGTCACCATGATGTTGCCAGGAAACCATACAAACCGGCATACAACCCCCTGTGAGACCACAATGTGTTGTTGTAACACTAAAATACTAAGCCAGTGTCCCCAGTGTGGTACAATTTAGCATCTGTGTGAGACAGACGGGGCTTCCCCCCAACTCCAATGTAAACCCATCCGCGTGATTATAAGATGCTCAAAACAACCGAGGCATAAAGGGCATAAAGTGGAGGCTGATGGGTCCAAGAAACATAACTTTGGCCCAGGAGAGTAGTATTCGAGAAGAGCATACACTTAGTGCCACTCTACCCTTGTAGTACACCCACCTCATCAACTACCACTACACCACTGGGGACACACCACTGCCTCTCTGGCCATGCTTGTACCACTCAAAGCTGGGTGTATTTAAGTGACATCCATGATCTTTTCCTAACCATTACCAAGTACTTTTGTTGCCTGAACAAGTGGTTCCCAACTGGTCCAGCCACAGGGTCCAGATTTCTCCTTAGTCATTAGTTCAAGGTCCACACAGTTTATTATATTCTAAATCATACTCATGTTCGGCCATGTCGTTGAGCTAGTTTGCTGTCTCTGTGAAATAGCTTTCTGTTAGCCACTCACTCCTCAGCAGTAAGCGGCACTTCAAAGTAAAAGCTCTGTACCATAAATTCACTGTACTTCAAAATAAAGTGTGTTTTTTGTCAAATTTGGCACATTTGCGAGTGACTTGCGGTCCATTCAGAATGGACCTGTGACCCACTGTTGGACTGTGACCCACCAGTTGGGAACCACTGGCCTAAACCCAACCCCTGACCACTTACGTTAGTCACCTCAAGTGACTAATGGTTTCCTAAACATAACTAGGTATTTTTTGTTGACTAAACCTAACCGTTGACCCCCTCTTACCAGGATGTTTGTGCCAATCAGAGCAGGGTTTGTTTGTTTTTTAGCGACATCTGCAGTCTTTTCCTAAACATTACCAAGTACTTTTGCTGCCTAAATCGAACTGCCGACCCCTTCAGTGTCAAGATACAGATATAGTAATATACAGGTATGAATCGTTTCACCTAACTATCAGCAAGAGAGGGAATATTATTATTTCCCATTAAACTTTAAACCGCTAAAAAATAAAGATGATCACAGTGCCTAAAACCACAGAACTGACTTAAGTCAGTTTTATATACAGTTTTGGTGGAGGACCTGGACAGTGTAAATCAGTGGTTCCCAACTGGTCCAGCCATAGGGTCCAGATTTCTCCTTAGTAATTCATTCAAGGTCCACACAGTAAAATATATTGAGCGTCAAAACTGGACACCATTCAGAATGGACCCATGGCCCACTTTTGGACAGCAACCCACCAGCTGTAGAAGAAACAGGCTAATATGATCACCATATTGGCTTATCGACTAAAACAATGACCATAACACTGTCACTATTATTCCATATTAAGAAATTTGTTTGTTTTTTTGTCATTTCATCTTCATTTTGGGAGTTAAGAAGCAAAATGTGGTTTACTTCTTAAAATGAACATTTCACCTGTAATATAACCTTTAATAACCTTGTGTGTTGTCTTTAATTTTGCAGTAAGGAAAGCCCAGCTGAAGAGAATGGCCTCTCCTTCCTTATTTGGGGCTGATATACAGGAACTGTCATTTCACGCGGAAATGCAGTCAAACAATCGACTCCATTTCAAGGTACACACTGACAGACACCATCTCCATTAAACACCTTCTTTGCGTGCACACAACTTCACACTCACATCCACACGTACACATTTAGACATCAACAGAGCAAAATGTGAGATAAGTCTAGTCGCGTTGAATTACTTCCTAAAGTTGTTTTTTATCAAGCATGTCCAACACGAATGTTGCACAGAACAAAAGGGGACAGAAATAGCGATGTGCACTCCAAAGTACGAACATGACCGTGAGATACGAGGCCACACTCACACAGCCTGTGTGGTTGTTTCTCTCCTCTGTCTCTCTTCTCCTCAGATCTATGATGCCCACAGGCGGAGGTTTGAAGTCCCCCATGAGCACATCAACAGCCTCAACAGTAACCCCTCCAGCCCCATCAGTAACACACTGGAGATGACACACAAACCCTTTGGCCTCACTGTGCGCAGGAAGGAAAACAAAAAAGTCCTGTGAGTGCACACTGTGTGTGTGTGTTTGTGTGTGTGTTTATTGTGTATTTGTGCTGGAAGGGGACAGGGTTGTTTATAAGAACTACAATATCACATTGTTTGCCATGTGGACAGTGGAGGAAAAGACAGCAGCACATACTGTGTGAATTCAACAAAATAAAATTTGCATGGAGGCACGTACTATATATTTACTGAGTATTAGATAATGCAAATACTGGCAACACAGTATACTGTATGGCTGTACCCGTAGGGAAAGAGGGTGGTTGAAGCATATACTGTAGCAGGGGATTATTATGGTGAGTTTTATTAAGATGATGCTGTGAGCTATGTTCACAGTGGACTGTGCGGATGTAATTCTTGAGGCGAAATACAGTAAGAGCCACAGTGCCCGAAAATATTCTAAAACAATCTGAGCTGCTGAATATTTGATTCTGTGTTTCGCCTCCTTCTCCTCGTCCAGTTGCTCGTCAGCCTTCTCACAATCACCTTACGATTAGAATTGAAAACTGTCAATATATCAACATCGATTTTAAAGCAATTACGTCAGAAATCCTCTGCACTGGTTAGTGGGTCACATAATTCCATTGTTCTGCATTATTCCCACATAATGACATGTAACTCGTTGCCATGTTACATGTAAGTTTCCTACAGCAACAAGTAATTACATTCATGTCAGGCAGGCTACTTGGTTAGCCCATGGCGACAACCCAGTGATCAATTACCCCTCAGAGCTGTACACACACACACACACACTTACTATTAAAGGCATTAAAACATTATTGTTGTTGATGCAATAGAGAATATGGCACTTTGTGAAACACAGGGCTTGTGAGGGCATATTAACAACACTGCAGTAATTACTACCAGGATGTGACGCACAAGTGTAAATGTCATATCTATGGTGTTTTGTACATCACTCTTTTCTGTTGTTGTGAATTAGAGCTTATTGCCATTTATGGCCCACAAGGATTTTTCATTTCATTTCATTTATCTTTAATCTAGATGACCCAGAAGTTTTATTGGATGGTGAAATCCTGTTAGGGGTCAAGGAAGGCTGAAGCCTATCCCAGCTGACACTGGGCGAGAGGCGGGGTACACCTTGGACAGGTCACTAGACCATTCACACTCACATTCACAGCTATGGGCAATTAAGAGTCACCAATTAACCTGCATGTCTTTGGACTGTGGGAGGAAGCTGGAGTACCCAGAGAAAACCCACACTGACACTGCGTGCGGTTATATGATGGCTTCTCAATCGGAATGAAATAAATCTGAATGAAATCATTCGGAATTAAAGTTTTTCCAGGTAGTTTACATGGAAAATATTCATTCCGAATGAGGGTTTACACAGATCAGTTTAATCGCCTTTATTCGGGTCCGCGCAAGGTTTGGGGCAGGAAAGGTTTCTGATTGGATAGGGGGCGGGGTGGATGTTACGTGTTTACGTTTACCGGAAGAAAACACTGTAGTCCTTGTTCCGGATTGACGACGCCATTCTTAGTGCCTTTTTCTGGCTTGTTTTGCTTATATTCTTGAAGCAGCAGTACGACAACAACCTTGTTCTGCTAATGCTTCGTCTGTTGAGGAGGAGAAGGGAGGTAGAAGGTCGAAGAAGGGAGATAGAAGACCGAGTCCGACTGCTCTATCTCAGCCTGTTGCCACATACCGGTCGCGCATGCTATATACGTCATCGAGCCAGAAGGGCAAGGAAACGAGCATGCGCAGAAAGACCGAAATTACAGAATTACAGAATATTCCAGCCCCTTACATCAGAATTAATTTTTTCGCCTTTAATGGACACAATAGAGTGAAGAGTGTGAAATGGGGAGAGAGACAGAGTGGGGGATGACATGCAGCAAAGGGCTGCAAGCTGGAGTCAAACTTGCGACCGCTGCAGTGAGGCATCACCTCTCTACATGGGGCGCCGGCACTATCCACTACGCTACCGACGCCCCAGAATGAATTTTCAATCGCATTGGCCATTTTTATTCCGGATTAGGTATTTACAAGATCACTTTTAATAGGAATGAACTTTTATTCCGAATGAAAAGGGGAATTAAACTGTCCATGTCAACCCACTCACTGAAAGAACATGCAAATTTTGCTCAGAAGGACGGCATGGTGGTGGAGCCCCTTAGACTTGGATGTAATCCAAAAATGACTATTAAATGAGATTAAATATCTTAGTTTTTACACTGAAATAATGCATTGTGAAATGTTCTTATATCACATGACAATCTTTGCCTTGCCTCGCTTACTGGTGTATTGAAAGGCATTATATTTCTCAACATTGCACATGACCTTGAACCAGAGGTGCTGAGATTGCTCTGGAGATTAGCAGCTATTTAAATTGCACTAACTTTATTTTCCTTTCATGACCCTGGCTTTACAGTGTCACATGATATGTGAGTAACCATTATCGCTAAGTGTGTTTGTGGTGTGTTCAGGTGAGAGGTCAGACTTTGGGTTTTCAAGAGCTTCTGTGTTGGTTAAAATTATATTTCATTACTTCCAGAGGGTTTATTCTTCTCTGCATTATACTCATCCCATTGGGCACCACCTAGGAACTCACTTTACTTCTGAGATAAGTGCAATGGTCTCTGCCAGTCACAGGAATACAAAAACCTACATTGACACCCACTAACCAAATCAAATCATCAAGCGTTCCTTTGCATTTAAGTAGACTACAGGCATCTACTGAAGGAGGGCTAGCAGATGACCTTGAGTGAGTTCTGAATGGCTAAATAATGTATTGTATCCACAGATCATAAAATTCAACAATTTTGTAGTCAATAATAAAAGTTAATTGAATGACTAGACAAAAAGCATAATTAGAAATATTAGATATAAATCATTATATCATCATTATAAAATCATCATCAGTGCAGGTCATATATGTCTCTCCATTAAATCAGACCATATAAGCCAGCTTGAAAAGGTGTGTTTTCAGACGGGATTTGAAAGTGGGAAGGGAGTCAATATTGCGAATGTCGTGGGGGCGGAGTTCCAGAGGCAGGGACAGAATGGCTAAAAGCTCTAGCCCCCATGGTAGTCACGCGGGCAGATGGTGATGTGAGCTGGAGTGGAGAAGTGCTTAATCATAGCCTGAGTGTCAGACTGAAGCTCCCAGAACCTTCAGTCTGACATGGCTTCCATTGAAGGCGATTTACAAGGGGGAGGGAATTTGATTTTTCCCTAACCAATCAGTAGAGATCAACGACTCACCCAGAATCTGACGTCATTAGTATCCATGCCTCGGGGGTGCCGAAAACAAGCGAGCATTGTCCATTTAAAATGTCTCCATCGTCGTGCACGCCCAGCTGCATCGCCGTTAAATCCAGTTTAGCAGCTTCCTTAATTTGGTCCTCCATTAACGCGATTAACGCATTATCGTTAATGTGGTCTGTAGGATCTGTAGCGGTCGCCATTGTTGCTATCCTCACCAGTTACCCACTGGCGTACAGCTTGACATCAGCGTGGCGCTGATTGGCTAATCGCTAGACCCCTGGCGTTCATTGGTCCGTCCATCGTTTGGACGAGATAAATCGCAAATTCATTGAAGTATGCCAGACCAGTAATGCAAGCCTACTCAGTTGAGTGGGCGGGGTCTATGGTCTGGAACCAGGCTAGCTTAATCATATTTAACCTACTACAGGAAAATAATTAACAAGTGGCAACAGGTAAAATCATGCAATTGCTCAACATTTTTTTAAGTGCATGCTATTAATTTAATTGTTTTCTTTGTATTAAAAACCGTTTGACGTTTGGTAACCTCTGCATCCCCGCTTTGATGTAATGTTAAGTTTTGTGCTGTTCCTGCTCTGGCAATTGTCATCAGTTGTCGCTTTTTTTATGATCTGATATTTTTATAATCACACGAGCAGTACATTGCCAATGGAAAGTTGATAAAGTATAGAGATAACAAGGATTAATCCACGTTTTCGTCACTGTTGTCATCCAAGTGATTTATTGTGCTTTGTTTTTTAACATTTAAAAACAAATCTATAAAAAGGTTATATGCATTGCACGAAGTACAGTACAGGCCAAAAGTTTGGACACACCTTCTCATTCAATGCGTTTTCTTTATTTTCATGACTATTTACATTGTAGATTCTCACTGAAGGCATCAAAACTATGAATGAACACATGTGGAGTTATGTACTTAACAAAAAAAGGTGAAATAACTGAAAACATGTTTTATATTCTAGTTTCTTCAAAATAGCCACCCTTTGCTCTGATTACTGCTTTGCACACTCTTGGCATTCTCTCCATGAGCTTCAAGAGGTAGTCACCTGAAATGGTTTTCCAACAGTCTTGAAGGAGTTCCCAGAGGTGTTTAGCACTTGTTGGCCCCTTTGCCTTCACTCTGCGGTCCAGCTCACCCCAAACCATCTCGATTGGGTTCAGGTCCGGTGACTGTGGAGGCCAGGTCATCTGCCGCAGCACTCCATCACTCTCCTTCTTGGTCAAATAGCCCTTACACAGCCTGGAGGTGTGTTTGGGGTCATTGTCCTGTTGAAAAATAAATGATCGTCCAACTAAACGCAAACCGGATGGGATGGCATGTCGCTGCAGGATGCTGTGGTAGCCATGCTGGTTCAGTGTGCCTTCAATTTTGAATAAATCCCCAACAGTGTCACCAGCAAAACACCCCCACACCATCACACCTCCTCCTCCATGCTTCACAGTGGGAACCAGGCATGTGGAATCCATTCGTTCACCTTTTCTGCGTCTCACAAAGACACGGCGGTTGGAACCAAAGATCTCAAATTTGGACTCATCAGACCAAAGCACAGATTTCCACTGGTCTAATGTCCATTCCTTGTGTTTCTTGGCCCAAACAAATCTCTTCTGCTTGTTGCCTCTCCTTAGCAGTGGTTTCCTAGCAGCTATTTGACCATGAAGGCGTGATTCGCGCAGTCTCCTTTTAACAGTTGTTCTAGAGATGGGTCTGCTGCTAGAACTCTGTGTGGCATTCATCTGGTCTCTGATCTGAGCTGCTGTTAACTTGCGATTTCTGAGGCTGGTGACTCGGATGAACTTATCCTCAGAAGCAGAGGTGACTCTTGGTCTTCCTTTCCTGGGTCGGTCCTCATGTGTGCCAGTTTGGTTGTAGCGCTTGATGGTTTTTGCGACTCCACTTGGGGACACATTTAAAGTTTTTGCAATTTTCCGGACTGACTGACCTTCATTTCTTACAGTAATGATGGCCACTCGTTTTTCTTTAGTTAGCTGATCGGTTCTTGCCATAATATGAATTTTAACAGTTGTCCAATAGGGCTGTCGGCTGTGTATTAACCTGACTTCTGCACAACACAACTGATGGTCCCAACCCCATTGATAAAGCAAGAAATTCCACTAATTAACCCTGATAAGGCACACCTGTGAAGTGGAAACCATTTCAGGTGACTACCTCTTGAAGCTCATGGAGAGAATACCAAGAGTGTGCAAAGCAGTAATCAGAGCAAAGGGTGGCTATTTTGAAGAAACTAGAATATAAAACATGTTTTCAGTTATTTCACCTTTTTTTGTTAAGTACATAACTCCACATGTGTTCATTCATAGTTTTGATGCCTTCAGTGAGAATCTACAATGTAAATAGTCATGAAAATAAAGAAAACACATTGAATGAGAAGGTGTGTCCAAACTTTTGGCCTGTACTGTACATATTAAATTAAATTGCTGTGGCTAACACAAGAAAGTTTAATGGATTACCGTTTCCACTGTGGTCCTCAAGCGTGAGACTCAACTCTCATTGACAGTGAGAAGTTAAACTGTCGTCATCATGTGATTGAGAACTAAATGTAGCAGTCTTTATTTGGATGTTTCAGTGTTATCATGACTATTCAATAACTGTGTATTTACTGTATTTACAACCTTTACTTGTATATTTTGTCTCTATATCTTTGTTTTGTCAGCTGGCTGCAGCTAAAGCAAAGCTAAAGCAAGCTCAGTATTCCAACTACTAGTGTATGTCTTTTTGAAGGCTTGAGAAATGCTACCCAGAGGGCTTATTAGAGCTTGATGGGATGGTCTGTCTTCCCCTTGTTTTTTCCTTTTTCTGTCTATAACTCAACTCCCCCACACGTCCTCATCTCATTCCCACTCCCCCTTCTCGTTGCATCTCACTCTTACTCCCTTCCTTACCTCTTCGTCTCTCACATTCTCACTCTCACCTGCTCTCATGTTGCCACGTCCCTTTGCACTCTCACATCAGTCGGTCTTCTCACTTCCCCGCGGTGACCTGTTCTTTGGTTTTTGTCTCCTGTTCTCTTTTGGGTTTTTTCAAACACGTTCAGGTTTGACACCACAATGGCTCCGCTGGTGTTCGCAGACCAGTACCTACAGCTGTCTGCTAAACTTCCATCCCATAACATTTACGGCTTGGGAGAGCATGTGCACAGACAGTATCGCCATGACACAAACTGGAAGACGTGGCCCATCTTCACTAGAGACGCCTTCCCTAATGGGGTGAGAAACACACACACACATGCACACACAGCTGGATAAGATTAAATGAATGAATCAGTTTTTAATGCCACTCATACTTGATGGTATGCACGGCTGAAGACACACTTGCACATGCAGATGTACGTAAACATATCACAAATCCAGTGTATCTGCATCTACAGAACCCCTATAATGTTTTTATGTTCTTGGTAAATGTTGTACCGGACAGACTGTGTGCTTAAAGGCTTACACTTGACAGGTCTACCTTGGATGTGCGTGTGTTGAAGTGCCGTGTTTATGTGTCGTGTTTACGTGTGCTCCCAACATGTGTATTCTCCTTCCCAAAGGGCTTATAATTGAATGCCTTGTAAGCTGATTAGGCAGTGAAGTCACCCCTTTAGCTTCAATAAGTCTCTCACGCCCCTCCTGCGCCTCACACCTCTTCTCTATATCCCCTCATCCCTCTGTCTTTCTGCCTTCCCTGCAGGGAACACATAACCTCTACGGACACTATCCCTTCTTCCTCTGTCTGGAAGACGAGAGTGGAAAGTCATTCGGGGTCTTTCTCATGAACAGCAATGCTATGGGTGAGGATAAACACACACACAAACACACATTCTGGGAGACAGAAACACATGAATACATCCATGTGCAAGCACAACAATACCGTCCCCAGAGATACCCAAACACACATTTTAAAAGGGCAGCAGTAGAGTGTCTAAAATGTGTATTAATAAATAAAAAAGAAGACAACCATGTAATAAACAGGCACCCAAAACATTATGAAAATCCATTTTCAAAGTGGTTCAAGGACACATGAGCCATCAGTTCTGCCTCGTCCTCCTAACACAAATGGATGTACTGTTGCTTCAATCAAAAAATTGTGCTGACAAATCAAAGAGAATATTGCATGGCTGTTTTATTCCATGAAGGCGATGACTGAAAGCAATGGGAATGCCCGCCGACATGTTTCTCTTGCTCATGTCTATAGTCTCCTGATATGAAAGATTTCTCTTGCCTTTCATGGATTGTCTCGACTCATACACGGATGATGTATGCTTGGTTAAGTGTGAGCCAAAAGTCTGCAGAATTTAAAAAATATATCTCAAAATAGAGGTTCTGCTTGTTGTTTGAGAGGGCATTTTAGGGTTACGATTTATTGTTGAGAAAGGTACCAGGATTAAGTTTGCAGCATTTCTGATTTTTCGGTTTTTTTCAGAGGTGACTTTGCAGCCTGCTCCCGCTGTGACCTACAGGACGATTGGAGGAGTCCTTGACTTCTACATTCTGTTCGGAGACACGCCAGAACAAGTGGTGCAGGAGTTCCTTGTGGTGAGGCGCACAGAATTACTTTTTTCTTATTTATTTATTTATTTTTTCAAAGGGTATATTCTAGGGTTGTCAAAAATATATATCATTCAATACTTTCTCAATACATAAAAAAAGTAATCTACAATCAGATTTTCAACCCAAGGCTGCACAGACTAAATCATGGGGAAGAAAAGCAACTGGTCCTCAACCTGTATAACCATGGTATTGAAATGGGCTATACAATACTAGTGAATGAACACTAATATCATGATATTTTTCTGCCATACTATCTCGATACACAATAAATATATCTCGATATTTTTAAATCTCCTCAAAAGCATTTTATTAATGCTAGGACTGGGAGACAAAACCAAATACCCTCTCTGATGCGACAAAGTTGTGGGGATGACTATATTCAAACTGGAAATAGCGGTCGAGGACTGTGCAACCGTGAACATCGCTGCATTGTACAAATACATGTGTTTTTTGCACTAAGCACCACTATGCTGTTGTCGGGTATAAGCCAGCAGTATGTTTATTAGGGGTGGGAATCTCTAGGCACCTTCAATTCGATTCAATTCCAATTCCGAGGGCAACGATTTCGATTATAAAACGATTCTCAATTCTAAAACAAGCCATAAGAAAATTTACACTAGATATTGAAAAACATTATTGTAATAAAGCTGGGAATACATATCCAGTGCATACAAACTGTATTACTTACTGTGGTTGAGATGACTACACTCCACAAGTCTCCTCCTCATCCACAAATCTCAACGGGACTCTCCTGTCCCTCGTCGACCTCCTCGACATTTCTCCTCCAGTATTTACAAAACTATAACTGACTATAACTATCTATGGACTATAAAAACACAAACACAAACTATTGCAAAAAAAGACGAACGGTGGCAAAACTACAAACTATGGTGAAAACATGACAAAAACACGGCATAAAAAAGCTCAAAAGCTCTCAAAAAACCACAGCTACTATTATTTACAACACTAAATATTATTTACAAAGAAAACACCACCAAAACACCGCTAAATCACTCAAACTTGTACTCTCCTCGTCAGCTGTCACTCTCCTCCTGCTGTGCTCACTTCCCTACCCTCCTCCACAGGTAATGACGTCACTACCGTAATGTACCAGTATATCACTGGAAAGCTCCGCTTCTCAGCTTTCAGAATCGGTTGGAATTATGTCAAAAGCGCGAATGGTCGAGGAGTTACGGTAATTTGAAAAATAAATATAAAAATAAAATTAAAATCGATTGAGTTTTCCACATCAATGCTTGCAAGACAGAATCTCGATGCATCTAAAAACTGATTTTTTCCCCCACCCCTAATGTTTATTGGGTTAATTTAGCAGTCTGTAATAATTTGGTACCGCGAATGATAACACAAATGCTGATGCTAGTTTGCTAACTAGCTAATTTGCGGTCGTCATTTCTGGTGAGTGCACAACAGCCGTGTTTGGTTTAAGACAACACTACCCTGTCGAAATTTGCGCACTACGCCAATGAGTATATACTGCACACAGTACATGACATAGAAGTATACTAACGGAAGTATGTGATTTGAGACAAGCCATATGCTATGCTATGCTATACTATGCCAATATTTTATCAAAGTTTAAAATTCTGTTATCGTGCCTACTGTATATAAGAATATACAGGCAATGTTTTCTGGGTTGGTCTGTTGAGCCAAAGCAGTTTGTGAGTTGCCTTGGCACAGAAACTGCATTAACAAAGCATCCAATATTGTTGTCTAGCTCACTGGCAGGCCTGTCATTCCTCCCTACTGGTCCCTGGGTTTCCAGCTTTCTCGGTGGGATTACGGCAGCCTGAGTGAGGTCAAGAAAACAGTGGAGAGGAACCGTGCCGTGGCCCTCCCATATGTAAGATCCTGTCTGCTTGCTTTTCTGGTATTTGTCTGTACAGTGCCCTAGGGTGTCTATATGTAGCATGTCTGACAATCTGTCAATCTGAAATTGCTTTTAATGCTTAAAGTGCCATCGCAGTGTGTGATTTTATGTTCATATTTTTGTGATAAAAATGTTAAATGACTGTTTTTACACATTAAAAAATATAAGTATCCATGATATATCATGGATTTCAGGTGCATAAATCTCTTCACGTTCGGCACTTTCACAATTATTATCTCAGCTATGTGTTCAATTCTCAAGCATCTAAAGTCTTTATTCATACAGTGTTTATTATCACAATCTAAATGCACAATAAAATCATAACAGACTAGGTGTAAGGTGGGACTGTAAGTTCTCCGATCCATTCATTCCGCTCTGATGCCTCGACAAAGGAAAACAGGCAATCTGTTACTGAGAAATTATGTGACAAAACCCACCCATAGTACCAGAAGCACTGCAATTATTATCAATCAACAACAGACATTAAAATGTGTCACTGATTTTCTTTGCAAAGCAAGGAATGCAAATTGAGGACAAAACAGAAGCAGGTGTTTGAATCTGACCTTAGATGCCAAACGTTGAGGGGTCTTTTAAGGATGCATTTCAAAGACCAAATGTCTTAGTCATGTGACAATGCATAGTACATGCAGTGGGGGATTTCTTTGGCTGCTACCACAGCTGGAAATCGATACTTCACCTTGCGCACCCCTTGTTAAATTTGAACCACTCATGCACTACTGTGTGGTTCCAGAGGCAAGAGCCTTAACCACTACACTATCTGTGAAGACGTGATATGAAGGTTGAAGCAGGAGTTCGACAGACAGTCAGAGTGATAGGGATGGCCTTTAGCTTAGACGGGGTAATCCAGCTTTCTGTCAAATAATGGAGAGTCTGCTGGGCTCTATAGGTTCAATCCCGGGACAACTATTTTTCAAGCGTCACTGAATGTTAGCGCTGATCAAAGATCAATCGACCGAGTTCCTTTCATTATCTCATTCATCCTGATCTGAATGTTAAAACTACTCCAACACCTCTTCCCTTCTGAGACACTTGATAAATACCAGTTCTGGTTGACATTTTCTTGGGAATGAGCCTCACCGCTTATCTTTGTCTAGGCTTGCGAATAGTAACTGTAAGAAGTCCCTTCCAAACAGAGTAATGATGTTTGATGTCCTTTCCATTCCTTAATTACGAAGGTAAACTCCTGATCTGAATATTTATCCGTCCCCAATGAAACACTTCAACGGTATCACAACTCAGCAAAGACTGCACCAATCAAGAGCGCAGTTTGAACTTTGTAATATTTAAAGATCAAATGCAAACAAATTTCCGACCCATCTCAATATTTCTCTCTGATATTCTCCAATCTCTCCTTCATATCCGAAGACATTAGGATGCAGCTGCTTCCTCTCCTGCCCTACTCAGGGACATATTTGATAACCATTAGATAGACCACAGAGGGCATTATCACATTCTCCCTAATATGTCTGGAGCTGATTACCATTAGAGGAAAGATCTGGCAGAGCCTTCCAAACCATCTGCTCTATCGATATGAAGTAGATTTTGGCAGACAACAGACAGACAGAGAGCAAGCATAAAGTCACACCCTGAGTAAAAAAAAGAATGTGCTAACATTCCCATTGTCCTCCCAAGGTTTAGCAGCACATTAGCCAAGTTGTTAGCACTCACGTCAGGTCTCCAAAATTCCAGCAAAGGCAGGTCAGACAAGCTAGCAGTTTTTCTTTTCTTGTCTTGCTTTTTTTCTCCTAGTGAGGCTCAGTGCAAATGCTTAATAGTGTGTTTATTAGCCATGCTGCAATGGGAATATAATGTGTTTGGAGAATGTGTTCAAGTCATATTGAAGATGCTGAATTTTGAGTGGATATGTTCGAGTTAAGCACAGAAGTGGAGGCATGAGTGGGTAACTTTAAAAGACATTAAGAGTCATTTTTAATTCCTTGCATTAATGTGAGATGCAAATATTATTTTAATACATGGAAGCCATGCCAGCATTTTAGCATTTCCAATTAGGCTTTGAATATCTAATGGCATCTAACCTGTTTGAAGTAAACTCTTCAAGGTATTCCTGTGACATGCAGAATTCCAAAGGGTTTTTTCAAAGCAAGGCTCGGACTTACTTTTTTGTAAATAATTTGATTTATTTCCTCTCTGATCTAAATATTAAGAGGATTTTTTATGTGCATGAGTTGCTCATAGTATTTTCTTCTTCCCTTGCAGGACATTCAGTACACTGACATCGACTACATGGAGGATAAGAAAGATTTCACTTATGACAAAGTCAAGTTCACCGAGCTGCCTCAGTTCGCTGACTACCTTCACGAGAAAGGACAGAGATACATCCTCATCCTGGTAAGAAGCAAGCAATTTTTGTGTTTGACATATTAACAGTCGATACAACCTTTAAACATCCCTGTGCAACCACAAAGCAGCACTTTACTTTGCATTTCTGGGTCCTTTATTGTTTGGCAGTATTTTCAATCTTATATTTCTGACCAAATATTGGCTGCTATGTCAGGTTGATACACTCCAGCTGCAATGAAGCTTGATAGATATATATTTTTTCGAACAATAGGAGCTTGTTGTCATATAAAACAATGAAAGTTAAAAAACACTGCCAATTTATGTGTTATTGTTTCGGGCATAAAACTCAGAGAGGTGCCATTTAAACATGATGCAACGTTATGTTCTTTTGCTTTGGTCAGGTGCACAAACCATCCAGTGAAATACAGCACTTTCAAACATTTATTACGTTGGCAGCTTTTAGTTTCAGCAAATGCATCAGATGGCTGTTCTTCATTCCTAGCATTTGTGTTCTTTCATATTCTTATGACTGTATTCTTTTGTCCTGCAGGACCCTGCAATAGCTACCAGTAAGAGGGTAGGGAATGCTCCATATGAGTCCTACGACCGTGGAACTGCGAAGAACGCCTGGGTCACTGAATCAGATGGAAAAACTCCTCTGTTAGGAGAGGTGAGCTGCATCTGGGTGCGAGAGAGAACTGGAAACAATACACTTAGTAGCCCATTGATTAGATACTTATCTCCAGTCAGGCAAAGACTTCCCTCCTCCAGATGGTAATGCCACTTTAACACCATGCTTCCATCCCACGTATGTCCAGTGTCTGTACCTTGTGTAAATGGCTTGTCACAGTGATGTTCTGGTCACTGGGTCGTGAAGTCCTACATGGTAAAGCTTAATGTTGCGATGCACAAGTCAAATGTAGGGGTTAAGTGTAAGAGGGGTGCTGGTCATTATATATGGTCGTATATTCATACACTTAAAAAAAAAAGAAAAGAAAAAGCCACAAGGCAAAAGTAAGAGCACTTAGAGTAGGTGCACTTTCAGTTTCACTTAGTGATACAATTGGCATCAGGCATGAGTTACACAAGCTGAATGTGACATCATTGTTGCCATATGCACCAAGTCTGGCATGTCAGAAACTGACAAACTGATGAGATTTTTTTTTCACACAACAGCATATGGATTTTACTCAGAATAACATGGTTAAAAGGACATATTTAGTCAGCAGTAGTGTTAAAGCAGCTTGTGCCAAGACTTGCTCTGGAATACGCTTTAAAACCTCTTGTCAGATTGAACACTAATGTTGGATAAATTCTCCTGTTACATTCACTGACAGTTTAGGGGAAAATGGTCATTACTTTTGGGCTCATTTGTAAACCCTATAACCATGGTACACCATGGACACTCTAAGTACAGTGATGATTACTTCATGCTTCCACTCTAGGGCTGTAGTCAACCAAAGAAAATCTATGTCGACTGAAATTCTACCTACTCTTAACTGCATGTTATCTCTAAATGAATTGAATTAACCGCTGTGCACTGAGTGGACTCTATCTGATAGCACTGTGTTTCCACCAGACTGTTAGGTCTGCATATTTTTTTATATTCCTTAGAATAGGAATGTGGCATAGTTTCACTATGATACAAACGCCAGCAGCACAACAAGGCACTGTGCGTCTGGACCCTTGCCATTTTTTCCTAGTCACAGGGAGTTGAAAAATGTCCATTTAATCCAATCAATTCAATCATGATGGAGGGGTGGAAATATACCACAAAGAGCAACTATCACATCCTATATGTACAGGTGTTGAAAAACAATAGAAGAGAAATTAATATGGGTGTAGATCACAAGTTTCATCAGGATACAATATTATAGTGATTCTTTGGACAACTGCAGTCAGTCTGGATTCTGTGCCACCCCAAAACATTTCCAGTAACTGAAATCTAATCAGGGCCAATCAGGGATATGCACCATAGCTGACAATGAAAGCAGCCAATCAGGTATTATGTTCTAGCTGATGACATAAAATACAGGCCGCAGCTTGCGTTTTTACTGTTCTTCCGACTGGATTTGGCAAAAGCTTGATTTATCAACTGGCTCTGTTCGTTGATGAAGAAGATGTTCCCCAGTGCTTTGGTACACTGATTGGGGTGTCAAGAGGTGTACTCCTGCCCACTAAAATTGTTTGGGGCGGCACCGAGTCCGGCCTGATACAGACAGCAAAACAGAATGTTGAGCTCATGTCATCAGGATGGTCTTACCAGGCTATGCAATCGATACAAGACAATATCAGTAAATATCCTCATTGTCTTTTTCTTGGCAGCCTGCCATTGTCTGCCTGGCGCTTGGTCAATAGCACTGTTTGAATATTCAGAAAGGAGGTGTGCTTGCACGGAAATGGTGACACAGAGATATGGTAATTTCAAAATAAAGGCGTATCTTAAAGATGATGATATGCATCGATGTTTCACCTTGTGTTGATGTTGGATTGTTGATTATTGAATAGATATATGAATTCAGATGGATGTATGGTTACAACTCTAGAAGTAAATACTGCTGGTCACACAGATTGACAGGTCCATCGTCTTCCCTTGATCCTAAGCAAGGGCCTGAGCAAGTACTCTACCTTGTATGCTATGCCTCCACAGCGCATTCGTGCTCCTTGGTGGGCTTTTTCAGGGGAGCGTTTGGGGTTTTCGGCTCGAAAAAATCATTTTGGTGTAGACACAATCATCAATGATCAAGACAACACTTGTGATTGTCTGACCGACGAAGATGTGGTCTGACAAGAGCATATCAACCAACCAAATGACCAACCGACCATAATGTGCCTCATCTATTCTACTTTATATCAGTTGTAAAGGCCTTGCAAGTGTTTTTATGGTATGGGAATTGCTTTGAGCCCCATGTTTTGCCTTAAGCACCAACTGAGCCTTGTTTTGTACATCAATGTTGTGGCTATGGTACAAGGTCAATGTCTAGCTTTTGTGAAATTAGTACTAAAGACGATTCCAGGAGCATGGCATTAAGATCAATCCAAAAAAATCCATGCAATACAAGGCAATGAGCCTGAGGATAGCCATCAAAGAACCATCATACATTGAGAGACATGTTGGTGAGATTCCTCCTGAATGTATTCAGGACCTTGCTGAATCCCTGACTCATAGAAGTTAAACTGCGCTGAAGGTCTGTTTTACCAATGAGTATCTGAGCCTCTGGATTATACAATATATCGTGCAACATAAGCATAAATATATGCACTTGCTGTGTGTATGCAAGTGTGCTCCACAGTCTCCATCAAACTGTAATATTCCCTAATGGAAGTTCAAGCCTCTGCTATGTTATTTTTTGATCCTTCTCCCCACAGAGCACGTGTTTAAAAAGCTCTCCCCTGCAGAGAGGTGGAGGTGGGGGGTAAAAGTCTGTTGCTCCCATGCTTTTATAGTGTTGCTTTTGATTACGCACACGATTAGGCGCAGTCCCTCGGCTAATCGCTTTTTCATGCTGTTTATAACAGGTCAAACATATGCATTGATTCCGCATTAGTGTTTAATCTTAAAATGTTCTGCATCAACGCATCACAGATTAGGTGTGCGTGTGTGTGTGTGTGTGTGTGTGTGTGTGTGCGGGAGAGACAGAGAGGGAAGGGAAAAAGTCAGTCTGTGCGCCTGCATCTATGTTTACCCCTTTCTCCAAATGAGAAGCTATTCCTGGTTGTTTGCGCTTTATGTCAGTGCACGCATGTGTACTGTAGGATTATAATTGATTCCAGTTTATTTCCATATGAATATATGTGTCCTGATTATGGAAACAGTGGGGTCTTTGTGAAATGACCCTTTGTGGCGGCGGTGTCAGTGATAAAGGAGATACAGAGACAGGCTGGTAGTTATTCCGCTTTTAGGACGGCTAATTGCTCGCAAAGATGAGGATAAAAGCTTTTCCTGGTGGCCCATATGTTTCAGCGTGCTAGTGAAATCATAGCAGGACCTCAGTCGCACAGATGAACATTTCTGTTCGGAGCACAGAGGCAAAAAAATGGATGGGAGTAAACAAAGCGGCGGGGGGAGAGAGGAGTCTATGTGGCTTTAAAAGGTAGGAATGACAGACAGAAACATGGGCGGAGAAACAGGCAGGTGCAGGAAGACAGACAGTCACAAATAATAGATTAGAGAGCAATGTACAGGGAGACGGACTGGCTGTCTTTCGGAGTGGTGGAGTGACAGGGAGGTACACAGGAAGTCAGCCGCAGTGAGACGAGACAAAAAGACAGATTATCAGGCAAAAAAGGGACAGACGAGATGGAAGGTGGAAAGAGACTCTGGAGCGGAGGCAGGCAGAGGGACAGATAGAGACAAGCAGAGGAAAAGACAGACAGGTAATGGCGTAGATAGGCAGACTGACAGACAGAAGAGCATAAAAAAACAGACAAATAGACATAAAGATAGAGTGAGATATGCAGCTACAAATGCCAGCAGATTTGTTGAAAGCATTTCCCAGGGTGTCAGTATTAGTAAGCAGCTGGAGACGTCAAAAAGACAAAAATCTGGAGTTAAAAGACGGAAGAAATGACTGGGAAAAGGAGAGATGGCAACTGCGAGGGACTATCAATAAGCTCTGACCTTGGAGTTGTGACCACCTGCCAAAAACATCTGCCTGTAAATCTATGTGTGTGTGTGTGTGTGTGTGTGTGTGTGTGTGTGTGCGGGCACGTGAGCGTACATAAGCATGATTCATGTCTTTGCTACAAGTGTGTTGTAAAGTTATTGGCAGAGGAGGTAAAGGTAAAAGATAGCTAGCATGGAGCAACCTTGAGATTTAATATCTACTGTGCTCTACACAGGGTACACACACAGAAGCGCACACACACACACGCATACGCGCACACACGAAATCTCCGCCTTTCCCCGTGGATTAATCATTTTTCTCAATACATGTCATTAAGGACGACTTCTAACACACAGTCACGTCCAGAGATTTCTATTGCATTATCGATTTCACCTCTCCTCTGTTCTCTTCTTCAACTCCTCCGTCTCTCTATCCCCTTTCTCCTTCCTCCCTCCCTCCCTCATCAATCCCGCCCCCTACCCTGCTTCATCTCTCTTCTGTTCTCCTTTCTTTGTCACTTCCACATCTCTAAGCTGTGTCTCTGACATTTCCATGGGCCTAGTTTTTGCTTCAGTGGAGCTCTCTACGCCTACACCATCTTAGCCAATCATGCCCCATCATGTTGTTTACATGTACGCTACTGTGTAGGCTCGCTTCTCGTCTAATTAAAGACATGTTGAAGATGCTTTTCAAACTGAAATGAAAAAAGGGATTTAAAAAAAACGTCCTGTCAAAAGAGTACAACACTGTGCTTTGCCAAAACAATACCTGAAGTGAATACTGTCAGCGGGGAGGCTCACATAGTGATGCCAAACTAATGTTCTCAGAGTTTTACTCCAAAACTATTAAAAAGTGCTTGTAAAAGCGTAACTCACATTCTCCCTCCCCTCTCAGGTGTGGCCAGGAGAGACTGTGTTTCCAGACTACACCAGCCAAAACTGCATCGACTGGTGGGTTGATGAGTATGAGCGATTCTCCAGGGAGATCAAACACGATGCCCTCTGGATTGTAAGTCAATTTTAAATACACAAAATGAAGGTGTGGATTCGCTGATTAGCTGCTCGCCAACCGAAAATCCGGAAAGTGACATTATTCCGCAGCCAATTACGCTCACACCGGGGCAGTGAGCTTAAATTTTTTTTTTTTTTTTTTGTAATTTTCGGTAGCAATTACTTCGCTGCAGGCTGAACATTGGAGTCCAATAAATAGCACCAAACACAGGCAGACACAAAAAGCAGGCTGAAATTCATATTATGCTGTTAATGGTTCCTCAGCTGAAAATTTGGATTTGGCTCACTCATTACTCGAGGTGTTTGCAGCAACACACACACAATTTCACATCTTACTTCAAACACCTCAGCTCAACCCAGGTCACTTTGTGTTTACCAAGGGAAAAAAATAGTGGATGTAAATAAATCTTTTCAGCGTGAGATCACCTTAATAGAAGAACCCTGGATTCACAATAGTGTTATGGCATGCTGGAAATAATCATCATTATGAGTTGAAATAATTCATTTAAACTTGATTGTGTTTGATCAA
The DNA here is from genome assembly GCF_041903045.1 of Epinephelus lanceolatus. Classification (NCBI taxonomy): domain Eukaryota; kingdom Metazoa; phylum Chordata; class Actinopteri; order Perciformes; family Serranidae; genus Epinephelus; species Epinephelus lanceolatus. Next base: position 34,972,045 of record NC_135737.1, read on the forward strand.
ACGATGTCCTCTGATGCACTTGCAGGATATGAATGAGGTGGCTAATTTCAAAAAAGGGTCGACTAAGGGCTGTGCTGACAACAACCTCAACTACCCTCCCTACACTCCAAGTAAGAATTTTTAATATGTTAAGCACCACAATTGTACCAGATATTTGCTGTTCTTGTACAGTTTCAATTACGGATTCACTGATATGATGTGTACTTTTATGTTTTGTTCCCATTGCTGCACAGCCAATTGCCCCATTGGGGACAGATAAAGGGACTGATTGATTGATTTATTGATTGATGAATTTTGTCAACCGACACTGATAATTACCTGCTTCTCATGGCCAATAACTGATATGATAACCGATAATTTCGCATTTTTGTATTTTAAAGAGAAGTGTATAACCTGTAGTTTATGTACAACTGAGGGTAAGAAAGACGAAGATGTAGTGAGAAAATATGGATGATCTAATATTCCATAGCCCTGACCTACTGTACCAATCAAGCTGACATGGTTAAAGGCGCTGTATGTAAGAATGTGGCCAAAACGGTTACTGCCGCGAGTCGTGTCTGCCCCCCCCTCCCCTACAGATTTGAGGTTGCTGGACAGCGGCACGCTGGAGACTGATTTATTTGCCCACGGGCGGCTGCCGTGGCAGGGCCGCGTCGCCGCGTCCTTGACCTTCGGTTTTCCAGTGGACCGTTCAAGCAAGTCCGGCTTCTCTGCTGCTAACGCTGCTGCCGGGATACAGCTGAGGAGAAGCCGACTGCTAATGCTATGTACCGGGACACTGCTAATGCTGCTTGCCATGCGGCTAACGTTTGTTTCTCAAAAAAACAGCCGGGTCAATGACCCATCTGCAAATGGGCTACAATGTATGATCGAAAATGAATAACAGTTCAAAGTATTCGAAATGTCCATCCCCGTCTAGCTATGATGCTAGTTAGCCAACTTTGGCTAAAGCTTACCTGTCGAGGAGAAGAATAGCCACTTCGACATCCGATTTCAAATTCTTCTCCACTTTCAACCGTCTCCACCGTTCAAAAGCATCTCCTATAGACCCTCGCTTTGCCTCGAGTTTTGTCTTGGCGTTTTTGGGAATCATAACGAGGTCGTTTGGGTTTAGTCGCAGCGTCAGCCACTGTAGCTCAGTCGTAACTGTAACTGATGCTGAGACTCTACTGACTGCGTGACTGGTAGACGGCGGTGGGTGGCGCAACAGGCCAAAACAAAAATTCAAAACATAAACATGATTTGCGGACTGTAAATTTTTTTTTAAATGCGAATATTCTGGCTGTACTATTGTTGTCGGTGAGATCAGTATGTTATATTAACATTATTCCTTAGTCTCTGTGACATATTAGGATGATATTACAACTATTTGCTTTAGATTTCTTACATATAGCTCCTTTAACATAACAAAAACAAACAACAGTTCAAACTCTTCCATACCTGCCAACGTTAGGCTGTGAAAAAGAGGGAGATATTCTGGGATATCGTCAAAAGGACTACCCTCATATAACCCTACACTACAAATCAACATAACACATACAAGGATGTGAAAGTAGAATGACTTAATCAGTATTAAATGTATTAATGGTAAGAGAGAGGTAAATGATGAAGCCCAGATTAGAGGCTCTACTAACAGAGACAAACAGTGACAGCTTACTCATATGAACATCGGCAGCTCAGCGTTACATCTGCTGTATGAAATGTGTATATCATTATATTATATTAATTACATTTTTATAAACACATCCAGGCAAAGTCTCGCCGCCCAATGATAGACTAGCTAACAAGTACCAAGTAGAATAGCAATGAGCTATTGATTTACCTCACACATTAACACTCAATTCAGACAGACAAGCAGCCAAAGAGTTAATGGTACAAATAATCGCTAACTGTAGCATCACATGGCTAGTTTTTATTATTAAGTTAAACAACAGAGTCAAGCCATTGGATGCAAGCCGCTGTTGCTAATTAGCTCCTGCTAACACTCTGGAGATGATCCTTCAGCACTGCGTCTAACTCGCCTCGAGCGGTCGGAGACCCTCGGCACAATCCTGTTGTCTTTCTCTGGAACTGTGAAAGACGTCCACACTGCGAGCATGCTGCAGTTGTTGTTGTTCTTCTTCTATGTGTTTATTGGTGGCTTGCAAGCCAAGTTTAAAAAGGTACATGTGCCGCCACCCACTGTGTCAGGTGTGTAGATGCTGCCCTTGGTAAGTCAATGAAAGCAGTCTGGCCTCGTATTATCAGCGCTATTTATCGGCTATAATCTTAATTATTGGAATAATGCATAATTATAAAATGTCCTAATATTGGCCTGATATCTATCGTGCATCCCTAGTTTTAATATCCGCAATATCTGTGTTGCTTTAGAGACAAATGGTTGAGTTTCAGAACTTTCTCATGGCAGCATTCTTTGAAAGTTTGTCCTTGCTTAAAAACATTCATAAATCTACATCCCGTTTTACAAAGAAATAGAGGATGTGATGGGCTTGCAGCTTGTAGCCCGAATGCTGTGCACGAGTTGATAAATCCGCCACAATAGCTCATAAAGTAAGTTCAGGTCCAGAGGAAAATTCATCTAAAGTAGTGGGTCCCCGGTGAGGAATTCTGAAAATGACTCTTCTGCCATGTCTTTTATTCCGACTGTGTCCCAGACAGGATGATCATAACTGGAAAAGGCATGCTCCCCTGATGCCACCTTTTTATTGCACTCCTCCTTAGTCATCCTCTCCCTCCATTGCTCTTTCTGTCTCTCATTTCCTCATTGTTCCCACTTCCTATTGCAGTATACATCACTGTCTCTCCTTCCTTCTGTCCCCTTCTTCCTCTTTCCCTCACCGCATCCTATATTTTATATTCATTCCATACCTCCTCTAACCTTCGCCCCATCTCTTTACCTCCTTCATCTTTTCTCTCCCCCCAGAGATTCTGGATGAGGTGCTGTACAGTAAGACTCTGTGTATGGATGCCAAGCAGGCCTGGGGGGACCACTATGATGTCCACAGTCTGTATGGGTACTCTATGGTGCTGGCGACGGAAAAGTGAGTGCATTCACAATGATAGAAGAACTCTGGCCAGCTTGTACTACGGAGGCCAACTTGCTGTCACCTCTTCAGAGCAATGAGGCACTGGCACACTCAGAATTCACTGTGTAATGTCAAAACAGTGCGGCACACAAAATCTTTAAAGCGAGTGTAGTAGAATCAGAGGTTATTGAGAAATGGCAACGGAATTATGGAGTGGAAAAAAAAGTGCAACGGAGAAATCTGTCAGTTCGATGCAGTCCAGTGACTTATGTCCTCTGCTAAATCACAGCTTGTGACTCTTGCGGACCATTTGCAAGTTGGATCCCATGTGATAAGTGCAGAAATATGTTTTAATGAGCCCGGCTCCCAGGGTGAGTGAATGAAATTCTCATCTGGGTCTGGCGCTGAAACAGTTTAAGGGCCCATTACTTACACAAGCCTACAGAGAGGCATCAATGTGATTATAGGTTATAATCACTGAAATATGGAAATTGATGAAGCAGTAAGTAGGTTAAAGTTGATTTGTACTTTATTCATACGTATATAGGCAGGAAACTCATAAATTGGTATTGTTATAGTCGATTTAGAGAACTACACAGACATCTGCAAGTTGTGAGCACACGCGAGCTTGGGTGCAAACATTTGGCTCATTATACCAGTTCAGTATATGCATAATGCCTCTGTGCATGCAGGTGGCAAACCAGTTTTTGTATATCCTATAATCAAGTTATGCTAATGGATGTAAAGCCCATTAAGTTACATTAAGTATGCTACATAAAGTTTGCCTCGCCTCTGTAACTGTGCTCAGGTACCACACAAATGATGATGTTATTATGAGTGAGATGGGTCTGAAATGCAGCTAATCTCTGTTTTCATCGCAAAATCCCAAACAAGCACAGAGCAATTTGGAAAGAGAATAGCAGAAGAGGTTTAGAGGAGCACATTAGACTCATCCCTCAAAGATTATCAAAACAGTATAGTCAAGATAGGCAGCCTGGCACATGAGCAAGTGCTGCACAAAACACAAACCACTTAAATGTCACGGAGGTATAAACACTGCAGTCACATTTATCTTAGTACAGGAATTTCTATATTCTCTCAGCCCCCAGCTAGTCATTTCACACAAGGCTAAAGTTGGCATCAGTTGCCAGAATTTTAATATGCACTAATGGTGATGGTATGGGAAATTGCATCAATTAGAAAGCAGCACATACCTGCACTAATGGGTTTTTGGCTGATGGAAAATAACACCCCGTGAAACTAAACAAACGCAATCCAGAGCCCTTGATGCGGAAAAGGGTCATATGTTAAGGTTAAAAGTCAAAAAAATTATAACATTCAACCTTCTCGATAGGTTACAGTATATCTCACATCGTTATTGAAGAGACTCCAACACCTTTCCCTCCCAAGTGGGATATTCTGCAGCTATTTTCTGCTGATTCATCACTGCCACAAGCTTTCAGATGCATCTCAGATGCCAATAAAATAATCACTGCATTTGAATAAAATGCCACTGTAACCTTTCAGGTGTTACCGTTTTCTCGACTGTCGCCTCAGCACTGCTTAGTACAGTGTCTGCAGAGGCAGAAGAAGAGATTATCCCACAAAGATATTATTATGGCACTGTATTCTGTACACCATTTTTTATGTTCTTTGTGACATCTTAAAGGTTGCAATGACATTTGGCTGCAAGACTGCCCACTGATCATCTTTGATATATACAGGGAGGAAGGCTTCTCGCATTTCTGTGTGGCTGTAACGTATAGACATGCATGGCACATTGATATAAAGGGAAAAGTGCGCAGTTTAAATTGTCAGATCTTAAATTGTGGGGCCTCCTGTTGTTAATATTTTAGCAGTAAAATGACAGTTTAAAAGTTCCCCAGGTACAGTGTAGGTGTAGCAGTGTTCTCCACAGAATTAGAATCTATGTGTGGCGGCAGCTGCAAACTCAACCCAGCGCAATGAATGGTTAAGTTTCACTGTCACTGCACCTGGCATTACGCTTTGTGCTTCATGAGTGTGGTGAAATGAATAACCAAACAGCATATAGGCCTATTTTCCAACTGCGTTCCTAAAATAGAAAATCAATCCATGATGGGAGATGTTGTTATTGTGGCAGACTGCCACAAATAAATAAATGTGCAGGAAACCCTGGGCAATTAGTTGACTAATAGATTAAACGTTGCAACCCTTGCTAACTGGCATCAGCAATACTAGTCAGTTAAAGACAATATTAAAAATATTATTATCTTATGCCTCCCTGTTTACCCAATGAAAATTCCTGAAATATTTATTTTCCTAAATAATGTGCTTTTCAATACATTTTATTTGGTAACTTTGATTTAGTTAGTTGTCATATTTTGTTGAATAATGTGCAATGTTCAAAATACATGATGCAAAGTGCCACACCATTGACCTTTCAATAAGCCCCGCCCCTTTCTGATGTTCCAACAAGCTGTCGCAGTAAGCATGGAGCCCACACTGTAACTAACTGCACTCCCTGAAGAAGTATTATCATATTTTTGTAAAAATGAAAGAGTGACTCCAGAGAGAAGCAGACAGAGGGGTCTACAGTCTGTGTTTGAAGGATATATCCAGGATGTCAAACTGACTCAGCAGCAACAACAGGTTAAAAAGACAAAGATAGTTAGAAGCTAAAGCCGAACTATAGGCTACAGATCACAGTGTAAAAGTGAACCACCACATCACTGCTGATCGCCACACAAGACAATGAATATAAAGGGAAACTTTGCTGATGTTGAACCAGCTGTGTGGCATCGCAGTGTGTGCAGATGAACGGTGTTTGGCTTTGCCCCCGTGCCAACGCCAGCACCTGGACCTCTGTCGCTGGACAGGCAGGGATCTCTGGGGTAAGTCAAACAATGTTCATCTGCACACACTGCGATGACACACAGCTGGTTGAATATCAGCAAAGTTTCCCTGCTTCCCTTCACTGGTTCCTGTACAGCAGGGTCGGTCTTTGTTTCACTGTTATAATCATTAAAAAGCAAAAGCAGCATGTGTATACATTCAGTAGGCTATATCTTCAGTAGCTAGCTAGCTAACCCTACACTTTTCAGGGTCTGATTTTGGTTTTGGAACAGGGAAGAAACGTATGTCTTTTTCCAGCCTCTCCAGGTAACGAGTATCATTAATACACGACGTGCCCCAGGCACAACATTTAGCTCCAAATCCACAAAACCAGCCTGAAAATGAAGGAAATCTGAAATGACTGCATTAGAGTCAATGGAGCACAGCTGTATTGTCGGACTGTGGTCTGATCTGGCCCAATGCTACGTTACGATAGGCCAGTCTACGTCCAGGGGCTAAATTGAGCTCACTGTTTTCTGAATGTTCTTTAACTTTTCGACACGTTGACTAGTCTTAGTATAAACTTCCATTTAAACTTATGAGAAAAAAAGTCATTCAGAATATCCCTAGTATGGTGAATAGCCGTCACTGAAACCCAACTCTAGCTTGCTTTTACTAATGGCACTTCCTGCTATAGTATTACCCATCACAACATACACGGGTGACAAAGACATATGCACAAAAGGAAAGCATAATTCTTACATACACATGTTCACACACTAACACATACATGGGCACGTGCATAAGCACTGGGGACCATTAAAAACAAGCCCTCTGAAGTGGACTTGCTGAGTCACTCCTTTGGTAATGAAGCTAGCTCATCTTTCTTTTGTCTCCTCTTTCTCCTCCCTCCCTTTCCTCCCTCTGTCCACTAATTAAAATGTATTATTGGCAGGAGACACATTTCGTAAACATCATCAGGGTTTCATATTGTCATGGAAATCAATGCCTCTTCGATTTCCCTCATCAAACAAAATAATAATGTACAATGGGGAAGGAAAAGTACAACTAGCTCTGGCTTTGTCCCCATCCAATATCTATATCGGGCTCTGCCCTGTGACCGTGTATGTGTATATGTGCTTGATTTCTGTTTCTCCCTTGTGCTGTTTGAGTCACCCTTCCTCTCTGTCCCCGTGTCCTTTTTTATCTCAACGACCTCTTTCTTTCTCTCCTCCTCTCGCTCTGCTTCGCTCCTCACTGCCTCCTCTCCCTCCCACAGAGCTCTGCAGCGTGCGTTTGGAGGAAACCGTACCCTGATGTTGACCCGCTCCTCCTTCCCAGGTGTGGGAAAATATTCGGGTCACTGGCTGGGGGACAATGCTGCCAACTGGAACGACATAAAATGGGCCATCCCTGGCATGCTAGAGTTTGGGCTCTTTGGGGTTCCCTATGTGAGTAGCAAACCTTCACGGAAGGGCAAATACTGTTCATATTACACTTAAAGTAAGTGAGTTTGACAGGGAAAAAATGCCTCCACCTGGTTGCAATGACAGGGCTTAAAAGAACTGTAAGGAGTAATCTCTTCAGGTTTTCACTTGAACTACAGATTCAAACAGGGCGGCGCAAAATTCAGGTTTAACATTTTAATTTGGACCTCATTTCAAGCCTTTTTACTGAGATCGTCACAGCATGCGTGCAGAGGAAAAAGTCATGTTTTGTTTGATTTCAATTGCCCTCTTTAGCTCTTTAGCAAATATCCATTATCACAGGCACATTTCACTTGAGGCTCAGATCCCCCTCAGATACGTCTAATGAAAGAGACAGAAATGCTGTTAGGTATGTAGAACACTTACATTATACAAAAAGACCTTGTAACAAATCTTGGAAAGTTAGCCACAGCCAGTTGTAGCTCGTATTACGTGTTTCAGTTTAGTTAACACGTAGTTCTGGCATTAAGAAGATTTCCCCTTTTGCCTTTTTCCAGAGGATTCAGCTGCTAATTGAGATCTATGTTCAGGTGTAAGCATAAAGACAGAAGGGCAGGCAAGAAAAAAGTGTGCCTGGAACAAGATCCATTGAAACGTCTGGTAGAACACAGGTTCTCTTTGTGGGAACCACGTTCACACACACACACACACACACACACGCGCACACACACACACAAAAAAAAAAAAAAAAAAAAAAGCACACAGCTAGTCATACATGTGTGTATCTGTAGTGCAAACAGCAGTAAGAAAACAACAGGGAGTCAAGCGCACACAAACATACACACACCTCCAGCTGTGCACATCGGGTGGTCTTATAGATGCCAACTACATCCTGGTGGGACTGTGTCAAGCAGATTTTCGGAACCTCAGCACACACACGCGCACGCACACTCACACTCACACGCACAAACAAATAGAGGGAGACGGAAAGAGAGAGCAGGAGAAATGGAGTTTGGATCGATCCTCTCCCATTGAGTCTGTTGTAAAATGTGGCCAGTAGTAAACAATAGAAAGCAAGAAGTCTCTGCGGACTGGCCTTTGACTGAAGTCTCTTTCTTGTACTCCATTATGCAATTAATGTAAATAAAGATCACTGCCCACATCTACTGTCTGCCAGTAAATCTTGACTGAATTGAACAGACATCAAGGGAGCCATTTTAAAAGACAAATATGTGGCTGGCTGTCACGTCGCTGTTAGTTTTTTTACGACTGCAGGAGATTTGTCGATCTCAAATTCAGCATTTTCCTCCTGAAGGTGCCTGGATTGACACTTGTAATGTATGTAGGTCCACACAGACCTTTATTTTATTTCAGTTTCAACATACAATGTATAGCTGGAATCCACAGCATCAGTTTGTCAAATGGCATGCCAACTGTACAATCCCAATACAATGAATTCAACATTTCAGACATTAATAGAAATACACTGTAGGTTCTGGCTGAATGTCAAGCTGTCGTCCCCTCCTGTGTGTCAGATTGGAGCTGACATCTGTGGATTCTTTGACGACTCCAGTGAAGAGTTATGCCGTCGCTGGATGCAGGTGGGAGCTTTCTATCCCTTCAGCCGGAACCACAACGCTCAGGGCTACAAGGTACTGTAAAGGCGTTTTGTTCTCCAATTTCATATTAGACTGTCAGTTTTAGATTTATGTATCACACTGCTTTTGTTTGGTCTAAAGTGCTGCGGGGTATACCCTTCATTTCATAACATTGCATAGGTGCATTAAAACGCCAAGCGGTTAAAAATAGAAACTTCTTTCAGTATCCATGGAGATTGTCATCATACCAGCACTAGTACAACTGTGCTGTAAAATGGGAGCAGTGGGACCTCTGATTTTGGGTTTAACACTGGGAATGTTAGCTGTAGAAAATCCATTATAGCTGCAGTGGGTATTGGAACATCTGAGCCTGAAGTAAAACGAAGCTCACAAGCTCAGCGCCAGACTGATGCTCATCAAAGAGGTTGAGATTTTACACTTTAGTAAAAGGATAACGTTGATGCTAAATTATGTTAAATTACTGTAATATGATGTGCCATATGGCGGATACACGGCCAACATATTGTAAAATATCAATGCAATCTCAGCTTAGGTGGCCCCCATAGGCATCAGGGTAGCGTTATTTCTCTCCACTCATACACAGCACTACCTCCTACAACTCCAGCTGTGGCTCTGGTTGTGTGATGATGTGTTAACAGAAAAACAAAGAAAGAAAAGAATGGTAGTCCTGTAATTGATTATTCACCCCCCTTTAGGTAAAAGCAGCTTTTCATTTCAAGAGGACAACAAGGGTTGCAACAGTATAGGATTTTCATGGTACAATAACTGACGACAATGCAACTGTTTTACGGTATATGGTAATACACAATCATTATTATCAGTCACAATGACCCTTGGTTGAATAAAGGCAGGCAGGAGACGAGGACAGAAGATGCATGCCCAGGTGACATTCTCCATCTGTTTCAAGGTATGCCGCTGCAACCTAATAAGTACCGAGCTTGATGAATGAAGAGACAACAGTTATAAGACCATTTTATCAGCTGTAGCTAGCAAGATAATTAATCTAATGCTGGGGTAGGCAACTTCTGGCTCAGAAGCCAGAGGTGGCTCTTTGGCCCTTTATCCAGTGGCTCCCTGTGGCTTTGACCAAAACTTATATGGATCTGAATAACAGGGTTTTTTTTTTAATATTTAAGTTTACATCCATCATTGTTGTAGCCTTTAAGGGATTCTTACATTCCCCAACTGTATACACTGAATGAAAAATTAAAAATAAATGTTTTAACATCTCGTCAAATGTGCCTCATACATGGCCTCTATGGCCTGGCACCTTTTCCTAAAATCTGCCAAATCTCAATAGTGATGGTTAGCCTTGAGTCTCCTTAGTGAGGTTAACTACTGATTCCAATCCAAAAAGGAAAGAATTTCATAGTGAGTGGACAGATTCGTTTGCTTACACCACTAACGCTGCAAAGTTTAAGTACCAAATAATCATAAATAGCTACTTTGATGTAAAACTTATTAATGAATGCTCATTTAGAGCTTTTATGAATGTTTAAAGGCTAATTTAGATTAAAAAGGCTGCGTTGCCATCACTATAAAGCATAAATATGTATTGCAGATTTTTTGATAGTAAAGGTTGCTGACCCCTGATGCAACGTCAGCTCATGAGTGGGCTGAAACACTGCCTCTGGCTGACTTTGTTTGATGTAAATGTAAATGAGAGCCCTGTAAAATGGTCTTAAATATTCACTTGATGACACCATGGTAAAAGACTGAGGCTAAAGCAAACAGGTCCCATGAAAAAAATATCTTTAAAAAGTTGATGATCTTTGATGATGTGGAAATAAAGAAACAGCATTTTCATGTACTGCAGAGTAGAGCTATTTAGACCTGGTGTTATCAGTACAATAAGAAAAATGACTCTGTTAAGCTACTTAGCTTATGTACTTGGGTGATTAAGACAGATTTATACTTTACGATTTGTAATTTTGAAACAATATATTTCACTTAAAATTTTACAAGAAAAAGGAATTATAAGAACTAAGCAATTTCCTTAATGGAACCTAAGGGTGCTCTCACACCTGCCCTGTTTGGTTCAGTTATATCAAACTCAAGTTTGTTTGCCCCCTAAGTGCAGTTAATTTGGGCAGGTGTGAACACTGCAATCACATTCATATGTGCACCAGAACAACCAGACTGAGACCTTCTTGAAGAGGTGGTCTCAGTCCAGTTACAAACAAACATTTGTGGTGAGAACGTGTTCCGACCTGGATCCGAACCAACTGCAGTCACATGACACATTGTTTGGGTTAAACATGAGCATGTTACAGTCCTGGAGGATTATTAATGTGCACCTCCTCCTGTACTGCCTTAATATGCACATTCAGCACATCCAATGCATCAAAACATTGTTTTCTAGTTGGAGCCTCGCCTCGTTTTCAAACTGTATGGTTTGACTAAAATGAACAATGACAGCAATATAGTCCACGATGAGCAGCGCTAAAATCAACCTGCGTAGTTGTCCCTCCATTGTGACATTAGAAAGTGTCACATTTATCTTGCAAGTGTACTCTTCTTCAATGTTTTGTTTACTTCCTGGATTTTTCCCACATGGAAATTCTGACCAATCAAGAGCAGCTTTCTTGTGCAGACATTTTATCTGGTCTGCTTGTGAATGCTGCCGTGAGAACACGAACCAACTCTAGGCAATTATACAACTTTGTGACAATATTCGTCCCTGATTCAGACCAAAGCAAGACAACTCTAGGTCTGAAAGCATCCTAAGACTCCACAAAATAATGTTGTATGAAATTCATCTGTCCTTAGAAGTGATGCTGGGTTACTTCTGCAGGTAGTAAAGCTGACAGGCAGACATGTTCACATTTGTAGCTTATATTGGGACAGATCATTCCTTACAGTGTTGATCTTTTACTTTTAAATTTTGGAAAGGGCAAAACAAACTCTTTACAGTATTGCTATTAGTACAACCATGGGCCCTCTGCCTCATAACGCAGCAGCCTGCCTTGACTAGTTGAGGTTGCCAAGCAAAATCTGAATGCTTGCTGGCAGACCAGATTCACGACGACAAACACTCTAAACACGTATTATAATAATAACAAAAATGATGATCATGATGAAGATAGTGATATTTATGTTTATCTCCAACAAGCACACTATAAATTTAAATGTCAGATCAGATCAAATGTCACAGAGAGACACAGGGAAAGCGCCCACTGGGCCTACAACAGTGTTTATATTGATGCTACATACTGAGCTATTATTGCAGATGAACACAAATAACTCGGTGGAGAAAAGTCAGTCTGCAGCATTGAATAGCGTGAAAATTGATGCCCTCGCAACATTCTTCATGTGACATTTCCATGCTCATCACTGCTGCAAAAATAGCACAGCGTTGAGGTAATGCTGTCGGGTCAGGGTGGGGGTGAGTAAGACATGGTGTGTGTTGGAAGGAGGAAGGGGGATGCGGGTTGTATTTGCTGGAGGACAGGGACATGATGATGAATCTGAAGTACGATTTCCACTAAACGAGACAGCTAATGTGTGACCTTTGCTTTGCCCTAATCATGGCTCTCATCACACGGCCATGCAGGCCAGTCCAAACACACACGCACACGCACGCACACACACAGTCCTCATCACACTCTCAGAGGTGCTGAGGGCATAAATGATTAGCCAGATGAGAGGAGCACGGCCTGTTAGCAGCTAATCACCCTCTCACTCTCCACTATCATAGAAATTAAATCATACTGCTGTTTCTTTCTCACACACTTTCCCCCCTTTATTTCTTTCTCTCAAGTTCTCTCGTTCTCATTCTCTTTGCAAACACTGCTTTTAGATTAGTCTTATGTAAAGTTAATTTCCCATTTTAATCTTTATAAATAAGGTTAATGTCCACTTATTCATCATGAATAAATTGGTGGTGGAAAAAGAAAGTTTGTCTTCCTTCCAATCACACCTTTCTTTCCTCTCTCTTCAAGTCCGTCCCTCCAATTCAAGTTCTCCGTTTCATCTCTCCATCTCTTTCCTCACATGCAGACAAATCAGATTTTTTCTTCTCTCGTGTTCATCAGCCTCATCTTTCTGTCTCCAGCCCCAGGATCCAGCTGTGTACGGCCCTGACTCAACGCTGGTGAGGAGCTCTAAACATTACCTGAGGATAAGATACACACTTCTGCCTTACCTCTACACACTCTTCTACAAAGCCCACACCACAGGGGAGACCGTCGTACGTCCTGTCATGCATGAGTAAGTCATTCAAAATATTGTCAGTGTACTGTCCTCATAATATCAGTTCAGACAGGGACACCCGCATTAAGGAATTGACCATTTATAGCGAACGTTATTTTTGGTGGAAAGGGCTCTACTGATCGAGGGAGCTGTCACGGCATCGGAGCAGTGACAAGGAATCTTCTGAGGGAGCTAGTCCCAGAGGCGTAGATATACACAGTGCAGGCAGTGTGGTTGCATGAGGTGGGGGGACCGAGAGAGAGAGTGGGTCCTCCAACAATGTGTTGGGTTGAGAATGGGCCCTTATAAGTAGGTGCCACCTTGGAGATATTGTGTCATTTCCTATATATGCACTTGAAAAAGGCAAACCTGTCTCTGCCATGATTTTCTTTTTTGTAAAATAGTCAATAGCATCAATGAACAAAATGCTTATTCCAAATAAACTATAATAAACTCTTAAAATTGTTCAATTAAATCAATAATGTCTCATTTTCTTTGGTAGTTTTTGTGATATACAGATATAAAACTTGTAGAAAAGACTCCCGCACACGGTCTAACTTGCGAAAATGATGATTTTAATGCTGCTGCAATGTTTCGGTGACCAGGCAAACACACTGTTTCTACAAGTTTCATTCTTCTCGTCCCTCTCCTACACACCTGTTTGAAAACAGATGTGCAAAATATTCCTTCATTTTGATATACAGAGCAATGATGATTACTAGGTAGTATGTATGTTAATGTTATCCACTGTCAAGTCTCCGATCATGTGACGAGACGCAATAATAATAATAATAATAATGACCGGAGGACGCAGAGAACGGTCCATAGCATACCACATAAAAACAGACAAACGTCTATGTAAAAAGGTACAGTATAATAAATACAATATGTATATAAAAAAAGACAAGAAATGCCCAACACTACATTATGCAAGTTCATATAAAAAGACAAAATTCAATAAACTGCATCCACAAGCTGGAGAGCCAGAGGTCCCACAGTCTCGATGAAAACCTGACTAAGCTCAGCTCAAGGTTGGCTAAAGCCTGGATGATAACATTTTCTGAGACAGAGAGCCTGCACATATATCGATATAAGAGCAGGGTAGGCAGACATATCAACATTTACAAACACTTGGCTGGCACTACACCATCATGGAAGTACAAGAAGGAGTCTCATTCCATCATTATAGGCCACATTAAATCTGTTTTGTTGCTCCTCTTATGGGAGCACCATAAGTGGGCAGTATACAGCGGGGTACAAAATGCTCTAAAAAGAGCCATCTAGCGTGTGCATACAGCTTACAGCACTGTCTGTGGACATCTTTATTATCAGATAAATCGTTGGCTGAGATATTTAACTTCATAAAAACTTTAAGAGCAATTCCAGATAAGAAGAATTCAGGAAATGTTCTGTCTTCTTTACTTCTAACACCCATAATGTTAAACTTATTGGCATTATATCTGAGGTCAATATGTCCATGATAGCATCCCACCACAATCCATCATAACTACCTTACACCACTGGCTAGTCCCCAATAATAAACACATACATGGACATCAATCTTTGTTAAATCATCAATATACAATGTCACACAGGAGGATGCTGGGGTGGTGGGGCTGTAGCAGCAAACAGCAATGGCAAGCCAGGCCTCAAGGAGCATATGCCATGATGATATAAATGACCATTGTCAAGTCCCAAATGATCTTTGTGGCATACATGAGGTAAAAACACTTCAAAGCTCCGGGGGAAGACAAGTCCAAAACCAACTCAGGCCATACAGGAGCACCAGGAAGGCAGTCACAAGTCAACACCACAACACATTAACTTCATTTTTGATTAATAATAATAATAATAATAATAATGCAAATTAGTACACACTCATTGCAAATAAATACACAGAGATTTCAAATGCGCATATCCAGCAGCATAGCAGATTGCAAACAGCCAGCAGTACAATATCAAGTGCTCACATGCAGAGGCCATGGATGCCAATAATTCATGCACATCACAAATTGAATGTCCTGCAGCAACAACAGCAAAGCTGGACCCAGACACAGCCAACAACAGTCATAGCTAGCTTACTGGCATTACTAAGCAAACACAAGCTGAAGCGACCGCAAAGCAACAGACACTTACCTCCACCCCGGTATCGTGGTGATGAGCAGCCTGCTGACAGAGTCGTCGCGGTCCCACAGCAAACACAGAAACACTTCTGTTGTGGCACCTGAGGGAGACGCTGTTTGACAACCAGCTGAGCGCACGCGGGCAGCAGCGGCAGAAGACGCACGCGGTGCGCGGCCAGTATTTACTCCGTTAAAAAGTCTCCGAGGTCAGCTGCGGCACCAAACGCGTTGACATGATCATAACGAGCAGTGACGTTCAAACAGGTTGTAATGTCCGCGCTGTGCACCTGCGTGAATATGATTGGACTTCACTCACAGGATGAGCCAATCATTGTAAAGCATACGTCAAACACCTGACGCCAATCACGCAATACGAGCGCGACTTGAGTGCTCAGCTTAGACGAACTAAATAATTAATAAATGACTAAATAACTAATAAATAAATAAATAAGATTTAGTAGGGGAGAGCGGGGTGCAATCCTTGTACATCCTTACAATTTTTGTTTTATTCTAAGAACATGCACATCTCTGCAACAAATGGACAGTTATTGTTTTTTTTTCCAGAACTGACCTTTCTTCTACAATTGCATTAAGAAGTGGTGGAAGTGAAATGTTACAACGTACCCTATGGGTGGGGTTAATTATAACAGGCAGAGCGTTAGCTGTAACACTTGCTGGAAAAGTCTGTTTAACACAATTAATTAATTCAATAGAAAATGTGCTATATGTGCTTTTTTTATCAACTCTAATTTGAAAAATCTTGGATCAGTAATGATTTATGAGGATGTAAACAGTGTTACATACTGACATGCATGCTGCAATAAACAGACAGGTATTTACTGAATGAGGATGTGGTGCTTTTACTCAGTGAATCTAGTCTAAACTTTGTTTTGTTAGCCCGAAGATCAGTAAAAAGATATCTACTGGATTACACTCTTTTCTCTGTCACTCCCAAGGTTCTTCTCTGACAGCGCCACCTGGACCGTGGACCGCCAGTTCCTGTGGGGAAAACACCTGCTCATCACACCTGTACTAGACCCGGTCAGACAACACTTACAAAAAAAAGAAAAAACATCCCAGATCTGTCTCTCACACACACTCACACACATGTATACATATATATATATATATATGGATGTGCTCCTTCAAGTATGCGCTCAACCAAAATGTACTTGCAGCTCCTGTATCATATCTAACACAGTAACTTCACTATACTACTGTATGCAGTGCATATAGACACGTGCGTGTAGTACACAAAGAAATGTGTCTTGCAGATGATGCAGATGAGATGATCAGTTACTCACGCACGCACTCAAGCAGTCATACACACGCACACCCTGACCTCCACTGGGAAAACATGACATGGGATTTTCTTTGTTGCCCTCCCCTCCTCTCATCCCTCTTTCTTCTCTCTTTCATATCCTCCCTCTTTTCTCTCAGCTCTAATGAGAGCACTGACCTCATTACTAGCAGATTAGAAGTGTAGATAGAAGTGTGTATGTGTGTTTGTGCATGTTTGTCTCAGTGTGTGTGCGTGTGTGTGTATCCGTGAGCCTGTGTGTACTTGTGAATGTGTACCTGTACGTGCAAGTGTATGCGTGCATACACAGCGATTGCGGTCATGTCAAAGTGGCCTGATTAATAAGCAATTTAGCATGGCCTCTTGTGAATTACAGAATAGTGGAAAGCGAATTGGATTCATAGTGGGGCCGGGGATAAAGTAACTTCAATCAGTGTGATTGTGGAAAAGTTTCTAATACGAGAAGTGGAGGGGTTTATGCTTTCAGTGCCTCAGGGTTCAAGCTGTCCTAAGGGTGGGGACAAGGAAGTGCCATGAGGTGACTATGAAGGTTGTTATTTTTGCTAATCAGAAATATAAACACGACAAACAAATAGCAGTCAAAAGTGCACCTACAGTGGGATCTTTCAAGGCCAGAGGCACTGCTAAGCTGCAGTGCAGCTGGAAACAGGAAAGGATGAAAAGAAATCCATCATTGGTGGGTGTGTTGGGGGCTGGCAACAATTATGACCAATTGCTCGTTTTCTTTCTCTTTAAAAACAATGTGCTCGGCATCATCAAAGTGGCCCCATAATTGAATTGCGAGAAATGTCTGCAAAAGAAATGCATCCCCAAGGAGACAAATTATGACCTTGCTTCTGATGGTGCAGAAATGTCATTAATGAATTCACAATGCATTAAGATAAACTTATTCAGAAATGTTGCTCACCATGTTGCTGTCATGTGGAAACTCTTTAAATGACACTGTAACCATGTGCAGAGACAGTTTGGTTGTATGGCTGCAGCTAATAGCCAGTCCCTGACGTGTACAGACGAAGCATTCAGCCTTACAATCCTCACTTAATGCACCATGGCCCATTCTGACAGCTATGTTAGAAACCAGTCAGTCATACTGCAGCCACATGTGCAGTATACAGTTGGAAAATACATGTTTTTTTATTCTCTCTGCTTGAGGGAGTTCAAATTTCAAATCACTTTGGCCAGCATATCATCCACAAACAAGAGTTTGTAAGCTGTAACAGTTGTTCGTCTGCCCAGAATTTAGGTTAAACCAAACCCCAGCAAAACACCAAAGATGCACCATGCTGCTTGATCAATACTAACAATCGATACATACAAGACCCCACATGAATCTCCCCTCCCACTTGTGTTTACAGAAGTTCATGGCTACCTGAAAAATACCAAAGAGGTCCAAGGAAGCAAACAAAAACAACTGAGTCTGACAGAAGTAGATAGATAGATAGATAGATAGATAGATAGATAGATAGATAGATACCGAGCTGCTACTCTGTTTAATATGTCTGTTAATCAGTCTACAGTGCAACATCAGTCTATATGTTGCACGTGCTAAATCAGTCTGTGAGATTAATGAAATTACTAGGGCTGACCTTCGAATCCATTTATGGACATTCGAAGCTTCGGTCCAACACTACATCCACAACTCAGAGCATCAGAAGTGTCTCTGACACCAGACTCAGAGCAGACCAGTGGAACTGGAAAATGCATATTAGGCCTACTAGTTACTACTTACGTTTTTCAAGTGATTTCCCAAATATGTTGTTGAGTTGTGATATGCCAATTGCTTTTGGCAAATCTGGCACTCTGTTTTCTGGGGGTTGTCGGGCATATTTTAAAGTGCAACTACACATCTGATGACCTCTTGGACATGTCTGCCAGCTCTGAGTGCGCTCATTGTCAGTATTGGACTGGTGGGGGTTAGTGTTGCGTTTAAGGCCTCCCCCCAAAAAAACGAAAAAAAAAAAGTGCAGAAGCTTTGAATTTTTTTTTTTCCCACAATCGAATCTCGTGCCATCGAACGAAGCTTCAAATTTTTTGGATCAGCCCTAGAAATTACAGCAGCATGCGTACAATACTGTGGGCCTTTTCCATTGTCACTTTTGGCCATGCCAAGTCAAGCCATGCTGCACCAAAATGTGCTTCCATTATCAGTTAAGAAGTGCCGTGCAATGCCGAGCTGTGCCACAGATGGACCTTCTCTGGAGTAGGACCAAAACCCAGGCTGCCTGCCCTCAAGTGGGTAGCAGTGACGTCTCACTGACCGCAGCCAACCCCACTTCTCCCACTCCCAAACAAGCCGTGTGTGTTGCAAGACTCTACCCACCTCTGTCTGCAGGAGACCAGAGAGAACGGCGTTCTTAAAAGTCCCTGTGTGTTCAGCTCTCAGTACGTCTGTAGCTTCGAACTGAATCTCTGTGGTTTGGAGTTTAGTTTCTCTCCTGCGTCCTGTTTTTACTTTAGATATCTGCTTTATTTCACTGTTTCACGTTCGCTATCAGCCGTATTAGAAGTTGTGTGAAGTCACTGCTTGAAAACTCATTTCCTTATTTTGCTGCTTCACAATAAAAGCTTTTACATAACAAAATAATGGGGGAATTTTATTGTGAAGAATCTGTAGGAAATGAAATGTGCTCATCACCAAATAAGCGGAACTTTGTTAGCGGCTTTTCTCCAATTAAGACAAGTCTAATAATAGGGCAGGGAGGAAAGTGAAAGCAGAAACAGCCACAGTGAGATGCTGACGAAGAGCTGCAGACAACAGACTCTTCCTGCACCTCTGCAAACAGCTCACCTCCAGCAGGTAAACTTCTTTTACCTGCCCTGCTGTGGAAAAACACATGCAGCAAATTAACAGGGGACTTTAGTTATGGATCAGCTTGCAACTGAACTTGAAGCTCATTTCGTAGAAAATACCGATATATATATATATATCATGTATCGCAATTCAGCCAGATAAGATATGAATGTTTGTCCATATCGATTTGTCCAATAGATTGATTAATTGATCAATTTTAGGTTTATGAAAGCATATTTGTTGTAAAGTATGACTTTTCTTCTTCATGTTTAATGTTTCTTTTAAATTACAAAACCTGGCCTGTGTTTTGACATGGCAGCCCTAATCTGTAAAAAGTACCATAGCAGCACAGTGACGCACACTGACACGAGCTTTAGAAGTATTTCGGACCACCGCTACGTCACATGAAAAGGATTTTTTTTCCAAATGACAGATCTGATGCAGCTGAATATTCATCTTTTGTGGTGAAAGGGTGCTGCTGAGCGGCGGCGATGTGGTTTAAGCCAGGGTAAGGGCAGGCATTAAGAACAGAGAGCACCCACGATCTGTTACAGATGCATCAGGCTGTGAAGGGCCCCATGAAGAGATAGTGTCAGCTTCTTGAGTGAGGTCACAGGCTGATCTTTAACAACCCTTCACATCCTACACTCACTTTTCTTTTCTTTTCTTTTTTTCATTATTCTCATATCTCTCTGTCTCTTTCTATTTATCGCTGTGTCCGCCCGCCTCTCACTTTTCTCTAATGATGCTCTCGCTCTATCATTCAGATCAGTCGATGCTTTAACCTTGATCTCTGTGATAAACTGGGGAGATCTCCTGCACTCTCCCTCTCTATCATCCCCTCTGGTCTTCATCCATGCTTCCACTCTCCCCGCCCTCCCCTCTTGCCCATTACTCCCTTTACTTTTTAGCTCATCCTTTCATCAAACGTTGGCTCCCTTATCTCATCTGCATTCTCTTAATCAGCTGCTGTCAACTCACCCTTGTGATCCCATTTCATTTCATCCCATCTCTCTCCCCCCTCCCTCCCTCCCTCCCTCACTCTCTCTCTCTCTCTCTCTCTTTCTCTCTCTCTCATCTACCTCAGCTACCATCTGATCATTCTGCCAGTATGAATCTTTAGCCCACCTGATCAAATCTTACCCTATGGCTAACTGAGCTTCAGTAGTCTAAATGAGGATACAGGCCTCATGGCTTGTCCCTCTCAATCACAGTTAGCAGCCATGCTAAGTCCTGCAGTCCCTTCCCATTAGTCAGTGGGGTGAGTGATAGGCGCCGCGAGCAAATCAGACACCAGAAAACGAGGTGTAGGGGGGAGCATCCATTTCCCCAGGCTGTCATCCCACAGGCTGTGCAGCGGTTGTGACAGGTGATACGCCTCAAACTGTGAATGTGGCCCCCAAAGAGGACACTCATTTGATTAGCAGGCCATTATAGCAATATGTCTCCATCGTATTGTGCTCTTTGCAGAGTTTCACATGTACTTTTCGGGTGTTTAGCATTTCAAATTTGCTCTCATTTGCCTCTGTTTATTTATCCTTTGTTCCGTATTCTCTTACCTGTTTGTTCTTTCTTGGCTTCCTGTCAACCCTCTTTCTTGTTCCTAATAACAGGACTCAGAGGGCCACGAAATAGGACATGGTGCTGAAAAGAGAGAGAGAGAGAGAGAGAAAGGGGAGAGATGTTGGTGCCATCGTTGCCTTTGACAGACGGCCTTGGCCTACACGGCTGACATAGTGTATTTCACAATTTGGCCTGTTTTGAGAAGGACCTCTAGTTCGCTCTTTCTCTTGCTGTGCTCTCTCTGTGTTTATCTCTCTCTCCCCCTCTGTTCTGCCCTGACAGAAAGAGCAGGGAAGTGACAACGCTATCAAAGGCTTGGCGCTCTTCTATTGATTGCTCCTGTCTGTCCACCACCTTAAGCTATCAAAGGCTGTCACCTATCAGTCGTCGCTTGATGCTGTCTTTTCCATCATCTGTTGCCTCATAGCACTGTAGACTGAAATGTCACAAGGGCTTTGTGGAAACTTTATATCAGATGGTAGGCAGTTTTGAAATAACTCTCCTTGATGGAAACATTTTATCTTCTTCTTATTTATGATTAAGTTGCAGTGATTTATAGCGACAAGAAATATCCACGTTTTCCTTTGTGGTGTATTGTCGCTTTTCTCCTCATGTTTAGCCTTGTGAGATTAAAGTGTCAGGAGTGGTGCGGTGAGGTAAAGCTGGTGTTACTGGCTGCGAACACAAATCAAACACAGGCGTGCTTTCACACGAAACACAAAGCTGACACCTTTTGATGTCTACTCCACAAATCAGAGGTATATAGTGTTGTATTTAAGGGCAACAACAAACGTTTAGATTCGTTCAGGTATGCAGACATCTAAAGACATATGTTGTTTTTGTTCTCTGCAGGGTATGGACAGGGTGCGGGCATATGTCCCAGATGCTGTGTGGTATGACTATGAGACGGTAAGATTATATACTGCTTACTTTAAGAAAACACTGAACAAAAATTTGAACGCAGCACTTTTGTTTTTGCTGCCGTTTGCTCCAGTGAAAGATCTAAGACTTCTTTTATGTGCTTCTTTTCTTTTATATTTCTCTCAAATTTTCGTCACAAATGTGAGTAAATGTGCACTTCTCCTTTTTCAAGATAATCCATCCACCTGACAGGTATGGCAAATCAAGATGCTGATTAAACAGGGGTCCATGTCATTGGTCCGACAGCCCATTGGTCCGATATCCCATTAGTCCGACGGTCCACGGTGCTGAACGGCTCCCGGCGGGCGTATTTCTACCTTGATGGTGCGCCGTGACCGGCTCTGGGTCAGCTGGGAAAGGCTTGAGGCGAAGCAGGCTCACGGCTTATGTGTTTGTCACTTTCTTTTTCATTTTAACCCACACCATGATCTTTTCCTAACCCTAACCAAGTGGTTTATGTGCCTAAACCTAACCAGACCTTAACCACAGGGCATCATGATGATTTCGAAACGGACTTCGGAACAATGGGTTTAATATGGTCGGAACAATGGGATGTTGGACCAATGGGCTGTCGGACCAATGGGCAGTTTCCATTAAACAGTATCATCACTACATAAGGTGTGCCTTGGGATAATCACAGTTAAGGGCCACTCTAAACCACAATGCCACAGATGTCACATGTTTTGAGGGAGCATGCCATTGGCAAGCTGACTGCAGGAATGCCCACCAGTGCTGTTGTCCATGAAGTGAATGTTGATTTCACTACCATAAGCCATAATTTGGTAGTGCATTCAACTGACTTCATGACAGCAGACCACATGTAACGACACCAGCTCAGGGCCTCCACATCCAGCGTCTTGAGCTCGGTCTCACCAACGAAAACCAACGAAAAAAGCTGTCCTTCAGCGTCGGCATGATATGCGGACAGTTGTCGTTATAGTTTATCGCGCTGCCCGGCTTCAAGGGGAAACACAGCAGGACAAGGACGAAAGTAGTGAAAGTCCAAATAGGGTGGGCGGGATGGGTGGTGGATGGGTTCAACAAACACCGACTTTCACCAGAAAAGAGCAGTGTTGGCGTCCCATAAGATTCTAAAGCCAAACCCTGTATTTTTTTTCCTAAACCTAACCACTACCTTTTGTTTGTTCCTTTTGTTGCTGAACCTAACTACATGTATTTGTTACTCAACCATGTGTGTTTGTTGTTGAAGGAAAACAAATGTTAATTCTGGGTGTTGTACTGACGCAGTGAGACTGTATGTCAATGGTAAATTTCCTGTGAAAATGAAAGTGTATCTTGAAAGAAGAGAACTTGACATGGTGTCCCAGAAAGTCAACAACCAGTGCATCCAAGATACCTTGCATGTTGTATGTGGAGGTCGGAGTGAGAATGTTTTGGCGTCTTCACCTGCAAGATCATCTGAGACCACCCACCTGACCAGCTAATGCAACTATTGGTTTGCACAACTTAAGAAACCATCTCAGGGGAGCTCATCTGCATGCTCGTTGTCCTCACCAGGATCTTGACCTGACCACAGTTCATCATCGTAAACAACCTGTGCAGCTGTGAGGCCGGTTGGATGTACTACCAAAATCATGGAAACATTATTGGAGAAAACATATGGCAGTGAAAAGAACATTCAGTTCCCAGGCAGCAGCTCTGGTGGACATTCCTGCAGTCAGTATGCCAATGGTACACTCCCTCAAAACTTATGATATTTGTGGCATTGTGTTGTGTGATCAAACTGCATGTTTTAGAGTGGCCCTTTATTGTGATCATCCTAAGGCACACCTGTGAAGTAATAATACTGTCTTGATCTCGATATGCGACACCTGTCAGGTGGATTATCTTGAAAAAAAAAGATGCAATCACTAACAGATTTTAAAACATTTTGACCAAACTTCAAGAGAAATATAGATCTACCTACCTTGACTGAATCATCTCTTGCTAACACAGACACATATAACTCGACCTGTACACATGTTCAGATGCATGAACACTTAATTAACTGACACTCTGGCTGCAGATAGAGTGTCTTTCCTGGCTTACTTGTCAGTAGACTTCATTTGATAGATGGAACCTAAACCAAGGTGTTGCTTTTAAATTTTTGTTCAGTACTTTCCTCTAAAGCACATCCTTTTCCTCTTCAGGTGAAAAATTATCAGCAGTTGCTTTACATGTAGATTAATTCATATCCTTACCGCAGACATTGCAAACACTTTAGCTCTTCAGGTTCCAATTGTTGCTGAAATATTTCATTTAATTGAAAAGGACCTTAATGTACAATGCAATGAATGTTCTCCAAGTAAAGTGCACCTAATATGAATACCATTTTTCTTTCCTTTGATGGCCATAGAGAGAAAATTTGTGATTGTGAGTTTGTGTTTTTTCTCTACCCATTTTACATGCATGAAGAAGACAGGATATTAAAAACACATTTCAATAAAGTAAATTCCGATTCAAAACCACAAGGTGCAAAAAAATACCAGAGTTGAAACATCATCTCTCTGATACAGCCTTAAGAAATTGAACATCATAAGCCTTATAAATATGATAAACAGGAAATGGCATGACAAATAGGCTGAACAGGATTAATTGCAGGCTTGCTGTGTGAGAATGCATTATTTTATAAAGGAGCACCTGATAAATTGGTAACACAAATGTGTAGCGCTCAACAAAAAACACTGCAAGAAGGCCTTATAATTGTTAAGTTACATTAGCGGAATTAACACACACACAAAGAGCATGTATCACATGAAAGTCTTTGCCTCGAGTTCTTTGTTTGAGACTGAGAGACGAAAGCGATAAGACAGAGCGAGCGTGA
Organism: Epinephelus lanceolatus; assembly: GCF_041903045.1. NCBI lineage: Eukaryota > Metazoa > Chordata > Actinopteri > Perciformes > Serranidae > Epinephelus > Epinephelus lanceolatus. The sequence continues at coordinate 34,996,665 of NC_135737.1, forward strand.
GGACAAAGATGGAGTGAAAGAGGGGACAGCCAAGAGAGGAGAGAGACTATCTCCCTGACAGAGAGATAAAAGAGGTGTTGAGCTCCTTTGGGACCTTATTTGGGCGTCACAGTGGCGATGTAAAGCGCCCACTGATCAGATGAACGATTAGATTGGCTGTCTTGCCGCCGGCCCCTTGTCCTGGTTGGTCCCCTGTGATTATCTGGGTAGGAGGATGGAAGGGTTGGGGAGGCGGGGGTCACGGAGAGAGGAGAGCAGGGACAAGAGAGAAGATAAGAAGAAGAAAAAGGGGGATGGCAATAACAGTATGTAAAGGAATGGCAAGATGGGAGGATTAGCCAGGAGGAATAGGGAGAAGAAGAGAAGACAAGGCTAGAGAAGACCTCCTTAAGGCAGACAATGAGGGGGTGATACAATCTGAAATTGCTTGTAGACGCTCCACTAACTCCAGCCCACACACTCGCCCATACTCTACTGTACTGCATAAAGTGGTACACGCACACACATTCTCACATGCGCACACACACCTCCATGGGAATGGAGGAAAATGGGATACAAAAAAAAAAAAAAAAAAGAATTAGAGCACCACAAGAGAGAATAACATGACGGGGAGAGGGAAGGAGGTAGAAGGAGAATGAGAGGAGATGGAGAGAAGAGAGTTTTAAATTATTTTAGGCTGGTCTGAGGATTCAGTCCTCAGGGGATCAGAAATTAACTGCGCTCTATCGGGGCCCTCCGAGAAACGAGCAGAGAGTGAGAGACACACAAGAAGGGAGACAGAAATGTGTCTCCTCATCTCAAATAAGCGCATCTCATTAGAACAGAAAATTATGATTATTATATGGTTATGATGCAAAAAAATAACATATGAAATCACCCTCAACTGTATTAGTCACAGCATTCTCCAAACTATTTGTAAACATTTCAGAAATCCAACTGTGATTAAACCCATTGTTCTAAATGAGGCTTTCGGCCCTGATCACAGAAAGCGTTTTGCAGGCTGCAAAATGCGAAGCGCGCCATACTGCCTTCTTTTTAATTGAATGCCACCAGTAAAAAAAAAAAAAAACGCCTTGCTGTGCCTTTTTATTGTTGCCAGGCAACCATGCAATCACCTCCTTACTCTAACCTTCCCGTGTTATCAGTTTACTGTTTATTTATTTTAGTTATTTGACAGTAATCTGTGGCTAGTTACTTAAACAGACAGGCAGAGGGTACTTCCTGTAGCTCTGGTTGAGGGTAAGAGGCTGTCAGCAAAATTTTGGGCACAGGGAAACAGAGTTCTGTGTGGGTACATGAAACCCATAAAAAAAGAGGGTGGATCACAGGGAGTACCACCAGTTGGTCCAGGAGCTTCTCCTCCATGATGACTGTCTCCAGGCATATTTTAGGGTGACTCAGGGGCCACTATCGTCTATCGTCCGGCCGTATAGCTCTGGGTATCCAAGAAGTGCTACCACCAGTTTCTCCTCCATTGTTTCTCAACTGAAAACTAGCTGTCTTGACATCTACAGAAGGCCCGCCTCTCAGATCTTCTGATTGGACAATGGGACAAACCCCTCAAGCCGAGGAGTTCAGAGCGCTCCAGCAAAAAATGCCAGGTGCCTAGAGCGCAGAAACATGAGATGAGTTTGAGATGAAATCTTTAACATGGCAGATTTGTGCAGGATGAAGATCACAGACGACCTCTGCCATTATTTCAAACTACCAGAGGTCTCCAGGTGACACTAGTCCTGTGTGAATAGAGCTCTAGGTTTTCAGATAGCCTTCTCTGACATTTCTGCCACAACCTCAACACAATGAAGACAAATAGAATTTTATTTGTGGAGCTCACAGGTTTTAAGATTATGATGCGATGTGCATAATCCACAAACTTCACAGTGAACAGAAATCATACTGTAGGCACTATGTTTCAGTAGAAAGTTGCTCCAATGAAAAGCTTGCACAGTGAAGTCTGCAAAGAGTCCAGATTAAAGAAAACCACTGCTGTCCACATAGCTAGATACCACTGGGGGTAAATGAGAAAAAATGTAGTGAATGTTTTATGCAAGCCGGTTCTTTGAGACTTTTTTTTTTTTTTAATAACTTTTTGAATTATTCTGCTTATGCAATTAAACATCATGCAACAACTCATGCAATCAAGATCAAGTAGCTCAAGTAGCTGTAAGAGTGGAGTGTGTAGCTGAGACGGCCAAAGATCAACATCAGTGTATAGGTTTACTATGCTTTTGTAACGCAAGATTAAGTGTAGTATCCTGTGTTCACTGTGGCTGATTGCAAAGCAGCGTTGGAGCCATTAAATGTCCTAGCAGGGTTGCAGACCCAGACTAATAGCTGATCCAATTGCACCAATGGCAAACACAAGTTTCCCCGTTGCTTCTGCCTCAGAAAAAGTCCATCGTAGAGACAGCAATTTCACGCAAGCCCAAAGCTGGTATCTTCCAGCCCAGGCTTGTGCGCAATTATGATCACTGTCCTAACCTTGAAATGGGCGGCATGGAGATTGTCTTGCCCACTGAGCATCACATGAGGTAATTTAATAGATTCTGTTCTCTTACCAATCAGATGGAACGACTGCCGCACCGCAGAAATCATGTTGATATGCATCTGCCGGCTGACAAGCTTGGTTTGCACATCAGAGGTGGTGCGATCCTCCCCACGCAGAGACCGAATGTCACCACCACATACAGGTACACACACACACACACACACACACAAATACACACACAGTTAACACCTCATTGTTTTGATTTCAACAAGAGAAGCTAAGGTGATGTACATATACAGATCAATCAACACTTTTTCCACACAAGTGCACATGATCATAAATGCATCAGATTTTACCTCCTGTTATATTTGATTAATGTGCAGAGATATTGTAGTCGTTTGATTCACTAAATTGTAATTACAGGAGCGTATGGTGTTTGTACTTTAGCCTGTGTTTATGTGTATACCTCTAGTCGACGTAACCCCATGGGTTTGATCGTCGCTCTTGACGACAACAACAAGGCAGCCGGGGAGCTATTCTGGGATGATGGAGATTCCAGAGGTATTGTGTGCTAAATGTGTGTGTGTGTGTGTGTGTGTGTGTGTGTGTGTGTGAGAGACAGGATCATCCGTATCTTGTTATTACCACTCATTACAGGCTTCTTTTTTTATGAGCATCAAATCGAAGCTCTTATCTTGTTTAAGCACAAAGCATCACACGAGTCAATGTGACTGTTCAAACACTGTCAGTCAGCTCACACACATTAACAAGTGAAGGTCAGTTACTCTGCTGTGTAACACTACATCAGATGCCAAACCGCAGTCGCAAACATTAACATCTGCTCTTTTTTTTAATTTCCTTTCACAGAAACTGTTGAAACAGGCAATCACATCCACTACCACTTCAACGTTGACTATGTAAGTTTCCTTCACATGTATCCACACCATCCTTAAAATCCGGCCCGCGTATTCCTTCTGATCTGAACTCAAGTTCAAAGTTCAAAACCACCGGAGACTTCAGACTTTTCCTGTCCATAACACCAAGTGGAATTGATCCATGTTTTGCTGCTGGAGCTTTGTTGGATCAAGTACTCCGTGTTCCTGCTTGACACAGAGCTGAGAATTGCCTTGCATGTTTAATGTATGATGGCGATGTTCTTCCTGTATGTAAACATTACACTGGGGTGTGGGGGGTTTACAGACAGGAAATCTATCGGAGCAGCTGTTTGACTGATGGACAACAGTTGTGGGAGTTTATAAGCTGGTTGCTTAACTAGGAATGCGTGATACCAGCAAGTGATGCTAATTGGAATAGACTCCATCAATCTATCCTCCTCTCTATTCAAAACAGCCACAGAGAAAAGAAATGTTGAACTGCCTTGTTGAAGAGTTTAAATTCAGCAGTTTTACTCAGCATTTTAGTTAGCACAAAGTTCAAAGTCATTTATTTTTGAATGTGCAACTGCAAGAGCAGTCATTGCTGTTGGAAAAACTTGGGTGAAAGACTCCCTCAAAAAATAAAATTAAAAAATAAAATAAAAATAAAATAGAACAAAATAAAAAAAGACAAAAAAAAATGTAATTATATATAAATGTATAACAAAAAAATTATAATATTAGAAATCACCAAAGTATAACCAAAAAAATCTAAGTATAAGGATAAAAAGTAGTGCAACTTAAATTAAATATAAATAAATTACTAAGTAAGTGTTATAAATCAGTAGTTGCATGTCCTCTGCTTTATAGGGAGTGCTGAAGATGCAGGTGACCCATGCCGGCTACAAGGACCCAAACAACCTCAAGTTTGAGGACATTACTATCCTTGGTGTGCCTCATCCTCCAGTCTTCGTCTCTGTGACTCACGTTAGCACTGGAACATCTGGAAACTCGACCACCCCTGTGCCGAACACCGGCATACAGTATGATGATGCCAAAAAGGTAAGCACACCACAGCAAAGCACGTATAGACAGGGCAGATTATCGGTGTACAATACAGGTCAACACTCCAGCAAAGCCTCTCCACCAAGTCCTTAGAAGCCTGGTTGGTTTGGTAGGCCAAGTGAGTGATGACATTTGCCCAAATAAACACACAGTTCAGTTCAGTCATTGTTGGATGGGAACACCAAGCAGGCATAGGTAAACAGAAACCAAGGGCGCAGAAACAGGTTTGGTGGTCAGGGACAGAAGGCTGAAGTGTTTACCAGGAATCAGATGAAGCAGTCAGGTCAGAAGCAGGCCAGGTCTGCAACGGCAAATATATACCGACTGTAAGTAAGGAGGAACAGGTGGACTGAGTTGCCTTGATGAGGTGGCATGACTGAAGCCAAGGCGTGGGAAAACCAGAGTGAATGGTAAATTACAGACTGAGAGTTGGGTGACTGGACATGCAGAACTGTGACAACAGAGCTAAACAGAGTGTGAATTTTGGTCTTGCGGTGTTTAGGTGACTTGAAACAAGACCTGAAAGCAATGCTGATGTTGCTCCATGTCTGCAAAACATGTAAATAGGCAACTATTTGCCAACAAGTTTGCCAGATCAGCTTTATACTGTAATAATATGTCAGTGATATGTTTATATTCTGTTCTGCCACTTCCAAGTGGCCTAACAATAATGTATTACTGCTTAAAAAATATATATATTTTTGTTGTTTTCATGCATTCCTAGTATTTGGGTAACCACATTTGGGAATGCCGAATTGCATGATTGACATTGGCATGTTGTATTAGTAGTTTAAAGCTGAATAAATAATTGAATAATAAGCCCTATATGGTCACAACATATGACAAACTTCAATACATATTTTTAAGTATTTCCACTGCTGGAAAACCTTGCTGTACTGATGGAGGACAGATGCAGTGTGGATGAGTACTACAGTGGCTACTCGTGCAGGTGCCCACCATTTGTTTCAATAAACCAGGAATGAAACCATTACTGTACATTTCAAGGTTAGCCTCTAAGTGTAAGAAATGATAACAATTTATATTAGGAGGATCGTAAAAGTGTGTGTGTGTGTGTGTGTGTGTGTGTAAGATAGCAAAGGAAAGAGTAGGAAAGAATGACTGAGCAATTGTCCTACACTAAGTGCCTGAGGTTATGAGCAAACGGCAAGAGTCTATAAAGTATCAAGGGGTCCAGTTAAGTATTACTATAGAGACTTCCTTTGCACTCTTGTGTATATTTGCGTGCACGCATGTGTTCATGTGTGCGTGGCCAGGGGCTATGCTTGTGTAAATCCTCAAGGTCTCCCTGGTCACACACACAAGCGTGCATTTATCAAATGACTCTCAGCGGTAATCATTTCCTGGGGGTGAAGGGTAAATGTGCTGTTAAACCTAAACTCTGGCTTGTCATGTCCATCAGTCTTTGTATGCCTAGTTGGAGTGGGCCTTGAACATAGCTCACAGCCGCCAAACATCATTAGTTCCATACGCACTTAAACAGAACAGTACTTTACGACACATGAGGCACGTTGACTCTCTGTATTTTATTTATTTTTTTGACTGGATTGCATTATTCTTTTTTTTAAACCATTTCCTGCCTGCTACATAGCCTTAGCGCCTTCTGTTTTGTTCACAGTGCATGTCCGAGTGCCCTATTTTTCATCCATTCTCTTCCTCCTTTTCCTCCTCTGTCAATCTGCAGTCTCTTCTCCTTTCTAAATAAGCATTGCGTGTCCTGCTAGATGCATTTTACACAATAGAACTGATGAGGCGTGATTCTGAAATAAAATGACAATCAGGAAAAAGACTGATGAAGATCCCGGAAGTCTACTTACCAGCTGAGGATGTATCAGATGGCGACTGCAGTGACTGGAGTGAAAGGGGCTCCCCGAGACATGGTGTCAGAATGACTCACAATTCCCGGCAGAGGCTGTTGAGACAGCGAAAGAAATTAACAGCTGTGTCTTAATTGATAGCACACGCAACGTCAAGCACACATTCTGTCTCAAGGAAGCACGTCTTGGCTTTCTTGAGACAACTTAGGAAGAATGATCCCACATTGGCATCCTTGGATTTAATAATCACTCCTTGGTCCCACCTTTATCCTCTTCTTCCATTAATCACACACAGGTTATGTTCCTACGTGGGCTCTCTCTGACTGTTGGGGAGACCTATCTGGTGCAGTGGGAACTGGAGCCGAAGGAGAACAAACGCTTTGACTGCCATCCAGAGGAGCATGCGGATGAGGCTAAGTGCAAGGCCAGAGGCTGCATCTGGGAGGTGAGGGGTGACACAGATGAGGTTCACATGCAAAAAAAAATATTATTTCTGTTTTCTCTCACTAAACAACTGGATTGTTTTTAGAAATCTGCAAAAATCTGATATGCTTTCTGTCCCCATCAGCCAACCAACATTGAACGTGCTCCATGGTGCTTCTATCCAGATGACTATGGCTACTCCATCACAACATCCGAAGAAACCAACTCAGGCATCACAGTTGATATCACTCGGAACAAGAAGTACAGGAGCAGTGGTCGTCCAGATTCACCAGACATTGACAAGCTCCGTGTTGAGATCAGATACCACAGCAGAGACATGCTGCAATTCAAGGTGTGTGTTTGTGCCAGTAGTGGTGCATTCTGTGGTGTATCATGACTATTTTTGCTTTATTTCCATGCATCCATCTTGCTTGCGCTCCCTCCCTGTCCAGATCTGGGACCCAGCCACAGATCGTTATGAGGTTCCAGTGCCACTGTCACTTCCCACTCTTCCTGAGACTGACAAGAGCAGGAGGCTTTACAGGGTCGAAATTACCAAGAACCCATTCGGCATCCAGGTCATAAGGAAAAGCACAGGAACCAAGATGTGAGTGTTTCGGTTGTACAAGTGGCTCAGGTGGGCTGAGGTTGTTGGTATGAGTTCAGGATATTTTATTCTGTATTTTGAGTTTTGGGTTTGTTACTGTTGTTTTCAGGGTATCTGTCCTCAACCTTTCTGAAAAACAATGTGTGTCCATGAAGTTAGCTTTTAATGTCAATGTTGTTTTTAATGTTCTAATGTTGTAAAGTTCCAGTTTCACATTTGGATTTTCTTAATTCTAAAAAAAAAAAAAAAAGAATAATCTTACTATATAATGACGAAAACTCTGTCTGTCTGTGTGTGTGTCTGTTCCACATTTTTCTCCTCACTGACTTGGTCAATCCATGTGAGATTTGGCACAGTGGTAGAGGGTCATGGGAGGATCCGAATGAAGCAATATTACATCAATTGGCCAAAGGGGGGCGCTATAGCAACCGAATGAAATTGCAAACTTTGAAAGGGCATATGTCATGCCCCGTATGTCATAGAGACATGAAACTTTGCACAGAGATGCCTCTCCTCATGAGGAACACATTTGCATCAAGAACCCATAACTTCCAGTTATATAGATTTTCCGCCATTTTGAAAAACACTTAAAATCGGTCTCTTCCTAGGAAGTTTGACCGATCTGCATGAAACTGGGTGAACATAATCTAGGGACCAATATCTAAAGTTCCCTCTTGGCAAAAGTTGGAAAACTTACTAAAACTGAGCTTCTATAAGGCAATGAATATTGTGGAGGGCGTGGCTCATCACATAAAGGTGTATAACATCTCAAGGGTTTCACCGATCACCACGCAACTTTGTAGGCATATGACCACACATAATCTGAGGGGATCCCTCCATTATTGACCCCATCAAACAAAATGGGGGCGCTAGAGAGCTAATTTCTTATCTAGGCCTAACCACCATATCAATTTTTACTAAACTTGGTAGATATGTAGAACAGGACGCCTCAAGGTGACTGGAGAAATTTAACTCTAATTGGCAACTGGGTGGCGCTATAACAACAGAAAAATGCTTAAAAATGGCTAAAATGCGACCGATCACTGTGGCTCCCCCTGTGGACCAATGTTTTTTTTTTTTTTTAATTTTTGGTATGACTAAGTCATGGTATGGTATGCTGTAGATAACGCCTAAAGTAGTTTCCTCTTGTTCAGCAATCGCGATGATGTCACACAAAGCAGTGGAGCATCAGAGAGTCTTTTCAAAGCATATCTTTAAGCAAGGGTGACATTATTTTGCAGTTAAGCCTTCCACGTCTTTTTTTTTTTCAGAAGTGTCATTTGAAATTTTACTAATTAAAATTTATGAAGTATGTTGAAGGGATGCCTGCAGTTCCTGCGGGTTATTATGCTTATTTGTGTCAAACATATTGTGAATAACTCCCTTTGACAATAATTCCCTCTCCTCCTCTCTCTCCATCCTTTATTGATTTAATCCTCTGTCACTTTTCTCAGCTGGGACTCCTCTGTGCCAGGTTTCACATTCTCAGACATGTTCATCCAAGTGTCTACTCGACTGCCATCAGAGTTTGTCTACGGCTTTGGAGAGACGGAGCATCCTACCTACAAACACAATCTCAACTATCACACCTGGGGCATGTTCTCCAAGGACCAGCCTCCTGGTGTAAGTATCACACTGAAGCACATGTATGCACACACATGAAAACATCAGTGCAGCACTCGTCCTTATCAGATGCATCTGTTGTGTCACACTGCCGTTGATGCATAGCTCGCTAACATGGCATCTGTTTAAAAGACTGTTTGACTGGTCAGGATTTCCATGAACAAATTTTGACATTGATCTAGAAATGTTTTCCCACATCCTTTTCAAAGCATTGGCATCTTCCATCAAAACCAATTTTGTGCTTGTTATTGCATATGCAGCAAAGCGCCCTGCACTGAAAGTCTTTATCATCACACCCTCTAGAGACTGCAGAGGTGACTTGTAAACAACCTTCCAGCACAGTATGTAAACTCGTCTTTCTCACATTCGTGTCACTTTGATGTGGCGTCGTTGATATGAGCAGCAGTTATAGAGTGTCATCGTGTTTTCCCTACTGGTGTCAAGGCCAGACAGGATGAGGTTTCCACCTGCATCAGCATTATCAAGCCTAATTGCTGAGCTGTCAAGACAGCTCCACAGGGTTCAGACAAATGTTATGGGGCCCCTCGGAGAGCAAGGGAATTAGAGTTAGGAGAAAAAAAATAAGAAGGGAAAGCGGATGAAAATGAGAAAAATGTATAGAGCAGACAGGGTGACATGGACTCTGTATTTACACAGTCTTTGATATACTAATATTAAACCGGATGAGACAACACTTTAAATAGGAGTTTGCGACTTAAATACATTTTTAGGTCAGAGTCAGAGAAATCACAGTCACACTAATACGTGAAGCATTAAATTCTAGTCACATTACTCAGAGAATAACTAAATCCACATTTTTTAAATTAACAAATTATATTTAAAGTCACTTTATTACAATATTAATTTATCATATAGTAGTCTATAGTGTTACAAATACAATACAGTAATTGTCCTCTTGAGCCCCTTAAAAATCTATGACAGTTTCTGGCACGTCACAAACCCAAACTACGAGGCAGCAGTATGCAGTTGTAATGTGAAAAGACATGGAAAGAGTGAGTGTGAGCAACTGACAGTAGTAGTAATAAAAATACTCCGGCTCATTCATATCTGTCACTCTCAGTTGCCTCTGGTGCACCTGCTAAGGCCTCATGTCTTGCCTGGCAGTGAAGGTGGAGACTTGGGCATTTGAAGTCACTGTGTCGGCTGGTTTAAAGAAAAGACGTTTAACGATCGTGCGGGTGAATCGCAGGCCGTGTTAAAGTTAAAACAGGGTGTTAACTTGTGTCTTAAAGGAACACTTCACCCACATAATGGTCATCTGTATATCAGTTATTCACCCTGTGTCATGTTGGATTCTTGAAGAAAACTTTTCTCACATGCCTCCACAGTGAGTGAAAGATCGAAAAATGGAAAAAAAAAAAAAAATCTGCATGAAGTGGCGTAAAAGGGAGGAGGGCATTTAACAACAGCAGAACTTGATCAAAAAATTACTGCTTGATAATTTAAGTATCTATTTATTTATTTTCTCCAAAAACGATCTAAAAATACACATTTACATAAATCCAACATATTATTAGTACTGATAAATTGACCTATTCATAAAACCCATTTAATTTACGGTACACAACATTAATGACAGGCTAACTGTTACCCATGAATCGTTGTACAATCATGTGAGCTAGCTAATGCTAAATTACTGTGCAGCAATGTTTTTCGGACTCTGCAGCACCTATACATAATGACAAGGTGAACTAGTTACATACTTTTGCAACATATTGACCAGTTAGCTGTATTATTATTCCAAGTGTACAGACATTCTTGTGAGCCACAATGAATCGTTATGTACATTTTTGAGCAAGAAACTCTCATGCTGCCATGCTGCAACTGCTGCTGACTTGGGCGAGAGCAAATGAGGGAAGACCTGAAATCTTTTAGTTTTAAACAATATATGTAAAAGGGGGTCCCTGTTTCATCTCTGTTCTAATGTGTGTCTGGCCTGAAAAAGGTTAAAGACCACTGTTTTAAGTCGACAGAAAGCACTATCCAGGTAACTGACAACATAGGCCAAAAAATGTTCCTCCGGAAGACATTAAGGACCTTTTTTCATATGTTACCTCACACAGTGACAGCTTACCTGCTCCGAACTGTAGTTGGGAACACGCTGGCTTATTAACATTTAATTAGCTTTACGTGTTATTAGCTGTTAACTAGCTTCTAGCGCTCTGGGCCACTCTGCAGAGGGAAGGATGGTGAGGCATTCGGGAGCCATTCACAACAATGGCTTTATTGCAGTCTTGACCACAAAACAACTAACATGGCCTTCTCATAAGGTTGAACAGCAGCCCTGAGCTTATCTAGACACTGAATTCTGATGACTAATATCACTATTTGCTGCTTGCGTCTTCACCATGACACCCCGAGAGAGCTGCTTCCCTCCATACACATTACACCCTCACAGGTTACACACAAGGCCACTGCCCTTGTGTAGGGTAGGAATTTTTCCCATCTAGTGTTGAGATTGTATATTACATCAAACGGATAGCACACTCTAGCGCCTCACTGTTTCAAACACGTATTGCAACAATGTGTACCAAAAAGCTATGATAACATTGATGAAACCATGTCATCCGATACTTCATGGAGTATTCATTCAGGCTCCTACACAGACACACGCGACGCGAGTTGACAAACCCCCTCCTCACCATGCTGGCTGTGTTTACAACGTAGGACTGTTGGGGCGGGTGTAAATTGAAACGAACCAATCACGTCTTGTCTTTTGACAACTGTCAAGTGGCTCAACCTCACACACCTCATCCCTCTCCTCGCAACACTGCGTCGCTAACAGCTGTTAGCGACCAGCGCTGCTAACAGCACTAACAGCGCTAACTGCTGTTAGCTGTGATTCTCCTTCAGCAGCTCTCTCCACCTGGGAAAGGCTACCCCAATGTTCACCCTCGTTTTTTGAAATCGCCGGTCATGTTGCCTTTTTGCCTTTTTTCAAATGCACCGGCACTTGTGACTAGCCTGCTTGCTGCTGCTTTTCATCACTCTACCTGCAGGTGGAAACCGGAAACCGACAAGTGAAAATGCAAAAGGCGATTCCGTATTTCTCAAGTATGTCCCTGTACGTACCTGTATTTTCAAGATGGCGCACGTACAGGATGAGACACCGGTCGCAATGTATGTAAATGAGAATTTCGGAGCTTACAGACATACTTAGATACGCTGATGGAGGCAAATACACATGTGCTAGGACACACGTTTGACTGCAAAATTTGTTTGTCTCAAAGAACAACTGAAATTGTTACACATAGTGCCTTTAAAGCGGAAAAAGGGTGAGCCGGTAACATTGTTTCACCATTTACAAGACCTCTCTACCAGTAACATGTACAAACAAAAAATGGGTAGACATTTTCTGGGTGTGGCATTGCAGTGGAACCATTTTAACCTTTCTTTAAAAAATTGGCTTAGGTAACATTGTCAACAGCAGTGCCCACTGATTGTTAAGCTAGCAACACCATTGCTAGCTTTACTGACTAACAAACAATTAGACAGAAACAAAGAGATCATTTCAAAATAACAGACCCAGCAGGATACTAAACAAAGTGAACGCAAGACATATGCAGTGCAGAGCATATCATCTGATTCTGCTCTCATGGGTCTTTTTTGTTCAAAATCTGCAGACATAGCCACAAGGATACACAACTGCAGCAACATGAAAGAGAAATATGTTCTGAGGTTGAATACTTGATAGTTGAGGAAAACTTAGACTTTGTAGTGTACTCTGGGGGGATATCTCCAGTCATTAACTAGGTTGTGTGCCATAGAATATAAAGGAGAATATAAATATGAAATTTTATAAGACACAGACTAAATTGCTTATTTCAAATCCTGTTTTATTCAGAGGAGTGTTCACAGTTGAACTATTACAATCTATGCAAATGTACCCACGATGAGTGTGTCTGTGTCCATACATGTTCACTGGGAGGGAAGAGTCAAGAAAGACCGACAGGGAGAGACCAAGAACACTGTCACTGGCTGTCACTCTTTGTTAGCGGACGAGCTAATGACCTTTCTCCTCCTTGAGTCAGGCCATCGCACCATGTAGCAGGGCCACAAGGACACACACACACACACACACACACACACACACACAGCAAGAGAAGGACACATCCAGACGAAGATGACACAGAGACAGAGCCAGTCCTCAGAGCCATTATATTACAGTTTAACAACTTCTTATGAACCAGAAGTGGAGGAGGCTGATGGAGTGTGACGTGCCCATGAGTTTTAGTTGCAGGGTTGGTGACATCTGAAAGTGGCAGATTTCCTGTCCCCCGCCACCTTTCTATCTGTTCCTCTTAGCCCGGTCCGTCTCGTTCCATCGTCATCTAAACTCTGAAGACAACAGTGGGACCATCACAGTCGTTACTGAAGGAGCACAGCTCTGAAACTCACCTCATTTCCACTAGAACAATATATTGTTATATATGCATAATTACTGAAGCATGCTGCAATTCTCACAGAAAAAAAATGTCTGCCTTCAGCAGGTTTAAGTGGAACAGTGTATAAGATTTGGGGGATTTAGTGGTATCTAGTGGTGAGGATTGCAGATTGCAACTAGCTGAAATTTCTACTGGTTAAAATTCCATTAATGTTTATTCTTTAGGAGGTTTTTACGGAGTCAAATTATCAGCAGAGGTCTCTTCATCTCAAAAGAAAAAAAAAATGACTTGGTTATTTAGATTTAGTAAAAACACTAAATAAAACAGTTTCACGTTGAAAAAATCTGCGTCTTTCTGACACTCTTATTCCAGAGGGGCTGCTAACTACTGTTGCTAATGCTAAAATTCAAATGACCCTATCTAGAACCAGTGTTTGATTTGTCTGTTCTGAGCTACTGTAGAGATATAGATGTGCAACATGGCAATCTCTGTGGACAAGGACTCGCTCCCCATATGGATATAAATGGCTCATTCTATTCAGTTCGGTTTGGTACACACCTTTTCCGTTTTCCATCCAAACTTGTGGATGGTACCAATTCAACCATTCCTAATCATCCCCATTTTTGGTGCCCCCTCTGTTGGGGTACCTAGCACACAGATCTGGTACTAAAAGGAGCTGTGAACACTGCAGTCTGTTGATTGGTCGATGGCAGATGGTCACTCTGCTCAGGGCTGAGTTGTGACTGGTCTTGTAACCACTGTTCACCATGGCAAGTTTTACTTTAGTAAACCATACCTATAAAAATAAGGGATGTTTTTCTGCCTCTCACAGCAGCTGTAGTCGGAGAAAAAACTCGATTCACTGGAACGTCTACTTGTAATGTCACTCAGAGCATGAGTTTTTTTGTATCTTACATGACACATACTTTTAGTAATGAGTGGATCTTTAAACGTTTAAAATATATATTAATGTCAACCAGATTAAGTGAACTGCATATTCGTATCCTAACGTGGATAAAAAAAAAAAAAAAAAACATTGGCAACCGTCATTCCCGTGGGCTCCGGCAACACTAAACCACTGCGATTGCCTGGGACGGATCTAATGCACAAACCTGCTATTTTTAAATATCCCATCAAGAGAGACTTTCACTGCAGCCTGTTCTATTTTGTTCTAAAAATGTTGACAAGCAGTCAAGTTCTGCGGACAATAAACGAGGTGCAGACGTTACAAAGTGATGAGGAAATACAGTGAGTGCTGGTCAGAGTAGTGAGTGACAACAACCCCACCCACATTAGGTACCATGTCTGAAGGGTTACTTTTGGTTCCAAAGGTACCATACCGAAAGTGTTTAGTTAAAACGGGGCTTAAGGTAACAAAAACAAAGCAATTCTAATTTCCAGGTGATAAAGAAAACACTTATTATATTATCTTCCATTTCTGCCATTGTATCCCCCTAAATCCTCCCCACTGGACCTTTAAGGAGGCATTATAAACTATTTTTGAAAAAGCACATTAGCCAAGCTGAGCCTGATAACCTCTACACTTCAGTTTTGTCATTATTTTTAATGATCTGTAGGCTACATTTAGGACTTCCTGATATTGTTATAGCACCCAACTGCAACTCAGATACTTGCCCCAGTTCTCCGTTGATGTCTTTAAGCTTAAGCCAGAGGAATTTTTGAGGTATTTTGGAGTACTTTGGGTGCTATATCACAGAAAGTATACTGTTTATTTCAATACATGTTTCAGTCAGTGCTATTCATTTGCATAGAGGATACTTGTACGAATATGTTTTCCCCCTGCTTTTGGGGAAACCGTTGAATGTTGACAGCACTGGGACCAGGCCCATTGGAGCAGCGTTGTTGTCATACCTGTGAGAAATGCCCTGTCAGGTGTAGAGAAAAATGCTCATGAATAACAAAGTGGTGCGCAAGCAAACATTACAGTCGTCTGAGCCAGAGAACAGACCAATTCTTCAATCAACATTCACCCGTCTCACACTTTCTCCCGCATTCTTACTCTCTGTCTCTCTGCTACAGTACAAGATGAATTGCTACGGAGTGCATCCCTTCTATATGGGCCTTGAAACCACTTCTGATGCTCACGGGGTGCTGCTGCTGAACAGCAACGCCATGGGTGAGAGAAACGTTTGCACAAAGACATACATGCTTGTACATGCACATATGCCATATGCAAATGCAACCAACCACTTTCACGCACACACATGATCACACTCTATTTTATTCATTTGTTTATTTGATAGGGACACAGCACATTAAAGAGCAAGATGTAAACATGCCAGAATAAGCAAGAATGCTAATTTACATCCGCAGAAACATTGAAAAAGGACAAAAATACATTAAACAACATGTCAAGTTAAAAGTGATCAAAGTTCTGGTTTGCTCTAAACCAGGGGTGTCAGACATACAGCCCAGGGGCCAGAGCTGGCCCACTAGATGACTTTGTACACCTAATTTTGATGCACTTGTGAAGGCTAAAGCCTGATTTATGGTCCTGCGGCGTACCTACGACGTACCTACGTCGTTGCCGTGACGCCATTGTGAACCCTTCGAACTTCTCCGTCACTCCATTTTGTCGCGGTGCAATTCACCGCCAGAGTGGTAGGGGGCTGCGTTCCTTTCCTGAATGGTTATCGTCGTCTCTTGTGGATTCTTTGTTTAGCTTCCGGCTTTTCCGGTCACAGAGAAATGAACGCGGAGCACGGACAGACGGCTCCTGTCCGTATCCGTATTGAATGTTGAGCATAAATGGGCCTTAATACTGCAACATCTACATTGCAACAGAAGATGTTTAAAGATGGCGGGGATGGCGCAATCTGGAAATACGGAACCGTAAATGCGTTGCTACCAAGCAAACCAATCAGCCCTCTTGGTCTGCGCTGGGTCTGCGTTGCCTCGACGTGTAGTTACATTTTTAGGGAGGTGCACGTCACGCTACGCCGGGGCTATGGCGAGCCTTCTGCGTAGCCACATACCCTACGACGTACTGACGTCGTTGAGGAGCAAGTCAGGAGCAAGTAAATACTTCATGTAAAATGCTGCTTCAGAGGCTTTTCCACCCTGACCAGAACACAGCTCTCTGAAATAACAATGAATACTTACTGTGGTCATATTTAAAGATATTGAACATATTTTTCTGAGGATATCACAGGCTGATCATCATTTGTTTTCTAAATGGATGGTTATTATGCAATGGTTTTCCTGGTCCGGTACCCTGGAAATCCAGAGTTCTCGCGAGAGCACAATTTGAATTTACTCAGCGAGTCACTTTGGCAATTTGTAATGATGCTCATTACCCATGCCGTTGGAGCCGAGCTGCACCAATCACATCGGTGTATCTGATATAGGCGGGCCAGAGGCAAGCTAAACAGATGACGACAGCGCTGCGACGACGAAGTCCGGAATCAGTCAGTAAACGTTGTTAGATGGCTACGGATGAACACCAGTTGTTTGAAACGGCTTTGGCCGCTACAGTGAACGAGTTAGACTTGGCTTTTTCTCTAAAAGAGGAACAGAAGACGGCACTCAAATCTTTTCTTTGCAAGAAGGACGTTTTTGCTTTTTTGCCGACCGGATACGGCAAGAGTCTAATCTATTGTTCTGATTGGTTGTAGTGTTATCCAATTGCGTGCAGTGATATTTTCAAATGCATGCTTGGTGCCACCCCACGAGTTGGGCCATTTTCATTACTCATAGCCAGACCCTAAATCTTTCTAGATTTGGGTCTGGATTTCCAGGCTACTGGTCCGGCCCACTTGAGATCAAATTGGGCTGTATGTGGCCCGTGACCTAAAATGAGTTTGACACCCCTGCCTTAAGCCATTGTTTGAAATGGATCTTAAACGTGGGATGTGTATGGCACTCCTATTGAGCAAGCAGTAGGCCATTTCAATATGTACTTCCCTTCAATGACAGCACAGTTTGTTCAAATGAGGTGAACCTATATGGCACCTCACATAATTACATATGAAGGAGACGACTTTCCATAGTTTGAGCAAATGTTATTTGACAGGGAGTCTTATATAAGGCCAAGACAGCACAATGCACACTTTCTACTCATCTCTGCCTTTGTATCTTTACAGACATAACAGGAACACACTTTAAAAAACAGGCAAATTAACATGCATTACACATACACACAGGTACTGCTGTGCTTATACATTTCGCATTTTAAGAGCTGAGTTATTCATTCTGCATAAAGCTCTTCTAAAGCAATTTCATGTGATCTAATTTAACTGTCTTCTTGAAAAAGTTGAAGAAATACCAAGTTTTTTTAATGCAGTTATCTTAAAGAGGCTCATACTATATATCTATGTTGTTCCACATCTCTTCCTGCCTCCCCACTCTGTTTGCTTAGTCTTCAAGTGCTAAAACATGCATATGGCACACATCCTAAATGAGCATGGACACACAGTGTACATACCACTTCGTATTCATTTTTAATGTTATTTGCTTTGTGTCCAGATGTCACTTTCCAGCCTACTCCGGCTTTAACATACCGAACTCTGGGAGGCATCCTGGATTTCTACATGGTCCTAGGACCTACACCTGAAATGGTGGTGCAGGAGTACACTGCAGTAAGTCTTCTCGGACTTGTGGTCTGCTTGTGTGTGTAACTGTGTGCATTCGTGTGTGCTCCTGCGCCTGTGCGTGTGTGTGTTTTGTGTCTGGCCCTGGGCCGCTGTTGATGGACTGCAGCAGCTGGGAGTTCCTCGCTTCATTGCGCTCTCTCATTTAGCCTATCTAAACACACACACACGCACACACACATACACACACACACACACACACACACACACACACAGACAATCAAACAAACACTTTATGGACGCCGTCCTGTTTTCCTGCAAAACAACTTTTTCTGTGCTGAACTGTTTTGACTTCCTTGTTTGTTTTTCTTCTTAACAGCTGATTGGACGACCTGTTCTACCTGCCTATTGGTCCCTTGGGTTCCAGCTCTGTCGCTATGGTTACGCCAATGACACAGAGATAGCAGAGCTATACCGAGACATGAGGGCAGCGGGTATACCCTATGTAAGTTCCTGGACAAATACCTTTTTGGGATATTTAAATTAAAGATAACAGCAGCAACAGACACAAGAGTACAGAACACAAAATAAAAATAATAAATAATAAATAATAATAATAATAAATAAATAAATGCATAAAAAAAACACTACAAGAAAACCTAAGTCCTCATCCCTTATGTTAAAGAATAAGAGAATATTTTGGGACACACTGCCGATGCTGCCCACTTGCATCATATACATTTATATTTCAGTATGTTTTCTTGCTCATGCCGAAACACTGATTTCATCCCAACACAAGGAATTATGTTATTGCTCATACATACAGATGCAATCTGATAGCTTCTTCTTGTCCACTGTAGGTCATACACTATAGAGACATGCACTCAGTGGAATAGAATGAGCTCAGTCCAACACAATATCTACCCATATATTACCACAGATTCCACTGTATGCGGACAATAACTACATAAAACTAAATTAGATGAAATAAGTTATTGGGATAAAGCAAAATAGAGACATTGACTTCATGGATTACTTTGGTTTAACCTAATAAAATATGACCTCTAATATCATTTGAAATCCATTCAACTGTAGGTTTCACAGCTCCTCCAGACGTTTCCAGTTTGTACCAGAACCTGTAATTTTCTCTGACAGTAAAATCTGGGGTTCACATTTAAATAACAATATTCATCTGGGACAGCATTGTGTCTGACATGGAAACAGACCAGGATCCCATCCTCGTCATCATGCAGAACGGAACACAAGAATTTCCATCGATAATCAAGTGATCCCCTAAATGTGCTTTCACAAAGGCCTAACTTGCAAGGCGCTGACGCCAGCCAAAAAGAATCCTGCATCATTAACTGGAATAAAAGAAGCAGAAAATACAGCTGCTAACAAAAGCTACACGGCAGCTAAATTAACAGAATGAATTACCCAGTGTTTCTCAACCTGGGGGTCCTGACCCCCCAAGGGGGTCGCAAAATAATTTCTGGGGTTGCCAGATAGTTGTGGAGAAAAGAAAATTAAATAACATATTTGGGACTGGGGAAATCTTTTTGAATTACTCTGCCTGTACCAGTGATATAATTAGCTTTAGAGAAGATTTTATTGAGTGTGGTTGTGAGAGTCAGTACCGGCCTTCATGTCATTCACCAGCTTACAAAAGTGCCTTCAACAGCTCGTCCAGGCTGATGGCAGCACCCAGGAGGTCCCTCCTGTTTGCTTCAGGAGCACTGGAGAGATGCAACCAAATATTGCTGTGAATCATATTTTACATGTGCATGCATTGATATGAGTAAAGGAGGTTTGGGGAGGGCCTATTCGCAGGCCCTATTAGGGGCCCAGCCATTTCTGGGGCTGGGCCTGCCAGCAAGGAGATGATGTTGACCGTTACCGACACCTTAAACACTGTGACTGATGTTAGTGGCCAAAAATCCACAGTGCCAGGAGCACATTGGACAACGCCTAGGTGCTAACTGTTAAAACTAAACAAAACTATTATTATCACAGGACAACATTATTATTATTTATTTATGTATTTTAAACAGAGCATTCACAATAAATACTCAGAAATCAGCAGGGGTAGGTGCATAGAAGCAGCTGTTTACATTGGTTTGCAGGTCTTTCTCTTTTTCATGTGTCTATTAAACTTCTCTATATTTCAGTACTATAAACAGAATGAAACCTACACACGCATCCCCTAATTGAGTCATTATCTTCACCTTTTAACGCCCACTTGCTTAGCTGTGGGGCTTACAGTAATCATATGCCACAATATTTAGACACCAAAACGCATTAAACCACATGCAAGCATACAGTGCATCGACCTGTAGATGTGGGGCTAAAAATATATATTTAAAAAAAGAGGTGCAAACAGTTTATGAGCAACTAATGTGTTTGCATCGAGGTGTTGTGCGAACATAACCTCCCCACTCTCATATCTCAGGTGTTGCATACCATATGTTAAGAGAGATTTCCACATTTATTAGATAGAATCTCAACACTGTAACAAAATGTTCAGTGGGAGTTAACAGTTGCACAGAATCCCTTAAAAGGTTTCCTTTGTTAAGGAAAAATGTTAACTCACAGAGATGTTAGAGAGGTACAAGTTTCCATGGAGATTGTTTGTTTGACTGGACTCACACTTCTGATGTCTATTATTGTCTCACAAAGTTGGCGTATGGTTAGATATTGGAAAAATGGCATAAGAAAAGAAGACAAGAAAACCATATAGGTTAGGGGAGGAAAATATTATACTTCTAGAGGAATACAATCATAGAAAGCACAAACTACAAAGTAAATTTGATCTACAGAAACAGAAAGCAACTGTAGGAAGAAATTGCAATGAAAATTAATTCAGTCAAATCTATGATGTAAAATCAAAAGTGTGTCCATTGGGTTCTCCTGGTCACAGAAAACCCTTCTCGGGGTGTATTTGTTTTTTTCACCTACCGCCATAAACGAGGTCATGTTGCAGTGAAGAGGTTTTGTTTTAGATTGCCACCTTGGTTTGGTTGCTTTGGTGTTTTGTGCAACGGTCTAGGGGTTCCTTAAGTTTAACACACAAGGAGAGTGAACACTTAAAGGAAACCTTAAGGAGAAGACTTAAGGGTGTTTCCAACACATTCTCACTCCAACCTCGTCACATATTGACGTTTTGGTCATGAACTTTCCCTGTCCACATACGATGTGAAAGGTACCCTGGGTGCTTTGGTTGTTGACGTTCTGGGACACCGTGTGAAGGTCTCTTCTTTCAAGATACACTTTATTTTCACAGGAAATTTAACGCTAACATACAATATCTTTCAAAATAAACACACTATGTCGGTACAACACAGCTAATTGACATTTTTTTTTCCTTCAGCAACAAACACATGGTTGGGTTTAGGCAACAAAAACATGTGGTTAGGTTTAAGCAACAAAGGAAGTGTTTAGGTGTAGGAAAAAAGAAGGAGGGTTTGGCTTTAGAATGTTACGGGACACAAACACCACTCTCCCGGGTGAAAGTCGATGTTTGTTGAACCCATCCACCACCCCTCCCACCTGCCCCACTCGGACTTTCGCCGCCTTAACTTTCATCCTTGTCCTGTCGCATTTCCCCCTGACGCCGCCGGGCGCCATTGAACTATAAGGGCAACTGGCCGCATATCATGCCAACGTTAAAGGACGCCTTGTTTTGCTGGTATCTGACACCGCAAGTCACTGCCCAAGTGCCGGATTTCGATGACATCAGAGTGAGACCGTGCTCATGTTTCATGCAGCTGATTTTATTTTGAGGAAACCTTTAGTAGGACTTTAAGAAAAATCTTAGTCCTTGGTGTTCGGTGCAACCAGCCCCAGCTCTTTACCAGCTGCTCAGTTCTGGGAGATGAAAATCTATGTCTCTTACAGTGATTTTGTTATGCTGATGGCTAATTTAATACAGGAAGATATTACGCTTCAAATTATCCCTCTGTGTATGAATTCCTGATGATATTTTTGACAAAAAAAAAAAAAATCTAGTTTACCTTGAGTTAATTTGAGTTTGAATTTCTGTCTGCTGCAGGATGTGCAATATGCCGACATTGACTACATGGACCGTCAGCTGGACTTTGTTCTGGACCCAGAGTTTGATGGACTGCCTGCTCTGGTTAACCGCATGAGGGGAGAGGGCATGAGGTTCATTTTCATTCTGGTAATGGCATTATGTCATAAACTATTGATACAGTCACATGATTGGGTACCCAAGGATCAGCAACTATAGGGCAGGTGTAAATTTTACATAGAGACATAAGAAATAAAGCTGAATGTTAAATTACTGAGTCACCAGCCAGTCTCTACTACATACTAAAGAGTTGTGTGTATTTAATTCCAGGATCCAGCCATCTCAGGCAATGAGACACGTCATTACCCTGCCTTTGTGAGAGGTAAAGCAGCGGATGTCTTCATTAAGTGGCCCCAAAACATCAGTGATGAAATTGTGTGGGGGAAGGTAAGAGGGGTTGGATGTGGATTTTTGTGGGATGAGATCAAAAACAACAGACTAAATAATGTGTATGGTAGTACGGTATAATTTCTACATAATGTGTTTGGGGTTTTTTGGCAGGTTTGGCCAGATTACCCCAATGTCACAGTAAATGAAGATCTGGACTGGGATACCCAAGTAGAGGTACAATATTTTCCATATTACGTTGACACATAACACTTCCTGTATTCACATATTCTATTCATAAAGTGCATGAGATCTTAAAGACTTGGTTGGTCAGTTTAGTTTTCATTTGACTGTCTCATTTCCAGTTGTACAGGGCGTACACCGCATTCCCCGACTTCTTCCGCAATGAAACAGCAGCGTGGTGGCAACAAGAAATCAAGGACTTCTATAAGAACACAACATTTGACGGCCTTTGGATTGTGAGTGACCTGAAGAAAACATTTTAATAAAATCATTACCTCATCCTGCGTGATATTCTTTTCACTTTAATTTCTGTGTCATCTGTAGGACATGAATGAACCTGCCAGTTTTGTCCACGGCACAGTCGGAGGAAACTGTCTTGGCAATCCTCTTCTAGAGAACCCTCCATATATGCCACGTAAGACACACAATCCTATGTTTTGTTCTTCTTATGCTGTGATTAGAATGTAAAGCCATGATGTCAACATTAGGAGTATGCCTGCAAATACTTTGAGGTGTTTGTTTTCACGTGTGCGTCCATCCTTAAAGTGCTGGAGTCCAAACATCGTGGCTTAAACCATAAGACCCTGTGCATGAACAGCGAGCAGATACTCAGCGATGGAACGAGAGTCAGACACTACGACGTCCACAACCTCTACGGCTGGTCACACACCAAGCCTACCTATGAGTAAGTGAATTATATTTGTGTGCCTGTCTATGTGTGTCCAAATAAATGTGTTTGTATTGCCTAATAGGTGAGATTAAGCTTAATGTGCCAATCCTACATCATCTGAGTACAGTCACAAAAGGAAAAGAGAAGAGGAAGAGCGCAGCAGCTATCATTGCAAAAGCTTTTAGGAGGAAATTGCAGCCACAGGAAACTGATATCTTCCAGCTATCAGCAGAAATACAGTCTCATCAAATCTTTCTGATAATAATCACTAATGTGAAACTATATTGGGCCTTGTGGTGAAATTTTCCTCTCACCACAGGGAGGCCAGATTGCAGAGTAAGCTACAGAAGTGCCCAGGGATGCCCGGCACCACTGGGCCTTGAGCCCAGGTGCTTTATTGTAGGAATTGTTTCATTTTTAGCACCGTGCTGAATTTAACAATCGCAATTAATGGGCTAATTCACTTCCAAAATGAATGTACTTTATTTAAGGGGGGAGAAGACACTTTTACACTCTATGTGTTGTGAGTTTATCTACGTCTCTGTGTTATTTGGAGGAGTAAAACAAAAGTCTCTCTTCTCTTTGCAGCGCCCTGCTGAATGTAACAGGTAAAAGAGGCATAGTGGTGACAAGGTCCACTTACCCCTCTAGTGGAAAATGGGCTGGACACTGGCTGGGAGACAATGCTGCAAACTGGGACCAGCTATACAAATCCATTATAGGTACATACAGACATACACAGAACACGTATGAAAAGGGGTTGATGTGACAACACAATCATCAAAATAAAAGTTGGCATTGTACGCTTCTGCAACCACAGATAAGTAAAAACTGTCTGTTATTTTGGAGAAAATGCACTCACTGGCCACTTTATTAGGTACACCCATTCAACTACTTGTTAATGCAAATAGCTAATCAGCCAGTCGCATGGCAGTGACTCAGTGCATTTAGGCATGTAGACATGGTCAAGACGACCTGCTGAAGTTCAAACCGAGCATCAGAATGGGGAAGAAAGGTGATTTAAGTGACTGTGAACGTGGCATGGTTGTTGGTCTGAGTATTTCAGAAACTGCTGATCTACTTCACACACAACCATCTCTAGGGTTTACAGAGGATGGTCCCAAAAAGAGAAAATATCCAGTGAGCAGCAGTTCTCTGGGTGAAAATGCCTTGTTGATGCCAGATGTCAGAGGAGAATGGCCAGACTGGTTCAAGATGATAGAAAGGCAACAGTAACTCAAATGACCACTGGTTACAACCAAGGTCTGCAGAAGACCATCTCTGAACCAACAACACGTCCAACCTTGAAGCAGATGGGCTACAGCAGCAGAAGACCACACCAGGTGCCACTCCTGTCAGCTAACAACAGGAAACTGAGGCTACAGTTCACACAGGCTCACCAAAACTGGACAATAGAAGATTGGAAAAACGTTGCCTGGTCTGATGAGTCTGGATTTCTGCTGCCACATTCAGATGGTAGGGTCAGAATTTGGTGTAAACAACATGAAAGCATGGATCCATCCTGCCTTGTATCAACGGTTCAGGCTGGTGGTGGTGTAATGGTGTGGGGGAGATTTTCTTGGCACACTTTGGGCCCCTTAGTACCAACTGAGCATGGTTTAAACACCACAGCCTACCTGAGTATTGTTGCTGACCTTGTTCATCCCTTTATGACCACAGTGTACCCATCTTCTGATGGCTACTTCCAGCAGGATAACGCACCATGTTACAAAGCTCAAATCATCTCCAACATGACAATGAGTTCACTGTACTCCAATGGCCTCCACAGTCACCAGATCTCAATCCAATAGAGCACCTTTGGGATGTGGTGGAACGGGAGATTCACATCATGGATGGACACATCTGCAGCAACTATGTGATGCTATCATGTCAATATGGACCAATATTTCTGAGAAATGTACAAATGCAACATATCTTTGTTTTGCAGGAACATACAATGCCATTCTTCTGGTAACTAGGCTGGATGTAATCAGTGACATGCTTGCAATCTGTGCAATGTAAAGAAGAAAAAGGAATCTTTTTTTCTTTTCACATAACTCCCCATTTCTTTTGTTCTACAGGCATGATGGAGTTCAGTCTGTTTGGCATCCCTTACGTAAGTATCATCATCTGATCTTGGTTTTGACAAGACATAATCTTATTGATGTGACCTTGTCCTCTCTAAGTAGATTACAGCGGCCTGAGTGATGTTATTTTGTTTGCTAGACCCTTTGATCAAAGGACATCTTGAGATACAATGTGAAGCATGTCATTACAAGCCCCACCCCAACCGAGAGGCCCAACGTTAGTCTGTCATGACTCATAAAAACTTAAATAAAACTTACATTTTTATACTGCTGTCCTGGCTTGCTCTGATTTTGCTAGTTTGCCCCACTGTCTCTTTGTGTTTATTTCCCTCTGTCTCTCTCCCCTGCATACTGTCCTTCTGTCGTCTCTCATTTCCTCAGTGTGTCTAATAATAATTATAACCTGACACCTCATCGATCCCTATATGGTAAATTATTTGCATGGCCCCGATAAAGCCACGGGGTCAAATACACAACATCGGTCACACCTGCAGTGTCTTGCTCAAGGACACATCAGAAACATGATGCTTGCAACAACAGTAGAGTGATGCCAGTTAGTGCGGTTGAAGGGTGCTCTTTATAGTCACACCTGCACCCTGGTGCCCATCTATCTGTCCATCTCTGTTTCCTCACACACAGACACACATACGCTGACACTTTTTTGGTTGACCCTCTTTTTCAGACGGGTGCAGACATATGTGGGTTCTTCAATGAAGCTCAGTATGAGATGTGTCTTCGCTGGATGCAGCTGGGTGCCTTCTATCCATACTCACGCAACCACAACGGCAAGGGCAACAAAGTGAGTTAAAACAATGTGAGAAAAACACTCACAAAGAGATGTACTTCAGCACTGTTAGTTTTGTGCATTCAAGCTAACTTGACTAAAAGAAGACTTTGCCGGCAAAGTGACCATTTGCTTATCTTTTACTCACTGTATTACCTTGAATTCATAAAGCCAACACTGCCTCCACAGTGAAGAGAGAATCCGAAAAAACATGAACATTCTTCATGAATTGAGGCAAAAGGAGTCCTAATTTAACAACAGCAAAACTAAATCAAAACAAAACCTCCCTAACACATACATTTTTGGTTAAACCTTGTGACTTAAAACACTTCCACACAAACAGCGTCACACACAGACGAGTAGCACACCTGGGCATGCACAAGAGTTTAAATTCAGCTTGAGCAGAGTTCAAACACACAGGGCAAAGATGTCTTTACAAAGTCAAGGTAACAAGCGGTGAGTAAGTGCTTTGAAAGAAAGGTTATTGTGCAGGTGAAATTTTCCTTTCGGCTCAAAATGACCAACAAAATTATGTGAATTTTTTGCAGCCACAAACATTTGTTAGAGTTTGCTGTAATGCTGGAATTCAGCTCCTGTTATTGTCAGGGAATTCTTACCAAATTTTACTCCCATTTCCTGGGAGAAATACCTGAACCTCAAAGAGCAATTCTCATTCAGTAGTTCTGGCTGAACAATGTACCAAATGGCTGCATGCTTCAGATTTTTTTCTGCTACTTCATGCAGTATAATCCTCAATCAAATTGAAGATAGTGCACCCTCTTATAACTACTTTGACATATTAAACCTTGTAATGGTAAAACAGGATATTCTGCTGAGACCCTGTGACCTCATATGAGGACATCACTTATTGGGTTTACTTGACCTTATACTTCATTCTACTTAAAAGGAAATTTCGGTTTATTTCAACCTGTCTCCTATCGCCCTAAATTTGTTTCAAGTGACTAGTGACATAAAAATAATAGTTAGCATGTTAGCCATTAGCCTAGATACAGCCGGGGCGCATAGTAGTGTCTGACCTGTTAAAACATAAGTGAACGGGCATACTTCAAGTGCAAAGTTAGTCCACTAAACAAGCTTTTTTTCCACAAAGACCGCCTCATATCGTTAGGATAAATGTCAGAGAACATATAGGAAACGACATGTTGTCTTACCTTACCGGTGTGGTGCCATGTTTGTTTACCATTTAGCTCTGCTTTCTAAAGCACAGCCGAAATATCACAAGCTCTAGATAAAGCCCAGCTGGATACTACTCCAGGTGGAGGTGTCTCATCCTTGGTCACATCCAGACCTTGAAAATAAGGCTGCAACTGGTCCCATTCCTTGCAACAGAGGCATTCCTCTTCTGTGGGCACTGGGGCACAGCATCCACAGGTACACCACCAATCTCCAGAGCTACGCAGCCTTGCAGCAGCCATTCCTCCTCTCTCGTCCTCTAACGTTACCTGTTGCGCCTCTCTCTCTCTCCTCCTCCATTCTTCAATTTCACGAAGCTCTTCGTCAGTGTATTCAAGCATGGTATGAGATCGCTGCTTGTTCTCGTGATATTTCGGCCGCGCTTTGAAAAGCAGAGCTAAATGGTAAACAAACATGGCACCACACCGGTAAGGTAAGACAACACATTTACATGTTGTTTTCTATATGTTCACTGACAGTTATCCTAACGATATGAGGCGGTCTTTGTGGAAAAAAAGCTTGTTTAGTGGACTAACTTTGCACTTGAAGTATGCCCATTCACTTACATTTTAACAGGTCTGACGCTACTATGCGCCCCGGCTGTATCTAGGCTAACGGCTAACATGCTAACTATTATTTTTATGTCACTAGTCACTTGAAACAAATTTAGGATGATAGGAGACGGGTTGAAATAAACCAAAATTTCCCTTTAACTTCGACCTATTGTCCTTGTTTGTGGACACTTTTTTGTGCCATCTAGAGCACAATACACTAATCCATATAAAAACAAGATGGCAGCCATCTCTGCGAAGTCAGTCTGCAGCCGAAAAACCTGATCACATTTTATGGTTGAAAGTTGTTTCTTTATGATTAATTTATTATTTATATGACACCAATTTTACCAACAGGAAAAAGCTAAGACACTAATAATTCGGAAGTGCTGGTCTAAAGACTCTGGGACTTTATTATCATTGACAGTGTTTAGTTTTGCATACTTATCAGGTCCTACTGATCCAAAATAGCTTGAGGGAGTTCGGGTCTCAGGAGGTTATACTGAGCCATCTTGCGATGTGATCACTTCAGCCATGATACAGGGGGCAATGGTCGCTTCACTGCTTCCTTCCCCCAACTTCCAGCCCCTTGCTCAGACCACACCCATCTCCAACTTCCACTTCCATTGTGATCTCAACTACAAACCTGTTAAGTTTCTATACTGCATCTTGAGGGGTTCGCAGTGACAAAAATCAGACATACAAACACCTGGTAAGGTTCTCAAAACAGCTTCTGTGATTGATCCTGCGACAATAGCGATCTCCAGGTCCACATTTTACCATGATGACACATACACTGACTCACATGGTGACAAAAAAATACCCGCTGTTGCAATGCTGTCACAGCTGGTAAAAACAATTGGATGATTGGATGACACTATGTTTTTCCTCCCCAAGGTCAGTGCACTTTTAAGGGGAATTCTTCTGCTCCCAATAATGTAGTGAATATGAAAGAATAACACTAGAAAATGTTTCAGTAAATTTGTTTAAAACCACATCCTTGCAATCCCATGGAAAGTTTGATACAGGATATTCCCAAGAAGTAATACTTTCAGAAACAAATGTTTTCAACCCAATACGCATTCTCTCCGCAAAAGGAGTCAAAATGTACAAAAGCTGATTTCACCGATTTTCAAAATCTGCTCTAGCTATCATGTTCATCTGCTCTGGAAATAGGGTCTGCATGAATATACCTGCACAAAGAAAAACATTTACCAACACTACTATTGTTTGCAAAAAGTACAATCTAAATTGCTTTCTCTACCCATCTCTCTCTTAATCTGCGTCTGACATACACAAACACACAAACAGATAGACCTGTTTGGTGGTGTAGTGTCGGTGGCATTCATTCTAGCGGTGACCTTTAAGAGCGTTGGAACACATCTGAGAAATCCAATAATGCCCGTCCGGAGATCGATCCCACCGGGCGAACTTTCTCTGCACTGGAGTCTGCAATACTAGACAGGACATAGTTGTGTGTATGTGTGTGGCTGTGTGTGTGTGTGTGTGTGTGTGTGTGTGTGTGTCTGTGCCTGTGCTTTTTAACGGCATGGAGTGGGGATATAATTGAATTCTCA
The DNA here is from genome assembly GCF_041903045.1 of Epinephelus lanceolatus. Classification (NCBI taxonomy): domain Eukaryota; kingdom Metazoa; phylum Chordata; class Actinopteri; order Perciformes; family Serranidae; genus Epinephelus; species Epinephelus lanceolatus. The sequence continues at coordinate 35,026,057 of NC_135737.1, forward strand.
AGGTGATCTGGGCACCACTGCACACCACCTAACCTCCACTCCACACACACATGCACCCCATGATTCCAATCATTTAATAATGGCTTGCAAATGGGTGTTTAAACATGGAGAAAATTGACAGAAAGAAAACCCACCCACACACGGCAGGAGAGAGGGTGGCAGAAAATGACAGTTTGCGAGTCAGGAAGACAAAAAGTAAAAAGGGATAGAGATAGAACTGGCGGAAGAGCAGTACAGGTATTTATATCAAATAGGAGAAAAAGAACAGAGGGGTCGAGAGGTGAAATACTGACAGGCAAATACAGATATAGGAATAGGGAGGAGAAGAGGAGTTCAGAAGCTATGTGGCAGAGAAAGAGAAAAAATGATGAGGGATAAAACTGGCGGAGAATAAAACAAGATGGCAATTTAGCAAGTTAAATGGTGGTGACACAGAGTGGTGATAAGGACTTGAGAGCTGGGACGAGGCTGAATAAACAATTCCCCGATTTTGAAACACCTGTGATCAAGAGAGAAGAAGGATGTGAGAGTGGAGGGTGCTCGGCGAGAGGAGAAGAAAGAAAAAAATGCACAAACCAAGACTGAGAGATGGAAGAAAAGGGAATCAAGGTCAGCTATTTATGTAGTCTACTGTAAAAACTGTATTATTTTTTCAGTCAGCCATATAAAATCCCCAATCATCAGACAGTTAGTGACTGTAACCTCGGGTCTGCTTAACAAGGCATTTGACAACAAAGTATTAACACCACAAACCAGACCGGAGGGTACACAAGGTCAGAGACAGCGGAGAGAGAAAGAGAGAGGAGAGTTTTTGCAGAGTCATTCCCAGAGCTCCGTCACGCCTAGTGTCTCTTTGCCCTCAGACAACTTTCAATGTTGACCTTGAGATAATTTTCACTGCACCAGCAGTATGCTGCAGTGTCCACAATCATATCAGAACAATGCAATATTAATTAAACAAGATATATACTCTCTGCCAATCATTGTTTCAGCAGCAATGTCATATTCCAGCCATGCATAGTGTTATTCACCCAAAGGGACATATTATTGTTCATCTAAATATATTTTCTTTTTATGATGTGTGCTCTGCAATGCAAAACAGAAACTCAAAGGTTTATGAGATGGGGCGAGGGAGTAGATTCCAGACAGATAAATGAAGAGAAAGACCAAGCGGAGGAGAGGAAAGATGAGCAGGGCTGACACAGCCAGATAACCTCATTTTTCCTTGAAGCCGCGCACAAAAATATGCACACACACACATACGGATCTGTCTACAATCAGTGTGTGTCACAAGGCCTTTTGCCACTATCAACATGGCCATAAATTAGGTGAATTCGTGAGATGGATTCTCTGTCTGCATCTCACTCTTCAACACTCCTCGCTCTCATCTCTTCATCAATCCCTCCTCTGGTTTTTCACAGATGAAAAGTCTACCTTGAGGGCCCGACAGACACTTGTATAACTGTCGTCATGTAGGATTTGTGCGACTGAATGTTAAAAAGTATAAAGTGAGTTTTTGGGAGATTATCCTGGCGGTAATCTTACATCTTACATAATGACAGCATCGACACCAAAATCATTTTGGTGTGCACACTCAAATAATATTAATAAACATTATTTATTTGACAAAATGGGATGAAAAGAACACTATATGTCCATATTTGTGCACTTGACAACAATAAAATATAATTTTGGTTATTGCAGATGCCCTTATTTATTCATGTCCACATCCCACAAATACATCGATCAACTAATACCTACTCACTGCAGGAGCATAAATTGATTCCTGATTTCTTTTAAAATAATTATCATAAAATATTATTAGATTTTCTCTTTTGTTTTTCGTCTTTTTGTTAGTTTTTAAAACCTAAAAATTAACTGTGAAAAATCCTGAGCGCAAGGTGATGTCTTCAATCTGACCAGTAGTCAGATATATGTCTTGAAAACAAAAGCAACTAGAAAAGCACTCAGAGTGCAGACCTCCGCCAAGTAGGTGATATTCCCTCCCCCTCTGCATCAGATTTTGCAGCCTGCATCACAATTAGGTTATTTGCATCACTATCATTATTAGGTTATATATGCCTTCACCATGGAGACACTGTGGTGTATTTATTTCGTTTTTATTTTGTACCAACACAGAATATAATGTTTTTTTTGTATTTTTCACTTTCTTTTTTTCCAACACAGAACATTAATTTCAACTTTAGAATTACAACAATATTTAGCAAGTACAATGAGATGTGCTTTCCGGCCACCAGATGGCGCTATTTTCACCGTATTTAGAAATTGGAATTGCTGCTGTGGCTGTCAGACGATAGACTTTATTTATTATTTTATCCACTTTGCTTTAACCAATCACCACCAAAATTTTATCATCTGTTCCTTGTCCCATTATCCACCTTTCATCAAAATCCGTTCATAATTTTTTTAGTTATTTTGCAGACAAACAAACAGACAAACAGACCAACGCCAGCGAAAACATAACCTCCTCGGCGGAGGTAACTAGTCATCGCATGCAAAGTTGAAACTAAAAACTTACTGCTTTGCTTTTGAAAGAAAGGGGCAGAATGACAGTACAGGGCACAACATCAATATTAATGAGAGCAGGGAACTCAACTTACTTCTGAGCTTTGTGATAGAATGAAGAAATTCCTACAGGAAATTCCAAACATGAGGCAACGCATCATTAATGCCGCAACCAATCCCATGACTATCCAGCTTTTCACAAAACTGACTGCCTTGATTAAATGCAGGGGGGGAACACAGTGCTAAACTACATGTCACCTGTCTAACCACACCTGTTTACTTCACATACTGTATTTTTCTGGTGCATAAGCTGCCAACAAACATTCTGCAACTCCGGCGCAGCACTGTGGCCATCAAGGGCCGCCCCCCAACACACACTGGCAGCGGCGCGCAGCGGCACCATCAACATGTAATTCCCACCCCAGTCCGCTAGGTGGCTGTACCTACACTAGTTGCCAATTGCTAATAACAGAAGAAGAAGAGGAAAAACTTTGAGGCAACAACAACTTGAATTTCACGGGTGAGTTTCTTATCAAAGTCGTCTTATTAAAAATTTGAAACAACCGGAGTTGATCCTACAAGACGAGACGTACATAAAAGGCTTTTCTCGCAGCGCCGCCATGAGCGCCGGCCGCGCTGGAAATAGAGCAGTGGGCTGAAGCAGAGCAGCTTGGCGCGTCAGCCGGCGCCAGTGTGGGTTGGTTCATAGAATATAATGGAGGCGGGCGTTTTGACGCGCGGCGTACGGCGGCGGTGTGTGTTGCACTATACAGTTCTCGCAGTCCATGTGTCAGTATCATGCAAGAGCAGCAGTCATATTTGATCCTTGATCAGTTACCATACAGCTTTTATTACTGTATTCTTTTTTTAACATTGGTATTTCTTGAGTTTGGTGTATCACAATGGAAAGGAATGGCCATGAAGCAGACCTAACAATCACCGTCAGTCCACGTCAGTAGACATTTCCACATTTTCTGAGCATGTAATCTCATTCATTCATTCATTCATTCATTTTCCGTAACCGCTTATCCTGTTGGGGGTCGCGGAGGGGCTGGAGCCTATCCCAGCTGACATTGGGTGAGAGGCGGGGTACACCCTGGACAGGTCACCAGACTATCGCAGGGCTGACACATAGAGACAGACAACCATTCACACTCACATTCACACCTATGGACAATTTAGAGTCACCAATTAACCTGCATGTCTTTGGACTGTGGGAGGAAGCTGGAGTACCCAGAGAAAACCCACACTGACACAGGGAGAACATGCAAACTCTGCACAGAAGGGCTTCCCCACCCCGGGGTTTGATCCCCCCACCCCCGGTTCTTCAAGGGCTTTTTTTCTGTTAGCATTCACACAGACAGTAGGACCACTGAAGTGGCACACTGTAAGCCAGCTAGCAGTTTGCATAGTAACTTGACTTTTGTTTTGATGAGTCAAAATTGTGTTACATTTTAAAATCACATCACATTTATGCTCAGTAAAGCCTTGACTTAACTGTTGGCCCATTATTTTTGTTAAGAGCTGCTGTTTGTGTTTTGCATCCTCAGTTTTTTTTACATGGCCTATGGGTTTTTCAAAATGGCGCTTGCCAGAGCTGCACTGGCTGTGTTTGATTGATCACCGTACACCTACACCACTCAAGGTTCCTCCTGTGCTGGGAGAGTACCTACTCTGAAATAGGAACTACAAAGTCTCTCAAAACATCTACAATCCTTTTTCAACTGCTTATCCAAAGCTGTGTCGCAGGGACAGCAGGCTTAGCAAAGTATTCCAGATGTCCCTCTCCCCAGCAACGCTTTCCCCTCCGATGCATTCCCAGGCCAAATGACATATGTAATCCCTCCAGCATGTTCTGGGTCTGCCCCAGGGCCTCCTACCAGTGGGACGTGCCCGGAACACCTCTAATGGGAAGCGCCCAGGAGGCATCCTGATCAGATGCCCGAACCACCTCAACTGACCACTTTCAGTGTGAAGGAGCAGCGGCTCTACTCCAAGCTCCCACCGGATGTCCGAGCTCCTCACCCTATCTCTAAGGCTGAGCCCAGCCACACCACCAAGGAAGTTCATTTCGGCCACTTGTATCCACGATCTCATTCTTTCGGTCACTACCCAGAGCTCATGACCATAGGTGAGGGGTTGGGATGTAGATGGACCAATAAATCAAAAGCTTTGCCTTCCAGCTCAGCTCTCACTTCAACACAATGGTATAGCACAGCACCTGCATCACCGTAGATGCTGTGCCAAACTGCCGATCCATCTCACGCTCCATTCTACCCTCACTCATGAACAAGACCTCGACATACTTGAACTCCCTCTAAAAAACACTATTGTTCCTGTTCTTGCAGTGTGGACGAAATAAAAATGTGGGTTCTTGCAATTTCACTGTGGCCAGTCGACAAAGTTGTTGTCTGTGTTCATCCGTTTCTGATCGGCAACAGTAATGTCAATGGTGTCTTTGCAGAGATAATATATTCTCTTGCTGTGTTAGAATAACACTGCAATCTCTACGCTGTATGTAGCCAGTGTCATATTTATCAGTGATTGCAACAAGGTCAGAATGTTTCTAAAATGCATCGTCCTTCACTAAATCATTTGGGATACAAATAAATTCCCCTTTACCCAGTTGTTGAGTATCTACAGGCCACACATGACACACATGGATACAGATGACTGGCATTGAGATGAGAGAAAAAAAGAGAGGGATGTATTAATAGATTACATTTCAAAATAACCAGAATTGACTTGAGCCTGAAGCTCTACGCAGCAGAACCAAAGCCGGCCCCGAAACATGAAACTCTGGATTCATTCAGTTCAGGTTGGGTAGTGAAACCGTACCCTTGACCTCCAACTGTATCTGTCCTCCCTCTAATTGTGAAAGCTAGGCAAGCTCATACTCGCTCATACAAATTCATTTGATCAGTCTCACTCTTTCTATCTCTTTCTTACACGCACACACACACACCCACAACTTACCATGATAATTACTTCTGAACAAATCTGATTGTAAGGCATGAGGGTGCAAAAGCAGGGTTACTAAAAAGGGAGGCTGGTAGAAGAACTCCTGGGTTTCCAGGTAATTACAATCTTGTAAATTTCCTGAGAAAATTAAATGATAATCTGGTAAACTCCTCAGGTCATAAGATAATGGAAATGTTCTGTATTCAATCGTGTGCTGTTAGGCCTGTACTTAGTAACCACTGGGCTACAGTTAATAACTATTATCAAATCTGACCCAGCTAAATTGCAGCTGGGAAGAAAATGTCTGTCATTTTTATTGCTCTCTGTGATGATTTTATGATAATATCTTGTGTTTTTTTTCTTTGTAAATTGAAAGACAGGAGACACGTACACACAGATTTACACTTAACTGCATAACACACTGAGAGAAGCTGTGCGAACACATGCATACACACAGTTGTAATTATGCAAATGCGGTACCCACTACACACACGGTATCATAGGGAGGAGCATATGGTGATGACACGCTTCAGCTGAAAATCTTCATGATCCTCAGTGTGTGTTTGTGTGTGTGTGTGTGTGTGTGTGTACTTGACCAGACTGATGATTGTCCTCACTACAGTTCCAGAAAATGAGCTAATACATTTAGATTGGCCCATATCTACAAAATGACAGTACACCGTGTCCTCGTTTTCCGTCCTTGTCTCTTAAGGGGACGTTACGCTTGTTGCCAATTAAAAATGAGGTAAATGTCAGTACAGTGTGGGGCAGAGTACTTTGGGCATCATTTATCAGTGTAAATGCATGCAGGCCATTGAGTATTTCTGGCATGCTGCAAAGTAGCAAATGCTCCCGTCAGTCTCTTTTCATGCCCGCTAACATTTTAAAGTTATTCATTTTCAGCATGTTGTGAAATCCAAATAGGAAAGAGTCAACTCTTGAAACACAGTGACAAGATAAGAGAGAGGCAGCTGTGTGTAAATGCACATTTATTTCATGGACAAATGTAAAAGTAATACATTCATACTCCGCTGGCTTTTTCCTGCAGAGCCCTGCACGTCTGTGTGTATCTGTGCTTGTAACTGAGAGAAATGAACCATAGACAGAGCTTTTGAAATGTACATCTATTGAAACAGTGAATCTGTTTACTCAAACACTGAGCACTTGTCTCTTGCTACAAGTAAACAATCTCAGTCAGTGGGTGTTGTACAGGTATTTTTATATTTTTGCATTCCCTAAAGCAGGTTGTCCACCTATACGTCAATGCGGGGATCACCTGATAAACAGAATTATTCAGGGAATACTGCCAAAAGATTTCACCATAAAGTGTGTGCTGCCAGTTGACCACCCATTCAACACTCCCCAAACACTGATTGCCCAATCACAGCTTAGCAACCATAACTATGCATGGCAGGTCTATCAAGCTTTGGATTTGTTCACATGTTGAAGCTTGCATGGTGGGTATGGGACTCTAAAGTCCCTTTCCCACTGCACAAAAAACCCTCTAATACTTGCTAACATCTGGCATTTGTATTCAATGGGAAAGGTTACAATGGACATTCATTCCTGGAACAACTGACTCTGCAGTGGTCACAGGTTTTTATTGGCTCCAACCCACATTGACTCATTGAGTCTGTTTTCCAGTGCAATAAAAATACCATCTGTGTCCATCAAAGTAGTTCTTTAAAATCAGTCAAAAGAAAGTAACCAGGATAACAATTTTACTGGCCTCCATGCTGCTTTCTGCTTTTTACTAACCTGTAATCTCGTGCGATCTTTATGTCAAATGTTACACACCAGGAAAAAACAAACAAACAAAACCCAAAACAAACTGAAAGGCATACTTGTCTACACCCAGCTCTCGTGTACTGGTAATGGGAAAGGAGTCTATAGCCTATTTTTAGCGGGTTTCCATGCATTCATAAAACCCACTTCAGTCAGGAACACATAAGTCAAAGAAAACTTTCCATTCACAGTATTATATTTGGCGGTATGTTCTGGGGCCTCTCTGCCTTTCCTAAGCCTACACAGATCACCTCTTCCATGTGTCTGTGTGGAAAGCATAAGGTGGAGAGAGCACACCTCCCTGCCCTTCCATGTGCCTACATGGAAAGCCTAAGGCAGTGAGAGCAGCAGCAAAGACCCCCCGGAACAGTACAGAGCAGCATCAATGTCAAACAGAAATGACATTGATAAGTCAGACACAGCACGAAAAGGAGGAGCTGGGGTGGAGACAGGTTGCAAAGTGTCTTGCAGAGGAAGCGGCAACAGTAGGCAGGCCAGAGCAGTTTAAATAGGGCACCCTGAATGAGATTTGCCAATTGGTTGCATAGAAAGGAATCATGTGATCTATCAGCTGACTCCCTTCCATCAATCAGCCGCTCCATCAGTTGGTTGGGCTGTTTGAGATCAGCTGATGTAGCTGGGATGAATGCTATGCTCAATTTACATGTACCACTTTTGCTGGAAAAAGGTATAAAAGTGATACTCTTCATTTTGCCTTACAAAAGCCAAAACACAAGGAATGAATTAAGCAGCGGCATTTCCTGAAAGCTGTTCCTGGAGAGTAAAGAACTTTAGTGGCATTGACATGCTCTGGATCAGATTCAGAGTAGTTTACACTCTGTACATCTGCCTATGATAGCTGTCATTCCAGCCAGAAAAATGGATGATCTTTATAACTGTAAATTGTACATGTGCTGCACAGGAGCACAAAGCTTGACAGGTGTAGCAACGGTAACTCAGGGGGCGGTGCTTAGCAAACGGTCAATTGTGAGCGACAAAATAAGTGAAAAGTTCACAAGGCAAAAAAGTCAAAACCCTCTTTCAGCACACAGTTGTCATAATAAATAATGAAGACACATTTAGATTTTAATATGCTTATCATTTACCCGTCTATAATCAACACTTCTATACTCTTTTCCTTTCAGAGACAAGATCCTGTTGCTTGGGATGCCGCCTTCGCAGAGGCATCCCGTGACGTCCTGAACATCCGTTACACCCTCCTGCCCTACCTGTACACACTGATGTTTGAGGCTCATACTGAAGGAAGCACAGTAGTTAGACCTCTCTTGCACGAGTAAGCACAACACACACACACACACACACACACACACATACACACACACATGGGTCTTATCTTTTCTACTAACATCATAGCTTGAGCGTTACTAGTAATCACTTAATGAAATCATCTAGTTATTACCAGGATGGATCTTTTCTTGATTCGCTGGCAAGATAACCAGATTTTATATCACGCTGCTTCTCATTAGCATGCAGAATATCACATGTGGTGGACTAAAAACCAATTTAAGCAGAGCTTTTATTTAAGTGCTCTAACACGTTTTCTGCACCACTGTTTTAATGCCCAACTCATTTTTAACTAGCTGAAATGTTACCAACAAAGCCTCCCTTATCAGCTACAGATGTTAACTTGAATGGGAGATTTAAAAATGAAACATATCCATAAATGTTGCAGTGAAGTTAAACAACCTGGTTCGTGATTTTTGCTCATTTAAAAAACTTAACAGATCAGTGCTGTCCCTGCCACAGCAACCGCCATTAAGAAGCCCTTGAGCAAGGCACTTTCTGTCTCAATCCCACTGAGACTGTGTGGAGGCCAGCCGTAGTTGACTGTGGCTATACTTGGCAGCTCTCAGATGTGAATTTGTGGAACTGTATGAAAAAAACAACATATTTATTCATTTTAAGAGACTCTTATAAAGTCACAGATGGTATTTAAGGAGCTGGCAGGATGAGTCTGGCAGGGATATTTGGCTTGCATCTTCAAACCATTGAATTCTGAATGAGTACTTGAACAGTCGTCTGGGCTGAGGACACAGGAGAGAGCGTTAGGAACGTTTTTCTTTTCAGTCAGGTTTAATGGCGTCTGTGCTGCTGTATCACAGGTTTGTGGATGATAAAACCACATGGGACATATACAAGCAATTCCTCTGGGGACCTGCTCTACTCATTACCCCTGCCCTCGACCAGGTATACACACAAACTCCTGCTTTCTTGTACTCTTTTACTTTAAAAACATATCACATATGCAGCTTTTCATCATGTAATCTGCCTATATTTATCTTCCTTTTGCTTGGACTCCATCTCTTGATTAACTGACTTTGTGATTGACAGGGAGCCACGAGTGTGGATGGCTATGTTCCTAATGCACGCTGGTATGACTACCACACGGTGAGTTCAAGTCCATAACAACCAGAAAACAATTTGAAAAGCAACGTTTTCACTGAATCCAAAGCCTGCCCAGTCTTATTGAAGGCATTGCACGCCATGAAAATGCACCTACACATTCAAGCACATCCCTGGTGCACCAGTACAGTAGATAACACTGAAGAATAATTACACTATCTATTATTGAAAGAGATAACGCATCTGACTGGCTGATTAGTGTACGCACAACATCTGAAATTATGTGTAACATTTTATCTTGAAGATGCAAAGCACTGCGTCTATGAGGTATTATAATGTGTAATTAGTTCTACAAATGATTCTTAGAGAAATTAACACGTAGACAGATCACAACAAGACCACATCTACAACAAAAACCGAAATGACAATATTAACAAGAGACATCTTTGACAACATCATTACAGAGCTGCAGCTCAACAACGGCAGAAGGCGCCTTGATGACAAAAACAAACATCCAATCGCTCTGTCTCTTTCTAGCTAGGGGACTCCCCATCTGTTAGACAGCATCATAAAACCAAACAAAACTCAAGAAACAACAATTTAAACGGGGGGACATGGGGTGGTAGAGAGGAGCGGTTGCCTCCATTAAACCTGTCCATTCAGCACACAGAGAGGTGCAGGCTGTTAGAAAAGGGGCCAAGGACAAAGTGGAAAATACTGGCAGAAAGATGTTTGCAAAGAAGTCTTTCTGCCTGTGATAAAGTACCAAAATGTTTCAGATGTAGCCCTTATAGATGTCACATATAGACCCTTTTAGGGCCAGCGTCACAATGACGTCAGTTTGTTAGCTGGAGGCGAAACATGACTCGCCACCACAGAGCTGTAGGCTGCATAGGAGTCTTACAATGTTGTCTTGTTGTGTTATTGGGAGCCAGAATAGAAGGAGTCATGACTCAAGACTTAGATTTTATCACATACGAGCCACTACTGTCCACGAACAAAAACGAAGACTATAGTTAATTGTGATAAGACGAAAGGACTGGACAGAGGCGATCAGCAAAAATGCTCACGTGAGCAGCGGCCACTTCATATCAGGTTAGACAGAAAGTATTTCCTGTTGTAGGGATGAATAACGTTATGTGTATTAAGGGTTATTATGTCCACCTCATCAGAAACTGGGGAGGCATTAAGAGGAATGTTGGATTTCTCCGTAATGCTAACATTTTAGTGCATTAGCTAAAACACAAAGCTTGCTGTGACATCATCCATCCACTGAGTGAGGACATACAGGTTGGCCAGTCTGGTCCCGTTGGTCAGCGTTTACTTATTCAAGTAAAACTCGGGGTCCCGGAGAGTGAGTGACCTGACATGGTGCGTTTGTAAATTCAGGCTGACACTCTACTTTAAAACAAGAGTCCTGTTGATCGAAGAAACAGAGTGTTATATTTCTGCATGAATTAACGAACGTTCTGCTCGGCATTCTGCTGCTTTGTCACCCCAGACAGAGTGCCGAGATTGGGTGCTGTGGATAACTGAACGGTACATTCCGACATCACTCCGAAATTATGAATGGTCCAGTTTGTGCCAGAGTGCGCTCCGACACTCAGTATTTCTTAATGCACCACTCGCATCATCTTCCTCCGTTGTCTAAAACAAGCCAACAGAACTTGCTAGCTTGTGGTATCTAATGTGGGTGGAGAACTGTTTTGTCTCCAGCTAAGCCCCGCCCACCAAAAAACTTTATACTGAGTGTTGTGTGATTTACTGGCACAACATTGCCAAATTCCTACAAAAGAATTACTGAATAAAATCAATCAAAGTTTATTACCTATAGTATTTAAATTATTTTAATAGTATTCAATTGTTGCTGCTTTCATCAGGCCAAATATGTTGGAGTGCGTGGGCAAATGGTCAGCATGCCCACACCATTGGACCATATAAACCTTCATATCAGAGGGGGGTATATCTTACCCTGGCAGAAACCAGAGAACACCACGTACTACAGGTAAGGGCACACACATCATGGCTGATACATCATGACAGCATGAAGTGTGTGTGTTTTCCATCTGTTTATGTGTCAACGCCTGCACACGAGATAGAATGCTGGGGAAAGGGGGGCACTTTTTTTTGTATGACCAGCACTCATCAAAATGAATGCCATCTATGATCATCAATGTGAGTTAGAGAAAGAGGCAGTGAGAATTAGAGGGAGAGACAGTTGGAGGGTGATGAGTGCTCCGGCAGAGGTGAGATCAGGTGGATCCCCCCCAGCAGGAATGTTAATGTATTTGTCCTCAGCAGCAGGTATAAATAGATGTTGTCCTTTAGCAATCTGCCATAACCCTCTCTACCCATTTTGTTTCAGTCGCAAAAATCCTTTAGGACTGATCGTTGCCCTGAGTGACACGGGAACTGCTCAAGGATTGTTCTTCTGGGACGATGGAGAAGGAATAGGTAAGTGAAAGGTCACCCTTGAACATCCACCCACCCACCCACACACACACACACACACACACACACACACACACACACACACAAAATAGGAAGTCATTTCAATGTTTTTACATCTGTATTTATGGGCTGATTATTGATGATAATTACTTTTCCCTCAAAAGAGTTAGTGCAGGTAATTTCCTGAAGGTGATACATGCTAATATCTTGACTATAAGACATTGCATTATAAGGGAGGATAGATGGTAGACAGACTGTCATGCACAAACACGTTTTGATTTTTAGTAGGGCTGTCAGTTGATTAAAGTATTTAATTGTGATTAATTGCACGATTGTCCTTAGTTAGCTCGCGATTAATTGCAAATTAATCGCACATATTTTTTTATCTGTTCTGAATGCACCTTAAAAGGGATACTTTTCAAGTTTCTAATTCTCTAATCAATATGGGAGTGGACAAATATGCTCGCTTTATGCAAATGTGTGTTTATATTATTATTGCAACAATCCAGAACAATGACAAATACTGTCAAGAATATTCTGCAGAATAACCTCAAAGGTACTGCATGCTCAAAACATATGCTAAAGCATACCATGGCAAATTTAAGCCCAACAAGCACACTCTGTCAAACTGACTGTTCTGTAGAGAAACTGATGGCTCGTTGGATGCTATGTGCAACGCAAGGCGTGTGCTCGAACTGGAGCTGCCTGGCCGCTACAGCCATGTTGCGTACACTATCAGTGGTCAGTGTGCTGACTTTATGTACACGGTCCCACTGCCTGGCTAGTTGTGGTTGTTACATGCATGGGCAAAGTGCCTGTCTTTAAACCAGTCGAAGCATGTGACCAAAGTTCCCACTCTGGGTTAACGATGTTAACCAGCCTGCAAGCTGTAGCCACCCATTTAGCTAGATTGCTGGTGAAAGTTTGTCGCTTGTAGAGTTGTCCAGGTGTCTCTGGTGTAAAGTATCCAGTGTGGTCTGCTTTTGGTGAGGGGTCAGAGGGCTCTCTGCATCAGCTGTGTGGTTGGCCACCAAGTGGTATTTGAGACTTAATGTACTTCTGTGGTAACTCAGTTCACACCAACAGTAAATGCAAATAACTTTGGTCTTGTGGAGAGAACCATCTGGCAGAGCTTTGAAGCTGAACTTGCAATTCAAGAGACCCCTTTCTTTATCCATTTCTTCTCATGGAGGTTTGTTACTGCTTGCCATCCACAACGTTACTGCTGCATCGCTTCCTGATTGTCCAAAGTACGGGGTGGGCCAAAGGTCACAATTCCAGAATGTATGTGTGTTAATTGCACGTCAAAAAATCTATCTGGGTCCAAAGGAAAGAGGGATGTCGTATGCTGTAAAGCTCTCTGAGGCAAATTATGATTTGTGAAATTGGGCTTTATAAATAAAATTGATTGATTGATTGATTGATGTACTGAGTACTTTACTGTATCGGTGATACTGTTTTTATTACTGATTAGTAAATGTTAGGATACCTGCTTAATATCAGCATGTTGTCATTGTGAGCATGTTAGCATGCTTACGTTAGCATTTAGCTCCAAGCATTGCTGTGCTTGAAGCTAAGTAAGAGCAATGTCACAGAGCCCCCAGCATGATTGTATGCTCTTAAGCTTGTTGATTGCAAATATTTGCATTGCAAAACAAAATGTAGCCCCAAACACCTCTGAGGGGAAAATAAAGGAAAGGCACACTTTACAAGCCGATCCCAGGTAACATCAAGATTTATGATACGCTGTCAGGAGCCCATTGTGATACACAAAAAAGGCTGGAAGCTCATGTGACAAAGAGTTGGACCAAATACCATGATGTAGCTGACCCTGAACAGCAGCTGGCAGTCTTTAACACACACACTACAAGTCCATTTATATATAGCTTCACCTCTGTTGAGCCTTCAAATTAAGAACAAACTAATTTTGTTGGATGAATGTGACCAAACTGTTGTGAGGCAGCAGTTATAATTTGCAATAGTTTCCATAAAGAACAGGGGTGTCAAACATGTGACCTGAGGGCCAGAACCAGCCCTCCAAACGGTCCAATCCAGCCCCACTAGATGACTTTGTACACCTAATACTGAAGCAGTTGTGAAGGCTAAGAGGTGCAGCTTTCAGGAGCAAGTTATATGAGTATCCTACTTCATGAAAAATGCTGCTTCAGAGGCTTTTACACCCTGACCAGAATACAGTTCTCTTAAAATACAGTAAGTACTTTCTGTGGTCAAATTTAACCCTTTCATAAATGGTGAACACTGCAGTGGAAAGCTATTTAAAAGCCATGTTATTGTACATGCAGGGTTTCGATGTTAAAGTTGCATTCAAGTCACTGCAGTGGACCCTAGTGCATCATGCTATACCTTGCCACCAGCTGGCCAGGTGTTGTCAGTGCAACACTAATCTTTGAAAAACCAAGCCTTGCCAGTCTTTCTGTAATCGGAGCGCCTGGCAGTAACATAAAATCTGGAAAAATCAAGTAACATCTAAAGGGTAATACAGTTGTTAAATTTTCCAAATATTGATTATATGTTGTGAGGAAAATTAATAGTATTACTGCAACCTTGTTCTTTAAAATACTTCAGTTGCAGTTGGTTTCTTTGGTTGTAAATCAACTGATTTGATTGATTGATGTATGGAAACGTATGGAAAAATGTAATGACAGCGAGTCGTAGACTGACTGAATGTGGAAAAACTGTTGAAATTGTGCTTTTTTTCTTAAGATATCACAGGCTGTTCATCATTTGTTCATAAATAGATAAATGTTTTTAAAATGTACTTGTCCATTTCACTAAAAGAAAATGAAAAATGTGAAGGTTGTCATTATTTCGAGGTTATCATACAGTGGTTTTACTGGTCTGGCCCACTTAAGATCAAATACAGCCGAATAAGGTCCATGAACTAAAATGAGTTTGACACACCTGATATAGGAAAAGTTTTGGAAATCAGGAAAGGAAGATCCACATGAGTGCCTACAGCCCAGTCTTACACTCATGTACAGTATTTTTTTTTTAACTGAATATGAATTCCTTCATTCATACCATCAGATACACACAGACAACTACAACACAGTCTTCTCCGCACTCCCTCACTCGTCACACACAGACACACACACTGATATACGAACAGAATCCGCCTCTGAAGTGCTTCTGTGAGAAGATGCACTCCTCTGTGAAAGGCGTGTTTGTGTTGGGACAAAGAAGAGAGGGAGAGATAGAGAGAGAACGAGGGATGACAGAGAAGGGGAGTGACAGAAACTATTACAGTAATTCCCCATGTCGCTGCCTGGAGATATGCTCTCCATCACTCCTCTTTTATCTGCTCCCTCGCTCCTCTCTTCTGCGTCTCCCTGTCTGTCTGTGGCGTAGCCTCCCTATGTCTTTCTTGTTTGCTCTGCCTCTCGCTGCAGCGCCTGCTTACCTGTATTATCTGCTTTTCTTGAGTTGTGCATGTTTGAGTTTCACTTCAGAGGGTTAGCTGTTCACTCTGCTGTCAGTCAGGCTGGCTCATCTGCGCACTAGTTACTCACTCATCAGTTTCATTCAAGCAGTCTGATGTTCACTTGACCATGCAGCCAATAAATTATTCAGCCTTTCATATGGTTAAGCAGCATAGCTACTCAATTATTTATTTCACTACCCCAATTCCATTATTTGATCATTTAATCAACCAGTAATAAGTTGAAGTAATGCTGTGTGATGAGTCAATGCGTGGATGATTAGTGAGTCAGTACTGTATGGTATTAACTCATCCATCCACTTACTCTGCCAGGCAGCTACTCTAAGTTTCATTCAGTCTTAAAGGCAAACCTTCACTCATTCATGCACCTCATCAGGTGGTATTTATTTCAGATGAAACCCACACATCCATACAATCCCTCATTTATTCACTTGTGCCCGATCTCTGTCATTCATTCAGGTAGTCACACACGAATTTTCCCTCTGCCTCCTTTGTCTCCATGTCTCGCTCTGTATGTAATTCACTCTCGTTTTCTCTCCTCAGACACAGTCGAGCGAGAGCAATATCTGCTGACCTCCTTCGAAGCCACACCGGTGAGTTCAAGGGCCAAGTACATGTCACGTCTTTTTTTTTTTTTTCATCATTATTGTTATTAATGCAGCATAATTAAAGCTGGAGAATAAGCTCATGCTTTACCATGCCATACCATATCATTGGCTGTGGTAGGCAGGTGTCAAATGCTAACTGTTGGAAGCCATTAGTACAGATTTATTTCGTACTCTGAGGTGGTGATTTGAATTCAGCTATTACCCCCTCTTGGCTGAGAAAAAGTTCTCACTGTAAAAAAAATCTCCTTTTGAAACCTGTATCAAAGTCATGACATACACATGCCCCTGTTAACAAATCAGTTGATAATAGCAGTTATCAGTTATTGTCCACAGGGGTGGGTTTACCCAAGTGGGCCTTAGATTTCTGGCCCATACCCACTTGGAGCCCAGGTAGCCCTAGCATAACCCACTTGAGTAAACCCACTTCTTTTGGAAACTGGGATGGAGCCAATATGGAACCTGCGGACAATCCTATGTAGGGCCCATTTATCAGCCCATTCACTACGCACATGGCCCTCACATACAAATGTTGGTTGGGACATTCCAAATTTAACAGTAAGAGCTTAAAGCCTTTTGTTTTGCGCCATCACCAAGCCGACAGCCCTAATGAAGTCACAGTGTCACCGTCATCAGGTGCTAGGCTTTTGTTGTGCACACACCTGTGTGGTACTTGCATGGCTCCAAGAGACTGTGCTCTTGCGGAGGTGGTTAGAGTGGAGCAGCTGTGGTTGTGTTTATGCAGATCATCCAGTGCGCTTCTGGTACTTGTTTTGGCACAAAATTGCACTTATATTTCTGCCTGCTCAGGCAGCCTCTTATCACAAACACAAATAGCAATTTTGTGGCTTTAGTTGGCAAACGCACAAACAGTGATTCCAAAATGACAAAAAAAAAAACCCTCTTTCTTGTATGTTCCACTTTTTTCAGCTTGTACTGATTTAAAGGTGTGTTAAAGTACAGCTTTCAGTGTGGTTAAAACTGAGTGATGCTCATCCACAGATGCTTCCTTTAGTAGACTGAATAGCTGCAGCCACCATCCACCATTAACAATAATAAGTGCTCCGTCTACATGGTGGAACATGGCAAGGGTTGCAACGACAAAGGTACACTAAAGTGCCTAAAAAGATCTGCCTGATAAAGCCACAAACATTGCTCTGTGTGCTTGCATTTGTACAAAGAGCAGATCTTAGAGGCAGAAAATTAATGTGAAATTTAATGCCAAAATGGGTACCAAAATTGCACCATGCAACTCGATCGATACAGCCTCAGCTGTGTCACCCCACAGACCTTGGCACATGCCTTTTTATGTGGAACCATGACATTACCAATCAGTTAAAAAAAATAGATGCATACAGAAGAACAACAAACATAAAATTGCTTGTGTTTGCGCCTATGCTGCACAAAACGAGAGCCCTAAGAGTTGGTGTTGTATGTGCCCAAGTCTTATGGCTAATTTCAGAGAAGAGAGTGTTTACCAGGCCACAGTTTGATCACATTTTGAGTCAGACATGACAGAAACCCCCTAATCACTGGGACTAATGGGACTAACCCAGCCCTATTTGCTTCTTAGCCAGGCAAAGGCTCACAATCACACACACAGACACACATTAATGAGCACATGCTTAATCACAAACGCGCGCACACACACATATATGCACACATCTACAGTATACACATACCCACATAGAGCTACCATGGCCAAACATCTGTGGCTGTCCTCTGCCTACCATCAGGCTCATTCCAAAGCAATTTCACACAGCGATAAAACAGGCACACTGTCTGACAGCCAAAGGGAGAACAGCGAGAGGGAGAGGGTAGAGTGTAAGTGTGTGTGTTTTTGTGATTGAATGTGCTTTTGTGTGTGCATGTGCATGGTGTATGTGTGAACAGGCAGATGTGAGAAGATGAGGATAAGTTGGGCAATGAGGCCAGTGCTGCCTGGCAGATTAGCAGATCGTATGCCACTTTGGATGGCTATCTGAATGTAGATGCGTGTGTGTGTGTGAGTGTGTTTGTGTGGCTTCCCGTAGCTCCATTTGAGTTCTGGACCTTCACTGTGAGTTCTTTTTTTTTTTCTTTTTTCTTTTTTTCTTTTTTCAAAGTGAGAACATTTTACTCTTCCCTATTTCTTAAGGGGCTGTCAGTACTTCGGTTCATTGATAATCAGCAACCTTAGACATCCGTGTGTGTGTCTCTCACACCATGAGCATAATAAAAGCATGGATGTAAAACTATTCAGACAATCAAACTCTCCCTGCAGAAGATTATCTACTTAAAGCAAAGCATGGAGTAAAAATTGTAATATGGTGGATATAAAACCAGCGATATGGAGAAAGATACCCAAATGTTAAATCTCACTCAGTAAAGAGATGAAGCATTAAGCAGAATAGATATTACTTAATATGAATCAAGTGCATGATTTCTTGTGTCTACTTCAAATAACCCTGTCTTTTTGTTTCCCCCCTCTATCTCCTGCACTTTCACCACCAGAACAACTTGACCAGTTATGTCGTCCGCAATGGCCTTATCCCCAAGGACCGGTTGATTCTGGGTGAGGTGAAGGTTTGGGGCGCAGGAAGTGTTAGGATCACTGGGGTGACCCTGATAGATGAAGCTGGAACGGTGCATCCACTGACCCCACAGCACAACGTTGAGACTGAGGTCAGTAATTGTAGTCGTAGTTGTCTCTGTATCTGTATTTAATTAATACATAGCACTAACACACATAACATTGTGACATCCTCCCCCTAAGTTTTCATATAGGTTCAATATTGTGAGATATTAATTAATCCCTCCAGGATTTCGTGGGCTGGTTTTGAGATAGTTGAGGCATGAACTGCCTGAATTCAGAGCAGCTAATCTATTTGTGATGGGGAGGGTTAGGGGCTGACAGCTGATCAGCACCGATCATCTGTTGCTGCCGTTCAACATAGTGCCAAAAGATCACCTTCATAAACTGCTCTATGCCTGCTCTCTGTCCAGTTAGCACGAACTAACACAGCAGCGACGGCTAACATCCAACACCAAGCCATTAAACAGTCCAAACAATCTTACAGCGACACCAAAATGGCTCAACTTTATCGTTACACCATTAACGTTAGAAACTGCGCTCAAGTATCATCTTCACTTTCTCCTGCTCTCTGCCCAGTTAGCACGAGCTAACACAGCAGCAGCAGCGGCTAACATCCAACACCAAGCCATTAAACAGTCCCAACAATGTCACAGCGACACCCAAATCTCTCAACTCGTTGTTGTGTCGTTACACATTAACGTTATAAACACTGGGCTGACGTAGAGCTTACAGTCCTGCAGCAGTAGTCTCATAATAAACCGAGAGAGGGGCAAGGAGGGGCTAAGCGAATCATTACGCTGCACACAGCTCAACGATGAAACGAGATTTCACCAGTTTAAAACAGTCATATTAGCAGTCAAGTTGGGATGATTGGACAAAATTGCAAGGTCCCGGAGATTACACAAGGATTGGCTGAATTTGCGTTAATTTTTGTGAACGCAACATCAAAATATTCTGGAGGTATTGCTTCAATCTTTCCGCCATTTTGAACCAGGCTCATCATGATAAGCACATCTCAGCAGACCGCTGGCCAACCTCACCAAACCTATCTGTGAAGACAAATGTCAGTTTCTGGCTGTTTCTGGTTTTATTTGTGCACACAGTTGCAGACAACAACTGACTGATAATATGTGGTGTTTGCTATTTACTTGTTTTTTTAATGTTTTTATTTAATGGTAAATTAAATAAATGACATCATAATGCAGCTTTAAAGCCACAGAAAAACTGAAAAATGTTTCTATTTTCCAATTCACAGTGAAAGTGCCTTGCAGCATTTGCTTAAAATCGACTTTAGACATTGTTATTCAATAACTTTTTTTTTTGTTTGTCTGGCCGCATAGTCTTATTCACTGATCATTAAGAACATAAATACCAGACTGAGGCATCCGCCTCTGGGATACAAAACTTTGTATAAACTAATGTGTATACAAGCACACACATATTCAGCTGCAACCCACAGCCACATTTCTGCTCTAATAACCCCATAATAAACATAGTAATCACTGTATAACATGCATACAGTGTCATTGCATTTAATACTTCACTTTACGTAATACTACAGTAGCTCAGTCAGCCTCTTTCATCATCACATGCACACTGTTCATAAACACACCCCTGCCTTCATGCTGATTGAGCATTTCCCTGCCAGTCAAGAACTGTCACTATAACAAACAAAACAAGACATAAAAAAAACAACCTCAGGTTCCCAACCCAACCCCTGCTGTGCCGCACTTTGTCATCTAATAGCTGTAATCAACTCTGCATTCCCCCTGACACTGTTGTTTTGTAATGAACTCAGAGCTGAAGACTTGACTCAGGACAGCGATGTTAAAGCTGCTCATGTAAAATGATTGTCATTTCCTCTTGCTCGCTCCATCATCTGCTCCAATGGTTCAGCGGCAAGAAATGTGATAGAGAATCAGGAGGTACTGTGTACACAAGGCCAAGCCACGTGGCCTGTCACGGTACTTGCTACATGGTGATTCATTTGTCCAGAGTGCCGTCTTTAGGGCAACTGTGAGACTAGGACACTGGCATATTGTCAACCCAAGGAAATTCCAGAAGTGTCTACGAGTCAATCTCCTCTGTAAGATCCGAGGGTCAAGGACAACAACAGCGTTCTGCTAGAAGAGTTTCAGTGTTTTCACAAGGACACTTCAGCAAGGTGGATGTTTACCAAAACAGGGCCTGAGCTCAGGTCATTGCTAGTTTATTCAGAGAGGGTAGCCATACGAATCCTGAAAAGTTTACAACATACAAGGAGAAACTTAAAAAGAGTACAACATGAAAAATATTTAAAGTGTTTGGGGTGGAGGATGGGTGACATGGAGGTTTAAAGTCTATGTGATGCAGGAGACAACGGAAAGACAAGGCCAAGTTTAAGAAGACAGCATATGTTCCCTCTCCTCATATGGCTTGTGATAAAATATTCCTGTCGAGGTTGTGTACTGTACTCAGTGCACTTATCGGGAGCATGAAAATGATAGCTACAGCAGCTCCATAAATAATTGTAGGTGAAAAAGCCCGGAAGCCTTTGATTTATACTGTTCTTGGAGAAGACGGACAGGGAGAGGCAAGAAGAGACGGCAAGAATTGCAGATGAAGAAAG
Source organism: Epinephelus lanceolatus (assembly GCF_041903045.1). Classification (NCBI taxonomy): domain Eukaryota; kingdom Metazoa; phylum Chordata; class Actinopteri; order Perciformes; family Serranidae; genus Epinephelus; species Epinephelus lanceolatus. Next base: position 35,047,392 of record NC_135737.1, read on the forward strand.
TCAGAATGACAGAAGGATTTTGCCAGTGTGTGTGTGTGTGTCTGTGTGTGTGTGTGTGAAAGAATGAAAGCTGGGCGGCAGAGGGGGAGGAGGAAGGGCAGAAAGGAAGGAGAGAGAGGGAATGAGGATGACACAGTATGCGCATGGTAATAAGTGGTTTTTCAGTGCGAGACAATCCATTCATCTCCTTAAGTATTGTCTGATAGGGTAACAACTTAAAAGAAGCAGTAAGCAGCTGGCACTGTGTCATTTAAATACAGTGAGGTGGGAAAGCTATTTCTGTCTGGTACAGGACGTTTTGTTCTGAAGCTCTTCATACTGTCATTTACAATATATCATCACATGTACAAGCCCGGGCTTGTGTAACTTTTCTGGGGACCCATGCTGTTTATATGACATAAATGGAATTGGATTCTTGTAAACCAGTTCTGTACATTTCCACACATTTGTCACATTTAGTAGACTTAAGATGTGAAGGAAGTTACAAAACAAGGAGCATGTTGCATTTATCTATCCGTTATATGTGCCTGCTTATGCTGCTCAGGGTTGCAGGGTGGTTAGCTCATGCAGAATGCACTGGGCAAGCCGCAAGTCTTTCTTAGGCTAACATGTTAAGTGTATAGACAGGCAGCTATTTACACTAACATCCATCCCTACAGGCAATTTAGGATGCTTTCAGACCTAGAGTTGTCTTGCTTTGGTCTGAATCAGGGACTAATTTTGTTACAAAGCTGCATAATTGCGTAGAGTTGGTTCATGTTCTCACGGCAGCATTTACAAGCAGACCAGATCAAATGCCTTGCACAAGAAAGCTGCTCTTGACTGGTCAGAATTTCCATGCGGGAAAAATCCAGGAAGTAAAGCAAACGTTGAAGTAGAGTACACTTGCAAGATAAATGTGACACTTTCTAATGTCACAATGGAGGGACAACTACGCAGGTTGATTTTAGTGCTGCTCATCGTGGACTATATTGCTGTCATTGTTCATTTTAGTCAAACCATACAGTTTGAAAACGAGGCGTGGCTCCAACTAGAAAACAATGTTTTGATGCATTGGATGTGCTGAATGTGCATATTAAGGCAGTACAGGAGGAGGTGCACATTAATAATCCTCCAGGACTGTAACATGCTCATGTTTAACCCAAACCAACTGCAGTCGGTTTGGATCAAGGTCGGAACACGTTCTCACCACAAAAAAAAAAACGCACCGGAATTTGGTTGTAACCAGGACCTTCTTGAAGAGGTGGTCTCGGTCTGGCTCCATTGGTGCGCACCCGAATGCGATTGCTCACCCCTGCCAGAAGTAGCCACACTTTGGGGGCAAACAAACCTCAGTTTGATTGCACCAAACCACACAGAGCAGGTGTGAAAGCACCCTTAGAGTCACTATTTCACCCAACTTGCATGTCTTGGGAAATGGGGCCAGTATAGACAGCAAACCATAAACTCAGAAATTACTTAGTCTCTTTTCTATGTACAGTACGTTCCATCCCTCTCCTGCACATACATTTTTTACATACATTACTTATACATGGCCTTCACAACAACATAAAAGCAGGTAACAGAAGTAAAACAGATGTGACAGGGGAGGTCAAGAAGCCATGGGTTTAAATAGTCAAGAATCTCTGCCTCTTTTTCTCTGACGGTTTATTTTTATATTTTTCAAAAGAATCTTTTCAGAAGAGTCTCTTGAATTCCATGTCTGTCGATACAATATTTGAGAAAATACTGAAATGGTTTCTCAAAAACATGCATACTTATGCTCATACTGTTTTTCTTGTGTCTGTAGGAGCTGATTGTAGATGCTACTTCAAAGTCTGTTCGTGTGGATCAGCCTTTCTCCATGAGTTGGACAACTGGCGCCTGATCAACAGTGCAGTTTTTGTGTTTTTACTGGTTAATAATTAATATACCTGTGCATAATGGTCCATTATGGTGGAAAGTAAATGCAATGTTTTTTGAACATGACATCATTTCAATGTACTCCTCTCTTCATTGATGAGCCGACCTGTAAATGCTATATTTGGTTTCATGTCACAACCAAACTAAAGCATTTTTTTTACATTGCTGTGCCATTAAACCTTCAGTAACATTACATCAGAGTACAGGCAGAATCAAGACCAATATATGACATGTTTTTACAATAAATCTCTTTGGATGGTAACTGTGTTGTGTTTCAATCAGTTCAAAACTTAAAATATTAAGTCCTGTCAATAGTTTAATACTATCCCAGTCATGAACAGGGTGGTATGTGGGACTTAAAGTCAGACTGCACCCAACAAAGCCAGGAAGGAAGAAGAGTGCAAGCTAGTAAGGATTATAAATGTTCGGTTTTGCAAGTGTTTTATGTTGAAGGATATGTATTTAACATGTTTGTTTGACCTTAAAGACAAATAGAATAAATTTTGGTGAGTAACAGTGAATGTAAACAATACTTTTGTGTGTTACAAACAACTTCAGAAAATAGAACCAGTTGCTATTGTGAAAGCTGTTTCTTGCACCCATGCTAGTCACTATTAGGGCCCTGACACACCAAGCCATCAGCTATTGGTCAGTGCTGGGTCATTGGTGAACGTCTGTCACCCTAGTTTTGGTGGCGTATCCAAAGCATTGGCACTAGCCTTCCATTGTTGGCCTTTTTTCTGCCAAATTAACATGTTGGATTGGTGTCGTAGACAGCAGAGCCCGTCGGTAAATAAAATGAATCTGATTGGCAGTTCACCTCAGTGCACAAATAAACGACTGAAGTCAGATGGGTGTGAGATGGAAACAAACTTGTTATATTTGGTAAGATTATATTTTTAAAACTGTGTCACATGATCAAATCACATGATCTGTTGGGTGACCACCATTGGCTGTAGAGGTGTGTCTCCTTATCTTGTTCATGTCTGATGAAGGCCTGGTGCCTGAAACGTCACATGTGATACGATTAAAATCTCCTAAAGTAGCAGTTTCTGGTGTGCAGACCTGTTTTTGTATTTGTTCTTCTGTCCGGCACCCAGTATTTATTGCTTTTGGATGTGTGTGCTGTTTTTTGAGTCTCAAGATGATATTTTTAGCCACTAAGTTCTTTAGCAGAAACAGTTTGTAATGTTTGTGTTACTGTTCGCAAGCACACGGTAAATATAATTTGTTCTTTCAGCACTGGGTTGTGTTGTTAATGTGCAAACTGGCTAATTAGTGCCTTGAATCCGTCCTGTTCGTCTTTTGGTTTCCCTTTGTGAATAATCAATACAGACTGCAGATATGAAGAGTTATTTCCTCTCATGCAGGTGCAGAATGTGAGTGCTTGTTTGCCGTTGGCTGTCGTCTTTGCGATGTGTTCAGGTGTTGGCCAAGACACAGACGACACAACAGCCCTCAGACAAAACTAGTTTTTAGATGTCAGTGTGATGTGTCTGGGCCCTTAGGGAGTAAATAGAATAATGTAATGTTACACTACATGTAATACATTCTAGACTTTGAGAAAATTTTATCCAACTGCAGTTATTGTCACAGTATCTATTTGCTGTTGGAGGAAAGATTTGTTAACCTTATTTGTGTCCACAACACATTACCTGCAGAGTGAGTAATTTTATGAAATTGTTCTGGCCCTTTTTTCACCACACAGAAGCATCAGTAGGCAACCAACTGCTGTGCAAAACGAGTGAACAGGTGTTTATAATAAAATGACAGCCAGCCAGAGCTAATGACCGGTGGAAGGAAACACATGCAACATCTCAAAAAGTCTGCTTTTGATAATTTGGAAATGCTTTGATTCCGGAGACACATGATGCCTTGATTGATTCCCTGCAGCACACCAGTCGCCAACAGAGTGACAATGACTAAAATGGGGTTATTATGCGCAGCTTAAATTTTTAAACACATTTCGAGCCGTTGGCAAAGTTCAGTATGCATGAGCACTTGCGTGATCCCACTGTTGCACATATGCATCTGGACATGTATGGTTGTGCCAGAAACCAGACACAAATTATAGCTCTCACCTGCGGCGAGCTGTCTACCTGTGCTTTGTCTCGTCCCATTACTTCCCCATATAATGATACAGTCATCCATTATTCAGCCTGCAGTAAATGTAATGATATCAATTTAGCCATGGGCACCTCAAATTGATTTCCACTCTAATCGCCACTACACGGGTAGAAACATACAGGGGGGTTCACCGCTGGATGGTGGATGTCGTCTCTGTGTGTGTGTCTCTGCATTTCTGTGATTGTTGTCTGAAAAGTTTAGATTTGTGATGATTCATTCCAGTACCTCTTCAGGTAATATGTGATATTGAAAAAAAAAGTTCTCTGTTTTGACTTTTGAAAACAAAGTCAGCCACCCACAAGTGCCAGCAGGACTAATTGAGCAGGTGATCTGTCTAGGCATTTTTCCTGGATTCATACCGAAGTCATAACACTGCCGGTGGAAGAAATCGAAGAGGAGAGGAGAGAAAACTCTGAAACAATCTTTTATCTGTTCCTCCACATTTCTACACTAGTGGATTCAGGTTTTATCAATTGTTATAAGAAAAAACAATATTACATCTCTAATCTTGCTGGAGAAAGAAACTTGATAATGAATGCCCCCCTGACATTATCATCATAAGAAATTGTTCCTGTGAATTTTTTCTTCTTCTTCTGTCAAAAACATGTATAAACTACCTCAACAGACAACAGCATGGGGCAGTCAAATCTGGCTTTCTTCTTCGACATAAAGAGGATCTCACATGCTTGGATGTGTTTTTGGCTCAAACGTTTTGAGGAAGAAATCTTTCTTTATGCATGAATTAGTGTCTAAATATATGAGTGTAGTCTGTGGCCTATGACAAAATGTTACCTGAATCAGCTGTGGCATGTGAGAGTGTGTGTTAAAAGTAAGCAGATAACAACAAAGACTGGAAGAGAAAATTGGTATACTTGGAAAAAAAAAAAAAAACAGCACTTATGCATATAACTATACTGCTATAAAGCATTAACAGCAAGGAATAAGGGGCAGCATTTTGCTTGTCTGTTACTGGGTCCATACAATCCAACTGACAGTCATCAGTTATTAAATATCAATGGCAATTCAGTCAGGAACACTTTAGTCAAAGAAAATTTTATTTCCAGTTGCAGTGGACTGCCTTTCCTCGGGCCTACATGGAAAGCATCTTCCACATGTCTCCGTGGAAAGCATAGGGCAGAGAGTGCTCTCCTCTCTGCCCCTCCATGTGCAAATGAGGAAAGCCTGACTGTGCATTCACACCAAAAGCGTCATGAGCGCTAGCGGTCGCACAGGTCGCTGGCATCGCGCTGCCTGGCAGCAGCTCCAGCAGGTGCTTGCAGTGGCCAAAGGGGCAGGGCCGGCTGCTGCAGATGTGTCCATCAAGGCTGACACGGCTGTTCACTTTACAAGGATGAACAAATATATCATTTATGTCTTCACTTTGTATTATCCATGACTTTCATTGCACAATTAAAATAACGCTAATAAACACAGTCAATATAGCCTTTATGAGTCCTTTATAATTATGATTTTACTCTCCTGTTGGCACGTAGGACCACTGAGAAATGTAATTGGTGGTAAATAAGCAGGAGCTCATTAATTGCACTTTCAGAAGCCTCCTTTGTACTGCATCGGCGTATTTGCTGAGGAAACACAGGACCCAGAGCCATCGGGCTGTCTGGGTCCACAGAGTCCTGCAAACTCGGCAACTCCACGGTGAATTTCACCGGCTCGTACCGCTCCGGGAGAGCCCAGACCTCCGTACCCGAATCCCAGTCTGCAATTGGCTGCTGCTTCGGCAGCGGCGCTGCTCATTTGCATAAAGTTCAGCTTCTCTCAACTTCTACTCGACGCTCTGGTCGCTGGCATCGCGCCACTCGCTGCAGCCAATGCCCCTGATGCCCTTCGTAGCAAGCGTACATTGAAAATGAATGGCTGCCGGACGCTCATGACGCTCATGATGCCTTTGGTGTGAATGCACAGTGAGGAAGAGAGAGCACACCACTCTGCCCTTCCATGTGAAAATGAAGAAAGCCTGAGGCAGAGTGAGCACACCTATCTGCCCTTCCATGTGCAGACGAGGAAAGCCTGAGGCAGAAAGAGCACACCACTCTGCCCTTCCATGCACCTACATGGAGGGAGAGCAGCAGGGAGAGCAGCAGCAAAGACCCTCCAGGAACAGAACAGAGCAGCATCCATGACAAACAGAAATGACACTGATAAGTAAGACACAGCATGAAAAGGAGGAGCTGGGGTGGAGGCGGGTTGCAGAGGAAGCAGCAAAAGTAGGCAGGCCAGAGCAGTTTAAATAGGGCGCCCTGAATGAGATTCGCCAATTGGTTGCATAGAAAGGAATCATGTGATCTATCAGCTGACTCCCTTCCATCAATCAGCTGCTTTGTTAGTTGATTGGCTGTCTGAGATCAGCTGATGTTGCTGGGATTTGAGCTGAGCTTGACATCATGTCCTGCCTGAAGTAAGGCTATGCTCAGATTACTAAATAACAGCTGGACAAGAACATTCAGCTAAACTGCTGAAACTCAGAGCTGGCCAACATAAAACTGCTACCTGTTAATGTTCACATGTGGCACTGCCCTACAGTCTACATCATTGCTTGCTACAGGCTACTAGTTGCATCACTTTCACAGTATGTTACTGTATCATTTTTACTGTAAATTATTGTGAAACGACAGCTCTTTAACTGTGATCTCACAGTAGTTATGTCTACATATTACTGTGATTTAGCAGTATGCTCCTGTAAAATTACTATATTCAATTGTAACCCCACAGTTAAAGCCCATTACATTACTGTGACATAACAGTATTTAACTGTAACTTTACAGGTAAACTCCATATAGTACTGTGATTAAGCAGTGTACTTCTGTAAAATTACTATATTCACCTGCATGAATTTTACAATAAAATTCTGAATACAGTAAATATATCACAGTTGTAGCCTTCCATGTGATAATAACGTAATTTATCATGAAATATTACAGTTACATATTGTAACTTTCTGGAAATAATTTGCAGTGTGTGCTGCTAACTGGGGACTGTACATTCAATATGACTGACAAGCCCTTGGGTCAGCTCTACTTCTGCATCTCATGTTGGACTGAGAGCAGACTGGACACTACAGTGACTCACTATTGCCTTTCGAGGTGCGAGTAGTATTAGCATGCTCATTTCAGGAAATATCTCTGCAACACAAAACAGTGACGTCTTTGACACAATGTGAAAACTGTCTTCACATTCTCTTCATAATAATGTTTTCAGATCTGGTCATTTCTTTCAAATTACACCTTTAAAACTAGATATGAAACATGATTTTCATATGACTGATGAGTTCATTGATGAGACTGACAAACTGTTCCAAGTCTTTCCTCACAGTGAAATAATGTGGCCCAACACTTTTCACAGAAAGTCTCATTTATATCTTATTGTCCATAGATCAATGTGTTTTTCTCTGACTTTCTGAAAGGGAACCCATCTTACCAGACGACATGCTTTTAAATGAGCTGCAGTAACAATGTGTCTTTGTTACCAGGGTGACTGACAGATACAAGTGTGTCACAGATGAAGGGGGAAACAAAGAGATAAAACAACATGAGAGAAAGAGGGAAAACACTTTGACAACTTCAAAGACTGTCAGATGTGACGTGTGTGTGCACGTGTGTATGCGTGAACATGTGTTGATATACTTGTGTATCCTTGTGCATGTTAGTGTGTATAAGTTATTTCTTGACTTTGTGCACGTGCCCTTAATATGAACTAGGAGGAGCCATGCAACATAAAAGTCACCTTTACGGGTTACATATATTAAGTGAAATGATTGAGCGTTGGGCGATTGTTGGTTCTGTGTATCTGTGTGCATGCTTATGTAACAGTCATATAGTAAAACCTTTTTGTGCATAAGCTGCCACCTGCATGAATTTCAATATTCTTTTTTGAAGAAACAGGCTGCATCCTGAAAATATGAGTCACGCAGAGCGAGCAAAAACTCCTAATAGCGCCCTTACCCTGTCATATAGGTAAGAGAAAAATCATGCAAATGTAGACTGTAAAAGTCTCCTTGTCTTTCTCTCTCTCTCTCTCTCTCTCTCTCTCTCACACACACACACACACACACACACACACACACACACCATTTTCTGTCATCCTGTCATTTTGTTAATACAGCAACTGTGTGGACAGCCCAGAAGCACCCCACCTGACCAGATCCTCACAGCCATTTTCACCATTTGACACACACCCACGCTCCCACTAACACACGCACACAGACACACAGTGTAAAAACCGTTTATCATGAAGCATTCCATGCTCCAGCTATGCAATTTTCCTCTAACCTTTACTAATCTGCCACTCATTAAGGGCAGCCATGCACACTAACAAGTCACACATACCTGCCCCCTGGGAGCCCACTATGCTAACTAGTGTTCCTGCACTGCATTAAAGGTGGTTCCTGACCTAGACTGACAACAAAATGAAAATCCTCCCGAAATCCTTAAACAGAAGACAGACAAAAGAAAGAAGAGGAAACCTCAGGGGAGGCTATTCAAAGAGAGATTCTCCCTCCCCCGACAGCGGGGGGTGCAAAAGGAGCCATAGGCGAAAAAAAAAAAAAAACCTTTTCAAAGAAATCTTCTTTAAAATCGTTAACTTACTTTGTATTTCGCACCCCCTCGGCTGATTTACGTCTGCCATTTCTTGGCATTCTCATCCCATTCTTTCATTTCATCCTTATTTGTCAGCCCGCCTTTGAAGTAAACAGGATGTTTTTTTTTGCCTCTTCCTCCTCCACTATCATACATAAATATCTGGCTGAAATGCCACTTTTTTCCTTTTGTTACAAACTCCAAGTTGCAGATGAAGATCTTGTACAGAAATGTTAAGCTGCTGACGGAGTAACGACACTTGTGTCTGTTTTTGTTTGCACTTTTTCCACTCTGCTGCGTGATTTTAAGGCTAGTTAAATCACATTGAGATTAATGATATTTCGCACGGGCAGGCTGCGAGCGGCTTGTTGTGATAGTAAGATACATAAATTATTGACATTAACAACCCAGCCCAACACTGATAATATGATTGACTGTATAAACCGAGAGGATCAAAGCAGAGACGATTGTGTATCAGACATACTTAATTAAAAACATGACTGAATCATCTAAGGGGAACATTTAAGACAAAAGGCACATATAAAGGTGTGACAATGACACAGATGATAAATGATTTTCATTCAGATCAGCATCAAAAGGCAAAGGCAAAAGCAAAAAAGCATAAATCTGCAGAGAGCACTTGACAGCCATTTTATTTTAGAGTGAATGACTATAATTAATAAATGCCATTAAAACACATCTGTCGACACTCGCGGTACCCCTTCAGGTGGCATGGCAATCATAATTGCGACGATCACCATCATCATCATGATCATGACTGTCATCACTCATAAAACGTCTCAGTCCAGAGCCAGACTTCCCTCATGAGAAACAAGCAAAGGAAAATGAACATTTCTTGAATAAGCTGTATGAAATTTTGATAAGTGCTGAGTAGTCCAGTCAATCTGACTCAAAAAAAGGCCCAGCATAGGAGAAATTGCAATAGAAATGCTTCATCATTTTTATACCTCTTAGTACCCTCCTGCATCATATATAAAAAGTGTTCCTCATGAACATTATTTTTTCAAGGTCAAAAGCAAAGTTTCAACATTCTACAGTTACATAGTCTGGGTGGAATCATGTTAATATTAGTTTAAATGATGACTACTGACAGAAACTTGTTCGGCATGTTGATAATCCTAATATATGATACCTGGGTGGAGACAAAAAGTAAACAGGACGGTGCAGTCTGCTGCTGTTTTAACAAAGTGTGTGCAAGCCAGATAAGTTTAGAGAGGTAGCTATGGCGTTTAATTAGTCTCAAAACCCGTGTGCACACAAAACAGTATTTGCGAGTGGAAAAGCATCCTCGCAAGGGAGCATTTCTGCTCTGCACGCACAAAATGAGGTCTGCAAGGACAGCGCTGTGACGAGCATGCGCTCGACCCTCCCTACGCGCTTGGTTCTGCTTAACACTTGCACAATGTCAAAAGTAGCGCAATGCAAAAAGTTGCATTTTGGGACTGGAGGCGGGGACAGTGACCCGGGGTCTCCGCTTCTTTGATTGGTTTGACAGAGGCTGAAGTCTCCGCTCCTTTGATGTCCCTGCTGCCAATACAAATATGTAACATTTTGGTGAGGGAATTACAGTGGTGGTTCTCACGTTTAAGTTAAGTCAAAGACCATCTAAAAACCAGAAAGAGTCTGGAAATTGGAAATCAGAGTAGAGTATCTTTGGTTAAGTTACCTATTTTCCCCCCAGCATCGTCTTGTCTGATGATTCTGCTGGCAAAAAGAAACTGCTGGTGTTGAAAGTGACCAATCAAAGTAGCAGAGACTTCAGCCTCTGTCTAACCAATCAAAGGAGCAGAGAACTGACCAATCAATGGAGTGGAGATCCCAGTCACTGTCCCCGCCTCCAGTCTTTCGAAATTGTACATGTGTTGAGCAGATCCGAGTGGGTAGGGAGTGTCGAGCACACGCTCGTCACAGCGCTATGCTTGCAGACCTCATTTTGTGAGCGTAGAGCAGAAATGCTCCTTGCAAGGATGCTTTCCCGCTCACGGATACTGTTGTGTATTTTTGTATGTATTTTTAGTCTGAGTTTGTCTGCTTCTTGTTTATTTGTTTCTTGTGTGTAAACACCAAGGACCATGCTGGAAATAAGTATTTTACTTTAGCATGTCATCCTTTGGATTACTGTCTTATCGTCTTCCAGAAATCAATCAATCAATCAATCAATCAATCAATCAAGTGTGTGCCCGCAGATTCTGAGACCAATTAAACACCACAGGTAGCTGTCACGTGCTGCTCAGGCAGGCAGTGTGTCCTGGGCATTATTAATTGCAATGCAAAACAATACGTTTGATTACGTCAATAAATTGCCCCAGCCCTATAATGGATAAAAGCAAAGGATCATTCAGATTATCAATCTGTACCAAGAAATTCACGATGCAGGGGAAAGGGCAATGATACAGAGAAATAACAGAGAAACAGAGTCTCTCAATAAGAAACAATGAAACATTTATCTGCTAAGCTTACTTACAGCAAAATGGCTATTTACCCTCACAGCCAACATGCCAACATCTATGTGTGCAATGTTTTACAGCTTCAGAGTATACCATCAGGTTTGGTAATGGATGGGAAACGTACTACCACTGGAGGATCCAAGACTCACGCCTTATTCCCATCCATTCCAACCAGGATTCTGTTCCTTGATCCTTGTTGGATTGAGGAGCAACAAGTTTGTGCAACAAGTTTGTGCGCTGCAATTGCAAGTCATATTGCGGCGGTATGTGCTGCAAATGTTGTCAAGGACTTGATTGCTCCCTGTAGCCTATTTAGAAAACAGAGGTGTTTGCACAAATACATTAGCACGACATCTGGATGAGGACATGGAGTGAAGATTACACCTAGGCCTACAGCCAAGGCATGTTTCAAGCTTGGTCTCATTTATGGTCTCAGTCTGAGTGCTGATATGCATCATGGTTTCATGGCAAAACAAATTTGTGTGTGCAGAAAAACTGAATGATAATACGCTTTATAACCTGATTTTACTGACTTTGTTGGGATTAAAAAAGGTAATTTTGGGGTATGGGTACCCCTTAAGTGCACATATACAGTCAAAAAAGCTCATATCTGATGGTTAAATGTGGAAGAACATCCTAGAAAACTAATGTTTAGACATAAATTATATGAAAATATCATGTTCAAAAGGAGACGTGCACTTCTTTGTGTGATCCTGGTACAGAATTGCCCCAAATTTCAAGCCCTGAATTTACCTCAATCCACTATATATATAATGGTATACTTTTAATATGTTATTTCACTGTCCCAAGAGGTCACAAAAAACTTTGAATGATTACTCTTGCAATTTTAGCCGGGTTAAACCACAGACTGGACTAGAGGTTAAAAAGGAATCTGTGTTGTGTTTGGTAAAATCAGTGTACCATTATTTTCTGTGTATTTGACATTGTTCTATCGAGCTGTCTAACAAATGCTTGCTTCTAACAGACTGACTTGCTAATAGTTAGTAATTTTGGCTAGTAACTGGCTCATGGGTGAACAAGAGACCAACTGTTTCTGTTTGCTTTGGAATTACTTACCAACCAATTACGCACTAAGCTAACAATAAGACTGAGATGGAGTCAAATCAACAAAATGATGGATCAGATGTTTCCCTTGTTAGTCCTTAATTGCTGCAAAGGATGGTGAAATTGCAAGGATGTTTATGAGTCAGTGCAAATTGAGAAAGGAAAATATATATATATATATATATTTTTTTTTTCTGGATAGAGCATTGAGGGGAATGAAAAGACGTTTCTTTCTGGCAGACGGCAGATTGTGGATTAAGCACCAAAGGATGGCCACACGCACACATCTTCACAAATCACATCAAATGGCACAACGGCACACCCACGCACTTACACACTCACACAAACATTCCTTACAAATCAAATCAAAAACAGGGCATGCACGGAGGAAGAGTGCTTTGCCAATTGGCCAGACCATCCACGCAGAAAAGGATTTAAATATCACTGGAAATGGGGCCAGTGTGATTGCATCACTTCCGGTTCAGCAGAGCTAGTCAAATGCCTCTGGTGGCCAAGTAATTCAATACGCAAGATATTACACATAAGGTCACAAATCAGCCTGCGTGCGGGATCACCAGCTAAATTCAAATCAAGCTCACCCGGCAGTGCTGTCGAGGGTATATGCATTTAGACTAAACACAGTCTGCCCTTGAGTGTTTACACATCAGCTTAATTACATGCAATATATTTAAAGACTCACACTTACTGCCCTTAACTCCTGAATTACAAATTTTATGCCCAAGCCGGCCTCATCTGAATATGTGAGAGAGCATGTGACAGCTGCTCCCTGTAGCTGTCAGCTGATAAAATGGAGACAAGAAAGAAGAAGACCAATAAACGAATGAATAATCCCTGCTCATTATGTATGCAGAGTGGGCGGTGAGATCTCTGCTTATTTTGGGTTTGCCTCCATTTTTTCCCTCTTCTCTTTAGCCACAGCACCACAATAAAAACAAGGGGACTGAAGCATCCACCTCTAGTTTCACTGTAGATTACAATCACCCCCAATGGCACACACATGATTCATTCACACACTTGACACACTTGTGTGGGCCTGGGCTAATTAATGTTAGAGGGAAATACGTTACCAGTTGAAAAGTGTAGGAAAGGCCCGCGTCCGTGATGCATGGTAGTAATTGCCGAGCTAAAATGAGAAAGTGTCATTTAGTTTGTGGATAAGTGCTGCCATGACAACACACATTGCACCTGACTGACATTTATAAAGGATGCACTGGGTTTGCTCTCCTCATTTCTCATTCCACACTTATGTCGTACACACACATAGGCCTATACGCCAGTAAATACCAATTGTGTATTCATAGTGCAATTATGGGCTAAATATGTAAGCATGAACATTGATTAGTATTTGTCCTACATGTTACTCATCCAGAGACAATAAATCAAAAGGAGGAATTGATGTTTTAACCTACTAACTCTTTGCTCTTTAAGAAGATGAATGACACTGAGAGAGAGAAAAGAGAAGAGAAAAAGAAGGACAAACAGAGACAGAAATTACAACAACTTAAAAAATTAATTAAGTAAAAACAAACAAAAAAAACCCCTGTTTTTTTCCATTTACAGTATTATATTTGGCAGTATGGCTCTGATCTGGGGCCTCTCTACCTTTCGTAAAGCCTAAAGCGGAGAGAGTACACCTCTCTGCCCTTCCACATGCCTATGTGGATGGCCTTAAGGCAGAGAGAGCACACCTATCTGCCCCTCCAGGTGCCAATGAAAAAATCCTGAGGCAGCGAGAGCAAACCTCCCTGCCCTTCCATGTGCCTACATGGAAAGCCTAAGGCAGGGAGAGCAGCAGCAAAGAACCCCTGGGAGCAGCATCAATGACAAACAGAAATGACATTGATAAGTCAGACACAGCATGAAAAGGAGGAGCTGGGGTGGAGGTGGGTTGCAAAGCAGCTTGCAGAGGAAGCAGCAACAGTAGGCAGGCCAAAGCAGTTTAAATAGGGCGCCCTGCATGAGATTTGCCAATTGGTTGCAAAGACAGAAATCATGTGATCTATCAGCTGACTCCCTTCCATCAATCAGCTGCTCCATCATTTGGTTGGTCTGTTTGAAATCAGCTGATGTAGCTGGGATGTGAGCTGAGCTTGACATCATGTCCACTATGCTCAGTTTTAGCTAACTGACTTGACAAGCAAACAGACAACATTTGTATAAACAATACATTTCCAGTGAAGTGCAGTATTCATCAACCATATAATGCCAGACCTTTACTGCACTACAGTCCATTCTCTCTTTACAGGACAAGACAACACACAACTGTAACCTCATCACATTAAACTGAAATGATTATGGGACAGAAATCACAGTAACTGCTCTTATCTTCTACTTTGTCATTTAATATATTTTAGATTGATTTATTTAAATTACTACCACAAAAATAGTAATTAGTTCAAACAAACTCAAGACAACCCTTAACATTAAACACTAAAAACGTCCTGAAAAGTAGACCTTCTTGAATATGAGCCGTCTTGCACACAGCTGATGATAGCAAATTCGAGAGTTCCCCCGGAAGGACAGATTACCATCACAGAACAATACAGTCGATGATGACAAATTGAGAGTGATCACTGAGAGTGCATAGGGAAAGATGAGAAATGAGAGTAGAAAGCAAGAGATGGAAGATGAGAGATGGGGAGCACTGACATGGTGAGGGAGCGGGTCAGGGAGAATAAAGGATGGTGGATGAGAGTCAGGAATATACTGAGTAGGAGGGATGGATGAAGGGAAACAGAGAGGAGGGGAGGGTCCTCTTGGTAGAATAGATCTGATTGAGGTCAGTTTTCCCACCAGATGAGACTCCACTTTAATCACCCTCCGTCGGTCTCATCACCATGGAGGGGCTGGCCTCATCAGGGAGAGAGGAGAGACAGTGCTTAGAAAAAGAGAGAGATGGGGAGAGAAAGAGAGATATCGACAAGAGAAATACAAATTACGAAGGGAGAGACACATACAAAATGTGAGCGGGATGTGCTGAATAAGAGAGTAGGGAAGGCAGATTTACAATGAGAGAAATGGAAAGCAGAGGACAAAGTGACAAAGAGAAAGAAATGCATATGCTGCAGGATATACAATGTTGGACCAATTCAGAATAGGAAGGGGTGCACAGAATATGAAACAGAGAGAGGAAAAAGTTTTTTAAAGAAATTGACTAACACAGTTTCAACATTATAAATAGTAAGGCATCCAACTGAACGGAAAAAAAAGAAATGAAGAAAGACAGGGATACAGTAATAGTAGAAGGAGAAGATTTATAGTTTGTGTACACAAGAGGAAGAAGATTAAGAGAAGGGGTAGAAGAGAGACTAGCTGGGAGGAATACTGAGAGAAAGAGGCTAACTGACTGAGAGGGACTGAGTTCAAACCCAAGTTCAATAGTCTGCTACCCCCTCAAACCCTGCTGGCTGGCCTCCACACTTATTTATGGTCTGATTAATGATACATGCGCAAATCTTCCCTCATCAAAGTGTAGCTGTATTCTACCATCACTAGGAAGTGTTGAAGGGACTGGATATTAGTCTACATTCTGTACATAAGTGTCGTACTTATTTTAAGCTACTAGTACTTGTTTTTTTATTTCTATTCCAATACATTCGGGGGGGAAAATGTTTTACTTTTTCCTCCACTACATTCACCTTAAATTAGCATACAAAATGTAATGTATGATTAGTCGTTTTATAGATAATGTCACCCAACAGTTAAATTTAAATCCACCGTGACCAACTACCACATTAAAGTTAATGCCACTTACCCATTCAAGCATTTCTGATTAACCCATTGACCACTTCCTGCCTGGCACTATATGCCAGACAGACACATTTAATGACTAGCTGGGGAACAAAGTGAAGCACTCTGGAACGAAAGACGAGGACATTTCCCTCAGGAGTTTGTGGAGACCAAAATAGAGTTAAAAGAAGAGTTAGGGCTCATCCCAATACCCCCCCTTAGCCCTACCCCTTGGCCCTACCCCTACATTTGCGCGTTCCCGTGAGGGGTAGGGATGTCCCAATTCCTTTTTGCGTGTAAGGGTAGGGGGCATAACGAGGGGTAGTGGGTATGAAACTAGCCCTTCGGAGCAAGGGATTTCAGATGCTGACTTGCCAGCGAGGGGTAGAGGTCGCCATGGCTACCACCGAGCAAGAGATGGGGAAAAAAGTTCATACATTGCTAACGTTACCGTCGTCAGGTTGCTTGTTAGCTATCTGGCATCTGTCATCTGTCCTGTTCTGCAAAATTGTCGGATTTTTCACATTACGATAACATGCCAGCTAGTATAACTATGCTGCCTCGTAATATTAGCTGGTTAGCTAGCTAGCAAGCAGAAGTTCCCTGTCGTCTGTCATTCATCAAACGAAGCATGATGAATACAGTAAACGCAATTGGTAGGACTCAACTATTGAACTCAACTGGAGACTCCATTGTAGATGCCGGTTGGAAATATAGATGGCTCACAGCTTCCTGTTTAAAATAGTTACGTATGCGTGAACGTAACTGACGCTGTGACATGGTGAGTGGTGTCCCAATTCCTAGGGAAAGGTTTCAACCCCTACCCCTCGTTGCTTCATTTCGAGGGCCAAGTGGTAGTAGGCAAGGGCTAAGGGGCAGTGGACAAGGGGGGGTGTTGGGATTGGGCCTTAATATTGCTCAAGTGGTTGCTAATTGATTCACCATATCAGCTTTATAAAGTAGCAGATGGTACATCAGTGTTGCATTTTGTTTTATATTGGATTTGGTAAAGGATCGAAAAACATCTTTCACCACTGTTGGAGGTAATTTACAGGCAAATGAAGCCATGGGAGCACAACTTAAGGGAGCGCTTTCAATCAACAACCTCTGGGGCTGAAAGATGAAACCAACATGTAATTGTCAAAAACTGCAGTTCTCTGAATGGCCACTTGAGGCTGCTCTCCAAAAGAGTTTATCCCCATAGACACCTATGTTAATGCCCAACCTACAGTAGAAATACAGCCTGGTACAAAGAATGGTTTTGGTCTCTATAGTTCAGGGTTGTCTTAACTTTTTTCTGAATGGGGGCAAGATAAGATAATATAAAAATACCTGTGGGCCAGCTGCTTCTCGCATCCTACAAGTAACAAAAAAAAAAGTGGTTCATCATTTCATCATTCATTTTCATTGCTCCTAAAAGCAACTTTTTGTTTTATTTTTTTTTTTTAAGATATCTTTTGGGGCATTTTTGCCTTTACAGATAGGACAGTCAAGCGTGAAGGGGGAGAGAGAGAGGGGTATGGACATGCAGCAAAGGGCCACAGGCCGGAGTCGAACCCGGGCTGCTGCGGCAACAGCCCTGCACATGGGGCGCCCGCTCCGTCCACTAAGTCACTGACACCCCCCTAAAAACAACTTTACACTTCTTTGCTATAGCCACGTCCGCAAACTGTATGATAGTCCTGCCATCGTGAGGTGAACAGAAAGAATGCAAAATTATCTTATTTGATTCGTCATTATTGTTTTGCAGGCCACATATACACAATATATTTTGAAAGACATGCTGTGGGCCATTTAAAATTGGTCCATGGCCACGATTAGCCCCAAGGATGAAGTTTGGACGTGCCTGCTATAGTCTCTATCGTTCCCCCTTCATGACAGATGTACAGGGGGTACATCTTCTTATAGCTCACCTGTTTTTGTTTAATTAAGGCTTAAAGGTATGCATAATTAAGGGTGTGGCCACTTTGAGTGACAAGCTGTCTGTCGATAGTGGCCTCTCAGACAGATCCACAGATCCAGCCTCTCGTCCAGATATGGTCACTTCTGGCTCCAAAAGACCAAGATGGTGACAGCCAAAATGCTGAACTCAAGGCATTAAAAATGGAGGTCTACAAACAGATGGGGTCTGTTATGAGAGCTATGTCCATTTTATTTTCATTTTACAGTCTATGAACATGTCATGTCATTCCCTAATGATCAGTAGTGAGGCCCTGTAAGCAAAACAAAGCAACCTTTATGCAATATATGTGGAGTTCCCTCAATGTGTTTCACATGACAGCATACATATAGGAGCAATGAGTAGCTCACCTGGTAGAGCAGGTGCCCCGTGTAAAAAGGCTACATGCTTGCTACAGTGGCCTTCAGCCCTTTACTACATGTCGTCCCCTCTCTCGCCCTTTTTCACGCTAACACTGCCATATCAGATGAAAGCTAAAAAGCCCAAAAAAATAAGATCTTAAAAAATGTATATGAAGTAGGTGTACATATACATTATATGTCTCCCTATTTTTTTTAACAGTGCAAAAAAATGGCATTATAAATGTTATCATGGCATGCACATGTGCCATTTCTATATGGTACTTTTGTACAATAACAAATTATGGTCTTATTGCACATGCACTGCACTTCAGTGCAACTGAAACCAATCTCAAATGACTTCATTTAAATGGCAGTTTTGTGAATTGCTTGCTGGTTTGGAAAAATGTATTCATTAAAAAAAAAGAACACTACAATTTTCAGTGTTTCAGGGAAAACGCACCACCAGATTTACACAAAAAACTGTTAATGTAAAATCTCCCTGAGTGAAAAGCCAGCCTGTACCGATGCAAGGATAAAAATGGAGAAAGGCGAACAAAGAGAGATCAGAGAGAGGAGGGGAGAAATAGATGAGAAGACAGGATTCTGGTTTCAGCATGAGGTCTTCCATCTGTCTGCAGCCGGAGTGACACCTGCTTAGCTTTGATTCAAAATTGCATACTGAGCTTAAACAGGCGTCACACATTTTGAACAAAGGGTAATTAATTTCAAAAGATAGTTCAGGACTGTAGTAGTTTGTATTTTAGCAAATGTTGGTTTAGAAAATAGTGCATTAGCTGTGCTTGTACTAATGGTGGAAGGATGGTGTGTGTGGGATTACCTTTGTGTAAACTACAGTTCTTAAATTCATTAATAATGGAACATGTCACTGAGTGCACCAGTGTGGCTCACTAATGTGTTATTAATCATTTGTTTTTAGAAAACAACAAAGGTCTATTGCACAGAGGAATATGCAATATCAGATATTAGCTACACGTATAATATTTGTTAGATGCATCAATTTATTGTTGGTCTTGGTCTTATTATTTGACAGCAAAAATCCAAAATATTGCCAGCTTATTTTGTTAATAACAGCTGACTTAAAGATTTGCCATTTCATTTCAGAAAATCAACAACATACAATATGTGGTGCTTGATTAACAGCCAGGCATACCAACTGCAGCCATTAGTCTAACAGAGCTGTCTTGCTTTGGTCTGAATCAGGGACTAATTTTGTTACAAAGCTGCATAATTGCCTAGAGTTGGTTCATGTTCTCATGGCAGCATTTACAAGCGAACCAGATGAAATGCCTTGTGTGAGAAAGCTGCTCTTGACTGGTCAGAATTTCCATGTGGGAAAAATCCAGGAAGTAAACAAAACGTTGAAGAAGAGTACACTTGCAAGATAAATGTGACACTTTCTAATGTCTCAATGGAGGGACAACTACGCAGGTTGATTTTAGCGCTGCTCATCGTGGACTATATTGCTGTCATTGTTCATTTTAGTCAAACCATACAGTTTGAAAACGAGGCGCGGCTCCAACTAGAAAACAATGTTTTGATGCATTGGATGTGCTGAATGTGCATATTAAGGCAATACAGGAGGAGGTGCACATTAATAATTAACATTCTCATGCTTGTTTCACCCAAACAATGCTTAATGTGACTACAGTTGGTCCGACCTCGAGGTCGGAACACGTTCTCACTACGAATGAACCGCACCAGAGTTTATTTGTTGTTGGACCAAGACCACGTCTTTAAGAAGGTCTTGGTCCGGTTGTTTTGGTGCACACCCGCGCAATCCTCCAAGACTGTAACACGCTCATGTTTAACCCAATCAATGCGTAATGCGACTGCAGTTGGTTGGGACCGAGGTCGGAACATGTTCTCACCACAAATGAAACGCACCAGAGTTTGTTTGTTTGTAACCGGACCGAGACCACCTCTTCAAGGTCAGTCTCAGAGTGAGATTGCTGTGTTCACGCCTGCCCAAATTAACTTGAATTTGATTAAATCAAACCAAACAGGGCAGGTGTGAAAGCACCCTTAAGAGGAAAAGGGGATAGGGTGGTAAAGTTCTCCTCCACCTGCAGAGACACAGGATTCCATGTGGCCATGTTCACAGGTTGAAAGCCACCAAAGTTTTCCATCCTTGTCCCTATAGTGTGGACTCTTTCCACTTGGCAGGGGAGCCTACTGTACATAGTAGAGAGTGGCATATGGGGAGATGACGACCAGAATCTGCATCATGCCCTCCGTGTGAAGCTCATTCCTGATTAGAAGTGGATGATGACTTGCCATGAGTCATGCGGATATTCTCCGCTCTTATGAACAGCAGAAGAGCAATGACAAAGGTATTTCACATCACACCAATCACTAGCAAGCTAGTGGTGGCCCTTCCTCCTCATCCCCTGTGTGTGTGTACATTATATAAGACAGCTTTGCCTTCAGTGCTATAGTTGGAGTTGGACCCCTGCAGGATCTGTTGTCCTACACCTCCATACCCTCCAACACACAGTCTAATAACATCCTCATCACTTAAACCCCCTGGCTCTCAGATCCTGATGAAAGTAATAGCTGAGATGGTGACGATGACCAAATCCTTCCGAAATGGCGCTGCAACATCACAGGACGGCAAAGTGCTTGTTGTGGATTTACAGCACAAACTTTGTGAACCTTCTTCAAGGGGTCACCACAATCAGCCAATGAAAACAATCTGCTTATTTTCTTTCTTGCTGACCTTGAATTGCTGACCTTGAGTATACAGTGTGGTACTGTTTATTGGGAGGTCGTTATTATTATTACAACAATAAAAATAGAAGCTAATTATGATTTTTTAAACACCGAAATATTATAATCAAAAAGGCGAGGGAGAAAATAATTAAATGATCCTACCAAACAATGGTAGTCTGATGTCGATGTTTGACTGACTGCTAAAAACATTGGGTTGAGTTTACTGAGCTATGTGGGTTTGACTTTATGACAAAGGACATCAGTGTATTTCTATGGATGGCTGTCTGCTTAGGGATGTTTACGTGATTTTATGCATGGCTTGTAATGCATGTGGCACATGGCTTTGTTTCTATATATGGCTGTGTGTGTACCTTTGTCACTGTTAATTGAGTTAACAATCAAACACTGTGTTAGTCTTAATACACAACACAGTTAAACAGTTTTTTGGCACTATAAGTGTCACAAGTCTTCAGTCAAACTACAATTCACAAACTGACTTTATATGTGTGCAGATGTGTATATTGAGAGTGTGCTCTTGCATATAAATGCAAGTGTGTGTGTGCGGCCTGTGTGCGACCCTGGTTTAACCTTGGGGCAAGTGTCATCCAAGAGATAGATCGGTTTGGGAGGAATCACAGGCCCCGCAGACACATTAAGGGAGTGCAGCTTCACTGAAGGACTACTCTGCACAGCAGGAGCCTGCCTTTAAATGTGTTAGCATAATGCTAGAGACAGCCAGGGAAAGAGAGAGGAGTCGAAAGAAGACCAGAGAAACACAGAGAGAGGACAAAGAGACACTTTCTGTGAAAAGGAACGGAAAATGACAAGAGAACAATACTGAACCGAAAGACATAAAGTCTTTTTAAAATTTAAAAAGGTCCGCAAGATGTGCTGATGTAAGATATATAATCTTGTCCATATGGGGACGAGATTACACATCGCACCACGTTACACAAATAAAGAAAAGTAGTTTGGATGATAATTGTATCAGCAGTCTTCAGAGCTCTTGTCTAAACAACAAAGCTTTAGCCTATAATTCTCTCACAATTACCTTAAGGAGACAATTACATGGTGTGATTTATTGTTGCTCCCTTTTAGCTCTTCCTCATGCTCTTTATAGAATGATATACTTTGTTTCCAAGGGTCTTTGTGATCATTCATTCAAAAAAGAAAACTGTTTTTATTGCATTTTTCGGGTAATCTGTACAAAGGGAACACAGCACATGGGCAAACAGTAATTAAAAGAACAAGTAGGTGAGGTGAAGTTAGACATAAATACCTAAAAACAAATCAATGGTATGATTAATAATTACAGTAAAATAGATAAATGATCAATCTACCATTTATTTATTTATTTCAGTTACTTGACAGTAATTAGTATCTAGTTCCTAAAATGTTCAGGCAGAGGGTACTTGCTCAGTGAATAGTTTGTTGTGCACAGGGAAACAGAGATCTGTGTGGGTACATGAGACCCTAAAAAAGAGGGTGGATCACGGAGAGAACCACCAGTTGGTCCAGGAGCTTCGCCTCGATGATGGCTGTTTCCAGGCATATTTTAGGATGACTCAGGGGCAGTTTGACAACCTGCTGTCTATCGTCAGGCCGTATAGCTCTGGGTATCCAACAACCACTACCACCAGTTTCTCCTCCATTGTTTACCAACTGTAAACTTGTTGTTGTGACCACAAGAGAAGACCCACCGCCTCTCAAGTCATCCAATTGGACAATGGGAAAAAAGATCTTTTCAGCTTGAGGAGTTCAGAGCGCTGCAGCAAAAACTCCAGGATGTGCTTTCTGTGTGAAGAGGGCCCTACTCAGTCAACCACATGGAAGGTTGTTAAAGTCATCCAGGAAGGGCTGCTATGCCTTGTAGTATGCCTTGTGATATCTCAGCTCTTTTAGCTTTAGGTGTGCCATCACCTCTCTGACCCAATGGGCTTATGAAGTTGTCCCTGTCCTTCCACTTCCAGAATTCGTCTGCGGGCCAGAAGGGATGCAAAAGCCATGAATTTTGATTGGCTACTTGAAAAGGACAAGCCTTCTGGAGCTACTCCAGACAAAGCAGTCATGGGGTTCGGTGGTATATTACGACCGTACAACTGTGAAAGAGTTTCAAATACAGATAACCAAAATAGGGCAATCGAACGACAGCAGAAAAACATGTGGTATAGGGTAGCAGGGGCAGCATGACATCTCTCACAGGTGGGGTCAACCTCAGGGTACAGTCTGGCAAGTCTGCTTCTGCAGAGATGTAAACGGTGGAACAACTGAATCATTGGTATATACCATGCCTCACGCAAATTGATGACTTGTTTATTCTCTCAGCAGCGGATTGCCAGGTCTTATCAGTTGACCTCATTCCCGATTCTTCTTCCCAAGCAGCCTTCAGATGGTTAAGAGAGGGGCTGGAGATATTTTGAATCATATCATACAGTCTTGTATGAAACAGTCATCCATCCAACCTCTGCGCAGAGATGCTGGGAAAGAGGTAAAGTGCTTCTGAGTATAGTCTCTAATTTGTAGGTATCTAAAAAAAAAGCTCCCTTAGGATGTCATATACTTTTTATCCAAACGGTCAAAGGAAGGCAAAACACAAAATATGGAAGAGGTCGGCAAAACATTTCAGGTCCTTTTGGATCCACAGGTGAAATGCTGAGTCTAAAAGCACAGGTTGTGGACCATGGGGGTTGACAGGATGATTTGTTTCAATCCAAAATGTACCCTAAACTGAGACCATATCCTGCTAAGTGGAAGAGGGGTACAAAGTAATAACGCAGGGTCCCAAAAAAGAACCCTTAATGCGTAAACAACAAAATAGTGTTTTCTATCTTTCTTTGTTTTACTAGTTTGTTTTTAAAAATGACTCATGCAAGCATTCTCTGCTGCTCCATGATTGAGGAATGGTTACGCCCGGGCAATTAGTTTGTTCAAGATAGGGAAAAGTGGGTCATACTGCAGCGAGGTTGATAAGTAGTTGAGTTTATATATTTTTGGCATGAGTTTGCATGCAAAATAAAATACTTAATTGTTTTGTTTTAAAAATGAAAATTGGCCAATCATTGATAAGCAATTTAAAACAATACCTTAATTCACCTTCCTATGTCCTTGTGTGTTCGAACACCATGATGTATAATGAAAGTATAATGGGTATTTTTTGCCTGTAGCTCATGATTTGGCACATCTGTCATATTTATAACATCAAAGCCTAAATTTCATTTGTTTACATGTCTGGTGTGAATATTACTCATCGTTTTTTTTTTAACCATCTGCCCAACATCCCTGATGTTTGTTAGTGCAAATGAAGCGTGGGAATCCAGTGAACTCAGTTCATACTGTAAGTTTTTGACTGAGCGAGTGGTGTGTTGCTATATGGAGCATTAATTAGCTGCAGGGTGAACAACTGGTGGTTAGTATTGATGTGACAAATAGTATGAGCATATGTTACTGCACTTGTAATCCAAATGAGACAGGCTTGTGTGTGCGTGAACTGTTGGACCACCCATTGGCAAACTGATCGTGTGCATTAAGTATAGGCAATCACAATCTATGTGACACAAGCAATCTTATTTGAAATCTAGCTTGCATGCAACTGCAGTATATGTGAGAGAGGAGCTAATGTGTGATTGTAATTGCATTGTGGGATTGAGGTGAACAGCTAAAGCAAATGCCAGTTTCCATTATGCATGAATAAGAGATGTAAACATCTGGTTGTGTGCAAGTGTGAATGGATTTGTGTTTGTGTGGATACATACAGTATGGGCATTTATTTTAGTGGATTTAAAACAGCAAATTAAATTCTCTGCTATTCAAAAATTTAACTTGACTTGAAGGCCACAGTGATATAATGAGTAGAAGGCTGAAATTGTGAAAGGCCGGCTTGGGCTGCTGCTGTTTTCCCACACAAGTTGATGATGCCGTTGAACATTGTTGTTGGAGAAGACAACATTTGAATTGTAATCCTTAAGATTTGGATGCCGATTGATTTTATCTCCAGGTCTGAAAAGTGAAGTCAATGTGAAAATGCCTTAAACCTGCATTCTTTCTATTGACCATGGGAGCGACTCTACTGGTTGCAAAAATAAGTCTGATTGTATAGAAGTCTATGCATAAATGAATCTGCTTCTCACTTGATTTTATCACCTCACTAAACATTCTTGTAATGAGTTTATGGTCTTAATCAATAGTTGCAGTTCTTCTTTAATACAGCATATGGTCATGTTGTAAATTATGGACCCATTTACAGTAAAATAGAGGATACAGCTGGGTGCTGGTGAAGACTCTCAGTCATCCAGGTCATGGTTATCTTGGGTGCTTTTCTGTAGGCCATTGGCTCCCAACCAGAGGGTCGCGCTTCAAAAGTGGGTCATGGATCCATTGTGAATGGACCACAAGTGATTCACTATTGTGTCAAGTACAGTGAATTTCTGGCAGAGCTTTTATTTTGAAGTGCCGTTTCCTGATGTAGAGTGAGTGACTTATGGACAGCTACTTGACAGAGACATCAAACTAGCTTGACGACATGGCCAAACACAAGTATGACACCAAATGTATTAAACTGTGTGGACACTGAACTAATGACTAAGGAGAAAAATGGACGCTGTGGCCGGACCAGTTGGAACCACTGTTGTAGGCAACTGGACTGGCTTGAGTTTCTTGAAGACGTTTCGCCTGCCATCCAAAAGGCTTCTTCAGTTCTAACAGACTGGTGTGGAGTCACAGGGATCCCAAGACTGCATTGTCGGTGGGTGATAAGTGGCGTCATAGGCCACCTCCTCTGTTTAATGATGGTCATTCCAGTTTGATGTAGATTGGTGCTTTCACACCTCTTTCAAACCATGTCTTCTCTGGCCTCTTGTCCTCGAAATAATGTCCACTTCTCCTTTAGATGTAAATGGACAGCTGAGTCTTGACCTGAAGAGCTGGGTCTCCTGTGCTGTGCCATGTGCTTGTGGAGTGGTTGTTTTGTTTCACCAATGTACAAATCTGTGTACTCCTGGCTGCGATGGATTGCATACACTACATAAAAGCAGAGTAATGCAGTCTTCAAGACACTCAACCAAGTCCAGTTGCCTACAATACAGCACTTAAGATAAAATGGGGTATGCTTTAGGGTGTGGCTACCTTGTGATTGATAAGTTGCTATCATGGCTCCACTCACTTGTCCAAATATGGTCACTTTTGGCTCACAACTAAAAACAAAAATGGTGATGGCTAAAATGCCAAAAATGAGTCCACAAACCAATGGGTGATGACCTTATATACAGTTTATGGTGACACCTGTGGTTACTGTTGTAACAGGAAGTGTAGCACTACAGCAAACAGTCCTTGACCAGTTTTTTGTGTCAGAAATACAACAAAAAGGCATCTGGTGTATCACATTGTTAATAATGAAGTTGGTTAAAAAATAATAGTAATTTCAATTTAATTTCATGCTGCACACAACACAGGTCGTTTTTCACAAAACAGCAGGGCATGATAAAGTTCGTTACCAGCACTTCATCTAACAGCTCACCCTAGCTGCTCCTTTTTTGTTACCTCTCTACAGAAATCAGGGTTGGATTTCCTGAAAACCTTTAACCTTCATCATCAACACCACTCTGTCATTCCAAGCTCATATCAATAATGTCAGTCAGTCTGCCTACTTCCATCTACACAATATTACCCACCATTATTGTTCACCCCCCCCCCCCCTGCTAATGCTATGTACTGGGACACTGCTAATGCTGCTTGCCGTGCTGCTGTAGCTCAGTCGTAACCGTAACTGATGCTGAGACTCTACTGACTGTGCGACTGGTAGACGGCGGTGGGTGGCGCAACAGGCCAAAACACAAATTCAAAACATAAACATGATTTGCGGACCATAAAAATGTTTTTTAAATGCGAATATTCTGGCTGTACTATTGTTGTTGACATATTGGATTTTACGACTATTTGCTTTAGATTTCTTACATGTAGCTCCTTTAATTGTTGTTATGCTATTTTATTTTATCATTTATTTACTTTTACGTTACTTTATTCCTAACCTCGTTGACTTTTTTAATCTGCTGTCTCTATATTTGCCTGTAAGGTGACCTTTAGTGTCTTGAAAGATGCCTTTAAAAAAATGTCTTATCATTATTATTATTTTCATTGTGAAAATCACAACTTTTCGCAGACTGAAGAAAGGCTCAGTGATCTTTTTTTCATTCTAATAACACACATCTATTAAAAGCTTTTCACCACAGCCATCGCTTGCTTTCTATCACAATATAGTATGAATGTAGAATGTAAACACTCAGGGGAATATAATCAAAGCATGACACCATCTGATCAGGTACAATATATCCATCTTGAGTTGCGGCAGTGACATATAAATCACAACCTTTGCTGCATCTGTGACCTAACTGTCTTTTACCCCTCGCATCAATAATAAACCAATCCAAAAATCCAAACAAGAGACTTATTTTTTTAACATATGAACCTACCCATCAATCTGACTGTAGATTATACTGTAAAAAAAGGAGGCCTCCTGCTTGTATATGATTGCTCATGTCTTGTATGTGAGTGTCCAACATGTCATTTCACATCAGGCAGCAGCCTTATAGAGTAAGACATAATGCACTAGCAGTGTAATATGTATTGTTGGATAAAACCCTTTTTTTTCTAATACATGGCTGTCACAGCAGCTTATGGGAAAATGGCTTGGTCTCTCTCTCTCTCTCTCTCTCTCTCTCACACACACACACATACACACACACACACACACACACACACACACACACACACGCAAACATGCACTTGCACTGTAAGCTTTTGAGTGAGTGCTGTCCAAGGTGCTGAGAGTTAAGCTCCTCTTGGCGTTGGCTGTATCACCGAGGCTGCCACTGGCCATGGTGCTGAAGTGGCAAGGTGTGCTTGTGTGCCAGTGTGTGTGTGTGGTGTGTGTACATCGCAGCTTTTGTAACAGGTATGTGCCATTCCTGTGAGGTGGTGATTTCAGGTCACAACTGCCCCTTTTCAGCTCTGCCAATCCCAAACAGTTTCTCCCTCAAAGAGACTCAGACTAGAAAGAGAATAATCTCATAGAGACGAGGACTTTTCCAACCTTTTCACAAAGCCACTTGACGTGTGCAAAAAAGAAAATACATATACCTAATATAAAAAGTCATATGCTCCCATGCCCTCCCGTACACACACACGCACACACATACTCACACTGAGGCTCTCTATGGTACTGCAGTTCACCTGTTTAAAAGGCACCCAAGCCAAAAGACAGGCATCTGGTGGAAAGAGATAAAGACAAGATGTCCTCTGACTCCCTGACCCTTGGCATCTCTTCCGTTTCATCGGCCCTTCCCAATCCCATCCACCCCACTCCATCATCCTGAAAAGGCATCACTCAGGTGTTTGACAGCAAATCAGGATAAATGGCAGACTTAGACTGTCCGTTCAGTTTCCTTCTGGCCTCCTATAGAAATCTCAAGCTGGCGGAGGGAGGAAAAGAAATGAAAGATGCACATCTGAATAATGCAACAGGCTTGAGGGAGAGGGGGAGAAACAGTAGGGAGGAAAAGGAGAGACAGATAGAGAGATGATTGACAGAGGGAGGGGAAAGATGGGAACAGAGCAGGAGGCAGAGTAAGTGAGTTGAGAACAGGGTAAGAGAGTGGGAGAGACAAATGTAAGGAAGAACAGAGGGGTAAACAGAGGAAAGAAAGGAGGATGGAAATAGAGATAAGAGGGAAAGTGAAAGAGGAATGGGGAGGAGATATGGCAGATAATCTAGGAGGCAACAACTCTGTTCCACTTTTGGCATCAAGACTGCAGAGCGGAGAACGAACAGAGGACAACATTGATATTCCCTTCTTCTGTCTGCCATGTTCTCTTCTTTTCTCATCGTAGCTTGTTGTCATTCTTGATGTGCCTCGCTTTTTTGTGGTTTTTCAATTGTTTGTGGCTTTTCAATCACACCTATTTCAATACCCAGCTCTCCTTTTGCATTCCTTATCTTGCAAGGCGTCTTTGGCCCTCGCTGACTCCACATCTCTCTCTGTGTCTAAGTCCCTCTTCTCTGTCGTCATCCTGCAGTGCATTCATGCTCCTCATATGCACTCCTTTGTCTGGCAGCCGCACAGTGATGACTAAAATTATGGACCTCTATTGATTTTGTGCATCTGCAGACTGTTTAAGCACTGTTTTGACTAACTCTGCGTGTGCCAAAGAGGAAAAGAAAATAAGAAAGCACGACTCTGTCTGAGAGTCTCTTTACATGTTGGCGCATGTGTGTGCCTATTGTTTGTTTTGATTCATCTGTCACATTTCAAAAGCCAGGGCAATACAACAAAGCAAATACTGTGCTAGGTGGAGGAATAAAAATAAATAATCACCTTATAAAGGTGTCCACAGGACAAAAAATAGCAATGGCATGTTAAATATACAATGAAAACAAGTGCAAAGGGTAGCCAGGCTTGCACCTGTGAGGTAATTAGTACAGCAATATACAATAACACAGTCCTGACCTTTTCCTGAGCTGTGTCAGTGTGCATCACTCACGCATACAGCTCTGTTTATAGATCAGCAGGAGAGCTGATGTATGTCGAGTAAAGCAATGTTACGAACAGTGTTGCAGACCTGTCAGAAATATTTTGTACTGGTAATACTGTCATGAAGACACAGTTCGGACATACTACAGTATGAAATACACAAAGCGTCTACATGCAAGTCTGGAATACATGTATGTGCTGGAAGCATTAGCAATTAGTGCTTTGAGGGCTACTATAAGTGTTAGGGTCCTGACACTCCAAGCCAATGGCTGGGGGCTGGTCGTTGCTGGGTTGTCGATCCCTGTTGCCCTGATTTTTGCGGTGTGTCCTGCACCACTGGCACTATTTGGCTTTTGTCGGCTATTTTTTTGGCCAATTTAGCCTATTGAATTGGCATGACTTCCTCTCATACAGGTGCAGGCTTTCTCTCTCTCTCTGTCTCTCCTTGTCTTCATGTATCATTTTGTCATATGGATTACTGTAAATCTATTACGTTGATCTGTTCTGTTCACATACAACGCATCTATTGCACATCTGTCCATCCTGGAACAGGGATCCCACCTCACTTGCTCTTCTTGAAGTTCCTACCATTTTTTCCCTGTATGCTGTAAAGCCCTCTGAGGCAAATTGTGATTTGTGATATTGGGCTTTATAATTAAAATTGAATTGAATAGTATGTACTTGCTAGTTGGCCATTGGTTGTAGTCTTAAAAATGAGTAAAAGCATAACTTTTTCGACTCGAAGCAAGCAACAGTCAGCCAAACATCCATTTGGTGTGTCTGGGCCTTTAGGAGATAAGCATGAGAAACTGGCGTTAGGGATAAGCATATGTAATTCACAGGCTAGTTAAAGTGCTAACAGCTGTTTTTAATGGTTATTTAGTCAGGGGAGTCTCGGTCAGTGTCGACGAACACCAGAGGTTAATGTGTTGGTATTTTAAAGCTTTCTACTGTGGCCTATAAACAGTGTTTTGTGTATTTAGTGTGTGTAAAAGTTAAGAATATTGTCAGGAGACAGGTAGCAAGATAGCACAGTTAAACTTGTCAGCCTGTAGAGAATTAGTGAGGTACGGTAGGAAGCTTGGTTTATTGTATTGTCCAGCCAGTAGTAAATAGTAGGTAACTGAGCTAGACTCGCCTTCCATAGTGAACCAGTTAAAGGGTTAATGAGGATTTAACCTATGAAGGAGAAGCCTAAATGGGAAAATTGTTGAAGGCGGCTAATACAATGCTGTACATTTCCAAGAATATTTTATTGCATTTAGGTGCAGTGTACGTATGGACCAAGAAGCTGACACTGCCGTCAGCTCTATTTTTCTCTGTAGTTTTATATTCAGCATCATCTGGAGAACAATTTCTAGAAGTCTAACAGTCTCTTTTTTCTTACTGTCCTGTTTCTTATTATCCTGCGTTTCTCTAAATTAGGAGTTAAAATTCTTTTATGTGTTGATTTTTATGCAAAAATATGAGAAAAGAGAGACTGAGAGGGACCAGGGGGGATGTAGATTGAGGGGACATCACGCTGAATAATGCAATAACAGACGCCATGGGCTACTTGTTGTCATTATTTATTTATTTATTTTCCTGGAAGAACAGTGCATCCATTCCTCTTCTCAGGCAATTACTTTTAATTGGATAACCTTTTCGTTTGCTGAAGAGCACTATTTTTAACTTAGAAAGCGCAAGGTGTTGAAGCGCCATGCTTTCCCTCAGGAGTAGCTCACTACACAGATAGGTAGACTGAAGAGGGGAGCCTCTGTTAATATGGAAAGGAGATGCAAGAAGTGGGAGGGAGAAAGGGA
Organism: Epinephelus lanceolatus; assembly: GCF_041903045.1. NCBI lineage: Eukaryota > Metazoa > Chordata > Actinopteri > Perciformes > Serranidae > Epinephelus > Epinephelus lanceolatus. The sequence goes on from NC_135737.1 coordinate 35,078,654, forward strand.
GAAGCACACACATCAAACAGATGGAAATTCCTTGTTTAGGGTGATTTCATATGGAGAAAAAAAAGGACAGTAGAGTAAAGTTTTGAAGGAAAGAGATAACAAAAACATTCACTCTTAATACATATGGAGCATCTCCACCTTAATGAATAAAAGTAGGAATTCATAACTCAACAAAGTTTTATGATTTGTGATAAGCAGTGATATTATAGGTCAGACGGAGGTATTTCTTACCTGGAAGGACTGACAGTGATAAGAGACTCAAATCTTCTTTTCAAGTCTCTCAGAGATGTTTGGGGATGAATTTGATATTACCGACTTGTGAGATTTTTTTTTTTAAGATAATACAGTATGTTAACTCTTGGGTGTTTGTGAATTGTATTTCAAGTAATTAAACGTTGAATTCAATCAGCATAAAAGTTTGTCTGTACTGTGTCTTACGTAATGTTTGCACCTTTACAGAAAACAGAAGTACAACTTTATTTGACCATTGTTTTCATAACTCTCTCCTCTTTATAATAATCTAAAGAACCATAGACTGCATGCTAAAGCGGCTAACCTTTAGCATCCAGCAGTCAAAACTTTTACATTTGATATAATGGATAACCGAGCTGTTCTGTACATGTAAGCTATATGTGTCACTGGGAAAAATATCGAGGGAGACAGATAGCGGGAGCCTGTGCCAAGAAAATGTTCAACACTCTGTGAGATACATTGGTGGATGTCATTTGCTATTCACCATGCATCAGTTGAATTGGACTGTTTAGTCAATTTGTATGCTATGTGTCAGTTCACATTGTTTGGTGCAACCTGCGTCTGCTGCCATAGGCTTTCAAATCAGCCAACAAATCTAATCCCAGACAAAGTTGGCTCAGATGTTTGTGCTTAAACTTTAGTTTGTAGATCAAAGAATATTTTCGTTATTGCTTCTTATTACTGCTATAATACTGCTCTTGTAGATTTAAAGAAATGCTGCAGTATGGTTGACACACACAGTTCAAGATCAACTCCAAAATCACGCCAAAACAGCCTGAATAAGGTTACTAAGACCAAGGAGTTGCAGAATGTTAACAAATGTTGAGAAAAGACAGAAATACCCCGTCAATGCTGCAGAACTAACTGCAAACACAGGAATCATGTGTCCTTCAGACTGCCATAGAATGACGAGATAAGCAGTGCTCAGTACAGCATGCATTTACTTCAGATTCAAGATATATTGCAGGTAAAACAGCCTTATGTTGAAGGCTTATGTAGACTGGCGGTTTGCCACTAAGTAGGAAACAGGCCAAGTGCGAACAAAATACAGATTTTGTTGTGTTTTGGGCAACCCCACTAGTAGCTGACAAGGCATGAAATCAGAAGGAAAGGGCTACAAATAAACTAAGCTGTTGTGATCTTGTTCTCTGGCCTGCCTTTAGTGTGTTTTCAGGATTATACTATCTTTTCTGCAGCACTCTCCAAACTGTTGATGCTCCTCTTCTTTTCTCTTTTCATTTGACACAGCAATAGATGCTATTAAATCGACACATTTGATTGTAACTTTTTTTTCCCTTTTCCCCTGTGTTTTGTGCCTGACTCAATGGGCCAAACAGGACAGTGGAAATATAGGAAAATATAAAGATGGTGGCTGTTTATCTTTAATTCAGCTTCGTCAAAGGCCCTGCAGATGATCTGTGGGTAAATATAGCCATGAGAGAAACCTGATGCAACAGTTATTGGGGTTAAAAGAAAGGCATCGCTGTCTATCATCTGCGAAAGTGTAAGCATACATTATAAAGCTATTCTTAATAATTATGGTGTTATAATAAATGTGTTTGTTCTGGAAATACAAATGACCTTTTGCATGATGATTGTTCAAATGCCGATGGCTCAACTTGCATGGAGGCGGGTTCCTTATTGCAACCATCCATTTCTGTTGAATAGTGAAAGGAACTTGTTTGTCACCATGCCTTTGGTGAACAAAGAATCAATAAATGTTGAAAATTCTTGAAGAATTTGAGTTTGCATTTACCAGCAGCATAACTATATCAAAACATCCGTTCACAAACTCACACAACTTGTGCAGTTTAGGTGTCATTTATCCAATAGTTTGCTCAGTACTTCCCAAACAGACTGGCCTTTACAATGGGGAACTGAACAGAAGTGAAACTTAATCAATGCTGTCTTCAAAGCCAGATCCCATTGACTTAATTTGACCTTGCTGAACACTGCTGCTCTACCATAACCTCAATCAGTTAGTTCAGGGGTCGGCAAACTTCACTACCAGAAGAGCCATTTTTGGTCCAAAAAAATAATTAAGTCTGTCTGGAGTCGCAAAATATATATTTGAGCCTTACAATAAATGTAATACAGCCTTATTAGCTGAGTCCAAATTAGCTTATTGACATTACTAATAGGTCTAATCATTAATCTGTTATACCACTCGGTGGCTACTCTGCTGTAAGATATTTATGAATATTGAACACTTGCAGCGGAAGTAAGCATATCTGTCTATGCACTATTAAATTCAATATTGTCCACCAAGACTGGATTTGGAATCCACAGCAAGCTGCGTTAAAAAGACTCAATACAGGCCACCGCTCTTGATGTTTGGCAAAATTTAGAGAGAAGGCGCCAGGTTGTAGATATAGCTATGAATCACATGTTAGTTGACGACAAGTAAAAATGGTAAATGGACCTGCACTTGTATAGCGCCTTTCTAAACCACTCAAAGCGCTTTTTACACTATGAGTCACATTCATCCATTCACACACACATTCATACACACTAGGCTACCATACAAGGTGCCACCTACTATTCAGTTTCTAACACACTCACACACCAATGGAAAAGCCATTGGGAGCAATTTGGGGTTCAGTATCTTGCTCAAGGACACTTCGACAGGCGAACTGGAGGAGCCGTGGATTTTCCGATTTAGCAAAACACCCGCTCTATCTCCTGAACCACAGCCAGCCCTACATTTTTGAAATTTGTTGTAGGCTGATCGGTTAGACATTTTGCAATTGGATAATGTAAGAATCATTTTAGGCCTACAACAATAATAAATTAAAATGAAAATGTTCAAAAATAACTGGGATTCATTTCCATATAGCCTTATTTTTGGTCAAAGCTGGAGCTTTGGAGAGGGGCTAAAGAGCCATACATGGCTCCGGAGTTGCAGGTTGCCTACACCTGAGTTAGTTAGTTTGTGTTATTGTGTGATTTTGGTGTTTTAAAGGAGCTACATGTAACAAATCTAAAGCAAATAGTCATAAAATCCTCCTAATATGTCACAGAGACTAAGGAATAATGTTCATATAACATACTGATCTCACCGACAACAATAGTACAGCCAGAATATTTGCATTTAAAAAAAAAAATTTACGGTCCGCAAATCATGTTTATGTTTTGAATTTGTGTTTTGGCCTGTTGCGCCACCCACCGCCGTCTACCAGTCACGCAGTCAGTAGAGTCTCAGCATCAGTTACAGTTATGACTGAGCTACAGCAGCACGGCAAGCAGCATTAGCAGTGTCCCGGTACATAGCATTAGCAGCCGGCTTCTCCTCAGCTGTATCCCGGCAGCAGCGTTAGCAGCAGAGAAGCTGGACTTGCTCGAACGGTCCGCTGGAAAACCGAAGATCAAGGACGCGGCGACGCGGCCCTGCCATGGCAGCCGCCCGTGGGCAAACAAATCAGTCTCCAGCGTGCCGCTGTCCAGCAACCTCGAATCTGTAGGGGAGGGGGGGCGGACACGACTCGCAGCAGTATTTTGAATTTGAGTGCAGTAACCGTTTTGGCCACATTCTTACATACAGTGCCTTTAAAGTTCCCTGTCTGAAAGGGCTGTCAGTTTGGGAGGTAGTGGACATATGACTAGATAAATGAGACTTGAATTATGCTGCATGAGTTGTGTGAGAGTTTGGAATAGGATGTTTTGTTGTTGTTAAATATGACTGTCTATGACTTCAATTCATAAAGAATTTTCTCCATTTTTGGATTCTTCGTTCACCTCACATTTTTCTTTAGGAATTCAACATGACACAGGTGAATTATTGAAATACAAATGGTCATTCGTATTCCTTTAGAAAGGTATTTATATTCATATGAGCCACAATGCACTGCAGAGGACATACTGTAAGATATGAAACATATGAAGTCAGGTATAAAACTGAATTTCATTATGTGTCAAATGTAGAAAATGTCATGGTAACATATTTAAACCATAACACTATATTTGCCATTGCATCTCAGCAAATATATACTTTGTGTAATAACAATCTTTTTTTTTTGTGAGAACATTCTCAGCTTTAAACATTATAATATGTAGACTATGCTGTGTGTAGTAGTGCCACAAAGGATAGGTGTGTTCGGTGTCTTTGTGCCTGTTGACAATTTCCCAAAACTAACGACTGGTTTAAGGACTTCCATCCAAACATAAAGATCTTTATAAAAACTTTTAAGTATCTCTGTGTTTTTTTCGGCATGTGAGCATTTGTGTATGTGGTCGTGTGAATGTTTACAATTGTTCCAAAAACTGAGTTGATTGACAGTCATGTGTATAGTTTGGCAGACTGGATGCATGCTGAGTTGACTGCATTCAGGTTTGTTTAATTTGAAATCAATTGAAAAGAAAATAGACGATCAAATACAATTGAAACGGCAACACAAAAATATTGATCAGCACGTCGCATAATTTGTGTTCCTATATTTCATAGGAGAGAATCTCAAATAGAGAAAGCAATGTATACTCGTTGAGTGATGGGTGCATTTCGTTGTTTGTTTTTGTTTTTCGAATGTTTTTCTGCAGCCTGTTTTTTCTCATTTTCCGATAATGAGCGAAGTTTGGGTTTGTGAGGGGCTGCTTCATCAACTTGTTGAATCACTATAACTTATTTGAAAGTATCCTTACTTTGACAGATCTGCCATCCTAGCACTGACAGATCATAGAAGAGTAACATTTTTTATTTATTCATTTATTTGTTGCAATGGTTGCAGTTGTCACAAAACACATCAACCACCAATAGAATTTTCTTTTTTTTTAAGATAAGATCTTAACACTGGCTTTACTTGGCTTCCATGTCACTTACACCATCCCTAGAGTATCAGTGGCAGTTGTGCAGGAGTGTTATGCAATTATCCATGTTGGAAATCACTAAGTGTATTGCTTAGGGATGCCCAACAAGTTGCAAAGTACCACGCTCACAGATGAATATCCAGTAAGGTCACTGCACTCAGCAAGATGGCCATTTGTTAGCCTCAAGGTGGCATTACTATTTATCAAGCTGAAGTCGTGTTAGTTAATTGCTCAGCCTTGTACCTTCTATCTGTTTCTTTCTGTCTTTTACTCTCTTCCCTGCAGGCCAGCTGATGATAGGCTGTGTGTGTGTGTGTGTGTGTGTGTGTGTGTGTGAGATGGGGAGCAGACCTGTGTTTGTGATTGGCCTGTGTGCTGTGTGAAATGTGTTTGTCCTTTTGTTCCCATGTATGTGTGCGACCTGAATGCAGGTGTTTGTGTGATAATCCAGGTCTGTACATATGCAACATTTCAGAAGCTGCTCTTTCAGCAAAGTCTTTGATTATAATCTGTCTGCTGCTTTCATCTGTGTGATCCTGAGTGCACTGAGGGTGCAGATGTTTGTTTTACTCGAGCGCCGTTCATTGCTGTGCCTTTGGCACATTACTGTAGCTACATTTTATTGTGTGCGAACTTGTTTGAATTGATCATCGAGAGTGTATACATATGCAGTCGTTCTCTGGAGTTAGGATAAGAATTGCAAAACATAAACGGCGGTTGCGGTGCATTCCCTTCCTTTCATTTTAGAGGCATTAGGAACAGTGTTCTTTGTCTTTCTCTCTACCAAACAGGCACACTGACACAGACGCACACATACAGTAAATATCACAGACTCTGCAGATTGGGGTCTATAGGCCTCTGTTGTTCTATTTCACACAGGCTAGTCCCTTTAAAAGCACTTTTGAGGTTTAACCACTGTGGATCAAAACTTTGAAGATTTGTATGTATGTGACCAGCCAATCAGAACCAATTCAATCCCATGGGAGCTGCCCATATAAATTGGCAAAGATCAACCCATTTCTCATCCACTTTCCTTCAGTAACAGCAGATGACAATATAACTGAAAATGGGTTTGTCTAATTCAGGGGTTGGCGACCTTTTTGTTATGAAGTGCCATTTTAAATTTCCTTGTTAATCAGTGTGCCATATCAATATAAAGTCAATCGCTCGCTCTTCAAAATGCTCCATAAAAACTTTGGCTATGTCCTCAGCATATGTTGTTTGAGGCATTTGTTTTATTGACCGCCAACTGTGGTATGTCATTCACATCCATGCTCTCTCATCAAGGGCAATGCTAAAGTTGCAAAGTTGTGGATCGGTGCATGCAGCATGAAATTCTTGTGTTCCTTTTTTTCCCCTCACCAGCAGTTTGTGGAGTCTGAGTCATGGGTCTATAACTGATCAGTCGATCCATTCAGAGCCGGTCTGATCAGATCGGTGGATGTGAGGAACAGCTGTTTGTGAGTGAAAACAAACTTTTAGACCCAACACAATAAGCAGTTAAGATTCACTTTCACTGCGCCTGGCGTTTTGCTGTTCCATCTGTGCCCAGAGTACACGTGCAATGAATAAGCAAACAGTAGGCCATATATATTCCAACAGCACTCCTAATGAACAGTCCAGCTCCAAAAAATAGAAAATCAATACGTGGCGGCAGATGTTGTTATCGTGATGGGCCGCCAAAAATAAATAAATGTGTTGGAAACCCTGCACTTAAGCGTTTCAAAAAACTCTCTTGCATACTTATTGGTACTGTGCTATTAGATGAGCTATGGTGTGCCAGTGGTGGCACACATGCCCAAGGTTGCTGAACCCTAGTCTAATGCATATGTAACTGTTCACATGTAACCTTGCTTTTATATGACTCAGTGCCAGGGGCATAAATATAGACAGTGCTGGCAGTGTAGTTGCACTGGGGCCATGGTGGAGAGGGCTGTAGAGACATCAAGTTTTGGGAAAAACAGGCTCCTGCAATTGGTACAGATTGCCACCTTGGCATGCCCATGTTCAAAGACAGACTTGCTATATGCCCTTGAAAAGGCCAGCCCACCTCTGTCATGATTATTCTACATAAACTTTAAAAACACTTTTCAATTAAATCAATCATCTCTTATTTTCTTTGGTATTTTTGTCATTTACAGACATGCAATGATGATTGCCAGGTAATATGTGTGTTGATGTTGTCCAGTGTGAATTCTTTACTTCATCATGTGACAGGGCGTTATGATATACGGTTGCTAGTTAAGGCGCAAAATCTGTCAAGACTGACAAGCGGAGCACATCTGCAAGCTGTGCCAGCAGTCATGCTTTTCAAACATAAAACTGTGTGTATGTTTGTGTATGTGTGCGCGTGTATTTCATAACTGGCAACTAGCAACTAGTGTGCACTTAGGCCTGTAATAATAGCGTGCACTGGGGCACGTCATAACTACTTCAACGCCACTGCTTAGTGCTTAGCAATCTGGCTTCCAAGGACAGGCCAGACTGTGCCTGGCAGCGGTGGGCATTTTCTCCTCAAATTGCAATGTGCATGCCACTGCATCAGACCCACCACTTACTGCTCTGTAATGTGATGGTGGAATGTCACATCAAAATTCCTGCATCACTATGACAACCTTGTAACATCACTAAACAAACATATTCCTATGGTCTTACTAGTTTGTGTCCTAATGTGCATTGCAGGAGTGGGAATTAGCAGTCTCTCTTGGCTCATCCACTCAATGCTATTAGGTTCTTGGATTTGCCTTCTTTAGGATACAATTAAAGGTCATTAGCCATTTTTATCACACAGATGAGGAGATCAATAGCTACAATCAGCTTTATCCCTGAATAGCACAGATACTGATGACAGGAATAAATATTGGATTGCCTAAAATAAACTGTTGCATGGGATATCTCTCACCTGACTGATATCGATTCTGCTGAAATGGTTCCTCTAAATTTACATTAATGAAATCAATTTATAAATTATGTGTTGCAACAACCTTGAGTAAACAGCAACACACGCTGTGTGTTTTAGACAGTCAAGCAATACTATCTTACACAGGCTCCACCCCCTACTGGACTCTATCGGTAACACTTGCCCTCAGTCAAGGCATGCATTCACCCATTGAATTGTATAAATGTAGCCTGTCAAACAGCCTAAATCCACCTGAATACGTGTGGAATCCCGGAGTATATAAGGCAGCACACAAAACACCATCCTGTCCTCTTCAGCCATTTGTCCACTGATCTGCTTTCTCCACAGATGGAGTCACTGCTTCAGGAACTTTATCAGGACCTCAGTGACAACCATACATAGAGCAGTGCTCAGTATCCACCGGCGTGCAAGGCCTGCTGTTGCACAAGTTTAGCCACCACCAGCAGTGGGATCACTTCAGACACCTTGACATGACGCTTTGATGAGAGTGAGCCAGGGTTCAAGATCATTGATGAAGAAGCCCCCCTCCAACCTCCAACAGTCAGCTTTGTTTGTCGATGACGATAACATCTTGCGAAAGTCCACCGCCAACATCTCTCTGTTGGGACCTCCCGCCAGAGATGACCATTGCAATCATGTTCAACTGCTAACAATCTGGGTGTGCTGGCCATTTACTGGTTTTTACTGGGCTTTATGGAGGGCTTTTTATGTGGCTCCTCCACAGAGGCAGGCAGGTTGCGGTTTAGTCGGTCTGGATCAGTGTGGCTGGGTTGATGTTAGTTTGCAACAGGACATTCAATCATCAGGCTCTTTACTGTACCTATAGAGTCCAGCAGAGGGAGATGCCTGTGTGAGATAGAATGCAGGTTACAGTTGTAACCCTAGTTCTATTAGCACAGGCAGAGTCTTCTACTTCCACTGCTACCTCTCGCTGAGGAGAGTGTAGGATGGCTGGGAGCATCATTTGCTGCCTTATATACTGTGGGGTCTGCACATATTCAGGTAAGCACATCCTGGTTGGCCAGCTATGTTTATGCAAATTTGTGTGTGCGCTCTTGATTGGCGTGTATTAACCATAAAGTCCAGTAGAGGGCTCCACTTGCGCCAATGGAATACAGGTGACGATATTGAGACTTTGATATACTCAACATTAAAAACTCAAATTTAAAAATGTTCTTTAGTCAAACCTTCTTATGATTTATGAACATATCGTTGAGTTTTTTGGAAATGTTTTGTTATTGCTGTCCTTTATAGAAGAATGTGGCTTATAGAAACATTGATTTCATTGACTCACAACCCTGCACAGACTAAATTGGTTTTAATAAGCAGGGTAGGGTTTTGGCATGGGTGGTTGCACAGTGATAAGCTGACATGGGGGATCATCACGAGGAAATATTTAGATTTTTTATACTCTGTGTGGTTTCTCCTCACGGCAAACCAATATTGACCCAAACTGTAGGGGGCAGTGTATTAAAAAGTCATGTTAAACTCATATCTACAACATGGTTCTCCACTCATCAGTGTTAGTGTAGTTAGAAAATGTCAGATGTGCACGGACCCCTGCGGACAGTTGTGTCTGATGCTGTGACGTCACCTTGGCCATGAGGATGCGTCAAGTGTGAATCAAGACCTCATTTTCACTGACATTAAAGTGCAGTCAGGCTGCGAAGTATATGTTAGCTTACGGGAGTGTGTGTGTTGTATGTGTAAGATGTGTCTTTGTCTTTATCTACTGTGCAAATGTGACTCAGAGACACAGGCTAAGTGGATATTATCTACTGAAGACTTCACAAAGTAAACTGATCACTCGTAATGCCAAAGAGAAGATGCAGAAAACTTAACCAAGTGAGAGGCTGAAAATACTCAAACTGGGAAAATTTGGTCTGCAGCAATGAATACAGGATGTACGTATATAGCTGCAATGTTCTGGCAGGAGCATGCTGCCCTCGGCTTATATAAACTACTGATGACGATCCGCCACAGGTGTGCTCACAGCAGTAGTCCACTGACGACATTGCACGCAGGTGTGCTTCTCCGTCCATGGAAAGCAGTCAACGAAAGAGAGCCAAAATGCACCAGGCACACAGAATTCAAACTAAAAGGAGGCTTAAAAAACAAATAGATGACAGTAGTATATAGGGACCAGCTTTGCGCGTGCACGTGAAATGCGCGTGCGCGCGTGCGCGTGAACCGCGCGTGCGTGTGTGCACGCGAAACGTGCGTGCGTTCCCCCCCCCCCCCCCCCCCCACGCCCCTCCCCCAATCCCCTCCCCCACAAACGTCATATGAAATCCTGCTCTCATTGGTTAAACATAGCGCCTCCTTCTGGGGGTGGTTCCGAATGAAACCGTAGCTATTGGCTAATCAAAAGCCCCTCCTTGCGTAATAATCCCCTCCCTCAGACATCCCCACCCCCCCCCCAACCCACCCCCCCATCCCCCCACCCCCCACCCACCCCGCCGCTGCCCCGGACCGGAAAGAGACGATAAGTGTTGATTCAACACCTCGCCTACCCCAGACCATTGCGAGTGGTGCCAGGATGTCCGAAATCAGAGGAATTAAGAATGCCCAGGTGTTTTTTTACAACGACCCCCTGCTGTGCACCATCTGTTTGGTGTAATAAATGTTCAGACATGTCTGGGCAAAACATGTGAAGAAAGTACAGTAGCCAATCATACGGCAAGGCTAGACCAACATCCAATCAGGGTTTAGTGATGTGTGTCGTGCTTGCTTAATGTTTTACCCAAATGTATAAAAATCTCTGTGAAACAAGCAGAGGACATTTTCTTTAAAAAAAGGCTAGGTTGCGTGAAACACAGCGGACCCTTTTCTACTGCTTTACTGCGGACAATGGCTTCAATTAACGGTAAGCGTGCCTAAACTATATTGGATAACATTGCTCTCTAGATACTTAATTTTTCTCAGAAAAAACATTCTAAAAACTACAACTACAAAAAAAAAAAAAGTGTTTTCTTATTAGGCGCAGTTGCTGACGATTCCGGAGTTGAAAACCGTGCCCCTGCACCCCGCCGCACCGGCCGTAAGTTAAAATAACATTTCGTTGTGTGTGTGTGTGTGTGTGTGTGTGTGTGTGTGTGTGTGTGTGTGATCGTGTGTGTGTGTGTGTTTACTTATTTTCATTATTACTGATATTAAATTCTAAACATAATGAATGTATTTTCGTTTTAAATCTTGACCTAATGAATGTATTTTATTATTATTATTTTAAAGAGTGTGTTACTAGGCTAAATAATGGTATTACTTTCCAGCTGCAACACAAAGACGCTCACTTTCGTTGAAAAGGAGCAGAACAGACCCTCCAGCCTCTGCTGCTAGAGATTTTATACCGTAAGACTGTTTTCTTTATATATTTTATTTATCATTAATGGGGGAATGCTTGCGGCATCATTGTAAACATCTGTTTTACCTCCTCTTTCTCCACAGTGCACAGCGCAGGCCGCTGAGACCCCTCCATCAGTTCTCTAGCGGGTTTAACACGTAAGACATAATGTTTTAATGCTACTTTATATGAATATTATGCTAATATGTGTCGGATACAGAATACTGCTAACATATCGTTTTTTTTTGTTTTTCCATAACAGTGCCTGGGCGATTCACCAGGACTACCCATCTGAAAATTTCCAGAGGGTTACACCGTCAGGACAAGGATTTCTCACGTAAGACACGTCGTTATATATAATAATAATAATAATAATAATAATAATAGCAGCCTAATAATGATAATAATAATATTAATAATAATGATAACGTTAATGTTGTATTTTTTTTTATTTTATTTTTTTTTAATAAACAGTACTCAACCGCCTGAGCTGACGGCCACGCAAGAAACAAACGCTGCGGTAGCTGCGTTACTGGTTGCCCAGGGATTATCTGCGGGTGGAGCGTGGAGCGCACAAGGATCAGGCGGTGTAGAACCGGCTCCAGCGAGTGTTGAGGAGTGCTTCAACGACACATTCGAGGAGGTCGGGGAGTCTGTGAACTCGTTTTCTAACGGCCGAGAGGAAGTCGGCGGAACAGCGGGCGCCCAGCAGCGTGAGAGGGCATCGATCAGTGAGGAACACGGACCATCTCCTCCTCCTCCTCCGCACCGGCGGCTATTTCACGAGGGAATATCTGTAGAGGCTTTGTGGAGTCATCAGGAGTCGCTCTTCCCACCACTGGACACCAGCCTACAGCATCAGCACGAAGTAAGCAAAGATCTGTTTTCTACAAGTACACCTGTGAAGGCTGGCGTTGCTGATACTGGTGCTGCTTCTGCTCCCGCAGCGGGGAGAGGTGTGTGTGTGGGGAATCTCCCCACAATCCCTACATTATTAAGAGGTGATGACTATATTCCAGATTTTGATGACCTGTTAGACAGTACTGGTGATTACAGACACAGTAACTTACCCAATTTACTGACATTATCACCTATACCCGCTTCATTTCCTCCCCCTCCCGCTGTTTTTGCTGACGTTGTTGTTGAAAATGGTGAAGAGGAGAGCATAGTATTTGTTGACGTATATCCAGGCCAGGCCTCCACCCCGCCGCTACCCCCCAGGGTCCTCCTCCCCCCTCCATCCCCTATCCCTCTTCCCAGGCCTCCCCCATCAGCTGTTGGTGTTGTTGTTGATGCTGTTGATGAGAGCGTGGTATTTGTTGACGCATATCCAGGCCAAGCCTCCACCCCGCCTCCAACTACCCCTCCTCAGCCTATCCCTCTCCCCCTGCCTCCTCCAGTAGGTGTGGTTGTTGATGCCGGTGTTGAGAGTGTCGTAAACCATACGCCCCCGCCCTCCAGCCCTCCTCAGCCTCCTGTCCCTCTCCCCCTGTCTCCTTCAGTAGGGGTGGTTGTTGATGCCGGTGTTGAGAGTGTCGTAAACCATACGTCCCCGCCGTCCACCCCGCCTCCACCTACTCCTCCTCAGCCTATTACCGACCCTGTCTCACCCTCTGATTCTCCCATACCAGAGCCTGCTCTAGCAAGAGAGAACGTATTGCTCAAAATCAGGTGCAGTCAGCAGGCTAGGTTAATCAAGCGCGAACAACGGCAGAAAAGAATTGCCGAGACGCGATACCTCCTCCTGGCAAGCGAGCGGCGAAACCTGATTAGGAACAGTAAAACTAACAAGCGACGCTACAGAGCCCTTAATACACAGGTACAGTTGATTAAACAGAGCGTCGGTACCTTAATTGAACTACAGCACACAACCACAACATCAATAAATAATCTAGTAGACGCATTGTGTAGAAAAACAGGAACACACAGTAAGTAGACGTAGATAATGGCACCACCAAGGAAACTGTTAAAAACGAATGAGCACTCAGGTCGGGATGGTCGTTATGACACCGATGACGAAAGCACACATTTTACTGATAATGTCGATTCGTCCCAGTGCACTACAGAGGGGCGGCGTGCTTTGACAGGTACAGTTAGGGAACGTTTTAACACACCCTCTGGACCAGATGTATTGGCTAGCCACAGCAGTGTTATGCGCTGGTCCAGATACATTTTAAAAAGAATGCGGGGGATAGAGAAGAGAACAGCGCTGTTTTTAAGAGACAGAATTTTATCCTCATCATCATCGCCATCACCACCACACGCATGTGGTTCAGGTTCTGGTGTTGCTGCTACTCCCGCTACATCTAATGCTGCTGTTATTGTAGAAATCGGTGTTAATAATAATAACAACAGTGACAATGATAATAACAGTGATGATAATATAGCCTCACCATGCCGCTGCTGTCAGTTCTGGGACTGTGAGTGTCTCCGGTGTGAATGTGTGCGTGATAGTGGGGTCTCTGCTGAACATGCTGCTGTCGGTTCTGGGGCCGTGAGTGTCTCTGGTGTGAATGTGTGTGATCGTGGGGTCTCTGGTGTGAATGTGTGTGATCGTGGGGTCTCTGGTGTGAATGTGTGTGATCGTGGGGTCTCTGCTGAACATGTTGCTGTCGGTTCTGTGAGTAACTCTATGGTCTGTCAACACGGTGCAGGAAATCCGGTAGAAGGAACACCCGCTGTGCCGTCTACCAGTACAGGCGGTGCACAGTTGTGTGTCCGTGACATACCTAGATTCAACGCTGCCGAATTACGCCAGAGGGTCGATTTCAGAGACGTTAGTCTTGATAATATCACCCAGGCAATTGACAGTGTTAGAGAGAGGTTGTCAGGCGTGATTGGTGCAGCCTTAGAGGACTCTCCTGCAGGTAGTGTATTAAATGTGGTTTTGAGAGGACCATCTCTAGCCAGCGATGTGCAAGCTGTTTTAAGCTCTGACAACGCATATAACGCTGACGAGTTTTTGGAGGTGATCTCTCAAGTTGTGCAGAGTAATGACACGTCGCTGACAGATGATGATCTGGAGTTTGTTGTGACAGTGGCACGTGGTAGTAGTGGTGCTGGCTCTAGACTGAGGCTAGGAAGCGTCCCTTATGATGAAATTTTATCCAAGAAGGGAAGGCACCTGTATAACCCTGAAAACGATGGGTCTCAGAACAGTCTTTGTTTCTCTCTTTGTCTCGCCCATTTTGTTAATGAAAGCTTGTCTGCCGCTGATAAAATGCAGTATGCTAAACAACTGCATAGCGCTGTAGGATTTGATGAAACCCACAAGGTGTCGCTCTCTGATATCACAAAATTTGAAAATCACTTAAATCTAAAAATCGTAGTATTCCACCATGGTTCAGGGCGTAAACACCTACAGTGTTACAAAACCCATGACGCAGTACACGCCAGCACTGTGTGGATGTACCTGCACAATGACCATTATTACCTGATTGTAAATAAATCCGGTTTCTTTGGCGGTACCTATGTGTGTGACTACTGTTACGGTTCATACACAGAACCGTTTAAGCACGTTTGTAAATACCTCTGCAATGTTTGTTATACACCGTGTCACATGCACACAGGGGCCACTGTAAAATGTACAGAGTGTAAACGAATCTGCAAGTCCAGACACTGCTATCATCAGCATAAACACCCTCACTCTAAACACGACGCAGCGCCGTGTGACAAAGTGAAATATTGTGAAGAGTGCGGTAAAACCTACAAGGCGGCAAGAACGCAGCATAAATGCACACCACCAAAGTGTACACACTGCGGTGAGGCCCTAAATGAGAGCGATGCGGTACACCAGTGTTTTATCCAGCCGCTGAAAAAACAAACCCCACACACAAAATACATATTTTTTGATTTTGAGACGCGTTATCACGAGGGCAAGCACGAAGCAAACTTTGTGTGCGCTATGGACACAGAGGGAAACAAATTTTGTTTCAACACCCTGAAATGCGTTGACACGTTTGTTAAACGGTACCGGCAGCCAAAATATAAGGGGTACACATTTATTGCACACAACGCCTCTGGGTTTGATAATTACATACTGCTGGAATATTTTGTGCAACAGGGGATCCCTCCCACAGTAACCATGCGTGGCAGTAGGGTCATCCTGATGTATGACAAGGCATTCCAGCAACGCTGGATCGATTCTTTCAGCTTTCTACCCATGCGTTTATCCAGGACACCGGCTGCCATGGGTTTTGAGGACATGGAGAAGGGGTATTTTCCGCACAAGTTCAACACCGAGGCGAACGAGTACTATGTGGGCAAATACCCCGACCCCTCTTATTACGGGTACAACGCCATGTCTGACAGCGACAAGCATAGGTTCATGATGTGGTATGACACCGTCCGTGAGAAAACCTTTGATTTCCAGACAGAAATTCGCCACTACTGTGTTAATGATGTAGAAGTGCTTCGCAAGGCCTGTCTAATTTATCGTGAGACATTTATCAGGTGCACAGACCTCGACCCGTTCGCGTTTACGACACTGGCGTCGAGTTGCATGGGCGTTTTCAAAACGCGTTTTCTACCCAAAGACACCCTCGCCCTCACGTATGAAGGCGCATACACCCAGCAGAATAAAACCTATTCTGAGGTGTCTATGCAGTGGCTGGAATACGTGGCCAAGGTAGAAGGCTCCGAGATTAGACACGCTTTGAACCGCGGTGAGCACCGATTTGGGCAGTTTTTTGTGGACGGGTATAACACGGCCACAAACACCTGCTACGAGTTTGCGGGATGCTTTTTTCACGGATGTGTCAAGTGTTGCGTCCAGACCGAAGTGAATCCTGTCACCAAAAAACCCTATGGCAGTCTGTACCACTCATTCTGTGAAAAAATATCAGCGTTGAAAAGCGTGCATGGTCTGCGTGTGGTGGTGATGTGGGAATGTGAGTGGGAGGCGCTAAAACGTTCAGACCCATCTGTTCAGGCGCACCTCAACACTTACAGGCCCAAAGAACGCCTCGACCCACGACAAGCCCTTTTTGGAGGGCGTACAAACGCCATCAAAATGTACCACAAGGCTGATAACGCAGATGAGAAAATCAGATACTACGATTTCACAAGCCTGTATCCTACTGTACAGTCAAAAAAACAATACCCAGTTGGACACCCTCAAATTATCCACCGAGATTTTGGTCCGGTAGAAAATTATTTCGGGTTTGTAAAGTGTACCGTGCTTCCTCCCAGAGGTCTGTACCACCCCGTACTACCCTACAGGTGTCACAAAAGGCTCATGTTTCCGTTGTGTGGCAGGTGTGCTGAGGAGTTAAACCAGACCAGTGTCTGTGCGCATACTGACGCCGAGCGACAGCTGTCAGGTGTGTGGGTCTCATTTGAACTTCAGAAAGCTGTCGAGAAGGGGTACCAGATTGTCTGCATTGATGAAGTGTGGCATTTCCCAAACAAGACAGACACATTGTTCAAGGAATATGTCAAGACGTTTTTGAAGTGTAAGCAGGAGGCGTCAGGCTACCCCGGGCATGTCACTACTCCTGCAGAAAAAGCCCAGTACATACGCGACTACCATGAAAAGGAGGGGATTTTACTCGATGCTGACAAAATCTGTGTCAACAAGGCGGTCAGGAATTGTAACAAGCTTCTCCTGAACTCATTGTGGGGCAGATTCAGCATGCGGAGTAACATGCCCTCCTGCGAGTTAATTACAGAACCGGAGAGATTCACACAGCTCATGTTCAGCGACCATTATGACGTGCGTCAGTTTGGGTTTATATCCGATGACGTGGCCATTGTCCAGTGGTGTCACGCAGATGGTAAGGCGTCCAGAGTGAATGATGTGAATGTGTTCATAGGGGCTATGACCACCGCCTATGCTAGGCTGATGCTGTATGACTTGTTGGACAGGCTACAGGAGCGTGTGCTGTACTGTGACACGGACAGCGTCATTTTCACGTCCAGCCCAGGTGATTGGGTTCCCCCTCTAGGCTCATACTTGGGTGACTTAACCGACGAGATCAATGACGGTGATGTGTGCGGGCTCCCAGAGGAAGATTATATCACAGAGTTTGTGTCTGGGGGTCCAAAGTGTTACGCCTACTGCACAAAACTTGGTAAAACGCAGGTCAAGTGCAAGGGTGTCACACTTAACGCCAAAAATGCAGCAGTGCTCACCCACGAGTCGCTTAAGGGGTTGGTCCAGTCCTTTGTGACCAATCAGAACACTCAGATGCATGTGATCACAGAGGCGGAAACCATCAGACGTGATAAAAAGAAGTTTCATCTTAAAAATGACATAGTACACAAAAAAGTCAAGGTGGTATATAACAAGCGCAGAGTCCTGTCAGACTACAGCACGCTGCCTTATGGCTACTAACATCTCTTTTGACTCAAGACTGCAGCATCCGTTTAGTTTGGTGGTGAGTGGTCCCTCAAATTGTGGAAAGACGTATTTTGTCAAGGGTCTTATTGAAAATGCATCTACAGTTATTTCACATAACATTGATAATTTGGTCTACGTATACTCATGCTGGCAGCCTTTATATGACCAACTCCTTAAATTAAGAGACATCAACTTTGTTAAAGGGTTACCCGATTCCCTGTGTGACGATGAGTTATTACCCCCGGACAAGACTAATCTACTCGTCATAGACGATTTAATGAATGACGCCAGTAACAATATAGAAGTTCAGAATGTATTCACCAAATATGTCCACCATAGAAATCTCAGCTGTATATATCTGGTTCAAAATTTGTTTATACAAGGCAAGGCTAGCAGAACCATTAGTTTAAACACAAACTACCTTGTCTTGTTCAAAAACCCTAGGGATAAATATCAGGTTACACTTCTGGGCAAACAGATGTTTCCTGGAAACACTAAATATTTTTTAGAGGCGTTTAATGACGCCACTAGTTCTGCATACGGGTATCTCCTCATAGATTATAAAGCTGCCACTCCAGACCACTTGAGGCTCAGAACCGCTTTGTTATCAAATCAGCACGTTGTTTATATGCCTAAAAAACAAAGGGCTAAATAATGTCGTCACGCGTGCAGAGGAATCTAGCCATGTTGGAGTTGTTATATAAAGCAACGCCGGGTATGAGAAGGGTCATTGTGTGTGGCGCTAGCGCAGACTTTATCGATGCACTCTGTGAAATAGCTTTAAATGTGTTGAGAGGTAACATCCCTTTGACAGAAAAACAGTACGCTCAGTTAAAAAAGAAGAGAGGCATCATCAGACTGGTTGCGGACAAAAATGTTAAACATTTAAAGAAGAAAAAGACGATTAACCAGAGCGGCGGGTTTTTACTACCACTACTTGGAGCAGCTATACCATTTATTACAAGCCTGATAAGCAGAGGTTAAGAAAGAAGAATATGGAGCATGCGCAGAAGATGTTTTTGGTTCCTCAGCATCAGCTTGACATGTTAAAACAGCAACAACAGCAGCAGCAGCAGCAGCAGCAGTATCAGGACCAAAACACTGCAAGCATAAGACAGGTAGTACAAAACGATCTTGACCGAGCCATGTCTGACATTTTGAAACTACCGGACACAGACATATATGAAAAGGCCAAAAAATACTCTCAAGTACTGCAGCGTTATTTGGCATTGGTGAGACAGGGTGAGCGTGAAAAAACTGTACTGACCCTGTCAATGCCTGATACCGAAATTAGACCCGAGGACCGCAGACCTGACGATGATGATGATGATGGGCATAAAAAGGACACGGTTTTAGAGGGTGTGTTAAAACACATTCCCAAAAGAAGTCAGAGAAATGCTGAATACATTCTAGATGCAATTACCCGCTCAAAGCATGTTTTATCCTGGACAGACAACGCTGAAATTGTTGTTAACGGTCGTCCCCTCCACGGTACTCATTTGTATGACCTGGTGAAAAGTGTCACTGCATCACACAACATTTCAGACATTTCTAGACCACTGGGGTGGGACGTGTTCCTAAAAACCCTAGCCCATTTAAACATACCTTTAATGGCCATCCCTAACAAACAGGTGCGTGGCGATATAGCTGAGTATAAAAGAATCGGAGACGCCCCTAGTTTTTCAGCCCATAAAAGCAAGGGGAAAAAACGGTCGGTAATAGACTCACCGGGGTACTTTAGCACCCCACTAAGGACACCTGCTTCAACACGTTCACTACCTCACAGACTAAACACTTCACAGTGGGAGGATTTTTAATAATAAAAGGATGTGTGTAATTTTGTTACAGTTTGTCTGATTTCTTTATCTTTTTTTAATATTTACTTTTGAATGCCGTTTGAATGTATTTTTATTTTTCATTATTACTATTATTAAATTCTTAACCAATTTAATGTATTTTTGTTTTTAACTCTTGCCCAATTGAATGTATTTTTATTTTTCATTATTACTATTATTAAATTCTTGAATGTATTTTCATTTTAAATTCTTGACCACTTGAATGTATTTTTTCATTTTAAATTCTTGACCAATTTAATGTATTTTTGTTTTAACTTTTGACCACTTGAATGTATTTTTTATTATTTACATTATTACTATTATTAAATTCTTGACCAAAATGAATGTATTCTACAAATGTGTTAAATAAATGGAATGTCTGAACTGCGGATCATGCTTTCTCTCTCTTTTATTTATTAGAATTATTCACAGTCACACTGCATGTTGCTGCACTGTACACATGTGAAATTATATCCACGGCATACAGAGGGCTGTATTTTGTTTACAAACTTGCACACCATAGCATCATTGCGTGCCAGATTAGCACTATACATGTTTAATATTCTTGTAAAAGGAATTCCTCTTTGTATATGACACAGAAAAAAGACACAATGCTGTCCACAGGTTGTAGAGTAGTTGTTCTGAACCTGCCTCTGGGAATAATACACGCCTGCACAGTTTTCAACGAGGTATCTGTATATCTCCGATGGAAATTTGTCGCTGTTGGGAGGGTTTCCAAAACTGTCGAAAAAATATCCATGCTTCTGTTTCGTAATATAAATAGCGAGCCAGTGTTCACCGGGCATGTTAGAGGGATGTGTATTCACAACCAGCATGGCTGGGAACGCTGTGCCTTTATGGTTTGACAGCTGGTCGCATGCCAGGACTCCTAAAAAATTTGTCCCGTTAATGATTCTTTTATTGAGGATGCCGGTCAGCTCTATAGTGTTCATGGCTGATACCGCTTCTTCTTCTTTTTAGTAATAATCCAAAAGTACTTGTCTCTTGTTTGATATTTCGATAACAGAATCGTAAACAGCATAACACACGAGGTTAACGGTGCGCTGTAGAGGTACTCTGAAACGGACTTCCAACCTCACATTACCACTTTTAATCAGTGATACGTTCCCTGCACGACCGTCGTCCGGTTCCAGATTGAAGCAGAATAACGTGTAACCATTCCCGAAATCATTACGTGATATGGCCAGAGACCTGTCTTTTAAATGACGTCCTGTAGTTTGTACCAGCTGGAAATACTCTCTCACATACTGGCCTCTCTGAAATAGTGGCTGAAAGGGCTTTGCAGGGTGAGACTGCCCGTCTGCGTACAGGCTAATAAACTCTGTATCGTAATGCTGAAAACAGAAGGGGTTCCGGTTATAGCTCCCCGAATATGCCTCATGGTCAACAAAGCCTATGATGACGAATTTGGGGATTTGTCCCATGTAAAGATTTTCCTGGTTGCACACTCTTGTTCCTGCAGGTATGGAAAATGTTTTCAGAGCCACTCTGTCAATAGCGTATTTAGCGTTAGTGTGCTGCAGTGCCCTGCTATGCGCCAATCTAACGGCAGGTGCCACGGCCACCTTTTTCACAAATAAGCTAGCCGATACGATCTTCACGGCGTATTGATTATTTTGCGCAGTCATTAAGGCAAACTCGTCCTTTGATCGAATAAATTTTAGGGAAATGTCTATACCGTTTAACAATAACTTTTCCTGAAAAAACAAATCGGAGTGTATTGGTGCTATTAATTCCACAGTGCGGCTGTTGACAGTGTATCGCCCTCTTTCGGCTAGGCCTTCGTTATCTCCGGCTATGGAGGCAACATTCATGTGGTCTGCTGTGTCTTTACAAAACAGGCCGCTGCTAAACTGTGTATCCAAGGTGTCCTTTCCGTAGTTGATTAAACACTCGATTATCCCACGGTACGGGTATGTGTTGGAAGATTGGGTTATAAGCCTGTCTCCTAACATGATATCCACCTGCGAGAATAACGTACACCCGGGGTAGTTGACAAAACCCACATCTGCGGCTTGGGCCAAATCGGTACCATCGGGGTTCGTGATTCTCGCGCGCATGTACAGGTAGGTATCGTTTAGATCAATGTAATCCTCGCCGCAGGCCGATATAAAAAATTCCAGAGGCCCGGCATCCCGTAATGCCGAAACCGGGGGTATTTCGACAAATGTAGATTTTTCAATGGATGTCTGTGTGTACGGCACTGTGAACAGATCCAGCTCCGTCTTCACACATTCTTCCGACTGGTTGTGTATGAGAGCCATGGCCGGTGCTGTTGTTTTCTCTTCTCAGACTAGAATATGTCTTTACGCAGAATCACCGAGCGTCTTTTGGAAGTTGCGCTTCTCTTGGCGGCCGACTTCTTTCTGATGCGTCGTGTCACTTTGACGGTCGTTTTACGCTTTTTGGACCTGCCGGAGCTGCGACCCCTCGACGAGGGGGGTCTTTTGGACAATCTTTTTCTGATCACCATCAACCCGTTTCCTTCCTGTCGTCTCGATACAGCGCTTCTGGCAATGTTGGACGCCATATCCCCTACAATGTTTACAGCTGCGTTTTTTAAATGTGGCTTGGCGATGCTGAATCCTTTTTTAAATAACGGTACAGCCATTCTAAGCAAGCCTCGAAATATGCCGCCTAAACCGTTACCGTATTGTGTACTTGAACCTATAAATCCGGGTAATTCGCCACCCGCTTGGTTCATGTAATATGTCATATATCGGGCATCGTCACGCACATATGGTGTGTAGGCCATTTTCTCAGGTCTAGAAATACTGCTTCACAGGTCTAAAGTGTAGTTTAACAATCACTTTTCCGTACGTGAATGGTATATACTGGTTTTGATCGTTTTTTAACGATATCTCGATATCGTCAATGACAGATTTGGAGAGCGATGTATAGTGTGGCTTGTCATATGTCAGAGTGGGCATACGACCTACCTCCGGCGTTATATTTATACATCGGAGGAGCGGCGCGTGGCTGTCTCCCACTAGCTGATAATCAACGATATCGCTGTAAACGTATATATTATAAACTCCCCCAAAAATATCTGCGGGGTGAGGACTGGCGTAGATTTTCTTAAAAATAGGGGTCACCGGTATCTCAAACGGCTCACCGGGCTTAAAACCCAATATTTCGGCCAGTTTCCCGCGGAACGTCACCTTATATCCTTCTCCTCCCGAAAAATAAACATGATTTGTAATGTTGTTATATTGAAGACCTAAGCGCGATGTTATCGGGTTGCCGATGCATTTAGCATTAAATTCTTTTAGTATTCTGGGAATGGAGTCGTAAAACCCTGCAAACAGTGTTATAGTGGCTGTCTGGTTGGTTTTACTGTCGTATATTAACACGTCCGCGTCAGAAGCAGGGAACGTTGACCACACCCTAGGGTACTGAAGTTCAATAACCCCCACCTCGTACGGTTCGCTCAGAACGATCGGTTTTGCTAATTTTGTTCGGTAGCGCCATATCTTGTTATTAGGATACACGTGTAGCGATGCATTACTCGGTAACGTGACATAAAATCCGTTCTTGTTCTCCATCTTCTTGATGTTGTTGGGACGTGCGACAATTCCAAAGTGGCTGTGTAAACAGATAACGCCCCGTGATATATATATATATATATATATATATATATATATATATATATTACACGTCAACGATGTCCTTTTCAGAGACCCACGAGTTAAATTTCTCAGGCCACCCCAACCATTTCACAAGCGCCATCTTTTTCCGGCCTATAGTTTTTCTGGATATTATTTTCTCTATTTTAAACACCTTGTTTTTGTCAATGATTACCGGCTGTAGCTCAGGCTCGTAAAATGCGCCTTTTACCTCATCACCCGAGCAATCTGATATTCTATACACAGGCTGGTCACGGGCTATGCGCCTAGTTATTGTAAAAAACTCGTCTGTATATGTTTGTTCATAACCTTTTCTAAACACCCCTCGGAGTTTTGATATTCTCACAGTGTCCCCTACATTATATTTGAACGATACGATCCTCGGCGGTTTCTTCTTCTCCTTGTACAGCGTGTTAAAGACGAGCTTCTCGTTGTCTTTGTTTACATCGGATGGGGTCATCTTTATCGATCTGTGGTGAGACTTGTTGTAAGCGTTGACGAGGTCCTGGACGACATCAACATATCTACGCGAATTAACAGACGTTAGATATCTCCACATGCGGGTCTTAAATGTTCTGTTGAAACGTTCAACCGTGCTAGCCTTAGTCTCGTTTGAGGTAGAGAAATGTTTAATTTTATACACCTCCATTAGGTGTTGAAACTGTTTGTTATAAAACTCTGTCCCCTGATCGGTTTGGAGTTTTACAGGTATGCGGCCTTCGTTCAAAATGTCTTCAAACGCCTTTGCAACAGATGTACCGGTCTTGTTTTTAAGACACCTAACCCATGCATATTTAGAAAATACATCGATACATGTCAGCAGGTAGCGCACATTGTCATTTTCTGCTGAATATTCACTCATGTCCACCAGATCGGCCTGGAACTGTTTGTCAATACCGCTAACCAACACCCTATTTCTAGGGAAGTGTACAGCTGCTCTAGCGTGGAGGGTATACACATCTTGCCCCTGCAAGTAACGCTTTACTTCAGGCATCCCCGGAGCCTCCCCAGTGCATTTTCTAACAGCGTCGCAAAGTTTTTGTACACCTCCAAGACCCCCTGGGTGTGCGGGGTCGTGGTAAATCTTGTCTAGCGTGCGCTCCATATTCAGTCAACAACACAAGTGGCCAAAATGAGGTCGACACACCGTCTTTTATTTATTTATTTATTTATGGTTTTTCAACATGTTTAGGTATTTTACACACACCGTCACATCTCTGTCTATCATGTGTCGCACTAGGTGCTGAACTGCATCACAAACATCTAATGGCACACCATTTTTAATCATCAAAACACACGCATCACAAAGAAATGCACAAAGACAAATAACGTGGCCTGTTGCAAACGCCTCAGACTCATTACAGTTTGTGAAATATGCTGTTACCACATCTTTAACCGCTGATGAACTGTGTGCTGCCGCACACACGGTATCATTCCAATTTATAACATTTGTCCTTATATCGTTTAAATGGTTGTTGAATGTAACACAGTCGCGTGGGACACAGTCACCGGTAATTACCCCCGTACAGAAGTGATGTCAGTCTGTTCATGGCATGGCGTCTTTTCCATGACAAAAGATACGTGGCTATTGTGATCCCAAACAACAACATCATTTTTTCTGTGGTAAATATTACAAATCTGTCGATATGCAGCAGCAGCAGCACTTGGTCCACACGGTGAAGGCGTTGCGTAAAGCGGTCTCGTGCTTGTGGTCCTCCATCGTCTCCATTTCCTCGTTGGCAGATATTCCGTCACATCCGGGTCTGAGATAGTGTCTCAGAGTCTCGGCCGCTCCTAAAAGCCTGTCTTGTGAGAAAGCCCCCGGTGATATCTGCGCAAACAGGTAATGTAGAGCTTTTCCTAGAGACTGCTTGAATACAGAGTCCAGAATCTGGTCAAAATACATACATCTGATCTGATCAAATTCAAACAAGCATGAGTGATGACGCTGACTCGGGTGGCTGATTTTACACCCGCTGCAGAGAGCTTTTGTTTTTTCCCACCCTGCGTGATACTGGCAGCGTGATAGAAAGTCTTTGATCGTGTCCACGTCGTCTTTTGTCAGGGACAGTGTCGAGACATGTCCCTTCTCCTCCTTCTTCTTCTCCTTCTTCTTCACAAGCAGCGCCTCATGCGACTTCATATGAGGTGTGCAGGGTTCCACACCACCGCAATCGTTTTCCCAACACCCTCTAGTATCATCGTCGTCACAGGTGTTGATAAGGACACTACCTGTAAAAAAAAAACAAAAAAAAAAAAAAACATTAAAATCTTATACACCGTTTATCATAATTTAAAATGACAAAAAATACAAAAGTTATGCTAACCTAGGCTTTATCAGTAGTCGACGTGTCTGATGATTTTCGGACGGCACAGGGAAGGAAGGTGACTACCCCGCGCATTAGCCTGCGCATCATCGAAAAGAAGACGTTTTCTAACACT
The DNA here is from genome assembly GCF_041903045.1 of Epinephelus lanceolatus. Lineage (NCBI taxonomy): Eukaryota > Metazoa > Chordata > Actinopteri > Perciformes > Serranidae > Epinephelus > Epinephelus lanceolatus. The sequence goes on from NC_135737.1 coordinate 35,104,230, forward strand.
CTGATAAGAAGAGAGGATCCTGTCTCTTCTGATGCCCTTGTCAGCTTCGTCAAACAATTTCTGCAGAGATCTCCAGTCGCACCACTGAATAAAGAAAACAGTTTTAAACCACTCGTCACGCTCTTGAAGTGTAAGAGGGTAGGGTTGTTGTCCCCATGCGTCGCGGCCTCTGCTCGCGATCACAGATTCTCGATCTTTGCACACACTGAGAAAAATAAAGTCCTCCCGCCGTTTGTTAAAACGATCCGTCTCGACGCGGTACATCTCGGGGCCCGTTTTGCTGACCCACTGCGAGACATAAATACTCTCTGGGAAACCGGGTTGGTCTAGGTCAGGGCAGACCTCTGACCAAAACAATTTCCAATCTCTATGCATCAAACTGACCGTCCATGTTTCAACGCCTGGAACCACACTGCGACCGGTGGCCGCACTGAGTGTAACGACAGAGTCCTGATATTTAACATTGTAAACATACCCATTAACCCCCTCCAGCTCTAGCTCAAATTCACGATTCTCCGGAGTAACGAGACCACTTCCTACACGTCTCCTTTTCTTGTAAGGGGCCCGAGCATCCACAACCGTCGCCGGGTCATTAGACATACCTGGGCGGTCGCTTGACCCAATGCCACTGTTGCTGGTGCAGGAAGACATGGTTGCAGAAACGTCTTGCAGAATACAGGCGATCGTTGAAGAAAAAAAAAATCAGAGTTCCTCCCGCCGTAGCTTCGCCGTCCGAGAAGTTGAGGATGTCCTGCTGAGAAAATCCCTTGTATATATATGCACACCACCTACATCCGGCCGCAAGGAGGGGCTTTTGATTAGCCAATAGCTACGGTTTCATTCGGAACCACCCCCAGAAGGAGGCGCTATGTTTAACCAATGAGAGCAGGATTTCATATGACGTTTGTGGGGGAGGGGATTGGGGGAGGGGCGTGTGTGAGGGGGGGGGGGCAACGCACGCACGTTTCGCGTGCACACACGCACGCGCGGTTCACGTGCACGCGCACGCACGCGCATTTCACGTGCACGCGCAAAGCTGGTCCCTATATACTACTGATGACACACTCACTCAGGGGCTCATGGGGTGGGATCGTGACAGAGTGTTCACTTTACTAAGCCCAGTAATCCACAAATCAAGTTTAATACTGTTTAAAGAAACAGGGCTGCTAATGGTGACAGGCAGGACTGGTGTGATGTTCATAATGGATGTTTACGCTGAGATGACCTAAAAAACAATGTACTGCCAACATTAAAGCAAGTTCTGAGTTTTCAGTTCTCTTTTCTTTACAATTATTATCAAAGGAGTACACTTTGTTTTTAAGTCTTTTATCTCTTTGTAGCCTACTTTCTTTTGGTCTTACATCTCTTTGTCTCTCGCTCACAATTACTTACTGCCCTGCAACTGTGAAATCTGTTGCTCGACTTTGCATTATGAACTTATAATAACTTCTGTATAAATGTAAATGATGACTCTGTGACTGTATGACAGTCTCTCTGCGTGAACGCATAAATATCTTTAATTATATACTTCATGTGAGGAAAATGTATGTATTTCAGGAGGGCTGGAATGTGCAGCTGAACACTTAAAAATTCATTATGTTCCACTAAAGCTGTGAGACGGGTCACGGTTACATGCCTCGCAGAGTTTTCTTCATAACGTTCAATTTCACTATGAAAGGTCAGGGCAAACACTTATACAAAGCGTCGCTAATTGAAGTGAACTGAAAAGGGAGTGCATTAGAGACACTAAACTGGATGGAGAGTGTGTGTGCACGAAACAGTGTGTGTCTATGTGTATGTCGCTGGGAGTGGAAGCGGGGAGGGTTATTTCTGGGTGAGTGCACGGGGTGTGCAACTCTGTGAGTGTCAGTGTGCGTTTCCATGTGTGCGTCCGCGCCTGTGTGTTTGCGTGTCGGTGTGTGTAATTGGCCTGACGTGGTTTGTGTATTTCAGCCCAGGGGAGGTAAGTTATTGGACTGACCTCTGTAGTGTGACAACAGTAAAGTCTGAGGCAATCTAAAGGCCCAAACATCAGCAGCCACCAGCAACCAAAACACATTAAAGATTAAAGCAGTCGCTCAGAACAAAGCCACTGGTGTGTGGTTTGTTAAAAGCGGACTTTGTGTGTGTCGTTGGTTCCGTTGGGGCCGGTGGGGGGTGCTGTATGTGTCTGTGTATGTGTATGTGCATGTGCATGTGTGTGTTTGGGAATTTGAGTCACTGTTGTGTGGTTTGCTAGTGTGGATGGATATTTGTGAGTGTTACCGAATCCATGGTGGCCACTTTGAAAGCCACTTACGAAAATACTGGTTTGTCTGCATGTGTGTGTGTGTGTGTGTGTGTGTGTGTGTTGGAGTGCTTCTATTAGTTTGTGTGGCTTTTGTTCAACTTACAAGGGAACATTCAGTGATCTAGGCAGTGTAATATGCTTCCAAAATTATCTCAATGGTCTGTTCTGTTGTTGGTTCTTGGTCACTGAGAATGTTTTTGATGATGAAAGGTATACATGTTAAAGCAGCAGGCATACATCTCTGCTTCAGTTAGAGACATTTTGATAGCCACAGTGACTGATGAGGCCTGTGTGTGTGTGTGTGGCTCATGAAGGAGATGATGTTGGCAGGGCTGAAGGCAGATAACACCTCCTTGTTAACTTGGAATCTGTCCCCTTGTTAACAACATCTAAAGAGGAAAGTTGACTGAAAACAACCTTGTCTCCCTTGTTAAAATGGAATCCAATGGCACATTTTTGTGTGTGTCAGTTGAGTGTATGCGTTGTTGGCCACGCATGTCTCAGTTTCTGTATTTTAGATGCACAGTGTGATAAGAGGCAACGTCTCCATGTGAGAAAGAAAACAAAGTCAAACTGGAGAAGGAAGTAAAATAAGGAAGGGCAAAAATGCGCTGTGATTGACAGGGGAAGGAAAGAAGGGAAACACTGGAGCAAATGCAGTATAATAAGACATCAAACAGGCAGAATGTCAAAGTTACTGCAAGGACAAATTACAACAGAGATAAAGGCACAAAACTGGACAGATGCAACAGTGACTGAAGATATGAGGATATGGCAGAATACAAAATAAGACTAAATTAAAGATATTTTACTTTTCTGACAGAAGACGCTCAACTGTAAAGATTGACTTTACATATAACGACAATAATCAATCCATATTTTGGGTTTAGGATGATATTACATTAACTGATTATTGCCATGATGTCAGCAAAGATATTTCCCTCCTTTCTATTGATAAGCACAAGCTAATGACATTGTGTCTAAAGGCCCAGATTAACCAAACCAACATCAAAAAACAAGTGGCGAAGGCAGGCCGAGTGTTGCGTTGCCTCTTATTGCCTGTGTCTCGGACTAGATGTTGCATTTGAACACACTGCAAAGACTACAGCCAATGGCCAACTAGCAAGTATGTTGTGCACATTCCTGAGTGGAAGTCACTCTCAGTACCAGCAGGTGGCGGAAGTCTGTATCCATCTTTCAAAAAAGGGGAAACCAGGTGATGCCAGTTAGCCAGCTAGCACATTAGCAACACAACCAGCTGTTGAAAGGACATTTTCCGTGAAGCTGATTCCTGCTGTATCAGCTGAAAAACAGGCAACAATGGCTGGCTGGTGCCAACGATGCAGGACACACCGCAAAAACTAGGGCGACAGACGTTCACTGGCGCCCCGAAATTGACGAACGGCTAACATCGGCTTGGTGTGTGAGGGCCCTTACGTGCAGGAAAACCTGTGTAGGTGGTTCTTTGGTTTTAATGTTTTTAGCACGACCCTTTGTGCATCTGACACTGAAATTCTCTGGAGACAGCAAGAGGAGAACGCTGCCTTCAGTAATATGATCAGTGCCATAACTCAGAAAAACAGAATGTGCAACAGTGAAATTTCCTTGGTATGAACTCCCAAATGTGGACTATGACACTACACTACTGCTTTCCTATTTTATCATGACACTAATGTCACACTGGAAAACAATTGCTCCACTATATAAATCTGTGGTTTTCAAACTTTCTGTGCGCAAGGCACACCAAAGGACAAGTAGAAAATTCTCAAGGCATACCTGGATTTTTAACTGTGTTCAATAGCCTCTATCATAGTGTTATCACTCTTATCACAACATATATGTCCGTTTTTATTTATTAATATCAAATAACAATTGACAAAAAACTGTTACTCATGAAAAATTTAATAAAATGATTCAAGAATTAATTTAAAACTTTTTACAATGACATCAATGCACCAATAACACATCCGTTCTTCCCATGCGCGAACAGTGACAAACAGGTTCTCCACGAAAGTTTTTTATATCAAATAAAATCAAATGAAATTACATTTAATTAAATTGAACTTCTTAGATAAAGTTTGCCTCTTTACTGGGAAATGGCTGCGTACAACATCCTGATACAGTCAATTTAAATTCATTCATAACTTTTTGTATAGGCCCAGTTGAATATTGCAATATAATGTGTGGTTATCACAAAGTCCCACAGCACACCATTTGAGAACCACGGATATAAGTTGTCAAAAAAGAAAAAAAAGGGGGGAAAATATTTGGCTGGCGTTTGCCACTGGTTGGACAAAAAATATGAAATCCATCCATCCATCCATCATCTGTAACCGCTTATACTATTCAGGGTTGCGATGGGGCTTGGGTCTATCCCACAATGGGCAAAGGCAGGTACACCCTTGACAGGTCGCCAGTCAATCCAAACACACATAAACTGATTTCGCAAAATCTAAAATACACAAAGAGACAGAAGAAAATGAGGAGATACACTGGGAGAGCACCAGAGAACAGACAGTGTTTCACCACAATATTCTCCATTGCTCCAAACCTCTCAACTTGTACCTTAATGCAGTATTAATGACTTACCTGTGGGTGCATGTGCGTTTTTTGTGTGTTTTTGCTCATGTGTGTGTGTGTGTGAGAGAGAGAGAGAACCCACGCCTGAAGGCTGCTAAAGGGGGTTCCGTCCCTGGACAGACTATCACATGGCTGACACACAGAGACAGACAACCACTCACACTCACCAGTTTAGAGTCACCAATTAACCTGCATGTCTTTGGACTGTGGGAGGAAGCCGGAGCACACGGAGAAAACCCACGTTGACACGAGAGACCATGCAAACTCCGCACACCCCTGGGTTTGAACCCCCCAACACGGGTTCCAATCATCTTGCTTTGAGGTGACAATGCTAACCACTGCACCACTGTGCTGCTCAACTTGATACTTGTTACTTAGATTATCTCAAAATAAGATTCAGGACACAAAACACATGTACTTCTTAAAGAATTTGTCAGATTACAGCACACAGCGGTGTATAAATAACTATCCACTCCAACGAGTTTCAGCATAAAAATGCTGCTAACATGTTAGCACATTGGTAGACACAGGATGTATTTGAAATGGATGTTAAATGTAAATTGAATGAAGTAAATTCAATATTTTTAATCTGGCTTTTGTGGAGTAACATTGCAGTCTTGATTTTTAAGTTTTAACATCTTTTTTTTTTTACCTTATTTTATCCCGCCTATTTATTTTTATTTTTATATTATTTATTTACTTTCTTTTTATTCTGTGGACTTTTAATCACCTCTTTTGTTATTTTGTTCTGTTTTGTTTGGTGTAATTTTTCAGTATTTATTGTCTTATTGTTGTAATTTTCTAGTCTTGCAAAACTTTATGTTTAGTTGTTTATGTTATCCTTCAAATTGTGTTTGTGTCAGTGCTTAATTTGTAAAATTAGAAGTAGGGGAACACTTTGGGCCTCTGAGAGAGTAGTGTTCCCCCACTCCCAAAAGTGGGGGAACACTTTTTTAAGCGGCACTCGAGCTGCCTCACTGCGCGACTCCGAATGGAATGGTTGTGACATCTAGTGTTGTCACCGTACCAAAATTGGGACCGACGGTACGATACCAGTGAAAGTATCACGGTTCTGAGTAGTATCAGGATACCACGGCAAAAATGAGGCAATGTGCCTTTTGTCATTTATAAAAAGATAAATCACTTATCTATAATACATCACTGTTATTTCAATGGAATAAATTACTTACTGACTTATTCATACTTCAAAAACAGCATCAATCAGTGATTAACATTGGGGGGATCAAAATAAAATAAATAAATAAAACAAAAATCAACCAGCCACCCTCCTCCCCTGACAAGTAAGAACAGTCTCTTCATAAGTAAAGAACAGTCCCTAAAGTGCGATGAGGTTTGTGGACCGTTACCTGCCACAGAGAGAAATGTGAACGGCTCATTTCTCCTCTGACATGACATACCTGTGTGCCGCCATGGCTCAGCTGTCCAGGTACTACTGGGCAGTCATGACACCAAGAAGAGGAAATTACTGGACCTGGAGTCGGACTCGCCGGTAAGCCGTTATGTTGCGGCGCGGAGCACTTTGAGCCTCCGCCGTATTTGACCGCCGTATCCTGTCTATGACCCCCGTTCAACCCACAACCGGCAGGATTTGATTTTCCTTTCTGCTGCTGGTTGAAATCTGTACTCACACAGCGAGCTGAATGATTTAATTTGCGCGCACAAAACTATTTTTAGTCGCAAATGCGAGTAAAATGCTTGCACGTAGAGCTCTGTGGAAAACAAATCACTGCCAACAAGTAAAAATAAATAAATAATAACTTTCACTGCTCAAAGATACTCACATGCCTGGAAAACAAACCACTACAGCAGCATATTGAGTGCCAGGTGGCCGGCGCATGCCGTTATTGACCAGCGCGCGCCGGGACGGCGCATGTGCACTCACCGTCTTGCGACCTGACTTTGAACTATCATATGTAGGCTACTGTGGAGTTTTAGTACCGTGGTCTACCATTACCAGTATACCCTGCAACACTAGTGATATCAGCCAATACTGTATGTAGTTTTTAGATGTGAAAAGTTCTAGACCCATGCAAATTAGTTCCGGAACGCACCAGGGCCTTTTCTGAAAAGATCCTGGTACGTGTTCCAGTACGTTCCGGCTCAAATTAAGCGCTGGTTTATGTCAATCCAATTTTGCGAAGCCAAGCACTTTGGGCTGCATGTTTGTATGAATGGTGCTATATAAATACAATTGAGTTGAGTTGAATGTTTTTGTTATGAAGATGTGTCACAATATGACAAATGTATGCACATTTACATACAAACTTGTTTTGGTAAAATTAAAATTTACAGGCTTTAACACAGCAACAACAAAATTATTTTGGATTCTCACAAGGTAATTCTACTAGAGGTTGTATAGGTGTAACACAGGAGTAAGTCTGCCTAATAATGGGTGCTGTTACTGTTACATTTCACTGATAATACTCCTTACTTTTACTCAACTTGAGTTTTGAATGCACCTGTTGTAGTTAAGTGAAGTACCTGAATACTTTCCCACCACTGGTTTTCCCCTGTACACTTAGTCCAACTGTTTTGGTTGAGTACAACTAAAACGCTTTTACTCACTCTGTGGTAAACATGGATAGGATACACTGGGTGAACAAAGACACACATAAACACACAGACAGAGACAGAGAGAGAAACACACACACACACACAGTATATGGTTATTGATCTTGCAGTTTGTCAGAGTTGTGATGGGTTATGAGGGATGTGGATGCTGTACTGATCTGGCGGGCCACTTGCCATCTATCACTTCAGTAGTTTCACTATCACTCACAAGCATGCTCCCACACACACACACACACACACACACACACACACACACACTGCTTCGATTCTTCTAAAGAAAGCACACAGGTGCATAGTAATTCACTCACATAATAAAGCACATTCACTCACAGTCAACACACCACGCTCTCATAAACTCAAACAATCACACTGAACTGAAAACAACAACCGTCAGACACGCCGTTATTTTGCTCCACCTCTCCTCCACAGGCCAACTTTCATTTTGAAAACGGGGCATCCTACTTCAAGACAAATCTCTGCAGCTCGAAACTTTTGTACACATACATCTCCAAAACTTTGCCAACACCTCTCACTCACTCCTCTCCTCCCTCTAACCTCCCATCCCCCTCCACTGTATTCAGGTGTAACTGATGCCAGCATCACACTAATGGGGCTTTGGATGGGAAGAGGGGAAAAGGGGAAGGGACGGGTTATAGATGGATATGGGGTTAGGTTGGAGGCAAAGGAGGCAGAGGATGAGAATGAATTCAGGGAGATGACAAGAAGGATACAGGGAGGCGAAAGTGGGACTGCGCAGGAATGAATCAGAGAGGTAGTAGGCGCCTTCAGCAACCAGAGGCACACTGATCGATACAAAGAATATTTCTGCAAGTCCATTCTTCTACCTGCTATATCTGTCTTTATTTGTTTCCGTGACCTCTCCCTCCAGTTTCTGTGACCTCTTTATTTACTGACTGCATCTTCTTCTTTTCAGTATGTCTGTGTATGCATGTATGTGTGTGTGTGTATGACTTAGGTTATGCTTTGGGACACATTTAAGACTAAAGACCAAATAATTGGGCATGGCTTGTCCAGTTAATCCCTTGGCTAATTGCTGCCCCTCGAACTCAGACTGGTCAATCATAGTGTAATATTGGCCAGCTCTGACAAGTGTCCCACAACTACACAGCTCTGCTCCATAGAATCTCATGCAATTGTTTCAGATTCCCTTCATTTTCAGGCTGGTTTTGTGGATTTGGAGCTAAATGTTGGGCCTGGGGTCTGTGTAATAGTGGTACTTGTTACCTGGAGAGGTTGGAAAAAGATATATGTTTCTTCCCTGTTCCAAAACCAAAATCAAACCCTGAAAAGTGTAGGGTTAGCTAGCTAGGCACTTAAGGCATAGCCTACTTACTATATGCACATGCTGCTTGTACTTTTTAGCGATTATGAAAATGAATAAAAACCGACCCTGCTGTACAGGAACCAGTGAAGAGAGTCAGAAAAACATTGCTGATATTCAACCAACTGTGTGTCGTCGCAGTGTGTGCAGATGAACAATGTTCGACCTCCCCTGGAGCTCCCTAACCATCTGCCTGCAGAGGTCTGGGTACTGTTGGCATGGGGGAAGTCGAATGCCTTTCATCTGCACACACTGCGATGCCACACAGCTGGTTCAATATCAGCAAAGTTTCCCTTTATATTCATTGTCTTGTGTGGCGATCAGCAGTGATGTGGTGGTTCACTTTTACACTGTGATCTGTAGCCTATAGTTCGGCTTTAGCTTCTAACTATCTTTGTCTTTTTAACCTGTTGTTGCTGCTGAGTCAGTTTGACATCCTGGACATATCCTTCAAACACAGACTGCAGACTCGCTTCTTTCTGAAACTGTTTTTTTGTTTTTCCAATTCTTCAGGAAGAGCAGTTAGTTACAACTAGTTACAGTGTGGGCTTCATGCTAGCTCAGACAGTTTGACGGAGCATTACAAGGGGGCGGAGCACAGTGAAAGGTCACTTGAGGACAAAATGCTGTGTGCCCAGTTGGGGAAGAGCTGAGGTTTGGGAAAGTAGTCAAGGTTAGGCTTACTTAACAAGTAATAGTTAGGGTTATGAATGCAGGTCTATGTAATTTCCCTAGAAGTGACATAAGTACAGTAAAACGTCAATTAAAAGCCTGGTCCCAATTAAAGGCCTAGTCCCTTTTACTACCCCGGTGTGGCTTCACATTTCAACAAATATACACCTGTCTCAATTAGACGCCTGGTCTGGTTCTGAAGCAGTTCAGTTTTTGTTTTTATAGAAGTGCTTCGGATTTATAAAAGTGAGTTGGTGGCAACCTCAAACTATGTGTCCATTCCTCCATTACCCTGTAAGTTATTCAAATTCCTTTAGTCTGTAAGGGTCCTCAGATCAAAAGACTCACAAGAGATTGTCATAAAAACTAATTCAAGTTGTGAGTATTGTTTTAACAGGATAAAGTGGTGTTGTGTCGGTGCCGTAATCCTGGATTGCGAGGGAATGTGTGTTACAGTTCAAGGTTTGCAAAAGTTAGTAATAAAGATGCTGGGTGAATTCCATTTTATTGAAATAATAATAAGAAGAAGAATTGCAAGTTATTGTGAAATAAAGGTCAGCTGGTATCAGGACTAAAGAAACAACCTGAAACTCAATTTCTGCTGGAGACAAAATTTAATGGGAGGTTATATCACATTCATCAGGTTTAAATTTGCTTCTTGGTTGTCCTCACTGTAACTTTGACCCAGGATGTCTACTGTTGAACAAATCACGTATTAGCAGTGTACATGCTCTCATCAGTGACACAGAAGATCTGTAAAAAAAATAAATAAAACAAATTCTTTTTATTAACTGATATGGGCGGGCAAGTTTTGTTTGGAAAAGCTCGCAGCATATTGACTGTTTACGCTTGGCTGCGGTTTGGCTTCATGGCTTCCTGTACCGTCCCTGTTGGGACTTCAGACAGGTGTGTATGTGCATGTGTTTGTCAGTCTCTGTGAGTGTGAGAGAGGGAGAGGAAGAGACAGCGAGAAGCCGACTCAGAGAATTGATTTCTGTATGAATGCTGGGGATTGATTTGCGTGTCTGTGTTTAAAATACCTCTGTGTGAAAAGTGTCTGCAAATCAATATCAGAGAGTCAGATATTCCATACTTAATTGCTGCTGGATGTGTTGTCATGTGATTCAGGTGCATGTGTGCGTGTGTGTGTTCAAATAATGAGTGTGGGTCTGTGTGTCATGGATAGACTCATACCCTGCCATGCTTTCCTTTTCTCTCTGTTTCCTGTTCTGTCTCAATCCCACATCGTATGACTCCCGCACACACAGACACACATGCATGCAAACGCACGCAAAACAACTGATCACACACACAAAGTCTCCAGAGCTCTGTGCCAACAGACCGTCAGCAACTGCTCTTGTTTACGCTGGAGATGAATGAGACAGATCGTTGCTCAACTTGCCTAAATAGTTCCCCAAACACCAAGACAGGTGGTGTGTATGTGTCTGTGGTGTGTGTGTGTTTGGGGAATGTGTGCATATGTGTGTGTACATGGTTAGCGGATGGTTGCAGAGAGTGTGTGGTTGCATGTATGTTTCAAAGATCTAGTGGCAGGTGGCACCATTTCATTGTTTGTTTTTGCTCCCGTCTCTCTCGACTCCCCTCATTTCCTCTCCCTTTTCCTCTCCTCTTTCTCACCTTCTCCGCTCCCTCTTTTCCTCTCTCTTAAGAAGTGCAATTCTTAATTTGAAAACAAAACTGAGGTATTCCATACCTAGTAATTTCCCGGAGAAGCATGTCAAACATTCATTTTGAGTAAAAATGTAAATGTGGCCCCAATCCAATCGCTGTAATTGCAAGTGGTTAGTTAAAATTGCAGTGGAGCTGATACGAAGAAGACGCTGCTGCTCATTTGGAGTCTGGTGAGGAAGGGAGCACATTTTTATATCCTCAAGTATATAGAATATTAACTAAAGAGGCAAGCAAATGTGGAAAAAAAATTACTCTTTCCCTGTTGCTAAAAGAAATGTGGTGTTAGAAAAAGTAGCTGCGAAAACGAACACAACCGGAAAACAAGAGATCTGTAGAGGATCTGAAAAAAAAGATAGCGAGATGTGAAATGAAGGCAAAAGCTGCATTTAACAACAGATCAATATGGTTGACTGGGCAAGGACCGCCAGAGACTTAACCCCAATAAAGGGAAAGTTAAAGTATAATTTTCTGAGTCACAGCTAATAGATCTGCCAGGAATCAATAAACTTGACTTGAAAAAGAAAAGAAGCCCAAAATTAAGACCAGATACATCTGTACATGCACATACATGACAATACAGTGCCAACACAACCATCTGTCAACCCTGTGTTAGAAGACTGCATCATATTTTAACCCCCAACCCATACAACTTAACAAGTCATTGGATCCAATCTTCAAATATGAACCACAGGAGAGTTTTCTAAAATAGCACCCCTACCAGTGTCATTAATAAATGACAGAATAGCTCACGTGTGACTGTTAACAACTGCAATGTTTTAACATGTGGTTAAAGTTGTGAAAGCATTGCAGTTGAACTACTTTGTGGGGTTTAGGCACAAAATGACTTGATTAGGTTTAGAAAAGAGTCACAGTTTAGGTTAAAATAAGCATGTTTGTTACTAATGTAGCACAACGTGATGTATGTCATGTTACATATAACGTGTGGTAAAAAAAACCCAACTTGGTTTCACAAGGGACACAAACGGTGATTCCCTGACTGAAAGTCCTGTGTTTTTTGACCCATCCACGATGCAGATTTTGAGGAGAAAAAAAAGGGAGTGTTGCACTGGGTTAAGGCATCATGCAGATAATTGTAAAAGTGCTCTTTGAGGATGGGGCAAATGTCACATAAAGATAAAAAACAACAACTGGCCCGCTCACTTAGTGTAAAAGTCCATGGTACACGCATGTGGTCCAAAAATACACTTTGACTGTAGTTAGAACCCTTTATCAATAAATGGATCAACCAATGTGTTTCGACTAGAGACTCACCAATATATCATGTAACTTGTATGACATGACCCCTACATGAGTTCTTAAATTGTACAACTGTTTCCAATGCATTTTACACCCTGATAAAGACTCTAGTGGAAATGCATTGATCGATTCGTATTTATGCATTTATGCATTTTTTTTACTACAGTCAGAGTGCCTTGGATGCATTTTTGGACTGCCTGCCTGTATCATGGACTTTTACACTGAGTGAGCTGGCCAGTCATTATTTTTAATCTTTATATGCAGACTTTATCGCTCTTTATACTACATCCATAGACTGTATAAAATAATGGGCATAGTTGCCATGATGTCACCCACTGGTTTTTAGACTCCTGTTTTGAGGCCTTAAGTTCAGCATTGCAGCTGTCACCATCTTGGGGTTTTTCTGGAGCTAGAAGTGAGCATATTAAGGCCCTGTTTAGACGACAACGGTTTCTCTATAAACGGAAAAGTCTGTCCTTTGCGTTTTAAAAAACTTCTGCCTTTATATGATGACGTTATTGAAACGATCCCCGTTCACATGGAGCCGCAAAATCTACTGGAAACGCTGTAGTATGCACGCCAGGCCAATGGGTGGCCATGCGCCTGCGCTGAAGCACCTTCCTCTACAACGCAGTGATTACAAACCAAAACAAAGAAGACACAATGGCGAAAGCATGCACGGATAACTTTGTCTGGATGGATGACGAGGAGTTGCTACAGTAACAGATCTACACTTCACTTCAAATCAACAGGGTGAGCAGCACGAACAGAGCTTGGCATTGTTGTTGTGACGGTCGGCATGCCTAGTGACTGGAACCGTAATGCGCATGTGCAAAAAGTCTCAGTTTTCAGAGGAACTGCATATTGCAAGTTTACATGACAACGGAAACGCTGCCGTTTCCAAAAAGTTGCACTCTGGAACCTGTTTTCAAAACGTTGCATTTTCAGGCACCCAAAACGCCACTGTCATGTAAACCATCGGCCAAAACGCAACTAAAGTTTACCATTTTCAGTTGAAATCATTGTCATATAAACGGGGCCTAAGACAAGAGGGTTGAGCTTTGGATGAGCAATGGGTGGATATGACGCCTTGCAGACAGCCTGTCACTCAAGCAGCCCCGCCCTTAAATACTTGTAACTTTAAACCTTAATAAATGTAAACTGTTGAGTTACATAAAAACCCCTGTACAGTTGTCATGAATGTCGAAATTAGGTACAGAGACCAAAACTGTTTTTGTACCGGGCTGTAAACACAGGCACAGACATTTTAACATGGGGATCGATGGGGATTGACTGGCTTCCATTCAAGGATCTACTGTTACTGGCACTTCTGTGTTGGTTTGTGTTGATTGGGCCCATTCTTGTGGGCGGCTGTGGCTCAGGGGGTAGAATTGTTGTCCATTAATCACAGGGTCATTTGTTTGATCTCTGGCCCCTGCAGTTTACATGTTGAAGTGTCCTTGGACAAGATGCCGAAATCCAAATTGCTCCCTGTGGTTGTGCTATCAGAGTGTGTGTGTCAATGGATATTGCTCTTGATGATGAGGTGGCATCTTCCATGGTAACCTTTGCGACCAGCGTATGAACGTGCATGTGTGAATGCTGGGTTGTGTTGCAAAGTGTTTTGAATTGTCTATGTACCATTCGGGTTCATTCTCTATTTATTTCATTAAAGGATAATATATCAAATGACTCAGTGGTACTTTTTCACTGTGTTGTAGCACTGCGTCTAGCATCGGTGTGCTCTTCCTTAAATAGCTGCAACATGACTTGATGGACAGTTGCACCAACATGCAAACAAAGACCCACACTGAAGACGCATGATTCTGTTTAACGTCTTAGATGCACTTTACAAAATGTCTGCTCTCAGCAAACACGAGCCCGAATAAATCAACAAAAGAATTTGTACTTCAAAACCCTTCTACTCCATTGATTGGCATTTGAAACACACTAGGAAGAAATCAATGGACATCTAGCCTTTGTTTGTAATTGTTTGACTCAAAACCCTGGGGAGCAAAGTTACTTGTTGGCGTACTTTGCCATCTTTTATGCATTCTGAGGTATTCATCTATTGTCTGAGAGTTTAATATGACAAAGGCTGCGTTGTTAAGGTGTATTTTATGGCTATATGGGCCAGTATGTGTTGTTTACCTCTTCCAGGGGCCTATTTTAAGACAGCCTGAAAAAGCATGTTCACAAATCAATGAGAGATGATTTGATCATACACAAACACAAGATAAGAAGCCTGAGTAACATGATTTTAAGAAAGAAGGACACGGCTGTTAAAATAAGATTTTTAGAGTTATTATCCTTAATCCACATCTGTGCAACCACCCTTTTAGCAGCAGCACTCAACTCCCATGACACATTAGCAACATTACACAATACTGTCCCAAAAACTAACTTAATAGACTGCATTTAGAGCACATCCTTGGGGTAAATGTGTTTGTGTGTGTGTGTCTCTGCGCATCTGCAGGTGTGTATGTGTGTGTGTGAGTGAATATCATTACTGTACGAAACTTGTGAGAGACTAAGTGTGTGTGTGTGCGACCCTGGAAGGAGCAGAAAGCAGGTCGTGTTCCTGGCTGTCAGTCCTTGTTACTCTGCATCTTTTCTATCCATGAAATATTCACACCAATTACAATGAGAGCTCATCAACTATTTACAGCGAACCTGTGCACACCTCAGAGCACCGAGACTTGTGATGTTAAATGAATAAGTGAAGGAATACTGAATCGTCTTTTTCAGACCATCAATAATGCAGTAATTTACATTTTGTATTAAACAATGCAGGGATGATGTCGAATAAAAAGTGCTAATAAAGATTCACATTCGGAGTGTGTCAAGAAATCGCCCCTTTAGGTAGCAGACAGTCTTTTTACCTTGATTCTTAGGAATAATTCTGAAACAACCAGACCCCCTGCTGCTCGAGTGTGTTTCAAAGCTGCAGTGCAGTGTGCTTATGCTGTTGAATATCTTATTTTTGGTTGCAGAAGTGAATTCAAGAGTATTGCTCTGCGATTACCTTCTTTAACTAGAGGGCCTGGAATTCAAGAAACTGTGACTGCAAGCATCCTCCTTACTGAGTGTACTTTGGCAAGACACCATTAAAGGAGCAGTTCGCCCCCAAATCAAAATACTTATCTTTCCTATTACCTGTAGTGCTATTTATCAGTCTAGGTTGTTTTGGTGTGAGTTGTCAAGTTGGAGATATCCGCTGTAGAGAGTCTGCCTTCCCCCCAATATAACAGAACTAGATGGCACTCAGCTTGTGGTGCTCAAAGCACCAAAAAATAAACTTGAAAAACTCAACAGCAATGTCAACAGAAATCATGACCTGGTTACTGAAGATAATCCCCAGAACTTGTTGTGAGCAGTTTCATGGAGGAACTATTTCCTTTCTACTGAAATACACCTGCCAACCGTATCACCAATCAGAACGGGGCATGTATCTACTCACAGACGAGAGTGATCATGACAGTGCTACATTAATGCCATCCTCTGTAGCTGTGCTGTAGTGTTAGATAATTAAAGCCCTGTTTCCACCAAGCAGTACGGTACGGTTCAGTTTGGCATGTTTCTTTTCTGTTTCCACTGTGAAAAGTTGTGGATGGTACCAATGGAACCATACTGACCCCATTTTTGGTGCCCCCTCTGTTGGGGTACCTAGCACACAGATCTGGTACTAAAAGGTGGAGCTGTGAACACTGCAGTCTGTTGATTGGTCAATAGAGGACGGTCACTCTGCTCAGGGCTGAGTTGTGGCTGGTTTTGAGGCTCATGTAACCACTGTTCATACTGTGGAGAGTTGTTTTAGTAGACTGAAACTATAAAATAAAGGATGTTTTGCTGCCTCTTGCAGCAGCTGGAGTCAGAGAAAAAATAACTTAATTTACTGGGCCGACTGCCGGCGACTTTTAAGGTGTAACGTTAACTTGTAATGTTACTCAATGCATGAGCTGACAATGTGATCAATCAGCACGCCATCAATTTCACTGTGACAACTTTGACCATTACTTCAGTTTTTATATGACAATCAATTTTAATAATGAGTGGATCTTCAAGCGTTTAAAAATATATATTAATTTCAACCGGATTATGTGAACTGCATGTGTTCTTGTGGGCTCCGGCAACACTAAACCCCTGAGCTTGCCTTAGAACGACTAAATGCACAGGCCTGTTCTTTTTTAAATATCCCATGGAGAGAGACTCTCACTGCAGCCTGTTTTATTTCAGTCAGAAAATGACGGCGTGCGGACGACGTTTATCTGTGGACGATAAACAAGGTGCAGACTGATAAAGGAGGAAATACAGTGAGTGCTGGATGGAGCAGTGAGAGACAACAACCCCGCCCACATTTAAGAGTACTGTTTGCGGTGGAAACGCTAGGGTCTGGGAACCATGTCTGAAGGGTTACTGTTGGTTCCAAAGATACCATACTGAAAGCGTTTGGTGGAAACAGGGCTGAAGTGAAACTCTTGATTTTGGAAGACCAGTACAGCGATAGGGTTGGCAAGTGTAGTTCAGTTGAATGAAAATGGCTCCTATATGAATGTGCTCACCACAAGGTCTGTGAATTATCTGTGTTACCAGTTCCTGATTCCGGAAAGAGACAGTCATGAGGGTGGATAAAATATAACATAAGTAAGTTGAACAAAGAGTCCAATGACGAGGAAAACACGTCAGGTATTACAATAAAATGAGGAAAAACAGACAATGTGACTTGATTTTCTTCGGCTCTCATTTTGTGGTTGAATTGAGAAAAAAAAAAACACTCAAGCCATTTTCAGCTCCTTCTAATACTTTCAGGATTCTGTGCTCTTTTCCAAAGAGTCAGGGAGTTTTATATGCTCCTTCTGGCAAAGCGATACAAATTATTCGACAACTACAGCAGTGGTGTCTTTTTAAGCTGCGATGATAACTAGGCCGTAGGCAGAAAAAGACAGACAGATAAGGACTGAAATGAAGAGGGAAATCAGGTGGCACAGCAGACAGAGAGACAGACGGAGGGAAGGGGGTAAAGTAAGTGGTAGACCAAGACAGAAAAAAAGTGACAAAGTTAGAGGGAAGAGAGAGGAAGAGAACGGGGAGGAGGCATGTGACAGGCAAGACTGGCACCATTACAGGGATAGAGAGGAGTGTAAGTGACAACAGCGCTATGGAGCAGTTACTTAAGCTTGAGTATAGAGCATGGTGACAATGTTATTAAGCAATCCTTGTTTCTTTTGGCTGTAATAGACCTCACTGTGGCCTGCTCCCATCTGAGACAGTCAGCTATTGCAGTAAATATTGCAGATGCATGCACACACTTACACTGATAAACACACATAGTACCATACAAAAGGAATTACATCAGCACACACATGCTTATACACAATAGTATGCAAGCACACATTCAAATCCAAACAATGCTGGTTTGTGATGACACATCCCCACAGTCACACCTAGACAAACACACACAAGCTAACACGTGCATACACACACACGCTGCCGCAGACAAACGTCCTCATTTGCTGCCTCAATCTTTGACACACAGCTGCACCCCAGCCAGGCAACGAGCTGTTGTATGTGTCCATCTGCAGTGAGCATTTATGACAGATGGGAGACACTTTGAAGAGCCATCGGCCATTACACTTCCCAAAGGAGCAACTACCTGGAACGACAAATCACTCCTCTGTTCATTTCTCCTCCTCCCCTTTTTTCCTTCCCTCTCCACAGGCACCTGCCACAGCAGGGGAGAGATTTAACATGACACACCGCTGTAAATGACAAAACCGTCAGGCACATGAGAAGAAAAAAAAACTGGAGGAAGGGTGGATGGGAAACAGGGATTTAGATGTACTGGCAGACGAGGGAGAGAGAGAAGCAAAATAAACTAGAGGGAGGAAGATATCCAGCCAAAGATACGTACAGTGGATATGCATTATCCATGACGTGAAAAAACTGGGCACTGCTTTTGAAAATGAACACAAGCAGAGAGAAGCCAAGCAGAACCAGTGAATAAGAAATGTAAAGAAAGGATGGAAACATGGAAAAAGAAGGGGGATTATAAAGTCTGTAACTGATTACATATGGTATACTTGGGGGTTTTGCAACAACTAAATCTGAGTGTGAACCTGCAAAAGAAAGCATTGGTCTCAGTGAGGCTTCGCTGTCAAAATAAAGCTTAAAAAACTGGCATCGTCTTTGCCATGAACTCACATCATCAAAGGGAGTGTTAGTGGCGATCAAACGCAGCAGCACAATTTTCTTGTCAGGAATTACTGTAACTGTGCAGCCTCTGTGTGCACTTTCAGTGGCTTTCAAAGTGAATTACATGTTAATAAATCAATAAATCCCAAGTATGACTTGGATGTGAGTTGCTCAAGCTGGACAATAATAATTAATAAAATCAAGTGATGAAGATTATGTAAAACTGGACTTTTATGAAAGGGGATGCCACAGAAACCCAGTTTTCACTAAGCCCCACCCCTTTATAATGGTCCGACAAGCTGTCAGAGTAAGCATGGAGCCCACACTGTAACTAACTGCGCTCCCTGAAGAAATATTATCATATTTTTGTAAAAATGAAACAGTGATTCCAGAGAGAATCAGACAGAGGGGTCTACAGTCTGTGTTTGAAGGATATATCCAGGATGTCAAACTGACTCAGCAGCAACAACAGGTTAAAAAGACAAAGATAGTTAGAAGCTAAAGCCGAACTATAGGCTACAGATCACAGTGTAAAAGTGAACCACCACATCACTGCTGATCGCCACACAAGACAATGAATATAAAGGGAAACTTTGCTGATATTGAACCAGCTGTGTGGCATCGCAGTGTGTGCAGATGAACGGTGTTTGGCTTTGCCCCCGTGCTGCTGCCAGCACCTGCACCTCCGCTGTTGAATGGGCAGGGATCTCTGGGGGAAGTCAAACAATGTTTATCTGCGCACACTGCGATGACACACAGCTGGTTCAATATCAGCAAAGTTTCCCTGCTTCCCTTCACTGGTTCCTGTACAGCAGGGTCGGCCTTTGTTTCACTGTTATAATCATTAAAAAGCAAAAGCAGCATGTGTATACATTCAGTAGGCTATATCTTCAGTAGCTAGCTAGCTAACCCTACACTTTTCAGGGTCTGATTTTGGTTTTGGAACAGGGAGGAAACGTATATCTTTTTCCAACCTCTCCAGGTAACGAGTATCATTAATACACGACGTGCCCCAGGCACAACATTTAGCTCCAAATCCACAAAACCAGCCTGAAAATGAAGATCTGTTGTTGTTGGACCCTGAGCTAAGATGGCCCAATGCTACATTATGATTGGCCAGTCTGCGTCCGGAGGCAGGACTTAGCGCAGGGACAGTTATAGGCACTGGCTGTGAGTTGCTCTTATGATCATAATATGAAAGTATTCTTCAAAAACAAAACTGTGTCTCACCTACCTGTCAACTGTAAAAAAATAAAATACACTTCATGAGTTTGATTGGTGATACAGTGTGTATGACTGAATTACCAGAGGTCATGTAATCTCCTCAGCTGGCCTTTCTTATGGCCCTGCCATTGAAAAAGTGGCAAACTGTGAATATGCAATTGGATTAGTGGTCCACATTAGAATTAAGTTGTGCATAGGTTAACAATAAGCAAATCAATGCACAGCCTTCACAAGCCAATGATTCCTAAAGAGTTTGTGTGTGTGTGAGTGTAATGATGTGAGAGCATGTGACAGAGAGAAAGCAATGGTTGAGAGGTGAAGATGGCCAAAGTGACAGAGACAGATAGAGATTTCAAAAGGCTACCGTCTCTTATCAGCAAAGGTCACTCAAGCAATTACGTGACACATTGATTTATATCCCCTGTGGCCAACACACCACTAAAGCAAGCACAACACACAAACACACAAGCGCACACACTCAAATACACACACAGGGACCTGGTATCAATCTGTCGCCCAGCCCTAATTATTATTGTTTTCTGTGGAAGTCTTGTGGTTGGCTCAGATCATTAAGGTCTTGGCCACTGGGATGGGGCTGTTTTTAGTATCTTCACTAGCTCTTTGCCACAATCTGACAAGTCAGTCCATTCATCACATAAAACATCCGTCACTCACTCCTCGCAGCCGGCAGCTCTCCTGCGGCCCTTTGTTTACTGAATTTATGTTTAACAAAACGGGAAAGGGGCCGTGTCTCTTTGCTCTTCCTCTCTCTCAGTCATATAGAAAATGTATGCGCATGTGTGTCCTGGATTTCCAGTGACAGATGTTTAAGGTGCTGAAGTGAAAGTTGATAAGATCACATGCACTAGTTGAATTGGATTAGAGGAAAATTTCTCTCGCATCACACTTGCATCAGGACACATTACTCCTGCTAATGAAATACAGGGGACATTTTTTATTTATTTATTTTTGATAATTCATTTAAAGAGGCAGCTTAGCTATAAAGCAGAGTTGTCACTGTACTAGACACCTCATGTTCACATGCTCAAAATTAGATGGATGAACACAAAAATGCTGCGCCGCCTGGCATAAAGTTGAACCTGGCTCAACTGCAAAACTTCATCCAACAAGGTGCAGGGTTAACCACTCATATACATGCAAGTGCACATACTTGGTGGACTACTTTGTAACAGGAATGGCAGATTCCTACAGTCTGAACTGACTGTTGTGACAAAAAACGAAGTTGCCGCCATGATAACTTTCTACAGTTGTAAAATCCTTTCTCACGCAGTGTTATGTGGCGTTTTGACATCTGATAAGCCTAAAAACATGTGGATATGTAACCCAAACTGGACTTCCTGGATCCTGTTTCATTTCCTATCAGTACCTGGAGTAATCATCTTGGCCCCATGTGACTCTACTGTCACACCAGTGGAGCTGAGAAGCTGTGCTTAGGCACATCTGTGTATTGAGCTAAATGCTAACATCAGCATGCTAACATACAATGACATTTCTAACATGCTGACGTTTTAACATTCACCATCTTAATTTAACACTATTACCATGCAGCAGTGGTTCAGTCCGTGAAGACTTGGCTTGGGGGCTGAAGGGTGGACCAGTTCAAGTCCAGCAAAAACAGGGTGTGGACTGGTAGCTCAAGAGGTGCAAGTTCACCTCCTAGGCATTACTGAGGTGCCTGTAAGTGAGGCAGCAAACTCTTAACTGCACAGGGCGCGCCTGACCATGAAGCCCCCTCACTCTAATGTCTCGCCAACTGCATGTCTATAAATCCTGTGTGTGTGTGTGTGTGTGTGTGTGTGTGTGTGTGTGTATATATTCTGGGCCTATGTGTGTGTGTAAATAGCATAGAGTTAAAATACAAAATGTTCCTCTGGGGGTTAAAGGTCCAGTGTGTAGGATTTAGTGGCATCTAGCAGTGAGATTGCAGACCTGGAACTTTTCATGTGGGCCCAGTATATAGGAGAACTATAGTTGCCAATGCGAAAACACATGGCCTCATCTAGAGCCAGTGTTTGGTTTGTTAGTTCTGGGCTACAATAGAACAACATGAAAAACACACAAATTCTTATTGTAAGATGATTATAAACCAATGAAAACATAGTTATGAATATTACATGCCATTTCTGCCAACAAATTCTCTCTCCAACTTCGTTACGTAACAACATTTGGTCATGGACTTTCCACGTCGAGATGCAATGTGAAAGGTACCCTGGGTGCGTTTGTTGTTGATGTCCTGGGACACCATGTTAAGTTCTGCCTGTTACATGTGTTGTCTGTTTTCAAAATACACTTAGTTTTTACAGGAAATGTACAGTTTGCATACAGTCTCTTTCAAAATAAATGCACTACATTGGTACAACACTGTGGGTGGACAGTTTTTTGCCTTCAACAACAAACGCACATGGTCTCCGAGGTGAACGTTGATGGTTGTTGGACCCAGCCACCACCCCTGCCACCCACCCTACTTGGACTTCCACTGCCTTAACTTGTTGTTGTCCTGTCATGTTTCCCCCGATGCTGTCGGGGACCATTAAACAATAATGGCAACCAGCTATGTATCATGCTGGCGTGAAAGGATGGCTTTTTTCATCAGTGTCTGACATCGAAAGTCACTGACCAAGCGCCGGATTTCAGCGACATTGGAGTGGACACACTGGACTGTCAACACAGTCTTCTTCTCCCTCTAACATTTCATAATTAGCACTAAACACAGTACTGCTGAAGCTGATAAGTATCTGATCATAGATGCAACACAAAGCCAAAGTTTAATTGACTAGTGGTGCTAAATAAGGAGGACTGCTAAAACCAAGAGGATTCACCATTTGGGAGACAGGAATGTCTACAACAATTTTTATTTATTTATTTTTTTGTCAAGCCATCTTGTAGCAGATATCCGTACCCAGTTCATCCAAAAGTTGTTGAGACATTTCAGTCTTTACCAAAGTGGCAGACTGACATTGCCATTCCCAGAGGCGTACTGCTAATGTCTCTTAGCCAGCCAGCTGTAATTTAGGGTAATAAATACTGTTTCATGCTTAGAAAAATCTAACAACAGACTGAATGCCAGCTTTGTAAATCAGAGCCTGAATTGAGCATCTTAGAATCCCCACCTGTATTAGCCACAAGATAACAATATAACAACAAACATAGTCAAAAGGAAATACGAAAAGATCGGTTTTCAAAGTTAAGTTTCATTTTTAACTTAGTAAGGGGTCTTGAAAAAGTTTGAATTAGGCTCCCAGGTTGTCGCTCCAAAATGCCAAGTCCAAAGTCCAAAGCTTATCATCCTATACCATTAGCTGCATGTGGCACCACAGCACAAACTTCCAAGTACCTTCTCCCAGATTCAATCAAACCATTTTCAGCCACATTTCTCCACCACCCTCCCCAGGGCAAAATGTGTGTACTCACCAGGAGGCAAAGTAATTCTGCTCTGCCACCAAGCCAAAACTTGCCTCCTGGATGAGTGTGCACATACACACACTCTAAAAAGCATGTGTGTGTGTGTGTGCTTGCATGCATACACACGCCAACCAAATGGTTTATTAAACATTGCTGTCTCCTGCAGTGAGCCCTGGTTTTCCAGGGCGTCTGTTCTTCTTGGCACTCGACACACAACCAGCACACGGGAGACTTTAGACACACACACATACATTCATCATTGGATACCAGACAAGCACACAAACACACAACTTGAGCTCATTTAGATTAATGATGAGTAAATGTACATATCTCATAGACACACAATAGCACACTTGCAATCAGCAATGCCCATACAGCTGGGTTCTGACCACACACACACACACACACACACACACACACAGTCACTCCAGGTGACTGTATTTTATATGACATAATTACCTGAGGCAGTGTTAAACAATTACTGAGCCTTTGAATGGATTTAATTGACTTGTGGAGAAGGCACTTCACTTTCAACTGATTCATTAGGCAAAAACAATGGACAACTAATTGAATTTAAGCTCCAAATGCAAATAGGTGAAAAAGCAATAAGTGTCCATACTCAGCTACCCCTGCATGCACACACTAACCAAAGCACACACACACTGACTGCAATTGGCTGCAATCACAATGAAGGAGGGGTTGTTTTTAACACACTGAGGGTCATATTTATGTTCAGGAAAAAACAGGTCACATTGTGCTGCCCACTTTATTGAATTTTCCCTAATGATCTATGGGCAAAAATTACTGCCTGATGCGTTGCCTGATGCAAAACTAGGAAGAAAAAGACCTTTCAAACATCACTCAGCTCCACCTGGGAAAAAAAAACTTTCTAATACTGCTACAGGGGTAATTACATAAATAAAAAGGGCAATGAAAAGGAATGTATGTATGACATAATAAGATGAGTAAAACAGCTGATAGGGTTTGATAAACTACATTGAAGTCACCACACCTGATGGTTAGAGAGCTGAGAGAGTCAGACAAAGCCATCCAAAATGGAGCGTTGGATCCTGCAGAAGCTAGTGGATGGTGTAGATGGTCATGTCTGACTATTATATAGAGGTAATGCAGCCAAATGCAAAAAATAAATGTCTTGACAGAAAAGTGTGACTGGTAGCCTGTAGTGATACCACAGTTTCAAGTTTAGGTTTAAAAAACAAACACAAATCATTAATTAATTAATTAATTCTTAAGTAATTCAGTCCAACACCAATTTGTTGCATTGTACATTTCAAAAATCGCTGCTACAAACACAAACAGAAATGTCCGGAACTCTCTTTAAAAAACATACCAGCTTTTGTTGCTACAAACACAGTTGGAAATGTCCTGCACCCTCATTAAAAATATCTAGTTTGGTTGCTACAAACATGGCTAGGAAATGTCCCAAACACTCGATAAAAAAAATACCTGCTATTGTTGCTAAGAACACAGTTGGAAATGTCCCAAACTCGTTATAAAATATCTAGTTTGGTCGCTACAAACATGGCTGGAAATGTCCCTAACACTCGTTTAAGTAAATACCTGCTTTCATTGCTACAAACACAGTTGGAAATGTCCCAAAGTTTTAATAAAAAGTACCAGATTTTGTCACTACAAACATGGCTAGGAATGTTCTGAACATATGCTAAAAAATATTTGCTTTTGTCGCTACAAACATGGCTTGAAATGTCCCAAACACTTGTTAAAATAAATACCTGCTTTTGTCGCTACAAACATGGCTGGAAACGTTCCGAAGGTATGTTAAAAAATATTTGCTTTTGTGACTACAAACATGGCTGGAAATGTCCCAAACATTTGTTAAAAAGTGCCTGATTTCGTTGCTACAAACACAGCTGGAAATGTCGTAACCTCTACTTAAAAAATACTTTCTTTTATGCTACAAACACAGTTGGAAATTTCTTAAACCCTGGTTAAAAAAAAAACACTTTTATCACTACAAAAACTATTGGAAATTTCCTGAACTCTTGTTTACAAAGAGAAAATCTGGTTTGGTCGCTACAAACATGGCTGGAAATGTCCCAATCACTTGTTGAAGACAAATATCTGCTTTCGTTGTTACAATCAATGCTAGAAATGTCCCAAAGTTTTGTAAAAAGTACCTGATTTTTTCATTACTGCTTCACTGCTGTCTTGCCTTAGTCTCATGTCATCCACCATCTCCTCCTCTTCATGATGAGTCACTTAGCTCATATACGTGCAACCTGAACTACATCACTTTCAAAGTATTGATATGATATGTATGAAATGTATAAATGTAATATATTTGTAGTTTGCAAAATCATACAATGCCAACATTTTATCCTGAAAACTGGGCTGGCAACTCCTTTATTGTTGGACTTTGACCACATGCCAATGGAGACAATAAAAGTAATAATTTCAACCCGGGCATATGAAGGTTTTCTCCGAGCCTTGTTGCTTACCTTGCTCTGCAGTGGGAGAAGAGGTGCAGGGGGGTGCAGGAAGGGAAGTTCTAGCCATCCTCCTACTCGGCCCAGGTCAACAGTGCAATACACTCTCAGTCATATAAATCTCTACAAAATCACAAACAAACAAACAAAAATATTAGTTCTGCCTACATTCTTAAATTAGTCGACACATCTAAATGTGAATAAAAAAAGTTTCATTTTGAAAAGTTCCAATGCTTTGTTTTAAGAAATGTGCATAGTCAAAGCACCATTATGCACACTGGATCCACTGTTGTTATGGAGTAACCTCGTGACTGTTTGTGCTATCTTAGCTAATGTAATGCAGATCAACAGGGGTGTTGGAGATGATGACATCTTGGGGACATGTTAGAAGACAATTTGGCAAAAGTCAAAATTAAAATAAAGAATTTTCTCAACGTCTGCAGTTGCTGTGCCTGCAGGTAAAGATTAGTATGCATGAGAAGGACTGGATTCTGATTGTGATGCACAAGAACCAATCTTAGTGTTCTACAGTAAAATGCAATATATGCACACACCATATACACAAATACAGCCCTTATACAGTACGCATGGCAAGAATTTTCTGCAAATATACAGTGGTAATACAGTACGTTCACCATACAGTTAATCTGAGGGAATACAATTGTTCTGCAGATATTGCTTACAATACTTTGTGTTTTCTCATTTGCAATTCTGCTCTCTGCTAGTTAATTTCTGCAGCGGGTCTAAGAAACACATCAAATCTGTCCATGGAATTGGATTCTAAGTTCAATTTGCTCTGTAGAATTACTGTTTGCCATCTCAGCTGGGTGGGATTCTTTCCATTCCCGTACCCCCCCCCCCCCCCCCCCCCCCCTTGATTGTGTTGTAATAGAGTTGTCAGAGGGGAGAGTGGGGTTTGGTGGTTAAGTCTTAGGCACACAATGTACTACCATCTGGTAAACCTGGGGGGGGGGGGAATGTACATTTGTGGAAATACTTTCAAACTTTTCCTCCCTGTTGCCATTTTGGCAGAACAAAAAAAAGGAATGCTGGGCAGACTGTGGCAAATATTAGCAAAGTGCAATGAACCCTTCAGACATTTAAATATTGCTTTCTAGTTGTGCAATTCCAAAGATTTGTTCAAACCCTTTTGTCCTTACCAGTATTTTTACTTTTATTTTTTTGTATTTCCATAATACAATCATTAAAATGTCTGTCAGAGAATATGATAACAAAAAAATGTCTAGAATATCATGTAATATCTTAAGTGGAACAAACTATGTTACTTTATATAACTGGTTACATACATGTGTCTCTGTTGTATAATGTGTCACAGATCATATGGCAGTGCCTCTATATGATCTGTGGAGTGGAATAATTGGTATTACATGATTAACTGATGTAATTGGTCTGCCTGTCATTGTTGATTGCTGCACCAGGAGACAGCTGAGTGTGATTGGCCTCCCTGTGAGAGAAACATCCTCTTGCTTTGTGTGTTCGTGCACGTAGGTGTGCGTGTGTGTGTGTGCACACTCGCATCCGCAAGCAGCAATAACATTACTTTGCAGTAATATATATTCAGATGCAATGTGAAATATGAGAAGGAAATAAATCATATTTGATATATCCATCATAACCAGGAATTGACTAAATAAGTGAGAAGGAAGGCGGCGTGATGCATGGATGAGCGAGGGTTTTTTTTTTTTCACTTTATTTTCCCCCCGCTGTAATTCTCATTGCTCTACTTCTTTATGGACATTTCACTGACGGCTCAAGCCATCGTGAGGCCATGCATCAAATAAGGGATCCACTTTTCAATAAAGCCAAATCAATGTTCACTTGGGTATGAATTCGGAGAAGTGAGTTTATTGAAAAGCACTGGCGCGTACAGGAAAGTTCTCACGCATAATGCAAAATAAAATGGGCCAATGTGAAATTAAAATGGGCAAAAATGTGAGGAATTTTGGAGGTGCACACTGAACTCTTTGGGCACTGTTATACTCTTGAGATTTTAAGGACGTAAGTAGCAGATTATGTTGGCTTTACGAGAAAAGGTCCCTACAAGTCAGTCAGTCAGTACTGTATTGATTTTGAGATTATGTTATTTGGAAAGTAGAAGTGAAGGAATGGTTGAGTGCAACTACTGTGATGCATGTGCAGACCAAACACACCATATGTCTACTTTTAAATTCACAAAAATGTAATTACAAGAAAAGATAACTTTGATGGTTATAAAACATTAATTCCTGCATCCCTATGGGCCCGTACACCACCACATTTTTTGCACCCTCAAATTCATTGTTTTTGATGTAGATGCATAGACACAATTTTTCAAGGCGTGACAGCTGCGTCTTGAGATAAATAAAGCTGAACGTTTTGAAAGCAGCAGCGTGCACTGCATGTCATATGATGAGGAACAACCAATCATAGCCGGCAGATATCTTTCCTTCCTTCCGTAAATATCAGTCTGTCATAAATATGAAGAAGTTGATTATTTTAGTGCAGGGCTGCCAGAGATTCACATCTATCCCACGAACAATATTTTTAGCCAAATACACACTTACAAAGCAGCACCTGGAAGAAGATCAGCTCTGCATTTTGGATTTTTGGTAAGTAGGCTATGATATGGTGCTGGATTTGGACACTAAGCAACCTCAGATGCAACCTGCCTCCGCAAAGTTGGCACAGAGTAAGCACAAGAGCAGCACCCAGTGCTTGTATTTCCCAGGCAGTTAAAGACGCAGCATGTGCACGGCCCCAAAGAATTACAGTCAGGTCCATAATTATTTGGACAATGATACAGTTGTCGTCATTTTGGCTCTGTACACCACCACAATGGGTTTTAAATGAAACAATGAATACCTGCTTAAAGTGCAGACTCTCAGCTTTCATTTAAGGCTTTTTTCAAAAATGTAGTATGAACCGTGTAGGAATTACAACCATTTCTTCACACAGTCACCCGACTTTAAGGGCTCATAAGTATTTGGACAAACTAACATAATCATCAATTAAACAGTCAGTTTTAATACTTGGTTGCAAATCCTTTACAGTCAATGACTGCCTGAAGTGTTGGACACATAGGCATCATCAGATGCTGGGTTTCTTCCCTGGTGATGCTCTGCCAGCCCTTTACTGCAGCCGTCTGCACTTCCTCCTTGTGTTTTGGGTGTTTTGCCCTCAGTTTTGGCTTCAGCAAGAGAAACGCATGCTCAATTGGATTCAGGTCAGATGATATGACTTGGCCGTTGCAGAACATTCCACTTCTTTGCCTTAAAAATGTCTTTGGTTGCTTTTGCAGTATGCTTCAGGTCATTGTCCAACTGCACTGTGAAGCATCGTCCAATGAGTTTTGAAGCATTTGGTTGAATCTGAGCAGATAATGGTGCCCCAAACACTTCAGCTTTCATCCTGCTGCTCTTGTCAGCAGTCACATCATCAATAAATACAAGAGAACCAGTTCCACTGGCAGCCATACATGGCCATGACATAACAGTACCTCCACCATGCTTCACTGATGAGGTGGTGTGCTTTGGATCATGAGCAGCTCCTTCCCTTCTTCCTTCTCTTGTCTTCCCATCATTCTGGTAGTTGATCTTTGTTTTATCTGTCCATAGTATGCTGTTCCACAACTGTACAGACTTTTTAGATGGTTTTTGACAAACTCTAATCTGGCCTTCCATTTTTAAGGCTAACCAATGGTTTGCATCTTGTGATAAACCCTCTGTATTTATTCTAGTGAAGTCTTGTCTTGCTTACAAGAGCAGCAGGATGAAAGCTGAAGTGTTTGGGGCACCATTATCTGCTCAGATTCAATTAAATGCTTCAAAACTCATTGGATGATGCTTCACAGTGCAGATGGACATTGACCTGAAGCATATTGCAAAAGCAACCAAAGACATTTTTAAGGCAAAGAAGTGGAATGTTCTGCAACGGCCAAGTCATATCATCTGACCTGAATCCAACTGAGCATGCGTTTCTCTTGCTGAAGCCAAAACTGAGGGCAAAACACCCAAAACACAAGCAGAAAGTGCAGACGGCTGCAGTAAAGGGCTGGCAGAGCATCACCAGGGAAGAAACCAAGCATCTGATGATGCCTATGTGTCCAACACTTCAGGCAGTCATTGACTGTAAAGGATTTGCAACCAAGTATTAAAACTGACTGTTTAATTGATGATTATGTTAGTTTGTCCAAATACTTATGAGCCCTTAAAGTCGGGGGACTGTGTGAAGAAATGGTTGTAATTCCTACACGGTTCATACTACATTTTTGAAAAAAGCCTTAAATGAAAGCTGAGAGTCTGCACTTTAAGCAGGTATTCATTGTTTCATTTAAAACCCATTGTGGTGGTGCACAGAGCCAAAATGACGACAACTGTATCATTGTCCAAATAATTATGGACCTGACTGTACATTCATAAGGGATGATTCCAAAGTGAACAACATGAGCCCAGTTTCCTCTCCAGTGGTCAGGAATTTTTTTTATGTCTTACACAGCGAAGCAAAAGGTAAAGTTTGGACGTTAAACCATAGTTGAAGTTCAGCCAGACAACTAGCCTGGTAGGGATGAGGTCTATCTGGACGGAAACAGTGCCACGTTAACTTAGCTCAAACTTATTTTAAACCTGCTTTCTGAGGTTTTTAGAGGAGGGAGGCATTTACTGAAATAAACTTAGCTTAACGAATAATCATGCTTTGTGGAACAACTTTCTGAGTGTCGTGTTGGCCCTCTGTTATATAACATTCTGGTATTTTGCATGTTTGATGGATGCTGCTAAAGAAAATATAAAATCTGTACACCTTCAATACAAACTGAAAATCAGCTGCTAATTTTGTAAACTGTGTGGAGTTTGCATGTTCTCCCCGTGTCAGCGTGGGTTTTCTCCGGCCACTCCGGCTTCCTCCAACAGTCCAAAGACATGAAAGTTAACTGGTGACTCTAAATTGTCCGTAGGTGTGAATGTGAGTGTGAATGGTTGTCTGTCTCTATGTGTCAGCCCTGCGATAGTCTGGCGACCTGTCCGGGGTGTACCCTGCCTCTCACCCAATGTCAGCTGGGATAGGCTCCAGCCCCCCTGCGACCCTAAAGAGGATGAAGCGGTCAGAAGATGAATGAATGAATGAATGAATGAATGAATGAATAACGAAATATATGTTGTCTTTGGGGTAAGAATGTAAATATATGTTTAGTACATCACAGTGCCGTAGCTGTCTTTAGCTATTCTCATTTGTCCATTGGCTGTTTCATTTTATTCCATCTTGGTTTGACAATACAGGACTGGCACAATTCATTGACTGACTTTAAAATGGCTAACACATATTTATCAAAAAACAAAACAAAAAAACAAACCTGACAGACATTTCATTTTAGTTGCTACAACTCCAAAACACGACAGTAAAAATTCCTTTTAAAAGCAATGCTGCTAGTGTGATATGACCATTAACTGTAGTTTTATCTACATGCTTACACACAGTTTTAAATTTGTTCAGACATGTATTGCCCATTTGAAAAGGGTAATGGGCAAACGTTACAAGTATCAACACTGAAACACTGCAGAACACAGTGGGGTTTATTTATGATGACCTGTAAATTAACTGGATTTTTTTTTTTTTATTGGAATAAATTCTACTTGTTGTTGCAGCAGGGAAACAAAGGAACTTAGGGGTGCTAAAAGAGGCAAAGTCTGAGGGAGAGGTGTCATAGCAGAAATCTGACTCACTAACTGTTCTGAAGTAAATTAGCTGTGAACTTCTGACACACATTTTTGTGCTGCTGTATTCACAGAAAGCCTACTGATGCTCGTTTACAATGAGATACTACATTCACACAAGATAATCAATATATGTATGACATTAGCACTTAAGGAAAGCAGTGAAATAAGAAGGATGGTTAGACCATGGGCCACATTGTGACCATTAAAAAACATTTATGTTTTAACTTATTGTGTTTGACATAAACTTAAATAACGCTCAAATGTCATTTGCATTCACAGGAAAATTTAGACAAGCTGTAGACCCTTACTCCAGGAATTGAATTTTACAAACTAATTCAATATGATAAAATACTAAACTGAAGGACTATAACCTCGTGGTCATGAGCCTAAGAATCTAGAATTCAATTTAATCCCTGTACAAAGCTCTTCATACAGCGGAATAAGGAAGTTACAATGGGCCCCAGTGCACCCTAGTTACAAGTTATGAAGTACATACACACCCACACTGTTTAGGTGTATATTTATTTTACCAACAGTGTGTCTTATTGCCGCTTTCATGTTATGTTCGCTTGTAGATGTGCTGCTGCCGGAGGAGCCGCTGAATGAGTTCCCTCTGAGCGATAAGTTGTTAAAAGAGTCAGAGATGTCCGGGGCTGATCATAAAACATTCAGGACACCACAGTTTATTCCACACTACTGAAGAACCACCGTGGGGTCAGTAATAATTTCGCCTTCAGCCATGCTTGTTGTTGCCGTGGTAAATGGTAATGGACCTGCATTTGTATAGCGCCATTCTAGTCATCTGACAAGGTGCCACCTGCTACTCAGTTTTTTTAACATACCGATGGAAGCATCATTGGGAGAAATTTGGGGTTCAGTATCTTGCTCAAGGATACTTTGAAATGCAGACTGGAGGAGCCGGGGATTGAATCGCTGATCTGATCCAACATAAATTTTTCATACTGGTATTATCAGATGATAAGGCACACCCCCACGAACTAGCTCAGAAAATATTTATATTAAAAAAATGTTTTAATTGCAAGATGTTCCACCATGGTTTTTGGAATATCTAAATATTGCTCTTGCATTTTCAGCATGGAGCATGGACATAATGGCATGGAAACGTTGCAAGTGTAACATGAAATATATCAAAATAACAAATGCATATCAGGTAGGTGATCTCCCTCTATGTGCAGATACTGTTGGTTGTGTTTTGATATCATTTTTAACAAATTAATTTACTGTTTTACAAAACATCCCTGACAATGAAAGATGCTCAATAGATGGTCTAATTTAAGACTGAAACATATGCATTTACTTGGTTTAAGAACACATGACATGAGCACAATGAATTAAAACAATATTGTAATATTTCAATACACACACACACACACACACACACTGCACACAGCAGGCTAAAACTGTAAGCACAGCACAGTGAGCATTAGGCTACTGTCAGGGAGCATGAACCTTTTCAGAAACAGAGAGGAAATGGAGGGAGGTGATCTGAATAAAAGGTGATTATGCATAAGAACAATGGTTTTACATCTTTTATTTTTCATTTCCACTTCAATAACAAAAGTCTGGGATGAAAAAAAAACCTGTCATGATTCTTACTTCAGAGCTCTTTCCATGTTTTTTTTTTTTTTTTTTTCTGGCAGCCTAGGGCAACAGAATACGGTATGTGTAGCAGTGATTCTGTTTATTACAGCTGTCAGTCATCACTGTAATTATCAGCAGCAATAGGGAACTGCCTACACACACCATGACACACACACACCCGCACACACACACACACACGTACACATGCATAATCAATCATGTGTAATTATGGTGTATAGAGGAAAATATCTTGCAGTCAGTAACATTTCTGCATAGAGAGAGTCACAGTATGACAAAATAATAACCATCATTAAGGTGTAAAGACAGAGGTTTGTAGTTCTAACAAATCTCGCTTCCTCTACCCATCATTAACTCAACTGTGTAGGTGTGTATCTTTATGTGCACGGACCTGTGTGTCTGCGCTCATGTTTGACTGCACATAAGCTTGAAAGTGAGACTCTGAGATTTCATGATGTATGATGTCAGACTTTATTTGTGTGGATCCATCAGGGAACAAGAAGCATGTTTCAGTTCCTATTGTAGCTGTGTCGTGTTGGTTTCCTCTCACTGGCATCCACTTTATTTAGAAATAATTATTCTAATTTTAATGAGTAGGTAGATGAGCAAACTGAGCAATTAGTGTTAGTACTCAAGCCAGGTCAATTCCCTCTGATTATGAATCAAGTTGTGGAAATGGAAATTTTTCATATCACAAAAGTATAATGAGGACGGGTGTTATGTTTACAAAGACAGACCGAGCTGATCACAAGGAGTACTAATTCCTATAAAAAATCAAAGTGGTGTGTAGGTGTGTGTCTGTGTGCGTGGTCACAAAGTTTACTTTCCTACATATGTTACTTATTTGGATATCTCCTCATGCATTAGTGTAGTGTGTGTGTGTGTGTGTGTGGGGGGGTGCACTGAGTGAGTTTCCCTTTGTTGGACATGAAGGGTAATTGCAGCTTTTGTTGACTGTTGGAGGCAGGTGGTGAGCCATCTGGTGACGGCAGGTAAGAGAGAAGGATGGAGGGGCTTCGGGGACAGAGGAGTGCTGAGTGGCGGAGGAAGGGATAGATGCACCCCTCCATCAATCACACATGGATGAACAGCAGGCACAGGGGCGATGGGAGAGATGGGGTGAGGACAGAGGAGAGAATGAGAGATAGAGATAAAAGAGGTGTTGAGTTACTTTGAGAGTTGTCTGATCAGTATGTATGGACATGCACGCATGTGTGGCCTTGTACCTGCTTGTGTGACAACTAAGGAATAATGAGATAGAAAGACACAGAGGGAAGGACAGAACAGACAGAGATAGCAGTCTACATTCATAAATACAGGTAATATGAGGTTACATACTGTAACCCCAGTTCTATGAGCAAGAAGAGCACTGTCTATTTGCCACACTGTCAGGATTGTGAAACAGTTTGCTGCTTAGCAGTTAGCTGGTAAGACTCTTGCACTGATACAACTGAAGTTGTGATCCTTTTCACAAAGGCTACACCCTTTAATGAGCTTTACAGGCCCAGTTGCTCTACCACCTGCTGTGTCACGTACACGACATCACCAAGTAAACCTGCAACTGTCAAAATGAGCCAAAGTTTCGCACCCTGACTGATTCAATTAGAAGAAATCAGGCCAGAGAAAGTCTCAAGCTCCCAGCCAGAATGTAGTAAGAGGGGGGAGTTTAGTATTTCTGCTGGTGTCTGACTTCTTTGTTGTCCAGTTCCCTAATGACTTGTCAGTGCAAAACACACACCAAAGATGAGCCAAACTTGATCAAGTATTGATGCACCAAGTCATCAGTAAATATGACTGTATGTCTAAGGGTGCTTTCAGACCTAGATTTTGCTTGCTTTGGTCTGAATCAGGGACTTAAGTTGCCTATGTCTAGAGTTGGTTCGTGTTCTCACAGCA
Organism: Epinephelus lanceolatus; assembly: GCF_041903045.1. Taxonomy (NCBI): domain Eukaryota; kingdom Metazoa; phylum Chordata; class Actinopteri; order Perciformes; family Serranidae; genus Epinephelus; species Epinephelus lanceolatus. Next base: position 35,139,189 of record NC_135737.1, read on the forward strand.
GCATTTACAAGCGGAACAGATCAAATGCCTTGCACGAGAAAGCTGCTCTTGATTGGTCAGAATTTCCATGCGAGAAAAATCCAGGAAGTAAACAAAACGTTGAAGAAGAGTACTCTTGCAAGATAAATGTGATACTTTCTAATGTCACAATGGAGGGACAACTACGCAGGTTGATTTTAGCGCTGCTCATCGTGGACTATATTGCTGTCATTGTTCATTTTAGTCAAACCATACAGTTTGAAAACGAGGCATGGCTCCAACTAGAAAACAATGTTTTGATGCATTGGATGCTGAATGTGCATATTAAGGCAGTACAGGAGGAGGTGCACATTAATAATTAACATTCTCATGCTTGTTTCACCCAAACAATGCGTAATGTGACTACAGTTGGTTCGGATCGAGGTCGGAACACGTTCTCACTACGAACAAACCGCACCAGAGTTTATTTGTTGTTGGACCAAGACCACGTCTTTAAGAAGGTCTTGGTCCGTTTGTTTTGGTGCACACCCGAGTGTGATTGCTGTGTTCACATCTGCCAAAATGAGCGGCACTTAGGGGGCAAACAAACTTGAGTTTGATTGAACGGAACCAAACAGGGCAGGTGAGAAGGCACCCTAAAAGAAATGGAAAATTTAAGCTTGTTTGGGATCTTTAATCTTGGGTTTACCAACATGCTGGTGTGGCAGAGGCAGGGGTTATTTTTATATTTATAGACTACAGCAGAGGAGTTTAATTCCCAGGAAATTATTACATAATTTGACCACTCAAATGCCGGGTTCATGGTGGAAATGGAAGTGCCAAAAAAAAAACAACAACAAATAATCCATGGAGCGCTGCCGACTACCTGTCAGTGCACATGCTAAGCAACTGTGCTAGTCACACTGGATGCAAGTTCACACTGGACGCCAGCCTGGATGCCCGGCTCTCGGTCTGCAGCAATAGTTTTGGTGTCTGGTCTATTTTGTCTGTGAACTGCAAATGAATCTTGCAATATATAAATATATTATAAACAACACAACCAGAAATATATGGGATTCGAAAAGAGCAGAGGTGCAGCATCACTTGCTGACCAACGCAGAGAAATGTGGTAATAATAATAATGATAACAATAATAGTACGCCAAACACAAGCGCACAAAATGAAAGGAAGAAATCTTACAAATAAACAAAAAACACACTGAAAGTATTCTCACAGAGAAACCCATAACATTCCCAGTGTCCTACATACAGCTTCACTACTCTCTGCTGAAGGGAGCGCAGAGTTGAACCAGTTGCGTTACTAAAAAACAAAACAAGACAAACAAACAAAAACAACTGAGGTAAAACCAATGGATATGAAGACAAGGACTGGAGCCTACAGCATGGACACACACAAAACCACATAGAGAATAAACAAATGGAGGTGTAGAGATGCGTAGTGACAAAACACATGAAGGTGTAGAGACAAAACAACAGGAAGTAGAGGCCGGGACGATGGAGCAAGCCACTACCATGATGCACAGTCTGGCACACAGGAGCTAGAGAGCAGAGACGCAGTTTCCCAGACAGCGGGAGCGGGTGCAAACAGCCAGACTATGACGCCACCCTGTAATCAGGGTATCGGTGAGTCATTAAATGCAGCCCCATGATAATTAATGGGCAGAAAAAAAAAAAAAACACTCCACCGGCATGTCCCTAACATAGTAGCCGAACCACCATGTCACTATGTCTGTGAAGCCTGACAGCAACACACAAAATGTAGTGACCTAATATTGGCTCATCTTTGGTACCTGGCCATGACACCATGCAAAGTACAACAGGTGCAGAGGATGGTGACACAGTCTGTAAAGAGATAGAGATTGATGTGACCTGATGAAACCTGTATCTGTTGTAAAGATATATTAAAGACAGCCCCCTCGGATAATTAATGCCATGCAGCCACCTGAGGGCAGCAGGAAGATATGTGTGTGTGTGAGCACCGTGTATCCATTTTGGTTCCTTCAATTACTGTGATGGATCATTGGAGAAGCATTTACTATACCAAGGTCTCTACAACAGCGATCCACATCTGTAAGAAGGACATTTAAAAACAGAAACGATTAAGCTGGCGCGCATGGATTTGCATGCATTAATGTGCAGTTTGCATTCATACAAAGTCTGTGCATATCTGTATTTGTGTGTGAATGTGCCACACAGTCAGACTACCATGTCACTGTCACAATCCTTCGGGGATAAGGGCTCCTTTTCTAGACACAGTCGACCCAGTTAAATTAATCTAATTGCAAGATGGGGTAGTGCAAAACTGCCACAAAAATCTGCAACAGCGAGGAGTTGTGAGATCAAATGAAGTTAGAGTTTAAATGGCTCAATTAGCCATTGTGCTCTGACTGGTGAGCACAGTCGAGCTGAATTGCTCTAATGATGGGAAAAAGTAGACTTTTGCATACACATTCTTTTAGACACATGCACAACTACAAGTAGAGATACTGCAATCCTTGAGGCTCTGTGTGTGCCTGCACTTAGTTTGCATATGAGATACAGTGCCAACTACATGGAAGCGTATAGAATATATATGTAACTCACAAGTCTGGACATGCATTTTCAATTTCCTTTGGAGATACTTAGACTGCAGTTATGTCTCTTTCCTTACACGTGATTGTATTATAAGATACAGCCCACTGATATATTACAAAACGTTGGAAAGCTCTCTCAGTCTCTCAAAAGCTGACCTTCATCACATAATGTATGCAACGTGTTATTGTGTCATACACTGTTGTAGTCAATACACCCTCACACTGTCTACACTCCTGAAATATAGCCATCTTAAATGGATTTAAAGTATGTGCACTGTTTCTTGTAAGAGCCTCCAAAGTCCCACATAAAATGAATGTCTTTTCCCAAATTGAGTGAGGTGTCACCAATCAGGCGTGTGTTGACACCAGAGATTATTTCTGGCTTTATGCAAATGCAGCCTAGAGATGTTTGGATATTAGCGGTATTTCACTCTTGCTGAACTTTGCATGGCAGGTCTTTGATTGGCAGAGCAGTTATGAATAAATATGCATAAAAATTGTGTGTTGGGACTGGTAGGCAGGTGAGGAGAGAGGGGGGAATGGGGAGATGGATAAATGGGTAGATGATAGCAGGGAAGGGGGGAAAATGAAAGAAAAGGAGAGGGGAGGGATGCAGGAAAGACGTTAAAAACGTACTTTAGGATATTTACATTGTGATCACGTGATCATTTCTGTTGTTGTGTTGTCAGCAGGGCTGCCCCCTAATTGTCTACCTAACATTAGTCGACCAGAAAGGTTATTATTTGGCAAAGTCATTTGTCACTTGGTCACAGAAAAAAAAAAAAGACAAATGTGAATTAGCAGCTGCACCTTGTAAAATAAATCAAAACCTATATGACTGGACCATGTGGGGATTTAATTTTAAAGGACATCTGTCCCACGGACGATAAGCCTACACACTTAAAAACAGCATCTGGAAGAAGATCAGCTGTGCTCTCAGGATTTCAGGTAAATAGGCTATATGATGCTTGTTAAGGTTGCCTAGCAACCTCAGATGCAACCTTCTGCAACACTCGTGAAAGCTGGCACAAAACAGGCACAAGAGTAGTGCCCAGCGCCTGACCTCGCGTTTTCCAGTTGGTTAAAGATGCAGCATGTGTACGGCCCATAATTTCCAGGGCTGGTAGCTGCGGTTATTCCACAGGCTAGTTAATAACATGTCGGGCAGGAAATCCAAAGTGTGGGATCATTTTGAGAAGGTGAAGGACGAACCCAAGGTGATATGTAAACTCATCTTCATTGGTCGACTACAAACATGACGTATCATCTGAAACATGGAAGTAGCTACATGTCCATTAGCCACTTAGCACAATCATTACTGCTTTGCCCACAGCGTCATTAACAGGCGGCTCGCTCAGTGTGTGACGTGCACTTGTAGATAAAATATAGGCCTATATTAATGAAGGTTCATTAGTACGGTTTTGTATTTCTCTGTAATGTAGCACAGTGTTAACAATGTTACTGATACTATTCTTTCTCACACCTTCAACTCAAACCATTGTGTTGCCCCGCCCAAAATATATTATTCAATAATTGAATGAATATCGTAAACATGTGGGCGACTATTCAACTAATGGCCCTAAATGACGACTGTTGGTCGACTAGGAAAATCATTAGTCGGTGGCAGCCCTAGTTGTCAGTTTAAGATTTGCAAAGTTAAACAACTGATCGTTATCTTGCGTAAACTTAAGTTACAGCTCAGTTAGCATCTCATTGTTGTGCAGGTCACATGTCTTACATGTGTTACGACCCAAGTCAAGGTTGGAAAGTCCATCATTTTCTTAAGTATATGTATCTGTGTTACAGTAGAGAGGAAAAAGAAAAAAAGAAAAACTTGTTATGTGCCTCCGCAAGCACTTTCATCCCCATCGTTTTTCATCCATACTGTACATCCACATATGCATCCACCATCCATGCCTTTACTCCTGTTCTCCTCAGGAGCTGAAAGATGATTCAGTGGATTCTGTAGCTTTGATGTGCCAAGGGGTACCCAGAACAGACAGCTCCCATATGTATAGCCTGATAGTTATGTATCCCCTGCTTCCATACAGCTGTCCCATGGTACAGATGAGAGAGACAAGACAAGCCATATGGGAAAAGTTATGACACAAGTCATCATCAAACAACTGACTGGCTGTATGAATGCCTCTCCGTATATCTGTCACAGTTTTTCTATCTGTCTCCTCCTTTGTCTCCCTCCCGCTCTTGGCCGTTTAGTTCAGCTGTCTGCTTGTATGTACGGTTTGTACGTATGTGTTTTGACAGCGATGCCTTGCACCGCTTGTAGCAGCGGCATCAATATCCCTGCATTACAACTGCGCCAAGCACGGGCACACTAAAAACCAAGAAGCTTGTGGCACACGAGGGAAATGGGGAGCTGCCATGACTTGCAGCTCAACAGGTCACGCAGCTGACAGCAATCCTTTGTCAGAGCTATTACAGAAGACCACCTACAGTTCTGCAACACCAGGGGAGTCGAGACTACAGATTCACAATGTACCATGTTCGCCCTCTACGCACAAGCACTCCTACCTCTGGGCTGCTCTGTAAACAAATGAATAAAGAGGCCCTGGACTGTCACCTCTTACCAAATTTACTGACCTACAACCAGTTTGCCAACTTTCCCTCAGCTGATTTATAATCACAGTAAAATGGAATTTCCTGTCTGCTGTCTGCTTTGCTGACCCTCTTGTGTATTACTACAGGGAGCTGCATCAAACCTATGTGGCAGCCTCGCAATCATTGTGAACTTGGTTGCTTTATTAAATTCACTTTTGTTGAGTTTTTGTTGGTTTCACTGGTCATTTGCTGTTAAACTGTTTAGTATAATACTTTGTTGGCTACCATTTATGTCAATGGAAATCGTAGGTTAGACATTTCTCTCAGTATAGTGCTGCAAACACCAACATAAGCCTATCTAAATCCATTTTCTCTGAAAGTTGTTCAGTTTAGGGGGTTCCTTCCCTGTCCATCCCACAGCTGCTCGGTGGGGGGGTCTCATGAACACAGAGTGAATGGCAGGTTGCCTCTAGCCCCGGGTTCTCCTGCCAGCTATTTGAAAGTTCACAGCAGTCATGTGGTAGAAATAAAGTGTCTCTTTAGTTACCAGAGGGAAAGTTCTGTTTGGTCCCTTCCTTTGTGACATTCAAACTCACTCAAATCTCACTTTATGTCACACACCATTTCAAAGCTGTTTTAAAAGTAGCACTATACCTGAAGGCCTAAAAAGTGTGCTAAAAGGTCAAATAAACAAACACAAACCTGAATGAGATGATTTCAGCCTGCTTTAGTCATTTTTTCCAGTTCAGGAAAGACAGACTCAACAACAAACTCCAAGCTCTGCTTAAGTTCAATCACGAGTCTTTCTTTATGCTACATCAATTCACAGTCTCTCTCTATCCCACTCCCACCACTTCAACCAATCGGCTGATTATAGGTGTTCCCTCTACCGGTTAGCCAATCAAACTTTGCCATGATATTTTCAGCCATTCATTTTGCCGCTGCCAAACTTTAAATCTGTTCTCCTCTCTGCTCCTGTCAGCTGTCATTTTGGACAGAATCATTGCACCCTTCTCCACCCCATTCACCTCCAGGGATAGTGTCACACTTACCCAGAGCCCAGAGTGACACCTTCATAATGTTTGTTTTGTCCAAACAATGGTTCAAAACTCAACATAAAAATTATGAAACAATAAAAAGCAAAAGCAGCAAAACTTAATTTGTAAAGTAACTAGTAAGTAAAGCTGTCAGATGAATGTAGTGTAGGAGAGGTAGACGGTGGCAGGAGAAGAAAAGACTCAGGGCCTGTCCCAATACCCACACTTCCCCTAGAAATACCCACTTGCACTTGGTTGTGCACGTTCACGTGGTGTCCCAAAACAGAATGAAGATAGTGGAAGTGGTTTCCAACACTTGAAATCCGCCCTAGATTCCAAGGGAGCCCCGACTCACACTTGCAACAAAGTGGAAGATGAAGTCAGCAGCTTCGGCAAGTTTTGGAAAACAATTTGTTACTGTACGATCGGAATGTAGGCTATACAAACAACAGATGGCTGGACTAGCGTAAACTCATTAGCGACTCGGTTGAACACAGTGTCAAAATATTCACACAAATCAACTTACCCGAACAAAATCGATCAGAACTAGAAGACGTCGTAGGCGCCTCCTGTTTTCAGCATCTCTTCTCTGTTGATTCATCAGACGGAGAAGAATAAACATAGCACACGTCACAACACAAGCGCTGGAGCCGGCATTTTCATTGCATCACTACCACGCGTGACGTATGCTTGCACGTTGGCCACGCCGATTTGCATGAAGTGGTGTCCCATTTCTTAGGGAAAGATCTCTACCCTAATATTTCTCACTTCCCTCTTCAAGGGTTATCTCACAAAGGAGGGCACTCAATACCAAGTGGAAGAGTTAAGGGGTAGAAATGGGACAGGCCCTCAGACTTGTACTTGCAGTATCTGAGTAAATGTGTTTAGTTACATTCCACCACTGGGTGCAGTTCATGTTATGTTATCTTTATGAGTTTGTGAGTATGACTTGTGGCTTGCTTGATGCGACCGATAACTTGAGTCAACTTGCTTGACTTACAGCAAGGACTTTACTTGCTTGATTTTCCCCAGTGACTTGGGACTTGCTTAAGACTTGCACATGTGTGACCTACTCCCACCGCTGCAAAGTAAATGCATATTATCTGCTTCATAACATCGTGCATCCGTTTCAGCGGTGAATACACAAACTTGACAATGCAGTTTCAAGACTTGAGATGAAAAGGCAAAATGAAATGACTTGCTCCGATATACTTTTTGTGCAAGGTGCATACACACACATGCATACACACACCAACTCATACCCACACTCAGGCCAAGGGAGTTAATGAATAGAGTTGGGGTTGATGGTGGCAGTCAGTGTATATGTAGCTGTCACACAGCGTTAGTGTTAGCACTGGGGTCAAGCGTAGCCAGAATGAGCTCTGACTTCCTCTGAGTTAACACCAGCTCATTAGTCAAGTAGAGCAGGGCAGTCACACCTCAACACACACACTAATTCCTTCTGTCTCTTTCTCTGCCCCTCGCTCCCTGTCTGTCTTCCTATGTCTGCTTGTTGGTCCGGCTTTCTCTTTCTCTCTCTCACACACACACACACACACACACACACACACACACACACACTCACTCACACACAGGCAGTAACCCATGAAGACTCTCACACTTTCTAAACAGATAAAGTTTGTTTACCAAGCATAAGTAATGCAATGCAAGCATTTAGTATTAGTTAAATGAGATGGAAACTGAAAGTACTGGATTTATATAACTACTTATGCAGTACTTAATATTCAATTAACCCATTCTATCTCTTTCAATAGAGGCCCTGAGCGATGCAGCCGCTCAGTTCTCCATAGCCCTTGATCCATGGTTTAATGCACGTATGATTATTCTCTATCAACATAATGGATTTCTCTCCTAAACATCCCCTCCATTAGCACAACTTGTCTTTGTCATACGCCCCCCCCCCACCCATCATTTAACCCATTTTAATTTCCCTCTTCTCCCAAGACCACACTCATATCGATCACAGCAGTCCTGATGTAAACTGTCTACAGAGGCATCCTTTATGATTATTATAATATTGCCTTTCATTATGCTTCAATGTTCCCCCGCTCCTTCATGCACCATCACCAGCATCATGGAGGGTTCACTGCACTATCTTCAAGTCCATCTTCCCACCTCCATGAACCCACTAACAGCATTACTCAACCACTTAACAAGAAATATTTCAGCTGGCGCCAAATTATATTATGGCAAATAAACACATAAGTAATAAGTCTCAGTCATCTCCGGGGTCTTTCTTCCACACACAGACACTTGCACAGACTGTATGAGCAGAGAAAATATTTGATTTGCTTGCTAGTTGGTGTTATTTAAGTTCTGCGCTCAGTGAATACAAAAAACAGCCTTCAGTCTCCCACTTTCACTTGTTTCTTCTCTTTCTGTTGCTCTTCCTGTCTTCTGTCTCTCCCACATCCCACCAGACTTCTCTTATTTTCTTTACCTGTGTTCTCTCTCCTCTGCTTTCTCTCTTTTTTTTCATGTCTCTATCTCTTTCCTCTCCCAGTGACTTTGTCCATGCTAATCCAAATAGGTAGTTAATTATAGACTGCAGGTCTAATGGCATGAAGTAATTATAGAACTCCAATGAGAATTCACTGGTCACCTCCACCTGCTCTCTCCCTCACTCCAACACATCAATCCACATTTATCACTCTCTCTCTTTCCCTCCCCATGTCTGCTTCTCTTTTTCCATATCCATCCCTACATCCAGCTATCCCTCTATACATCTCTGCCATATCTTTGTTTAGAAAAAAACAAAAAGAGATCATGTGGGGATCAGCAACATTAAGCCAATGTGCCACAGTGGTTATGAACAGAAGCATTTGGGATTTTTGTTTGGGCGCTATATAAAGGCACTGAAAATGCGTTTTACAGACTTGGTTTAGGAAAACATGGCGTTTCATATGTCTGTTCCATTTAAAGTACCCAGGTATGACTCACTGTACTGACATTTAATGCCAGTACATGAATTACCCTAATGCAGGATGATTTATACTTCTGCATCAAATTGACACTGTACTTATGTAGGCTCTAGGGTGCACCTCCCCAGAAATGTAACTATGCGTCATGGTGATGCAGACCTCCTGTCTATTTTTGTAAGCTGAAACCATTTCCCTCAGTGGAAATTAAGCTTTTATTTACTTTTATTTCACAGATAAGAAACAATAAATTGTGAAGACAATAAATCAGAAAAGCATTTTAAGTCTTGTGTGTGATTTATCCCAGCTTTATATGAGCTGAGGAAATCTCCACTCGTCGCTAGGATAATTTATACAATGTAAAATGCCATAGACTCGTGCTAATAACATTGGCACGTTATAGTATTTGTTTGGAAAATGTCTTAAAAGACAGTTGTTGTGTCGGTGAACCTTGTGAGTTGTAATGGAGCCAAATTTTTTAACGTTACCCTTTGTTAAATTTTGCTGTTGTCCCTGGCTTCATATGAGCAGAGGACAAGTCCGCTAGCTGCTAGGCTAATTTATACAATGTAAAATACCATAGCCTTGTGCTAATAATGTTAGCATGTTGTGGCCTGTTTGTTTGGGAAACATGTGTAGAGTAAGACAGTTGTTTTGTCAGTGAACCTTGTGAGGTGTAATGGAGCTGAATTTTGTAACATTATCTTCGTGAAATGTTGCTGTTGTCCCTGGCTTCATATGAGTAGGGGAAAAGTCTGCTAGCCACTAGGCTAATTTATACAATGTAAAATGCAATAGGCTTGTGCTAATAACGTTAGCATACTGTATTTGTGGGGAAAATGTGTCTAGCAAAACACAAATGTTTTGTCTCTATTAAGTCGTGTTTAATGTGTGTTTAATGTGTGTTTTGGGTGCATACAATCAACTAAACTCTACAGTACTTCACAGAAACCCCGACGCCGACTGGTGGTTTGGAGGTGTAACAGCAGAGTGACACAGTCACACCACTACACAAGTATAAATGCTCACAATGGAGTAGGCCATGTGTGTAGGCTAGGGCGTAGGCTCTGCACTGAGCTGATCCACTTAAGTGTCTAAACTTTAAGTTTTGGGAAGCATCAATGTGTTTAATAACAATTTAATTTTTATAGGAATTTGCAACAAGTGTAAATTTTGGCAGCATTTAGCAGGAAAGGTTTTGGGGCTTACAAAAACATTAGTATTCTTCATCTGGGGACTATGAATAATTGAAGGGAAATGTCATGGCAGTTCAGCCAGGACATGTTGAGATATAATGCCTTTGTCCAGAGAATTGAACGGATACACCAACCCACTGAAATGAATCCTCACCTTAGGCCAGTAATATATTATTCCTATATACTTTTGGGACATTATGTACTGTACATAAAGTGGGATCAGTATGATACAGTGTGCTGAAACAGTAAAAACAACAAACTTTTTCTGTGTGGAGGTGAAGTTGATATTCTGCTGTTGAGAAGTGTCGATTTTGTTTGTCAGGTTGAACTTGTGCTGTTAACAATACCAATGCCATCATTTATTGTATATGCTTATTCCTGTTTCTTGCTGCTAGATACCAACAATAACAAGATGATAATGAGATGAAATAACAACCAAAAACAAAACGCAGGGTTCTCTGTCATCTTTGCTGTAGTTTGAACTTGAAGGTTTCACTTTTAACAAAGGCAGTGACTCTGTACTTCTGATAACTTGGTGTCTTTAATGAGGAGATTGTCTTTGTTTGGACTGGACGGTACTTTGGTCAGTGTTTGTGGGGCACATTTGCAACTACCACAGTTAACCTCCAGTTTGTTTTTTTAAACAATTAGACATGAAACTCAGTTACAAAGCTTTTTAGGGGGACAACAAAGAACTGGCAAATTAAGCCTCTCTTTGCCAAACCTTGCTATAAGGAATATTTGGCTGTGAGACCAACTGAAGCTCACATACAGGCATAAACTTTTTAATAGCATCCAAAAGTATGAGGTTTTGTTTGTTTGTAAAATTACCATAATGGGCCTGGAGTCTGAAACTAACAGTGGTGATATAATCTAGTATAATATCTTTCCAACCATCTGAGTGAATCTGTGGAAGAATAGGCCTGTTTGTCCAAATAACAGGTCTGTAATTGTATCTAAGCAGTCTGCATTTGATGTTAAATTAATACATAACAACACATCATGCATGAATACTGGACTGTCAAGCATTTTAGAAACCTGACAACTCTCTCTCTCTCTCTCTCTCTCTCTCTCTCTCTCTCTCTCTCTCTCTCTCTCTCTCTCTCTCTCTCTCTCTCTCTCTCTCTCACACACACACACACACACACACATACCTACAAAGTGTGTGAATTGAGATACATGCTTTATTAGGGCTGCCCCCAACTAAGAATTTTCCTAGTCGACCAATAGTTGTCAAATAGGGCCATAAATCGGCTAGTCACCCGAATGTTTACGGTATTAAATGATATATTTTGGGCGGGGCAACACAATGGTTTGAGTTGAAGGTGTGAGAAAGAACAGTATCAGTAACATTGTTAACACTGTGCTACATTACAGAGAAATACAAAACTGTACTAATGAACCTTCATTAATATAGGCCTATATTTTATCTACAAGTGCACGTCACACACTGAGCGAGCCGCCTGTTAATGACGCTGTGGGCAAAGCAGTAATGATTGTGCTAAGTGGCTAATGTAGCTGCTTCCATGTTTCAGATGATACGTCATGTTTGTAGTCGACCAATGAAGATGAGTTTACATATCACCTTGGGTTCGTCCTTCACCTTCTCAGAATGATCCCACACTTTGGATTTCCTGCCCGACATGTTATTAACTAGCCTGTGGAATAACTGCAGGTACCAGCCCTGGAAATTAGGGGCCTTACACATGCCGCATCTTTAACTACCTGTAAACGCAACATCAGATGCTGGGCACTACTTTTGTGCCTGTTTTGTGCCAGCTTTCAAGAGTGTGGTAGCAGGTTGCGTCTGAGGTTGCTAAGCAACCTTAACAAGCATTGTATAGCCAGTTTACTTGAAATCCTGAGTGCAGAGCTGATCTTCTTCCAGGTGCTGTTTATAAGTGTGTAGGCCTATCGTCTGTGGGACAGATGTAAAGCCCTAGGTAGCCCTGCACTAATATGATCAACTTTTTCCGTGTTTATCAGACTGGGTTTCTGGGACTAAGTGATCAATGAAATCTAATGACCTTTCTGTTCGACTAATGTTTGGTTGACTATTAGGGGGCAGCCCTACCATAGATAGATTATATAATAATTCATGGACTTCCTCATTGCAAAGGGTGTGTAGGACATACTGCATGTTTTCGTCAATTCTGTGTCACCTGTGAACGCAGCAGCCCAACTTGAAAACTCTCAGGAGAATAAAATCAAAGACAGACCTTGTTCTCTGACAGCTGGGGCTTTCTTAAAGAGGGTTCATAAGGAACAGATCAATAGTTGGCTAAACAGTAATAAGAATGATAACTATGTGGAGGCGGATCTTTTAGTGATAGTGACTTTAATCTGATTTTTTTTTTAATATCCTTGTTTATGTTGAAAAAAAAGGTAAGAAGTCTTGTAAATGATTCATTCATCACTTTAAATGGATTAGACCACTAAGAGAACATTTCTTTCATCATTTCAATATCTGAAAACACATTTATTTTCACCATGGTGAGAGGGAGCTTGTATAAGAAACAGAAATATAATAGAACACTAGGCAAAATATAATGGAAATGTATTATTGTTATTATTATTATTTACTCCACAATCAGCATAATAGTTATTGCAAGCTTTTTACATATCTCATGAATTCCATGTGGCTCGTCTTTCTTCCTATCAACATTAATGAATCATGCATATACATATACAACATTCAGTACTCATCAAATAATATCTATACATTGCAGAGTACACAGACCAATAATAAAAATCTGTGGAGTAAAAAAAAAAAAAACAAAAACCAAAAGTGTAAAATAAAATATATGTCAAAAAAATAACCTTTCAACTGTTTGTAAGCTACACATATTTTTTCTTAGCATTTTAATATAAAAAACACTTAACATGCTTCTTAATTTTATTCCACAGCAGCCACCTGCACTCATTTGCAGTGATTACCGTATGTTCCTTCATAAGTATTCAGTTAATTTGCAACACAAAATAATGCTTGTCAAAATTACTCACTGGAGGCGCGTATCAGTTTCATGAAGCTGTTGACTTTGTCTCAAGTGTAAATGCTTGATTGTGATGTGGAAAGACTTCACTCCTGATGCGAGACCTACCCTGGGTTAAGTGGGATGTCTCCTTCCTTTCCCTGTGGGGTGAAGTTCAATAAATGATGCTCAACAGTGAAAACTCTTAGTACTTTGAAAGCCTGTGTGTGTCTTTGTGCATGCATACACAGGGTGTATTCAGCTGGAAATGACTTGAATTAGATCTGACACCGTGCACTTTTTGAGACTTGGTTATGTGGTTTGTTTGACTAAAGGACATTCTCATGCACACCTAGCTGCATGCTTACACTGCTAAAGATACAATACTACAGAAAAATATACAACGGCAGCCCTTGTTGAAGCCATGTTAAAACTGCATATACTTTTCAGCAATCCATCTTTTTTGGAGACACAGAGGTCTACATCTGCCGGTAAGAAACAATATTCCTAAATGTCACCTTTACAAAGATTTTCCATCAATTAATCAAGCTCAGGAGTTTTATTCCACTGACCTTTACATTTAAGGCCAATTAAAATGATTAAGGCATGATATATTTTCCTGTACCTCGTACAGCAGCACGCAGATCATTTATCTTTCCTTGACACTTTTCATTGAAACAGATGTGAAACTTGGCTAACTACTTTTACAGCATGCTGAGATTCCTTACAAGACAGATATGTCTATCCTGTACATTATGTGCCACTTTTTAAATTGTGTTTCACTTCATCCAAAGCAGACTTTGTTGGCTTAGAATGTGAAGGCTGATAGGCCACTGGGAAAAATATATAGCCTATACATTCCTGGCAACATTTTGATATTATTCACAGTATAACACAAAGTCAGTGAAACTTCAGGGATATCTATCTGTCCATGTAAGATGCACAGGTGATTGTGAATCAGTTTCACCTGCATTGGTGCAAATTAAAGTCACAACAGGAACAATGGAGAGGCAAAAGAAAATTTATTTCTTGTATTATATGTTCTGTTTTGTTTTGATTGTTCAAACTGTGATGGATGTTTTGACTCTCGACTGCAAAGCTAGTTTACCCTTGGGTATCAATAAAGTAACCTGAACCTGAACCTGAAACACAACACCCAAAAGGGAACAGTTTTAGATATGGTGACCACAGACACTTCCTTTCTCCTTATCCTTCCTGACGGATTCTCCTCTAGTTTTGTGTTCTGCTACTGGTAGCATGAGGCGGTACCTGCAGTTTGCACAGGTAGTCCAGCTCCATCCATATGTGCGGTCACAAGAAGAAATGCTGTGTCTCCCACCACAGTCTCAAGAGCATGGAGGAGACACCAGGAGACTGGCTGTTACACAAGGAGAGCTGGGCAGGGCTGTACAAGGGCATCGACCCAGCAGCAGGACCGGTATCTGCTCCTTTGTGTGAGGAGGAACAGGAGGACCACTGCCATAGTCCTACAAAATGACCTCCAGCAGGCAACTGGTGTGCATGTTTCTGACCAAACTGTCAGAAACAGACTCCATGAGGGTGACATGAGGGCCAGACGTCCTCTAGTGGGACCTGTGCTCACAGCCCAGCACTGTGCAGCTTGATCAGCATTCCCCAAGGGAACACGAGAACTGGCAGGTCCATCACTGGCACCCGGTTCTCTTCACAGATGAGAGCAGGTTCACACTGAGTACATGTGACAGGCGTGAAAGAGTCTGGAGACGTCATGGTGAACATTATGCTGCCTGTTACATCATCTAGCATGACCGGTTTAGTGGTGGGTCAGTGATGGTCTGGGGAGGCATGTCTTTGCAGGGTTGCACAGACCTTCATGTCTTAGCCAGCAGTACTCTGACTGCTGTTAGGTACCGGGATGAAATCCTCAGAGCGATTGTCAGAACTTATGCTGGTGCAGTGGGCCCTGGGTTCCTCCTGGTGCAGGACAATGCCTGGCTTCATGTAGCCAGGGTGTGTAGGCAGTTCCTGGATGACGAAGACATTGATGCCACTGACTGGCCCTCTTGTTCCCCTGATCTAAATCTAACTGAGCACCTATGGGACGTTATGTATCGGTGAATTCGACGCCGCTAAGTGCTGCCATAGACTGTCCAGGTGCTCACTGATGCCCTGATCTGGGAGGAGATCCCCCAGGACACCATCCGCTGACTCATCAGGAGCATGCCCAGACGTCGTCAGGAGTGCACAAAGGCACACGGGGGTCATAGATATTAGTGAGTTGCAATAGGTGTTGCTGTGGTAACATTCATGCTTGCTGGATCAGCCGGTGATTTCAATTTTTTTTTCTTTGATTTTCGGTGTGATTTTGAATGCAAGTTTCAGTTTCTACTGACCCTTGTTACATCATTTTGTTCTCAATAAATTACACAATGTACATTAGTAAAGACTGAATTGAACTTGAGTCATTTATATATAAAGATCTGATGTTAGATTTGAGTGCTCCCTCATTTATTTATTTATTGTTGAGTAGTGTATGTGCCTCATGTCATGGCTTATTTTCTGTCCAGAAATTTGTAGATAGCAAGGTAACAAGTTAGCGGTGATTTTAGGTTCACTGTGACGCTGAAGTAATGCTCTACTTATCCTTACGGGCTGGAAGTTTACCAGGTTGTCACTACACACAACATTACAACAGCACACTTGTAACATGCATTGTTCACACCTGGCAAAGTGTTATTTATTCCAAAATATGATCCTGTTATGCACTGTTTTTCCACTCTCCAAACAGCCTGTGTTGGTGATGTGCTCATCAAAGCCCCATCTTCTTGTTTGTTGTTGACAGGAGTGGAGCCATTGTATTCTCTGATAGTGTCCACAGAGTGCAGGGCTGTCTGTGTGTAGACTTAGCTGATTACTTTTTACAGGTCAATTTTACAATTACAAGTACAAGCAATTACTTTAAAGAGCCACCTTTTCAGCTCTTTAGCACCTGCTCCAATGTGTCAGAGTCGTGAGCCAACCAAATGCACTGATTAACAATCAGTGTCAAGCTGTTACTGCCCTTAAAGTTAGAGGTCTCTGTCTCTACACAACAAACGGGGTAAATGTGAGCACACACACTAACACATACACACTGTGTTCAAATACGCCGCTCCACACACAAACACATACAGTAAATCTGCTCAGAATGCTCGAGGTTCAGCATGCAGAGTCCTGGGATTACAAGAGAAATATAGTTTGAAGTAAGTAAAAGAGATATCCACACGCTATATTCCCCTTTTATAAAAACATTTTTTCACCCACGGATATACATTGTGTTTACCCCACACACACACACACACACACACACACACGTTACACTCTCCATCCTTCTTAGCCCCCTTCCTCCTCCCTACTGCCCAGATTTGTGTGGTATCCCTCCATAATTCCCATTATGGTGGTGTCAGGTTTGGTGCAGAAGCATCTGAGTGGCTTAGCTGTCTTAGCGGCAGCATTCCAAACCAGCTTTACTGTTCCTCTCCCAGGGCAATCCCGATCCAAACAGAGACTTTGGCTTGTACACCACTGGCAGTACCACCCACAGTCCAGCACCAGCCTGTCAGCTACAGTAACTGAAGAAGTTTGGTTTGGTTTGGAAAGACAATGGCATCTGATACGTTAATATGTTAGACACATTTTGATTTAATTTAAAGAGTTCAAGCTTGACATCGTTAGATCTTCGTGCTGCATTCAACACAGTCAACCATAACATACTACTAGGGAGACTGGATGGACTTTCTGGGTAGGTAAACAGTTACTACTTGGTGTTGATCGGTAACTACACATCTGAGTGCCCCAGTTTCTGTTCATCTACATACTAGCTCAGATTGTGGAAAACAACAAAATCTCCCACTATAATTATGCAGATAATACATAGATTTCCACTATATAACAATATCACCAAGTGACTATGGGCTGACACAAGCACTGTGTGAGTGCATTAAACAAATCAGTGATTGCATGTGCCAGAATGTTCTCCAGTTAAAAGATAAAGCTGAAATAATTCATTTTAGAGCCAGAGGAGATTGATTAAGTCAGGGTGTGATTGATGTTTAAGAACTCAAACTCAGGTGGACTCTGATGCAAACTTTAGATATTAACAAGAATTGAGTTTCTATGCACCGCATATGGAACAAACCCCAAGAAACCTTGAAGTGCACTCAAACTCACAGTTCATTTAAGTCAGGGCTTAAGACTTTTCTGTTTGCCTTTGCCTTTTATTTTATTAAGTGTGGGAGTGTTCATTCATATTTAGCATGGCTCTGTAGCAGAACTGTAATTTTCATCATCTATCTTATTTGATTTTAGGTTATTGTTGATCTTTTATTTTAATTTACTTGTTTTAAATCCATATCTATATGTCTTTTTATAGTGTCTTCTTATATTGCCTTTTGTTTCTTTTATATCTTGTCCTAATGCCTGTTGTGTTCTATGTGAAGCACACTGCACTTTGTTGTTGCAAAGCCTCATATTAGAAAGCTACAACTCCACTTGCCTTCCTTGTATTGTAAATGTATTGTATGTCATTCGTCAACTGAAATGATTCCCCAAGGTCCATTAGTAAGCGTTCTAGAGCCTCTGATGGCATCATACAATCCTCCAAAGCAAACCCCAAAGCTCCAGAATAACAAATAAGTAGACCTAATGGTGATATTGTTTTATCAACATTTCAAGGATGACTTTGTTCACTTATGCTTTCATTAGTTAATGCCCTTCCTGTCGTTTGTATGGTAACCATTGGCTGTCACTGTTGGGAATACCAGAATACACTGCAAGGCATTCCCATACGTACGATGAGAGCAACACAACAAACCCCTGCCACCCTAAACAGAACTCCAGTGTGATGACATTGTGGTGTGTAATATGTGCCAACAGGATTCTCAGGCCCAGCTCTCTGCCACTATCCAACTGCTACTGCTGCAGTTTTCACCTTCAGAGGATAAAGACATTTCTATGTTGTTAAGTGTGACCAAAAAAATGTTTTCGCACCCTTCTCTGCTGAGGCCACATCATGCACTCCAGACACCCCAATGAACATGTTCATGAGGCAACATGGGTGGAGTGAAAACAGATGTTCTGCACTTTACACCATTTTCTGTCTCAACACCGGCAACCAAGGTGTGGAGAAAAGCAAGGCTGCTGTCAGTAACTTATCCTATCCTTTGACCTTATACCCTGCAGAGCGCAGAGCTGGGCGGTCTGGGAGTACTGGCATGTAACTCTAGCTGACCCGTTGGTCAATTTGGTCTTTCCCTGCGTCTGCACTGAGTGCTGGTGAAAAGAATAGGTTGAAAAAGACTCACCGTGTAGAATACAATGTTAGTGTTTCTTATCAGCTGTCTTAATACCAAAGGGCATTGTTTTGCAAGTCACCAGTAAGTCTCAAGTCTTTGCAGTACACTCAAGTCCTGAGTCAAGTCCCAAGCCAAGGCTGACAAATTCCGAGTAAAGCCACAAGTGCTAAACTTTGAGTTTTGAGTCCTAAACAACTCATGATATGTGCCCTTCATGAAATGACATCATACAGTTACAAATATTATGAATTCTTTAAAAAATCTTTTTGTTATAACCTGTTTTTTTTTTCATTTATGTGACTGCATGTTTTATTTTGATGTCTAAATGAAATAAAAATATAAATGTTAACATAAGTAGATTCAGAATCTAAGGTTAAAAAAATGAATGTGTGTCACTCTTTTAAAATAGCATACTTTTTAATCTTTGGGCTTAGAGGAAGGTTTCAAGTATTTTTAAGTCAAAAGGCTCATATCCAAGTAAAGTCAAGAGTCATCTGTGTTGCAGTCAAGATGAGTCTGAAGTCATCAAATATGTGACTTGAGTTTGACTCAAGTCCAAGTAATGTGCCTTGATTCCACGCCTCTGCTTTATACATGCAAATTTATGTTGTGAAAATTTGACTTATCCTTTTATTACACACCTCTAGTGATCTAAAAACTAAAGTTATAATGTCAGTATTGCTAACAACATCACACTTTATAGATTCATCTCTGTGCCGTGATTATGCAAGTCCTCAGCAAGAGAATAAATTAAAGAATGTGCGTTCTGTTTCTGTTAATTAACATCACAAATCAACCTGTAAATATGAAAAAGAAGTGATTCGTGAAGTCAGTAATAAAAGACAATTTGCCACAAATTATACAAGAATCTAATATGTGTTTGTGTGTGAGTGCGTGCGTACATGTGTGTCAATGTCTCTTGGTCTATGTGTTTATATATATATATATATATATATATATATATATATGTATGTATGTATGTATGTATGTGTGTGTATGTGTGTGTGTGTGTGTTTGTGTGTGAGAAATAAAGAAAGGGAGTGCTTGTGAGTGGGAGGGACGGAGAGAGAGTGAGTGTGAGACAGAGATGGATGGAGTTTCTGGTATAAAAACTAAAGTTAAATGTCACACCTGTCTGTCACAACACACCTGCTCTCACTGATGCATCTGCTCTGACAGGCTGACATTTACACACCTCAACAGACCAACACACACGTGTATCCACACAGACACACACACACACACACACACACACATTTACACACGTGCACAAATATGCACAAATGCATGCATTCACAGGCAAAAGGGCCACATGCCAAAAGGTGAAATCTAAGCACCCGCACGTATCAGTGTTCAGGACTCATTTCAGGGTAATTGTTTTTACTTTTATACATTTTTTTATACATCTACTCTACATGTAGATGCTCAAGTTTTAATGCCCTTCCAATAGGTTCTACCTCCCATTATATTTCATTTACATTCCAGAGCTACTGATTGTGTATGCTATTTTGTCATGCTATCTACTGTTTGCAACAATGACAGTCTGGTTGTTACCTGAAATATTTCATCTTTACATTTTATGTAGGCATTTAGGTGCATTTTTATATATACTATGGTGGTTGATCTCATTCTTTGCTTGGAGTTAGCTGGTAACTGTTACTACCTGCTTGGCAATGGGTTACATCCATAAAATGTTGTAAAAACGTCACACCCAACCCATCCATAGTCCCATCGTGCCAGATGTCTATTTTACACAGACATCAATTCCATGGTGTTACTACTTCCACTGCTTGCTTAAAGGCAAGACAACCCTGTCCCCCATTGCATGATTGTGCCTTTGATACACATAAAGGAAAGGCAGAATAAAGGTGCAGCATTCCCACATTGAACAGGCAATGGCAACTGACTATAATTTTTCACACAAGGTTTACCACTTTTCTTGATGTGTGCTGTCACTCTGCTGCCTTTGACCACATTTTGCAGCCTGTGCAGGCAGATTTGAACATCTGTGCTTCAGCATGGTGTCAATCCAATCACTAACATTAAGTGATGTTTTTAAGAGCCCACACATACTCCCACCACTGGGTTCTCCAAGGTCCCCTTGGCTCTTTAAGGCACATACTGCATAGCAATAAAAGCACTTTGTAAACCTTTTTATGCCAATGTATGCTGACAACACGGTTTTCTTCTTGTGTGCTTTCTGAAATTCAGGTGGCATATCTTCAGTGTGTGAACAGCTGGCAGATAGTCCTTGTGGGGAAACCTCGCCAAGACTGAGATGCTCAAATTGCATGAAAACAAGGTGAGTTCACTGACCTCTCAGTGTCATGCTCCATATATGGACAGAGTTTGAACCATCCTACTCTCTGGCAGAACCCATGTGATGAGATGCTAATAAAGCATAGATTAGACGATTGCCTTAGTGCCCTGCTGGCCAGCATTACTCTTAATTGCTTGCCAGATGATCTTGAAATCTTTGCAAACACTCAACCTGCTCTTTTGCTCTCTCTACTGTCTCCTTGTAGTACTTTACATTATTCAACATCAAGTACCAATGTACCTTCAGGCTATGGTGAGATCCTGTGGTGTAGAAAGAGCTTTCTGCCCTGCTACTTGTAGTTTGCAGTGAAATTTTCACTATGCATAATTACACATATTCTTACAAAGAACTGCATATCATATTGTATATTGGCTGGTGTTTGCATTTGTTTAAAATGTTAAGGATGGCAGGTATGATTTCACCTTTTGTTCCTCTGTCTTACCCATTGAGGAGTCAACACTAATTTAGTCACAAAAAGAAGAGACAT
This sequence comes from Epinephelus lanceolatus, assembly GCF_041903045.1. Lineage (NCBI taxonomy): Eukaryota > Metazoa > Chordata > Actinopteri > Perciformes > Serranidae > Epinephelus > Epinephelus lanceolatus. The sequence continues at coordinate 35,160,562 of NC_135737.1, forward strand.
AAATTCACCCCTCTCAATACGCACATATGCACACAGTCATATTCTATTTGTTATCTTAAGAATGTGCCATGCCTCTCGGGAGTGTTTAGTGAGACAGGCAACACTGTCATTTACTGTAAAAGGATTTGACAGCTGCCGCAGTGTTTCAGTCTCTTTCTACCTTTCTGTCTCTTCCTTTCCTCAACCTGTATTGTCCTTTTTGTATACCCTGAGAGCCGATGCGTCTTATCTGAAGCAGTATCAAGACTGAAATGCCAAGACCTGTGACCAAAAGAGGTTTGGATTGTCCTTTTGGCATCTCTTGAAGTTCTGAGATGTCCATAATCAAAAAAACAAAACATAAAACAAAAAAAAAAATGTGCAACCATATGCACAGCCATATTCTAATTAAAAATGAATTCAAAGCATTACTTTAACTTAAGGTATTAGAATATATTTGCCACAACTGTGGGCTTTACTGCCTCAAGCAAGGGAGTTCAAGTATCCTGGGGTCTTGTTCACGAGTGAGGGCAGAATGGAGCGTCAGATGGATCGGCGGTTTGGTGCGGCTTCTGCAGTGATGCGGGGGCTGTTCTTGACTATTGTGGTGAAGAGGGAGCTGAGCCAGAAGGTAAAACTTTTTTTTTTTATTTACTGGTCCATCTACATCGCAACCCTCATCTATTGTCATGAGCTCTGGGTAGTGACCGAAAGAATGAGATCGCAGATACAAGCGGCCGAAATGAGATTCCTGTGGCTGGGCTCAGCCTTAGAGATAGGGTGAGGAGCTCGGATGTCCGGAGGCACCTCGGAATAGAGCCGCTGCACCTTCACGTCAAAAGGGGTCACATGAGTGGGTTCGGGCATCTGATCAGGATGCCTCCTGGGCACCTCCTGTGAGAGGTGTTCCAGGCACGTCCCACTGGTAGGGGGCTCTGGGGCAGACCCAGAACACACTGGAGGGAATACATATCTCATCTGGCCTGGGAACATCTGGAGGAGCTGGAAAGCGTTGCTGTGGAGAGCAACGTCAGGGGCGCTTTGCTTGGCCTGCTGCCACCATGACTTGGCCCCGGATAAGCAGATGAAAATGGATAGATGGATGGATGTGGGCATTGTGTAGCAGCACAGGTTCATCTGTATCACCTCTGAGATACATGCCTTGACAAAAAGTAGGGGAAGTTGAGTATAGTGTGACAAGGATCTGTGGCAAGGAATGGTGTACACACTCTCCTACACACTACCAGTATGAAAACTGTTCCTTCAGACAGTCTTTGTTCTGTCTCCATGTGGAGTATTCATGAGCAGTAGATCAGTGGGTTAGCAGTTTTGTGTACTCCTCACTGGGAATCCACGGAGGGCCACAAAACATATTCTCTGGGATGAGGGTATGATCCAAATATCACCACCAGCATTGCTAACTGCCATGCCTCTTCTTTGCTTGTGGGGCTTTTTGTGGTCACTCCACTGGAGTGTCGTAATACACAATTGCGTGCTTTAATATTTTCTGTGAGACGGCAGACCACATGGGATAAGGTCTCCTCCAGTATTGATATTATTGCTTACAGTTCTTAGTTGCCATGGTGATATTACCAAAGGATTCAAAGAACTCAGTGGCAAACGTGGGTTGGAATACTTTTACTAGACAAAAGAATACCCACTCTGGATTCTTCCATGACTGCTGAAATCAGAAGACTTACTGTATATCTGCACACAAGTAGAAACAACACAGAATATTTTTCATGTATATGCACGCCAAACACGAATCAGTCTACTTAAGACTTGTGATAAATAATTGTGTATTGAACAGGCTATCAGTGTCTAAATCAACCTGAATATATGAGAGGGAAACTCAGATCAAAATTGAATCCTGAAGCAGGTAGAAACCCTGTGAACACTCCATTATATGATGGATGGACAGCACCTACAGTACAGTGCATTAGAGGGTTACGGCAGGGCACAAGCTGCAGTCTATTGGCAGCCTCCCGCAGCTCTCAGGTGTCTGTCTGGCTGAACCAGCTGAGTCTTTGGCAGCACATGGTGAAGTTGACAGGGGGCACTGGCTGGAGTTGGCTTCACAGAGGTCTCAGCTGGCAATAAGCTGCTGCACCAATGTTCGGGGAGGTTCCCACTTGGGATTGAATGTTGTTTTATGGTCTAATAAATGTGTTGATGCAACTCTCATCTTTTGATGTTCCTTAGAATAATGTTCATCACCAGACAAAAACGCATTGTAATTAGATTTAAACCTGTCACTTCATTTCTAAATACAACTGTGATGTTTCGACACACTTTTTGATGGACTTAATGAACTGCCAAAGTACACAGAGTCAGATACAAGCACAGCACACAGTTTTAATTGTGTTTCAATTGGGAAAAATTGCTGCACTCACAAGCTGACATTAGGATGTGTTACTGTGGTTACCAAATGATTTGCATAAATACATAAGTTGCTTATACAAATCAATGTAAGACTGTTTATATATACATTTCCTGTCGTTGTCCTGTCATTTCTCGACAGTGACAGGAAAAGAGAGACATAGTTAGAGTTATGGGATGGAAAATGTATGGGAAAAGCTTAAAAACACAGCACAAATGCATTCTGTAGTCTTCATACAAGTTACATCACTTAACTAGACTCTATATGCTATGTAGTCATTAACCTTTACCTGTCTGTAGTCACATTTAAAGCAAAAACAAACCTGAAGTATTTCAAAATCTTCTGTCACCACTCTTCCTTGGTCACCATGGTTGACCTACACCAGCTGTTTTAGGGTCTATACCTCGACAGGATAAACTTAGCAGTGCTTTTGTTATAGACTTCCTTACCCACTGTTGCCGTGTCCTCCTATCACTAAAGCCATTGCCTGGGCATTTCAAGCAGAATGGATTTATGGATGTCTTAGGGGGCGATCACACAGAAATGAGACGCTAGAGACGCGGACGCTTCAAAGACGCTTGAAACGCTGGAAGCGCTTATTCAATTCAATTCAATTCAATTCAATTCAATTCAGCTTTATTTAAAGTGTAAAATCACCATAAACATGGTCTCGAAACACTTTACAGTTCACATAGACAAAATACATTAGAAAAATACAATTTACAGATAAAAAAAAATACAATTTACAAATAAGCACAATTATTTACAAAGAAAAAAAAAACAATTAAAAAATACAATAAAAAAAGTGCTATCAAGTTGTGCCATATGCTTGGGAAAATAAATAGGTTTTTAGTCTTGATTTAAAGATGTCAACAGATTCAGCATCCCTTAGTGGTTGGGGGAGCCGGTTCCAGAGAAGTGGGGCACGGTGGGAAAATGCTCTACCACCTACTGATTTTTTGTGAACTTTGGGGACTGTGAGGTAGTTACCAATTTGTGAACGGAGAACGTATGGAGTGATTAGTTCGGATAAGTATGGGGGTGCTAGGCCATGAAGAGATTTGTAGGTGAGTAAAAGCAGCTTGAAGTCTGATCTGGACTGGATCGGGAGCCAGTGGAGAGTGATTAAAGCTGGGGTTATGTGCTCATATTTCCTGGTTTTGGTAAGTATCCTGGCTGCTGCATTTTGAACAAGTTGTAATTTGTTTGTGCTGCGCTGTGGTAGGCCAGAGAGGAGGATATTGCAATAATCTAGTCTAGATGAAACAAAGGCGTGAACTAGGATTTCTGCATCTGAGGTATTTAGGAGGGGACGGATCTTTGAGATGTTGCGTAGATGGAAAAATGCTGTCTGAGTGATTTCCCTGATGTGAGCATCGAAGGACAGAGATGAATCAAAAGTCACACCAAGGTTTTTAACTGTTGATTTTGGGGTGACAACACAGTTATCAATGTTTAGACTAAGGTCAGTGAGGAGTGGTAGTTGGGTGCTCGGGCCTATGATTAGTAGTTCGGTTTTGTTGGCATTCAGTCGTAAAAAATTTTGTGACATCCAGTGAGTAACAGCAGCTAAGCAGGATTCAAGATTTGTAATTTGGGATTGATTGTCAGGTGTAAGTGGAATGTAAATTTGCGTGTCATTGGCATAACAATGATAGTTAATGCCAAATCTACGAAATATGTCACCAAGGGGCAGTAAGTATATACAAAAGAGTAAGGGACCCAAGACAGATCCCTGTGGTACGCCAAACTGCACTAAGGAGGATATGGATGTAGTGTTTTTATATGAGACACAGTGCTTTCTGTCACTCAGATATGATTGTAACCAGGAAAGTGCAGTACCATGGATGCCTACGTGATTGGACAGATGATCTAGCAGAATGTTGTGATCGACCGTATCAAAAGCTGCACTTAAATCTAGGAGAATGAGAAGTGAAGAAGAATTGGAGTCAGATGCAAGGAGAAGGTCATTGGTTATTTTGGTGAGGGCAGTCTCAGTGCTATGTAGTGGTTTGAAACCAGATTGAAAAGGATCGAGGAGGCTATTGCGTGAAAGGTGATCAGTGAGTTGACTGGAGACTATTTTTTCAAGGACCTTTGAGTTGAAAGGGAGATTTGAGATTGGTCTGAAGTTGTTGAGAACGTCAGGATCAAGAGTAGGTTTTTTGAGTAGTGGTTTGATTACAGCTGATTTGAAAGAAGTGGGGACAATGCCAGATGAGAGGGACCTGTTAATAATGTTGAGTAGTGGGGTGCCAAGAATCGGAAGGAGTTCTTTAATTAGTTTTGCCGGGAGAGGGTCAAATAAACAGGTTGTAGGTTTAGATGAGAGCAGTAATTTAGAAAACACATCTAGAGAGATGGTCTGAAAGTGCGAGAGTGTCATAGTCTCATCTAAGATTCTTAAAACCAGGCTAGGGGATGGGTTTACACACTTATTAAGTAGATGGCTGCTAATTTCATCTCTGATACAGGAGATTTTGACATTAAAGAAATCAAGAAAATCATCAGCTGTAAATGGAGAGTTGGTATCAGAAGAGGGTTGGCGAGTGAGGTTTGCAACAGTGTTGAACAGGAATTTTGGGTTATTTTTATTTGTGTTAATAAGAGTTGACAGGTAAGAGGCTCTAGCAGCAGAGAGCATACGTTTGTAATCCTGAAGGCTGTCACTCCAAGCTAGTCGGAAAACCTCAAGCTTAGATGAGCGCCATTTACGTTCTAGCTTTCTGCATACGCGTTTTTGTGTGTGTGTGGTGTCAGTGAACCAGGGCGAGTGTTTTTTGGAGCGACGTGTTTTTGTGCGAAGGGGTGCAATGGAATCAAGTGTGGCACTTAAGATTGAATTGAAATCATTTGTGAGGTCATCAAGAGATACAGATTGCTCTGGCAGAGTAGCAAGAGAGTGCGGGAGCAGGCCAGCGAGTTTGGAAATGGTAGAGTCATCAATACGGCGGCTGCTAAAAGTATCAGTATGATTTGACCGCCGGTGTGGCAGGTCGGCTCTAAATTTAATAAGGCAATGATCAGAAAGTGTGGGAGGATATGACAAAACTGACAGGTCGGAGATGTTAATACCATGGGTGAGTACAAGGTCTAGTGTGTTACTATTGGAGTACGTTTGTTCATGAACCAGCTGAGCAAAACCAAAAGTGTCCGTTAGGGAAGTATTCAATGTGCGCTAGCTACTGGCGTCTCATGCTTAAAAAGTTGAAAATATTTTAACTTTTCAGCGTCTACGCGCGTCTAAAAAGAAGCAGCCACAAAAACGCCTGTCTAAAAAGACGCTTGAACGCCGGTCAGACGCGCCGTATCATAGGAAAACAATGGTTTTACTGGTGTCGAATTTCTGGCGTTTCATCTCGGTGTGATCGCTCCCTTAAGGCAGATTGCTACATTCTTATGACTGCCCCATCTCTGCAGGTTTATCTGCTGCTAACACTGTCCTGGTCAATACCTCAGTAGTAGTAAGCATTATCATGAGCTGATGATGCAACAAGCATCACCCGGTGCAGCTTAAGTTTTGGTTTCAGAAAGGTGACAGGTTGGGAATGTCTAGCATTACCTTCCATTGTGCTGCTGTTGAACATTTGTGTCAGTAGCCCACAGTTTCTGCTTACAAGACATTTTGTTTTGGCTTCTGCTAGTGGTGCCAAGAAAGATGAACCAGTTTGGCTCTGTGTTGTCTTTCTTGCAGTGTCTACTGGTGAGCTGTCTGTCATACAGTATGCAGCACTTCAGTCAACATTCTTTCAGCCACCACCACCAGTTGTCATTGGTACAAGCTGTGAATAGGATTTACTGATGTCCAGACTGTTCACATTGTTTTCGATGTCCAAACACTCTCTCTGGTAATACATCACAGCCATATCTGTCACAGGACTATTTTTGACAGAGTGATTTTACCTGCCTCCCTAAGGACAATGCAACAGGAGAAGGGTCCTTTCCTTCTCTTTATTTTGCTTGCAGTGCGGACACAGCGACAGAGATTTCTCTTGCCATGAGTTTTATAAAGTCCTTTTTTAACCTCCATGTTGCTGCATCCATCTTGATTCTAAAGGATATACAACAAAACTAAATCATTTGCAGCAATAATGCAATTTAATGTCACTGTGTTGTAGGCTGAGCCAAGGGGCTCTGGTCGATCATGTTCGCAAGCTTGTCAATGTAAATGTTCAAACACATTGGACTACAGCCCAGTATCACACAATGACCTTGACTGAAAAAGAGTAATTCAATTTTACCTTCGATGTGGCCCTGCATTCACTATTAGCAAACTCCTAATACTCCAAAAACCATCAATACAATATCATAAAATATGTGTTTGCTAATGCCTGGGAAACAGACAAATCTGTGAACTCAGGTTTGATTTGCTCTAGCAGATATGTCTGCTTGCCCTTCCATTCAGACAATCTTCCACCTGACCTTGCCTGGTTTTGACCAATCACAATTGTTTATCAAATGCGGGGCATGATTCAGACAATGGCTGACCACTTGCAGTGCCTTTGCACAGCACAAAATCTGTGATGATGTCATTTTTGGCTTGCATACTCTTGTACCAGGGACACCACAACGTGCAAAAACCTAGCTTATGCTCCTCTCACATTGCGGCACAGTAACAACCCTGACAACCTGCATGAGCATTCCCCCGAAAAGCAAAGTGTTTTAAAGGCCGCTTCTGCTGCTACAGTCCATGACTGCGATAACAAGCATGATGTTTCAGTGAGCACTGGCAAAAGTGCAAGCTAGATTTAAGCCTCATACTGTAGCAAGACAACAAATCACTGAAATTACCAAAGATTTTTTACATATCATCCGAAGCTTAATGAAAATATTATCCCAGGCCTAGTGCTTCCTCTGGTTGTCCTTATAAGTTGCTAGGACCATAAATCCAGGTATTCAGACATCAGCATTATCAGCTCCTCTATCTTGTCTTCTTTCTGCCTCCTTGATGCCCGCTATGTGATTGGCCAAAGCCAGGCAGCAACCACCAGAAGTTCAACATGGTGAACTCGGGGCAGCAGAGCAAAATCTACATGCGTGAACTTGGGGAGCAAACATATCATACTCCTACTATTGTGTTGGAAACTACTTCCCCTCCACCACTTCCCTGTCATTGAAGCGACTGGAGATGGCAGCAGGGTAAAGGCATCTTTAGTAAAGAGGATCATCATTTAGGCATTTTCTAAAACAACCAAGATGGCTGCAGCTGATGTGGAACTTCGATTTGATAGCAAAAATGGCAGCTCTCCTCACAGACGTATTGGTGCTACACTATCACAGTTCATCACAGCATGTTGTAGTTTGTGTAAATTTTGTTTTGTTGCACCGATTGGCTGCAGGTTTATCCAACTGCATCCAGAGGCATTTTGGTGTACAGTTATTGATAATGCAATTTTGAAATCAAAAAGGAAGTGAGAGGTTCTAGACTAAGTCACATTTGCAATTTGGTCTGTCAATGTTCGGCCAAATCAAATAAGTAAGTGGGGCTTTTACCTGATAGTTATTAGTGAGGTCTATGTGGCTGGAGCAGTGACCATTTTTGATTACCTATTACAAATGATTATACTGTTGCAACTACAAGATCATTTATGAGTAGCGATAAACCATCTCGTCAAGGACAACAGGGTAGTTTATTTTGCATGGGTTGATAAAGATCATTTTACATCCGCCAGTGGGTTAATCATCTATTCTGATACATATAAATAAAAACATATGATTCTTCACAGTCTATTTTGCCCAGGTGTAATATGATTCATATTGTACTAAATTTTCTCCCATCGCTGAGGCAGTCTAGCTATTTATTGATCAGCCACTGCAGGGAAAAAACAAGCTCTTTCCTGACCCTCTCATTTCCTTAAATGTCACAGCAAAGGTCAGAGGTGAAATTATTTAGCATTTCCTGTCATGGCACTGTGTTTTATACTTGGTAAATAGAGCACACTCCACAACACATTAATATGTTGGAAATCTGAATACCGTAGAGAGTCGTTCCATCTTTACATATTAAATATATTTTTTCTTGAATTGAATGTGCTGTAGTCATAAATTGTGTTCCCTCCTAAAAACAAACAGAGGGCATTTATTATGCAAGAACGATGATGCAATTTCAGAGGCATATTGCTTTTCCTAATGACTGCTAGTCTCTCACTGTCTCCATTTCCCTAGCGACTCTCTGCGTTGACAATGTGCCCTCTCAGCCTTTCACCATACTTTGCTTCTGTGCATGTGTGAGTTTATAAAAAAGACAGATACAAAACGAAACATGCAGAAAATGAACAGCGTTGTGGGCAAATGAATACAAAACAGACATCATATTACTATGTTTTGCAACATGCGCCACTGTCAGTCACAGTGTCTTTTTTAAGGAATACAAATTGAGGGGCATCAAATTCCAAAACTTTATAATTCTGCAAGAAGTGGCTCTGAATAAAAATGCATCCTTTTGTTACCCTGTTAATTTCCCATCAACACTGAGGATCATAAAGCTATCCATGGCCACACCGAAAGCTGCAATGAACTATCACTGGAAGACGTTGGCTGGCAGAAACAGAACCTTTACAGACATGACAATACCTACAAAACAATTACAGAATCTTCTAAAAGCAGTCCTTGGGTGACAAAGGACCTGGCAGCAACTGTGAATGAAAAGAACATTGCATTTTCCTAGGTGATAAGGTTGCAGACAGACTTATATTAAACAGACTTGAAGTAACAGATAAAGAAGGCTAAAGAGGTATAGTGTAGAGGGAAAGAATTTGTCTCAGGCTGACATCACATCAGACATCAGTCAGTTTCTTTCATTACCAAAAGAAACTTTGTCAGTATCTCAGGCCTACTCAACTTCAGTCGGAGGAGGCTGATGCAGATGAAATCCAAAAAAACACCACCGTGTGAGAAAACCTTCCAAAATCAGTCACTTCTTGGCTGTTAAACTTCACTTTAGATCACCCTAAGAAGGTCTGAAAAGTCACCTGAACAGCATCAGGTTCATTTAGAAAACATCAAGGGGTTGATGATGGTGCAGCACGCACGCTATTACATCCCACCTGGAGCATCCGAGATACTGATGCCAGAGTAGTTTTTCGTGGACTTCCCCACTGACTGCAACACAGAGCTGCCTAATTTAGTCGGAGAAAAAGTGTAACGAGTGTGTTTAAATCCATGCCCCAACATCTGGGTTATTTAACCAATACTTGACAGGCAACAGCGAGTTGGAGCAAATGTTTTGCTAAGCTCTATCAGAACCACCTCCACTGGATCACCACAGGTCATATCACCTGTGCTCTTCACCTTGTGCACAGAAAACTGCAAGATGCTTCTCATTAATTATCAGACACAGAATGGTGCAGGGCAAACCACATGGACCAATCTGTCCCACAGACTAGAGACATGGTCAAGGACTGAAGTTGTTTAGCCTTACATCCCAACACAAGTAGTTAATAGCTAAATGATTAGTTACGGAGTATTACTTTACACTCACATTGAAAACCAATACTCAAAATGCAGTGGTGTAAGAGGTATTTAGATCCTTTACTTGATTAAACTATGTAAGCTGTATCATGTCAGCATGGGTTGTCTTCGGGTACTCTGAGGATTTGAATGCGAGCATGAAGGGCTGTCTGTCTTTATGTGTCAGCCCTGTGATAGTCTCACGACCTGTCCAGGGTGCACCCTCACGCTCGCTCTAACACACCTGCGACCCCTAACAGGATAAGCAGTTATAGAAAATGAATGAATGAATGAATGAATGAATGAATGAATGAGTTATTTGAGCTAATCTGAACATCTTTCTGTACTGTGGGGTAATTTAGTCTGCAGCAGGGTATCATCATATCTTTATAGTGTCACTGTCCTGTGAGAACCATTTTCTCTAAAAAGTCAGAAAAACAGCCCTGTTTTCAACTTAGTGACACTGCATTTTCCAGCTGCCCCAAGAGGGTTTTTAAATAGTTTGTTCAGCTCAGGGGTGTCAAACATACGGCCCGTGGGCCAGAACCTGCCCGCCAAAGGGTCCAATCTGGCCCACTAGATGTCTAGACTAAGAGGTTTTGGGAGCAACATGTCACCTAATCCATGTAAAATTCTGCCTCTGTGGCTTTTCCATCCTGACCAGAATAAAGTTCTCTGATAAAACAATGAATACTTACTGTGACCATGTCTCAAGATATTGAACATTGTGCTAAATATTGTCAATGACAATGAGAAGTAGACTGACTGAGTGTGGAGAAAGACTGTATTTTTCTTCAGACATCTCAGGCTGTTCATCTGTGTTGTAAAAGGATGAATGTCTACAGAATGTCCTTGTATTTCTTTACACAAAAAAGGGAAAATATTGGAGCTAATAGTACTTATAGGTTAGTGTGCAATGGTTTTATTGGTCCAGCCCATCTGAGATCAAATTGGGCTGCATGTGGAACATGAACTAAAATGAGTTTGACACCCTTAGTTTAGCTCAAGAAGTCGGGGGATTTTCTCAACACATTAAAAATACTTTATGCTTCAGTTTATCAGAAACATTCACAATCAATAAATTCAGAGATGCACACTTTTAGCTGGACAGGGAAGATCAGATAATAAATATAGTGGGGTGAAAATCAGAATATTTGCCTCTGAGATGTAGTGGATTAGACATAGTTAGTTTCACAAAATAGAAATACTCAAATAAAGTACAAGTACCTCAATTTGTGCTTCCTTGAGAAAAGTACTGAGTTGAATTCCATCGCTGTCAAAATGTCAACAGCCCCGCATTTTCCTCAGAAACTTCAGAAAGCCCTCTGAATAGTTGCTCATCTCATTATAATAGCATGGTGTGCACTGTGCAACCTCACCGCAAACCCCAGTTAGATCATTAGGATTTGCAGTGAAATCATTTGCAAAGACCTTGCATAGCTGAACAGAATATAAAATAAAAAAGACTATGAAGAAGGGGTCACAGATCTCATCAGACTCTACACTACACACACACACACACACACACACACACACACACACACACACTACATAACCAGTACAAGCTTCTTCCCTCGAGGTTCACCTTACACTATATACTAAATGAGCCATATCTACCTTTGTGGCATCCCTTAACTAACTCATGACTTGAGGCTACATGGACTAGGGAGGGGGGAGCGGGAGGTTCAGTTATTTGAACTATGCTGTTTTAATTCAATACTTAGTAATCTTGATAATATATTTTATATGCATTATATACCTCTAAATGTTCATATGACTCTTATGTGCCAAGTAAGCCTTACTCTAGTCGTTTTGTCCTGTGCAAATGTTTATGGGTAAACCTTCTGGCGGTCCATCGTAGTCGAAGATGATGTGGCTTCCATACAGCTGTGGTGAACTTGACAGTGGCTATCGTTGCTGGCGTCGATGCCACTGCACGTGACTATGAAGCCCGATCCTAGAGCCACATATTAAGCCTCACAGTGAGGACACGTGAGGCTTGGATCAGGAGGCTCAGATGGTACTGGATCAGCATGAGCTTGTCTTCGCTGGCACCAGATCCTCTGTTGTTGGGTGTGACTCCAAGTGCATGACCCCATCGTGACATAGAGAGCACCATAAGGCCCATTTCCACCGCAGGAACTTCGGGGTAATTTTATGGGGCTGGGGCTGTTGGTGCCTGTCTCCACCGCAGGAACCACCCCCGAAGGACAGAGTTCCGGAACTTTTACAGGGGCTAAACAAGTCCCTGCCTCGGAGTAGGCACTCAGAATGGCCCCGAGAAACTCCTGGCTGGGGCTTTGGGTTTACTTGGTGCTGACTGGATATACTCAAGGCGGGATGTGATGTCAACAGAAAGTGACAAAATAGCCGGCAAAATAGTCGCCGTGGTTAAAATGGTCCTGCAACGATTACGTCACATCCAGAGCCCAGTAACTTCACAGGAACCTTCCTCCTACTCCGCCGCACAGTGGAGACATGACGGTTGAGAGGGCCGAGCGAGAGGACGTTCCTGTAAAGTTCATGCCCCCCAAATAGTACCAGGAACTTCTTCAGTGGAAACGGGCCTATAGTGGTTGGTCAGCTGCAGCAGACTCTAGGTCGTTGGGTGTGATGTTGCACCTCTTTAATGTCCCCTTCAGCTGGTCTTTAAACCGCTGCTTTTGTCCTCCGGGCTTTCTGCTGGCTGACAGGAGCTGTCCATAAAGTACCTGACGGGGCAAATGGCATCCAGGCATCCAGATGATATGGCCGACCCACTGGAGTTGCCTCTGTGCCAAAATCACCTCAATGCTTATGGACTTGGCGCAATGTAAAATGTCCGTATGAGGAACACGGTCCTGCCAGGTGATGCCAAGGATGTGTTGGAGGCATCTGATGTTAAATGCATGTGTTGTAATAACAACCACAACAAAAAACAGTCACCTATAACTGATTTTAAATCAAACATGTTTCAGAGACAATACATGTTACATTCAACATGTTTAACGTGTTAATTTTTTCCTGCTTTTAAGCAGGGAGAAAATGTGGCAGCGTTACTAATGAGTCAGCTGTATGGCATCTGGCTGGTCTGTGTGGATCTATTACTATGAAAAAGATGTTAATCTGCCCTCTTTCCTCGGGTCCTGTTGGTAAACTGTGGGAACGGAATGCATACTTTATGGAAATGGACGACGTGTTTATGAAAGATGAGTGTTTAAAGGGAGGACACACTGAGAAACTGATAACTCCTCTCTTATCTGGACCAAACACATGTTATCCATTTCGTGGAATATCATGTCAATGTCAATGTGATGTGCATGGACAAAGTGAGTGTGTGTGTGTGTGTGTGTGTGTGTGTGTGTGTGTGTGCGGAGGAAGAAAAAGATGCCCAGTCAGTGAGTGTGTCGGGCAGGCGGGATAAATAATAAATATATCTGGGAACCAAAATTGTGAAATAATGAATTGCATTAATTTTACTCTATTCCTTATTTTGACATTTTATTTCAATATTTGTATTTTGCATAGTTGTGTACGCCGCAGCAAATCAGTAAAATACACACACATGCACACACATACACACAAAATAAATATTTACAGGCAACAGCGCACTCAGGTGCCTTGATAAATTTACCTAAGACCTATTTTGAAAACACTTTCCAGGGGGATTTTCCACTCAAGGACTGAAAGGCTTTTTTCACTAGTAATGTTCATCTCCTGCTGGGAAAGATGTGAGGTTCACCTCTATCTGAAATCACTGATAAAGCATGCTCAGTCATGTTGCAGTGCACTGTAGTATTCCCTATTGCAACACTGTAATGACATGTAGACACTAAAATCTTCATAAAACTGTAGTTATTCTTGCTGCAGGTTTAAAGCATTAACACATCTTTCTTAAAGGGATACTTTGCTGATGTTGAACCAGCTTTGTATCATAAGAATGTGGGTAGTATGTATCAATGAACAATAGTAAACTTCCCTCCATCTTACCAGTGGACAGATCTATCTCTCATATCAAATCCGGCACAAGGGCTCCCTCCAAAATTCAGATGTGTGCCTCTGTGTGGATGTCAGGGTAATGGCCAGTAAGTGTAGCTAAGGCTAGATAGCTTGCAAATGATTTTTTTTTCTTCAGTTGCCTGTGACTGGTATTTTCCCAAGGCTCTGCCTGAAAGACGGAGAGTCACTCGTGGAGCAACATTTCATCCACAACACATCCAGCCACAAGCTTCATTACTTCTTTGTAGCCTGCAGCTGCCCATGAGCAAAAATCAAGTTTTGGTTGTGAAGCTAGTGTAGGGCTACAGCTGACCTCCGGGGCCGAGGAGGGCTCACCTGTGGTGGGGTATATTTCTTGGAGATTCATGTTGCGCTGTCGAGCAAAGGTGTTTCAGATCGGAGGTTTGAAGGCATGTTTTACGCAGTGGAAAGAGCTTTTGTACGACTACCAGCAGCAACAGTGTTCTTATCATGTTTACTCCCGACAAAATCAAAGTAAGGGAATATTTCCAGCTGCTAAGGTAAGCGTTTCCATCCTCATAGTTAGCTTGCTAATTTGTGGTGTGCCTGCGCAGTGCTGCCCAACACTGTTTGCCTATTTCTTGCCTCAAATGTTTTCAGAAACACAGTTTAGCTCAATATTTACTTGTAACTTGAGATTGCTTGTTACATGTACATTACTTGTTATATTGTCTCCTAGCTGTGCCAGATCAGACAAGCTTGCATTAACACCCCCGACCAGCAGGAGCGTTTATTGGTCTGGTGTGGCACAGTGCATTCCGGTAGTTGTAGGTTTGTTACGTCTTGAGCAAAAGTGAATGCCATTCTGTTTTCCCTGGTCATGTTGAACCATTGTCAAAAGTACTTGCATCTAGACAGCCAAGTTTTATGAAAACACCATTGTTCCAGCAATGAAATATTTGTGCATGTGTGTTTTGGGCATCATGGGAATTTATATTGAATATGTATGGCAATATCGCAGTAGTGAATTAAGTTGAATTTTGGTACATTTGATTCAATATTTAGCTATTTACATACTGTAGTGCTGATACAGGAAGAAGCAACTTGAAAAAGTAACATGTTGTTTCACAGTGATTATTCAGCTAGTATGTGCTGGTCTAGGCGTGTGTGTGTGTGTGTGTGTGTGTGTGTGTATGTCTGTACTGTACAGAGTGAGAAGAAATTAGCTTTTAGTTTTATTTATCTTTATGCCAGCGTGTCTGTCTCTGTATGTGGGCCTGAGTGTGTTTGTATGAAAGGAGGGAGAGTGACTGAGTGTGTGTGTGCGTCCCTTGCCACCCGCCTTCAGCCATGTTCTGGATCAAACATTCCATCTGCTCACTACTGTCCTGCTGTGTCCTGCAGCAGGTACTCTCTCTCTCTCCGTCTCTCTCTCTCTCACACTCACACACACACACACACACACACACAAATACTTTCTTCCACTTCTGCCTACAACTTGCCATGGCATGAACATGCACTAGATCCTCCCAAACAACACACACACACAAACACACACACACGCACACACGAATGTGTCAATCATCCATCCCACTCCATGCAGAGTGACAGTCGCAGATTGAGCTGCAGCTAGCCAGAAGGCCCAAAGCCAGGCATGGGTGGACATAAACACACACATACATACACACAAACACACTCTCCCAGTATCCTATCCAGCCGTCCCCCAGCAGTGACTCAGATGCAACTAGCCTGTCTCCGGGCTCTGGGGATGAAGAGCCCAGCCTCCACAGAAAGGAGAGATATGAGCTCTGGGAGCTTTGCTGATCCGCAGCGTCAAGTTCGTGCTCGATTTATCTGTCTGTCTTTCTATCTGTGCTCAGACAGACAGACGGTCTGTTCCACGAGCCAACTAGCCCAAGGGTGTAAAAGAGGGGCAAATGGAAATAAAGTAAGAGCATGAATTTTTTAAAGGCCTGCAAACAGGGAGTGAAAATATAAGTAGTTTGAGTATTCCAAGGTCATGTAGAATACTTTTCAGTCTGTTTGAATTTATTTAAACATGTAGAAGGTGGTATGTCTGAAAATGGTTCGGCATTATTCAAAAAAAAAAAAAAAAATGTTGGCTCATCTGTAATGTTCTGTGTTGCCCTGTCACTTTCACGTGGATTGGAATCTGCAAATGGTGTCGGGTCACATGCTTCAAACCTTTGCCACTCGACTCTGTGGATACTTTGTTGCTGGAATTAGATTTTCCAACCTTTGTCATGCAGTGCCTCAGTCAGAACTTTCTTATGAGGATCCCCCAGACACATGAACTTCTTCCCACATACTGCAGCCCCAGGAAACAGATCACCATTGCTCCAGAAAGTAAGACACATCAAAGACACTTGGACTATCATACCACAATACCATAGGCTCATACAACTGTGGCCAAGGGGCCAAGGAAAGTACAGCAACCTATGGGGTCATACATTCCCTAGAGAGAAAGCGCATCAGAAGACAGAGTTCAGTGAAGCATTGTATGTGTGTGCCTGTGTGTGTAATGTGTATGAGGCTGTGGATGCTCTATACAGTGGCTGGTGGGAGCAAAGCATATATACTGTCTGCTGTAACCCTGTGGTTTGAATCCCATGTTAGTATAATCCATAAGGGCTCATGGACAAGGCTGTGTGCTTGTAGAGTAGAGCATATATCTTTTCAGCAAGGTTTAATGATGTGTGCGAATGGTTTTATCTCTTACTTTGTGCTTAAATATGTGTGCAATAGCATTTAAGGCAAATAGGCCAGGTCCTCTCTTGGGGCTCGGGCTGAAGGCCCAGATGCAGGCAGCAGCCTTGCAAATTCCAAGATTGGGCTCTCCAGAGGCCGATGGCACAAATGGTCTGGCAGCAGCCCCCACAGCTCCACACATTGGCTACAGATGTAGCAATCAGAAGTTCCACTTTAAACATTATTTATGACAGAAACATTGCCGCAGACACTTGTTTGATTATTGATTTTATTTATTTACGCTCTCAGCTGCCAGGCGAGTCTTGTGATCAAACAGTTCCACTCTGAACAGTGCTGAAAAAACAAATTGCAAAGGCAGAGTGGACTAATGGAAGAGGTTTCCAGAAGGTGGAAAATGGGCAACTGATGTGATGGCTACCACTGTTCCATGGGAATAAGAGTGGATATGCCTCCTACATTGCACAAGTTCGGAGGGGGGACTAATTGGCAAAGAAATATTGAATTACACTCACAAACACACACACACAAAAGGAATAGCTCTAATGCATAAAAGACATATAATACCAGAGCTGTAATGAAATGAGTAAATAAGTAAATCATGCAAAATTTGGCTTTCAATTTTAATTTATCCTAACCAAAACACTCTAAATTGACTTTGAAGTACCTTTTTGGATGATAGCTTGGGTATAACTAAATTACAGTGCTCACCTAGGCTCAGTACCGTATAATAGCTACACTGAAGTACATGTCAGACACATCAAGATTAACAACCTGCACCATTTCTCTTTCTCTCTGGGAAGGAAGGAAGAACCCTATTATTTTGTGTGTCTGAGACATCGGCAATGTTTTGCTCTGTAAAACTGAACTGTGCAGGAAAAGGTGGAATGTTAAAAATTTCTCTCATAGCTATCATAATTTTACACTAAAATTTAGACACAATAATAAGTCCCTCAGGCTACAATGACATGGTGCCAATAACCTAACCCTGTGGTTTCTTCTCACATCAGATCTTTGAATGACTCATAGGATGGAAAAGCTAAATAAATCTTTATGTAATGTTTAAATGTAGTTTATGACTAGTAATGGGGGCTAAATAGCAAGGTAAGGTTAGGGGGAAAAAAAACCTGATAACATCTCTGGGTTAGGGGAGTTACTGCCTCAATCGAGGGAGTTCAAGTATCTCGGGGTCTTGTTCAAGATTGAGAGTAAAATGGAGCGTGAGATGGATCAGCGGTTTGGTGCGGTGTCTGCAGTGATGCGGGCGCTGTGCTGGACCATCGTGGTGAAGAGGGAGCTGAGCCAGAAGGCAAAGCTTTCTATTTACTGGTTCATCTATGTCCCAACCCTCACCTATGTTCATGAGCTCTGGGTAGTGACTGAAAGAATGAGATCACAGATACAAGCGGCTGAAATTAGTTTCCTTCAAAGGGTGGCTGGGCTCAGCCTTAGAGATAGGGTAATGGAGCTTGGATGAAAGGAGGGAGCTCGGAGTGGAGACGTTGCTCCTGCGTATCAAAAGTGGTCAGTTGAGGTGGTTCGGGCATCTGATCAGGATGCCTCCTGGGCACTTCCCGTTGGAGGTGTTCCGGGCACGTCCCACTGGTAGGACGCCCCAGGGTAGACCCAGAACAAGCTGGAGGGATTACATATTTCATTTGGCCTGGAAACACCTTGGGATCCCCCAGGAGGAGCTGGAAAGCGTTGCTGGGGAGAGGGACATCTGGGGTGCTTTGATTGGCCTGCTGCCCCTGCTACCCGGCCCCGGATAAGTGGATGAAAATGGATGGATGGATAACATCGACAGTCAGTGCACTTCCAGGTCAACCATCGTCAAATCTATAATGGTCTTACCTCATCAAATTACCTTTTAATTATGCTAAAGTACAACTTCGTCATGACATTCCAGCATGGCACTCAAGAGGTCACAAGTTGAAACTCCTCAGCTCCTCATGTCCAACATCAAATGTTTACTTTAGAGTGAATTATGTAGGTTCTCAAGCCAGAATTTCCTTCACATAAAAGCACTTTGCTGTATATCCAGAAGGCAACATATCTATATAAGAAATGCAGTGTTTAAACACTGAAAAAGAGAAACTTTGATTTCATTTCTGTTGTCATTCAGTTCATTTTAGCTCCATTGTGTTTCATGAAAATAAAAGTGTATTTAGTGCTGTTAAAAAGTACATATGATCTTCATATGATTCAAATTGTGGTTTTGATTTACCAAAAGCAACTCTTAAGATAATCAAGATGAGAAAGGGGGGAATAAAGGCACTAGTGTAGGGCTTAATGGACATTGTGTTAAAGTAGAATGGATACATTAATGAATGAATGTATGAATAGAGAGAAGAGATGGTAAAGAATGGGTAAAGGGGAGGCATCGAGGGAGAGAGCGAAGAAGAGGATTAGTCCCTGATGGAAACCGCTGTGGTTTCCCATCTGCTGTGCATCTTTTAACCTTGCGTGCCCCAACCAAAAATAGATTAGTTTGCAATGTTTAATGCATGTGGATGTACATAATAGAGCCGGAAAAAGGCAAGAGACAAAGACAGGGAGAGAGCATAATCTTAATATTTTGTGCACCCATTTAAGACATGCATGCAGACATAAATTATTAATACCGGCACAACATGTCTGTACTTGTCCATAAGTGTAAGCCAGTGCATACATGAAATCACTGCATATTTTCGCTTTGGTTTGTCAGGTCGTGCCTGCGCTGCTGTCCTTGCCTCATGGCGAGGTTAAACACTGAGCGTTAGAACCATGTGTTCTCATTACATTATAGGATGAGTAATACTTGGCAGTGGCTGCTGCAGTTCAACTTTACTGTTACTGCCATGTGCCCTCATCGTCTCTGTCGTCATTACAGTCGTCACTGCCAATGAAAACCTCATGGATGTTATTTTTATTGTTTTTATTTTTGTCTTTCTGGGTGCATTCATTGTCGTTGTCACCAGTTGTCGTAATTACAGTCATCTCATCTGTCTCTGTCACCTACACGATCCTCATCTCTTCATCAATGCTTGCACTGTAGAGGTCGTAATTATTCATCTTGTCAACATAACTATCATTGTCATTGCCATTCCATCATCATTGCTGTCACTTAATGAGTGGATTTCTATTATTATTATTCTATTATTAATTATTATGCAGTGCCCTTTTTGAAAACCATTTTCACAAAATAACACCCACTTACCAGTGTGATCATTTGTGAAGTGAATACCTATTGTTTTTTTTTTTTAAATTGTGGCGCTCAAAGTGTTCATTAGTCATTAAATTTAAAAAGTTCTTCCACAGTTGTAGACGTCACAAAAGTTTGAGTGACAAGAATGTTTGCAAAATTCATTGTCTTCAGTTGAAATTGATGCTTTAGATCCCAGCCATATAACAGAGTTTACTCTGACATATGTTTAATCTTTGGCTTGCTTGGAAAATCTATTGAGCAGGATTTGGATTTTTCATATATGCTGATTAATCTCAGTGTATGCATATTACTAATCATAACTCAGTTTACATAATTGTTTATATCTTTGCCTTTTACCTTAATAAAAACTGTTTTTGTGTCTTGGTTGTTGGATTGATTGATTGCCCAATACTCAGTTGCTGTTGGAGGCAATAATAATAATTATAATAATAATGAATGAATGAATGGATGACTTTATTTCAAACCAAAAATAAGAAAATCATAACAGAAAACAAACAAGAAAAAGATAACAGTGTTCGAAGAGGAGTTGGTAGAAGTAAAACCTATATGTCCCTACCCCTTTCTTACATTTCTTCCTTTAACACATATATTATTTCAACAAATTCCCAAATTTATTTACAACTAATATACAACCATCCCCAGTTTATTTACCACCCAGTTAAATAAATGAGTAATAAACCCAGTTTATTTGGAGTTCAAGTACCACCCAGTGTTACAAAATAAATGTGCACTCTCCTAACACAACCTTTCCTCATTTATATATTTGCCAACATTTTGTATAGTTTTTAGAATTAATTTATATCTATGCTTTGTTTCAAATTATCACACAGTCCATTCCACTACTCCACCCCATACACTGAAATACACACACTCTTCTTAGTTGTACCAACACATTGTTTTTTTAAATTAAATTATCCTCTTAAATTATAACTCCCTCGCTGTCACAAAACATCTTGTGAATGTTGCCTGGAAGTGAATTATTTCATAAACATGATTATTGCCGTTTTAAATTTGACCAGATCTAAAAATTTAAATGCATGTGACTTTAAAAACAGTGTGTTAGTGTGTTCCCTGTACCCCACATTGTGTACTGATTGCTCTCTTTTGAAAGATGTATAATGGCTTTAAGTTGCTTTTGTAAGTGTTGCCCCAAACTTCCACACAGCAAATTAAAATGTGGTCGTACAAGTGAAGAATACAGAATGTGCAATAATAATGTGTAATAATAATAATCATCATCATAATTATCATCGTCCTCATCATCAACATTAGCACCAGTTGACATCTGCACAGCAACGACCCTAAGTACCAATTGCTCAGCCAATATACATCATAAATACACCAATATTTTCATTGCAAAGAATGTGTGCTTCAGGTTCAAATTTAATTACATTCTCAAAAAAAAGAGAAGAAAAGAAAAAACTAACCTTTTCCTTGGAACATTTCCTGTGGCCATGTCTACCATTTCCACTCTGCTTCTCTTCTAATTCACAAATGCTGCCTGGGTCGCTTGGAGAATTTAGCAACATGACGTGACAATTTTCCCAAAAACATGAAAAGCCACTAAGTTTCACAGAGAGTGTTATCCCCTATTAAAGATGTACAATTTCAGGGAAGAGCAGAAGGCTTTTGCATAGCTCTTCCTCTCCCTGCAGTAAAATGGTGATGTTTTTATGAGTCTGATGAATATTTTAACTTTTGGGGCAATTACATGACTCTAAATGAGAAGAAGCATACTTCAGCTAAGCTAAAATATGCAGCAGCTGTGAAAGACATGATGAGGAGTGCCAAACAAGTGGCATTTGTCTGACGTAAACACCTCTAATACACACTACGTTAATTACCCTTCTATTGTGTTGCTCTGTTTTGTCTGAACTTCATGCACTAACAAAAGGGGGTGGAACGCTTTTCATCTTTAGTATTTACAGTCCTCTTTCTCTCTCTTGTTGTGGTACACCTGTTGGAGATTAAAATGTTAGCGCTCAAGAAATCAATTTTAATAAAATCACGAGGATGGGATTTCTTTACAGCTTATTAATCGCTCAAAGGTCAGATCGACACAAAAATTCAGAATTCTCTAAATTGTATCTTAATTATTTATTCCCCTATAGTTTGATTCAGAGCTGTTATCACTGATTAAATGCCACAATAATTAACAGCTTAACACCTACACTGTACAATTAATGAAAATTTTTCTCTCAGACACCTGCCATCATATTTCCTTAATATACAGTATTTCACTTGAGTCAAGACAGCTTACATTTCACATGGGTTACAGTATAGTCAGCAGTAATTATCATAATGTCACACAACTCATTAGGGTGCATAATTTCAATTCAATAAACCTGGAACGTAATGAAAACGCTTTATATCTTTCTGTTTACCTGTCACTTTTTCTTCCTCTTTTGTCTCTATTTTTTTTTTTTTTTTTTTACAATACACACCCAAACACACACTGCAGAAGCAATATCATTTCACTGGGTCTGTGACCCATGGGGTTCCTCACTAACCCTCCTGTCACTCATATCTGCAACAAACAAAAAAGAAACCTCAACAAAGTATCGAGTAAGCAGTTTTTATTCTGCTGACCACAATGCCCCTCCACTAAGGCCAATCAGACTGGGATGAGTTACTGGATGTCATGGACCCACACAAACATGCCCAACTCTGTGTGTGTGCATGCACACCTGCTAGCGTGTGTGTGTGTGTGTGTGTGTGTGTGTGTGTGTGTGCCTGCGCAGAGGGAGCTGCTCTATGTCAAGACAAAAAGAGATATGGCATACTGTGAGAAAACACACACACACACACACACACACACAAACACACACAAACACACACATACAGAGTAAAACTTATGCCTCCTTACTATATTGTAAAGTCGTGGTATTGGTTTTGTAGGCTTTTGGGGTTATACTGGATTTATTTTGTTGTGTTTGCAGGGTGGAGACATTAGCATAATCTGGGTCAAAGCCTATGAATGAGGATGTGGATGCATGTTTTACTCTTCTCCCCAAAGACTACAGCACAGCCCAGTTCATACATTATTCACTTGACTACAAGTGTCTGTAAGAAGAGATGGTGAAAGAGAGAGAGAGAGAGAGAGAGAGAGAGAGAGAGAGAGAGAGAGAGATGTGCAGATGGAAAGAAAGATGACAAAAAATTCTGCCAAAAATAGAACGTCCTCAAGACAGACATGAGGGCAAAGGTCCTGTTGTCATTTGGGGACAAAATGAACGCTCAATTTACATGTACAAACAAACAAGCCAGCTCTGATTAAGAAGCAATTAATACTGTTTCATTTTTGTCAAAAGTTGGGACACTGGAATTATAAACTCTGCTCTGCTTCTCTGCCTCATCACAAATCTCACAAAAGGCAACAAAAATGCCAAGAGCAGTGACCACAGCAAACAACCCACAAACCACTTAATAGCACAGCACTTTATGTGTCAAAAGTTGACATTCAACTGATCAAACATTGTGCACTTGCAGTTTTTCCTTTATTTTTTTTTTTTACTACAATCTTCAAATGATGGGTTGAATACTATGAGACTTCATCAGAATATCCACTCTCAGATTATTTTTCATTCTGACACTGCATTCAGCTGAGGAGTCAATGGATGGGCACAAAGAGACTGGCTGAGCAAATACTGGCCTGTATAGAGGGTTGCTACGTCTCCATTGCAATCTTGAGCTATGGTTATAATGTGTATTGAAATGCAGGTATTTCCTTTAAGGAAATAGACCTTTCTTTAGAACCACTAGTCAGTCTGATTTGTTCCAAGAGTAAAATCCAGGCGATTCCTATTAAAGATCTTTTCATTGAACTCTTTTTATATGCTGATGACATCCTACTAATACTACAAAACCCCAAATTCCATCTTATTCATGTCTAGTTAACCAAAAGCTTTAGCCAACTATCAGGCTGTGAGATCAATTGTGGGAAATCTACACCAATGGTTTTGAACAGACGCTGCCACAAAGACTGCTCAGAGCACCTCCTCCTCAGTGGTCTCCAGATGGCATTAAATATGTGGGTATCACTCTTAAATCAGATCTTAAAAACAAAGTTTCAGTAAAAGTGACTAACATTTTGAGAAAGATTACTAAAGATTTGGAAAGAGGAAAATACCTCTACCACTCTTGCTCTGGGGTAGAATAGACCCATTAAAAATCAATGTCCTCCCACATCTAATTTATATTATTAGTGCCCTCCCACTCCCTTTTGATGAAGTGTAACTCAGCTCGCTAGCTGTTTTTTGGCATTGGCCTTTGGATTTAAAACTTTTTTTTTCTTTTTTTTGGTATGTTTTTTTCTGTGAAGGACTTCATAAGGCAGCAGCCTCTGGATTTACTGTGATCAGGATGGTGTGGTGTCGTAAGTTACTGAACTCTAAATGCACGGATTCACTCCTCTGAGCTCCAACATACATAAAACATAGACTTTCACAGACTGTAATGGTAACACATCTGTGGGCCCAATTCTTTTATTGTTCAATACGTTCTATTCATAATAGTTTGTTAATATACTAAAGTTACAAACTTATTTAGATGTCTGGTTCCTTTACAGTAATTGTGAATATTATCTTCACACAGGGGTATCAGCATTTCATATAATATTGTAAGTTCTTTTTCCACCAAAAAGTAAGTAACCAAATCATAAGCACTTAAGACATATTATCTTTGGCTAATGGCCCTTTCATCGTCATTTACAAGCATGCCATAGTTATCTTTTCTTCTTCGTTGCACTGGCTCTTACGTGATGTTTTGTACATGTTGACATTGTCAATTAAAAGAAAATATTCAGATATTTCATATTAAAGCCAATATTAGCTGATACCGATGACATGACAATATTATTCTGCATCCCTACCATTTTCAGCAGTTTGGAAATCATAACTGAACCTTGCAATAAATGAGAATGCATGCATAACTACAGTAGCTGTACACAACAAAAACAGTGACAGCTCAAAATGCTCAGGCTTAAAATTGCATGACTAAATTTAACTATAATTTCATTGAACAACACTAGACGTAAATGTCTTTAGTTCTTGACTAAAACTAAAACTAACAAAAGTCAAATGACTGAAATTTGACTTAAACTAGATAACACTGACTAAGACTAACACAAAATATAAAGCAGGTCCCAAAGTTAAAACTGCTATTACTTGTTTATAATTCATAATTCATTAAGATCAACATGGCAACATCCAAGCAAAGTTGTTTGGTTTGTTTATAACAAAATATGTTTGTACTGTGTTGCTTGTCAGTGTCGTAAAGTCTAGTGTCACTGTTGGTTAATTACTACCAAACATTCTCAACAAATGACTACTCAACTGCAGTAAAAGTGCATGGTATAGAGTTGATATTTTAAACTAGTGTGTGTGTGTGTGTGTGTGTGTGTGTGTGTGTGTGTGTGTGTGTGTTGCCAATTCAAGGCAGTCTTTTCAATGTAGAAAATTCAATTTCAGCTAAAGTACATGGTATGTACTTAATGATTTGTGTGTGTGTGTGTGTGTGTGTGTGTGTGTCAGTGTATATAAGTCTGTGAGTGTGTGAAGGAATGGAAAAAAAATCTGCTTATTACAGACAAAGGAAAAATGTCAGCAGGCTTTTTTTTTTGCACCCAGCTGCATTTCTTAGCCTTTTCTGACCAATATTAGATTTCTGCCTCCATTCAAAAATAACTGCAGATATTTTCCAGGTCTCCTCTCTTTTTAGCTGAGAGTTTCTGCAGGCTGGAATCCATTGTTTTGAAGTTGTCCTGGATGGATTCCAGACTGCTACGACTGCAAAAAGGGGTGTCATGAGGAAACATTCAGAGAAATGTCTACAGTATGTGTGTATGTATGCATGCATGACGTCATATTCGGTTAATACACAGTATGTGTGTGAACATAGTTTGCATATTATAGAGTGTATGTGTATATGTGTAAGTATAAGTGCAGGATATGCATGTTTGTATGTGTGGAATGAAGAGGCTATAAATAGGTCTAAATCATGCTGCACGGCATGGCAAGGACGTGCGTCATCACATATAACATATTCTAAATGGAGGAGGAGGAAAGGCCCTGACACCAGCCTGTACACATCTGACCAGAACACACTGAACACACACACACACACGTTTGTCTAAAAGATTTATACTGAGTGTAATTCAATGAATATTTGGTGTCTACAGGTTCCTGGGTCTGCCTGTGCGTGTATGTGTATGTGTGTGTCTGTGTGTGTGTTATTGGTCCATGCATCTTTTGCTTTCACTGCATGTGCCGCAGACCCTATTGCATTATTGTAATTTACTTAGCTTAATGCAATAACAGTTGTACCATCCCTTAGAGTGATTCACCATGCATTGGATTGTCTTGTCCGCAAGAAAAACCAGTTGTCTGTGTATGCGTGTGTGTGTGTGTGTGTGTGTGTGTGTGTGTGTGTGTGTGGTGTGTCCATATAGGCAATTCTAATATAAGCAATGCCAAACCTTCCAATATAGCAGCATTCAGTTTCTGTATAAGAACGTTGCTGCAAACTGTATTCAGTGCATGTAGAATAAGTTGGTAATACAAGCAGTATGAGAGACTGATGATATCGAAATATATTATATTGTATGGAAAAAAAAAAGTCATGTATGAGGATGTCATGTATGTATGGCATTCTTATACTCACACCATACGTTCTAACACACTGTACAGCACTGAGATGCGCTCAACTCATCAAGACTACTACACGGAATTTAATGGAGGCAATTTATTTAGTATTAATGTTTTCTGCTTGCCAGTGTGCCACCCATCTGCTTATATTATAAACTTACGAGGGCATCTGTTTGAAATAAAATTCCACTAAATGAGTAAAAAAACATAACGTTTACTCACACTGGAGTTTAGCTCCAAATATATGGCGGGCATCTCTCCGCCCACGGCTCTACATCCTAGACGTGCGCTGTAAATGAGCGGACATATTGAGTTCCAAGTAATGAATGAATGAATGAGTAAATATTTGTCTGTGTGCGTGTGAGCGCCCAGTGCCAACAAAAGTAAAGCTAAAAGAGAGATAAAGACATCATCACAACACAATGTGTGTGGGCCATCTGTGTTTCTTCTGTCAGCCTGGATAGGACACACAATTACTCAAACAGTGAGTGTGAGATTTCTTTTGATTTCTTTGTCTGTACACTCTAAAAAATAATTCACTGGTTCAACTTAACAAAATGAGGTAACGGTTTGCATGCATTTTTTTGAGTAGTTTCAACTCTGGCATTACTGAGTCAGTCTGACGGGTCTCATATCATAATCTGACAAACTAAATCAGTTGAGTACAACCAACATGATTTGCTTTGACCTTGAAAAGCTTGATTAAGTTTAACCAACTTAATTTTTATCCAGTAGTTGTGGTGATATTTAGTGGTCAATTTGTTTTATGTAAGAAATTCTAACTTATTTATTTTAATTCGATCCAACTCAAAAAAGGTTTTGATTTTGACCAACTTCTTAAAATAAGTTGTCAACTGACATGTAACAAACATCATATTTCTTTGCTGGAAAACGTCCTTATTATATGCATTATACACAAACCCCATGAATCATTTTTAGAGTGTGTGAAGTTAATATTTTTTAGATGTATATTCAGTGTTCAGATAAATAATAAATCTTAAAAACAACAGGTTGTCAGTATTGCCAGTTGTAATTATTATCATTATTAATCATCTATTAATTTGTTTATTTGGCTTATGTGTGATCTGCTTTCTAATGGATCTTTTTTTTCGTTTGCACCTGCATTAACTTACTTTGTAGGCAACTGGGGGCAATGGACAAGCTGTAAACACAAACACTGACAAAAAGTTGAAATGTTGAACTTGTTAGCAAACAGTTTCCTACTTAAACATCCAGGAGATGAGAGGCAACATTATCATTCCTTTGTAGTCATGTTTCTGGCCACCTGATTAATGCAAGTCTATTAGTCACTGTCTTTTACCTCTGTTTTTGGTCTCTACCAACTTCTGAAGGAAAAATCTGTCTCTTTATTTGCTAAACGCTCCATTATGTTCACGAGCTTGTTGCTAACTTTGTGAACAGTGGGTTAAAAAAAGCTACCTGCTGAAAACTGCACTACTGAGAACACTGAGACTGAACTATAACAGTAAGTTTGCGGGCTGGAAAATCAAAACAATGAGTAAAGCTGTTTTTTTTTTTTTTTTTGCATCTTGGCTTGAATTTGTTTATCACAAACCAATTGCAAACTTAATTTATTAAGTTAGTCCCTACATTATGTACTTATCTATGTGATATTCAGAGCATTAATGCAGCAGCTAACCTCTATTGCTATGTAAAGACATGGAAAAATGGCATCCTGAGCAAAGATTGATTTAAGCTCCCTCTGTGTGTGTGTTGCGATTCGAGCTTCTCTGTGGTTTGTTGCAGTAAGCTGGTCCAGTCGCACATGCACACGGATGCATGTGAGTATCCCACTAGATAGCGCATGGCTGCTGCTTTGCACTGAAATTATATAACGGTTACAGTTGATATCAGGACAGCGTTGTCACGGAAGTGTAGCGCCTACCCTCTGGTTCCCCCCGCCAAACATCATTAGCTTTGTCCCTGTTGCTAGCACTTTTTATTGAGCTGGTACCATTAGATGTGAGATGCTGGCTCAGCCACCTCCATGTTGAAAACCGTATTCAGACAACTCATGCACAATGAACTAGAGCTCCTTTAAACAAAAGAATTATATTAGTTGTGGGTCGGTGTAATCTCAGACTTTGCATCCAGTTTGGTGGTAGAAAACTATGTCAAAGGGCATTGGATCATCAATAACTGTTGCCAACAACAACGCTCTAAAAAGGTGTTCAGAGAAATTGGCAGTGGTCTCCTCTTCCCTCGTGGCTCTTTACATTTGCCCCTCAGTTTAACCGTAGGCGGCACATTACCACAGCACCCCTCCCACTCCTTGACACAATCTAAAGGGTCTTTCTGACCTTCAGAACACATGGGAAGCCTCCCTGAAGACAGTCTAAATCAGGCCTTACCTGTAGAGTTGAAGCACGAGTGAAACTGCAAGGCAGAAAGCAAATACAGAGCAGACATTTTCCTGCAGATCATCTGTGCATCTGACACGCACTAGTTGCCATTCACGCTCCTCGAAGAATAGTTTTGTGCTTGAATGTATCTGCTATGTCGACCACACTTTAATGTTCAGTTTTGCATTTACTAACAGCATGTCATAGGTCCCAGGTTTGTGTCATGACACACTCTGGAGATGGATTCTATTCTATCTATGACTGTCAAGAGGTCACTATCTACAGGACTACACACCCTACACGCAGAGACATGAATAGATAGCAGCCAAAATCAGTTTGGTAGCTGGTGGACAAACATCAGCAAATACTGTGTGAGACAGACAGCACTGAAGGTAAGAGCATAGATTTGTGTGTGTGTGTGTGTGTGTGTGTGTGGGTGCATGTGTTTGTGTTTGCATGCACCAGTGTGTTTTAGGTGAATCCCGTCTCTCATGTCTGTAGGCCTCCGTCATTGTCACTCCAGCCCATTCCATATTTCTCCTGCCTATGCACCTGGGACGTTTTATTTTATTTGCCTGCCATAGACCAAGGTCTAGATGATTGATCGACCCACATCAGCCTCTCTCCAACCATTTATCAAATGGCCGGTGTTTAGGATAGGTAACTCTCATGCACGCACACACACACACACACACATACACACCAACCCTAACTCTAATCTACACCCAATGACGGCTGGGATCGTATGGGTTATGCTGAATGCAGTTTGGGTTAAAACACATTCGGGACACAACAGAGGGTCTGAAACACAGTGTTTCTATTTTGCAGTGGCACAGTTCAGTTTATGTTTTTGTACACTTGCATTTAGTGTTTTGTATATGTGTGTGTGTGTGTGTGTGTGTGTGTGTGTGAGAGAGAGACAGAGAGAGAGAGAGAGAGAACTGGGCATACTGAATAGTGTTTTTTACTCCAATGTCCCTGTGCTGGTGCCAAAACATGCAGCTTAGGTCAGAGTCTTGCAGAGATGGAATAAATTATAGCATCACTGTTCTAAATGCCAAGTGTTTATCAGCCATTTATGCCTAATAACCTACACTTCATCACTATAAAATCTAAACTGCGAGCCAACGCTGAGAGTGATATTAAAATGGAGAGGGATTCGAGAGATAGCTCATTCATTCATGTTATTTTTAGCAACTACAGTGCTAAATGAGCATTGCGTGCAATATTGCTTTATCCACGGCAAGTTTAAAGATAACAGTCAAGCAGTTCACACAAACGGGGAAAAGCGGGTGATGGAAAGATGAAGAGAGGGATTGGTAAAGGAGAAGAGTAGCATAGAGGAAGAAAAATGTGAGTTAAAAAAAAGTTAAGTAGTGGAAGGCACACTCATGGTTGAGGCTCGATTTATACTCTAAAGTGCTTTAAGAAGATATGTCACTGAAGATGTGTGGCTAGATGAGTATCAGGTGGCATGAGTGACAGTGGAAAAAATGCGAGTAAGGCGTGAATAACACAACAGGGAAATATAGCGTAGGAAGGGGAGCATATACGGAAGGTAATATTGCCAATATTGACAACTGAAAAAACTATATTGTTAAAATAACAGACTGATTGCTAGGGCTGCTCCTGACTAAGAATATTTCTAGCTGACTGATCAGTCATCATTTCCCTCTGAGTTAGTACAAAAAAAGCCCTGCGCTGTTACATCAAAAGACACAGCACCCACTCCTCTTCATCCCTCCTCATCACCACTTTAGTACAGTGCTGTTAATGAAACATAGTCTGTCCTGAGGTTAAACGACAGCTGTATTAGTATGTGAGGCTTGTCATGTTTCATGAGTGTGTTTTGACATAAGAGGTGCAGAAAAGGTGCCAAGCAACAAATGGGAGTCAACAGGAACAAGGGAACAGGCAGTGTTCAAGCAGCCACTTAGTGTGAAGAGTCATTAATAGGCAATGACAAGGCTGCGTAGAGTGGATCTCTCCGCCTGTGTTACTGGCCTGAAGGAACATCAAGCTGAGCATTTATACACTGAATTACTTTATACAGTTAGACAAGCAGACAGGGAGATTCTGCTCGGTGTTGTTATGCTTTTGTCAATGTCAAATTTCTGATGAGATGATCCCTTATACTTAAACGGATTTGTGGTTGACTACAGGCCACAGTGGAAGGAAAACAGCTAAAAAGAAGTGGGTAGTTCTTAATGTTCTCAGGTGTCCTCAAACAACCCGAGTGTAAAACATGTGGCTATGTGTAGGCACAAAACTATGGCCCTGTTTTATGTAATGTTATGTCGTGAGCACAATAAAATACACTCAGAAGCAAATTATATTATTGCCCACGTGCAGATATCAAAGGATAACTTTGGCATTTTTCAACCTGGACCCTAGTCCCCTGTGTAAATTTGTCAAAGAGACTGAAATGAACATTTTTGATTTTGGCTTTTTGGAATTGTTCCAGTATTGAGAGAGCAGGCAGCGGCTGACAGCTGCAGAAGGAGCTGCAATGGAAGCACACGGGGCAATTAAACATCATCACTGTATGTCCCTTTAAAGTGGTTATTTTTTTCCAAAGAGCAGCTCAGATTGTTATTATAAGTGCCTAAGCCACACTGTTGAAATCAGATAAATAATCGTCTGTGATACTGAAAATCTATTACACATCACTAAAATACATTTTCTATAAACTACACGGGTTATTATTCTCTCTCCAGATCTCACTCATGTTTCCACTATTGTTGCACTGCAGCTAGTCTGAGTAGGCGGAAGTTCGCTGCATATCAGCCTCTCATTGGGCGAAACGAGCCACCCGCTGAAGTCCCGCCCTACCACCTCCGGTTGCGTAGCAGTTTTCAACTGTTTTCAACACGTCCTTTACTAACTTTTGCGGTGTTTGATCTTGCAGGGATGTAGCCATTTTTCTGCCATGGTTCGCGTCCTGTAGGCGATATTTTTGTGGGTGTGTTACACCAAAACCTGTTTCCCTCCGGCAATATTTTTGCAAGCGCACCATTGCTGTGGCACCGCCCAGAACGATTGCGATTGGTTGAAAGAAATACAAATACGTTTTTTTCTCCAATCTTAAAGTGAGATTCGGCCCAGCCAGACCTTTCTTTTCTTGAGAAAGGTCTGGTGAGTGAGACTACACTGCAACTAGCAACATCTTGTGATATTTCGGAAAGAGACTCCTGCTTAACAAGGCAATAACAAACAGAGTGGATCAAGTGAAAAGGTAAAGAGACACTTGCCGCTCTGTGGCAAAAAGAACCACTTTTAATAGACATACAGTGACGGTGTTCGATTGCCCCGTATGCTTCCATTGCAGCCTGTTGCGCGGCTGCCAGCTGCTGGTGGCTCGCTCAATACTGGACCAATTTCAAAAATTGTTGTTCACATCAGTCTTTTTTATCAATTTACACAGGGAAATAAAGTCTGAAATTATCCTTTCACCGTCAATCACATGATACAAGTCCTTGCGCACTAATACCACACCTGAGAGCTGTACAGGCAGCTGTGAGCGAGAAACAAAACATAGAGAGGTAAAGAATGGCACCTGTGTGAGAAGCAGCAAGTTCACAGAACAGCCATCACACTTGAGAGAGTGTCTGCTTTGCGAGCACTGAACGTTCACACATGTTCAATCTGCTCTCAAAGTTGTGTCCTGTTTGCACGAATCAATCCGACTTTTGACACATTCGGTGGCAGAAATCAAGGGTGTCACTGGACCTTACATGATTGGTCGCTTTTAACGCAATTACACCCCCAAGAACCTCCCTGTACCTTGACTGACAGCTGTCGTTACAGGAAACCTGGAGTTTTTAACACAGAACAAGAGGAAGAGTTCCTGTTGTCTTTACTGGCGATGTAGTGCAACATTGTGCTGTAAATAAAGGAATGTATGAGTTTATCTTGTCTGCTCAGTTGTTGGGATATGTGCAATGCTTCTGAAATGACAGTAAAATATTTCTCATATAGGCCAATCTTTAACATTACATTCAGTCATGGCATATTATTTATTAACCATAAATACTTGGAATGTGTGACATAAGCTGGTTTCTACCAGTATAGAAACAACTGGAATAGACATCGAGTAATTTTCTCACTATCTTTGGATAGTCTGAAATGACAATGTATGTATGTACTGATTGCATCTGATATAGTTTTACTGTAAATTCCAACACTGGTGTGAACTTAACATGCATTCTAATCACAAGTCGTCACATGTTGCTGCTTCGTCAGTGGCCTCTACATATTACGCGTGAGATATCCTTCTGAGTCTGCTGTTCACATGCATACAGGATTTTACATTGATCCAACAGCATGCCGTTCTCTCCTGACATGCCACCCTAAATCACCGGCATATAGGCCAACTTATGGATTTGTCAGACTGGTGGCTAACAATAGATATGTTAGCTAAGGCTAGCTGAGCTCTTATGTTAGCTTTGGGTACATTGGCAAGGATAGGCCTCTATGAAATTATTTTACTGTCAGTTCAAAAGCATTGCACATACAGTACAGGCCAAAAGTTTGGACACACCTTCTCATTCAATGCGTTTTCTTTATTTTCATGACTATTTACATTGTAGATTCTCACTGAAGGCATCAAAACTATGAATGAACACATGTGGAGTTATGTACTTAACAAAAAAAGGTGAAATAACTGAAAACATGTTTTATATTCTAGTTTCTTCAAAATAGCCACCCTTTGCTCTGATTACTGCTTTGCACACTCTTGGCATTCTCTCCATGAGCTTCAAGAGGTAGTCACCTGAAATGGTTTCCACTTCACAGGTGTGCCTTATCAGGGTTAATTAGTGGAATTTCTTGCTTTATCAATGGGGTTGGGACCATCAGTTGTGTTGTGCAGAAGTCAGGTTAATACACAGCCGACAGCCCTATTGGACAACTGTTAAAATTCATATAATGGCAAGAACCAATCAGCTAACTAAAGAAAAACGAGTGGCCATCATTACTTTAAGAAATGAAGGTCAGTCAGTCCGGAAAATTGCAAAAACTTTAAATGTGTCCCCAAGTGGAGTCGCAAAAACCATCAAGCGCTACAACGAAACTGGCACACATGAGGACCGACCCAGGAAAGGAAGACCAAGAGTCACCTCTGCTTCTGAGGATAAGTTCATCCGAGTCACCAGCCTCAGAAATGGCAAGTTAACAGCAGCTCAGATCAGAGACCAGATGAATGCCACACAGAGTTCTAGCAGCAGACCCATCTCTAGAACAACTGTTAAGAGGAGACTGCGCCAATCAGGCCTTCATGGTCAAATAGCTGCTAGGAAACCACTGCTAAGGAGAGGCAACAAGCAGAAGAGATTTGTTTGGGCCAAGAAACACAAGGAATGGACATTAGACCAGTGGAAATCTGTGCTTTGGTCTGATGAGTCCAAATTTGAGATCTTTGGTTCCAACCGCCGTGTCTTTGTGAGACGCAGAAAAGGTGAACGGATGGATTCCACATGCCTGGTTCCCACGGTGAAGCATGGAGGAGGTGGTGTGATGGTGTGGGGGTGTTTTGCTGGTGACACTGTTGGGGATTTATTCAAAATTGAAGGCACACTGAACCAGCATGGCTACCACAGCATCCTGCAGCGACATGCCATCCCATCCGGTTTGCGTTTAGTTGGACAATCATTTATTTTTCAACAGGACAATGACCCCAAACACACCTCCAGGCTGTGTAAGGGCTATTTGACCAAGAAGGAGAGTGATGGAGTGCTGCGGCAGATGACCTGGCCTCCACAGTCACCGGACCTGAACCCAATCGAGATGGTTTGGGGTGAGCTGGACCGCAGAGTGAAGGCAAAGGGGCCAACAAGTGCTAAACACCTCTGGGAACTCCTTCAAGACTGTTGGAAAACCATTTCAGGTGACTACCTCTTGAAGCTCATGGAGAGAATGCCAAGAGTGTGCAAAGCAGTAATCAGAGCAAAGGGTGGCTATTTTGAAGAAACTAGAATATAAAACATGTTTTCAGTTATTTCACCTTTTTTTGTTAAGTACATAACTCCACATGTGTTCATTCATAGTTTTGATGCCTTCAGTGAGAATCTACAATGTAAATAGTCATGAAAATAAAGAAAACGCATTGAATGAGAAGGTGTGTCCAAACTTTTGGCCTGTACTGTATATCCCAACAATGAAACGGAAGAGATAAACTCATACATTCCTTACAATGTTGTGCTACACTGTCAATAAAGATGACAGGAACTCTTCTTCTTCTTCTGCGGTAAAAACTTGGTTTCCTGTAATGACAGCTGTCAGTCAAGGTACAAGGAGGTTCATGTGGGTGTGACTGCATTGAAGGCGACCAATCATAAGAGGTCCAGTGCCGCCCTTGGTTTCCACCCACAATCGGTCAAAAGTCAGGTTGATTCGTGAGAGCAGGACTCAACTTTGGGAGCAGATTAAACCCGTGTGAGCGTGTGTGTCCTTCAGCAAAATTCTGAATATGCTTCTCTTACAAGCATGGTGGCAGCTCTGTGCGCTTGCTGCATAGTCCTACACACAGGTGCTATTCGTTAGCAGTAGCTCAGTCCATAGGGACTGGGGTTGGAAACCAGAGGGTTGCATGTTCAAGTCCCCGTTCGGACCAAATATGGAGTGTGGACTAGTGGCTGGAGAGGTGCCAGTTCACCTCCTGGGCACTGCCGAGGTGCCCTTGAGCATGGCACCGAACCCCCCAACCGCACGGGAACTGCCCATTGATCCGACATCCCATTATTCCGACATCCTATTGTTCTGACCATATTAAACCCATTGTCCCGAAGTCCCGTTGTTCAGAAATCATCAAGATGCCCTGTGGTTAAGGTCTGGTTAGGTTTAGGCACAAAAACCACTTGGTTAGGGTCAGGAAAAGATCATGGTGTGGGTTAAAATGAAAAAGAAAGTGACAAATACATAAGCCGTGAGCCTGCTTCGCCTCAAGCCTTTCCCAGCTGACCCAGACAACCCCGACCCCAGAGTTAATAACAGGAGGTTGTGGTGTTTCACTCTCTTCTCTCTATGACACTTGTATCTCGACCAGTAGCCTACTTTTGTTGCGTTTGCTGATCCTCTATGGTACACAAATACAGTATAGCCTAGTATAACCACATATTGGAACAACGGGACATCGGACTAATGGGATGTTGGACCAATGACATGGACCCCAACCGCTCGGGGTGCCTCACCAAGGGCAGCCCCCTCACTCTGACATCTCTCCACTTTGTGCATGTATAGGTCCTATTTGTGCATGTGTGTGTCTTTTGGACCTGTGTGTAATTGACAAAAAGAGTAAAAAATGGAATTTCCCCTCAGGGGGATTAAGAAAGTATATAAAAAAATAAAAAAAAATATTCTTTGCCTCTTTTAGTTTGGTTTTTTGCTCACAGCTGCCTGTACAGCTATCGGTCATTGATTAAGTGCACGAGGACTTATATCTTGCGAGTAGCAATTAATTTATGTATGTGAACCCACTTGGTTGGAGTTAAGGAAAGATCAGGTTTTGGCTTAACACATCCTGTTTGTTTGCCACAAATAAGGCTGGACACATGTTAAAAAATACCCCTATTGTCCCAACAAACAGGCTGTAAATGTCCCGACATGACATTAAAAATACTTATATGTTGTTCAAAGAACTGAAGATCACCGGTGCACAGCTGTTCCTCTCTCCAGGGTGCCAGCAAGTGCAGGATAATCCAAATGAACAAAAGAAGGAAATTAAAGTTATTGGGGTGTGCTTGAAGTTTGATTTCCTGTTTCATTTATGTTAAAAATCCCAGCTTTTGTTGTTTGTTGGTCTCAGACAGTAGTCAGCTGCTGTCACATGGGTGTCATGTCATCCTCCAACCCCTCCTCAGAGCATATACATGTAATCTGAACACTTCACTTTAAAAATGTTGATATGATACATATAAAACATATCCATAGTTTGCAGCAGCATACAGTGCCATAGTTTTTCTCCGGCGACTGGGCTGACGGTATGCTATGAATTGAAGACTAATCATGTAAACTGGTGTATCTTTCATCCAGAGTCCAGCAAGGTCACAGTGGTTGCTGTGGTATACATTTGTACTACTGATTAAATGTCTCTGCTCTAAATTCTCAAGTGGTGCAAGGTCCTGTATTTATCTCACCATGACAACACAACAGTGTCAGTGGTAGTTGAGCTTAAGTGTGGCTACGTACTCAGGAGGGTGTATTTTGTTCACCTGCACGTACCCTTGAAAACCCAGTTGGCTGAAAAGGATCCACAGACAATCAATAGGCAGAGTAGCATGTGGGCAGAGATTACTCTGGATAATGATGACAATAAAAGGATTGAGGAGAATAAAGATTGGGGGGGGGGGGGGGGGGGGGTGTTTGAAGGCTGGAGAGACGGGACGGCGGCACGAGATGCTTAAACATTAACAGTCTGGAGTCAAAGTCACCTTCATTACGCTATCACCATCTTAATGTCTTTGTTACATTACATAAATATACTTTATGGCAACCGTCCTCTGTCTTGAAAGATGTTGGGGACATTTTTTGGGAAAATACTGCCACCAGAGCTTCTCATTCGACCACAGCCAGACTTTGTGTGTGCATTTATGAGCGAAGTGCAATGTGCCCATGAAACTAAACTCCTTTTACTGAAGCTGCTGATGTTGTGTAACAGAGTACAACAACCAGCTGTGCATCGGATGCCAACAGTGTTGTGTATTGTAGCTCAAGTGGACATAATGCGCCGATTACATCATTTTAGTTTGCCACCCTGCATGTCCTCCTGCTGCTCAGTTTTCTCTTTTCTTTCCTCCTCTCTCTTAACACGTCTTTCCCTCCCTCCTTTTCCTTCAGTTGGTTAGCACAGCAGCTTCATCTGAGCTCATTATATTCTTGTTTGGTGGTTCGAGCACGTTGCAGTGGTTCAATGCCAGCTCTGTAATGTGTTATCAGGGATCTGCCCATGCCTGTCACTGTGAAGATAGATTGAGTCAGAAGATAAATAAGAAAGGCAGGGAGGAGAGTAAGCTGTGGGTTTCATCAGTATGACAATTAACACAATTGTTGTCATTTTTTAAACGGTACACTACGCAGGATTTTCCTAAAAACAATGTGTGTGGACTCATACAAAAATAATCCCTCTCAAGCATCAATTATGACTCACTTGAAGTGTTTGTCAGGGTATTTATCCGCACAGATCCTGCCCCTGCCTGTATTTTCTTATTTACTTCTTGTTTTTTTCTTTGGCTGGACATCCATCGACAACAACCTTGAGGCAGTTGTGTGTAGCCAGTACCAGCAAGCAGGTGAAGTCAACACTTTATGAAAAGGTAGTGACCAGGCACCAGACAGCAAACAGCACACATTCAATACGAAGCTCTGAAAATTGTAAACATGGAGCCGAAAAAATGTTAATTATGGAAGGTGAAACACCAAGCAGGCAGAGCTTGTTCCAAAAGAAAAGTGTGAATCTGAGGTTGGCTTTCACTTTAACTTTGGATGGGTAGGTGTTGTTTCACATTGGATGGTTAGGTGTTGGTAGTTAGCTTGGTTTGCTAAAGTATCAGCTTGTTTTTTTTTTTTTTACCACTAAGGCAACATTCCTACATTAGTACCTTGCAGTGTACTTACAAGTTACTAAGCTACAAAGCTAAGTCAGACCTCAAATTCATGGAAAACACGTTTCCACATTGCTACAGTTGGATTTTATAATACTGATCTGAAGTCTGTGGTTTTCTGGAAGGCAATAGTTGTTAACACAATAACGTGTACATTACTTTTACATTAGTGTTGTTATTTTAAATACATTGAGATTAGTTGAGTACTGGCACAATGATATGAGGCCCATTTCCACTGAAGAAGTTCCTGTTACAATTTGGGAGGCAGGAACTACTACAGGAACGTCCTCTTGCTCGGCCCTCTCAACCGCCGTGTCTCCACTGAGAGAGCGGAGTAGGAGGAAGGTTCCTGTAAAGTTACCGGGCTCTGGATGTGACGTAATCATTGCGCAACCATTTTGATCGGGGCGATGCAGCAAAGAAACAAACAAAGAAGAAGAACAACAAAGAAGAAGAAGCAGATGTACGAAGCAGAACTAAGAAGAAGAAAGCAGACATAAGAAAGACGATTATCAGCATGGAAGGAGCTGAGGTGGTTGCTGGGTTTCTGGCATGTCTCTTTGTTTACATGGCAGTGAAAGCTATGAACGAGCCAACCCTCGTCTGCTGAGTTTTAAAAATGCCGGCTATTTTGTCGCTTTCTGTTGACGTCACATCCCGCCTTGAGTATATCCAATCAGCACCAAGTAAACCCCAAGCCCCAGCCAGGAGTTTCTCGGGGCCGTTCTGAGTACCTACTCCGAGGCAGGGACTTGTTTAGCCTCTGTAAAAGTTCCGGAACTCTGTCCTTCGGGGGTGGTTCCTGCGGTGGAGACACGCACCAACGGCCCCGGCCCCGTAAAATTACCCCAAAGTTCCTGTGGTGGAAACCTATAGTAAAAGGTCCCGCGGAGAACTTGAGGGTGAAATCTGCTCCGTCCTTCAGCAGAGTCATTCAAGTAAAACAACTCTGTAAGGGAAATTTTAATGTAGACAAACACATTAGAGTCAGTTGTAACACTAATTAAAGCTGTAAGTAGCAATGACACCATCCCACAAACGAGGGTGCCGGTGGGATGTCAGTTGATGTGGCAGTTGGACACTACACATACAATTCTGATGGTACCTGCATGGAGTGCTTTGCACCAGAAATGATGTATCACAAATTGCATATTATTTCCTGGTTCTTCTATGTAACACTAGAGAACACACACTAATTATACATCATGTTGCTCTATATCATGTGTAGACCACACCATGTGCATTTCATGTAAACCTAATGATCTTGGTCACATATGGCTGACTTCCTTTTATCATTAGGTGGCGCTGTGAGTATGATTCAATGACTTAATATGGGCTTGTAGATGTCTTCAGGCCTGGCCTTTTATCCAGCATGTGAAATTTGGGGCAGATCGGCCTGTGTAAAATCAAGCTACAACAGCTTCTTGTGTTATGTCGAAACATCAAATTTGCCACACCGTCACGGCAACACTGTTCGATGAAAACTCACAATCTTCACTATAAAGTATCATCAAGGTCTCAAGGCTTTTCTGCTCACACTTGGCTCGGAGAAGTACATCTAAATATAAAACAGGTAATTTCCTGTTGCCAGTAGGTGGTGCTCTGACTTTAACTCAATGTTTACATGTAGATATCCTTAGGCCAGGACTCTTATCACACCTGAAGTTTGGGGCATGGAGCATGTTCATTGGAGTCATAAACTACTGCCTATTTCGTTGAAAAAAAATGCCTTAAAAATGAATGAGGTTTTGGGATGTTACATGAACCTCCCAATCTTCATACCTCAAGGTGATACATACTTTGTAGAAATTCTCCAGGGGGCCCTATGGAGCCATTTTGTTACACCCAAGCACACAACCCATAAAATCTTATTTTTCTATCAGTTCTGATGCGTGTGCAAAGTTTTGGCCCCTCGAAAATGCAATTATTTTTGTGACATTATTTCAGCAGGGTTCTTGCATAGGTTGGTGCTAGGGTCCTAACAGAACACCTTTCTGTAATATTGTTCACCTTCATGTTTTAGAGAAAAAAAAACCTCATTCTAATGGAGGAGGGTGAAATGAAAGAGCAGTGTGCAATGTTAAAAGTAATATAAAAAAATGAATAAATAAAATCAATATTTTATACATTGCATTATTAAATTATTTAGCTGACACTTTTATCAAAAGTGACTTACACTATGTGCTTTCAACCATGTCGGCACAACCCCAAAAAGTTTAAGAATTGTCTGAGTACATCAACTTCATCAAATATACAATCCACTTCAAACGCTACATTTAGAGACAAGAGGAAATAAAAAGGGACTTTATTATTATTATTGTTGTTATTATTATTACCATTAATAGGTTATTATCACTACTTTTCTATTGGCCAAGGTGCAGTCTGAACGGATGAGTTTTTCAGTCTGCAATGGAACGATGTATCAAGTAACAGTGTGAAGAAAAAGTGCTACAAGGGCTGATTGTGTTAATGAACCTATAAAGAATTATCACCTGACTCTGCAGCTTCCCCTGGCTTCATGCAGATTTATAGAGAGTTTAGTTCACTGTTTCTGTGTTTGGTCTGTAAATTCTTTCGGTTCACTCTCACCACTGTCATTGTGTTTTCGGCCAGAGCAGATAGCAATATGCTGCAACAGCAGCACTAAAAATCTACTGAACGCAACTTCTGAAGGCATAATATGAAGCTGTAAGCTAACAAGTTTGCAATATCAACCACCTGCAGTTTGATATACAGTATTAACACTTGCTTTCACTGCTGCCAGGAAGTGCTGGTTTAATGACAGAAGGCTGGAGAGGCAATTGTGTCATCACAGGTATGTATAGCTTCAGTGATCATTTTGTGAGCTTGATGTATCCAGGTTTGGCATCCTTGTGATCTCGGCTTAATTATTTGCAGTCTCATTTTGTTTGTTTGTTGGTGTTTTGGATCACAGTACAAACCAAAACTGTTCTTTTGATTATAACAAAAATACAGCAATTCTGATGTGAAGACAATCAACACACTAAGGCAGTTTTTGAGGTTGCTTTCTAGTCTCCATAATGTGTCTTGCTGTAGCCTGGTGACATTACAGAAATGATAATGTGCTTATGTCTAAATTTGGCACTTTAGGCTGCTGTTAATTAGCTGCTGATGACTAGTGGCACACCATCAGTCCCTGTAAGAATACATTAGGAGTACTGCTCGCTGATTTGGATCCTCTAGGCTGCAGATCCACTTGGAGTATAGTGGACCTGATTGAGTTTGGTCTGTATGGATTGTCCCTGCCTCCACCCACTCTGCTACCTGGTAGGAGGTGCATTTTTAAAATTTTATCTAAACAATCCAAATACAAATACACAACTACGATGAAAAAAGGAAGGAAAGACAAAAAAACCACAGACAAAGAAAACACCAAATCAACAACAAAACAAACAATCAAAAACAACTAAATAATGATATCATTACCATCCTCCTAAACTTGGCCTTAATCTATTCCATCTTTTTTCACAGTCCTTAAATTCCCCCCAGCCTCGTAGCAATTGGGCCTTCTAAAGAAATGTTTTAAAAAAGGAAAGAAAACAGGGGAATGTCAATCGCTCTTTTCCTTTCGATTCAAAAATAAATCTTTTTCCTAATTATTGCCTATAACAGGATTTAAGATGCCAGGACAATCATTTCTTAATTCACTGAGCATTATTGTTTGGGGGCACATGGTTTAAAAAATTAAATTTCATGCAAACCATGTTTTGATAGTCATCCAGAAAGTTGCCACATGAGGACAGAACCAAAATAAATGCAAAATATTGTCAATTTCAGATTTACAGAAAAGACAGTTTCCATACCCCAACCAAAAGCATTTCCTTGTTGGCAGTATCTTACTATATCTTACTATATAATGACGAAAACTCTGTGGGTGTGTGTGTGTGTGTCTGTTCCACGTTTTTCTCCTCACTGACTTGGTCAATCCATGTGAAATTTGGCACAGTGGTAGAGGGTCATGGGAGGATGCAAATGAAGCAATATTATATCAGCTGGTCAAACGGGGGCGCTATAGCAACCAATTGAAATTGCAAACTTTGAATGGGCATATCTCATGCCCCGTATGTCATAGAGACATGAAACTTTGCACAGATGCCTCTCCTCATGAGGAACAAATTTGCCTCAAGAACCCATAACTTCCGGTTATATAGATTTTCCGCCATTTTGAATTTTTTGAAAAACACTTAAAATCGAACTCTTCCTAAGAAGTTTGACCGATCTGCATGAAACTCGGTGAACATAATCTAGGGACCAATATCTAAAGTTCCCTCTCGGCAAAAGTTGCAAAACTTACTAAAACTGAGCTTCTATAAGGCAATGAATATTGCGGAGGGCGTGGCTCATCACATAAAGGTGTATAACATCTCAAGGGTTTCACCGATCACCACGCAACTTTGTAGGCATATGACCACACATAATCTGAGGGGACCCCTCCATTATTGACCCCATCAAACAAAATGGGGGCGCTAGAGAGCTAATTTCTTATCTAGGCCTAACCGCCATATCAATTTTTACTAAACTTGGTAGATATGTAGAACAGGATGCCTCAAGGTGACTGGAGAAATTTAACTCTAACTGGCAACTGGGTGGCGCTATAACAACAGAAAAATGCTTAGAAATGGCTAAAATGCGACCGATTGCTGTGGCTCCCCCTGTGGCCCAATGTTGTTGTTTTTGTTTTCTAATTTTTGGTATGACTAAGTCATGGTATGGTATGCTGTACATAATCACAGAAACTGTCAGTGTCATTCTGTCTGTCCCACGTTTTTCTACTCACTGACGTGGTCAATCTATGTGAAACTGCACATAGGCATTGAGGACGGGCATAGGTAGAAGGTGACAAAGCTACCAATGGGTATGGAGTAGTTTTCTATAAATAGAAAAAATGGAAATATTGTGACTTGGAATCTATAGCAGCTTTATCAAGTAGATGCATAGTTAGGTGCATTGTTTGCAGAGTTCATCACTTGGCTCCTTGCCTCCCTCCCTTGCCCATGCCTTTACACTTTTAAGGAGGTTTGAAGTGGTTGAGAGAAGATCTGATTGGGTTGCACAGTGTGATTTACAACAGTAATTATTCTCCACTGCAACTCAGCCAGTGAGAATATCTGGTGGCTTGGTGACTGCTGGCTTTCCTCAGATTGCATCTTGAGACAATTGCATCTAGTCAAAGGTTCGGTGTGTGTAGACATCAGCCCTAGTGCGCATGTTAATCCTGTTTTTCAGGGACTGACATGCATGTGGAATGGGCTGCCTTCTTGCCTTTCAGATGCAATCAAAGGTGAGCGTGGCATTTGCCTGCCAATGATTTTGTGTGAGATCATAAACAGTTAATTCAGCCAGCGAGCAGAATGTGCATCTGACTTTATCCCCTTTGGGCTTGCTGAAGGGGCAAAGCGTGTGTTAAACGGAACAAAGGTTATGGCTGTAACTGTAGTTCTAT
Organism: Epinephelus lanceolatus; assembly: GCF_041903045.1. NCBI lineage: Eukaryota > Metazoa > Chordata > Actinopteri > Perciformes > Serranidae > Epinephelus > Epinephelus lanceolatus. Next base: position 35,204,311 of record NC_135737.1, read on the forward strand.
GACAACTAGTGGAGTGCTCAAACTTTGTCACTCCGCCTCCTCTCAAGTTGCTGACTTTGTAGAAGACAACTTAGGCTATTTATTCAGCCTATACCGGGAGGGTTTGGTGTGATGCTTTGCAGAAGTGAGTCTATAAAGCTTGTTAGAGGGTGCCTGCACTAATAAAACTAGGGTTACAGTGTGTAAGCAACACAGGCAAGACAAGAAGTACCGTGACAAGAAATGAAGTAATAATAAATGTACCATTAAATATATTCTCAAAAGGGGAAAAAGCTCTTCCTCTCTCTCTTTTTCCTGTATTTTTTTTCCTCTTCCTCTCAGTGGCTCTACACTGGGACCAATCAGTGTATTTTTGCTGAGGTGCAAGACTGTGTGTACGTGAGCGTGTGTGCTCAACACTCCAACACTCTGGGGAGTTGTTTAAGGTATCAGAGGCAGGAGCGTTCTGAGCTAAACCCTTTGAAGTAACGCATCTGGATGTCAGAGGACACCATTAGATTGTCTAATGTGTGTGTATGAGTGTGTGCGTACTGTATGTGTGGATCTGGAATGGAGTTGAACGTCACAAGTGTACATATCATTTGCGCAGAGTGTGTTTACACACATGTTTGTACAGTATGCCCTCGTTTTAATATGTGGAACACATGCAGAAATCATTCTTAAATGTACCGTACACTGTGCATTGACACTCAGCGTGAGTCTGATTGTATGTGTGTGCCCATACATATAAGCTCTATGAGCAATTTCCTTGACCAAAGTAACCTTTGAAGTTTCTATCATTAATTAACAACTTCAGACATTTTTTTTTTTCTGAGTCAAACCTTCCGCCTAGTTAATTCTTTCAAATGCAAAGTAAAATAGAAAGAGAAATGCAAGGTCTCAGATACTGACGATGTTGCTACATTTCCAATGATATTAATCACATTTGAATGAATATATGAATCAGTTTTGAAGAGGAAGGTACATCCAGGGTTGTGAAAACATACTGCAATATTCACAATTTGCAATTAATCTCCGTGCTTTGGTTTTGTATTGCTCTATTGAAAGCCTAATAAAAAGTGAATACTCTTCTATATTTTTTTCAGCACCTCATCAAAGCTTCTTTGTTTTGTTTGAGCACTCCAACAAAGTGAAACTGCGTTCACATTTTCCATCTGGCTAGATCAGTTTCTCAAACCAACGCATTGCAAAAGAAAGCCAGTGGAGAATTTATTATAGCATTGGTTGGGTGAGGCAACAAACAAAACCATGTAAAGAGCCTCTCATATAAACTGTTTCTTTTACTAATTTGCAATTAAACACATAATACAAGGCATCTCCCGAGATGCCACTGTGAAGCAGAGAGGGGGAAAGCGAAGAAAAAGGACAGAACAGCCCTTTACAATCCTGACAGGAGAGGAACGTGGAGAGTGAGAGGAGATAGATCAGGCACACCTATGTGGCTCAAGGGGAAGAAATTCAAGGTTTACTTCAATTATGAACATCTCTGCTCTAAAATCTTATAGGAAAAAAATATAAAGTCAAAAGTAAAATGAGCAGTAGTTAAAAACAAGGAGCGGCTGGACGGTGTGAACGTTTCTGGATGACAAAGCTTCTTGAAGATATGTACTGATCCCTGGAGCAGGTGGGAAAAAGGAACTCTTCATCTAATTCTGAAATCTGTTTGGATGCACTGGTGGGAATCTGCTGCGGCCATCAGATATTTTTTCTTGCACTGCCCTCTCCTAGCTTCTCTTAAAGAAATATCTTCCACTTGGTATTGAGTGCCCTCATTTGCGAGATAACCCTTGATGAGGGAAGTGAGAAATATTAGGGTAGAGATCTTTCCCTAAGAAATGGGACACCACTTAATGCAAGTCGGCGTGGCCAACGTGCAGGCATATGTCATGCGTAGTAGCGACGCAATGAAAATGCTGGCTCCAGCACTTGTGTTGTGGCGTGTGCTATGTTTATTCTTCTCCGACTGATGAATCAACGGAGAAGAGATGCTGAAAACAGGAGGCGCCTATGACGTCTTCTAGTTCTGATCGATTTTGTTCAGTTAAGTCGATTTGTTTAAATATTTTGACGCTGTCTTCACCAGAGTTGCTGATGAGTTTACGCTAGTCCAACCATCTGTTGTTTGTATAGCCCACGTTCTGATCATACAGTAACAAATTGTTTTCCAAAACTTTGCTGACTTCGCAAGGTGTTCTGGGAAATTTCATCTTCCACTTCGTTAAAAGTGTGGGTCGGGGCTCCCTTGGAATCTAGGGTGTGTTTTAAGTGTTGCAAACCACTTCCACTACCTCAGTTCTGTTTTGGGACACCACTAGCCTAAACGTGAACGCACACAACCAAGTGCGAGTGGGTATTTCTAGGGGAAGTGTGGGTGTTGGGACAGGCCCTTACTTTCACCCTAATTTACATTACTCCTCCTCAGTCATACCCATGCACACGCTGAACTGGACTGGATTAGACTGAATGGGATACCCCTTCCCCACTTCACCCCTGTGGATTTTATTATATTTTTTTAATTAATAGGAAATTTAACCTCAATCATTTGATTTGAGTCTGTGGTTGCGTATAAAGAGGTTTAATTGAAAAATGAAATGATAATTTGTGTTTTCCCTTCAGGTTTGGACACTAGCTATCCAGGCTAATTCCCCAACAAGTTTAAATGAATATTTTTGTAAAAATGTTAATGTAGGATTGTGCTCACTCTCCTGTCTGGTGCTCCACTTATACTTTGTTCATTTGGGGATACATTTGTGCTACAACTGTACTGTAGGAAAGCAATAACAAACAATACCTATGACCACATACACGCATGCATCCACGAGTTCATGCATTCACTCACACACAACCTCACAAACACTTGTCACTAGTACAATGACACCTCCCTAAGACAACCTCTTCATGAGTTATGAAGGTGGAAGTGGCAAAATGGTGTGTGTGTATGTGCATGTCTGTGAATCCATGCCTTTTTCACTATAGGCTTCATCTGCTTTTAGCCAACTGGCATGAATACAAACAGAAATCTTCACACACACACACACACACACACACACACACACACACACACACACACACACACACACACACACACACACAAACACTTGGCCAAATTTCTGCCTCCTAGGAAAAAACAATGACTGCCAAAGGGTGGGGAATTTTTTGTGAACTGACTGACCGACCAAACAAACAACAAACAGAGTGACCTATAGAGCTGCTGGCTACAGCTGAATGTGCATATAAAACTAAGTCCTTTTTATGCAGACTCTAAGGTTATATGAAATCATTATAGGAGACATCCTCTTGAGACACTTTTTGTTTTCTATTCACTGGATAATCGTAAATATAACTGCAAAAATGTGCTGGCTTTGCTGCCTTTAGCTTGTGCTTATGCCAAAGTTTACACGGAAATGGAGCCATGTGTGTTTGCAAAGTTGGTGCCATTGTTGTTAGATTGGGGAAAATGATTTGGAGTCTGGAATTTTGCTGGTTTGTAAACCTTAAAAGAACCTAGCAGCTTGCGATGCTCATCGGACCCTGATATATATCATTATTTCCTACAGCATTCCTCTCCTCCAGCTACTTAGCATTCCTCCTCAGTGTGTGAGGGATAATCTCCCATACTACTTTAGTGTCAAACATTTGTCATCATCTGTCAAATGACGGAACCATTCACTGTTTTTGAACAATTTATCCCACTGGAAACACCCACTGAACACCTTTTAGCTCAGTGAAAGATATAAACTGCTGTCACAGTGGTTTATAAGTTTGTACTGCATTTGTTTTCGAAACATATTGAGCCTATACAAACACACTCATATCCCTTTCTAACCATGCAATGTGCACATCCTTACACACACTTTGAAACACCTGATACTAAAAGTGAGTAAGTGGGGGTAAAGTGAGCTGGGCGTCTTAGGGCCTGTCCCAATATCCCCCCTTAGCCCTAAACCTTGGCCCTACCCCTACATTTGCGCATTCCCGCGAGGGGTAGTGGTGTCCCAATTCCTTTTTGCGTGTAGGGGTAGGGGGCATTACGAGGGGTAGTGGGTATGAAACTAGCCCTTCGGAGCGAGGGATTTCAGATGCTGACTTGCCAGCGAGGGGTAGACGTCGCCATGGCTACCACCGAGCAAGAGACAGGGAAAAAGTTCATACATAGCTAACATTACCATCGTCAGGTTGCTTGTTAGCTAGCTAGCTAGCTCGCACTATCTGGCGTCTGTCATCTGTCCTGTTCTGCAAGACTGTCAGATTTTTCACATTACGATAACACGCCAGCTAGTATAACTATGCTGCCTCGTAATGTTAGCTGGTTAGCTAGCTAGCAGAAGTCTCCTGTCGTCTGTCATTCATCAGATGAAGTGTGATGAATACAGCAAACGCAATAGGTAGGATGAACTCAACTGGAGACTCCATTGTAGATGCTGCTGGAAATGTAGATGGCTCCCAGCTTCCTGTTTAAAATACTTACACGTATGTGTGAAAGTAACCGAAGTGGTGACGTAGCAAGTGGTGTCCCAGTTCCTAGGGAAAGATTTCAACCCCTACCCCTTGTTGCTTCATTTCGAGGACCAAGGGGTAGTGGGCAATGGCTAGGGGTAGGGCCAAGGGCTAAGGGGTAGTGGACAAGGGGGGGTATTTGGATTGGGTCTTAGTCTGTCACCAGAAACAAGTGGGAAAGGTACAGAGAAGTAGACATGGAAAACTGAGACAGAAATATGGAGGCAACATTAACAAAACAAACAAAATGCAATAATATCCATGCAAACATGAGACTGATATAGAAGCAAAAAAAGCACTTGAGCAGACAAAGTAAATCTTTATGGACGGACACCTGATCCTTTAGGCGTTATGTGCAAAGTGAGGTGAATCAGAGCCAGAGTCTATGGTATAGTGTACATCCTACTGCTGACCAGTCTGTGAGGATATCTTAAGCCTGGGGGAGGTGAGAATAGACCCTATAACCACCACAATTACTGTCCAAAGTCCACAGGAGGAGAGTGGGCTGGGGAGAAACGGACAGGAGCAGGAGAGAAAGGTGTGGGGGTGGAAGCCTGAGAACAGACAGGCTTAATAGGATATTTGCTATATTAGTGAAAGTCGATGATTGAGATTACAGGTGTGGGGTGTATTATGCAAGATTAAAATGGCCGCATAGCTGCTGTACATTAGTTAATAGGAGAAAGTGACAGGGTGGGAGTGAATCTCTACAATCTGATATGCCTGGGTAACTTCAATAGATTAAGTTCTTAATAGATAATCTAACTGGTTAATTAGTACACTGATTAATCTGCTAATAGATTATAATTTCAGATCATGTGTTATCACTTTTGCAGCTCCCTTGACACCTTTGATCCCACATAGCACTTTCATGTAAATGACCTCAAGGGTAGTGAAGCGTGTCTACAGTACTGGGATCCAGGTGCCTCACATTTACAACTTGGCTGTAAAGTGAAATCGTGTGGATATTATCTCTGAGAATACACACGTAATTAACTGAAATGGGATAAACTAAGATATAAATATAAAGCAAGCTAGCTAAGCAAATATAGCAAAACATCATTTCTATAACCCTACTAGATATTGGAATTAACAAGAGTGAAGTCGTGAAGCAGTGGTGGCCCTAGCACATTTGACTTTTGAATGAGCACAAATTCAATAATACACATTTATGACTTAACCTTTAAAGCTACTCTTACCTTTCTTGCATTTCTCACAGCACTCCCTAGGCCTACTCCCCCCTCCTCCATTACGTCTATGACGTTGGCAGGGTAACGTTAGATACATGGAAGAGGAGAGTGAGTGTAACGTTACAACCAAGACAGTCAAACGCAACCCCGGAGTTTTAAAACTCAGTGATGACTGATGAGTTTTAGAATAAGGTTACAGCGCTAACGTTAGATACTTAGCGTTAACATTACTAGTAAGTGGAAACGCACAAGGAAGAAAACGTTAATGTTTCATAGGCTACGCTGCAGTAGGCTAATGTTAGCCATTAGCAACTGGATGTTGTGTTGTCATATAACATTATATGTTATATTAGAAGCAAACTAAACATAACATTACCTGTCCTGCACAGTCAGACGCAACCTCGAAATTTTGAAACTTATCCGGGGTCAGTGATGACTGATGAGTTTTATAATAAAAAACGTAAACACTAACATTAGATAGTACTGGTGACTGGCAACAAACAAGGAAGATAATACAGAGGCTCAAGCAATGTTAGGCTACAGTAGGCTAACTGTTAGCAACTGGATGCTGTGTTGTCATATAACACTATAGCCTGTGTTACATTAGAATCAAACTAAAAATACCTGTCCAGCAGAAACTCTGCGACAATCTCATCCCTTTTTAGCTCAGGATGAAGCTGCATCAGTCTACGCCATCGCTCAAAAGCAGAGCCGATGTTGACCCGAGTTTTGGCTCTTGCAGCATCAAGCTCTCTCTTAGTGTTAGCTTTTTCTGCTATATTCTTTCTTTTGCCAACTGATTTCCCGGTTGGATCGGCTGGAGGAGCAATCGGTGGTCTGCGTTTGTCGGGTCCATGTCATTGGTTCGACATCCCATTAGTCCGACTGTCCACGGTGCTGAACGGCTCCTGGCGGGCGTATTTCTACCTTGATGGTGCGCCGCAACCGGCTCTGGGTCAGCTGGGAAAGGCTTGAGGCGAAGCAGGCTCACAGCTTATGTGTTTGCCACTTTCTTTTTCATTTTAACCCACACCATGATCTTTTCCTAACCCTAACCAAGTGGTTTTTGTGCCTAAACCTAACCAGACCTTAACCACAGGGCATCATGATGATTTCGGAACGGACTTCGGAACAATGGGTTTAATATGGTCGGAACAATGAGATGTTGAACCAATGGGCTGTCGGACCAATGGGCAGTTCCCCGTTTGTCTGCCATTGTTACGGAGAAAAGTTTATATCCACAAGCGTCCCGTTACTAGTTTATATCCACAAGTGTCTCTGTTACTAGTTTATATCCACAAGTGTCCCTGTTACTAGCCTTTTTACTATATGTGATACACCATTATTCAAAGAGTTTTTGTCATTTTGACACGACAAGGATAGAGCATGTTTTGGGGTTCAGGTGACGTCGGATAACTCGCCCATCTCCCCCAGAGAGCACATACATTGTAAGGAGCTGGAGAGGGGGGCCAGGGGCGGCAGGTAGGCTTTGCTATGTATGTGGTCTTATGTAATATTTCAGAATAATACTAGTAAAAGTATTAATAAAGAATAGTAAAACATAAACATTTTGATTTTGTTGTTCTTCCCTCATTAGTGGCACTGTCATGCAGTCGTCAAAACCATGTCAGATACAGTACATAAACAGTCTATTCCAGCTAGTGGCTCAACCCACCTGCGGAATGAAGCTTTGATGCTTTTTAACAAGCTGTATGTGTTCGTGAGTTATATACAGTACAGGCCAAAAGTTTGGACACACCTTCTCATTCAATGCGTTTTCTTTATTTTCATGACTATTTACATTGTAGATTCTCACTGAAGTCATCAAAACTATGAATGAACACATGTGGAGTTATGTACTTAACAAAAAAAGGTGAAATAACTGAAAACATGTTTTATATTCTAGTTTCTTCAAAATAGCCACCCTTTGCTCTGATTACTGCTTTGCACACTCTTGGCATTCTCTCCATGAGCTTCAAGAGGTAGTCACCTGAAATGGTTTCCACTTCACAGGTGTGCCTTATCAGCGTTAATTAGTGGAATTTCTTGCTTTATCAATGGGGTTGGGACCATCAGTTGTGTTGCGCAGAAGTCAGGTTAATACACAGCCGACAGCCCTATTGGACAACTGTTAAAATTCATATTATGGCAAGAACCAATCAGCTAACTAAAGAAAAACGAGTGGCCATCATTACTTTAAGAAATGAAGGTCAGTCAGTCCGGAAAATTGCAAAAACTTTAAATGTGTCCCCAAGTGGAGTCGCAAAAACCATCAAGCGCTACAACGAAACTGGCACACATGAGGACCGACCCAGGAAAGGAAGACCAAGAGTCACCTCTGCTTCTGAGGATAAGTTCATCCGAGTCACCAGCCTCAGAAATGGCAAGTTAACAGCAGCTCAGATCAGAGACCAGATGAATGCCACACAGAGTTCTAGCAGCAGACCCATCTCTAGAACAACTGTTAAGAGGAGACTGCGCGAATCAGGCCTTCATGGTCAAATAGCTGCTAGGAAACCACTGCTAAGGAGAGGCAACAAGCAGAAGAGATTTGTTTGGGCCAAGAAACACAAGGAATGGACATTAGACCAGTGGAAATCTGTGCTTTGGTCTGATGAGTCCAAATTTGAGATCTTTAGTTCCAACCGCCGTGTCTTTGTGAGACGCAGAAAAGGTGAACGGATGGATTCCACATGCCTGGTTCCCACTGTGAAGCATGGAGGAGGAGGTGTGATGGTGTGGGGGTGTTTTGCTGGTGACACTGTTGGGGATTTATTCAAAATTGAAGGCACACTGAGCATGGCTACCACAGCATCCTGCAGCGACATGCCATCCCATCCGGTTTGCGTTTAGTTGGACGATCATTTATTTTTCAACAGGACAATGACCCCAAACACACCTCCAGGCTGTGTAAGGGCTATTTGACCAAGAAGGAGAGTGATGGAGTGCTGCGGCAGATGACCTGGCCTCCACAGTCACCGGACCTGAACCCAATCGAGATGGTTTGGGGTGAGCTGGACCGCAGAGTGAAGGCAAAGGGGCCAACAAGTGCTAAACACCTCTGGGAACTCCTTCAAGACTGTTGGAAAACCATTTCAGGTGACTACCTCTTGAAGCTCATGGAGAGAATGCCAAGAGTGTGCAAAGCAGTAATCAGAGCAAAGGGTGGCTATTTTGAAGAAACTAGAATATAAAACATGTTTTCAGTTATTTCACCTTTTTTTGTTAAGTACATAACTCCACATGTGTTCATTCATAGTTTTGATGACTTCAGTGAGAATCTACAATGTAAATAGTCATGAAAATAAAGAAAACGCATTGAATGAGAAGGTGTGTCCAAACTTTTGGCCTGTACTGTACGTCTGGAGGAAATTGTTGTGGAGGGTTGTACTTGCTTATAATGGATTGTAGACAATTAAAAACAGAAGTCTGAAAGGTCACCTTTACAGGATTGCAGATTAACCATACACTGGATACAGAGAACTCCCTGTGAACCAAGCTATTTGGCCTGTGAATGGGTCGTTGAACCTTCTCGCTTCATAATAACTACCTATAAAAACTGGAAAGTTGCTTAGGACAGCAGGGGTGGACTACCAGACTATCCGTGTTCGAACGCATTAGGACAAAGAGAAACATGAAAGAGCAATGTGAAGAGAAAAAGAGTCAAAGTGAGTGTAAAAGAGTGAGACAGATTGAGAGGGAAAACAGGAGAGATGTCCCATCCTATTACGAGTCCCTTGCTGGTAAAGCACTGAGGTTTGGTCTGTGAATTATGAATAGAAATATATCAAATATGGATGGGTCCCTCACTACTGTATAGCAATGGGGTGAATGCGGAGCGTCCGTCTCTCTTGCAGTCTGTATACACATAAACACACTCCCACACATAAAAACAACAAAACAAGGATAGAAACATCCAAATGCAATAGAAAGGACACAATTATGTTTTTACAATTAAAAAATGCTGCCTTAACAGCCCTGTTGTGCTTATAGTTACTCAATCAACAGATATCGCATATCGAGACACCCATCAAAAAGAACGAAAGAGGCGCATTTGTAACAAAACCTTTGTCAAAAAAATGCCGTCAAATAATCATAAAATACTGTATAAAAATGCGAATACAGTGAGCAATGCAAGACGTGATTTATCAATGAGCTGTTCATAAGAAACTCATCTTTTATAATAATTTCATTGTGACATTTTATATTGATTTTGAAATTAAAAGCCTTGTTTCATTTGAATAATGCATACCAACATAAATTACGTAATATATCATGAATGGTAGTTTTAGGGTTCATATACAGTTATTGTCACAAGGGCAGATTGCCAATTCAATCCTTGTGTGCACTCACACTACACTGACTGGGATGAAAGATGCATAGCACATGAAGGCAGTTCTTCTGCAGAAGGACATGAAGTCCATGCCCATTTTTTTTGCACCACTGTACTTCTGAGAAAGACAAAACCGAGAGGTACTGAATTTAATCTGATGATGCATTCCAAAAAAGATTCAGAGCAAAATTAGTTTAGGTTCTTTTTCTCTAAATAATTGATTACAGTAAATCTTTAGAAAGCATTTGAATGAACATAGCAAGACACAAATAAACCTAGAGCTGAGCAATATATTGATATTGCATCAGTACTGTGATATGAGACTAGGTATCTTATGTGGTAAGTGTTGTCTTTGCCTGGTTTTAAAGGCTGCATTAGAATAAAATGATGATTTTTTCTGAACTTACCAGACTGTTCTAGTTGTTCTATTATTTGCCTATACCCACTTAGTTACTATATCTACAGTACAGGCCAAAAGTTTGGACACACCTTCTCATTCAATGCGTTTTCTTTATTTTCATGACTATTTACATTGTAGATTCTCACTGAAGGCATCAAAACTATGAATGAACACATGTGGAGTTATGTACTTAACAAAAAAAGATGAAATAACTGAAAACATGTTTTATATTCTAGTTTCTTCAAAATAGCCACCCTTTGCTCTGATTACTGCTTTGCACACTCTTGGCATTCTCTCGATGAGCTTCAAGAGGTAGTCACCTGAAATGGTTTTCCAACAGTCTTGAAGGAGTTCCCAGAGGTGTTTAGCACTTGTTGGCCCCTTTGCCTTCACTCTGCGGTCCAGCTCACCCCAAACCATCTCGATTGGGTTCAGGTCCGGTGACTGTGGAGGCCAGGTCATCTGCCGCAGCACTCCATCACTCTCCTTCTTGGTCAAATAGCCCTTACACAGCCTGGAGGTGTGTTTGGGGTCATTGTCCTGTTGAAAAATAAATGATCGTCCAACTAAACGCAAACCGGATGGGATGGCATGTCGCTGCAGGATGCTGTGGTAGCCATGCTGGTTCAGTGTGCCTTCAATTTTGAATAAATCCCCAACAGTGTCACCAGCAAAACACCCCCACACCATCACACCTCCTCCTCCATGCTTCACAATGGGAACCAGGCATGTGGAATCCATCCGTTCACCTTTTCTGCGTCTCACAAAGACACGGCGGTTGGAACCAAAGATCTCAAATTTGGACTCATCAGACCAAAGCACAGATTTCCACTGGTCTGATGTCCATTCCTTGTGTTTCTTGGCCCAAACAAATCTCTTCTGCTTGTTGCCTCTCCTTAGCAGTGGTTTCCTAGCAGCTATTTGACCATGAAGGCCTGATTGGCGCAGTCTCCTCTTAACAGTTGTTCTAGAGATGGGTCTGCTGCTAGAACTCTGTGTGGCATTCATCTGGTCTCTGATCTGAGCTGCTGTTAACTTGCCATTTCTGAGGCTGGTGACTCGGATGAACTTATCCTCAGAAGCAGAGGTGACTCTTGGTCTTCCTTTCCTGGGTCGGTCCTCATGTGTGCCAGTTTCGTTGTAGCGCTTGATGGTTTTTGCGACTCCACTTGGGGACGCATTTAAAGTTTTTGCAATTTTCCGGACTGACTGACCTTCATTTCTTAAAGTAATGATGGCCACTCGTTTTTCTTTAGTTAGCTGATTGGTTCTTGCCATAATATGAATTTTAACAGTTGTCCAATAAGGCTGTCAGCTGTGTATTAACCTGACTTCTGCACAACACAACTGATGGTCCCAACCCCATTGATAAAGCAAGACATTCCACTAATTAACCCTGATAAGGCACACCTGTGAAGTGGAAACCATTTCAGGTGACTACCTCTTGAAGCTCATGGAGAGAATGCCAAGAGTGTGCAAAGCAGTAATCAGAGCAAAGGGTGGCTATTTTGAAGAAACTAGAATATAAAACATGTTTTCAGTTATTTCACCTTTTTTTGTTAAGTACATAACTCCACATGTGTTCATTCATAGTTTTGATGCCTTCAGTGAGAATCTACAATGTAAATAGTCATGAAAATAAAGAAAACGCATTGAATGAGAAGGTGTGTCCAAACTTTTGGCCTGTACTGTATATTACAGATGACTGTTATCAAAAAAAAATCCCATTGTGTAAATATGTTGTGAAAGCACCAACCCTAAAATAGTGATATTGAGGTTTTTGGTCAAAAATATTGTTGTTGGATCCATAACATAGTTTTTGTTTGTTTATTTAAACCTTTTCTAAACACAAGGTAGATATAAATATACACATAAAGTTAGGAAACTGAACACAGGGTGGCCCATTTATGTGTGAGGTGCATATAGGTAAGCTCCAGGTAATGGGAATCAGGCGTGTGGAATGGGAAGCAAACAGTTTTTGACCATGTAATGTAAGTATGTCGTATAAGCATGAAGTATAGATGGGGAAAACTGAATTTGCTGTTTGAATATGGACAATTCTGTTGCCCTTCTCTATCATGGTTAGCATGTGTATAATGTATTGAGAATAAATGGACATTGGTTCATTCTTAGCTCAGAACACTCAAAACAAGTTCACCCATTCGCCCCACAGTGGCCTGTTGAGACATTTTGTTTTGTTAAAGGTCACCACAATTGTGATATCTGATTATCTTCATGTTGCCCTGACCTAAATGAACCACATGTATAATCAGTTTATCAGTTTATCTACAAGTGTGTACTCAATACTGGTACCAGCCAACTGTAAGCAGTAATCAAAGCATGCATTTTGAAAATGAGATATACTACCCAGATATAAACTGAAGAAAAGGGAAATAATGCAATTTGAAATAAGTTTAGTTTAGTCTATTTACGAAGGGACAGTGCAAATTAATAAATACACATGGTATAAAAATACCAGAATTAGCCAAAAGGCTTTTTTTCATCTGTAGTCCCTTGCCCAAGATGTTACGCAAGGGTATCTAAAATACAACAAAGCACAGAAAAGCAAAATGAGGAATTTGGTCATAAACCTAAGTATAGGACAGATTAAAATTTTGACCGCATGGTAGGACCAGATGAAAAGTCATTCACCAAAGTCATCCAAATTTGTCTTACAGGCACATTGGATATGTACCACATTTGATAGTCATCAATCCAAACATTTTTAAGAAATTCATGAAAACCAAGTGTATTAACCTCATGGTGGCGCTAGAAGAAATGTCAGGGGAGGACTAAAGTCAGTAGGATTCATCCTCCGGGGTCCATGCATGTCGGTACAAAAGTATGTTGCAATCTAGCCGACAGTTAGTTAGATATTTCAGTCTGGACATAAGAGGTGAACAGACTCATAACAGACCTACAATGCCATCCCAACAGCCGTGACACCAGCATCTCTGAAGAGTGAAAAAGGAAAGAACTAAAGTATGATAAACTAAGAGAATACAAAATAAGGAAAAGGTTATGCATGTTTCAAAAGTGCTGCATGTTGCAAACTGTATTTGGGTGGTATAATCCATTCCCTGGAGATCTTTTATAAACATCAACAGGAAGTTTTGGGTTTCATCAAGTGTAGCTTAACATTTAGAAAGCACAGCGAAGTGGATGGCCATTAACCAAATGAGAGCAGAAGCTCACAGCAACAGAGTAATGGGTATAACATAACAGCTGTTTTTGCTGATATGTAATAATGTTTCTGAAATGTAAATTATGCTGAATTTACAATGCAAACCACTTATGTGAATGTGCTACCAATTATGTTTTTCACCTTGATTCTCCTGGTCATTCTTTGGCTTTTATGCGCTGAGTAGACTATGGCTATTATTTGACACCCAGCCCTTGGTCAAGTGATAAATTCTACTTGAGAATATATGGTATGTCTGGACAAAATGCATTTATTACACACTTGGTTAGTACACAATTATGATAATATTTGCTCATCATGAGCCTGTCCAATCAATGGTTAATTATTGCCACTTAAATATACAGCAGAGGCAGAGAATGAGTCTGGTTCATAATTAGACATTGACCTTAATGTAACAATTCAGTCATGGTAGCCTCCTTCACTTTGTACCTCCAGCAAAGCTCTTGTCTCCTCTGTCTGGAATTCTGCTCCACTCCACTGTCATGGCTTCTTGCCAGTGCAAACATATGCTATTATGCCACTAAGTACTCGCACAAAGTACTGTCACTTTACAGTCACATAAACAGTAGATGCAGTATGTCTAGGCAGCACAGACCTATCGTACATGCACACGTACACTCACTGGCCACTTTATTAGGTACACCTGTGCAACTGCTCGTTAAGGCGACCTGCTGAAGGGTACAATTTGCACGGGCTCACCAAAACTGTACAATAGAAGACTGAAAGATGTTGCCTGCTCTAATGAGTCTGGATTTCTGCTGCCACATTCAGATGGTAGGGTCAGAATTTGGTATAAACAACATGAAAGCATGGATCCATCTTGCCTTGTATCAACGGTTCAGGCTGGTGGTGGTGGTGTAAGGGTGTGGGGGATATTTTCTTGGCACACTTTGGGCCCCTTAGTACCAACTGAGCATGGTTTAAACACCACAGCCTACCTGAGTATTGTTGCTGACCGTGTCCATCCCTTTATGACCACAGTGTACCCATCTTCTGATGGCTACTTCCAGCAGGATAACGCACCATGTCACAAAGCTCAGATCATCTCAAACTGGTTTCTTGAACATGACAATGAGTTCACTGTACTCCAATGGCCTCCACAGTCACCAGATCTCAGTCCAATAGAGTACCTTTGGGATGTGGTGGAACGGGAGATTCACATCATGGATGTGCAGCCAACAAATCTGCAGCAACTGTGTGATGCAATCATGTCAATATGGACCATCTCTGAGGAATGTTTCCAGCAACATGTTGAATCTATGCCATGAAAAATTACAGCAGTTTTGAAGGCATAAGGGGTCCAACCCGGTACAAGCAATGTGTACCTAATAAAGTGGCTGGTGAGTGTGAATAAACAACATACTATGCAGGATCTCTATACAGCATCCTTTGATGATGCTTTCATTTTGTTATTTTGTTCTCTATCTCTGTTGCTTTCTCAGCATATTAAATTATGTAGGGCTTCAATGTAACCTGAGAGAGTTACCTCACAAACATGTATACCTGTTCTGTTGACTGCTAATCATAATAGAAAAAAAAAAAAAAAAACAATCAATAATTAAAAGGGGTAAATATACTGTTCATAGCACTACTGTTGTTAAATTACAGGAATCCTCAAAAAGAAACTTAATTGATTTTTTTAATCTCCACTGAGACGATAAATTGCTTGGAAAACACTAAGCAATGGTGTATATATTATATAATTTTACAAATGCTTTCAGGGCACACTTTCTCCTTTCCCTTTTGTTATTAAGCAATGATATAATAGTGCAGCAATTAAAGTCAAAGGGATTAGATGTGCTACAACACTATTAATACCTAAATCAGACAGGGACCACAGAAAGATGAGCAATTATTGCTGTTTAAGTCTGCTAAACAATGATGAGGAAAAGAAGAATTTCTGCAATTAAATGGTAATGCCCTCCATTGGTCTTCATATCAGGAAGATGATTATTAAAGCATGAGAACCCAAATGAGCTCCGACATCTAGAGGTAGCAGTGCTGCTGGATTCAAGAAAGTTAAGGAAACAATAGAGTGGCCATACCTCATTCATACAATAAGGATGGTTAAAGCGAGGTCCAGTCCAAAATGGATTAATGTACTTTACCATTAACTGGGAACTGATGGTATGGTATTTAGTATAATTGCCCTATCACATCCACACAAACAACACAGCAGGACTTTCCAAGGTTCCCTGTATTGTGATTAATTACCAAAGCAAGACTCTACGCTGATGACATTCTTTTAAGACTATCCTAACCCTTCTCGATACAATGACATCAGGGTGAATTGCCCGAATACAAAATCTGGTCCAGGTCCATGTTGATTACACTTCATTTTTTTCTGGGTAAAATAAGGTATTTCATATATTGTCATTTAACTTGCAGTTTTAACTTCATCACTTTGAGGAAAAGCTTAATTTCAGGAAATTAACAGCAAAAAGTCACACTGAGTGTCCCTGAAACTTTTAAAGCCTACTCTATATATCAGGTAATGTAATGCAGAGCACTGTCAGTAGTATAAAACAATGACCCAAATGCATGGCTTTCATTTTAAATGTCAAAAGAATATAGACAGGAGGATAGAGAGTAACTCCAGCTTCTTGAGTTGGTAGTACAAGACTTAGTTCAGATCAAGAGACTTGTGTCATGATGGGCAGATTTTTTTGGGTAAATCCAAAGTCTGGTCTGTGAAATACAGCAGAGTATTAGGGCCACTGTTATAAAATAAGAAGTTACTTCTCCAAACAAAAGACAGAGTCTTCATGTTTACCCTCTGCAGCAACACAGCCTAGACCAGCAAGTGTGGTGATTATTAAATACTCTCAGCGAGTCACAGGCAATTATGCATGGTTGTTAGCACAACTGTTTACCTTCATTAAATTGAAAACACCAGGCTGCTACAGTATAACCATATAGACGTCTTCACACACCAGACTGGTCAGTTATAACTCTCTATATTCTGTCTTGTTGTTGTTGCTTAATGAAGAAGACATCCAGTTTCCAGGGCTCAACTTTTCCAACTTTCTTTTTGGCCAAAATAGAGTCTCATGTTATGATCTTGAAACACATTGCAGTGCAAACGCTGTTGTGTGACAATAACCACTAAACTACGTGACCACATATGCGGTGAGATACATTAGAATGATTGCTATCGTACTCCATCTGTCTTTGGGTGCACATATGTGGTGATGTGCGTTCATGTTGTGACGATCTGAACCATCCAGACATTCCCTGAGGTAAAGCTTTCTGTTTGTTGAGCTCGTTATCATGTTTAACGGTGCACAGCTGTTTCAGAGCTACGAGACCAGCGATGTGATTGGCTGAGCGACTATTTAATAATCACCACACCCACTGATCTAGGCTATACTCACGTTCACCAAGCCTTTTGCAAGTTGCACTGCAGCAGAAGGTGCGCATGGAGACTCAAAATATATCCTTGGAGAACGCAAAGTATTTTTTTCACCCACCTTTTTTTTCTTTCTCTGTCATGTCCACTTAGGGGCTCCATATACATGTGTGTTGACCTAGTAAGGATAAAACTGAATGAAAAAGTTGATCTACAGGAGAATAACACCATTCAGCCACGACATTAAAACCACTGACAGGTGAAGTGAACAACATTGATCATGTTGTTAAAACGCAATGTTCTGCTGGGAAATCTTGGGTCCTGGCATTCATGTGGATGCCCCTGACACACTCCACCCATCCAAACACCATTGCAGACCGATGTTATTAACTCCACTAGCCAGTAGTTTTAATGTTTTGGCAGATGGATTTATATTTTGAATTGTCATCTGATGCCTGAATTTTGAATTTTTGACATTTGTACCATAAATTGATGCACCATAAGGCACTAATTATTGCATAAAACTTACCCAGAATGCAGGAAATGAAATGTCTGAGACTCAAAACTTCCTAGTGGTCTCAGGTCTCAAGCCTACAACCTTGCTATCTACTCATCCTTTCCCTCACTCTTTCTCTGATTTCATCCTGAACCTTGGGTTCCCTGGGGAATGGGAAAAGGCAAGGAATTGGAAAAAGCATGGAAGGCTGAGTTTCGCATCTGTGACTTGTCAAATATTCATGTCTACTCCGTGCAATCCATACCTGCACTACATCCAACTTGTGACACACAGTGTGTGCATTTTGAGCTAGCTTCTTTACTGTAGTACTCCTGTCACACGTCATCTATATCTTACCAGTAGTATGTAAAATACAGAAAATGTATATATATCCCTCTCATTCTAGCACTAGTAATCTGAACTCCCTGGGTCTGGAGATGGTTCTCACAGATTTCACACATCGCCCATGGCATGCTTCAGTCCCTATTAGGACTAGAGTTCCATGCTAACTACAGTTGTAACATGTCAAATCAATTTATTCTTTCGGTACTACCGAGTGTACTCTCAGTCATCATATCTGCAAGCACCGCAAAGATCACTGGAGTGTGGATACCACAAGGATTATCTGTTGGCTTCACTTAAAATCGTCATTATAGGTGCTCACATGCCTTGCACACATCTGTAAGGTGCCTTTAAGGTGCTGTAGAATTTGAGTTATTGAGGTGTGTGAGTGAGTCGTATGTATGCTTCTATGCCTGGCCCAAAACCCCTGACCTCTCTCTCTCTCTCTCTCTCTCTCTCTCTCTCTCTCTCTCTCACAGTTACACAAACACATAAATGCACTCAGGCATATGCGATTTATCAGTTTAGTCTTATGTGGAAGCACATTCTAAAATTGCATTCTTGTGTGTGTGTGTGTGTGTGTGTGTGTGTGTGTGTGAGAGACAGAGAGAGAATGAAAGAGAGAGCGTGCTTGTGAGTGTGCATACATAGTAGCATCTTACACTGAGGCATGTTTTTTGACTCTGGTGGACATTGATTGGTAATGGCACAGCACCACCTTGGGGTAGACACTGAAGTGATATAAACCACGCACACACACACACACACACACACACACACACACACACACACACGCACACTCTGACAGACACATATACAGCCAGCTTTCCCAACAACTAATTTTCTGTAATTGAAGAATGTGTGTAATATATCCTCATCACCAAGCAAATGAGAGAGACGAAGAAATATGACAGTGGAAAATGACATGAGAGAAGGCGAGGGTGCATTTGAATCACTTTGCATGGGTTTTGAAACCAATGCATACACACAGTGCAGTAAATTAAGTTATTTCTTCTTCACCTGTGTTCTTCTCAAAACATCACAGCCTCGCAAAGCAGGGGGCGAGAGGACATTCAATTATTTTGAATTAATCAAAAAACTGTAAACACTTTCAACCTAAAGGAATAGAGCAAAACAACGACTACAAGTTAATATATGAGAATTTCCAGATGCTGTCTTCTGATGTCGGCTGCATCACAGGACTGCATCGTCTCTTGGCTACAAGCCTCTGTCTTACTTCCTCCCCAGTGTGTTATCACAACTCTATACACACTTTTATCTGTCTCTGTTACACTGGGGATATTTAGATATGTTCTTTCCTTTCATTCCGGAACAGAGTCGCATTGAAATGGGTGACATCAACCGGAACACCAGTGCCAATCTCAATCTGACCTTCCGATACCGGATTCCTGCGGAAATACAATTATAATTAAATCTTTATCTTCCCTCCTGACTCTCACAATGATTAAATTGCAGTTGGGGGTATGTAGTTCTGTAACTGCTTCCGCTAATGTGATGCAACCTATTTCTATGTTATTTATTTATAAATTCTGCCCTAGACAGTGAGTTATATTCTTTGCTGGAGTTATTATGCCTCATCTTCACTAAATGAGCTGGAATGGGTATCTCAAGATAAATGAGCCTACAGTAAGCACACTGAATGATAGGCCAGCCAGCGCCAGCAGTTAATCTTCTCTATTATGCAGGGGACAAAAGTTTTAAAATAAAAATAAATCTATTTTCAAAACTGAATTCAAACAGAGGGATATGTTAATAATGCTGTTATGGTACTCAAATAACTTATATGGAAGTCCTGAAAGGCATGACCACATACAGTATTTATTAATAATTCATTTAGCTATCTCCTTGCGAGTTAGTATGATTGATTGATGTCCGCTGGCCATTCTGATACTGCGTCTCTTCCAGGTGGTGTTTGTAGGATCCCCTGCAGATGCAGTGTGTAGAGTACTAGTAGGGATATCTACCTATATTTGTCAAATTATTTCTTTCAAAGACAGGTGGGGGTTGTTTTGTTGTCCCGACTGTTAGACTGTGTCAGAGCAGTGAGGCTTGGTAAGGGTGGCTTTGCCCTCCTGCCCTTCCCACAGAAGGGTGCTAGAGCAATGGCCTGCATCTTTATGTGACCCCAAGCTATGGCCTTGTGTCATGTTGGTCTCACAACAGGGAGTACAGGAATCGATCTTCACCGTTTCATGCCTTTAGAGTCTTTGTGAAATACAGTAAAGCAATGGTTGCAAACCTTAAAAGGCAACTCTGGTATTTTTCAGCCTGGACCCTTTGATCCCATGTTTTGTGTCCAAGTGACTAATGGGAAAAACAATTTTTGAAACTGGTTCAGTATTAAGTAAGAGCAGGAGTGAAAACAGGCTGCAATGTGACCATCACACTGTTAATTTACATCCACTAAAAGTGCTTGTTTTTTGCCACTGACATGTCTAAGAGTCTGACAACATTAAGAACGGATGTCTCAACAGATAGACCTCTTTGTGGAAGAGCAAACTCCGTTCTGTCAAACCAAAAGCATTCCCAAAATTGCCATTGCCAAACCCACCAGACGACTCAAACAGCAATTTCAACACGTAGATCAAGCATATCACATCTTACTGGGAGAATTAAGGAATTATTTCAACCAAACCAGAGCTGGTGATTGTTGGAACAGTGAAAAGACGAACCAAGACAGCTTTTGTTAGTTTTATTTTGTTTCTGTCAGCTTTGAATAAAGTGTGTTTTAGGATGATAAAAATTACTGTTTATTTAAATAGAGTTTGTTTGGTTTGGCAGTCGTGATTTTGGAGCAGTTTAAAGGTCCTTCCCTGTAGCAATCCTTTCCATAATGTTGCCAGGCACTTAGAATAACAACCCTGATATTGCAGTCTGTTTTGCCACTGTCAGTTGCAGCTGTCTCGCTCAATACTGGGCAAGTTTTAAAAATTGTTGTCTCGATTAGTCACTTACTGAGACACAAAAACATGGGAAAATAGGGCCCAGATTGAAAAACACCAACGTTACCCTTTAACCCTAGCTCTGTGAAAAAAGACTACACTCTTTTACATTGGCACTGCTTGAGTCCTAGAGTTGTGCAAATGCAGTCTCAGAAGTTAATAGCTCATGGATGTTGTTGTTCCTTCTGGACAAACTTTGACTTTGACCAAATTGGACCCAAAGGTTTCTCTGTCTCACTATACAAAAGAAAATAATGTTCATAAACAGTTTTCGGTATCTAGGGCCTGCCGATAAATGCTGACATAATGGGGTTTACATCTGTACAGAATGGCCACAAAATATCTATGTGCCATGGAGGTGTGAAACAGTCCATGTTGGCTGTACTAGAAGAAAAGCATCTAATCCACTTATTCAAATCATTCACTCCACAAACTGTAAATAATGTGCCCGGAGTAATTGTTCCTGCACGTTATACCGTCCATCATACAAAAACATTACCCAGAATACATATAAATCATACCATTCTAGATATGGAGCAATTTCAAGGCTTTTCAGTTGACTCCTAATACTGTTGGGATACTGTTGGGCTCCACATATGATTTGTTCACTTGCACAACTTTATACTGGACATGGGAAGGCTTTTCGAATAAATTCAGTGAGCTTAAATAGCCGTTGTTGTCTTCTGTGTTCATCAGACAAAAGAATGCCATGTGAACTCAACTACCCAAGGTGCCTCACCTTTCACACCTCAGTATGAGTGCTGCCCATGGACACAGTCCTCAAACTTGATTGGGCACTACTGTCATAAGCCCTTTTTAGATAGGAATTGTGCAAATTTGCAGGAAAGCCCAATCAGTCATTTTTCAGCATTGGCAGTATAAAAACAAAATCGGGGAGTGTGGCAAAATGTTGCCCACCTAATTTTGTTTATACAGAATGCGCCTTTTTCAGGGTAATGGGGGTGTGAGCAAGTAACAAAACATGTAGCTCAGCATGTGACGTAAACAGTGACGTACTCCGAGGGAAGCTGCGGCTGTTTGTCAGGTTTGCGTTTCCCCCTTGCTACTAGCTGCTCCCTAATTCCTGCTATCAGCTGTTTCCTGTTTATCCACCGCTAGTGGCTCGCATGTGCAGCGTCATCAACAGCTGCTCCCACAAGTCTTCAACAGCCCCTCCCATTGCAGAAGGCCACCTCGGTCTTTTTAAACTAAAAGGGTTCCGCCAATGTGACTACCCTACGAGGCGGAAAATTGGGCACCTCAGATCAACTCGCCAATCTGGCTCTGTGTGTCTAAATGCTCGCAGCTTGCCGGCAAAAAGGCCCAACAATTGTGGAAAATTTGGCAGTGTAAAAGGGGCTACAGTGACATGTGACCCTGTGATATCACCAAGCCAGCAAACCTCAGCCTCTAGGCTTGGTATCTCTCTCTTACTCCTGGACCACCAGAAAGGAGGCTTGTGGGTTCTGGAGGACCTGCTAGGCCCTGTCTGCATGCTCACAGCGGGAAAAAAACATCTGCCCTGCATGTGTCCAGCTCTCAGCACATGGGCAGTTTGATTGAAACCAGCGGACACAAGAACTCTCCAAACTTGAAGTGATAAGTTGTGCCTACAGCTAACACAGGGTTTGCACGCTAACATTTTAAGTAAAGAAGAACAAAGCCAAGTTAGCACTAAACTGCGAATTCTGTAAGGAAACACCAAGTGAACACATTTCTTTGCATCACTGGAACACAGCACAACCCTCTTCCTAAAAGCCAAGCTTATTTGCAACAGGCAACACAAGCAGCATGAAAAAGACCGGTAAAGTAACAACTGGGCATAGCATTAGTACAGTTGTACAGGCTAAGCAAGACTGTTTAACGTTGTCAGTTTTGATTTAATACTATTCAATGAGTTATTGTAGTAGCTTAATATCAATTTAACTAACCCAGACACCTTATATGCATCACAGATCATTTACACATTTACTCACTTAGAGGGGGAACTCAAACTTCTCCTACTTCTCCTCCAATTTTTACTTTGCTCTGACTACCCCAATGTTGTTGGGTTGAACCTCCCCTGACCTCTGAGGTAATTTTTGATTCAGCCATTTTCTTTATAGTTTGCTGCTGTCAGCCATTTTGTTTTGTAGGCCAATTTGCTTCTTTCTTTCTTTGTGAATAAGTACATTTGAAATCATACCTGCTGTCTTTTTGATATTGCAAAAGTGTGAATGAATAGACAGCCACTGCTATGTCAAGAACTCAAAAATCCTCCAATCTTTACTATTAATATGGTAATTTTGGTTATTGTTATTAATTGAATTGTTAATCAGAGTTCCAAATTAATAGTTTTGTGTATTATATGAGACTGATTCCATAAAGTGTCATTATATATAATTTCGGGAATGGTACCCCATAAGGTGATTTAATGTAAATTGAGTCACGTTGTTTAATATAATTAATAATCATTAATTTTTCTGATAGCCATTTTGATACTTTGAACCATGATTTCCCAACAAATGCTAACCCACTGCAAGGTAAAGTTCCAACAATAAATAATCCTACTGACTAATTTTCAAGAACCTTGTGTGAACATAAGCGTGAGAGTATTTAGCACAATAAGAGAGACATTTGCATTTCCCTAGGAAACGTACAGGGAGGAACCATAAGGTAAATGATGGCTAACAATCTATTGTAGGTGATATAGTAATTTTCTCAGCCTTGACGCTGAATGTGAAATATCCATCAAAGTTAACAAAGGAAGAGTTACCATCTGGGCTTATTGTCTGCTGTCAAAGACATACACGCTTCAGCTACCAATGGCAGGCTGTTGCTCACTCCCCTTCTGTCTCTGTCTTCTCCTCTTCTCTCTCCATCTCTCCATTTCATGCTTTATTCACATGCTATCTCTTTCTCCCCTTCTTTCCCTTTGTTGCTCTCCCCCCTCCTTTCCTTCTGCCTCTGCCAGGCGTTGAAGAGGGATGATTACTAAATGATTGCTGGCTAGATGATTGAATGGCACAGTTGACATTTTCCCCATCAGTACTATACAGTGGGAAAGGGGGTATCCGCACTGACCTTCCCCTCCAGCATTATGTATTGTGTGCAGCTATTGTAGGTGGCTGCTTTCTTCTCATCATACTCCCCTGACTTCTGAGGGACGGGGTTGTTACAGACCCACTGATGTTGACCCCAGTCCTTGCCGGTTGGTTGCACCTGTGTGTACTACATGTGTGTATGTACTGGACAATGTCTGTGTTTCATGTCGTACTGTGTAGATATGAATGAGTGAGTGTTTTTAGGGGACCAGCAGGTAGGATTTCAGCAACACATTCTCACTCCAAACTCGTCAGTTTTGGCAGTTTGGTAAGTGGCCCTATGCTTCAGACTGTGACACTGTAAGTACCCCTTTAGCATTGTTCTAAACATATCAGTTTCCATGTCAATTTAGTCAGTCAGTTTCATCATGTGACATACACCACATATGTCACATGCTGTTGACTAGTCACAAGGTTAAATAAATTGAAAGTTGGCTTTTGGTTTCACATGAGACACAAACATCAGATTCCTGGGTGAAAGTCTTGTGTGTGTTTGGCCCATCCACCACCACTAACTCCCGACCCTACCTGGGAATGAGAACAGGCTGATTGAGGTGGTTCACTCTGGCAAGAACAACACGCCCAAGCTGATCCCACAAGGGTTCAATGGGGTTGAGGTCAAGACTGCTGGCAGGCCATTCCATCCTCTCCACTCCCAAACTCTGGAGGTAGTCTCTGATAAACCCCACTCTGTGGGGGTGAGCATTGTCATCTTGGAGGATCGCATTCGGTCCCAGACAGTGATCATATGGGATTGCCACTGGTTGCAGAATTTTATCTCAATATCTCTCTGCATTGAGACTGCCTCCAATGAGGTGCCAATGAGGTGCCAATCAGGCACCTGATTGTCAGCACCTGGGTGTACCAGAAGCTCAAAACAAGAGTCAATAGCAACAGCAAAAAAAAAAGCTGTTTGACACTGGCAGAGAAGATTTGGCAAATTTTTCATGGGCGCAACCTACATACTCAGTTCTGCTGCTCATCCCACAAATGCATGTTCCTTACAAACGTGGCACCATTTAAAAGGGAAATAAACAGGCTTTCCAACGGTATAAGATGTATTGCTGAGAAGCATTGTTACAACAAAGAAATAATCTACCAAACACAAATTCCCTTACTTTTTGTGTTTAGTTTATATGGGACAGGCCTGTAATTCCTTTCACACAAAACTGCTGCTCAGCAAAGATCAGGAAATACAATTAAATTGTTTATTCAAACCAGTATGACTATTGCTTGTTTAAAAACTAGGCTTCAGATAATATATCAATTATGAATTATTCATTTGATCTAGCTCCGACAGACAGCGCATCAAAAATGAAAAAAAAAACCCTTTTGATTCTTTTGATCTGAGGACCCTTACAGACTAAAGGAATTTGAATAACTTACAAGGTAATCGAGGAATGGACACATAATTTGAGGAAGCAAAAAACAGGTTTTATACATACTTCTATTAAAAAAAAACAAAAAACTTGGAAACCAGACCAGCCGTTTAATTGAGATAGGCGATTATTTGTCAAATGTGTAGCCACAACGGGCTAGTGAAAGGGACTAGGCATTTAATTGGGACCAGGCTTTTAACTGAAGTTTTACAGTATGTTTGAATATAAATAATCATCCATATGTAGCAGCTGGGTGCCAAGACATAAACTTTGTTGACAAATCTTCTACAGTTTAAATTGCAGACAGTAAAACTCCTTGCAATACTTTCCAAGGTACTCTGGCAGAGTTGTATTGTAGCAAACTGTATACAGGACAAATCCCAGCTAGTGGTTGCTGCATCCCTGAAAAATATGCCAAGGTAATTCACTGTCCCCAGGCTAGAAAAAATAAAATGAAATAAATATATAAAGTATGATAAAAAAATAAAATATATGTATGCCTTTGAATTACTGTATCCATTGTGTATGATAATCACTTGTTTACTCAAAATACAGTACAGGCCAAAAGTTTGGACACACCTTCTCATTCAATGCGTTTTCTTTATTCTCATGACTATTTACATTGTAGATTCTCACTGAAGGCATCAAAACTATGAATGAACACATGTGGAGTTATGTACTTAACAAAAAAAGGTGAAATAACTGAAAACATGTTTTATATTCTACTTTCTTCAAAATAGCCACCCTTTGCTCTGATTACTGCTTTGCACACTCTTGGCATTCTCTCCATGAGCTTCAAGAGGTAGTCACCTGAAATGGTTTCCACTTCACAGGTGTGCCTTATCAGGGTTAATTAGTGGAATTTCTTGCTTTATCAATGGGGTTGGGACCATCAGTTGTGTTGTGCAGAAGTCAGGTTAATACACAGCCAACAGCCCTATTGGACAACTGTTAAAATTCATATTATGGCAAGAACCAATCAGCTAACTAAAGAAAAACGAGTGGCCATCATTACTTTAAGAAATGAAGGTCAGTCAGTCCGGAAAATTGCAAAAACTTTAAATGTGTCCCCAAGTGGAGTCGCAAAAACCATCAAGCGCTACAACGAAACTGGCACACATGAGGACCGACCCAGGAAAGGAAGATCAAGAGTCACCTCTGCTTCTGAGGATAACTTCATCCGAGTCACCAGCCTCAGAAATCGCAAGTTAACAGCAGCTCAGATCAGAGACCAGATGAATGCCACACAGAGTTCTAGCAGCAGACCCATCTCTAGAACAACTGTTAAGAGGAGACTGCGCAAATCAGGCCTTCATGGTCAAATAGCTGCTAGGAAACCACTGCTAAGGAGAGGCAACAAGCAGAAGAGATTTGTTTGGGCCAAGAAACACAAGGAATGGACATTAGACCAGTGGAAATCTGTGCTTTGGTCTGATGAGTCCAAATTTGAGATCTTTGGTTCCAACCGCCGTGTCTTTGTGAGACGCAGAAAAGGTGAACGGATGGATTCCACATGCCTGGTTCCCACTGTGAAGCATGGAGGAGGAGGTGTGATGGTGTGGGGGTGTTTTGCTGGTGACACTGTTGGGGATTTATTCAAAATTGAAGGCACACTGAACCAGCATGGCTACCACAGCATCCTGCAGCGACATGCCATCCCATCCGGTTTGCGTTTAGTTGGACGATCATTTATTTTTCAACAGGACAATGACCCCAAACACACCTCCAGGCTGTGTAAGGGCTATTTGACCAAGAAGGAGAGTGATGGAGTGCTGCGGTAGATGACCTGGCCTCCACAGTCACCGGACCTGAACCCAATCGAGATGGTTTGGGGTGAGCTGGACCGCAGAGTGAAGGCAAAGGGGCCAACAAGTGCTAAACACCTCTGGGAACTCCTTCAAGACTGTTGGAAAACCATTTCAAGTGACTACCTCTTGAAGCTCATCGAGAGAATGCCAAGAGTGTGCAAAGCAGTAATCAGAGCAAAGGGTGGCTATTTTGAAGAAACTAGAATATAAAACATATTTTCAGTTATTTCACCTTTTTTTGTTAAGTACATAACTCCACATGTGTTCATTCATAGTTTTGATGCCTTCAGTGAGAATCTACAATGTAAATAGTCATGAGAATAAAGAAAACGCATTGAATGAGAAGGTGTGTCCAAACTTTTGGCCTGTACTGTATATCCCAGTCTTTTTTTTTTGGAAAGTTTTGTCATTTTCTGTCAAGACTTTGTCACTTATCCTGTGTACTTATGAAATCTTTCCTCTTCTCACACTCCCACCAATACCTTGCTCTCTCAACTTCACATATTGATGCATTTCTGATAATTTTCATCCCCAGCACTTCCTCTAAGGCAAATCTGTCAGAGCCTGAGGCGAAGTCCATCTCTCTGTCCTGCCTCGGTAAGGAAATAAAACACCTCTTTACTTAATTACACCAACCATACCTTTCTAACTTTTCCAGAGATGCTTTCTACTCTGACACACATTCGAAGCAAAGATAAACTTTAATTATACACGCATTAATGTATAGACAATTTCCCCAGCTGCCAGGAAATGGAGTGTTTTATTGTTTTATTCCTGTCCCTCTCCGCCGTGTATGGGAACTTGTGTGTATTAATTACAGTTTGTAAATGAAGCTGTAATCTATCTTTTAAATGAACAGCTGTCTGAATGCCTGGTGGGATGCTCCCAGGTGAGCTTTCTTTATGTCCCCCACACCGTCTAGAGATATTTATTCAGATGGAAGACAACAAATGATGATGGGCTATCATCTATCATGATCAACATTAATTTAAAGGAACAGAACACTCCCTGATTGTCGGTATAGCTTCTAATAGCGTTCTCAAAGCCTCAAATTTTGCTCTTGATGTGAGTGTGATGTTGAAAGTCATCATTCCAAATTTGAACAGAGAAAATAGGGAATGCCATTCAACCTTCACCCCAGACCAGAACGTCAACATTGGACGATTCTGCCAAACCCAAGGTTTTTAGTAATACTTTCTCCCTAACAAAAAAGGATTAAATAATTTTTACCTGCTGTCTTTCCTACGTGTATGTGTGCTTACATAATTGTTTGTATGTATATTTACATATCCATCAAGTTATGCAAACTCTGTCTCTGTGTGCATGCATATCTATGTCTCCTCGTGTCATTTAATATTCTATCTTGAGTGTGTCTGTGTGGCCCTCTTCCTTCCCTTTCTTTCCTCCCCTCCGCCGCCGTATTTTTCTTATCTGATGATGTTATCCGATGAGCAGCCAAATCTCCAGTAGTGCAAATCTACCCCAAGGGAATCCTGACACCTTGTTATCATAGCACATGCAGAGCAGCAGCTATAGCGTCCTCTCTACATGACATTCTCTTACCCAGGAGGAGACAGAAGAATAGAGTACAGAGACAGGGGACGTGGAGAGAAAGAGGTAAGCAGTGTTTAGTGTGTGAGAGAGGGAGAGGGGAGGGGAGCGGTTTCAAACTTCCATTTATGAGGTACACATTTAGCCTTCATACAGTGGCCTGGAGGGATTTCGAGGCCTGGCTTTCTTCTCCCTCGTCTGTGTGTTTGCCTGTTCATTGCCTTTGTTCTTACTCTCTTCCAAACTGACCCCCTTCAGTTCTCATCTTTCTTTGCCTCTTCTGTTCTTTTTACCCTTGGTCTGATTGTCTTCTTAATTTCTGGCATCTTTGGAAATTTACCAGGCAGGGGGTCTCTTTTCTACCTTTACCTACCTTTTTTTAAATTTTACATGTAAACATTGTCCCATTTCAAACCCATTCACGAACTTGGTACCCATGAAAATGTAGAACTGATAAAACCTATGTAAATGGAAAACTAGAGTTCGCAAACACATCCATTTTTTTCCACCCTTCTTCTTCCACATCCATCCCACTCTCTTTTTCTCTTTCCAATGCATGTAGTGAATTCTGTACAGTCCAATTTGGTAACCATCTGTCTTGTTTTGAGGGGGCTATTTTGGCTCTACACATTGATGATTGAATCATACCAGATCAGTTTCCAGGCAGTTATAGTAACGCCGGAATGACTCTGGAAGGCAAACCAGTGCAGCCACTGTTGACTGATACTCTTTCATTTCTACCAACGCGTCCACTTATTCAGTGCCATGTCAAAGCAGCTCAGATATGGCTGCCATTACGCACATCTCTTCATCTGATTCCCTCTTTTAATCAGTCTATTCTTGGTTGATTGAAATTGAACTTGATTAATCTTCAGCACGTACTCTGAGAAACATATCTTTTTGTTAACTGCAGTTTTTTCTTCTTACCCATTCAGGCCCCTGAACAAGAATGCTTCTTTATTACACGGCGACTGATTCCACCACCATGCATGTCTTTTAACAGACAGTCATTATGGTGGTTAGTTTGTACTCAGCTTACATTTAACCCTCCTTCATTACCCATCAACCAAACACACTACTTACTAGTATTTTAAAGCCAATTAAACACTCTTGATATGAGAGGAGCACCGCTGGTGGACCCAACTTTAAAAACAAAGCCCTGATTAAAGGCATACAAGAGCGAAGGCTCTCGACAAATGCAGGGGAGAAAAAAGGCAAAGAGAGGAAGGGGGTGGGGGGAGACAAGAGAAAAACAAGAATAAAATGGGAGGATTACCACGGCACCCCCGTCAGCGAAATGTTTGATTTAGTTTGGTTCTGGCCACTTAAGCCCCGTGTTAGGCCTATTGTTTCCCTAAGCCAATGCTGTAATCCCCTACTGCAGTGGAGAGAGAGGTGAAAAAGGAAAAGAGGCGAATCAGAGAAGAGGGACACGGGCAGGAGTATAGCCACAGTTAAAAAAAAAAAAAAGGAGACCTACAAAAAGTAAAAAGGCAGAAGATGAGGGAAGAAGAGAGAAGGGGCATTCCCAATTTGTGAAAAAACAACAAAAAAAACACAGAATGCTACAGATACAGACTTAAGTGCTGCTTCCATCCCCAGCCTGTCAGCTTTTTTCTCAAACTCTTTTCACAGTCACTATCATTCTGTCTTTGTTTCACCCCCCTTTCATGTCTTCATTTCATTTCTGCCGAATGGTGGAAGCTAGCGCCTCTCCATGTCTCCCAACTACAAAAGCTGCGAGAAACAATCTCCTCTTTCTTTCTGCACTCTTGTGCCTTCTTTTGGTTTCTTGTCTTTCTTTTAATGGGGTTAATCAGTAAAACTCAAAGTCACATCCCAGCGAGAAGTAATTAAGTTGTCAAAATAGGCTTCTTTAAACTTCTCTCTACTTCTGATGGTGGAACACTCATTCTCTACCTCCTGCTGGTCCATTAGCATATTTTTTATTACCCATCATTAACTCAGTGTTGACATATTGTTCATTCTGCGTACATGTTTATGTGCGCGGGGATGCATTTGTGTCCTCAGGCTTGCTTATTCATCTGACCCATGAAGTTTCTCGAATATCTGCATTGGGAAACAGTGGAAATCAGGGGTGCAGACACACGAGTAACACTGGAACACACAGGGTGAGGCCAAAGATGAGAGAAGAGAGGAGAGAAATGAAGAGACAGAGGGAAGAGAAAAAAGGAGGAGTAGAGCTGGATAGCACGGGAAAATTGAGCTGTATTAAACCATAATCCGGTTAGTGACGGCTGGGTGTAATCTCACTCATTAATAACATACTCCCGGTCTAATCTACAAACCATCAAAAGAGAGAAAATTTTCCATGGAGAAGTTGAGTTGCTTTTAGCGAATTTATGAGGATTCTTGATGCCTCATTTTCACAGGCGTCAAACGTCAGACAGGTTGACAGTTTGGCAGGCGGAGAGGAAAAAAATAAATAATGCTCATTGGAATTACAAACAGCCCCGAATCCTGATTCCCAGTAATTAGTGGGGATAAACAAACTGTAGCATGATAAATGCCAACTAATGCATCACTGAAAAGTGAAGGGTTATCCTTGTGAAGGACTCAGAGGAAAATATACACAGTTGTCCTACTTTGTCTCAAAATTTACATCTCTATTTTGATTGTATTTTATTTTTGTTGGTGAAAACAGGTGACAACAATGAGTCACAAGTAATTAAGGGGAGTAGGTATGACAGGGAAAGTAGAGAAGGACATCTGTGACAAAATGTATTATTCTAAAACAATTCAAAACTTATGACACAATGTTTATATTTTGTAAATATGCAAATATTTTTGAGGGACATTTACTGTGTCACTATGCAGGCACAGACACACACACCTTTTAGTTTCTCTCAGTCTTTCACCCTCTGATACCTGTTCCATACATCCATCCATTTCCAACTGCTTATCCGAAGCTAAGTCGCAGGAGCAGCAGGCAGAGCAAAGCATTCCAGACGTTCCTCTACCCAGCAAAGCTCTCCAGCTCCTTCTGGGGGACCCAAAGGTGTTCCAAGGTCAGACGAGATCTGTAGTCCCTCAAGCCTGTTCTGGGTCTGACCCTGGGCCTCCTTCCAGTGGGACATGCCTGGAACACCTCTAACAGGAGGCGCTCAGGAGGCATCCTTATCAGAAGCCTGAACCACCTCAACTGACCCCTTTCGACACAAAGGAGCAGCGGCTCTACTCTGAGCTCCCACCTGATGCCCATGCTCCTTACCCTATCTCTAAGGCTGAGCCCAGCCACCCTTCTGAGAAAACTAATTTTGGATGCTTGTATCCGCGACCTCATTCTTTCGGTCACTACCCAGAGCTCGTGACCATAGGTGAGGGTTGGAACATAGATGGACCAGTAAACCGAAAGCTCTCTCTACACCACGATGGTCCAGCACAGCAGACACTGCGCCAAACCGCTGATCCATCTCACGCTCCATTCTACCCTCACTCGTGAACAAGACTCCAAGATACTTGAACTCTATCTCTTGAGGCAGTAACTCACTCCCAACCCAGAAGGGGCAATCAATTGTTTTCCCGTGGAGAACCATGACCTCAGATTTGGAGGTGCTGGCTCTCATCCCGACGGCTTCACACTCAGCTGCAAACAGCCCCAATGCATGCTGGAGATCAGTGTGATAAAGCAATAAAGCATCTCTGCAAAAAGCAGAGATGCAGTTCTGAGGTCGCCAAACCGGACCCCTTCCTCCCCCGGCAGTGCCTTGAGATCCTGTCTATGAATATCACCAACAGCATCAGAGACAAAGGACAGCCCTGTGAAATGTGAACAGTTGTTCACATTCCTATTTATATGAGCATCCTTTTTCTTGCATCCCCCTCTCTGTCTTCCTGACCTGCCAACCAATATGCATCTGGTAATCCCATATACATCACAACAAAGCGTCCCCAAGTTTATGCATAGTCTCTGAAGGTGATGCACACTTGATTTCAATTTCATTCCTCTGACACAAATTGAACTTGTCCATGTAATACAACAGCAGGAACACACACTGGCATGGACACACAAAAAACACTGTCACAGTCACATTCCCTTTCTCTCTTACACAGGCAGGTGCATGGACTCACACAAACACAAATTGGGCTTGTCTGTAACAAAAGCGGTCCAGATGCAAGCAGCACAAGCCACTTGGTTGGCTGTAGGCATTAGGAAATCCAATATGGATGTGTTAAATGAACGCGAGCAGAGACGGAGAGAGCAAGCGGGCAGCGGTGCAGAGGGGAGGGAGGGAGCGAGGGACACAGACAGGAAGGCAGGCAGCTTGTTGATTACTCTGGTGTTTAACATTAGGAAATGCCAGAATGGAAATGGTGCTCATATCACCCTGTCAATTGCCTTGTTAGCTACAGCCAGAGAGAGTGAGAACAGGCGACTGGGTGGAAAAATCAGTTTTCTGAAGTGGTTGGTTTAAATTTCCATTTGTCTCAGCAGGGTTTGGGAGGTAGGGGGTTTGAAAGTGGTTATAATATGAAAAACCTATGGTGTGGCCTTCACACACACACACACACACACACACACACTCGCTCGCTCGCTCGCACACACATAGCAGCATTCCACTCGGAAATATTTACACACAAACCCACGAGCACAGATCCCCAAAACCAGCACACAAGTATACCCCCAACTGGGAACACTTGCACACAATCTATCCCTCACACACCCGCTGTCCCTCCGTTGCTGTCTTGCCAATCTGCAGACTCAATTCCCTGCAGTTCATTCCGCTGTGACACCTGTTGGTGAGGAGAGGTGAATTGAGCAGTGGAACATTCCACAATGAGACGAGAGAAAAGAGATAACCGCCAATTGCGAGCGGAGGGGTGAGAATGTCTGCGGTCATGATGAGGTCACCGAATACCTGCCAAAGCAAATCTACCAGACTCAATGTACCGGTGGTAGAAGGGCACTCCAGGTTTAATGGATGTGTAAAAATGGATTCAAGGTAACTCTTTGGTGACTCACAATGGCAAATGTGCCGTGAATAAAAGTGCTGAAAAATGGTGGAGTGAATTGGGGATTTCTGTGATGGAATGAAAGCTTAAAATACAATTTTGTGTGTGAGCCTGAACACACCATGTTCGAACCAGATTAACTTAAAAAGAAATACATTCAGCGGCCAGTTTATTAGGTACATCTACAGTTGCTAAAACTAACGCAGTCTACAAAAACAGTCCTGCATAAATCGTAAAGATTAATCATGAAGGATTTATTTCAGGATTGTAGCTCGGTGTACCTCACAAACTGGATAGTCTTAGTTATCGGTGGACTCAGAGAGCAGGTAAGGTTCAATTTAGAATATTCTGTACATTATATGGTTTAAATAAATCAATAATTCATTCAGAAATAATGAATGAGACACATTAATAATAGCATACTTGCCTAAAGCCACTACATCTTAAACTAATAAGACACCTGTATCTGCTCCAGGTGCTGCTGAATAGCTTTAACAGGAGAGTTTGATATAATGGGCTCCTGCACAATTTAAATTGTGTGAAGAAGACTTTTAAACAGGTAGAAATCCAAAAAACGCTGCTAAGACTTCATGATAATAAGTATTTCACACAAAGACGGGCATCATTTCAAACTGCACTTGGTTGCTCATCAAATGTATCATGTGTCTCTTTTCCATATATTGGTGTTATTTCCATGTCATCCTTCACTGTGCAGGGACAGATCACTCACCATACTGTGTCGAAGCTGTCCGTTGAAACTACAGAATGCTGCTGTTGCCGTACTGTTGCTGCGGTAGGCTACCTCGTTCACCAGCCAATACAGAACCTGACTGCCAGATGTTTTCTGATGGGGACAACTTGCCTACATGCTGTGACAGCGTTGTTGTGAAGCACTGACAAAGGAATTGGAATTAACCCTGGATATCCTGAGGTTTGGAGAAACTGTTCCTCCGTGAAACCCTCCACATTGCAGCCTCCTGCTCTTGACTCCTCTTCAAGCCACACCAACACCTCTTTACTTACAGAACTACCAACAATAGCTGCCAATATAGCCACTGGACTGAAAGCCAATTTATATGACAGCCTGTTATCCTATAAACAAAGGCCCATCGCTTCAAAGAAGCATGTGGCTTATGCAGAATGATGTCATTGTATCATTAGTGACTCAAAGCTTGCTCCGGTATGTCATTATTTTTTTCCCCAAATGTCTGTTTCTGAAACGTGACATATTTTGTTGTTCCAACACATATTTGTGTTAAGTTACTGGTCGCATGTGAGGTGTTCAGGGCAGAGATCTGTCAACACTGATGTCAGACATTGGTCACTTTATACTTATGGGGAAATAACCTAAATTGAGCGTGAAGTCATGTAATTGTGACCTTAACTTCCTTTCCCTTAACAGACACACACACACACACACACACACACACACACACAAAGATGATCTCTGCTAATTCCTTTTTTTAAACAGATTTTTTGGGGGGCATTTTAGCCTTTAATTGATAGGACAGACAAGTGTGAAGGGGGGGGAGAGAGAGAGGGAGTGACATGCAGCAAAGGGCCACGGGCTGGAGTTGAACCCGAGCCACTGTGGCAACAGCCTTGTACATAGGGTGCCTGCTCTAACCACTAAGCCACCGACGGCCCGATCTCTGCTAATTTCATACATTATAAGTCTAAAGTAGCCAATAAGGATGGTGGGAGGGTGTAAATACAGGGAGGCATTCTGGGTTGTTTCTGTCAGTCAAGAAAACCACTGACTGACTGACTGACTGACTGAGGGAACAGCCATTTAAAATGCAACTGGGGGAACAGTTAGACCCAGTTCAGACCAAAGATTCACCACAACACGAAACTGTTTTAGAACGTTGCAGTAAAAAGTTGCAGTGATGTGAACTGGCCGGTCTCAGCTCGACACAAGCCAGCTGATGGTGTCACCTGCAACTCCGCTGGTCAAATCGCCAGTGGCAGGTTTTAGAACGTAAGGCATGTCGCCTGTTTGTACAGCCAGTCGGCTTGTGGTGAAGTCCACTGGTCAAGTCAAAATGACAGCGTGTTCACTTTCAGCTGCAGCAGGTGCACCGTCCCCGGCAAGCCCTCTGTTGCCATCCACACGGTGGGCCGGGGTCAGACTGTGGGTCGCTGCTGCTGCTCGCTGTATGTGCTTATACTCCCTAACACACACACACACACACGCACACACACAAACACACACACACACACACACTCACTGACTGATTAATTGGCGTTGGTTATTTATATTACTGTGGCAGATTTATTATGAATACAGTCCATCTGATGCTCGTTTTATGTTTTTCACCATTTTATTACAACTACAGATCTCTCACTATCTCTATCCTGATTCACATTTTAAGAAGCTACAAATTATATTCAGCCACAAAATAAGCCTGAAAAGCTGGAAATCAGAACAGAAGTACAGAGAGTTGTTGCATAGAGATGATACACTGTCTCATCTAGTTGCATTGGTGTGAACCAGCAGGTCTTTGGAACATTGCAGAACAGCGGACAACAAGTAGATGCCTGTTTTAACTCGTCTGGTTGCGAATCTTTGGTCTGAACTGGGCTTAAGGCCACAGTGATGCACTAGTTCTTTCAAACCTCAAAAGCGATAAATAGAACTGCAGTCGAGTAAGTACATTTCTAACATCTTCAACTACAATACAAACAACAACCTAAAAAATATAGTATTCTCCTCTGTGTACCCCCTAACACTGCAGTCCAGGGAACACAAATGAAATATGGGAGGTCACACTGAGTGCTGGACCAGACAGGACATTTCACGTGATTCACTTGCCTTTAGCCAATGACTTTTATTAGGCAAAGTTTTGTACAGTTTAAACCTGGGGATAAAAATGTGCCTTACTTGAGGATGAAACAGGATATTTTTATGTACTTAAAGTATTTCAACACAACACACACAAGCTCTCAAAATATTTTGTTAGGCTACAAATTACATCTTATTTTTCCTGTCATTAAATACAAATCTTAAATACATTCAATTGAAATACTGCCCGTTATGGATTTCACATAACCATTTCAACTCTCTAGGAATAACTGATTTCTATTTCATTGCCGGATCATGACCTTTATCTACGTCAAACACCTCATCAAAAGCCTATGGGGACAGATGTTCATAAACATCACAAGGACAGCGGTCTATAATAATGATAACAAGATGGAACACAATCTTCCCCATGGGTTGTCCTCCTATGACAAACTTTCGTTCTTACTTACCCTCTAGAGGTAAAGTCAGAGTCTTGAGCGGCAGTAATAAATGTCCCTGGCTTTGGTAGCTATGACTGCAAAGGGACACTAATAGCCCCTCAAGTAATAATCATGCCATTGGGATGGTACCTCAAGGGGGCGGTAATCATGTTGACTCAAAGGTAATTATGATATTGCCATTACTTTTCTCCGCTGGCCACAAGTGTCCTTCGTCATCACTATTTTTTTTCTTCTGCTTTTGCTTTTCTTTGATCTTATGCTTCTTATCAGTCCTCTGTTTTTATCTCTCTTCTTCTCATGGTCTTTACAAAAAAACAATAATAACTTTCAGCTTGATTCCATTAACATACAGAGACTTGGCACATACACACACACACACACACACACACACACACAGGCAGACAGACGGACAGACACGCGACTCACACTGCCAATGAGGTAAACACAGTCCAATAATTATGGATGTGGTTTGCCGTGGATGTGACACCTGTGTCCCGCCTCCTGTGTCTCTTTGGATTGGACAGCTGTGCTAACAGTACTACTGTGCCAGAGTGCACACATACACACACACACACACTTGACAGCACAGTTGAGAAAAAGCATGCACACATACAAAACACACTGAACAGAACAAAAATAGGCAGTTAAAATAAAAACTCTTGTTTTTTCCACACAAGTTATTTATATATCAGAGTATCCACATCACTGGAAATAATTCAAGCCTTAAAGCTGACTGGTTTGGCTGCCCTCCAAGAATCGTCTTCCTGTACTGTGTGCACAAAAACCACACACAGCCTGAATTGACAAGAGGACCCATTCCTATTCAAATTATAATAACTGAATAGTAGCCAAGCACACACACAAACGCAGGCATGCAAGAACATATTTTGTTGTCGTTACAGCTACTAGATGTACCAAAATTCTCACAGATCATTTGAACTTCTCATGTGTAGCAGCTTTTCTCACGTTTATCGGACTGTTTAGAATATTCTTTAAAGGCTTTTAGTTCAGATAATTCCTTCAAACCTTTGAATTGAACTTCTGATTTACAGAACTTGAAAGAGATTGTTCTCAAGAGCTTGATTAGTCTCACATAATGTGGTGTATCGTCCCACTGTATGTTATAATTTGCTTGGTATTACTATGCTTCTGTTTAATGCTATTCATATAATGTAATTAATTTGCTTCCAACGAATACACATGAAAATAAATTGTCAAATAAAATCTAGTATGCAGTATACTGTCATTTAAAATGGAACTGCTTTACATGAGGTTTCCAATCGTTACATCCACACATGCAAAACCTATTTAAACAAGAAAACAATTGCTTTTTGAATCTGTAAGTGTGTTTCACATGCCCACTTAGGCTTTAATTTATTACACCAGATGCCAGCCCTTGAACAAAGTATAGTGTTTACCATTGCCCAGGCATGTTGGATCACATTAAAAAATGTCACAGATTTTGAATGGCTGTCATGGTTTCAATTTCCTGTGACTATAATTGGGCCTATAAATATCTATTTGGGATCGCATACAGGAAGCATGAGAAATGGGGGCGACATGAAACAAAAGAAACACTGAATCCCTACACGCTCCAGGGGTGCTGTGTCCTATAGCTGAACCTCACCTTTGAAGCCTGATATACACTCATTTTTGTATGAAAATGAAGAACAGAAATGACCTAATGTTATAGTCTATGTATTTGCAAATTGCTAACACTTGTTATATGACTATTACTTAATAAAATATTCTATGCCGCTATGCTTGGGTCCATAGTAGTTTAAAAAAACTCAACACTTTTTCCAGCCACAACAACTGAGATCAACTCTAAAGTCTTCAATAAAAAAGAATAGGGAAAAAATGAAAACATTTCTAAACTAGTCCATACCCATTGAGTGCACAGTTGCGCACATGCAGTTTCACATGGTGTATGTTTGGGATACAGGTCATAGAAAATTGTAGATTAAATAGTCAACGGAACCCATTAAGAAGAGCAATGTATTCAGACAGAGTTTTTGTGAATTTGATAGTACGATTGCTTTATTGAAAGTACAGTAGTACCATTGCCAATAGTGGGATAGTTAGTGGGCTAAAACTGTACATTAGTAGTTGAGGTATCACGTTGAAAAGCAGATAGTTAAAGTCATTGCCTTATAGAAGCTCAGTTTTAGTAAGTTTTCTAACTTTTGCCAAGAGGGAACTTTAGATATTGGTTCCTAGATTATGTTCACACAGTTTCATGCAGATCGGTCAAACTTCCTAGGAAGAGATCAATTTTAAGTGTTTTTCAAAAAATTCAAAATGGCAGTAAATCTATATAACCGGAAGTTATGGGTTCTCATGTCTCTACGACATACGGGGCATGAGATATGGCCATTCAAAGTTTGCAATTTCAATCGGTTGCTATAGCGCCCCCCTTTGGCCAATTGACGTAATATTGCTTCATTCACATCCTCCCATGACCCTCTACCACTGTGCCACATTTCACATGGACTGACCAAGTCAGTGAGGAGAAAAACGTGGAACAGAGACACAGACAGAGTTTTGTCATTATATAGTAAGATATTTAAATGTGTTTGATATTTGTGACATTGTGAAACTTTTCTATCTGGTCCAGAAGTAAGATGAAACAAGATTAATTTCCAAAGTCTGCCTGCTCAAAAGTACATGTTCTCATATTTAATTACCTTCATCACTACCAATCCACCAACCATTACAGCACTCGTGGATTTAATAAATCAATGTCTGAAAACTCATATCCCAAGGTAATTCTTAGTTATCACCTTCGTTCATGTGCTTTCACACAATAATGTTGCAATGGGCAGCTGGCACACTTATCCACTAATTATAACCACGTTTCTTTTTTGCATGTTTGATCTCTGAAATGACATGAACGCAACATAAATCAAATGAGTCACTGCTAATGTGATATGCACGTCCGTGGTGGTGAACTCCAAGTGAACTTGGTGTGCGTGTTAGCATGCTAACGAGCATGGCAGTATGAACATGCTGATTTTAAAGCAGCAGTTAACCCCAAAGTCCAAAACCTAATTATTTTTCTTCTTACCTGTGAAGCCATGTATGCTGGATTGTTTAGGTGTGAGTTGTTGAGTGTTAGAGATATTGACACACAGATTGTGGTGCTCAATAAGCCAAATAAAGTAAATTTTAATGGAATTTTAATGGACTTTAATGCCACATTCATCCATTCACACACTTATTCATACACTGTTAGCTGAGGCTATACCACCTGCTACCCAGTTAATCTTTCACATGCACTCATACACCATTGGTAGAACCACTGGGAGCAATTTCAGGCTCAGTACCTTGCCAAAGGATACTTCAACATACAGACTTGAAGAGCCAGGGATCAAACCGCTGATATTCTGATTGGTGGACAGCCCAATCTACCTCCTAAGCCAACAGGAATGTCTCTTTTCAGAAATCATGACCAAGTTACTCAAGATAATCCACAGACCTTGTTGTGAGTCTTTCTACCAAACTACACCCGCTCTAAATGACCCCAATGTTCAGTAGTTGACGTGTTAAATTTGCATTTGTACAGTGTTTATGTTATGCTATTATGCTATTTCACATGAATAAAGGAAGTGCTTTAAAGCTATAGTGCGTAACTTCTGTCGCCTCCCAGCGGATAATGCGTTATTACAACTAATAAGCCGGCGGCACTTCCATATACACAGAGTAACACTCGCCAGTCGCCACACACCGTGTGCACAGAGTAACACTGGCCAGTCACCACACACCGTGTACACAGAGTAACACTCGCTTTACACCGTGTACACAATGCTACACAATGCTACACAACGTGGCGAACACCAGGCTGCTAACATTACATTACGTCCATAGCACCATGTCCAAGAAAATAATAAAGTAGTAGGTCCAGTACATGTAACAGCAACACATACTACTCATAATATAATTATAAACCAAGTCACTTACTTATCCAACAGCAGCAAGGCAACATCTGTGACTGCCCTCAGCCCAATTTCTTCCTTCAGGGCTCTCCACTGAGGAAAAGCGACGCCAATACAAATCCTTGTTTGCCTCCTCCGTTGGTCACTTTCCTTCTTTGCTAACAGACCTTCAGCCGAACGTCCAGGCCTTTTCTTTGTGGTAGGATCCACTTCTGAACCGTGTCTCGGCCGCTTCTCCGCCATGTTGCTTTCTCTTTCTACCTGCGCTCTACCTCTTGCTATGACACTCTCCACTCGTCCTCCCCCTCCCTTCTTGTTGTGAGGAAGCATTTTCTGTGCGCCAGCACGGGAATGTCGCCGGTCTACACGCATACTAAAAATGATATATATTGAAAAATACTGCGAGATGTTAGAGGAGCCTATCGGCTTAATCAGCATTGTGTCATCTCCTCTAGTAGTGGCTTGGGTGAAACGGACATTTACAGACCTGTAGAAGTTACGCACTATAGCTTTAATTTTGAAGGGACAGTAGACAGAGGTTACAGATGGAAATTAACAAAAGGTAAACAGTGCAGTAAAGTAAATAAGACGGAGATAAACAACACAAAAAAGAAAGACATAATAAGAATGAACGGGGAGCATTCAACAGTTGAGAGGGCAACAAGGTATTACCTGCATTCATTTGTGTCTAATTGTCTAATACTTTTGAGTTTTCGGTATGATTGCTAACTTCCTCAGATAAGTTTAATGCATTATTTGTCTACTGTTTTCTGTTCAGCTCTTATGTTGGTCAGTGGCACTGACTGAGAACTGAATAAACTGCATTAGATCATCAGTCAAGACTTGTATCATTTCGACTGGGATGCTACACCTGGCAACTCGGGGACAGGGCAGCATGCATCTACTGCTAGCTCACCTAGCACCACTGCTAGCTAACATTACAGCTCAGCAGAGGAGGAAATGTCATGAGCCCGAGCCTCTTGTCTACAAGTAGATGCACTTCCTTCTGTGCTAAAGGTGACAAATGTAGTATTCAGTCGCAATAAAGTAGTTTCTACATGAAACTGCTCACAAGGTCTGTTGGTTATTTTGAGCAATCTGCTCATGATTTCTGGAAAGACACATTGCTGTTGAGTTTGTCAAAGTCATTTATTTTTGGCTCTTTGAGCACCACAAGCTGAGTGCCATCTAGTTTCATTATATTGGAGAGAAGGCAGACATCTCTAAAGCTGATATCTCCAACATTCGGCAGCTGACACCAAAACAATCTAGACTGATAAATAGCACTACAGGTAAGAGGAAAAAAGAAAGGAAAAGAAAGTAAACTGTCCCATAATGCAGATATAATGTTCACCATTTTGGTTTAGTGTGTTAGCATGCTTATATTGCTATTTAGCAAGGACTGTCATTTGTACTGGATGTATATATAAACAAAGATTTTCTGACTTAATGGTGGTGCTAAATGGGAAGTCATGAGATCACCAAGGTTATACCAATTAATCCAGAGGGGGGAAAATTATGACTACCAAATTCCACGGCAATCCATTCAATAGCTGTTGAAATATTCCATGCAAAACCCCTATGTGAACCTCAGGGTGGCACTAGAAACACTAGAAACATGGATATTTGTACCAAATTACATGGCAATAATAAATAATTATTGAGATAGTTTGGACCAAAATTGTTGACCGACCTGCCAACAGACTTGTAGACTTAGCAACTAAAACATAAAATAAAAGATGGCAACTACACAAATGTTTGTTATTTTTTTTTTAGGAAGAAAAAAGTATACTCTGAGTATTTACCACCTGAAAGCTATGTCTCGGCAAAGCAATCAAAGTGCACTGCAAAATATACATGTTGTACTTACTTGAACCTATCTGAGGCTCCCATAGAGCATCATATACCCTTTATAGTGCCTCCAATGAGAGCTTGAAGAAGTCAGTCTTTAAAGTTTAAGGAAGTGAAGGGAAATGAAAGATGACCTGAGTTAATACA
Organism: Epinephelus lanceolatus; assembly: GCF_041903045.1. Lineage (NCBI taxonomy): Eukaryota > Metazoa > Chordata > Actinopteri > Perciformes > Serranidae > Epinephelus > Epinephelus lanceolatus. Next base: position 35,247,057 of record NC_135737.1, read on the forward strand.
ACAGAAAAGTCTGAGAAAAAAATGTAAAAGCCTAAGTATATTTCTCTATGTGAGGCTTTTGATAACAAGAACTTTATTCACTATTTTGCGTGAATTCTCCTTCAAAGTAAAGTCAAAGTGATTTGAAGACTACTGAGGAAATCTAAACTTAAAGAAATCTCTCTTTGAAAAATAAACCTGAAGAAGGTGAGAAAAAAGAGAAGCAGACACATGAAGAAGAAGAAAAAAAGAAACTGTGTGGGATTGGAAGTAGTTATTAGTGATGAAAAACAAGCATTTGATTTTTGAGAGGGACTGAAGAAAAACCCTCTTGAAGTACAAAACTAAAGAATCCAGCACATGAATGACTATACTTCTCTTTGAGACGGCAGACAGGCAAACAGGAAATCTCTCTTCAGGCCATTTGACAACATAAATCAACCGGTAGGACATGCACCTGTACCTGTGTGTGTCCTCACACTCACCTGAAGACACATTTAATCCATCAAAAGACATAAATCCACAGCAAAAAGTCAGGTAGTTATCCCCAAAGTTTTAAAGCAGCTTCCAATATGAATGATTTAGGAGACAGAACTTCTCTTTTAGGACTACAATAAAACCCAAGTGTCATTTCCATCAAACAGCCTGGCTGGAGACTGACAGTCTCCCTCCTCCATTTAGCATCATAAAGTACATCACTTTAATGCAGACTTTTCCTGACACAAGCCCTTAGTCTATATCTTTATCTTTGTCTCCTTCTCAGGCCTCCTGCAGCCTTTCTGTTCACCACCACACGCTTTATACTTAAAAGGTTTTACTGTTGCAATAAACCAATATGCACTTTGTATAAGTTGCAAGTCAGCTCTCCACTGAATCTGACTTAATACTGATACCTTTACCACACAAGCAAAGGTAGACACAAGCCAGTGATTTGACATTAAAAATACTACAAGTATAAGTACAATCTAGGTTCAAACTTTAACAGTACATCTGGTGAGAAAGGTCACATTTTATGGTAAAAGTTTGTTCCTGGCAGGGGCATAAATATAGACAGTGCAGGCAGTGCGGCTGCACTGGGGCCCCTGGGGTGGAGGAACCAGAAGAGAGAGCTGGCCCTTGCAAGCGAGTGCCACCTTGAATATATTCAAAGAGGAATGATTAAAAAAAAGAATGTTCCTAATTTAAAAATGGTGCCATTTGCTATATATGTCCTCAAAAAGGCAAACCTACCTGCGTCATGGTTTCCTTTTTTTATTTATTTAAATTGTCAGTAGATATCTAAAATAAAATTGAATGCTTTTTCTACATTAGCTATAAAAAACTATAAAAACTACTCAATTAAATGATTATTGTCTTGATCCTTTTGACAGGTATGCAATGATAATTGCTGGGTAATGTGTATGTTGATGTTGTCCAATGTCAAGTCTCTATTTGTGTCAAGCCAATACATGTAAGATAGCGTGCACTAGGGATCGTCATAATGGACTGGGGCCCGTTGCAAATGCACGTATTTAATTAATTTTTGGAGGTGATGTGGATTAGAAGTTGACACTCTCATTATTGACTGTTATGAAGTTACAGGTAGCAGCTGCTTAGCAAAGCTAAGCACAAAGCCTAGAAACAGCTAGCTTGGGTCTGTAGAAACATAAGTTTAAAAACAACAATTGAGAATTCAGAGGGGAAGTTTTGGGAAAATATATCAGTCTTGACTATTAAATCTTGCAATAGGCCAACCTCCCTGTGATTTAACTTTTTGTTGAATAGCACACATGATGGATGTCAGAGGTAAGATCTGATGGAGCTGACAAAAAGTTACATATTTTTACAGGCTTAATTGCAGTCGTAGTTAGTAACTATTTTATTTTCAAGGGTTGCTTAGAGTTTGCTTAATGCCGATCAAAATACTAATCTTTAAACCATAATCCTTATTTTGATTTAGAAGAAGACACACCAGATTGCAATATTATTTAATAAATTCATCAAAATTAAAAACCATACCAGTACTTGAGTAGCCTGGTTCCAGACCATAGACCCCGCCCACTCAGCTGAGTAGGCTTGCATCTCTGGTCTGGCATACTGCAATGAATTTGCGATTTATCTCGTCCAAACGATGGATGGACCAATGAACGCCGGGGGTGGGGGCGGGTCTAGCGATTAGCCAATCAGCGCCACGCTAATGGCAACCGCTACAGATCACATTAACGATGCTGTCGAGGTATTTCGCCACTACTCGCGTTAATGGAGGATCAAATTAAGGAAGCTGCTAAACTGGATTTAACGGCGATGTAGCTGGGCGTGCACGACGATGGAGACATTTTAAATGGGCAATGCTCACTTGTTTTCGGCACCCCCGAGGCATGGATACTAATGACATCAGATTCTGGGTGAGTCGTTGATCTCTACTGATTGGTTAGGGAAAAATCAAATTCACTCCCCCTTGTAAATCGCCTTCAATGGAGGCGATGTGAGACTGAAGGTTCTGGGAGCTTCAGTCTGACACTCAGGCTAGTACCTGAGCAGCAATCCTGCCATTTTGTAAACCAGCAATTGAGACAGAAGTCCTTAGGACATAGCTTATTCCTTTTATGTCTGATTAAATCATGTTTTTTGTAGAAATTTGACAGGGTTCACAAAAATCTGGGACAAATCTTTAAAGGGTGAACATGTTCATAAAAAAATGTATTTCAAAACAAAGTTGATTATAGCAGTACATTTTTTCACCGATGCTACCAGGACATAATGTTAGTGCTAGATTCTGAAGGATTTTAATACATTTTTAATTGTTGGAAGATATGAATTGTTGTTTAGAAGTTAAAAAATGAAAGCAGATTAAAACATTTTATAAATTATATTTATTTCATACATATTAATCCTTTATAAAAACGGTTGCACTACCCCAGAAACAAAATTAATTAGTTGTAATTTTAAGTGATTTTTTTATTCTATTTTATTTTTTTGTAGGACATGATTTATTCCAGTTCTCAAGAATGGATGCATTACAACTTATTTCACACAACAGACAAGTGACAATAGCTAGTCTTTGCTGGTCTAATTCATACTCAACAGGATCTGTAATGCTAACCTTAAGATATAGCCTTAATTTTAGTGACATGATTGTGATTCTTTTAATAAAAAAAAACATACATAAGAGAGTAATAACAATCTGCAATAATAACACTGGTTGTCTTTTTAATTAAAAATAACACCCCCCAAAACACACCCTCACTTCACTGATAATACCCACTCACAGTGGCTCTAAATCTCTTCCTTCTTGTTTGACGCCTAATGGCTTGATTCCAGATTCTTTCCTTGTGACAGCAGGGACAAGAAGAGCAGTGTTTGTCTCTTAGTGGGCCAACCTCCAAACATAGAGCTATTAATTAAAGTGGATCAAACTCCTGGTACGTCCTGCTTTTATGCATGCGTGTATATATCTTGTTGACGGGCCTAAATTTTGTCTCATTTTGCTCCCCACTGCATGGACGACACCTATCGGAACGTTTAATTTACTAGCATATTAGAATCTGTAGATTTTAATTATTATATCAACAGTGCCAATCAGTGGAGTTCAAAGGGGGAGAAAAAGGGAAAAGGTTGATGAGAAGATGGTGTGAAGGAGCAAGGGCAGAGTCTGAAGAAGTGAGAAGGGAGGCTTCAAGGTGGGAGGGATCAAAGGATTAGACTCTCTAATCGGATTAATTGATTGAAATAATTGGTCTGGTCCCAGTCTTTGTTAATCTGCAATGTCTCTATGATGTTTACTGATGGCAGGATTTGTTGACATGCCATGTGTAATGTCTCGATTGCTGTGGCGCATTAGCATTTTAGCGCTATACTGTAAAAAATATTCCAAACAACACCTCTGTCACCTTTTATGCACAATCTGTATCCGGTATCTCAATCTATTTCACCAGCTCCTCCCATCACCCATCTCCCACTTCTGAAGTGGATATGATACTGTAGATGTAATCAGTAAATCTGAGGACACACTCAAGGATTATTGGGCCAATTTACACCCGATTTGCTCATTCTGACAGCTGGAGGGGATATCTTGATCAGAGGCTTCGTCGGAACTGATTGTCGGCACAGATTATCTGGTAATGTGAGGATTTCATAGATTCAGTCTCAACCACCCCAATCGATTTGCAGGCTGATATGAGCCGTCCTGATAATATCGCATGTTGATATTAACAGCATGACATCTGCACTGGTCCTACAGCGTGAGATAATTTATTTCGGGAGCAATTGACCAAAACTTGATGTGTAGAAATGGTCCATTGTTGTGTTGTCACCCCAACATACTTTTATTTCTTTGAGATTCACTCCCGGCATCATTTATGTTTCAGAGGCAGGGAGTTAACCACAGAGTCACGACTCATAGTTATTTGCGAGACACAGATTTGAGTGACACATTTTGTTGAAATTAAAATCTTCTAATATACCCGAAACATCACACCTGTGTTTACTTGGTCTGTCTGTATCAGAGAAAGAACAGACGCTGTAAATATTTGTTTAACACCTCCTCTATTTCTCCCAGCGTGACAAACACTGGAAATGTAAACTGTTTGGCAGATGGCAACATCAAAATTCAGAGCAAAGACTTTTGTGTTTTTTAGTAAAATTCCTCTGCAATCAATGTGACGTATCAAAGTAGGGTGGCGGATTTTTTATGAGAAATTCTGTTTTGAAATGAGATTTTTGGGTGTAATGTGCATTGATTTGCTAATTTCTGTGATGCATTGTATGCACGCTTACAAGAAACTCTTTGTCTTGCACTGCTTTTGAATTGTATTCCCCTGTATTGTAGTTGGCAAAGTTTCCTTACATACACAAGGGATATGATAAAAAGAAAAACAGCCATTCCTCAGACTTGGAATAGCTAGATATTTTTGATGCATGTCTTTGTTTGCAAACCAATTTCCCCAAAGCCAAAGTGCTACCGGAGAAAACAGAAACCATTTCCCTCCAAGTGGTGTTCCATGGATTTACGAGAGGCGCCGAGCAATTTATAGCTCTGCATGACAAAAGGAGAAATGGGTCTGTGTAAGCACACAGCTTTACACGTTTGATGGAGTTGAGAATGTAAAGAGTTTGGATTGTGAATATTCATTCTGGGGACACACACCATTTATCTGTCTGGCAGACCACTGGGTGGATATCAACTCCCTTGTTTTATCATCTGTGGTGCATCTTGTCTTGAGGCGGTCTCTCCCTCCCTCTCCCTTTCTCTTTAAAGTTCTGTCGTCATTCCGAGCCGGAATTGTCTGTGTCCGATGGAAGTGCCTCTATCTGACCCAGATCATCGGAATGAGTTTTCTCACTGCAAGCATTCTGGAGACAATTCCCTGGCCGAGGAATGGAAATAAACCATTGGCTGAAACATCAGATAAGCGAGGAACAATCAGTCATTGTATGTGTGTAAACATGCATTTGTGAGTTTGTGTTTGTGTGTGTGCGTGCGTGCACCTTCGCTTGAGAGCGCTTGTTGCTTGCATGCAGGCCCACATGTGTGCATGTGTCGGTGTGTGATGAAGTACCACAGATCCTATCGGGCTAATTCCTCTGCTGGGCCTTTGACTAGGCCGAGTGCATCTCCATGGTAATTTTGCCCTCAGTATGTTTGTTCCCCTCACAACTGAGACATAGAAAGAAAAAAAAACAAAGGCAGTGAAGGGAAAAGGGGATAAGAGAAAGGCAGGATACACACACACACACACACACACACACACACACACTTGGGGGGGAAATGAATACTGAGAGCATGTTAATGTTATCGGATGTTGTGGAGTGCAGGTGATCAAGCCCAGAGGAGTCAGTGGGAGTCCAAGCAGATTGTGTTGTCTGTGTGTGTGTGTGTGTGTGTGTGTGTGTGTGTGTGTGCTTGTGTTTTATCAGTGCTAGGAAACCTGGTAACGGCGAGTGTGTGGATTACACAATCATTATGTTCAACTTCCTCTCCTTAGCACATGCTGAGTGGAAATTGTTTCCCACTAGGCATGGCAGAACACATGCAAATACTCACACAAAGCCTGCAAATTTACACAAATCTCACAGTGGTGGAAGGTAAATTACTTAAAATGTTGAAATATTAATTGTACAATTGATCTTTTGATAAGCTCCGCCCCTTTCTGATGGTCACACGGTAACCTGAAGAAACATTTTCATATTTTTGGAGAAATGAAACAGTGATTCCAGAGAGAAGCAGACAGAGGGGTCTACAGTCTGTGTTTGAAGGATATATCCAGGATGTCAAACTGACTCAGCAGCAACAACAGGTTAAAAAGACAAAGATAGTTAGAAGCTAAAGCCGAACTATAGGCTACAGATCACAGTGTAAAAGTGAACCACCACATTACTGCTGATCGCCACACAAGACAATGAACATAAAGAGAAACTTTGCTGATATTGAACCAGCTGTGTGGCATCACAGTGTGTGCAGATGAACAGTGTTTGGCTTCAGCACCTGGACCTCTGCCACCAGACGGACAGGGATCTCTGGGGAAAGTCAAACAACATTCATCTGCGCACACTGCGATGACACACAGCTGGTTCAATATCAGCAAAGTTTCCCTGCTTCCCTTCACTGGTTCCTGTACAGCAGGGTTGGCCTTTGTTATAATCATTAAAAAGCAAAAGCAGCATGTGTATACATTCAGTAGGCTATATCTTCAGTAGCTAGCTAGCTAACCCTACACTTTTCAGGGTCTGATTTTGGTTTTGGAACAGGGAAGAAACGTATATCTTTTTCCAACCTCTCCAGGTAACGAGTATTATTAATACAGGACGTGCCCCAGACACAACATTTAGCTCCAAATCCACAAAACCAGCCTGAAAATGAAGGAGATCTGAAACGATTACATTAGAATCAATGATGAGTCAGTGATGCTACGTTATGATTGACCAGATTGTGTCCTGGGAGCGGGACTTAGCAAAGGGTCAAATGTGTGTCCAAGTTACTTTCCCAACCTGCCACTCAGAAGGAGAGTTTCAGCTCCACAATGACTGCAGATGATGAATGTCACATGCACATGAATTCTGGATAAACTTCTATCAAACTTTCAAACTATTTCCCCTCACAGTGCAGAGTCCAAGTAAAGTTTCCAAAAAATGGCTCTAAAATGCTCAAATTCATCTATATATAAATTACGGCACACCTGTGCCTGTAAAGAGCATGTCAACCCAAGTCACAAAAAAATATATGTATTTTCCCCACTTGTCCCTTGTGGTACCTGGCCACACAGGCAGTTTTAATTTTATGAGCCAAGGTTTTGATATATCTGCCTCTGCAACTCATGCCAAAGTCCCAACACAACAGAAGAGAAGTGAATTTTGTTTGAGCAGCTGAAAATCCCAAAAAATTACATTTGAAACCTCCAGAGTAGCATGTCTTTCCAGAAACAATGTCCTCTGTACTATAGATAATATAGATATATATAGATATAGATGAGATAGATAATATAGATATTTCAATATACGCTCACTAGCCACTTTATTAGGTACACCTTGCTAGTACCAGGTTGAACCCCTTTTTGCCTTCAGAACTGCCTTAATTCTTGGTGTCATAGATTCAACAAGGAGCTGGAAACATTCCTCAGAGAGTTTGGTCCATATTGACATGATGACATCACACAGTTGCTGCAGATTTGTTGGCTGCACATCCGTGATGTGAATCTCCCGTTCCACCACATCCCAAAGGTGCTCTATTGGATTGAGATCTGGTGACTGTGGAGGCCACTGGAGTACAGTGAACTCATTGTCATGTTCAAGAAACCAGTTTGAGATGATGTGAGCTTTGTGACATGGTGCGTTATCCTGCTGGAAGTAGCCATCAGAAGATGGGTACACTGTGGTCATAAAGGGATGGACACGGTCAGCAACAATACTCAGGTAGGCTGCACCAACAACCATGCCACATTTAAAGTCACTTAAATCACCTTTCTTCCCCATTCTGATGCTCGGTTTGAACTTCAGCAGGTCATCTTGACCATGTCTACATGCCTAAATGCATTAAGTTTCTGCCACGATTGGCTGATTAGGTATAATAAACAGGTGTACCTAATAAAGTGGCTGGTGAGTATTTCAATAATTCATACTGGTGCATAAAATTATAATTCTGTCCATAAAATATCTTTTTCATATGTAATTTGGGTGAAACAAGATGTTAATAGTGTGAGTAATGATCAGGTCATGTTGTAAATGTCAGTAATCTGTGTGTCACAGAGGCACCCACTCCAGGACTAAAGATTGTCAGCACAGTGACGTCATTGTTTCTTTATCAAAAGCTAAAGCGGTGGGCGTCCTTGTTGGCGAGAAACATGTAACTGCAACATCCACTGTTTGATTCCAGCTGGAGGCTTTTATTGCATATCGCCTTCTTTTTTCCATTTACCCTTTTACTAGACCATCCATCCTCTCGACTGCTTTTCCTGTTCAGGGTTATTTTTGCTAATGTACCTGAATTTTATATCTGTAGAATTACCACAAGAGGCTTTTGGATGTGCTGCCTCCTCTCCTATCCAGATCATTCTGAGCTGAATGGATAATGTGTGAATGACATTACAAATTATGAATTTTGAATTGAAACAGTCATTGGAGCCAAGCCCTTATCATGCAGACACAAGAGCAGAGCTACTCCTGAAAAGAGACTCTTACACAGAAGAGCTTTCAATCTATCCAAAAGCACATGCAGATATAATATAGGTGCAATTTAGAGAAGCATTTCATTGATGTCATTTACAAATCTTGTATCTCCCATTTAGCCATTTTATAAGTGAAAGGAGTTCGTGCCCACACAAATGGCCTGGGAAATATCAGCTTTAGTACTGGTTACAAATGTTAACTTCCAAATTTAAAAACCACAAATGTCTCCTCATGGTGGTGGAGGAAGTCAAACATCATCAAAGGAACAAGGATTCATCCTGTGGGCACCATAGATACCTCTATCAAATTTCACAGCAATCCATCCAACACTTGCCATCCCAAGAGCCACAGCTAGCGTGGCTAAAACCCAAACATCTGCTAGCTATATTGTCACATGTTGTTTTTCCATGTGTTTTGGAAAGAAATAAACCCAGAGACTCCAAGTGGGCCGTGTCAATTTTGCAAACCTTATGTCTTTCTATGCCGTCGACTGTGGCCAGCTACACGTACAGATGTTGAGATCAACTGCGGGTTGACTCGTGCAGATGTGTGTGCGGTGTAATTCAGACATCAAACTGACAGCTTGGCAGCTCGAGGTGTTCAACCGACTGTGCCGCTGTCACAGGTTCAGGCCTGGCTGCGTCGATGCAGCACACACGACTGATGTAAGGACGAACAAAAAAATAACACAGAAGTGCTGCTGCAAGTGTGCAGATCTGATCCGTCTCCCGATACATTGTCTGAAGGTGCGGGTTCAATTACTGGAATGTAAGCATGTGTGAAAGACACCTCAAAATGTTCCGTGTCAAGGGTTTAATTGCTTATATGTTACACCCACTGATCTGTGTGTGTGTGGCTGCGTGTGCGTCTATTTATGTCAACTGTTGCTATTGTACATTCACCACCATGACAGTTAAATATGCAGAGGACGTGTCAGGATTTAATTGTTCACACTGTGACGCTCTCATCTTCAAGCTGATTTGACTCCACTTCAGCAGCGAAAAGTTCGTCAGTTGGAAATACACTGTATGACAGGCTCATCCATTTGCCATAATGATGAGCTAGAAGCTGTCATTAAATCCCAGTGTTCCTCTTTTTCAATTGTTTAAGACTCTAAATACTTTACTTTCAAACTCACATTGAATCATCTTTCTTTGACGGTTAGGAATGACTGGTTTTAGGCAATATATCCACACACCATTGATCCAAATGTCAGCGTAGGAGATGGACAGGCAATAAAGTACTAAATAAAGTACATTTCCTTTGTAGGTTTATTGACGGTATGTTTTACATGGCCTAGTTGATGATACTGTCGTCTGTTTTTGTATGTCTTTGAATTCCTAGAAGAGGCAAATAGACTTGGATGGATGGCCTTTTGGCAGCCGTCCCGTCAAGCGACACAAATGTTATTTCTGTCACGACGGTGGGCCTGAAGTGACACAAACTGACAGATTTACATAACAGCCACATTCAGATTTTTGTTGGATGGATACACTCTCATCCTCTCCTTGCTTTAGTACGACACAAATACAGGAATCTAAAGGAGCTGTGATCATGTGTGATCAGTATTCAGTTGATTATAGGCTTTTAATGTCAAGAAGACCTTTGTTGACATGTTGACGTGGTGTTGAGATAGAGAATAATCAGCATTTTCTAATTTAGAGATTTTGATTTACAGTCTTGTGCATAGCCACTTTATGTCTAGAGTCCAGGGCCACAAAGACTTTTAAAGGGCTGGTGCTCAAAGTTCGAGGCATCCATACATTGGTGGCCAAGGTGACCATACAAGGTGCCACCTGCTACTCAGTTTTTATTTTCAACACACTCACACACCAATAGAACAGCCATTGGGAGCAATTTGGGGTTCAGCATCTTGCTCAAGGATACTTTGACATGCAGACCAGAGGAGCCAGGGATTGAACCACTGATCTTCCGATTAGTGGATGACTCACTCTGCTTTCTGAGCCACAGCCGCCCCAGACAAAGTGTAGTAAAAGATCTATTTGTTGCATTGATTATATGGCTCTTAAATCAACACAGTCATCAGATTCAGACTGTTAAGACTCTCCAAAAATTGCTTTTGCAGATGCTGTACTTCCTCAAAGTGTCTGTTTGCCATCATTACATTTTACATCTTGCAAATCTTCTGTTTTTGAGTAGTTGACATAGTGTTGTGCATGTTTAGAAAATAAACATGCCTGGCTATGCAGGTGCCTTCACTTGACTTATATTGTAATAAACTATATTACAACACCGTCTCATAAGGTCTGGCCTTTATGGAAACTGTAGCAACTTTTAATGCCAGAAATCCATCACAAAAATGCTCAAACTCTACGTTAACAGCATTAAAAGATTGATAATTGAGGGGGTTGTGGGTCTTTCACCCTTTCCCCAGCCAACACACTCAAGAACACACACACACACACATGCACACAGCCCTACCTTGAGGGTGTGTGATGCATGCAGTCAGGCCTGATAAATGGAAATGTCTAGGAAGAAGAATGAGTTGGTGCCTTGACCTCCCTCCTGGCATGGGCATCCTTCTCTAGACTGCCTTATCACCAGACAAATGGTCACAATGGTACACCCATCACTCCCCAAAATATGTGCACTTCTAAAGTAGCCCACCAAGTATTCAAGCCATCACCCTTTAAAAAGAATGCCCAAGATCATACACAAAGGACATGCTGCTTCTCACTTCTTAAAGGATTTCGCTGAAAACAGCTTCAGATAAATGGTCTCAACCACAATCTGGTGCCAGCGGTCCTTTTCTTTCTGAGTAGACTCAAACTGTAGGAACTTTCATTTTCAATAATTCTATTCAAGTGTATGAGGCTTTAAGGGAAAAAAAAGTTTTTCAATCAATGTTTTTTTTTAATAAAACTAACTCTACTGGATTTTTAACATTTATTTAAAAGCACATAGTGTATTAACCCTCGTCCTGCCGAGCACTTCATAAAATGTTCAAAATCAGTGCAGTGGAATATTTAATACTTAAATCAGAACTTGCCATGAAAGCTAGGTTGCTAACATTAAATGTTTGTGCCGTTCAAAAAGGAGTCACTCATAGAAATGTGATAATGTCATGAGATTATAATCTCATGACATTTAACATGACATTTAAATTAATATGTAACTATAGGTACATATTAATTTAAATTTTCAATAGATAAATAATCTATTAAAATTCATTATTGCTATTCTGGATTTTTACTCAAAACAGCTTTTATTTTATTTCTTAACAGTGGCTTGTGATTCAATTGATGAATTAATTCCAAAACACATTCTTATGCAACATATCCTCATACAATAGTCTGTATATTTAAGAAAATGCACATGCAACGGTTTGTATGAAATCTTAACAAATTTGTGCAAAATAAATTACTGCCCGTATTGGTTAGGTTCAGAAAAAGAATCACATTTGTCGACGTACTAAACATGAAGTTATGTACTTGAGGTAACATGAAGACATGACTCAAAGTTCACTTAATTTCACATGGGACATGAACAGCAGTCTCCTGGGTGAAAGTCCTGTGTCTGTCTGACCTATCCACCACCCCTCCAACCCATCCATTTTCCATACATTTTTGTAGCGGGGGTCGCGAGGGAGCTGGAGTTTATCCCAGCTGACATTGGGCGAGAGGCGGAGTACACCCTAGACAGGTCACCAGACTATCACATGACTGACACATAGAGACAGACAATATTCACATTCACACACTCATATTCACACTCATATTCACACCTACGGACAATTTAGTCGCCAATTAACCTGCATGTCTTTGGACTGTGGGAGGAAGCTGGAGTACCCGGAGAAAACCGTCACTGTCACGGGGAGAACATGCAAACTCCACACAGAAGGGCTCCCTGGGAACCTTCTTGAACCCTCTGATGCCGAGGGCCACTTACCAAGTGTCAGTATTTGACAAGTGGGGGTGAAAACGTTTTTCATTCATTTTCATTCAAAATATTGCAAACATATTGGGAATTCCATCTCTCTGCAACATTTCCTACATAATGGTTCCCTCCAGTTTTATTATTGTTCTGTCTGATTAACCCACAGCTATCAACAAAGATCGAATTATTCCCCAAAAGTACTACAATATAATGTCCTAGATAAGATTAACAACAGCTGAAATATACCATGTTTCTAGGAATAATTTGCAAGCCATGAGGATGCTTTTGAGCCACTGTACCATTACAGTCCTGAAACACTTTCTCATAACATTTCTTCTGACATTAAATTGTCCGTAAGGTAACAACTGACAGGGACTCTGAAAAGATCAAGTGAAATGAATTTGAAATAATATAACAATTTTATCCTCAAGTGTCCTTTACGTGTGATGAAGAGATTTTCTACAGCGTGAGTGAGTAAGTAAGTGAGTGACAGAGGGAGCGTGTGTGTGTGTGTGTGTGTGTGTGTGTGTGTGTGTGTGTGTGTGAGGGAGTGAGAGAGAAATGGCTGGCAGTTGGTTCACCTTTTAGATTTAATAATTCATCTCTCAAATGGATCAATAAAAAGATAGTTCACTGAAATGCTGCTCTCCCTTTCAGCACTTAAACTATTAGAAGAGTGTGTGTTTGTGTGTGAGTGTGTGCTTTTGCAGTGTGTGTGTATGTGCATCAAGTTATACAATTTATTTGTATTTGTGAAATCATGTTCACACAGTAAACATAAAAGTATTCGTATATGCGGGCATGCCAGCACAAGCACAGATGTCTGTGTGCGTGTGTGTGTGTGTGTGTGTTGAATGTGCAGAGACTGTGACCTCATATTTGAGGACTCCTCCATCTCAGTCAGACGACTGAGTGTGCCACATTAAAAATATTCCTCCTGGCCAAAACTGAAATCTGGAAAGGTTCCATTGCTCTTCCTTGGCCTCATCAGTAAATTGAAGGAGGCCGTATGAGACATTATTAGATAAACATTTGTGTGTGTGCATGCATGTGTATCTATCATGTGTCCTTTCATCCTTTTTGCCACTCTATATCAAGGCTGATGCAGCACATAAATAGACAGGTTTTATGTTTAAAATAAAATGCACAATTTTTATTCTTTGCAATAACATGGTGACTTTCATTTCACAAATACTGATACTGACAGTGGTGCCCCCAGAATTTCTTTCTTAGGGGTTGCCAGAAAGGGCCACTGAAAATCTTGTGGCAGCAGACCAAAACCTAAAGCTATAATTACATTTCAGGAATTTTATTATGCTGTCAAGTATATAGAGTAGTTGAAATCTATGTCAAATGAAAGTTAAGGAATTACATACGGATATACACTCACCAGCCACTTTATTAGGTACACCTTATAAGCACCAGGTTTCCTGTTGTTAGCTGACAGGAGTGGCACCTGGTGTGGTCTAGTGCTGCTGTAGTCCATCAAGATTCAATGTGTTGTTGGTTCAGAGATGGTCTTCTGCAGACCTTGGTTGTAACCAGCGGTTATTTGAGTTACTGTTGCCTTTCTATCATCTTGAACCAGTCTGGCCATTCTCCTCTGACCTCTGGCATCAACAAGGCATTTTCACCCAGAGAACTGCTGCTCACTTGATATTTTCTCTTTTTGGGACCATCCTCTGTAAACCCTAGAGATGGTTGTGTGTGAAAATCCCAGTATATCAGCAGTTTCTGAAATACTCAGACCAACAACCATGCCACGTTCAAAGTAACTTAAATCACCTTTTTTCCCCATTCTGATGCTCAGTTTGAACTTCAGCAGGTCGTCTTGACCATACATGCCTAAATGCATTGAGTTGCTGCCACGTGATTCGATGATTAGCTGTTTGCAGTAACAAGCAGTTGAACTGGTGTACCTCATAAAGTGGCCCCCTTTGAAAATAGCCATGCCAGTTGTTCCCTGAACACAATTTAGCCTAAGTCTGGACTGCTGTTTAGCCCCCTTCCTGAAAAGCTTGCGTGGTACCAATGGATGCCTTAGGTTGTCTGGCTCCACACAATAACACTACCTTAGCTTAACGAATGTCATAACCTCTTATGTACAGCATTTGTTTCAGGTCCCCCTGCCCCCCAACTGGATACTGAACTGACCCATTGCTGTCCTTTGCTCTCTGCTCTACTCTTCCTCTCCCATGCAAAGCACAATCAAAAGTAATGACTCCACAACAGCTGACTCATCTGAAGAGAGGCATCTTCAAAGAGACACTCAGAGGCACAAAATAACCAGGGAATATAGGTCAGACAATGTTATTTTCAATATTTTTGTGACATTTGATGAACTACATGGATGGATAGATAGATAGATAGATAGATAGATAGATAGATAGATAGATAGATAGATAGATAGATAATTCAGCATCTGAATCAGCATCTAAATCAAAAAGTCATCAAATGTTGGGGAAAGGTTAAGAGATGATGCATCGCTGCCCGACCTGAGCAGGCCTGGACACAACAGTCAGTCAGCGGAGCAGCAGACAATGTGTGAAGCATTCATGAGTTTTACTGTTACTAGTAAAATATGCTCTATAAAATTCTGTTGTTAGTCATGCTCCCATAAAGCTCAGTTTTACTCCTGAGACACAAATACAGTATGCATACTGCCACTTCAAAACCAATACACAATCTCTCACACACACACAGACAACCAATCAATTTACTGTTATGTCACTTTGTTGGCTATCTATGTCATTCTTTTTGTGTGGTCATATACAGATCCTTGTAAACAATAAATTTTCTTCCGGAAAACACTGGGCCACAGGAGAGCACGAGCCCAAACACACACCAGAGTTCAGGTCACAGTGTGGGCTAACGGGCCAATAAGTCATTTTAAGTGTGGACAGTAAATTTCTCTGGAGTTATGAGAGACAATGAAAAATATCTGCTTTTACATGAGGTCAAAGGTCACAGTAGTTCTTCTGTGAGGCAGCCATTTAGCTCTGCTTACAGGCAGGGTTTAGTTTAATGTACAAAACGATTTCAATTGTCAGTTAATCTATTGATTTGATTTCTGATAGGTCTTTGTGTTCTTAAAAGAGTTAAAAAAATCCTAACAATTTCACACTAACCAAAGTGTTTCAAATATTTTTTATTTTATTCTTAATTTTTTATTATTTTTTTATTTTTTGACTAAAGCAGGATTTATACTTGTGCATCAGCTCTATGCAGAGTCTACGTCATAGCCTAGGCACATGGCCTACGCCGTTGTGAGCATTTATACTTGTGCAGTGGTGTCTCTGTAGCTATGTTTCCATCCAAAAATGATTTGAATCATTGGGAAATGCACATTAAAAGAAATATGAATCCTGTGTGTTTCCATTAAATGTACGGACTTTGGTGAAAAACTACGAACTCGTGAAAGTTTTCCGCAGAACCGGAAACAAAACAAGTCTCGCATTCTTCTTTTTCTATGTTTTCTGGCGGTTGGCAACCAGCTTGTAAATGCATTACCGCCTTCCCGACCCGGAGTGTGAATATCACCATGGAGAGAGGTGCGCTACGTCAAACTTAATTCGAACATAACTGTTTCCATCCCCCGTTTTGCGAATCAACATTTTTTCAAATCAACCAAAACCCGGCTAAAGTGAGCGTGTT
The DNA here is from genome assembly GCF_041903045.1 of Epinephelus lanceolatus. Taxonomy (NCBI): domain Eukaryota; kingdom Metazoa; phylum Chordata; class Actinopteri; order Perciformes; family Serranidae; genus Epinephelus; species Epinephelus lanceolatus. The sequence goes on from NC_135737.1 coordinate 35,263,227, forward strand.
TTAGTTTGTGCGAATCAGGGGATTTTAATTCGAACTTTGGCATTTCCATCATAATTTTCCAATGCGATACTTCTAGATGCGCATCTAAACAGGCTGATGGAAACATGGCTTGTGTCACTCTGCAGTTACACCTCCAAAACACTAGTCGGCGGCGGAGGTTTCTGTGAAGTGCTGTAAAGTTTAGTTGATTAAAAACACACATTAAACATGGCTTACCAGTGACAATTTCAAACACAAGTACGCAAATCGGTTTCACTATTACTGGACTGCTGGACACATTTTTCCCACAAATACAACATGCTAATGCTTTTTGCACAAGCATATGGCATTTTACATTGTATAAATTAGCCTAGCGGGTACCAGACTTTCTACTCATATGAAGCCAGGGACAACAGCAACATTCAACAAAGGTAATGTTACAAATTCTAGCTCCATTACACCTCACGAGGTTCACTGACAAACAACTGTCCTACACTAAACACATTTTCCAAACAAATACAACATGCTAACGTTATTAGCACAAGCCTATGGCATTTTACATTGTATAAATTAGCCTAGTGACATTAGTATAAATCCTGCATAACAGTTCAAAACCCAAAGATATTTAATTTATAAAAGAGGCAAATGAGAAACTGGTATCAGAAAACATTTATGCTTAATAGTAAACTTAAGAAGTGCATTTTAAGTAAAAGTGTTGCTGAATGATTTTCTGACAATCAAATGACCTGCTCTGGCTAAATGCAATTTATTGTAAATATCCACATGTTAACACTAACTGCTGTAATTGTTATGTGCTCTCATAAATCAAAGGGGAGTATCTGTATTTGTCTGGCATCTTGCAGGACATGCAGGATAAATAAAATACAATACAGTTCATTCATGAGCCATTTTCCCTAGATAAGATCCAGGGATAGATAAGAAAATCCAGGGTCCATTATCTCCATGGTCATATTCACAAAGAGCCGAAGCTTCCTGTTCCATTGATAATATATCCATGACGTCTTTTAACCATCTATTTTTGAATTTCCAATTCATCATAATGATACGTTTAACTGACATAAAAGCTAGAGCAATAATGTGGTGTGTAAGCTTCAACTGTATATTTTCTATCCTCGTGCCAAAGAGGCAGACTGATGGACACCGAGGTATTTTCACATCCAGAGTAGAAGACAATTTTAATATAACCTTGTCCCAAAAACATCTCACTGGCGGGCAATGCCACAACAGATGCATGAGTGATCCGGCCTCACAGCCACGGCAACATAAATGTGAAAGGGAGTGATGAACTATCTTTACAGGAAACTTGTTGTTTAGGCAGTTTAATAAATGACTTTTATGGCAAAACCCAGCATTACCAGTAACTTCCAGAATATCTTGTTGTTAGTTTTGGTCTCAGGATCTTGAATTTAAAATCCTACTGTTAATTTATAAAGCTCTAAATGGTCAAGCTCCATCATATCTTAGAGAGCTCATAGTGCCTTATAATCCCACCAGAACACTGCGCTCTGAGAATGCAGAGTTACTCGTGGTCCCTAAAATCTCCAAAAGTAGATCAGGAGCCAGAGCCTTCAGCTATCAGGCTCCTCTCCTGTGGAATCATCTTCCTGTTGCATTCCGAGAGGCAGACACCGTCTCCACATTAAAGACTAGACTAAAGACTTTCCTTTTTGATAAAGCTTATAGTTAGGGCTGGCTCAGGCTTGCCTTGTACCAGTCCCCAGTTAGGCTGACTTGGGCCTAGTCTGCCGGGGAACCTCCTATAATACACAGAGCACCTTCTCTTTGAGTTAATTTGGCTCTGATCTAAAAAGGGTTCGAGCTTTTATGCATGAACCAGTCTATGTATACAGATTTTCTGAAAAGATTGGTATCTAGATTTAATGACCTCTGTTTCAGATCTATTTGTATCACTCTGCACACATACTGATAATCTGCTGAGAAAGGTTTTTTAATTTGTATTTTGAATTTTTGTATTTCTGAGAACTACATTGGTACTTCAAAAATAACAGGTACTTTAATCCATAATACACAAAATTAAAGATCTATTATTGCCTATGATGGGTGCAAGCATTTGCCCACCTTATGGTTCCCTGACATGAAATGCATGAAAAGCCGAAAGAGGAGAGCAGGAAGAAAGGGGGAGAGGAGCAGAAATGTTATGCCCTGTCACAAATTATATAATTCAAACCCAGACAAGCAACGCTGTTATCTGTGAGAAATCTGTCACATGGCACAACAAATAAACACATGCATGCACAAATGCACCCACAAAGCCTTGAGGATGATTTGTAAAAAAAATTTAAAAAAAAATTAAAAAAAAATCACAGAGATATGCACACACACACATACACACATTCTAGAAAAGAGCCTAAATAAATCCAATAAAAAAATTCCAAATCTATTACTCAGACTGGAAGCTGAGAGCCCACATGGGCATTAGTGCGCATACACACAAGCAAAGTCATACAGATGCAACACCACACGCGCATATACACACATACACACACAGGGGATGACAGAGTGGCCCGGAGCTGTCATGGGAGAGTGGGCTGTCATTTGGAGAGGTGAGCTGGGGGACCAGGAGAAAGGGATGGAGCAGAGAGAAGAGAAAAGGCGAACAGCAGTCAGGGTAGAGAGCAAGAACTCAGGAAAAAAAAGCAAGGGACTGGGGATAAAAAAAAAAGACTGTGAGAAAACATGATTTACTTGAACAATGGTACAGATAGTTAGAGGAATTAGTTCGGAGGAAGAGCCGTGACTGCAGTTGAGGGAGATCAAAAGGAGCCGAGAGACGAGGGGAGTGGGAAGAGATCAAGTCGGGAAAGAAACCACAATTGATAGGTAGAAAAGGGATGCCTCAGCAAGACACTTCCCCACTGATATATACACTTGAGGGTATTGGATATTCAGCCTGATGTATTAGCCTACTGCTGCGCCACAAAAAGTTATGTATTGACATCCTGAAGAGTGTGGAATTGAAAACTAATTGCAGACTATCCCCAACAGGGAAACCATTTAGGCCCATTTCAAAGAAGATTTACTTTGAAAATCAATATGTTGGTTTTTACCTTTTAAAAAGACCCTGCACCTTGATACCTTAATAACTCTGTGAATAAAGTCATATGTGTTAAACTCTGCAACCTACTACAAAAAATGTGTAGTTTTTAAAAGCAGGGACATCAAAGGTAACGATAAATTGGTGTACAGTAATTACATTTCTTTTTTTCCCCTTAAAAGTTCCAGGACTTCCATATTTATGCACAAATGACATCCCAACAATTTCTGATTATAGCTCTACATTAATGTTATACATAATATGAATTGATTCTTGAACACTATGAGAATATGACCACTGGACTACTGTTACTGCTGGTGTTTGCTGTCAGTCAGTATACACAACTGCTACCTAGCTAGCGTTGAACTTATGATGGTGTGCATAACCAGCTCCGTTATTACACTAAGAAAGTTCCAGCACTCTGTTTGTCTTTTTGAGAATCAGTGGCACCTGCAGGATTATATTTCATAGTATGCACAAGAACCGCCTGCCCCTTTGTAGGGTACCTTTGACATGTAGGTTACCACACATGGACATACGCAGTCTACTCAGTGACTGAGCAAGAGATTAACATTAATGTTACCTACCATAAAATTCTGATTAGCTTACCACATGCATTTCAAAGACAAGCCAATAGACCTGCCAACAACAGCCAGTAAGATAAAAGAATACATTATAATACACTGAACAAAGCCCAATATGTAACACAAAGCTAGGGCTGTGCGATATGACGATATATATCGTGTGACGAGAGAAAAATGTCTATCGTTTCATATTTTGCTCTATCGTTAATATCGTTGTGACGCAAATTACACTTTTTACAGCAACAACTTTTTATTCATTGGATTAAAATGTGCTATATTGGGATAGGTATCGTTATCAGGATATGAAATGACCTATATCGGGAGGGAACTGCCCACTGGTCCGACAGCCCATTGTTCTGACCATATTAAACCCATTGTTCCAAAGTCCGTTCCGAAATCATCATGATGCCCTGTGGTTAAGGTCTGGTTAGGTTTAGGCACAAAAACCACTTGGTTAGGGTCAGGAAAAGATCATGGTGTGGGTTAAAATGAAAAAGAAAGTGACAAACACATAAGCCATGAGCCTGCTTCGCCTCAAGCCTTTCCCAGCTGACCCAGAGCCGGTCGCGGCGCACCATACGCCTGCAGCGAGCCGTTCAGCACCACGGACAGTCGGACTAATGGGATGTCGAACCGATGGGTTGTCGGACCAATGACATGGACCCGATCGGGATGAGATTTTGGTCATATCGCCCAGCCCTACACAAAGCCCAAACCAAGCTGCTACAATAAATAAAAAGACCAGATGAGAAAATTAAGTAGTATTCCTACCTATTTGAAGTTCATTCTGCATCTCCCTGTTGCATCAAACTCCTGCAGAACGGCTTCCGCATCAATTCCAATATCATGATAATCCTGGGGCTCATCGCTTTGAAAAGAATAGAATAGAATAGACTTTACTGTCATTGCACAAGAAGTACAACTGTGCCACTGTGCCATGCCTGAAATATAAAAAATAGAAAATAGACAGTAATAAATACATAACACATACATGTACACAATCATCCTGGATATGTAGCTGGCTGCTAGCTTCTGTCCTTGTAACGCTAATGCTAGCAGCAGTAACGTTAGCAGACTCAGTGCTCGTACTGCTGCTCTCTGCACATTCTTCGCTCCTGAGTCTTGTTTGCTTTCTTATTTCAAAAGCCTGAAAAATGCTCAGTTGTTTTCATTTGCTCATTTCTAACTACTTGCTTGCTCACACACAAGATAAGGAACACAATATTGCTAGCATCACAATTAACTGCCAGAAATCATATCATATCATACACAGACCTCTGGCCCGTGACATGTGCACCAATCATCTGCATCCAAATGTATTTGCGTCATAGTGAGTGGACACAGCCAAAAAAAGCATCTAAGGCACATTCATCTGTAAAAAAGAACCCCTAAGACATGATCTGCTGCTTTTATCACAACTTTATTTTCAAGATAGTATGAGGAGGCATTCTCGGAACCCATCAGCTGGCAGATGGCGATACAGCCTCTGGGGGCAGACCCCTGATTTTTTGGCATTCCGGTTTGATTTGGGCGGAGGAGGTTAATTTCCGTTTCCGACTTCCGTTTATATAAAAGTAAATATGCTGAACCATTGCGATGGATTCAGAGTTTGCAGTGACGCCAATTATTTTCCGCCTCGTTAGTTTACTGCACGGACCGTTTAACCTGGCAACAACTGCAGCCGGCTCAAACGTGATTGGTCAATACCACGCGGACTACAAACAGCCTACAACCGGAAACCAGGGCTCTTCCGCTCTTCTTCCGGAGGCAAGATCTCCGGGATTTGCCTACAGACTCTACAGTCAGTGAATGTAGAGTCTGTATAGGGACTAATGAGGAGGAGACAGGATTACGGCTGCAGGCATAGTATACCAACATTCAAGAGTTTCATGTGGTATTTTTTAACAACTCTAACCTAATATTAACTGGCTACACCTATAAAACTGCTGTCTTAAGATGGGCATACACTGTAATATCTGAGCCCATATCTGACCTGATTTTGAGCTGCATGACTCATTTGACAGACAGGCCAAATTTTAGCCTTACTGGCTTTGTCATATGTCATGCAGTGCACAGGGGGAGCATGGGCTGATTTTGTCAGCTGTTGTCAGGTTTTTACACAGTTGAAGCGGAACCATGAGCTGATTCCTCAAGGTCACGGCTAAATTTTTTCAGTCAGTCAATCGAACAGTGTATCGTCTACCCAACTAGTCTGTGTGTGTTTGTGAGAATGACAGAGAGCAAGAGAGAAGCAATCAAAACTTTTGAACCATCATAAACCGTTTTTGCAGATTTTGACTTTTAAGCTCTTTTTTGGATGTCTGTCTCTACATTTTTGCAAACTGCAACTCCGCTAGCAAACAAACCTCTACCTGCCACAGAGCCGCAGAGTGCCACAGACCAATGGGCCGTTTTATTGTCTACTTTACTTATACAGTATGAGCAGCAAGGTCACGGCTTGACAATCGGACCATACAGTGTGAGCACGTAAAGCCAAAGCGATGTAAAGCTTTGGCTTTACATCGCAGATGATTTACTCGTACAGTAGGAGTTGGAATTAAACAACATTTCTGAAGAGGCTCAAATAATACAGTGTATGCCCAGTATAAATTAATCATTAAGTGATTTTGTGGAACGCACCGGGTGAAGAATCAAACAAAGATATCAGACAGTTTAAACAGAGGTACAAAGGCAGTATCTTCACAAGGAACAGAAATGATTAGAGGGAATGTAAAGCTCACTTAGGGTACTTGGGGGTAGCGCTGGACAAGCACATTGCTTCTTCCTACTCCTTTTCTGACATATACCAGCTTCAGCTAAATGAAATCACATGAAAATTAGCCTTGTGTTTGAGACTGAATGCTCACTGACCGAAAACAAGATTGAGAGTTATCACAATATTTGCTTTGGAATTAATTTTGTAACTTTTATTAAGGTTTAAAAGTTCAGCTGCGGCTTTTACTTTGCCTCTATTTTAGGCTCTGCACACTCACACACACATGTTCAGTTACTCTGGCTACTGTAATGAGACCTCTGCTCATGTCGAAGCTGGGCGCCAAACCCAAAGTCACCAAACTCATCGGCCAATCGCAACTACTAAGTGGATCAATCCCGGTGTGTCCATGCTCACTCTGTCTTTTAAACAAGGTCTACTCACAAGGGAACTGTGTGTGTGTGGAGCCTGTAAATGACAGTGTTAATTAAAATTCAATATCCACAAAGTAAACAAATCTGTGTCACCTATGTGTCAGCAATAACATTCAATAATCTGATAACTGGTAATCCTAAAAACTAAGCAGCTATCTGCAGGTCATTATCCTGTAGGTAAACACAGGTCACAGTCACACCGAGTCTTGCTACAATCAGACTGAGACTCACGAGCTGACACGTTGGTGCGCAGCTCTGCTCTGTTTCTGTGGTTCCAGCCTTTTACATCACCTCTCACAAGCTTGAAGTGTGCAACAGCGTGGAACGTGCATTGCTTGAACTTGAAAGTCGTTCAACCGCCTCAATTTTTGCTGTCTTCTGTGGTAGTGAGAGCAACAGTTACCGCAGATCTATTGGTTGTCTTACCTCTGAGAGAATGCAAAGCTGCGTTGTTGTCAGCGTGACAGAGCCGACGTTCAGCCATGAAAGTGGACGCAGATTTCAAAGATTAAAAAGGGAAACTGCAAACTGGCAAGTGTCGGATCTGAGAAACGTGTGTGATGTGGATTTATTTGTACTGTATGTGTCTGTATATTTTATATGTGCAGAGAAGTGTGTGTGTGTGCCGCTGTACGTATATAAGCTCTCTCATCTTTTTTCTCTGCTTAGATCTGCAATCTAGAGTGACCTTTTGTTTATAAAAGCCGGGGCCGTTGTGGATTTTTGACTTCAAATAATGGGTTAGACACAAAGCCTTAAGCAACTTACTGACACGGAATCTACAGTTCACTCTGTTTACCCACTGTAACTGTGAGTAAATACTGTGAGATTTTTATGCAGTTTCTCTCTTTGTATGTGTGTATGGATGTGTGCATAAAGGGCCTTTGGAGACTGGACCGACAAATCTTGCTTTTCTATGCAAATACTGTGCAAAGACCTACAACAAAGACACATACAAACAAATCTACCCTGAAAAGGATAAAATAAAAGTAAGTGTTAGATTAAAGTGGGAGAGAATAAGGGACATCAAAGAGAAGATAAAAGAGATGGACCTGTCTGTTTGAGCTTATGATTCCTCTGTTTCAGATGTGCAGAGTGACTGTGTACAGGTCAGACACAATGTCTTCTTTTCTAACTCGCTGGCTCACCTGTATGGTGAGGCACAAAACCATGTATCTCTATCTTTGTGTATATGAAGCTATACCCCTCACATACATTACTTAACAGTCATGTATATGCATTAGAAGTGTGTAGAGATGCAACTGTTTATATTTGGACGTATATATTCAGCCAACCAAGTCTATCTGTACATATAATTTAAAGTTTAATGACAAAATGTTCAGGAATACAAGTAAATTGTTATTTTGAGCTCCTACAGTTCAACACACTGAGCAAACAATTACCAAACGCACAACCAATTACTCAACTCAGGCTGTTTTAATGCACTGTTTGTACATCTTACTATATAATGACAAAAACTCTGTCTGTGTGTGTCTGTTCCACGTTTTTCTCCTCACTGACTTGGTCAATCCATGTGAAATGTGGCACAGTGGTAGAGGGTCATGGGAGGATGTGAATGAAGCAATATTACATCAATTGGCCAAAGGGGGGCACTATAGCAACCGATTAAAATGGCAAACTTTGAATGGGCATATCTCATGCCCCGTATGTCGTAGAGACATGAAACTTTGCACAGAGATGCCTCTCCTCATGAGGAACAAATTTGCCTCAAGAACCCATAACTTCCGGTTATACAGATTTTCCACCATTTTGAATTTTTTGAAAAACACTTAAAATCGATCACTTCCTAGGAAGTTTGACCGATCTGCATGAAACTCGGTGAACATAATCTAGGGACCAATATCTAAAGTTCCCTCTTGGCAAAAGTTGGAAAACTTACTAAAACTGAGCTTCTATAAGGCAATGAATATTGCGGAGGGCGTGGCTCATCACATAAAGGTGTATAACATCTCAAGGGTTTCACCGATCACCACGCAACTTTGTAGGCATATGACCACACATAATCTGAGGGGACCCCTCCATTATTGACCCCATCAAACAAAATGGGGGCGCTAGAGAGCTAATTTCTTATCTAGGCCTAACCGCCATATGGATTTTTTTTACTAAACTTGGTAGATATGTAGAACAGGACGCCTCAAGGTGACTGGAGAAATTTAACTCTAATTGGCAACTGGGTGGCGCTATAACAACAGAAAAATGCTTAAAAATGGCTAAAATGCGACCAATCGCTGTGGCTCCCCCTGTGGACCAATGTTGTTGTTTTCTTCTAATTTTTGGTATGACTAAGTCATGGTATGGTATGCTGTACATGATCACGGAAACTGTCAGTGTGTCATTCTGTCAGTCAGTCATTCTGTCTGTCCCACGTTTTTCTACTCACTGATGTGGTCAATGTATGTGAAACTGCACATAGGCATTGAGGACTGGCATAGGTAGAAGGTGACAAAGCTACCAATGGGTATGGACTAGTACAGTATAACTATTAAAAGTAATGCACCAATATTCGCATATAGGCTAATCATGAGCCAGTAATGGTGTATAACCCATAAAATTGGGAAGGCTGAGTGTGTGTTCATGATCTGTGTTCATGTCCCATGTGAAACCAAGTAACCTTTGAGTTATTATAAGCTACGTTATTACCATAATCCTTTTCCTAAACCTACGTAACTTTACGGCTCTGGCCATATTTCCATGTGTTTCAGTTCCAGTCCTTCACATGTTTGAGTGTGAGAGTGAGAGTGAGAGTGAGAGTGAGAGTAAGTGCTCCTTGCCTGTGGGGATCTTTGTCTCCAAACTACAGGTGTGGTGCGCTGATTGGCTGGAGGTGTGGGTTTGGTCTGGGAGTGTCAATCACCAATTGGCCCTCCATCTATCGCCTGCTGTTTAAAATCCATGGCCTCCCAATGGGCCGGTTTACAGGCAACTGACAGTAGCAGCATTCCTGTCCTCAGCCTCCAAACCTCTTGTATTGTGTTGTGTTAGTGGCTGTTTTTGCCTCCTATGGGCCATTTTAGTGAGATTTTCGAATTTGTGTTTGTAGAAACACTGTGGTAACACAAAATGACTCATCCTAGGCAGACAGATTTAGTAAATGTCTTTTTGTTAGTTTATTTTTTTTTCACATGGGTGTAGCTAGTATGTTCAGGGTTTGTTTGTTTTTTTGGCCTTGGTCTACCCTGAGTTATTTTTGCTTCACGTTATTGTTAAATCAGTTTTTCACAGTAATAACTAACTTCACTTTGAACTGCAGTTCTTGCTGTGAGCTGTCTGGTTTCGGGACTGGGGAGGGAACAGCCTTTCACTCTTTTAATGTATGTAACTTTACTTTAAGTACACAACGTGATGACAACATTTGTGGGGTGCTAATTTGTTAGACATCATGTAACAGGGTGAATTATACAGCAGTTATATGCGTATCAAAGTCAAATGTACATTTGTAATATTAAGTATTATAATAATAATACACAAACTTTGTTTCAGTTGTTACTACCTGACACGCTTAGGCCTCCATAGTCAATATGTGGAACGTTTAATACTCACTTAATTTGTGTACTTTAGGTGCTCCAGTTATATGGTCGTAACTGACAGAGGATTTTGTTTTTACCTCTCGCTGTCAGGTGTGTTTTCTGTGTTTTATTGTACTGAATTGAATGTAACATGGCCGCCCTTTTGCTGTTGTGCTCCATGGGAGAGGGGCTCGAGTTTATATGGTCCTAATAGACCGGGATTTTGTTTCTACCTCTTGCTGTCAGAGCTGTCAGGAATAAACGGAGATCGCCTCTAAAGATATCCATGGTCTGGGCCTCTTGATATCTATACAATGCAGACAACACTAGAGTCATAGAGTATCACTATGTATGCCATTCTGACAGGCCCAAACAGGTTTTATTATAACATTTGTGATGAAAGTTGTTGGGGCGTCGGTGGCTTAGTGGTAGAGCAGGCGTCCCATGTACAAGGCTGTTGCCGCAGCGGCCCAGGTTCGACCCCAGCCTGTGGCCCTTTGCTGCATGTCACTCCCTCTCTCTCTCTCCCCCCTTCACACTCATCTGTCCTATTGATTAAAGGCTTAAAAATGCCTGAAAAATATCTTAAAAAAAGAAAGTTGTTATTACTTATCAAGGAAACACTGTCATTTCCAGCTGGTTGTTTTCAATATCTACAGTAAACCCACTTATCTCATGCAGGGTCACAAGGGACTGGAGCATCACACACTGAACAAGAGGCAGAACTGGTGTCCCTGGATAGGTCAGAAGACTATCACAGAGCTAACACATACAGACAGACCATTCACCAACCATTCACACCTACGAGAAGGTCCTTGGCTTGTAGGAGGAACCAAGACACACAGAGAAAACCTTTGCAATGATATCCGCTGAGCTCCCGTGCTGCCTGATAAGTCACCTAATAGTTTGACATACTGTGTGTGTACTGAAATATTAGTCCCTCTGATGGAAATGTATTCATTTTTTGAGGCTACCAGCAAAGGAACCATTAATCTGACTTATTTTGTAAAAATAAAATAAAATAATAATAATAATACTAAAAATTAAAATGAAAAAATAAATAAATAAATAAAATTAAATTAAAAATTAAATTAAAAAATAAAAACCATTATAATAATACAATATATTTCAGAAATAATAATACATTTTAAACATACAAATAAAACATTAAACAAATACTACAAAGTTTGCCTTCAGGAAATGGCTACTTTTAAGAGCTAATGTAAAAAGAAAAAGAAAATATGGTTGAGCCAAAGAGAGAAAGAGACAGTCTGCAGTAGTATTACAACACAACTGTGGTGAAACCCAGGGGTCAACCAAAGGATTATTTGGTCAAATGAAGACCTGTTTGTTCTATTGACATGACTGAAGCTGCTCAGCCAGCTGAAACCTTGATACAGCAGACAGCTGTATCGACGCCGTATCACAGCACAGAGATGATGCTGAGAAGACAGATGAGGAGGGGGAGGGACGAGAAAAGAAAATGGGATGAAGCCAAGGAAGAGCAAAGGGTTCATGAACTGCAAGGATAGCAAATGTGACATGGCTGCCGAGGAGAAGGAAGGTCTGGAGTAATGGAGGAAGGGAGGAGATGGGCACAAGAGGTCGAAACAGGATTCAAAACATAAATGCAAAAGGGGAAAAGGGAAAGTTGTCCGACAAGCAGACAGGAGTGGATCTAAATGAGCGTTCCTTCCAGCCATAGTTTGTAGGAATCATTGTTACCCTCTTACCCCTGGCTGTCCTTTTGTCTCATTTCATCTCCTTCCAGTCTCTTCTCCTCCCTTCCTATCCTCTCTTGTCAGCCTCTCTCATTTCCCTCTGCCTCATTTCTCCTCATCTCGCCGGCCTCTCATATACTCTCCTCTTGAAGGTTTCAAGATGACATTGGTGCTGCTTATTCATCGGTGCCATCCTTCAGTGAGCTGCATATATGACCTGACAGCCACTCAAACACTCACACACACACACACACACACAGACACACACATGATTCAGATGCACATTAACATACAAGGGCAGACAGACTCAGACATACACAGACACACACACACACACTCACTGCCAGAAGGAACAAAGAAGATGAATGACAAGTTACATAAGTGGCTAGAAGATGGACTCTTGTGAATATCAAAAGACCTTGTGGAGAGGACAGAGTGACCCTTCCTTGTACACCCTTTCCGTCATCAATCCTGGCCCGACCATTGGTATTCAGTTTCCCAACCTGACTCATGATTACAAATAAGCAGTCATGTGGGTGTGTGTGTGTGTGTGTGTGTGTGTGTGTGTGTGTGTGTGAATGTGTGTCCTTGTCTCCTTGTGTTATTATAAGGACGTATAATTGTGTTTATATGCGTATATATGCGTCACGCTGTGATGACAATCAGGCTTGTTAACGGAGACGCAGATTAAGATGTACACTGAGACATTTTAGAGGAAGGTGGAAATCATTTAAAAACACACACACAGTGATTTCAGTCTTTATCAGTCATCAGCGGTTAATCATGTGGCTGGTTTCTTTTGTTTAAATCCATTTGTGTGTGCACTACAGCACCAAAATATTAAATGCCATACCCAGTAAATTACTGTATTCTCTATGCAATCCACAGATTTGTTTTATATCCAAAATAAACCATATTATATTATTTTACCAGTTCATTTGTGTGGCATATTGGTCCCATAATGTAGTTTTCCTCTGGGAATCAGTTTCTGATTGAAGAGACAGGCAACACATATAAATGGACTGTAGCAAGACAGGTGTATAATCTGTGGCACATTAGCCAATCGTACCACAACCATCATTTGTGGACTTTTAGTGCAACAACTGAGGAAGTGTTCTGCTAACAGGGCCAAATGTGGGAGACATTGGTGGTATCTGGTACCCTGGAAATCCAGAGTTCTCACGAGAGCACAATTTGAATTTGCTCAGCAAGTCACTCTGGCAATTGGTAATGATGCTCATTACCTATGCCCATGAAACCGAGCTGCACCAATCACATCGGTGTATCTGATATAGGCGGGCCAGAGGCGAGCTAAATAGATGATGACAGCGCTGCGACACCAGTTGTTTGAAACCGCTTTGGCCACTACAATGAACGAGTTAGACTTGGCTTTTTCTCTAAAAGAGGAACAGAAGACGGCGCTCAAATCTTTTCTTTGCAAGAAGGACGTATTTGCTGTTTTGCCAACCAGATACGGCAAGAGTCTAAACTACCAGTTAGCTCCGCTGGTAGCTAAGCGTATACGTCACCCCATGTATTGTTCTGATTGGTCGTAGTGTTATCCAATTGCGTGCAGTGATATTTACAAATGCATGCTTGGTGCCGCCCCTCGAGTTGGGCCATTTTGATTACTCATGGCCAGACCCTAAATCTTTCTAGATTTGGGTCTGGATTTCCAGGCTAGGTATCTGGAGGCCTCATGTTCAAATAGACAGCAGGAAACATGCAGTATGAGCAGTTTTTGAGACTTGGCCTCAATTAAGTCTGGTTTCTGTTACTAGTCTCTTTGTACTTTTACCTTTTGCATTCTTTACAAACATTCACCAACAGCAAACCCATAATCACTGTACAGGAGGCCTTTGCAGGACTAGAATTACTTAGAACCTAACTGCAGCTTGGAGAAAAAAAGTGGTCTTCCTCTCATGACATACAATAGTTCCATCATATCATATACATGCATTATGCTTGCCACCCATTTAATTATTGTGTCTGCTGAAAATGTACAGTATACTACAAACCCTTTCTTCAAGTTCTTCAAGGATTTTCGAAAACATGGGTGCTAAAAAAAAAAAGGGGGTGGCACAGCGGTGCAATGGTTAGCATTGTCACCTCACAGCAAGAAGGTTCAAACCCAGGGTGGGGGAGCCCCTCTGTGTGGAGTTTGCATGTTCTCCCTGTGTCAGCATGGGTTTTCTCCAGGTGCTCCACCTTCCTCCCACAGTCCGAAGACATGCAGGTTAATTGGTGACTTTAAATTGGCAGTAGGTGTGAATGTGAGTGTGAATGGGTGTCTGTGTCTATTTGCCTGTGATAGTCTGGTGACTTGTCCAGGGTGTACCCTGCCTCTCGCCTAATGTCAGCTGGGATAGGCTCCAGGCCCCCTGCGACCCCTAACAGGATAAGCGATTATGGAAAATGAATGAATGAACGAATGGATGCTAAAAGATCCTCAGCCTTTTAATATATCTATGTTTCAAAAAGTATTTTTTATATAGATGTATCTTATTGATTTATTTTAGTTGATATCTTTACCATCATATTATGTCCTACAATACCACATGATCTGCCAAAACAAGTATTATTATGATAATAGTTCTCCATGGGTATCAGGTTCTTGGCATTATGTATTCAGTTCTAATCTGGAACTGTGTTTTAGGTCCCAACCCTACTGCACCATTGAAATAATAAATGGCGTGGCAGTAGTCATTTCATAAAAACGAGATTGGGAACCATGATTGTTGTGGGTTGTCCTGGACAACCTCAGTCAAGCCTTTAGGCGCCACATGAAGCCCAAGGCTCATGGGCACGGTCCCCTTGGCCATAGGCTAAACTATTAAACGAAAACCATGATAAGTGGGAGAGAGATCCACGGTTAATGGAGTGAATTGCTATCTTTAGAGCCCCCCTTGCCAGGCTCTACAAAAAATAATTGAAATATAAAAGGGTTCTCAGTAGGACCCCTGATTCAAGATGAAACCCTTGAAATATAAATGGGCATCCTTAGAAGGTGGAAAGTTTCTGGATAGAACCCCCAGAGAGGGTTCTGGGTGTAACCATTACACCATAGAACCTCACACAGGGGATTCTGGACACAGATGGTCAGCAGTATAATCCTTTATATTGGGTTCTAGGAAGAGCCCTTTGAAGGATGGAACCTTTATAAAAGGTAACGGCAAGATCCAAAACGGGTTCTTCAATGGGTACAAGCTGAATAACCCGATATGGTTCTAGTTAGCACCTTTAGTTCTAAGGGTGTAGATGACCCAAAAGGATAAACTGATCATATAGTATTCAGCTCCATAAATCAATTACTGGTATAAAAAATGTTGGCTACATCTGACAGTGACTCATAAACATGGATGCATTCTGGCATTGTGACTCTATTCCCCAGTGCAATGTATTAATAACGCACACACACAGACGCACACACAAACACAAGCTGGCATTCTGACTCCATCCCTGGGCACAGCACATAAATCTTCCCTAATAACAGCGGTGGCATTTCAGCAACAATAGGGATTACACACAACCTCTGTCGAATGGTCTACCAGCCAGAACACACACGGACACACACATACACACACTCAAGTTACACAATATGTTACAAGTTCCTCAAGTTCCACTGGAGAAAGAGGGAGTCAGAGAGAGAAAACTTTCCCTTGATTTCTCCTGTTTCCTCCTGTCAGATCGTATTCACACAGTGCAGCCTCATATTAGATAAAGAGGGATAACCTGTCAGGGTTTTAATGCATGGTATTGCAATCAAATGCATGGATTAATTTCAAATTTCTGCCACATGGTATATTTACATGGTGGTGTATGTAATTAACATCTAATCAATTAGGATGGAAATGGATGAGGCTTTATACTGTACAGTGATCAGACTTAATGCAGAGCACTTGGAATGTGGAGAAGTTGCTATAAACGTGAGCAGTCAGATAATCATACAGGTTGAAACACAACACAACTTTGCTCAGATTCAGGTTTTAAGCCACCCATAAGCACATCTATATTGTTGTGCACAAATAGGTCAACATTAAAGCAGGAAGTCTGTGATGGATGTTAGCACATAGACCATTTGAATGATACTTGTGGTTTTTGCTTATTCTCTCTTCTAAATAAGTACTTCAAATCTTTTGGCTTGTTTGAAACCTGTTCAGTTGTCTGACTGCTTGTATATGGACCTATTTTTAATAATATTGCTACACTGAGAGATGTCAATAATTACTGAGTACAACGTTGACATAGCCAATAATGACCCAAGCTTCATAAAGAAATCCAAGTTGTAATAGACTGTATTTTGTTTTCTTTTACTGACTGCAGCCAACATTTAGCTTATTATAATATAAAGCAGCTATGAGTACTTTGTACCAGTGTTTCATAATAAAGGCCTCTTGGGAAATAATTGGATTTTGACCCCTAAACTGCAAAAATACAATTTCTCCTCACTATGAAGGATCATTAGGGACTTGATAAGTATAAAAACCCTGTCAATGATAACTAAGTCCCAGTGTCCTCAAACGAGTTGATGATAAAGTCCCAATCTCTTCAAATAAGGACTCTCTAACTAACAGTGTCTTAGCTTGTTACTGTCGCTACAATTAGTAAAATTTGTTGCCATGTCAAACTACAAACATCATTAATCATGGATAAACAAGTTTCAACCATTAAATGTGATCAGGTTTTGTACCTTGTCCCCTTTTGTGCCCCAATCGCCTGCAGACTGACTTGGCAGAGATGGCTGCCATCTTGTTTTGAAATGGATTAGTGTAATGTGCTCTTACTACCACTAGATGGCACAAAAAGTATCCACGAACAAAGACAACAGGTCTACGTTAAGAAGAATAAAGCATAAGGTCAAATAAACCCAAAATGTGATGTCCTCATATGAGGACACAGGGTCTCAGGAGGATATATTTATATTGTATCCTTCATTTTTTCAAGCCTTTTTTCATACAGCTTATTTGCTTTTTAGCTTACAATATATTACAAAAAAAAAAGATCGGTCAGATTTAAAGGGAATTTATAGTACAAGGTAATAACTCATGCATTCTAATAGCTCATAAACTTTACACTTTTTTTATGCAATAAATACAATAACTTATTTCTTCAAATTATTTATAAGAATATATAATATGTTCTATCTGCATCTGGATTTGTTTACTGTGATTATCTATAATGTGTTCTGCAACGAGCCAAATTTCATTAGTTTTCTAGGAAAGAGGGACTTAAATCTACCACATAGAAAACCCAAACACATACAAACACACACGTGTGTGCATTTGAGTGTTCCTTAAGATCCTCAGACAGCTGGGTGCTCTCGACTTAAAAGCCCATGGGAACCTTGTACTTTCAAACAGTTCTGCATGTTGATAACAGCACTCCAGTGAACACAGAGTAGCAGACGGATGTTCATCTTCAATATCAGCTGCCGGTTATTCAGCTGAAGTAGTACTTTAACATCAGTTGATATCAATAGATTGAGTGAGATGCCAGTTTCATGTCAATTTAGAAAAGGCCAGCTCCACTCACACTCACTGAAATGCTTCACTTTCCTGGAACTTACAGGACATGGACAACAGACCTGAGCACACACAATGGCATTGATGCGACAACTTAAAATAAATGTTCTACTTTAGTCTTAAAAAACAACCCTGGAGCTGATGTAGATGTCTCCCTTAGAACACCCAGCCCACCTGGTATGCTTCAACCAACTGTTGAGGGACATAAAAATAGAGTAGAATATCTTTATAAATGTGCTCTGCCCTGATATGAACCTGCTGGATCTGCTACGACAACAATGTGTCCCACACTAATGTACTAATGAGCAATGGTGAATGAGAGTTTCTGAAGCGTCACCACAAATAATGGAAATTTGTCAGGTAGTTTGTGAGACTAGTCACACTATTCATCACTGTCATCCTATTTCAATCTCCATCTGGCAGAGTTAAGAAATTAATTCTAAGTGTTCTGCTGCAGCAACTCTACACTAAGTTCACTTTTAGCCACTGTATTAATTGCTAAAGCACATATAAGCATGTTTCAGCTCAAACCACTATAAAGATGGACAAAGCCTCCACTTCCTCCCACTGTTGTACAAAAATAAAGCCAAAATATCATGGATACAACCACTGCCATCTTGAGCTGGTGATATCATTTGGAGTCTGTGCAGTAGCGATCTCCACTGTATCGAGATTTGCCGTCCGAACACTTGCAAACAATGATGGCTAACATGATGACTGGCCAACCATGCCATCAGTCATGATGTCAAACCCCTTTTTTATAGCATCAAATATCTAGTTTTAACCAAACTTATCAGAAATATTACACATATACATTTGTGAAATAAGAATTGCCTAAAATGATGGAAACTGTCTTTGGGAAAAATGTATTCAACATGTTCTTTGATCTTTTAATTTGGCCCAAGTCCTATCTACTAACATGGATCCAGCTGGTCAAAATCGGGTATATATTTGGACATGCTTGTTGTGACAAGTCAAATCACTCACTCAGAGAGTGAAAGTCTGGCTCTGAAATCTCACGTCTCGCGAGATTTGAGTTGTTGCAGGAAGTTGCCGCTGGAGTGACCTTACAAATGCAAGGAGTTGCTCTGTTTGGAGTAGTCATGGCTGAATTTTTACCCGATTTTGACCAACTGGATCTGGATGAGCCATGTGAATTTGATGACCACCCGTACACGGACACAGGGACACGAGGAGAGAGAGGGAGCAGCAACAGGCAGAGGAACATGTCCGAATCCAGCTAAAGGTGAACACAGACGTTAATTTCTCCTTTCCGTTATGTTGTCGGATAATTATACTAACAATCCGAATCTATCTGTGTGAAAAAAATACACTTTTAGTGGACGTATTTTGACGTTGTTTGACACTGTCTGAGTGCCCTATTATTTAATATAGCGCACAGTCACGGGCTGCAGGCAGGTCAGTCCTAGCTTCGTACTGGAGAAATGTCAAATATTGAACATCCTATCACTCATTTAGACAAAAGTAGATCGGAAAATAGGGGCCAAGTTGAAAAAAACATTAGTTCCCCTTTAACTGTTCTGTTGTGTTTCCCATATGACATCAGGTGACTAATTGGTGCAGTAATACTGACACTGTAATGCCCTCAGCCGATCATTATCAAATACTGGAACCATCAGTTTTAAAGAAATGTTTTGTACCAGATTCAGTGCATTATTATAAAGATTTTAAGAATCCACTCCGTCTTTTTTATGCTAAAGCATTCTGCCTAACATCCTGTGAAGCCACAAAGCCCAAACCCACAGAGAGATGCCTGTACTGTCAGTGAATCCAATTTATTGGGAGGACAGTCGGATTGTTCTTGGCTAAGGTCAAGACTGACACCAAACAACAATTAAAGTGAGACATGTTTATTAGCTTATTATATACTGTTCCTATTTGCAGTTTTGTTAATGATTGTTCTGAGGGACTGCTTACAAGATTACTGCCTACTATTGACGCTTTGGTGGATTGTAGGCAATTACGGCATACTAATGATTATAGTTTGTAATAATTTGCATGTCATTACGTTGATTTTATAGGAAAATAATCAGGTGTTAAACTCATAAACCTCATAACCTACTGCCAAGTCTGAAAGTCTTTTAACTGCTCTTTCTAATTGATCTGTCACTGCAGCACTTATGATTAGATGCCTCGACTTACAAAACCTGCGACAGTTAGAGTTGCCGTACAGTCGTGTGTGAGGCTTGGTAACAGGAGATGGAGATGCACAAGAGTGTCACTGCAGTCCAGAAGAGTGATTTCCACACACCGCGACTCAAGTCTCTCCCCTATAATTACAGCTATTGATAAGAAGTAGCAAGCACTTACTCATAATTACTGGTTTCTCTGCTAGGTAACAGCTGCTGGCCAGACAATGGCAGAATTTCAGAAAGGGATTTGTGTAACTCTCAGAAACTGAGTAGAAGGAAAGACAATGCAAATGGAAGACAGTAGAGAGAGGGCCTTGTACAAAGAAGGTCTGCTCATTGTACGTAGATTGACTGATAGACAGACAGACACTGTATGACTAACATCCATCAGCGTCACTGAACTGATACGGCCTCTACCAGCTGCAATTATTGTGCATATTTAATTTAAATGTATGGTTAGAATACAATACCTACAGTATATTCATCAGGGCAGGTGGGACCAAACCATAGACTGGACGTAGCCACTGTGACATCACACATTGGTTTGTGGACTTCTGGTTTGGGGCCTCAAATTCAGCGTTTTCATTGTTACGATCTTGGATCAGGGAGCTCAAAGTGACCATATTTGGATAAAAGGATGGATAAACCACTGATGTTAGCTGCTAGATTATTTAGGATGATAAAGCTAATGCAATTTCTCTATTGACAAACAGGCTTAAAACCATTAACACAAAATATACGTACCGGAAAAACTGAACATCTGATTCCTTTGAGGGTCTTCTAGTGCAAGCAAATGCTCTACGAGTCATTTTTTAGCGAACAAAAACATTACAATTAACTTTCATAAACTGCGTACAACCTGAAATCGCGACAGTGACAGCTATGCCTAAATCTACGTCCTCTGGGGTTGTGCCATGGTTACATTACCTGACCAACATCCCAGTCGTAGTGATTTGTCAATGGATAGATCACTACAGTCACTAAAAGTGGCCATGCCCCATATTTAGACGAGTGAGTTAAATAAAAAAATCACCTTGCGTGTAGTTAAATGGATTTAGCTTTAAAGTACAAAACAAATAGCTTAAAGTTGGGCATTATAACATGAGGGTTTATAAGACTGACTGGCTTCTGGAGCCAGCCTCAAGTGGCCATTTGAGGAACTGCGTTGGCTTCTTTTTTCAGTCCTGGAGGTTGCCACTTGGTCCAACTCCAAGGCTAGCTTCTTGTTGTTCTGTATTTCTACACATTGAATTTAATATGTGGTGGCTTTTGGAGTTGTCAGAAGGCACCTTTGACAGAGCTGTGCTGAGTAATTGAACACTGTCTCCGCCATTGTTGAGATTTTCTGTCATTTATGACAGAACGCTTCCCCACCATTGAAGAAATATTACGGCAATCCGTGTTTTCACTGTTATAAGATAGGGGGTGCTGTTACACACCTTGTGAAATAGAACAGTACTGCCTTGTCCAAAAACAAACAAAGAAGAAGATCCGCTGGAAACCGGAAGAAGATGTTTACAGAGATGTAGCGGCTTGTAACCTGCACGAAAATGCTGGTGCCGACAGAAAAGTTTACGGTTGCGCAAGCCGTGGAGATGGCAATGGACTCAGACTCTGACAATTCCTGTTTTGATCAACAATCTGAATCCGATTTGGACGAAGAAGCAAACAAGTTTGGTGGACGAAACAGGATCTCCATGACGGGGACGGTGACTCATAGACAAGACGACCACAGAGGAGAGGGGGACAACAGAACACTGAACGATCACTGAATGTGACATGTTCCGCTATACCTCAAAGAGAATATTACTTTCATTTTTACAATTAAACTGATGCAAGGAAATGAGAAAAAAAATGTAAATGTGAAATCGATTTTATACTTGAAAATGACTGTCCTTGACAAAAATGCAAATGCAATATGTTTGGGGTTTTTTTATGAAAATGCACAAATTCAAGTGTTGATGAAAAAGAAATGGAATAAAATAGAATAAAATGTTTTTTGTATATAAAAACAGAATGTCTCTTCTTTAGTTTGATGAATACACTGTTTATATATTCATAGAACAAATTATTCTGTGGGTCTTGAAAGATCAGTGGATATGATCAAAAATGCTGGCTGTGGCTGGCAACTTAAAAATAAAACTCTGCCGGGGAGAGTGTTAAAGTAAATGCACCAAATGATGTAGCATGTTACTTGTGCTGTGAAGGACTCAGTGAGGTACTTTTTTAATAGTAATGTGTCATTAAATTAATCAAAATTTTGATGCACTCTGACTTCTATTTTGTTGGATGGATAGCTTTTTATTTATGCTGCTGTCTATGAAGGGTAGTGTGAGAAAGAAAAGACAGAGAGATGCAGAGAAGTAAGCCCAGACAGGAAAGGATTGCGTTTGGGGGTGGGGTGCAATAGACAAAAACACAGAGGAATCCAGCTCATCTCAGAGGAGCAAAGGAATGCACGAAAAGCAAAATAGATTTGTTTGTTTCCAAATGGCCACAGTCAAAGCAGGCACGAGGGAGGTGCAGGGCTCTGCTCTGCTGGGACACAGAAACAGATGATTGTTTACAGCAAGGAAGCTCTTTTTTTGTTTTCCTTTAATTCACTTGTTCTTGCTTAGAAAATAACATTTGCTCTGAAGCATCCGGGGAAATTAGCTTGGGGAAACGTGCTTTATTTTTTCCCTGCCTTTCCCTCTGAAGAAGCCATGGTGAAGATGAGGCATACCTTTTTGCGATATAATTTGTTACAGTCCTTCTTTCTCTCTTTTACTCTGCCTACCTGTCTGCCTGGCTCGCTTTGTCTGTCTGGCTGTTTCTTTCCCTCCTTTCCTCTCTGCTATCTTTTAACCACCTTCTCCTGACAATACCCTCATGTCAGAACAGATATGCAGGTCCCGGAGTGTGTAATCAAAGGGCGAAAGGAGTTTGTGTCTCTGTGTAGGGGTGTGACAGAAGGTGTGTGAGTGAAGAAGAGAGAGAAAGAAGAACACATCCAAAAAACCCAAGCAATGTTTTATTTATCTGCTTTATTTTCCATCCTCACATCTATTTTTTTGTTGCTTGCCTCTTTTTTTTGCCTTTGAATGTCTGCTCTGCTTCCTGCTCTGATCACTGTTACAGCTGTGTGCAAAAAAAAATTGGGGGTTTCATTAAGAAATCAGCAATTAACCAAGTTCATTCTTCAAAAGTCTCACCGGCAAAAGCACTTTAGTTAATATCAGACCTATGCTGATGCATTCCCCCGAGGTTGGCATGTTTGTGTATAGCCTGCCTCTGTGAGTGTGTGAGTCATATAGCGCATAAAGGACAGAGTGCACCTGTCTGGGAGGAAGATAGTGATTCTAAAGAAAACATATTTTATCTCCCTTTTGAAAAGAGTGCATTTTAGGACTGATGGGGGAGATGAGAGGGCATGACGTCATAGTCAAAAAGCACAGTGGTAAACACAAATACGCATTTGTGCCTACATAAACAGACACATGCACACAAAATACAGACTCTTACACAATTACAGCTACATTAACAGGCAGAATTAAACATGAAGTCACTGTAGGAAAACATTTGGAAGTGAATGGCTCTTGCACACCCCAAGACACTGCTTATATCTGCAGACTCTTGGGCCTGCAATGACAGAACTCTCCATCCTCTCTGTGTAAACAAAGATAATAATACCGCATGCCAACACGGGAGCTTTGGAAGAAAACAAAAAATAAAGATTACAGATTCGTGATTTGTTGACTCTTAATAAAATTGTTGGAAAACTTGTTGCAGCAGCCTGATTTCAAAATGTGCAAATGAAGTATTTATGCTCAGAAAGAGTAAAAATCATCATCAAATAAATCAAAATAAAAGTAGTGAAAAAGGCAAAACAAGGTTTGAAGTGTTTACTCCTTAATCAGCCCCACTGGTTTGACAGAGCAGTAACTCATGAACTTGAAATCAACTTGCTTAATATTAAATCACACACGTCCAAATCATTTTCACCAAATATGTAGCTCCAGTCCTTTTCACAACAAGTCTAATATTTCACTATGAAAAAATTATTAGTTATTAAAAGCTGCATTTTTATTTGGGAGCACTTTAATTTCTGTATCAAAAAGCTACAGACTAGCTGCAGACAAAAACTAGAAAAGTGCACTCAGCAGATCTCCACTAGGCGGCTGTCAGAGCTGATCATGGCCACTCTAGATAATTCTTGTAATTCAAGAAGGTGCGCCGCAGTGCATTTTAGACAATACAATATAATTAGAAGGATAAATGTAATTTTAATAAGGAAAACACAGCCACAAATCTTTGATCCATGTCATCCATGACTGGACTTCTTCATAACAGCAGGAAATACCAAAATATAAACACAATTAAAACAGACAACAAAAGAAACTATTTAAACTGCATGACCTACTTATTTATGGTAGAAGCACAAATATCGAGAAAAAATTACCAAATCAACGAAATCTGCAAGTGTGCAAAATCTGGCAATCAAAAAGCTGCGCTTCTGAAATGCTCCCAGTGTGGGATTACGCCATGCAGAGAATGGACCAAAACTGGGTCAGAGCTAGACCCCAGAGAGCTGCACCTGATGGAGTTGTTCCTCCTGGCTCCCTTACAGTCAAGATAGCAGTGAGGATAACAAAAATGGTGATTAATTCATCTTGTATCGTGCCTAACTTTAGTGGATCATAACATAGCAGGTATGGAATTCATCTACAGATGCTTTAGTTCAGTGGTTTCCCAAATGGCCTAGCCACAGGGTCCAGATTTCTCCTTAGTCATTAGTTCCAGATCCACAGAGATTAATACATTCAGCGTCATACTTGCGTTTGGCCATGTCGTCGAGCTAGTTTGCTGTTTGTGTCAAGTAGCTGTCCAGTAGTCACTCACTCTACAGCAGGAAACAGCACTTCAAAATAAAATTGCTGTGCCAGAAATTACTGTAATTCAACATAAAGTGTGTTCTTTACAACCTTGACATGTTTGCAAGTCACTTGCAGTCCATTCAGAATGGAGCCATGACCAACTTTTGGACCACGACCCACCAGTTGGGAACCACTGCTCTAGTTCAAAGTGATGGAACATTTTTATGGATGTCAGTTTTTGAGGCAAAATGTAGCCTGGGACAGGTAAGGGTTGATGTTTTTAGCCCAGCCGATTTCCGGAAACTTCTGGCCCCTACTGGCCGGTTGAGATAAGTGTATAGTAAGCAGTCAAAGACAGCATTAAACAGTCAATAAAATAGGTTTTTCAATAATTGTGAATCACAGCAACCACAAGAGATCCTTGAGCATGTAGTCATACATGTGCACAAAAAAATATTAGGCTGTTTGGTCCCATAGTTGATCCCCCAATCACTCACTCACTCATGCATACACACATGACCAAACGCATGATCCCCTCAACGCTTACACTTGGCAGAGATTTAAAAAAAGGATCTTGAATATGATTAAATACACACAGGTAGCAAAAAAATGCACATGCACATGGTAATGCCAACTAATTTCAGGGTGATTTTCAATTAAATGCTTTGACTTTCCCTATTTTTTTTGCATTCTCTGTGCTCACTAGTTTTAGACACCTGTGTGATTGTGTCATTAATTGCACCCGTTTTATTTTCCGTAACAGCTTATGTTGCAGGGGGGCTGGAGCCTATCACAGCCTAACACTGGGCAAGAGGCAGGGTACACCCTGGGCAGGTCGCCAGACTATCACAGGGCTGACACATAGAGACAGACAACCATTCACGCTCACATTCACACCTACGGCCAATTTAGAATCACCAATTAACCTGCATGTCTTTAGACTGTGGGAGGAAGCCGGAGTACCCCATACTGACGTAGGAAGAGCATGCATGGGTTTGAACCCCCCATTTAGGGTTAAAACCAGGAACCTTCTTGCTGTGAGGCAACAATGCTAACCATCTATCACCATGCCGCCCATATATATATGTACTCGTTAGCGTATATAGTCTGCTGAATTTATACCATCCTTAGCTATTATTTTGTCTATTATTATCATGACAAGAGGCTTTGTTTGTATCCATTTCCCTTGTAGCCAAAACAGTGTTGCATCAAAGAGTACAAGGAGGTCACACTGTTCAACATATGAATGCACATACACATGCATGCACAGAAATATGCAGTTAGCTTAACCATGACGCTCAATAGCGAGGCCAGCATACTGCGAGCGGGAAATGATTCCCATCAGAACAGAGCTAAAAGGACAGTCAGTAACCAGTGTTTAGGAAGCAACCAACCAAAAGACTATTATTCAGCCATGCATTCAATGCTCCTTTACCATCCATCCTTTAACAAGCATTGACTTCCAAATGGGACACGCATTGACTTCAGAGAGGACTGTCTCTGAGAAGTGTGGCCTCAGAGGGGGACAAGTATTGACTTCAAAGGACACATGCTTTGAAACACATTAGATTCAAATGGGGTAGATTCAATACGGCATTAGCTTCAAATGAGTCATCCTTCATAGTTTATTGACTTCAAACGGAGGCAAGGAGGTGAACAGCGATACACCCAGTTACTGATATGGGATACAAGTTTCCCTGAAAATGGTGGGATGGTGGGACACTCGCCTCTGAAATAAAGAAATAGAGAAATAGTGAAAAAGTAAAACTCAGAAAAATATATATATATTTTTTTTACCTTTCTGATGATGACAGATTCAGGTAGAAAACTATTTTTGGGATGCTTCACCACAAAGGGTTGCTTTATTTCCAAGGCCCTTTGCTCACACAGGGATGTTTTGTGTCTCAAGTTCATGTTCAGCAGATATTTAGAATTTTGCCAAGGGTGCACATCAATGAAAAAAAACCTAATTAAACAGGAGTTGTTGGTTTCCTAGGCATATTTTAAATATCAAGGTGCTTAACATCTTGTTAGGAGAATTAAATGATTTTTAATCCTATAATTTAGATAGCCAGTGGGTGATTTGTTTTATGAGTTTAATAAAGTGGTAGTTGGCAAGTAGCTTGTAACTTTGGTAAATAATTACACAAGTGTATTGCATGCTTACCTTTTCACATTCTTATTACCGGCTGAGCAAAACAGTGGACACATTATGCAATTTACAAAACCTTCATCTAAGACACAGTCGAGAGAAAGTAATACCAATACACACCCCGCGTTTGTGTTGCTTCAGGTCCGCTCAGAAAGACTAAACACCTCTGCAGAGGTTTAAAACTATCTGTAACCTCTGTCTTGTTCCTATTTATGCTGTCAATCAAAAAGAAAAACACACACACAAGGGCACACACACACACACACACACACACAGGAAAAATGAAAAATGTTTTTTTCACACAGATACACACATTAAACAACATCTACACAGTACAAAGAAACACGCACTCACATGCCTCACAGCTCTCTGTACACCGTGCTGAAATCAATGAACATGTTGACTGACACAAAGCAATGATAAGGGGACATACTCCCATTCCAGTGTGTGTGTGTGCGTGTGTAACGTGAATCCATCCTTACACAGAGAACCACGGGACATTACTTATTTTACAGAACAAAAATAATGCATTGTATTCATAGATAAATAAAGGGTCAGAGCACCCTTATCATGCTCCCTCCTGCCTTCAAGCTCACATCGTTCCTCCAGCTCTCTTGTGTCTCTTCCTTCTCCCTCTCTCATCTTTTTCCTTCATGCACACTCTCACCCTCATCCCCTCGCCTCTCTCCCCAGTATAGTAAATCTCCTCTCTCCTGTCTCCTGGCAGTGAGGTTCGGTAGAGAAGCAGATAGTCAGTGACACTCCCAGTGAAGCGGCCATCCTGATACTGGCTCTAGCTCTCCCTGGGGGATAAGGCCATGACTGGAAAACAAAAGCATGCACACACACAGCCGCATACACTTTGGATTACGACTCTTGTGAGGATTGTCGTTGAATGTATTTATTCCTGCTGGCACAACCCTTTCTGCTTAGTACTGGAGTAATCTCAACCTTCAGTGATGTATGCTCCTAAAGTTTCTCACTTTGCTGGTGAAACTTAAACATAAATCACTAAAGTATGTATTAAGTAGAGATTGCTATATCTGTCCTAGCATGCTCCCATATAACAGGAACATGTATTCATAGCAGATCAAGGCAAACATGACAAAGAGCTCAGCTGTGCTTTGAGCTAAATCATTATGTAGTCTAATGCTAACGTGCTAACAATGACAATGTGTATATGCTGATTCTTCTGAGGTATAATGTTTCGACAAGTCCTCCGACCCTTGCTACCACATAAGTCTTTTGCTCCTATCCTCTTATATGATCCATAAACGTGTTTCCTAAATTAGCGCCCCTGCAGGTAGCAGAAGATCAACACGTCCTCATACTGAAATGACAGAGTAGGTCGTACATGACAGTTAACGGTATTTCGAAATGTGTTCTAATTAGTGTTTCTTTTAAGTCCACCTGTGAGAAGCATGCTATTTTGGAATTGTTTTCCCTTCCACCAGAGAGGGAGAAGTTGATTACTAAATTTATAAATGTTTTTAAGAGGCCTGATTCTGCTAATTGTATCAAGAAAGCTTGGGAAAGGGAAATTAATGATGTGTTACCAGATAAAATATGGTAATAGGCTGCACTCTCATATACACAGGTGTTCAATAAACAGTAGACACAGGTTAATTCAGTTCAAAGTGATTCACCGTTTTTATTATTCTAAGGTCATGTTACATAAATTTTACCCCTCTGTATCTCCAGTCTGTGATAAATGTAAGTCAAACGATGGTACACTTTTGCACTTATTCTGGAGCTGTTCACTAATCTATCCATTCTGGTCAAGAATTTTTTTCTTTTTCTCTGGGGTTTATAAGAGGACCCTCTCTCCTGACAGGGACTTGGCTCTTTTTGGATGTCCCAAAGACTCTTTAACACTTCCACCATACATTCAAACAGCTCTCTCGATGGGCATGGTACTAGCTAAAAAACTCATTCTAAAAGACTGGAAGACATCAACTCCACCATGCTTCAGAAACTGGCTGTGTGAACTTGTTTCGGTTATTCACATGGAAAAACTGCAACTTAATCATCCAAAATGTGCACATAAATGGGAAGAAGCTTGGAGTCCATTTTTGCAATACCTAGACTCAATGAGTGCATTTGAATGAGGACCGCATCTGGCTGTACATAGTAACTGGGTGTTTTTTTTTTGTTGTTGTTTTTTTGTTTGTTTGTTTGTTTTGTTTTTGCTTTCTCCCCCCCCCCCCCCCCCCCCCCCCCCCCCCCCCCCCCCCCACATGTGTGTGTGTGTGTGTGTGTGTGTGTGTGTGTGTGTTTTGGTTGGGCCTTGGGCAGGGATTTTTGTTGTGGCTTGTATGTTTGTATGGAAATACAAAATCATTAATAAAAATAATATACAAAAAAATTTGTGTTTCTTTTACTTCCTGAGTTTTCCCACCCTTGTTGATTACCTCATGTGTTTCACCTGTGTCTAATTCCACTCACCCGTGTGCAGTTAGTAATCGGCCCTTGTGTATTTAAAGCCCAGTGTTTCCCTCATTCAGTTGCCACATTGTCATTGTCACCTTAGGGTGTTCATGCTTTCCAACCTTTTCCTCATGTCTGATTGTTTGGTTTTTGAATCTGCTTGGATTTACGGACTTTGCTTTTTGTGTGATTTCCCTGAATGGACTTTTTTGCCGTCGCTGATTACCTTTAAGTGTTTGAACCCTGGTCCCCGAAGTAAAGATTTGGATTTGATAAACTGCTTTTGGTGTTTTGTGTTTTCCTCTGTCCCAGTTTTGTACTAGATCAATACAGTGAGAGTCATGAAATGGTTCCAGTTAGTTCCAGCACCAAAAATACTTCTGTAGGTTTGGGCAACGAAACTCCTTGGTTAAGTTTGGAAAAAAGATGATGGTTAGGGTTAAAATAAGTGTGTTTGTTACTAATGTAACATATGTGGTGTATGTAACTATGTTATGTAGTTGAAATAACTTAAGGTTTACACAGGACACAAACAGTGGTCTCCTGAAAGTCCTGTGTTAGTTTGACCCTTACGTTCAACCCGACCCCACCCTACACAGACTTTTCACTCTTTTTACTGTGTCCCCATTGCCCCCTCCAAAATTACTACAGTACTATGACATATTGTACTACAGTGTCTACAATATGCGTCAGAATTCTTGCTTGTAGGACAGTCTCTGTTTACTGTGTTCATCTCAGTCTTGCGTGTCAGCATGTTGATATTTCAAGCACTAAACACAAAGTACAGTTGTAGGGATGATGGGGATGTCATTAGTTTTGCTGTTTTTCTTTTTTGTCAGAAACCAAATTATTCAATAAAGTAATATTCTGATCTTGCAAAGTGAGGGGAGCTATTATTATTCATCCCTAGGGGAACTGGAATGTGTGTACCAAATGCTGTGCCTATCCATCCAATAGCTTTCAAGGCATCTCAATTCAGTTCAATAGAACCTTTTTATCCTGAAAGAAATTCTTATGCCAGAGAATGCTTCAAAATTACAGTAACACTAGGCACAGTAACCACAATTTTAACGATTTTCAACCAGTAACAACCAGACAACAAGTGCTTTCCCCGGGTCAAGGTCACTCACTGGGCCCAGTTTTAGAATGGTAGAGTATTAAATATCTGGCAGAATACAAATATACAAGATAAAAGTGTTTTCAAGGAGCAGAAGCAAAAACCAGTGCCTAACAAAGTAACAATAAGAGTACAATAAGTACAAGAGTTACTAAAAATGAACTAGTTATACAGTTCAATGTCACTGGTGGACATTTCACTTAAAACCATAATTGGGACCCTGGTGACACAAGAGGAAAAGTCAGGTATATTATCAAATCATTAGGATTCCTCCTCTATGTCTGGAGCAAATTTCATGGCAATCCATCTAATATTTGTTTGTATTTCAGTCTGAAAAATACTTGTATGTAAGAGCTCTCACAAAGACTCTAACATGTACTGAAACCCCAGCATCCCAACAAATAGAAGCCTTAAGGGCGTGGCTATCAGTTGGATCCGGTCTGTCCAGAGGCCTTATGTTTACTGAGTTGTGTTTCTACCTTGCTGCTCTAAATGTGATCTGACAGATGCAGGGTCACTGCATTCGTTTATAACACAGGCACCAAAAAAGGAGAAGAAAAAAATCATGCTGCAATTACTGTCACATCATGGCTGAGCTAGCTGTACGCTAACCTCAGGCTAGCCTTAGGTAGCCCTAAATGCAATGATGATTCACTGACTTTGAGCCTGTATGTGCACAGGAAGAGGGCCGTTTGTGTGTGTGTGTGTGTTCATTAGTGGCTGCGTAGGCCGATGCCAGAGGGGCAAAAACATTACCAGTGGGGATTTAGAAGGACACACTCAGAACCTGCATACTGAATACAGACAGACCGCTCCGTCCGACTCGGTGCACATGTTGTGGGATTGTTTATGTGGGTTCATCGATGGCTTAAATGAAAATAAAGCGAGAAGTGAGAGGCTGTTTTCAGGCGATTAGTCTGACCCCCAGTATTAGCTTTTTATTTCCCTTGGTAGTAAAACATATTAGACCATCCTCTAGCCCTTGAGCTGTGCACACAAGCACACAAGCGAGCACACAGACATAGAGATATGCTGAGAAACATACATGTGGCAGGTGTGAGGAGAAAAATAAATCACATGGAGAGATAAATAAAAGTCAAATATATATTCTCAAAGTGGATTCTTAAGGTTATCAGCTTGCAGGGTAACTCATCTGCAAAGAAAAAAAAAAAGTTGTACGCCCTTGAATTTTAATGCCTGCCACTTTACCACGGAAATCCGGCATTTTAATCCCAGATCTGCTAAATCCAGTCGTCTGGAACAAATAGCATGAGAAGGCTGACAAGAGGACGGAGAAAATGTCAGGAAATCCATAGGAATTCTATATGCTTGGAGTAAGCCTTGATGGGAACTGCCGATTAGCACTGCACACGTTAAAAAACAGCAGATGTCTGACAGGTAGAGTGGCACTTGGATTAAAGAAAAATATATAGTGGAAGGAGTTATTCTTATTCCTACTTGACCAACTTAGAGTAAAAAGACGGAAGGCATTCAGAGGCTCGGTGAAGTACCAAATGCATAATTTGCCTCCTTGAGCCTCACCTGTTCTCTGAGGCTGAAATTTATCTTGCAGCAACTGTGGGGTGGTGGTGGTGGTGGGGATAATATTAGGAACGCTTGAGCTGCGGGTTTTATCTTAAGGTCAGGTTTTACATATCATATCCACACACATAAGAATTATGCAAACAGTTGCTGAGAGTTGTTGAGACTTAAACATAAATACTGAATGTGTAAAAGTTTGGTGAATTTCTGCAACGCTACACATACATACATGTGCTGATGGATGCTGTCTTGGGCATACTGATATACACACACACACACACACACACACACACACACACACATTTAAACACACACACACACCGTTAGTGACAGCACCTATCTGCCACCCACAGTAAGTGACCTGGGTTAAATATGTAATGACTGCTTGTCCCACACTCAGGATTAATGGGCTGTGGAGAGAGGAGATAAAGGCACATCATTAACACACACACACACACACACACACACACACACACACACACACACACATAATAGGATAAGAAACATCATTAAGAGAGGTGGAGTCTTGTGTGCGATGGTTGAGCTTTGCTAAAAGAACCATTAGGATATTTTACAATTCTGAGCAGATGTTTAGCTTTTAGCTGACGACACTGTGCTTCTGGTGGTTTGGCAACAAAGTAAACAATATTTTTTTTAAAATGTGTCTCCAATGATTTCCAGAAA
This sequence comes from Epinephelus lanceolatus, assembly GCF_041903045.1. Lineage (NCBI taxonomy): Eukaryota > Metazoa > Chordata > Actinopteri > Perciformes > Serranidae > Epinephelus > Epinephelus lanceolatus. Next base: position 35,295,714 of record NC_135737.1, read on the forward strand.
ATATGGAATGATCAAATCAATCAATCAATCAATCAATCTTGTATGTGTCATGTGAAATTATACAAGGTACAACCCCATTGAAATGTGATCCCATCGGCTCCTTTAACTTTTGCACTGTGATTTAGTCCAGTGGTCCCCAACTGGTGGGTCATGGTCAAAAAGTGGGTCATCACTCCATTGTGAATGAACCTCAAGTGACCCACAAACGTGAGGAGCTTTTATCATGAAGTGCCATTTTCTGCTGTGGAGTGAGTGAACAGACAGCTACTTGACCGAGACAGCAAACTAGCTAATACGCTGAATGTATTAAACTGTGTGGACCTTGAACTAATGATTAAGGACAAATCTGAACTCAGTGGCTGGACTAGTTGGGAACCATTGATTTAGTCCTTTTTCGCGTCTTCTTTTACATCATTGTTGGCCTCTGCTTAATAACTGCTCATGTTTCCTGATGGGTCTGGTAATCTGGTTTCTGGTTGTGGAATCATTTAACTGTCCACACACTCTGACCCCAACAAGAAAACTGTATGTAAAGCACATGCCTCCACCACAATCCTCTGCTCTGTCTGATCGGCATATAGAAAAGGATCCTCCTGGTTAATTGGTACTGATTAAAGGGATAGTGCACCCAAAAATGAAAATTCAGCCATTATCTACTCACCTTCATGCCGACGGAGGCCCTGGTGAAGTTTTAGAGTGCTCACATCCCTTGCGGAGATCGGCGGGGGGAGCGGCTAGCACGCCTAATGGCTGATGGCGCCCCAGACTAACGTCCAAGAGCACAAAATTGAAACCACAAAATATCTCCAACATGCTCATCTGTAGTGATCCAAGTGTCCTGAAGCCCCGACATAAAAAGTTGTTTTGAAAAACGTCATATGAACTCTGTTTTTAGCCTCACTGTAGCCTGTAGCTCTCACTGCTTCTCTGTGCTCCGCGCTCACGTGTGCGCGCGCTCAGGGTGATCGGTGATCTCTGAAGAGCAGCAGTCTCGTCAGTACTGATGTCCAGATTCTCAAGTGCAGGCATCGCCAAATCCCAGTCTGAGCAGCAAAGACTTTCCTCATCCGTTGGCATTGCTTTGCATTTGAAACAACTACTCCACCAGGTTTCCAGTGCTCGACTCCGGTATTCTGCGGCTGGCTGAGGGTTAGGCTCATGAGCTGCGGCGGCTGCTTGGTCCAGTAGCCTGAGTTCCGTCCGTATACTCGGGCTCAAACAAATACGGCTCAACAAAGAAATGCTGTTCCTCATGCTTTCGCTGGTCTAAGCTGGACCAGTTGGGAACCAGTGGTTTAGCGACTGGTGAGTTGATTTCAACATCAACATGAGTGACTAGCAGTCACATGACACCACCACAAATAGACATGAAAGCCTAAATTTAGCACAAATGTAGCGGAGCTGACAGAGAGGTGACTAGAGTCGTTTATTCCTATATACTTCCAGCAGTATTTAAGGAAAAAATAATAAGGTGGCAGTGGGGCGGCAGAGGCTCAGTCCATAGGGACTTGGGTTGGGAACCGGAGGGTCGCCTGCTCGAGTCCCCGTCCGGACCAAAATATGGAGCGTGGACTTGTGGCTGGAGAGGTGCCAGTTCACCTCCTGGGCACTGCCGAGGTGCCCTTGAGCAAGGCACTGAACCCCCCCAACCGCTCGGGGCGCCTCACCAAGGGCAGCCCCCTCACTCTGACATCTCTCCACTTTGTGCATGTATAGGTCCTGTTTGTGCACGTGTGTGTCTTTCAGACCTGTGTGTAATTGACAAGCAAGAGTGAAAACATTGAATTTCCCCTCAGGGGGATTAATAAAGTAAATAAAAAAGTAAATAAAAACTAAAAACTAAAAACTAAACTAAGGTCATTTCCTGTGCCAAGAGATTGTCTTCCCCAACGGTAAAGAAAGTGGTATGTTACAATCATTGGATTTCTGTCAACTTTTAATTATCATAAATTATCAACGTAATCCTTTAAAAAATAAACCATCCAAGCTGGCCCACCCCATCCACCCAGCTCTTTGGTCACTGTTTCCTCCACTCCTTTAGACTCACCCACTTCCTCACATTTGTTCACATACAGTGTGTGTGCCTCTGCTGGATGAAAACTGGTAAAACAGTCTGTGAAAACTGACAACTGCTGTCAGCACTGCAGCTGACAGTATTAGCTTTTAAAGGATTATGTATTGTATTAGATATTACTGGTTGAATGTTTAATATTATAACCAACCAGCTTATTGTGTTAAATATTTAACCTCAGCAACATGATTGATCAACCATGCAAAGAGAAACAGGGCCCCAGCAACTTGTTAATTCACTCAGCTGTCATAACAACAAGCAAAGCAACACTTTTTTTTTTTTTTTTTTTACATTCAAAACCTGTTTTCAAAGGTTTATGTAATGTGAGGAACACTGTGGTGTGGTCAGCTGAGCTGTTTAACATACAGCTCACAGCAGACACACACAGCTCTGGATAGTCACAGATATCCATGCATGTCCCATATCATATTAGCAGAATGCTTTTATTTTTCTCCAGCATCTCATTAAATTATCTAAAATGCCTTTTGTTCTTTTCTATTGTAGTTTCATGTTTCATATCCCGACGAAACATGTGCAGTCAATTTCAACTATTCCTCTCATCTAAAATCTTTGATCTGCAACTCACAGTCTTCTCCGTCTGTATAATGTATGTAGATGACTGGAACTTTCCAACACACACACAGACATACACACACTAACACACCACATGATCACATGCACACAGTGCCATGATTGAGATACCTGCACCTCACAAATATGTATGGTGTGAACACTGCGCACACACACACTCTCACACTTCTTATTCCGTGCTTATTCATTTCTCCCTGTAGATGTGGTGTGTGCATAATCTCTTTTAATAATATATAACAGAAATAAAGCTACTTATTCCATTATTAACACTTTGGTGCTGGGGGACACCCATGGTTGATTCTTCATCATAAGCTGATATGCTGCACGGTCACACACACACACACTTACAGAGTCTCATAGAAATTCATGCGCAGGCATTGTTGCACGATGATAAATGGATATTCACAAACACTGATATGATTGCTGATATGCACAAAGAACATGGTCATGACTGGGGTTGACTGGAAGGTATTTGATGGCAGCTGAGCGGCTTTAAATCATTCAGGAGATGATGGGGATGCTTGTCTGCTTGCACGATGCCTTCTGATCATAAAGAGCACGAGAGAGAACAGGTGGAGGAGATTGTCTTGTTAGTAAATGGAAGGAGATGGATGCAGCTCTGAGACTCCTGCCTTGATGTCTTACTGGCAAATCCATTGATTATGTATAGGTGTATCTGCTTTGCTAACTAGGTCAGCTAATGATGAAAGTACTTCAACAAATGTTGGTTTTCCATCACGACAGTTATGAAAATTGATTGTTAATGATATATTAGGGAATACATGTAATATAATTAGTACTGACATCTAAGGGGCCGTACACAAGCCATGTTTTTTTCACCCTCAAATTCATAGTTTTCAATGTAGACTCTTAAGCCCTGTACATACTGCGCAGGAACAGAGAAATTTGTTCTTTTTCTTGAGGTGGCAAGAACAAGAACAAAGTTCGTCCTGGCCAGGACATTTCATACTTCATGAGAAACTCAAGTGCAGAACTCCTGGGAAGTCCCCATAGGCCCCTCCCACTGCTGCATACGTCACAAGCGCTTTTCTGCATTAACCACGCCCATTTCAAATTTCTGACCAATCCCACAACAGTTCTCGGACACCACACAAGAAAAAAGTTCTGCCCAGATGATGTGCCGAGAACAAGCTGCAAGAACTTCCAAACCAGGGCTGCAAGAAAAGAATGAGAGAGAACAAACCTTTAACAGGTGCGCTCAAACGCAAAAGCAACGCCATGGCAGTGCACACATGTTCCCGAGCGCCTATTTTTCAGGGCACAACGGCAGTTCAACTGTTGTAACCCAGCAGCACATATAACGAGGAACTTCCAATCATAGCCAACGGATATCTTTCCCTTCTTCCATTAATATCAGTCTGTCATGTATAAGAAAAAGCCGAACACTTCGGTGAAGGGGGGCCAGAGCTTCACATCTGTCCCACTGACAATATGTCCACACACTTATAAACAGCACCAGGAAGAAGATCAGCTCTGCACTCAGGATTTCAGGTAAACAGGCTATGGTACAGTGCTTCTTAAGGATGCTAAGCAACCTCAGACGCAACCTGCCGTCACGCTCTTGAAAGCTGGCACAGAAAAGTAGCGCCCAGTACCCGACCTCGCATTGAAGACGCGGGCATGTGTATAGGCCCCTAAATCCTGTCCATGGTGCCAAGCACTCAAATTGGATGAGATACCATCCTAACAGAATCATTTCTCTTGTCTTTGGTGTCTGATAAAACAATCATGTAGCTGAGATCAAAAAGTAATGATCTGATTGTAAAAAAGTTTTTGATCTGGAGAACTTGGAGGTTTTTATCCTTATTTCATTTCGTAGTATAAAATGCAAATGATTATGTGGCTTGTAATGGAGGCTAACATATGAGTGCTTTAGATACATGCCAAATATATCAACTCGAAATTAAGCGTATGCAGATTAAATATATCCATGAAAATGTGCCAACAATGTGTCTATGATTACAGAGTTGCTGCTGTCAGCTTCGGATTCAGCACCATGGAGAGCATCCATTAACAAGACTTCTGAAGTGAGAAAAAAATGTCAGTTGAGCATACTGTTAATATAATGGCTTCCTATAGTTGGACCCGGGCCATGGTAAGGCGGAGAGTTGTCTATTAACCAGCGGTGCAGCAGACAAACAGGGCAGGCCTTCACTGGAACACAAAACCGGCTTCAGCTGTGATGCAGTCTGTTAATAACTGAGTTAAACAATCACGGGTATATAACAATCTCAAGCACATTGTCAGAAGTTGTATTTGATGGTAAAGCTATCAGGTTTCCAGACCTTTCTTTTCTTGTACCTCCCAGAGGGACAGTGAACAGTTGGGAAGGGAAATGGAGAGATTTTATGCCATTATCAATTCTACTCATTGGTCCAACTCTTTATCCCTTATTGATCACTGATCAATTTTCTGTGTGGAAAGAAGCAGGTCTACACAGGCTTTCAACATCAGTGCAAATGTTTTATCTCTGAGTCTGAAATTCTGCTTCTTCTACCGTTACAAAAGGGTGCAAACTTTTTATTCTAAATTTTGAGACTGCATGCTGACACTTATCTTCTTTTACTTCTCTAATTTTCCCTCCCTGTGCAGCAAGTGTGAAAAGGGAAGCTAATGGGGGAGTCAAACTGGCTGTAGCCTGAGAGCTAGCTGCAGCAACAGTCTGTTATCATGTTAAGTGGATGAATTAAGATAAATCGTTTTCATTTAGGATTTTATTTCCCTACTCAAAAAAAAAAAAAAAAAAAAAATCTGCTTAGCCTGCCTGTGTTGAGCTCATGTTATTACAGGATATCATGTGTACAAATGTTTCTGCATATAGCGGTGTTTTCAACCTCACTTGAACTCATCATTTTACAGACATGACAAGGAGCAGTGTTGTCAACTTGTTTGTGAAATGAAGCCGCTTTAAGGCTGCACCTGACTAAGAATTTTCCTAGTCGACCAATTGTCATCATTTCGGGCCATTAGTCGACTAGTCGCCTGCATGTTTGCGATATAAATGTAATTATTAAATGATATATTTTGGGCGGGGCAACACAATGGTTTGAGTTGAAGGTGTGAGAAAGAATAGTATCAGTAACATTGTTAACACTGTGCTACATTACAGAGAAACACAAAACCATACTAATGAACCTTCATTAATATAGGCCTATATTTTATCTACAAGTGCACGTCACACACTGAGCGAGCCGCCTGTTAATGACGCTGTGGGCTAATGGGCATGTAGCTACTTCCATGTTTCAGGTGATACGTCATGTTTGTAGTTGACCAATGAAGATGAGTTTACATATCACCTTGGGTTCGTCCTTCACCTTCTCAAAATGATCCCACACTTTGGATTTCCTGCCCAACATGTTATTAACTAGCCTGTGGAATAACCACAGGTACCAGCCCTGGAAATGACTGCTGAGCGAGGCCTCTTCCTGTGTCTGTCCTTTCAAATTAAAGTCCCACATGGTTCAATCATACAGTATAGGTTTTGACTTACTTTGACAAGGCGCAGCTGCTAAAGATTTTCACATTTGTTTTATTTGTATTTTTTTCTGAGACTAATGAAATCTTGCCAAATAATGACCTTTCTGGTTGACTAATGTTTGGTCGACTATTAGGGGGCAGCCCTAAGCCGTTTGGGCCACTTGTACCTCTATGCCATGACCCCTTCTTGGTTCCACATTACAGCAGCGTAGAAGCACAAGTTGACGTCATTGTTTTGCATTGATGTCAGCTTCGATAAAAGGCATTGATGAGTTCGGAGATGTGATTTCAAAGGATCAGACAGCTGGAACTGTTTCTTGATTTCTATCCCCAGTAAACCCGGCTGTACACTTCCTGCTACAGCCACCAAAGCTCATGGGAAATCTCCATGGTAACACTGGAAATGTAAATCCTGTGTTTTCCAATCTTTGTTTGTGTGCGTCAAACATGCAACTTATCCGCTGGTGTTTATCACAGCTCATTACCACGACAACCAAAAAGTTAAATCCTCTTATGCCAATGAGCTGCATTTAGATTTACCCAAGTGCTCTTGGGAGAGGAACCTCATTCACAACCACACACACACACAAAAATACACATACTGATAGGTTACACTGAGTGTTTAGATTTATCCCAATACTCCGGGGAGATTCTAACTCATTATGCTGTGGATATGTTGGCTGGCGAGATGCTTAAGCTGAGGCCAGCGCTGTGAGGCCACCAGAGAATTTAGTCTTGGCTCCTTCATTGCTTCTTATTTACCCAACTCAGGCAGGGACCTACTACATCTGATAGCAGCCTGGCCACCTAGTCATTCTGGAGCCGCAAAATCACACACATCAACATGTTTTATGCATAAACACATAAACCAAGTCACACAGGCGGAAGGAAATACACAGGTACCCACCTGCACACACACACACACACACACACACACACATAGAGTGTTTTGAATGATGAAAATGCAGACTCAGGAGAGTAGAGGTGAAGATGAGATGAGTCCGCACCGTCATTGCCCATGGGCCTGTCGTATGGCTAGACACGCGCAGATATTGAAAAGTATACAAACACGGACGCACACACTTTTGGCTCCGATAAGCGACAAGATGGCACCTCTCATTGAATTGATATCAATATTTGGCCAGAAAGATATTTACACTCCCCTTTAATCAGGGGGAACAGATGGTCCCAAGGTCTATGAACTGTGTCCATCCCTTTAACCAACCACCAAGCCCTGGCACTTTTAACATGCAGTGGAAGAAGAGAAGACGGCAGACAGGGAAAGGAGGGACAAGAAAAAGGAAAAGGAAATGAAAAAAGGGATAGTGGAGCCCCATTGTTTCAAGACAGACACGCTGACAGTCCTAACAAGCTAATTAAAGGAATGTTTTTTGGTATTTCAGCCTGCAATATAACAACTAAACAACTAAGTATGCAAATGACATTTTTATCCATGAAAACAAGTTGATTTTTTATGAGGGTGTTGCAAGAGAAATAGTGGCAGTAAAAGAGAATGAACTCCTTGGCTCTCACCGCAGCACTTTTTGGGAATTGAGGAGATTTTAAAGTCAACATACTGCAGCTTCACTTAGTCTAAAAAGGTCTTTAAAAGATTTGTTGTCACGCTGCTGTTCGAGTTTAATCACAGGCATGAGTTATCCTGCTTGTCTTATCATCAACATCGTTTCCTTATTTGATCTTCTCTTTCTGTACACACTCTGGTGTTTCTTTTTCTGTAACACCGTCCCTTTAATGGTATGTCATGCCCTTTATATCATACCTTTTCTCTTTCTGTCTTGCTCACTTCGGAAATGAAAGCAGAAATGTATTCACACATTAAGGTTTTAATCTTTGGATGGCTTCACATATGCTGTCTCTCTCTCTCTCTCTCTGTGCATGCATGTGTACGAGTGTGTCTGTTTGTGCGTACCATCTGCCCCGAGGAGTCCTACATGAAGAAGGAATTTCATGTTTCCATCTTTTTCTAAAGCACCCTCTTACACTCTGTGTTGACAGTTGCTTTGAGGTATTTGCCGCTTTACTCACAAACCAGACCAGACCGATTTCCAGACCCCACACACATGAACACACAGGCACACACACATGGAACACACAAATGCTCACAAATAGATCCCAACACACACTAATCCTGGCCCGGGTGTTGAAATTGCGGTGATACATTTCTATAGAATTGCACTAGAAGGCAAAATTGCATAAATGCAACTTGGGAGAAAACCTTTTCACCGTTCCGGGGATTAAATCTTCCTTCTAAGCCCAGATCAAATATCTGATTGTTCAGCCTGCTGCTCCTGCTTCAAGGTGAAGCAAATACGCACACACACATGCACACACATTTTGATGATATAGATTAATCCATTTCATTTTTTGCCTAGTATCCCATATTCTGAACTTTCATCGCGATATATATTTCATCTGTTCACAAAATCCATGATCATTTCCCTCTCTGCTCCAAGAAAGCTTTAATTGCACCATCTTCAATTAAACATAAGCCAATATCCCTGAACAAAATCCTCTTTAGTTAGTATAATACAGGTATCTTAAAGCCCATACAGAAGAGGAGGAGAAGGGGAAGAAGAGGATTTTATGAAGCAGAGAAGATCAGGGTTAGTTCTCATAAAAAACTCATGGATTTAACTACAGTCTCTTTATCTGTCTTGGTAGGAGACTCTTTTTTTATCCCTGCTCTTTGTCTATCGTTGCGTTTGTTTCTGTCTTTACTTGTTGTTTTCTTCTCTCTCAGTCTCTCTCCATCTCATTGTCTAGTTCTTGCCTGTTTTTCTGCTCCACAAACCACATACTTGGCACAGGATAATGAACGTTGGCTCAACCTGTGTTTGACCCCATCGTACCAGAAAGCTTAGATCTCTTCCAGTCTTTGTATAACTGTAATCCTGTTATTCAGTTCAATGAAACTATAGTCACTGTCATGTCTAGAAAAGAAAGGAAGCAATGTAGTGTCCTATTCTATATTTGGTCGCCTTATAAAAAGTTAATGCACTAACCTACATGTGCAGTCAACAACCGTGTTCAATATATCTCTGTGGTGATGAGAAGACTGGTTCTTACCACGTTCGTGGCATTTGTACGCCACTAGCGAGCTGACATTTGGGTATTTTGGTTCACCTACAACCCCACCCCCCGCTCCCCACTGCTCACCCCAACTTACCCTTCTGAAGTGGGACTTATACTTGTGCGTCAGCTCTATGCGGAGCCTACACACATGGCCTACGCCAATGTGAGCATTTATACTTGTGTGGTGGTGTGTCTGCTGCAGTTATACCTCCAAAACACAAGTCAGCAGTGGGGTTTCTGTGAAGTGCTGTAAAGTTTAGTTGATTGAAAACACACCCAAAACACATTTACATGGCTTTATAGCGACAATTTCAAACACAAGCACACAAATCGGCTTCACTATAACTCGCAGCACTTGTCTTTTGCTGGACACATTTTCCCCACAAATACAACATGCTTGAATAAATTAGCCTAGCAGCTAGCGGATTTTTCCTCTACTCATATGAAGCCAGGGCCAACAGCAACATTTAACAAGGGTAACGTTACAAAACTTGGCTTCATTACAACTCACAAGGTTCACTGACAAAACAACTGTCTTGTACTAAACACGTTTTCCAAACAAATATAGCATGCTAATGTTATTAGCACAAGCCTATGGCATTTTTCATTGTATTTCCTCCAGATTTCCTCTGCTCATACGAGGCTAGTAGTCATGAAGTATAAATCTCTGAAGGATAAATCACACACAAAACTTAAAATGCTGTGTTTGTGGAGGCTTTATTGTCTTCACAATTTACTGTTTCTGATCTGTGAAATAAAAGTTAGTAGGTTTCCACTGAGGGAAATGGTTTCAGCTTACAGAAACACACAGGAAGGTCTGTGTTGCCGCAACGTGTAGTTACATTTCTGGGGAGGTGCACGTCAGGCTACAGTGTAGGGGTATGACGCAGAGCCTATGTTGTACATATGGCTTTGATTCCACGCAGAAGTATAAATCCTGCATTAGCCTTTTTAGTTTATTAAATACACAACTATGCTACATGCCACAATTGTAATCATATAAGAGGCAAAACAGCTGTCACAAACCTACCTTTAACAAGTTTGTGAAGTAGTTTAGTTTATTTTAACAGTGTATTTCTACACTTTAAGTACTTGTGGCAGTATCATGCCTTTGTCAGTTTCATTTACAAAAGGAAAAACTGATTTTTTAAATAAATATTAATCCTGCACTCTCCACTTTGATGTCATTCATCATTAATCAAGTATTCCCAAAGCTCTGCTTGATGTGTGCTGATTACTAAGATGCATTATCTAACAAACAAGCAAAGCACTGAGTAAATTAAGGAATAACCAAAAAGTGAATTCACACTTCAGAGAGATGAAAACCTGACAGACTGAAAATCAAGAGAAACAACCCGGTGATTGGCTCAGTTTCAGAAACAGCTCAGTGCGAGTTTGTACTTTGTAATCGATTCGATCTTCAGCTCAGTGGACGTGCTTCGTGCTTCTGGGTTAGCTTGCTGGACGAGAGTCTGTTGCTCAGCAGTAGCTCATGAACTCATGAAAAACTTGTTGGACCCTGGAGCAGTTGCTCATAGAAGTTAACCTGACTTTTATGTATAACTGCACCAAATAGAGCCAAGTTTTTTGACTCACTCCCGTGTAAGAATTGAGTCAACAAATTCCTCTTTAAGAGTTGTTCAAGAAGAACAATTTGTTTGCAAATCAAACATCATTGTGTCTCTGAGGCTGAGATGAGCAGAATTTAAGGTTTAGAAGGCAATTCATACAGCAGTCCTGATCCTGTAATCCTGATAGAAAGGTGTTTACAAATTCCCATCAGTGCCGAGCGGAATTAAATCCCCAAATTAAACCCAGATCAGTGCAGGGTCATGAGGTCAGGTCAGCTTCATTCTTCACCCTTTGAAACCAAAAGCAAAATGTATAGTTGTGTTTACATCTCTGACATCTACATCGATGATGACATCAGTGACAGTAACCAGCTTTTCTTTTCAAAGGTTTTCTTTAATCCTTGAAGACAAAAATAATAACTGGGCAAGTTAACATTTCAGTTGGTCTTGGTCAAGGACACACTTTATGAAACTGGTCACAGTTTAAATCAACAGGGTACATGACAGTTTGCATGACTCTGTTTTCAAAGGTGGTGCGAGGACATGGGGGGCTGACCCACTGATTTGCCCCATTGCCTTCACCCTGTCATTCCCTCTACTGCACTCTATCTCTGCTACCCTGCCGCTCCACCAGGCATGAACTTCAGAGGACGCATTGGTTAGTGCACACCATATTTTATAGAGCATATGTTGGCGGGAGTGTGTATAATGCGTTTATCTGTTTTCAGTCTATAGATACACAAAGATCAGGAGCAATCCGTTAAGCCTACAGATCTCTGTCGGAGGGCTCTTTAAAATGATTCAAAATCAAAATCTGATTATTTCCCATTTCTCAAAGGAATACTGCATGTAGTCATGTCTGGTATGGGATATATGCTGTCAGAACAATATGTGTGTTTATGCATTGCAGATGATCTTCCAATTTGCCAAATGGGCATAACCAATAACACTATGCAAAACATGGTTTGTGTATTCAGCAGAGTTGATTAAAATTCATGTCCTGAAAGGCATTTTGACAATGAATTAGACTGTGACATGATGTAATGCATGTACAGCCCACGCCATGTTTCATATTTTGACAAATGAACTCTATTATACAACATAAGCATGTTCAGTATCGAGCATGTAGAATTAACAGGGCATATAATGCACACACACCAGCACACAAGCAAACGTATAGGTTTTCACACAAGTAAATATACAAACGCACGCACACACACACACACACACACACACACACACACACACAGAAACACAACTAAACACCCATGATGCACAGTATGCACGTGGGTGTAACAAGATGGCAAGTGGCAGGGAACTAAGTTCCCCACTGAGAGAAATAATGAACAGGTGTCCAAAGCACAAGCCTCAATTAGAGTGTGTGTGTATGTGTGTCTGCTGCATGTACGTGCATGCTTCCATTGTCTGCCTGCACGTTTGTGCTTCTGTGTGTCCCTGTATTTGCTTACAAACTCCCCCCTTAAGTCTGAGAGAGTGCAGGCCTGTCGTATTGTTGTTGACAATGAGAAGGGGTGACCTAAACTTCCCATTCATATTCTCAACATCATTAGTATGCAGCCAAAACAAAGGCGAAGAGACTATAAAGGCTGTCACAGAGTCTGAATTAACAACCAGTATGACGGAGCAGTCACCTAGCAGAGGGAAGATTGACAGCCTTTGATTGCATTATTATGCATCATTCACATATTCATCTCCATGCGCAAGTTATGCCAGCGAGCACAGGGGCGCACACTCTCGCAGATATACACAGAAAAACCTATACAACCTGGCACACACACACATACAATAAAGGATGCATGAAGCCAAAATACATTCTCCTAACACAACATACAAACACAAATATCTCATACAGAGTCTTAGTCACTTTCACACCTCTGTGTCTCTGCCTCCTCCACCTCTTATCGCTACCTCTATTCTGTGTATCAGCTAAGTCCTGATGCCAATGTACCAATAATGGATTGGCAAAGTTCCCCAGTGCAGCAGGCTAAAATCTAGCCAGCAACTGACACTTGACAAATTCTTGTTGGCAGTGATACCTGGAGACTAAAAGAGAAAGAGCAGGGTGCGTGTAAATTTGCCTTTTTTTTTTTTTTTTCGGGGGGGGGGGGGGGGGGTTTCCTGAGCACAGAGCCTTGCTGAAATCTTTGCACATATGTGCAACCTGTGTGTATATGTACAGGTGAGGTGCATTTACATAAGGCATACAAGGTTACAGGTGTCATTATCATTGGCTCAGTCTGTATCTCTATCATAATGAATTTTTAACGCCTATCCGGCTCGCGCCAGACGAGATGAGATCTGTGGGCAAGAAAAAAGGACTTGGTGTCTGGCTGTAAATTATAAATCAGGGATGTCCAGATTCTGAGGACAGAGGCGCAGGTTTGTGAGTCACCACATTACATTTTGTAATTACCTCTTTAATTATTTATATCATCCACAATCTCAGACTGTGCGCACACATTTGGAGAACGCAGGACATGAGGGCTGTTTTGAAGTACTTAGCGAGAGGACAAATTGGGGTGATTTTTTTTTTTCTAAAGTAGCCACATTTTGAAAACACACACACACACACACACACACACACAGACACTCACTGAGGCTCCCCTGGCGTTCAAAGTGGGATGTTGAACTAACTTGACAGTGAAAGTAAATTGAAGCAGACTCAGACATGATTTTGGAAGAAAAGTTTGTCCCAGGTCTTCATTTAATTACTTTCCCTTTCGATAATCTTGATAACCCATAACAAAATTAAATTACTTTTTCCACTTGACTTTGCCATTTTGGATCCTGGGACTGGGGTCCAGTAGTGAAAATGCATGTTTAATAGAGAGTATATTCAATGCTAACTTAAGTAACTTCCTCTGTCCCGCTAAACTTCTGTGGTGTGCAGAGCTCGTTCAATCCAATCACAGGCAAGTTAATCTACCCAGGACTCTTTGCAGCTGTGTGAATGCCTGTTGGGAGAGATTATCCTTTTGCCTATGTTAGACCTCGAGAAAGGCTTCCCTGAACTCCAATATCAAGACCATTATTATCCAAGTCACCTTTTTTTTCTATGTCGACTTCCCATTAAACCCAAAGGTTTTACACTTTTCCGCACTGCAGGAACACACATTTTTACACATTCCAGTGGTTTACTTCTATGTTTTATTATTATTATTTCAAATAATGAATTCTACATCATAAAACCAGTTTTACAGCCACTGCAACAGGATGACTGTGTCCCTACAAGACCCCACGTTACACGATGAGGTGATGGGCAATGTCAGACTAGCTGCATTAAGTAAGTGTGTTGGCACAGACTTAGTGTGAACTTTTGATTAAAAGTTTGGAAGTTCAGGTCATCAAATTTCCTCACCTGGCATATGGAGTATATCAGAAATCCGGATTTTCCAGATACATATGAGTCCGGGAGCAGATAAGGACACTTGGGTGTTAAAGAGGTGGATGTGCCGTGGGTCAAAGGTTTAATAGGTAAAGCGCTTAAGCAATGATAAAACAAACCCTCTCTAGTCTTAATGCCACCCAGGATGGAAGTCGTCAGAAGGATCAAAATGCTCAAATCATCTTGTGAAGTTTCCCGTACTTTATGTTTCTCATACCAATTTGGGTCCAACTCAAACTGGTCCTATCTACTGTGGCACATAATCACCAGCCATCTGCAACTGAATCCATGCTTGTGGAATTGACAAGTGAAAGTAATTGAGTGAAAGTTTGATCTGGGACTTGCAACTCATCGGAACTGTATCTAAATGATTTTATTCTGCAAATGTAAAGGGGAACTTAGCCAATTTTACACATCAGAGTCTGTTTGCAGGTCTTCAGAGGGAGCTGCACAAAGAATGATAAACTGTCTGAAGTGGGTCAGTATCGGCTGGGGCTGAAATCTACAAGTCTGAAAATGAAAAAGACAGAAAATAAACTTGTGTGTGGAGTTATGAAGAAGAAAGCTTAGCCCACTGTAGCTCACTCCTCATCTCTGCTTAAGGCTAGAGGCTCCGGGCTATTAGCAGCTACTAGCATAACCCAACCAAATGTCAAACTGAAATGATGGCGGTATCTTTGTGTTGTGGGCAATGTGGTGGCCAGGTTTCGACATGGAGGAAGAATATATAAAAGACAATGTCTCTGGTTCTGATAAAATGATTTTGATATCAGGTCTGTCACTGTTATAGGAGTGTAATGCCCAATTGGTACGGTATTCTTTTAAAGGTTCAGTGTGTAGAATTGTACATAATAGTTCTACCTATGTTTTCATTAGTTTATAATCACCTGAAAATAAGAATTGTTGTGTTTTCATTACCTTAGAGTGAGCCGTTTATATCTTCATACGTCATGGGTTCTCTTTCGCTGGTAGCCCAGAACAGACAAATCAAACACTGCCTCTAGATAGGACCATTTGCATTTTCGGGTTTACACGTCGGCCATCATAGTTCTTTCACATGCTTAGCACACTGAAGAAGTTTCAGTTCTGCAACCTCAACACTAGATGCCACTAAATCCAACACCCTTACCCTTTAAGGTGTTTTTCCTCTTAACTGTAAAGGAAAACAGTATGTAAACACAAATTTGATTTTGTTAACCAATGCTCCAATTTCCCTGTACATTGGTTAAAATGAAAATCAAGGAGAGTAGAAATGTCTTCCCATGTAATTACTCAGGGTGTCAAAATTTTGATTTCAAGTTGAAAATCAATCAAAATTACTTTTCCAATTTGACCTTTGCAATCAGAGGCAGGATCTGCAATTCTCCCTGTATTTTCAATCGAAACATGACCTTAAAATCGATGTTAAATCAAATAGTCAATTTGGAGAATTGTGACACCCTCTGTAATTACCCATCTCATTTTCTAGCTGCATTGATTCACTGTTCTCAGACACTGAGGACACAAGAAGCAGATGCAGGGTGAGGACGATGGCAGGGCAAAGGGATAGAGACAGAGAGGACTGTAGTCACTGAACACTGACCAGTTAGAAAATAGGAGAGGTCAGGAAACCCTTTAATTCTCAGATCAGCACTGGTGATATATATATAGGTATGTGTGCAGATGTGCATGGGTATGTGCAGAAAACATTATCCATTGCTTCTCTGACCATCACAGATATTTGCACTCTGATGAAAGAATGGACTGGAAAAAAGGGTGCAAGGTATGACCAAAGCAACAATGTAAATCCTCATAAAAATAAAGTTGAAATGGGAGCTGTCACACCTCCTGAGGCAGAGCGCTAAATTGATGGTTATGGAAACATATCTGCGATCGCCCATAGGCGCCACTGAAGAACGTCTTACAGTATGAAGACTGCTAAACACACAGGCTGAAAATGGATCTCACTTACAGATCCATAGCCTGAGGACGTTCCTTGGGAACAACCGCGTGCACTACATACTGTAAATGCACCCCACTGCTAACAGCGCTGTGCAAGAAATCTGATGCTCATTTTCAATTCATCCCTTTTCAGCCTGTCAATCGGCATGTAGACTCAGTCAAAACATAGAGATTTCTGAGCCTATAATTTGTGGCAGATAACAGCTAGTGGCACAGGCAGGTGGCTATTAGTCCTGATAAATTATGAATCAATTTTATCATGCTGACTATCTGTCTCCTGCTGAAAATAAATTAGACTTGGGTGATGGTATATTTGGACTACACACATTTTTGTACATAATGAGGTTTTTAAGTGAGTTCATGGATACTTTTAGTGTAGGTTTGTCTGCATCTGTCTGTTCTATCTCACACAGGCTCCGGCCTCTACTGGACTCTATGGACTAAAAAAATCATAGCAAGATAAATAAAGCCTTCCAGTCAGGATATGCCTACCTGAAAACGCCCAAAGTATATAAGGCAGTATCACAATGATCGGTTGAATCAGTGTGGCTGGGTCAAAGTTTTGTTGCGACAGGGCATTCATGCGTCGGGCTTCACTCACTGAGCCCACAGAGTCCAGTTGAGGGCGGAGTCTGTGTGAGACAGAAGGAAGGTTACAAAATTGTAACCCTTGTTCTATTAGCACAGGCAGTGCACTCTACCTCCTGGCTCTGTCACTCCTACGCTGCTCACTGAAAAGGGCTGGTGGCCAGCATCATGGTACTTCCTTAAATACTGTGGGCTCTACATGTATACGGGTAGGCATGTTCCGATTGGCCGAGTGCGTTTATGCCAAATTCCATAGGACAATGAATGCTCATGATTGAAGTTGAGTATTAACCATAGAGTCCAGTAGAGGGCAGAGCGCACGCTAACAGAACTAGGGTTACAATATAATAACCTTTGTTGGTATTCCTTCCTTTGAGCATGTTTGTTTGAAATGTTGCCTTTATGAGTGGATATGGTCACCTGTGTCATTAAGCTAAATCTAGGTTGCAGCTCACACTTCAAAGTGTGTGTGTGTGTGTGTGTGTGTGTGTGTGTGTGTGTATTTGTGAGGTTGTGAAAGTACTGTTGACAATAACTAGACGTAATAGCTCTCTCCTTGTGGGGCCATTCTGATTGTGTATGATAAAGACAAATGAGCTGACAGCGAAGAGCTTTGCTCAAACCACCAGACAATATACACGTCTCCATCTACCCCCTCACACACACACACACACACACACACACACACACACACACACACGCATACACACTAATGACACGTTTGACTTGTGCTAACCAGCGTCCATGGGAAAAGACCATGGTGGGCTCATATGAAAGTCCAATTAGAAGAGACAGTTAAAAGCGTTAAAGGATAATTACAGCAACGCTGAATGTTCAGTCTGTTTTCCTTTGAGGCAGTTTTTCTTTTCTTTCTCCCTCAACACACCATTCACTTTCATTTTCAGCGCCAATCAAAATCCAAACAATACCTCTGAGATGGCTTCCGAGGTGCAGCTTTGTAATCTGTGGAGATATTTGTGTCCACAATGTTTTTCATGAGAGCTCGCCAATTAAAGCATGAACTACATGGTTTTGTGAATGAAGGATCATTTCTGTTAAAGTTCATTTAACCCTTTGAACTCTGCAATAGAAATGGTCTGCCAGTGCTGACACTGGTATTTTTGCTTATTGTGAGTCATTTCTTGGTGTATCTTCGAATGTTTCATATCCCTAAAATCAGCTAAAAGGTTATGTGAGTCAATGAATAATAGTAATTGACAAAAGTATTAAAATAAATGGCCATATTGTCAGCAGATTTTACAAAATAAAAGCATAAAACTTTTAGATCCAAAAATATTTTTAAATGAAGAAACATAAACAAAGTATTTCTTAACACTCCGAAGTCATTTGAAGAATGTAGATTATTTAGTTTTTGAGATATGCTCATTTTTATAAGCAGAGTTCAAAGGTGTTGTGATAGATTCATTGTTCATTCCTCTGGTGCCACTGTGCATTTTTGCATGGTCTACATCAAACATAACGCAGTGCAATGACGGCATTACGAGCATACAACATCATGACATGGAAGACAGAAGTCTTAGTTTTCTGGTAAAAAAAAAAAAAAGAAAAAAAAAAGAATATTCTACCTATTACGATTTTTATTTTCTATCAATATACATTACTAGTCCATACACATTTGTAGCTTTGTCATCTTCTACCTATGCCAATCCTCAATGCCTATGTGCAGTTTCACATAGATTGACCACGTCAGTGAGTAGAAAAACGTGGGACAGACAGAATGACTGACAGACAGAATGACACACTGACAGTTTCTGTGATTATGTACAGCATACCATACCATGACTTAGTCATACCAAAAATTAGAAAAAAAACAAACACTGGGGGAGCCACAGCGATCAGTCGCATTTTAGCCATTTTTAAGCATTTTTCTGTTGTTATAGCGCCACCCAGTTGCCAATTAGAGTTAAATTTCTCCAGTCACCTTGAGGCATCCTGTTCTACATATCTACCAAGTTTAGTAAAAATCGATAGGGCGGTTAGGCCTAGATAAGAAATTAGCTCTCTAGCGCCCCCATTTTGTTTGATGGGGTCAATAATGGAGGGGTCCCCTCAGATTATGTGTGGTCATATGCCTACAAAGTTGCGTGGTGATCGGTGAAACCTTTGAGATGTTATACACCTTTATGTGATGAGCCACGCCCTCCGCAATATTCATTGCCTTATAGAAGCTCAGTTTTAGTAAGTTTTCCAACTTTTGCCAAGAGGGAACTTTAGATATTGGTCCCTAGATTATGTTCACCGTGTTTCATGCAGATCGGTCAAACTTCCTAGGACGAGATCGATTTTAAGTGTTTTTCAAAAAATTCAAAATGGCAGAAAATCTACATAACCGGAAGTTACTGGTTCTTGAGGCAAATCTGTTCCTCATGAGGAGAGGCATCTCTGTGCAAAGTTTCATGTCTCTATGACATACAGGGCATGAGATATGCCCATTCAAAGTTTGCAATTTCAATCGGTTGCTATAGCGCCCCCCTTTGGCCAACTGATGTACTATTGCTTCATTCACATCCTCCCATGACCCTCTACCACTGTGCCAAATTTCACATGGACTGACCAAGTCAGTGAGGAGAAAGACGTGGAACAGAGACACAGATAGAGTTTTTGTCATTATATAGTAAGATATTCAGGATTATGCAAACAACGATCTACCACAGCCTTTAAGGGGAAATTTCAGGGAAATACTGGTGTAGTAATGGCAAAATACTATGTTTGCATCAGATTTTAGGTAAGGAGACATAAGGTAATGACGTGATGACAAGAAAGACGGAAGCCCTAGCTTTTGCTGCAAAAAGAATACTCTAACTAAGATGTTTTTTTTTTGCATGGCACATAAAGGATAACATATGGTCATGACGCGATGACGGGGGAGACAGAAGCCTTAGCTTTTTGCTGCTGCAAAGCATGAAAGTGTTCGCTATAATGGCTCCTTTTTTAGATCTATTTAATAGGATCATGCAAAAAAATGATCTGCCACAGCTGTCTGCAGGATGTGCGTTTCTAAAGAATTAAATGATTTGTTTTATTGATGTTCACATTCAGAAAATCAAGACTGAGCAATCAGGGCAAGAAAAGGGCATGCTTATAGCATTAAGTAAAAAATGTATATTAGGACAAAGATGTCGGCATATCACTGTGTTAGCATTGACACATCAGTGGAACAAAGTCATGAGGCTAAACTAGAGTAGAAAAAGAAAGTTGCCAAGAGGAATTTAAAATGCTTTAGATGATCCAATGTGTAAATAGTAGCACGTGTATAGGAGAAGACAAACACTGAGATAAGCAACATGATTCACACTCAGGCCTTAAATGTCAGGCAGCTGCTCAGCCAATTATCTTAAATCATAGATCTGTAGAGCAGCAACATATATTCGTCAGCTGTTAAATTAATCACCAACTAATCTGAGAATCAATTAATCATTTTGAGTCATTTTTATAGAAAAAATGAGGTCAAAATTCTCTGATTCCAGCTTCTCAAATGTGAATATTTACTTCTCTTCAACAGTAAACTGAATATCTTCAGGTTGTAGCCAAACAAAACATTTAAGGATGCCATCTTGGGCTTTTTTCACCATTTTCTGACATTTGATAGACCAAACATTTAATCAATTAATAGAGAAAATAATCAACAGATTATGGTCATATTTGTTTTGCACATTTTACACATTTATTAATGTATATTTTGCTAATTTTATTCAATAACAACACATGTTGACTCTTTATTTCAAGAGATTTTACCTCTCTTGTTGAAGAATATTCTGTAACCTCCTTCTGACCTGAATTCAAAATGCTGCCATGGCTGCCTCAGCCTCGGTCTGATGTTGTGTACATTTCAAATCATATTATAAACGTCAGGGCTTCAGGTGAGCTGATGTCAGTATGAATTATGTCACAGCAACATAGAACAACATCCCCATCTTCTCAACTTTCACCATGATTTCTATCTCTATCTATCTATCTATCTATCTATCTATATGTATATATCTATTTATTCATCCATACACCAACCAATCTATCAACCAAACTATCTGCCTCTCTATTAGCCCTTCCATCGACCCCTCATCCTGTTTATTTTCTGTTACAAGGTGGCAAAAATGTATTGGTATCAAATGGCATCAAATGATAATTCTACAGCTCAATCGCAAGTGCTATCCCTCGGCTAAATTGATATCACCACAAGGGGGAAATTGCAATGGGAAGGTAGATACGGCCACACAAATCTGCCCACAGACACACACACGTGGATTGAAGTGATTGCTCACTCCGCTCAACCCTGACCTCCGCAGTAATATCTGGTCCTCCTGCCGCCCACTTTCTCACCATGGAGACGTCAATCACGGGGTTGCATGGCGAGAAGGTTAGCGGCTGTCTGTCAGTTCCACAGGTATTGAGCATGTGTGCCTGCACGCTCACACACACACACACACACACACCCCAACATGCTCTTGACTGCTTTGCGGTGTCCTATGTAAAGGTCCTTCTGTCAGAAACCATTAAGCTTGTAGGAACCCATGTCCTGCCCTTGATAAATCAATAGATGCACATATACAAATAGATTTCTTTAACATAAAAAACACCAAAAAAGAAACAAAAAGGTCTTTTCTGTATCTTTTCTGCATCATGACCTAATTGATGCCACTACAACGAGACAAATACCAGGTACTTAAGGCATATTTATGCTGCACTCACACCCAGTTTCCTGTCTACCATGGGCTCCATCATGGACCCTTTGTTCCCCAGTGACCTCTCAACCACAGAGCAAAACCCTCTCTGTTCACAAAACTGCAAACAGGCACAGCAATCTCATTACTAAAACTACACCTAAGCATCTTTTTTCACCATAAGCATTTGTTTTACCCTTGCTAATTTTTGCACGGAGGCTAACTAGCGTCCCTGCCTCGCCCTGTTCTCCTCACGTACCGGGGAGGATAATGGTGTTGTTATTACTGCATCTTCGCATCCTCTCATTTACCACTAACAATCTTCTCTGTAGTTTGCACAGGAAAGTACTAAAATGGAGGAGAGAGCTTGCCAAGGGCTACGTGGCTCCCGCAATTAACCCCCAGAACTGCAAAGTAAGGTAAATTAGACTTGACTTCAGCTTTAATTACAAAACAGCAGGGGACTGCTGCAAACACACGTGCAGATGATATGCACAAAACAACATGCACGCACAGTACGAAACACACACCTAGTTTTGTGTGTGATGTTCTCATGTATGAGAGCGCAAATACAGTGGCACAAATATCCCATAAATACTGGTTAGATAAAGCAAAAGCAGCTCTTGCACACACAAGAAAAGTGCATGTATTCTAGAGTATTTTTAATTCTGCTCAAAAATGGCTCTTCATGATGGTGTCATTTGTCAAGTCATAAGTTATGAACAAATTTGCACAGAAACATAATGTATTCGATCCCAAATATTTCAGCTGCAAATGAGACACTGCAGAGTCTTTACAAATATTGGTATGCATATTTCATGTTTTGATTAAGGTTTTGGCCAGCAGTATCTCAGCATCTTTCAAGGTTCTGAAATGCATAAATATTAATAAATGTAAGCCCACTGTCTTCTCTTTGCTCTTTTTGCATTATGAATGACATCACATAACATTAGGTTGCCGGGTAATGATAAGAGAACAGTGGTGCTGGTTTGATGAGTTATGCATGAAAGGACTTCTTTCAACCCTCCCCAGTTTCAGTCTCGGCAAAGCTCGTTTGCTTAAAGCTATTTTGATGTGTGCCTTTGTGAGACCTTTGTGTGGGCCTTTTGACTTTCCAAACTTCAAATTCACGAATTCAGAATCAATTTACATAGAGATGCTTTCTGCCTGTGCCAAGTCAGTTGTGCTGGAGGATGTCACTTACTGGTTTAGGCACATAGTATAGTGTTTTCTTTTGTTTGTTTGTTTTATGTGGGAATATGTGAAGTGGCACTTATCTTAGTAGTTTACACTCCAAATTTATTCATACGGTAATTTTCAGGACATGGTAAAGAGGACAATGCAGCCTTTCATACTAAAGGCACGTGGCCACATGATGTATGCGACCATTGTTCCCTGACAATTGTTCTTTTTAGCAAGGTAAGGAGCCTCTGAGAAAGTACTCAGACAGTCATGCAAAGCTAAAACTCCCTGGACACCCAACCAAATAAAACTTTCAGTCCCATCTGTAGGATATAAGAGGGACAAAATGGAGCATGATATAAGTTTTCTGGGTTTTTTTGGTGTAAAATCACCTGAAAATAGGAAGCATTGTGTTTTTGTTACCTTAGAATGAGCAATTAGTCCTCATCTACATAGATCACCATGTTGCACCATCATGTTTCTACAACAGCCCAGAATGGATGAACCAAACACTGGTTCTAGACAGGGCCATTTACGCGTCAGCAGTGGCCACCATAGTTACCAGCCCCCCTGCAACAATTCAAACAGTGTCAGAAACGTTGATTTGTAACGTGAAACTGCTTTATTCAGTGTTTTTACAACTGTTTGTTTGGAAATCTCTGCAGATAATTTGGCCCCTAGTAAAAACCTGTTGAACATATAGATCAGAAATAAGGTGAGCGCACATTAAGTTATCAGAGAAAGAAAGTAAGCACACATTAGCAGGTGCTGGGCGAGCAGGCCGTCTGCAACAAGCTGAACAGCATTGGAGGAACACTGATTTGTAACATAAAACTGCTTTATTCAGTATTTGTACCAGTTTAAATCACCAGGTTTGTTTGTTCAGGAGAGAAAGAGACCTCTGAGGATAATTCAGCTCCCAGTACAAACCTCTGGGACAATGAACACTGAAGGAGTCCAAACCAGTTGAATGTTCAGCTGGCTGCAATCTGCAATCCTCACCACTAGATGCCACTAAATCCCTAAAAACCTCCCACACGGTTCCGTTAAAGATAGGACTATCATTACTATCATTTCTTGATTTCAATGAGGCCACTGTGTTGATGCAGTGGGGATGGAGATGCAAAGGGCTACAACAAAATTACAGGGTTGTTATGCAAAAAAGGATCCTGGCTCAACTTCTGCAGCACTGCAACGCAAGATCATCCAGAGTGGTGCTGTGTTTGACCATATAAATTTGTGCGAGCACAACTTCCTGGTAGATTTCCTTGTATTTCTACAGTTTATTGTGCAGTTGTCACAAAATGATTGCCACAGTCAGAGCTCTCCAGAGTTGTAAAATCTTTTGTCAAAGTCTTAGAACTACTGTTGAGTGTTTTGGTGTCTGACAAGCCTTCAAAATCATGGATGTCTTGGTTAAAATGGCCTCCCAGGATTGTATTTCACCATCTCTGCAGCTTTCACCAACACAGACCCAATGCAAGTCTGTTTTTGGCTTAAATGTCCAGTGTCTGTTGGTGATGTGTCATGCACTCCCCCTGAGTCCCCTCTAATCAAGTAGTTTTAAGGCCCAGACACTTCAAATCGACATCAAAGAACTAGTGGCGATGATGGACGACCTGTGTGTAGCCTCAATGTCCTTTGTGACTCAGCCAAAAAAGTTGCTGCTGAACACACTACAAAGACTACAGCCAACGGCCAATTAGCACAAACGTTCTACCCCTTTGTGAGAGAAAATAACTCCCCATACCAGCAGGCGGCAGTCGTCTGTGTTCATCACTCAAAAAGGGAAAACCACAGCCAACTACTGGCTCGGTGTTACAGGGCCCTTGGTTGTCTAAATCTAGTCTGAGTGAGTTTGCTGCATAGATCAGCCTCTCATTGGGCGGAACGAGTCACCCGCTGAAGTCCCGCCCTACCACCTCCGGTTGTGTAGCAGTTTTCAACCGTTTTCAACACGTCCTTTACTAACTTTTGCAGTGTTTGATCTTGCGGGGATGTAGCCATTTTTCTGCCATGGTTCGCATCCTAGAGGTGATATTTTTGTGGGCGTGTTACACCACAACCTGTTTCCCT
Source organism: Epinephelus lanceolatus (assembly GCF_041903045.1). Taxonomy (NCBI): domain Eukaryota; kingdom Metazoa; phylum Chordata; class Actinopteri; order Perciformes; family Serranidae; genus Epinephelus; species Epinephelus lanceolatus. The sequence continues at coordinate 35,320,410 of NC_135737.1, forward strand.
CCGGCAATATTTTTGCAAGCGCACCGTTGCTGTGGCACCGCCCAGAAAGATTGTGATTGGTTGAAAGAAATACAAGCAGCCGGGGCGTTTTTTTTCTCCAATCTCAAAGTGAGAGTCGGCCCAACCAGACCTTTCTTTTCTTGAGAAAGGTCTGGTGAGCGAGACTAGTCTAAACCTAACCAAAACTTAATGTCAGGAGTGGCAATCAGAAAATTTGGCATATACACTTACTTACTCCCCTCTCTCTGGCTGTCTGCTCTGTGTTTTCATGCACAGAATTCCATGCTCAATAGAAACATTTCAAGGACTAAAGAAACACATTTTCCTCGCCCAGCATCTGCGAGAAGATCCATCTCAGGTCTAACGGCCCACTCACCCTCATTTCAGCAGTGGCCATTTTGTGCCAGACTCCTTGCCCCCATATCAGTTGACCTCCATTTAACAGCAGCTATTTTGTGTCTGATACAAACACAGTTTCATTCTCTGTGGGTCACAGAACAGTCGATTATTACAACAGTGAAATATTATGAGGAGACTATAATTGCTGTCCTAACCAGAGTCCGTAATAACGCTGTGTCTGTGCGTATAAGTGCCTGTGCTTTATGAGCTGAGGCCGGTTCACTTGCCCCTATTCTGCTGTAACTATCACACAGGACTGACTACTCAAATATTACCATTCTGAATGACGGACGAGCTGAAAGTCACGTAGTCAGATGGAAAAAGGTAGACAGAGAAAGCTATACTTGATATACGGGTAGATAGACAGAGACATATAGAAACCAATAAAACACACATTTACACACACACACACACACACACACAAGATCCTGAAACACATGCAGCTGAAATGTCACGACTATTTCTTCCTGCCTTAACATATAGAGGGTAAACTCATTTCACATACATTATGTGTGACATTTTATTATCTCTGCACCAGTTGTGTCACCTGAACAATCTGTCTATGCTGTGTCAGAAAGTATACATTCATTCCAGTGCACAATAAACACAGACAAAATTATTCTTATCCTGTTATATTCCATGTGTATACAGTATGAGTTTTAAAATGTGCATGAACATATTTATCACCTGCTGTGTAAATCTATGTATAACCCTACACATTTACACATACAATTTCCTGTATGTACTGCGTGGGACGTCACAGCATGTGTTCAGCACAAGGTATGTCTAATTATATTTCCAACAACAGGATATCCTACACACTGAGCACACACTTAGCACACACGGAAACTGTGGTGATGCCAATGCGTTACTTATGGACTCATGGGTTATATTATATATATTTCCCCATAACCTATCCTATTAAAGTTAGATAGATGTGGATAAACCTGGCTGCACGAAACACTTCATTTTAAAGAACGTGCACAGAGCATCACAGACCCCAAACGCAGCATCGAGCTGAATGTCAAACAAGTGTGTTTATATCCAGTGGGGGTTGAATGCATGTTCAGTAGACTATTCAGTATGTACTGTAGAAGAGCTTTTCTGTAACAAAACATACCTTGATGCCCTTCTCATAGATAATTAAGGGCACTGCTCCTTTTTGCTGTCAGCAGCCTCTGAGCAGAATATCCCGGTGCATGCAAAACACTGCAAGTAGTGTATCTGATTTATTTTAAAGTGAACTAAGAAATAATTTGTTGTCTTGGTTCAGCTGAAGTCTTTTTGGAGACATCAGCTTTCTCCTTTGTGAGTTTTTTTTTTGTCTGGGTGTTTGTGCTTTTGATTGATAGTTTACAGTTGTGAGGCAGACAGGACACGAGGGACGCTGTGGTTTACGTGGTAGGCCACTGTGATGCTCCAGGTTTCTATTGAACTACAAACTATTATCATCACATACTGTTGTTTGGGAAACTCTCTGAAATAGGAAGGAAAATCACAACTTATTGCTGCAGCTCCACTTAACAGAACTGCTCCACTAGTATCAAACTATATTCAACAATTAAAGCACCATACAGTAAATTTCCTTTGGGAGAGATTACAACCTGTTCTTTTTACCAGCATGTCAAATACTGCTGCTTCCTTACACCCCTTCTCGTGTGATATCAACACCAAAAACAGCCTTTTGCGTCTTTATGAAACTGGGCTTTCAACGATCCGAGGCAATACTTGACAGAGAACAACAGACATAGCGCAAACAGCGAGGGAGTCTGCGTAGGTTGGGTGGGAGGGGAGGTGCATTGCCACGTCACTTACCTTCCAAATGTCAACATTCGGAATGAAAGTTCCTTCCTATTAAAAGTGATCTTATAAACACCTAATTCGTAATGAAAATGGCCAGTGCGATTGAAAATTCAATCCGATGTAAGGGGCTGGAATATTCTGTTTCTAATTCAGAATGAAAGAATTTCTCACACTTGTATACACTCATTCCTCTTTAAGTTCATTTCCGGTCTTTCTGTGCATGCTCGTTTCCTTGCCCTTCTGATGACGTATATAGCGCACATAGTAACGGGCTGAGATAGAGCAGTCGGACTTGTTGCACTAACCGGTTTCCATTCGCCAAAGCACCGTCTTCTGTCTCCCTTCTTCGACCTTCTACCTCCCTTCTCCTCCTCAACAGATGAAGCATTAGCAGAACAAGGTTGTTGTCATACTGCTGCTTCAAGAATATAAGCAAAATAAGCCTGAAAAAGGCACTAAGAACGGCGTCGTCAAGCATCTTGTTATCCGGAATGAGGACTACAGTGTTTTCTTCCAGTAAACGTAAACACGTAACATCCGCCCCGCCCCCTATCCAATCAGAAACCTTCTCTGCCCCAAACCTTGCGTGGACCCGAATAAAGGCGATTAAACTGATCTCCCATGTAAACCCTCATTCTGAATGAATATTTCCCATGTAAACTACCGGGAAAAACTTTAATTCCGAATGATCAACCAGACTGTTGCCACTCACATGACATATTCATGTCATGTTGCGTCTCGTACCAAACAGTTATTTTAACCAAAAACATGATTTTTTTTATCTAAACCTTACCAAGAAGTTTTGTTGCCTAAACATAAGTGGCATCCTTTTACGACATTAACCACATGTTACAATGTTTTTCAACTGTAATCAATGTTCTCCCCAATCTCAGAATCAGCTGTCGGCTATCACCTGATGACAATATAGCCTCTGGGGGGCAACAGCCAATATTTTGGGAGATTCTTTGTAGCCAGTGTTGGGCAAATTACTCTAAAAATGTAATACATTACATATTACTAGCTACCTTCATTTGAAAGTAATATGTTCCCTTACAATATTACTCTGTGTGTTTCACAAAAATGACCTCAGAAGAACAAATAGGCATTTTAAATGGATGAGGGTCATGTTGTTTCACAGCAGGTAATCAAAGCATAAACGTTCCAGTTTATTACAGTTCATTTCAAATCCAGTGCTGCAGGTCTGACCCAGTCATGCATTCAAATACAGCGGCTACTACTTTGTATTAAAAAATAAAAAAAAATAGGATGATGTTGATGACATAGCACAATTGACCAGTTTAGAGCTTTTTAAATAATCTCACAGGGAGGGTCAAGCAGAGGATCAAAGTCTGATAATTATCAGATATGGATAAATATTTGTGGGCCTATGATATGAAACACAATAAACCAATATTGAGGTTAGCACAACAAATGAAATGGCCTGCGAGTAAATCACTATGACAAGCACAAATTAAAATACTGCAGCTGGAAGACCCACCTGCTGATTCCGGGTGTGTTAGTCAGCTACAGCAGCACCAGAGAGTGAGTAACGCATCAGAACGGGACGGTGTGCAAGCGTTGCTGTGCAGTTGTAGGGGATGTGACTTACATCACCCATACAGTATATGTCACTGTGAGGAGGAAAAACAAACCCGAGGCTAGCTTCTTGTCCCCGCTGCTTTCAGGCAGCTTGAGGATGCAAAAGCAGAACGGGATAAGTTATTGGTATATGAAAGGCAACACACTGGACATGATAATGCACACGATCACCAGCACCCTTATATAATGTAGCGTATAATGACATGACACACAGCAACCTTCAGGGAATGGTTTTTCTGCTACCACACTGGCAGAAGTGGAGCAGTGTGGATCAGTGTAGATAAAAGAAAAATGAAAACAATAAACAGTTTATTTTGGGTGGTAACGTGTTACATAGGATGACCATATTTTGATTTCCGAAAAACAGAGGACACTTGGCCCGGCCACGAGATAGCCTACTTAAATGATACTCGCAGTTTACTGAAAGATGCCTTATAATTTTAATATATTTAAAGTTTATATGTATGGATAGAAAATTCAGTTATATTACAAAATAATATCTCTCAAACACAGAAATTCAGATAGGCCCCAATAGATAGGGGACACATACACACACTAGAGTGTGGCTACCCGATCCGAGCCGGACGGGTCCCGACAGTAGGGCTACCCGACGGGTTGGGCCGGGTTCGGTCAAAAATGTATAAATTGTATTCGGGCTCGGGTCGGATTCGGTCAGCTTTCAGTGAAAATGTAGTGTAAAAATAAATAAAATCCTATTGTCTGTCCTGTTTATTGCTTGGGTACTGTTATTTACGTCACAACACCTGAACATAACACACACACACACATTGGCTGTTTGTTTCTACCTCTCCCCTCGCTGGAAGCCTCGGACCTTCTGCTGCCCACTCCCGTCTCAAACATGGAGGTCTCCCTCTCCGCGGAGCACCCATGGCACACGCCTGGCCTGTTAAATAGCCTGTAACCATAACAACTGTGTGACACAAACTCAGTGCTTTAGTCATTAAATAATGTCAGGCTCGGTTCGGTTTCGGACATAACAAAACAGAATGACTGTCGGGTTCGGACAGAAATATGCGGCCCGTGCCACACTCTAACACACACACACAAAACACAAAACCGGACATTATCATCAATTTATAAACGACCCCCCAGATGCCCCGGACAGGACCTGAAAAGTGGACATGTCCGGGCAAAAGAGGACGTTTGGTCAGCCTAGTGTTACATGACATCATTGTAAATGTAAAAATATCACCTGAAATCCTGTCGGTCACACGTCATATTACCTTGTTACTGCTAAAAAGTAATATATTACCATTAACCTGTTGCTTGTGTAACGCACTGGGCCAAGACATGCCATGCAGTGGCCATTTTGTCATAATGAATGCAGATCATTTTTTAAAAGCTATTTTATAGCTAAATTGTCATCTGTGGTTGCATTTGGGTTGGTATGTTCTGCCTCTTTTGCTCTCCACATGGACTGTTTACCTGCATGTGATTGGTCAACACAACTAGGACAACAAACAGAAACCATAATGCTTCTGATACCAACATGTTGAACCATTGTCTGCAGATTCTGCATACATATGCAGGTATTTAGTTACTATTATTGTTATGTTCTTCCAAGCATTATAATACCGGAAGCCAACACCAAGCAAGGTTCACAGGAAGTAACAGAGTATGTGGCCTAAATATGTGGTCGTAAATGGGAGGGAAATGAAATGATTAGAGCCCTGACAAGGACACACACTCTGTGTGAGGTACCGAATGAGCAGAGAGAGTGAAAGAGAGAAAGAGATGTTGGATCAGGAGGAGATGGCATCTGCTAAAACAGCAGGGGGTCGGGACCACACACGCACACAGACACAAACTCACAGATGAGGTGAAGCGAAACACTCCAAAGCACACAGGTGAACACACGAGCCAGCACATGACTGCTGCTTTTTTCAGTGCATGTGAAGTCATGAGGAGCAAATAATGCAAACACACACACGCTGTTAAAACACACATGCATGCAAATATGTTCAAACCTGCCAAGACACATCAGCAACTGTAAAACTGCATTTTTTCTCTGAGGTCACCCTGACCTTTAACCTCCACCTCCTGGGTCACGTTGGTAATTTCACAATAAAAGCAGAAAGCGTAGTCAGAGACAGAGAGAGAGAGAGTGTGACTGTCAGGAACAGGCTTAGAGTTAGCAGGTGGAGCACAAACAGCATAAATACGGGCTGACAGTTAACAATGCTACTCTGGAGATTTCCTACCATTAAGGCACAATCAAATAACAGGACGTGTTCTTCCACTGGCTGGGGCACTCTGAATTATGATTTACGGGACGGGGACAGGCTTAGTGTTTGTGAGTGAAGGGTACAGCATGAACATGGACAGTTACATTGTGCATAGTCAATGAAATATGTCTTCCCCCTTTAGTCATGTGATTTTAGATGCTCAGAAGTGGGTTCAGCTGCAGTTGGAAATTAGATTATTGGAGATTACTCGACAGTGCGGCAGTCATTACTGCACAAACAGAAGCTGAGAGAGGAAAAGTTCTCCTACTTGTTTGTTCTTTTCAGTTTTTTTCAACTCTGTTTTTATTCATTCGCTCTCCTGAGGAAAAGTGCTTTGAAGAGAAATCTGTCTCGTCAACATTTTTTATCACGTTTCCCTTCTGTCCAATACTTGGATTCTGCATCTTTCTGACAGGATTGGAGGCTAAAATTAGATGTCCAGATAAATAAAGGAGTGCGCTTTGCACTGCATAAACTTGGATGAAATTTGTTTGACAGAGATCACAATCGGGAGAAACAAAGTACACAAACATTATGAGCTGAAACATATGAGTTTGTAAAATCTAAAAATGGAAAAAAAACTTCTTACTTTGCATATTTATTTGCGTTGTGTAAGAAGTCTAATAAAAATCTGTGGATGTTGCAAATGAAACCTAGTCAAGTCAACACCTCAAACATATTAGAGGTTTACTGTCCCACGTCAAATATACAAAAATAATCCGACAGAGATCTGAATATATTACCAATGTTGGAGGAAATTAATGATTACAGTCATGATAAGGTAACTAGTTTATGTGATGGAGCACATTTCTAAAATAACCCGCCCAGTCCTGCATGTGCGAAGACATGTTCGTGCGCTTGTAGCCGACTACATTTGCATGTTAATGCCTGTAAGAATATTGATGTGCCCGCGCAGGGGTGTGTGTGTCCGAGGATGTGTGTGTGTTTGCGAATGTGTCACACCCTCTCCCACTCATTATAGCAGGACATATCCATGTGTGGCATTTACCTCTGACCTCTGCTCCGCGACAGGCACAATTACTGAAAGGCCAGACTCCTCAGTGAGTGTCCATCACGTCCATGCTCTCTCTCCCTCCTCCTCTCCCTCCTTCTTTACCGCTTCTTTCCTCCACATCGGACTCACTGGTGCTGCTAATCTGACATGAAAGGAAGAAAAAAAATGAGGTTAATCTGACATGTAGTTTAATAAGGTGAAGCGTTATCTTTTCATGACTGCATTTCAAGCATTCTTGTTAACGAACCACGCCTGTTTTTATGTCTCTTCATTTCTATCTCTGGTGTCTTTTTTTCTGTGCTTTAAATCAGAGAGTTTCTAAAAGTTTCTTAGTTAAGCGAACAAGATAAAAGCAGAAAGATGGAGCAAAAGAACAAGGGATGGGGGGGAAAAAAGCAGATAAAGACAGAGTGAGAAGGGAAGCCTGATTGGGGGCAGTCACAGGCCAGCTTCCTGTCCCTCTCCCTGCCTTCTCCTTTCTATCCTCCCCTCTCTCCCTCCATCCGCAGGTATCAGAGCTCTCCTCCAGAGAGGAAGGGATGAAGAGATTAAGAGAAAATTACACCGAGTCCTTCTCGTTGACAAGACGAGGGAAGTGGAGAGTCGGAACTTCAAACAACTTTTGAAAAGACGGGGTCAGGGGTCGCAGAGGAGGGCTGGACAAGAGAAGGACGGACAGATACAGAGGGAGAAAAAGACAGACGAAGCCATCTGGGATTTGAGGTCATGGTAGATGAAGGGAGGGAGACTGAGAGAGAAGTGAATTAGAGAAGAAACAGAAGCTCTGTGTTGACCCCGGACAAAGAGGAGGTTACTGTGGTGGCAGAAAAGTATTGTCACTTAGGTAAAGGCCATGAGAGCGACACCTCGACACAAAGAAAGGCTCCGCTGTAGCAAATGAGCTCATTTAGATAATGAGTACGAAGAGGGAGTTATTTTACAAGGAAAAGTGAGTCAAAATGAGGTGAATTAGGGCAATTACTTTTGTATGGAATTGAGCTCTACAAAAAAAACTTAAACTTGACATTGATCTCATGTTGTGTGTATTTGTGGGAATGAAATATATATATATGTGCATACCCATTCACAATACCAGTATAAACCTGGTACTGAATGAGTTACATATGAGAATATGCTGAGTAAAAAGGGGAGATTTTATAGGCTTAAGTTTCAGCCTACACATTTGTTTGAATTAAATGCCTTGTTATTTATTCTTTCCTATGTGCATTCCTCTCAGAAAATTGTTAACAAGGACCTTAATAATTTTCTACCACTGCTATTATAAATATAGATGGATTTTGATTTTCTGTCTGTGTTTTTTGACACTGGCTTGTGTAAAAATAATTGTACAGTCATCCTCATGTATAAATCCTCTTCTTCTGACCAGATTAAAATACAATGTTGCTGAAAAGTGGTAACTCTTCTCTGTGCCACGAACTGGCAAGCATTGTTATTAAATTGTAATTTTCATTTCATTTAAAAAAATAACACATTAAATGTTATGTCAGTGATTCTCAAAGAGCAATTTGGGGATCTCCTGAGGACCGTAGATTTTCAGATTCATTAGATTATCATGACAAAACAAAACAAAATATTAATTTATTATGTATTGATTTTTAAAATGTCTTAATAAATAATAAATGTTAAAAAAATAAAAAAAACATTTATTTATTTACTTAATTTATTTTCACAAATGCATTGATAGTTTCATGAATAATATTTTAATTTTTAAATCTAAAATATTTTATAAATTATGTTCTAATCTACCAAATCCACATAACTCAGACTATAGAAGTGTTCATTAATGCTAAATTAGTCCACAGGACATACATAAGGGAACCCACTGTATATTCTCTATGTTTTTACAAATGTGTTAATAGTTTAATAAATAATAGTTTAATTTTTAAATCTAAAATATTTCATGGATTTTGTTCTGATCTAACAAATCCATAACTATTTTCCTATGTTTTTTTTTCACATTACTAAGACTACAGAAGTGTGAAAAAATAGGCTGTATGTCAAATTAGTCCAAGGGATACTCTCTAGCTTGTACGGGGTCCCTTTGCCCTATGTTTGCCAAAACTTGATGAACAAACTGTTAGCAGATATTCCAATAGACTTATTGGATTTGGAGGTGTAGCGCTGTATAAAAAGCCCTGTCAACACACCTTCAGACACGTCATCACTTCAAAATAATGTTTACAGTGAATTCTCATTAAAACTCATGGCATATCAAGCTGATAAAAACAAAGCGTTAGGTATGTTTCTGAGCTGTGAAGTGGGCCCAGCATCTCCAGAACCTGATACATGAGGCTTAACCATGAACAGTAGTATTATTTTTGTCTGCTATAACCTAGTGACACATTCTCTGTAAAATCAACATTCAATTCAATGTATAAACCAGAGCTGCTCTCACACACTCATCACACATTCAGCGTACATGTTAAACGTCAACATCGGTTCAGAGCAGACAAGACGAAAGGGAGGCGCCGCCCTGCCTCTCTATCAAATCAACTTTTAATGAAACTGGGAAGTTAAAAGAAACAAGACATTTTCAAAGAGCAACCACATATCCATATAGCTGTCTTCTGCTCTATGCACGGCTGCTCCTCTAAAATCTCAGCGGAGATATGGGTGAACGGGAACAAGTCTGGTTGACAGAATAACACAGTGAATAAGAAAGTGAAGTGTGTGTGCGCAAGTGTGTGTGTGTGTGTGTGTGTGTGTCGGGGGTAATGTAATTTGTTTTTGTTTAACCCTGAGCTGTAGGGTCTCTTGTTTTAATAGAGTTGTAGATTAGTTTTGCAATCCCACGTAATTGGGTAAGTGATAAGCATATGGTGGTATTCCTATCATGCCATTATAGTCCATACACTCTCTCTTACACACACACACACACACACACACACACACACACACACACAAAGATATTCGAACATGCAAAATTGCTCACACGTAGTTCAGAATCGGTTGGAGAAAAGAGACTAAACCCAGTAATAGTTCAATACCTGTAATCTGCTGAGCATATTATCTTCAGCAGATTATGGGTGAAAAGTGTTGTGCTGCCATTTGAGACAATAGATCACATTTTATCCCCTTCATTTCCCCGGGATAAAAGCCGACTCTTCTTTCTTGCTCATTAGTTTTCTTTTCATCTTCCTGTATGTCCTTCTGCTCCAGTCTTACATCAGTAAACAGCTTGGGCACATGAATTTAACAACTACAATGTCTCCCGTTGAAAGGCAAAGACATTTACATCTGCTTTTTTCTCCGGAAATCCCAATTGTGAGTCGATGTTATTTCATCTAAGGTAAATTATGCCAAATTAAGTGGTGGTTAAAATTCGACTGATGAGATGTAATGAGATTTGGGTAATCACTACATAAATGCTTATGTTGCAAATTTACCATAACAGATGTACTTAAAGAGGCTTTTTAGTCAACACAAATATGCTACATGATATTTTTATTATCCATTTACAGTATTTTGCAACATGTATTGTGTTGGATGGAAGAATCTGAAGCATAATGCTGTAGTTACTGCAGGTAGTGCCCACAATCACCATCTGCCAGAACACAGGGTCATAGCACACCTCCGCTTAGGTAAGCTCCCAACGTGATGCCTAGTGTGAGGTGTGTGTGTGTTCTCCTCCTGTGTGCAGTATGTGCACATAATAGTGGCTGTCTTTGGAGCTACATGCCTGGATGTAGAGCTATAACATAAGATATTGTCTGAGATTTGCTTCTCTTAATATTAAAATATGTCTTTTCCATATCTTTAATGGTGTATTACAGATGAGTTTTTAGCTTATTGAGAGTTAAACTAAGGTGAATCATTCTACTTGTTTGGTAAAATTTCAGAGTGAGTCCACATTACCTAACCAGCCACCAAAAAATAAAAATAAAAATAAAAATAAACTAGACTAATCACCTCACAGAAGATCTGTTCAATCAGTGCAGTTTAAAGGTGGGTATCCAAGATTAGTGTCAACAATTCAGTATCAATGTCTCACCTTGTGTTCCTGAGATATGATGTTGCGCAATGGCTAGAAAAGTGTTTTAGCAGAACATCATGATGTCACAGTGAAGCTGACCTTTGACCTATAAAATGTCATCACTTTATCATTTTATCCTCTTAAAAATGTGTGTGAAATTTTGTCATAATTAGCATATGAATTCTTGAGTTATGGCCAAAAACATGAACATGACCTTAACCTTTGACCACCAAATTCTAATCAGCTCATTCTTGGGTCTAAGTGGACGTTTGTGCCAAATTTGAGGAAACTTTTTGCATTCACAAGAATAAGACAAATGCAAGGTCACAGTAACCTTGACCTTTGACCACCAAATTGTGATCAGTTTATTGTTACTTCCAAGTGGATGTTTGTGTCAAATTTAAACAAACTCCCTCACAATGTTCTTGATATATATTGTATTTGTGAGAATGAAACATATGCAAGGTCACAGTGACCTTGAACTTTGACCACCAAAATCTTAACAGTTCATCTTTGCATCCAAGTGAACATTTATGCCAAATAAGAAAAAGAAAATTCCCAAAAAGTGTTCTTGAGATATTCACAAGAATGTGACAGACAAGGTCACAGTGACCTTCACCTTTGACCTCTGACCACCAAAATCGAATTAGTTCATCATTGAGTCCAAGTAGACATTTACACCACATTCAAAGAAACTTCCTAAAGATATTCTTGAGATATTGCATTCATGAGAATGGGACAGAGGGAAGGACCGACAACCCCAAAACACAATGTCTCCAGACAAGGCTATTGCTGGCACTGAGCTAAAAAAAATGTGATGGTAAAATGATCAGGCTGTATCAAAGACATCTTATTATACTGACAGTCATGTCAGTCTGGTGGAGAACAAAACATCAATTTCTTATTTTAACTGGTGCATTCATTTGACTAAAAAACATCCATATCTCAAGAGTAAAAGTCTAAAATAAATACCAGAATATGCAGCACCTGTGTAATATACAGTACAGGCCAAAAGTTTGGACACACCTTCTCATTCAATGCGTTTTCTTTATTTTCATGACTATTTACATTGTAGATTCTCACTGAAGACATCAAAACTATGAATGAACACATGTGGAGTTATGTACTTAACAAAAAAAGGTGAAATAACTGAAAACATGTTTTATATTCTAGTTTCTTCAAAATAGCCACCCTTTGCTCTGATTACTGCTTTGCACACTCTTGGCATTCTCTCCATGAGCTTCAAGAGGTAGTCACCTGAAATGGTTTCCACTTCACAGGTGTGCCTTATCAGGGTTAATTAGTGGAATTTCTTGCTTTATCAATGGGGTTGGGACCATCAGTTGTGTTGTGCAGAAGTCAGGTTAATACACAGCCGACAGCCCTATTGGACAACTGTTAAAATTCATATTATGGCAAGAACCAATCAGCTAACTAAAGAAAAATGAGTGGCCATCATTACTTTAAGAAATGAAGGTCAGTCAGTCCGGAAAATTGCAAAAACTTTAAATGTGTCCCCAAGTGGAGTCGCAAAAACCATCAAGCGCTACAACAAAACTGGCACACATGAGGACCGACCCAGGAAAGGAAGACCAAGAGTCACCTCTGCTTCTGAGGATAAGTTCATCCGAGTCACCAGCCTCAGAAATCGCAAGTTAACAGCAGCTCAGATCAGAGACCAGATGAATGCCACACAGAGTTCTAGCAGCAGACCCATCTCTAGAACAACTGTTAAGAGGAGACTGCGCCAATCAGGCCTTCATGGTCAAATAGCTGCTAGGAAACCACTGCTAAGGAGAGGCAACAAGCAGAAGAGATTTGTTTGGGCCAAGAAACACAAGGAATGGACATTAGACCAGTGGAAATCTGTGCTTTGGTCTGATGAGTCCAAATTTGAGATCTTTGGTTCCAACCGCCGTGTCTTTGTGAGACGCAGAAAAGGTGAACGGATGGATTCCACATGCCTGGTTCCCACTGTGAAGCATGGAGGAGGAGGTGTGATGGTGTGGGGGTGTTTTGCTGGTGACACTGTTGGGGATTTATTCAAAATTGAAGGCACACTGAACCAGCATGGCTACCACAGCATCCTGCAGCGACATGCCATCCCATCCGGTTTGCGTTTAGTTGGACGATCATTTATTTTTCAACAGGACAATGACCCCAAACACACCTCCAGGCTGTGTAAGGGCTATTTGACCAAGAAGGAGAGTGATGGAGTGCTGCGGCAGATGACCTGGCCTCCACAGTCACCGGACCTGAACCCAATCGAGATGGTTTGGGGTGAGCTGGACCGCAGAGTGAAGGCAAAGGGGCCAACAAGTGCTAAACACCTCTGGGAACTCCTTCAAGACTGTTGGAAAACCATTTCAGGTGACTACCTCTTGAAGCTCATGGAGAGAATGCCAAGAGTGTGCAAAGCAGTAATCAGAGCAAAGGGTGGCTATTTTGAAGAAACTAGAATATAAAACATGTTTTCAGTTATTTCACCTTTTTTTGTTAAGTACATAACTCCACATGTGTTCATTCATAGTTTTGATGCCTTCAGTGAGAATCTACAATGTAAATAGTCATGAAAATAAAGAAAACGCACTGAATGAGAAGGTGTGTCCAAACTTTTGGCCTGTACTGTATGTCTGAAAAGTAGAATATAATCTTCTTAGGGAACTTAAGCTCCTTAATAATACTGTTAACTATTTAATACTTTAATTACTTCAATTATGTAATCCATTCTTAAATTTCAGGATGTTTATTGATGTTTATGTGTTTATTAAGATATATATTGCTGTCATAAAATTGCCTGGATCGTGAGAGAAGATTTTTGCCGTGTCAATTATTCCCAGAATAGCTATTATGGATCAGGAGGGGGTTGTTTGGAGATAAAAGTAAAGGCTAAAGTTAAGATGATGAGAAGCCATGAAGAAAACATCTTTATAGACAAAGGGGAAGTTTAAGAAAAGGGAAGGAGAAATGCATTAAAGACTTTACATGTGAGAACGAGAGAGTAATTACAGGTTGCGTGATCATTCCCTCTCCTTGGTGTGGTATGCTGGGAGGCAGTTACTATGACAATGTCATGTGCAGGCTAGCCACAGTACCAAAGTGACCTCTAATGCCCTTTGTGTGTGTGTGCTGTGTGTCTACGTGCAGAGAGAACATGTAGCTTCAAAGACAGAGAGTAGGCTGGAGAGTTTTGGGCAGCCCACACTGTTAATACCAGAGGAGGCACACGGTGAAAGCCTCACACCTCAACTCTGATTTCCTGGGCAACAAAGTTGTCAGGGTTTGAGGTGTGAATCTATAATTGACCTCTTCTTTTACCTGATTCTGCCTGGCTGCGTGGAGGAAGGAGAGGGGAGAGAGAAAGAGAAAATAAAAGGAGAGAGAGAAGGGAGGGAGGCGGGCGCATGGTGAGAAAAAGAGATGAGACAAACGAGGGAGAGCAGGAGAGAGTGTGAGAATACAAGAGCAACCAGGCTGTCACTCAGATAAAAGGAGTCAGGCTGGACCAGCTCCTGATGCTTTCCTAGTTCACTGTAGAATATTTGATATAATTTCTAAATCGAGTATAAACACAGCTGCAGAGGTGTGTGTGAGTGTGTGTGTGTGTGTGTATCATGTTAATGTCACCACCCAAAATGGGACATGAGAGGGGCTGTCAGTGAGCTCAACATGGGGCTGTCTTTCTCCCCGAGGTGACTCAAGACCTGCCTGCTCGAAAATCAGACCTGTGTGTTTTATAGGCTTCAAATACAAAAGCTCTTTGATGGTGGAGCTGCAGCCGCGTGAGAACATATGCACACCCATGCAAGCAGGCACACGGCACACACACCTACACGTTTACACACACATATACACACACACACACACACACACACACACTACTCGTCATTTTGAGTGTGCAGCTGCACTCTAGACTGCAGTCTTTTGGAGAGCAAGTGCTCAGGAAACTTCAGCCTAATGTAAGTTGTTTGTGCAAATGCATGTGCACACACGAGCCCTTGTCTCACACTTGAAACATATGACATATGCTCTTACCAATGCTGACACGTTTAACACAACACTGCAGTCTGAATTTGGTGCATGAAGGGTTTGGCTTTGGAAAGTTGATGATTTCCTATTCCACCTTTTGTTGGCATTATTTTCCTGTAAAATTTTAGAGAAGACTTGCTCTACTAGTAAGTTATGCCGCCAGCCAGAAACACAAGGATTTGGAAAAGCAATACAAGAAAACACTGCATCTCATTTCTCACGTCGTTTCTCACCAAAATGGACCGTCAACTTAGCAGCACAAAAGTTATAGCTAATTGATATTAATGTGACGAACAGTGCAGTAATGGGACAATCCAGTGAGCAAACCTGTGTCCTGTGTTTCCATTTTTATAATCAAGTGGAGACCAGAATTCATGTTCTGCATCTTATGCGGTGTTTTAGGTTTAGCAATTGTTGTTCAGTTGATCTTGACTACTAAAATACCTGCTTAATAAGGTTATTAATGGGACATGATCATGGTTTTGGTTACACATTGGTTTACACATTTGGTTACAACTCCCCTTTAAAGTCTGTGTTGACTTTTTGAATTTGTATCCAAGATCTCATCTGTATTCCTACTATTAACAGAATGCTTTAGGCTGCCTGTTTTTGCAATGAGATATTGTAAGAAAATTAAATAAAATGCAAATCTGTTCAACATAAGCATTGGTGCTTGAATTAAAAAAAAATATTCAAGCAAACAAGATGCCAGTGAGATTCATTGCAGACTCTGAAAAATACATTTTCAACATAAAAACAACCAAATAATAGTTTTAAGGTCAGACAAAAAAAAATATGTTGTTTGTTTCTCAAGAGAAAATGGTCTTAACTGTGTTACAGGTATTTTAGTTTTGTAAAATGAAATTACAGGCATATTAACCAGCTGCAATAACGTTGCAACGGTTGGTATTGTTTTCACTTTGTGAGTCTGTGTGTGTGTGGTCATGGTGGAATGTGGCCCTGGTGACACCAATTGTAGCACCAACTAGGGGTGGGCGATATATCCCTAAAATAATATCATGATATTTCAGGATAAGGATATTCTTGACGACATGACAAATTAGTAAAAAAATATTCTATAATTAATTTAAGAACATAGAATTGCAACCAAATAAGTAGTTTCACATTTTAACTGTTTGCCTTGAAATAGCCAGTTAAAACTAAAAACAAAAATGATCTGATCTGATCAACAGTAAGATTCAGATTCTGTATACAATATTAATAGTTCAACAAAATACAATCTACCACAAATTACACATTAAAATAGCTCCCAAATACAAAAAAATGTACCCTGGAATCTAAATATATAAATCAACAAGTGATTTCATTATTTTAACAAAATCCTAAATGACTAGTTTTGTTTTTTTTTTCCACCTGGACCTTTTCTCCTCTAATCATCACGTTGCAACCTGTGACAGGCTGTTATGAAACCAGATCTATCGCACATTCACATATCCACCTTATTTTTCACGGAAACACAGAGGCAAAACAGAACGCAGCCAGCTTCCGTTTTTTTGTGCGACACTTCGGTCCAGCACTCTTACCACTGTGTAAATGGGAATCCCCTTGTTGTTTACCTTGCTGAGTTTAGCTATACATATGTATATATCACATTTTTCACATCACTATATCACCGTTTAGACTAATCTGATGTTTGTAAAGTCTATAAACACAATGACTGAACAAACATTAGTATTTTCTCTGTGTGTAATTAATAACATGGTTATCGTAGATTAGTTGGGCTAACCATTAGCTGTTAGCTGTGTCTGTAATAACTCACTAAACTCACAAAGTGGCCCGTGAAAAAAAAAATTTCTCCAG
The DNA here is from genome assembly GCF_041903045.1 of Epinephelus lanceolatus. Taxonomy (NCBI): domain Eukaryota; kingdom Metazoa; phylum Chordata; class Actinopteri; order Perciformes; family Serranidae; genus Epinephelus; species Epinephelus lanceolatus. The sequence goes on from NC_135737.1 coordinate 35,337,316, forward strand.
CGGATGTCTTAGTTACAACATGATTGAGCTAACTGGAGTAGTTTCATGTCATATCTGACAACGGGAGGCTTTTAACGGATGACGATCCTGATGTTAGCTTTGCTGCTAGTGTTAACGTTAGCTGTCCCTGTCAGCTGCAGCCACTGATGCTTTCTAGACATCGTGATTTCCCAAAACTGAATAAATACCACACATAGCAACACAAAACTGCTTTGCTAGCTCAATCATGTTGTAACGGCTGGATGGTTGATGCGTACGTGCTGATTCAGGTGCTATCAGAGCCGATCTGCGCATCACTATGGCTTAACGATCAACTCAGTCAATTAAAACAACCCGTCCTGTGTTTGGAGTGTATGTCGCTGACAGAAAGAAAGAAGAAAGAAAGAAAGAAAGAAAGAAAGAAAAGGGAAAAAAAGATAGAAAAGCAGCGTACACCTCACATATTTATTTCTCACAGTTGCGCACACGTTTGGCTGGCATGCGGAAGCACCGTCTGTGTGTCTGTGTGTCGAGGGTGCGAGCCGCAGCTTCAGCTGCTCAGGTAGAGAGGCTGTGTAGCCCGGTGTGTTTTTTCGCTGATTCAGTTCTGCAGGTTCTCTGCTGGTACACTGGAGACGGGGATCAAGCAGTTTGTCTCACTCGGGATAGATTGTGCTTTTTTGGTTCATAGTTTATGATTGACGTGCGATTTATTCGCGTTTAGAGGGAATAAATTTCCGTTATAACGGAAACGTGGGCAGTTATCTATACAAAATACACAGACTAACTAACTAACTGATTGACTAACATAAACAACTAAATATTGAAAAAAACATAGCTTGCACCGTTAGCTCCGGTAAGGGAAAGCATGAGGGAAAGCGGATGACCGGAAGTCACGCACAAAAAAACGGAAGTTGATCACTATTTACTTCTGTGTTTAGAAATAAAGTGGATAGCCTATGTAGTTTTTGTTTTGTTTTTTGAGCAGTGAGCATTGCGTAGGTTTACTTTTCCAAAGGTTTATGACAAAATCACTTGATAACACCAACTCCCATGTCCGCACAGTGAGAGAGGAGAGGGAGAGACGCTGTGCTGCTGCCAGAGGACCCGCTGAATGAGTTCCCGGGGATCATCATAAAACATTCAGGACGCCACAGTTTATTCCACACTACTGAAGCTGCTCCTCTTTTTGGAACCACCACGGAGTCGGTAATAATTTCGCTTTCAGCCATGCTTGTTGTTCCTGTGGATAACAGTCCAAATATCATGAGTATCACGATATGAGTGCTTTATATGATATAAGATACAATATGATATGGCACACCGCTTGCACAAACTATCACAGAAGACATTTTGAGCATTTTGCCGTATTTTTTTTTTTTTTTTTTTGTCTGCCTGTCTGTCTATGGACAGATTTTGTCAATGCAATAATTTACCAGCCATCCAAGATGCAGTCACAAAACTTTAAATGTTTACAAAATGAAGGTCAAGTTCGAAGATGGGTTTAGTTCGAGCTAAGGTGCCAGGAGTAGGGGAGTGCGAAGCTGGGTGCGGTCTGAGCAACGGCACTCTAAGTAGGGAGGGGGGGGTTAAAAGTAGGGAAGGGGCCTTGGTCCCCTACTTAATGCCCCTGGTGCACAAATGCTTGAAGGCACCAAATGTTGTTTCGTGGCTTGAGTAATCCTGTCACAGGGTGGTCACTATTTCACTTGGCTACAATGAAGTTAAGTTTTAGCTGTCACTGATACATAAAGGGCCAGTGTTTCCTCATCTCTATCTCTGGCTCTCCTCGTTGTCACTTTCTGTCTTTTTCCTCTCCTTATAAAGTTATTGTACAGTTCCTGAGCACTTTCCTGAAGCAGCATTAAAACTTTCTTACAGAGGGAACTAGTAACTGCAATGGTAAAAATTAAACCCATCCAACTCAACCCTCGCTCATCTCTCTTGCCATTCACATCCTGTCATGTTCCTATTTCTCTTTACTGCGTAGCCCCCTCGGTTGTCACTTTTAATTCTGTCTTTGATTGTACTTTTGTCTTTTCATGTTCTTTTATTGTCTGAGTTGAACAGGAAATGTGACTGTCCACGTTCCCAGAATTCCTTTCACAGTCTTACCAGAGCGACGTACCCTGACTTCAGTGTTGAATCCAGCTGAAAAGGAGCGTAATCATATCAGTGCTGAGCAGCAAAGTGGGTTATTTGACGGTAGAAAGAGAGACTGAAAGGGACAAGAGCCAGACTCATTGCTGCTACAGGGGAAAGCTAATTCGGCTCTTTCAAAGGGCATGCGAGGAACGGCATAGGAGAAGAAAAGAGGGTCTGTGAACAGATCTGTTCAATTCCATCTTACAGCCTACACTGGACATGTGCAAGAGGGATTAACAAGGATAATAAAAGGTTTTAATGGTGGAAATTTAAGAGAACCAAACTGTGCGGCCGACTGTCACAGAGGAAGACAAACAGACAGAGAGGACACAGATGAACAGACAGACAGTTAAGAGTGAGAATATCTAGCACCATCTTCTCTGGTCCCCTCATTAAAAATCCTGAGGAGGAAATGTGTTGAAGAGCGGGGCTCATTCTTCAGTTTGCTGCAGTCTCAACTGAATGGCCTTGAGTGTGTGACTGTGCCTCTTAGCCCTGATCCTGTGGTGAATAGACTGAATTTACAACAGCAGACATAATTAATACCCAGTTGAACAGACAAGAAAAATAGTTCATGGAAGAAAAAAAAAAGAAAAAAGGTAAGTAGACCGGTGGAAAGTGAAAAAGAGAGGGTCGATTCAGTATGTTCTGCTGAGTTGCAGTGAGTCAATGCTGTCTATTGATGTGAGGACAAGTGCTAACTAGCTCTATGTCATCTCTGTATTTTGCTTTGAATACCAATATCTTCAGTCTAGGAAAACAGCACTCCTTCATAGGTCAGATATCAAAAACACATGGAAATCAGTTAACTGCCATTTAATACTATGAAAATCCGAATATAAGGTGACTGCTTTATGACAGTAGTCAAAGATTATACTGTATATGTTGTAAACTTCCTTGCATTGCACTTTGGGCAGTCAGGAGTCAAACTGCTGAGAATCCCATTAAACAGCACTACTGAGTGCTAAAATTCAAGGAGCAAATTCGACTGACAGACTCACAAACACTTACCACTCATTCAATATTTACTGCAACTTCATAATTGAAATAGTCCACATGATTTTATAGATGAATACTGCATGTTTGAACCACTCTATGTGGACTGGAATTACAAGAGTAAAGTAGGAAGATGTGCCGAGAAACTGCTGGATCAACTTTCTCATAAATGGTAAATCCAAAATATTGAGCATAGCGTTAGTCCCAGCTACATCAGCTGATCTCAAACAGCCCGATCAACTGATGGAGCAGCTGATTGATGGAAGGGAGTCAGCTGATAGATCACATGATTCCTTTCTATGAAACCAATTGGCGAATCTCATTCAAGGTGCCCTATTTAAACTGCTCTGGCCTGCCTACTGTTGCTGCTTCCTCTGCAAGCCACTTTGCAACCCACCTCCACCCCAGCTCCTCCTTTTCTTTTCCTCCTTTGACTCCATTGACTCCACTGGATTCAGACTATAAAACCTGATCTGACCTGGCATGCTTAAAATCTTGATTAACACACATTTTAAATCAAATAAAATGTGCAGGAATAAATTAATACATGTATAATACATTTCACTTGGAATATCATAAAGTGTACCATCTTTTCCTGCACCTTCTGGTATTTACATTAGAATTAGGTCTGATTGACTTTGGTGGTTAATACTTCAAACTGTGTTAACAAAATACCCAATGCCAATGGCTTTATGTCATGCTGTCCTTCTCAGATATAGAGATTGCAGTCCCTCACCACCCACACACAGGCCTAAAGCCATGATGTGAGTTTTAAGACTTCATAAAATTGAAAAGGTTAAGTGAGACTGTTATGTTGACTTGGCAGCCATTAATATCCTACGTGGATGGATGAAACTCCTGAGGCCTTTAACACAAGTAAATCATCTACACAAGTGTATCAGGGAATTGAATATTTTTATGCTTATGGGAAACAAGCATTGCTTGTGTTTTCAGGCAAAGTGCAGACCTATTTTATGAATAATAATAATAATAATAATAATATAATAATAATTTTACTTGTATAGCACTTATTTAAACAAGGTTACAAAGTGCTTCATGAAGTGCATGAAAATAAGACATCAATAACAATACAATATATATATATTTACTGTCAAGAGCTGAGAAAAATATTGTGTACAAAGGCAAAAATGGAACAAAAGGAAATCAAACACAAAAGTTACGAATCAGAAACTAAAAATCTGGAAGATTTTCCTATAGAAATATGTTTTAAGCAATGATTTAAAAATGGGCAATGTGCTAGCCAGCCTAATCTCCTCAGGCAGAGGATTCCAGAGCCTCGGGGCCTTGAAGGCAAAAGCCCGGTCACCTTTGGTTACCAGCCTCGATCTAGGAACGAATAGTGAGGGTAGGTTTGAGGATCTCAGGTCACGACTTGGAGCATAGGTAGTCAGATGCTCAGCTATATAACTGAGCTTTAAAAGTTAAGAGAAGAATCTAAAAGTCAATTGTGAAGTTAACTGGCAACCGGTTGAGGGAGGCGAGAATTAGGGTGATACGTGACCTATGATTTGTCCCAGTTAAAATACGAGCTGCAGCATTCTGCACTGTTGAAGCCGAGTTGCTGAAGATTTACTTAGGCGTGTAAACAGTGCATTACAGTAGTCAAGACGAGAGAATACAAAAGCATGAGTAAGCTTTTCTAGGTCAGAGAAAGACACAGATGATTTAATTTTGGCAATATTTTGTAGGTGGAAGTAGCAGGATTTAATGAGATTTTACTGCAGTTACAAACAACACAAACACTGATAGGCCTCATACAGCATCAAAATATGTGAAAAACTTGGTGTTGTTGCATCTAGTTTTGATCACAGACTGTGCCTTTAACACGTGCAATGCTTTAAATACATACATGTACATTATCAGTGAGATTCAGTGCTGAAAAATCTCCTCACCAGCATCCATGAGCTATTTTGCTTCACCGCTAACACAGATTATGTAAAAGAGCACATCTGCAGTTAATCTGAATACAAACTGCCAATTACATCCTGATGCTGGACTGTGTGAGACGACTTCTCACAGTGTCCTCTCTTGTTGTCACCAATGTGGTTTTCAGTGTCACAGTACCCTGTCTGTTACCAAAATGTTGATGTCTAATGTCTCTCATTCTGTCTCTCTCGTTCTCTGGCAGATCGACTGAAACAGCGATGTCTCTTGGATTTGTATCAGATGTTGGCAAACCTAACTCCACCATGTTAACTATGTCTGCTATGAATAGAAGCAATTGCCATGCCTACAAGGGTGCAGCAAATTTTACACCTGCTTCTCCCACACCTTAAATCACAGATGCAATTACCTGTGCTGCAGTGGTCAGTCAGAAATGATAAATCATTTTCACTGGCCATGTGTGCATGTGTGTAAATTTCCATTTCCTTCTCTCCTTTTCTCTTTTCCACACAGGCACATTTTAAAAACATGCAGTTCTCTATTTTTAGTCCTGCTGCTCTCCTGCTATTTTCCTGGCACTGTGTTGCTTTGTCCTCTCGTTAAAGAACACATTGTTCTTATTATTTATTCAGATATTATAATAACTGCTGCAAATCAATGCCAACTGGAGATTACCGTTAGATTTTAGTCTAAACCACGGGGTGTGGTAGACCTGCTATGATAATGTATCATCAGCTTTCCAAAAAATTATAATATGAAACCATCATTGTAAGTTCATATTCATTACTGTTTGAAAAGATATGAGAAGAGGGAGTCAATAACTTGTAAAGAACAGGAAGAACATGAGGTTTTCAACAATATTAGAAGTGTGAAATAATAGTCGGCTTCCAGAATAATTCTGAATCAAAAGGGGAAACTAATACGTTTTCTCAAAGGAGTCAACAGGTGGATGGATATTTCAGTAGTAATTACTTTACACATCTCTGCAGCTGATTCAGGCGCACAGAACAGAGCCCATTACTGCACAGAAATCTTTCAGAAGCCTGGGATAGAAGTTAATGACTTGCTGTTGGAAAAAGAGAGGGGGAATTCTGTCTATACTTGAGACAGAGACAGGGAGTGAGGGATGGGCATGATTAGGAAGGACAGATAGAGCGATACAAACAGAAATGGCCACCAGAAATTGAAAGAGGGACACTGAGGAAAGAGAGGAGGAGAGTGATAAACAGAGGAAGTGTGGGAAAGAGACAGGATGAGAGTGGGAGACGGAGTTGAAGAGAGTGGTTATATATGGGCACGGACACAAATGTTTGCAAGACGGAGAGACAAGAAGAGGAGAAAGGGAGTAAGAGTGGTATGCCTTCTGGATGACGGGAACAACCGTGTGGTGGAGAGAGCAGATGAAAAGCAACAGCAGACATCAAAAGCTGCAGGTCAGGGTCTCTGCTAATCATTAGAGCTCAGTGTCTCTGTTACAGAAATCAACAGCACTGCCTGTCTCTACTTTAAAGACACACACCATACGTTAGAATGAGAGAAAATGCTGTTGTAAGGTTTATAAGTTAAGTTCATTCATGTGTTTTAGTAATTTACTCAAAATACATGCACAGTGTTTGTACAGTTAACTTTTTACATGTTCATGTTCACAATAATTATTTACATATTTACATGTTAAAATAGTCGCAGTAGAAATAAAAGTCGCAGCAGGAATAAATGTGTAAATACAGTTAGATAATTTGCTGGATCTGCCTCAGTAATTCTCACACACATTTACCTCAGTCTAGCTCCTTCTAGCTTCTAATTGGTTAATAAAGAAACATGTGACCTGTAACAAGGAAGTGTAACCTGGAAATGTGGCTGCTGTGACGCTGCTGAAGTATGGAGAAAAGTAAAGTGCTGCTTAGGAGAATACCTGTCTCCACCCTGCTGTGTACTCTCAATAGGAGTGACCCAACATGTCTTAAGTTATTACAGCACAGAAGGAAGTGTGCATCAATGGACAAGAGGCTCATGCTCATGGTAGCACGAGATGCAAACATTAATGGCGTCCTCCTTGGCTGAGATGAGACGTTAGCTAGCTCAGTGATGCTAGGCGAGCTAGCAGTAGATGCACACTTCCTTCTGCGCAGTGATATGGGAGGTGGGTGTAATTCAGTCGTAAGAAAATGGTTCCTACGTGATACTGCTCACAAGGTCTGTGGATTATCTTGACATTGCTGTTGGTATTTTCTCATGCAGTGGTTCTCAAATGGTGTGCCATGGGATTTTGTAATAACCACACATTATTACAATATCCAACTGGGCCTATACAAAAACTTATGAATGAATATTAATTGACTGTATCAGTATGTTGTGTGCACCCATTTCCCAATAAAGAGGCAAACTCTAGCTAAAAAATGTGATGTAATTTAGATTTAATTTAAAAAACCTTCACGGGGAACCTATTTGTCGCCGTTCACGCATGGGAATTAGAGATGTGTGACGCATCAAAATCCCTGATTGGCAGCTAGAATGAGGGATAATAATTAAAAGGGGAAAGCCATGAGTGGGACAATAGATCGATTGTGCAAAGCAGATTACAGCAAAGCACCATGGAAGACGACCTACCACCGAAAGGCAAGACAAAAAAAAACTGTCAGTAGGAAGTATCACGAAAGCTAGCTCAGGGTTTTCCCTGCCTATCTAAGACAAAGGCGGGCCGCCTGGGTGATTTTGGGTGCCGCCTTGGTTAAAGTGTGTGTGTGTGCATGGGGGCGTTCAGATGTAGCGTCTTTTGCGCTCACAAACCCATTACTTTCAATGTAGATGCACGTCATGCGCACTCGCAACCCAAAGCGTCGCCATAGCGGCGCATATTTGGTGCAACGCGCTTGTTTTCTCGTCCGGCGCACAGCTCCACGGACCTGCTTCTCCCTCCGTTGTGTTAGATCCCGGTTCCCCCTCGGGCTGTGTCTCTCCTACTGTTTCCCACGGAGCTCTGCCCCATTTGAAAGGCAAAGAATGCCCGTATGTGGAAAGACGTCGCCTCCGAGATGTAGAATGTGTATTACAGAAGAGAAACACACATTTCAGGACCGCTGACTTGTATAATCAGAACAGACATGTCCTGTGATTTTCAGCCTCCTTTCATATTTAATAGAGGGGGGACAATACCTGACAGTGATATTCTCAGCTGACAGGATGTGCCTGTTGTAAAGGGTAAATATAATCACAGAAAGCTGAAAATCACAGGACATATCTGTTCTGATTATACAAGTCAGCAGTGTAAAGCTCAAGCATGTGGGGGCCTCCTTTCATATTTAATAGAGGGGGGGACCGTATCTACATGTGAAAGTACAGCTGACAAGATGCCCCCCGTCACAGGCCTTTGCCACTTTGGTCTCACAAAAAACCCAGGGAAAACCCTTTAATTGTCTTATCTCTTGATAAGAGTGATAACATGTTCTGAAAGCTATTGTGCACAGATATAAATACAGGTGTGCCTTGAGATTTTGGCTTTACCTTTGGTGTGTCTTTGGCACAAAAAGTTTGAAACCCAACGTTCTGCAATACATAATGTGTTATATAATGTTTTTGCTGCTTCAAGCACCACATGCCGAGTGCCATTTAGTTCTTGTTCAAGAAAAGGCAGACATCTCTACGGTCAATATCTCCAACCCTAAGCTCACACCAAAACAATCTAGACTGAGAAATAGCAAAACAGGTGAGAGGAACAATATGTATTTTTAATTTTTGGGGTGAACTGTAACTTTGAAGCTGCTGTCATGTAGATGAGGTCAACACAGGTTCATTACTCTCTGGTGTTTAGACTGTGCTGGGAAAGTGACACGCAGTGCAAGAACAAAAGCATGTTGTTTTTTTTTGTTTCATCAAAAAATAAAAGTAGTTTAATGTCACTTCCAATGTGTCACAATACATTAAACATTAAACAAAATGGAGGCCTGAGTGTGAGAATACTTGGAGCTGGATTTTGCATGGTGGTCAGTTTTATTGTTTCAGGTTTTTTTCAAGTTCCCTTCATTCAATTAAACCAAAAATAACAGAGGCGTATAGAATTAATTATTCTATATTCCCTGCAGGTTTGTTATAATGGGATTTTAAAAAAAAGTGGGACACAACTTTACTGAATTGTTTATGAGTGGATACAGTGTGTGTATTTACTTCTAACAATACAACATATATAGTTAATGAGCATTCCTCATTTCTATACTCGAGAATGGATTTGTTTATTTCACCCATTTAGAAGGCAATATGTTGAATATAAATATGCAATCAACAACAGCCTCATTTGCCACAACATAAATCAATACAAGCTCTCTCTAGGCATACTCTGCACCAAAAATATGAAAGAGAAAAAATCTTTTTCATAATGATGCATGTGGAATAAATGGAGAAAAAACTAAACAACCTCTGTGTGTTGGTTTGCCGCATGTTATAGATTCGTAAATAATACTTTTGTGTTTTGTGAGGTGATCAGAATCTTGTCTTTTGATTGAGACCAAAAGCTTAGGAACCTGCACAGATGAAAGGCTGCCTCTGCCCACACTGTGTCTGCGCCTCCATCAGCGGGTCACAGGGGAAATTTGTCTGTATTTTCAGGCCATGTTTCTTCCTCTGCTGTTAGGCTGACCTGTTAGAATGACAGGTCATAACGCACCAAGAGCCTGGAGACAATTCCCTATCCACTGTAACAGCAAAAGCTACAGGGACACACAAAAATTGTGTACAAGCAGCAAAGTGATAGTTACGCAGCCTTTAAGTTTCACCACATGCACATGTTTAACTGACAACGTTGTTTAAAGATTTCATAAGACGATGTTATCAAAATTCAACATGTACAGAAAGTGAAGCACATGATATTTTAACTGATATGAAAACACACAAATCATCAAAATTGAACTTAAAAGGCTCTCACACATCAACACCAATACTTCTCAAGGCTATGGACATTCTCACACAGACATGCAAACACACACACACCTGTCATGAGGAGTTTTCCTCATTTGTAAACTGTGTGTTTGCGTCAGAATTTCTATATGCCTGTTTCACCAACATGCTGTTGCGTCTTTGCTCTTCTCAAATGAGTCAGAGAATCATGTTCTGTCAAGAAACCCAGTTCAAGGTCTGTCAGTTATGTTGTATCCACAGGAAATCTAGAACAGGCTGGAAGGAGGCATTTTATTGATGTGTGGATGAACGTCTGAGTTGCTCTAATGAATAGTGAAATGCAGGAGAACTTAACACTGATGATTACAGATGAAATAAAGTTCCACATGCCATGTTCACACTACACAACATTTTTGTCAGTTCCGACAGTCACTATGTCAGATTAGGCGATTGTGGGGTCATATAATCGTGCTGTGACTTGGCCGATAGACATGACAGACTACACGTTGGTCCACACCTAGACTCACAAGTCAGTCTTTAGACGCTTTGCTTAACTAAAGACTGATGTCTTTCTCCCTGATTTTGTGTTTAGATGGGCGGATACAATTTCAGAGTTTAAAAAAACTGCCTACGTTGCAGAACCAATAGTAAATCCGCAGGGCAGTCCTTTGGTGGCTCGCTGAACTCTTGTGCTCGTAAACATAGTCCGACTGCGTTAAAAGTTTTAAACAAAGTCGCTGTAAGTCCTTCATTTCCACAATCTTGTGGACTGAGCACACGTTTGATAAAACAGAGTTAAATCTCTCGGCATCCATTTTCAAGCTCTCTGTGTGTTTGTTTCCTTGCGGACAAGAAAAGGGGGAGCGCACGTTTCCGGGAGGGCGTGTCCTTTTGAAAAATGCAAGAGGCGTTACTTTGGTGCTGGCCGTTTTCTCCGGTGTGTTAAACACACTTTAGAAAGGAGTGTCCCCAGACTATCAGAAGGCAGAGATCTCTGATTGTCTGGTGGCGAGACAAGTCCACACCAGTCATCCGTGGTTGTCTTTCACAACATGTGTGATGTCACTGGGTTATTCTCGTCCTATTTTTATTACTATTACTATTATTTCAGTCACTGTGGCTGTTCATGTCCCAGCCGAAATGTTGCTGTAGTTACATAAAAGACATTTTAAGCACCACATGCAAACTATGCAAGTCACTGCATCCTCCACAACACCTTCCTGCAAATATTTCACAATAAAAGCCTGTTTAGAAAATGAAGGGATTCTCTCAACTGAAGTTATAAAGGGGCTTTTAATTTGAAACAGATACAGGAAGAGGCACTGACTTTAACAAGGCAAACGGGAGCAGATTAAAAATAAAAATAGAAAAATACAGAGGGAATAATAAATAGCGGCCCGTTTACAATGAAGTCTTTTTCAAATAAAGTTGGTACCCTCTGCAGTTGTGGTGAGTGAAAGCCACTATACTTTTTATCCTCCATTATGAAGATATAACATTCTTTGCTAGCTTGATGCTAATGGCAGTACTCAATGGTTTGCTAAAGTGCCTCTGCTGTTCCACGCCACCATTTTTCCCTCTTTTGGAAATATCAAAAAGGCTGGGGTGTTCCTGTCATACAGTTGTCCACGGCAGCAGATCACTCTGTGTTTCTATTGGTCAAAGTGACGGTTGTGCCGGGACAAGTCGTGGAGACAAAAAGAAAATCAAACATGCTAGACTTTCTGTCACAGTGTCAGTTGTCGTCCACTATGACACACTACACAAGATAAAACAATGGATTATCGTGTAGGACACTCATTGTCGTTCACGATCCGAGCCGACACTGTACAGCATTGCGTTGGGCTATAATCAGGCTGATATCGTATAGTGTGAACCCAGCATAAGAAAGAGTAGTTCAAACTTTAAAAAAACTAATAAAGAAAAATCAAACTGACCACTTACATAAAAAAGTTAGATGTTTTTTGTGGGCAACCTGCAGCCCCTCAGGAGGAGGTTTGGTCATTGCAGTCAACAGTATTTTTCAATTACAGTAGAGAAGCAATGGTTACCAAAAAAGAAAGAAAGAAATGACAAAAAAAGTAATTTAACTACTTCATTCAAAATGTAAATATGAATGCAGATGAACTCCTACCATGCTATTGCAAATGTGTCTATAGTTCCGTGTATCAAACTTCTTCTAAAAAGACTAAAAAGGACTCTCATTTTTCAAATTAATGTTTAGACATGTTTATTTTAAATGCACGTGTAGAAATACCAGCTTCAGGGTTTCTGTAACATTTATTTGTTCACTTTTACTGAGTAGGCTACTGACCTCCTATAGACTTCAATTGTATTCGCTAAGCTAAGCCGCAATGCTAACCGCTGAGACCCAGCCACTGGACGTACAGACACAAAAAAGATATCGATCATGCTGTCTCAATATGAAAATGATAGAGAAAGGGCATAACTCCCAAATCATTAGAGTATTCCTTTAAATTGTTAGTTTAATTACATCTAGTTCACAACTCTCTAATAGTGATACACAGTGAATATTTAATGTTTATACACTCTGAGACAAAGCTACCAAATTCAATAGCAGTATTTTAATTAGGTATTTTATTAGGCACAATGAGGTAGAGAAAAGTCTATTATAGACAGAAAATTGGATTATGGATTATGTCCACTTTCCAAGAGAGAAAAAAAAAATACAACTATTGTACAATCTCTTTTGTGTGTGTGTACAATCATTGTTGATGTAAACCACCTTTAAACAGCCTCATGAAACATTAAGAAGTTAGAAGTACTGTTTTTTTTTCTGCCCATGATAAAGTAAAACTGTGAGCTGAGATACCTACCATGATTTACTGAAAACCTGATTTCCAGTTACCCTTGTCATGTGGTCTTAAGGTGAAATGAACTGAACATTCCTGTAGTCCCTTAAATGACATTTTAATGAGTGTAGGAGCATATTGTTACATTTCATTATCGCAGTATACTGTGTCAGGTAAAATTTACTGGCACCAGCATCAACATTCTTCCTGTACAAGAAAATGGCTGTTAGGTACCATACGGCTGGGGCATTACTGTAATTCTTGCTAATAAATTATACAAAGTTGCCATTATATATGAAACATGCTGCCGGAAACTTTAAATACAGCAGACTTTGTTCAGAAATAATGACTGGTGTAACATTATGCAAGAGTCAGCAATGCAGTACTTCATATTCAGCTACTGACCTCTGTTTTTTCCTACTTTTATTTCTGGCCGGTGACTTCAGAGTCTTCACATATTTTGTCCCCAGTATTGAATTACTTACTGACCGGTTATATTGTATTTATAAGTTTTATGTGGTAACACACTGCATTGATTGAAATTAGACCTTCAGGTCATGCAGAACAGTGTGCTTTAATCAATACTGATTGTTGTACATTTGACCCACTTCGAACAGTTGTTCCTCATTAATAAATGTCTTATATACAACGGTCCCTTATGACCTCTGAGAAAATCATTTCATACACTGACCCTGTACATCTCTCCCTCTCTCTTCTCTGTTTTAATAGCGCGAATGTCAGCCTCAGCACATGTATGAGTGCCTGTGCAGGTGTGTGAACTTTCACGTGTGCTATTTTCAGAACTTTATTTTATGAGCTTCATCAGACAGTGAGAGGTCACCGTAAAGCTTACCGAGGTTCCAGCTTATAGTCTCGTTAAATGTTTTATGAGAAAGGTTGAGCAGTCATGCATATCACCTTCCCAATCCCTTCAATAAGTCAGATCATGGCACTCTATCTAACTAAAGACAGTAAGAGCCCGAGTCCTCCAGATACTTCTTCATTAGATGGCAGCACCCAGCAGATACTGTGTCACTTGACTTTTCTTGAACCTCATTTTTTCATATGTTCCAGTATAATTTTGATTAATGTAACTTGTGCTTTTTTTATTTTACACTAGTTCTGCTACATCATTCATGTGAAGAAACAGAAATTGCTGCACAGCCACAGTCCACACTCTGTCACTCATTCTTCCATTGTTCAGCATTCTGCATACAATACTACAGGATGAATTCACAAAGAATGGATTGCAGCCACTGATAGCACCACGAATTGTGCATCTCTTGCAAATGCTATTTGCCATATCCGATTCACCAAAGATACTGCACTAATGACATTACAGCTCAAAGTTGAAAGCCCGAAGTTATCCATGTTGCCAAGGATAAATGTTGCCTTTGTGCCAAGAACACATGGGCAGAACAGCGGCGGAGAGAAAAAGAAGACAGAAATTTTTGGACCATAAGCTACAGGACCTGACCGAAGAGGTACACAGGCATTTCACAAAAACTTGGGGCATGGAATTTAAACATGAAAGAGATAAAAACCTATTTTGGATTTGAAATTGCAGTATGTCAGTGTGCGTCAGTTACAACCAACCTTGTCCCACTCCAAAGTCGTGAAAATCTGGTGCTTGGGCAGTGACTTGGGCCATTAAAGTCAACATGATATACAGCTGGTTAATGTTATTGTTTGACGGCACACAGCAGCATCAGGAGGAAACGTGATGGGACAAGAACACCTTTTTTGATCCCACAATTGAGAATTTCCAGAGTAGGCAGCGAAAGTCCCAATAGGACGGGCAGGAGGGGTGGTGGATGGCTCTGACAAACACTGACTTTCACCCAGGAGAGTGGTGTTCACGTCCCATAAGATTACAGTCAAGTAGTAAAGTCAGAAGTATAGTAAAGTCAAACCTTGTTCTTTTTTCCTAAACCTAACCATGTGTTTTTGTTGCCTAAACCCAACCACTTGCATTTGTTGTTGAAGGAAAAAAAAATGTGAATTTGCAGAGCTGTACTAACCTAGGGCGTTTATTTTGAAAGAGACTTATTACTTATTACAACCCATACTTATGTTTCCTATAAAGTGGCACCCTCTAGAGTCACTGTAGTAATTTTTATGACAGCAGAGGAGGAAGTGAGGTGACACAGTATGAAAAGCAATAATGCCTGTCTAATGTTGTATAAAGATTAAAGAGGTCCCTATAGAGTGGGTGGGAAGGGTGGTCAGAGGGTTAAACAAGCACAGGACTTTTACCCAGGAGTTCGGAGTTTGTGGCCTGAAGTCAACATTGAAAACATTATTTGTAAAAGAGAATGCTAGTATGTTTAGATATTACACTAGTGACAAATGCAACATGAGATATGTGCTGTCTATCATGTGATATATGTGATGTTACCTTAGGAACACGAGGACTTACTTAAAGCAAAATCATGATTTTTTTTTCTGACATAAACACATAGTAATGCCGCATTCACATGGAATCAGGCAGACAGCAGGCGGCAGACGGGAGACATCTGCTGGATGGAACGGGAGAAATAAACAAGCAGTCCGACGGAAGGGCATGATGGCAAAATGAGACACACGTGACATGTGATTGTTGCTATGGCGATATTTTTACAGATAGCCAGATAGCTCGCTAAGCTAATAAAGCAATTCATAACGTTACGTTTCATAATACGTACCTGGTATTCCACCCAGCTCTGCATTAATCGCGTCCCATATGTACGCCTTCTTGGAAGCATCACGGTAGGCTTTTAAAGTTTGGTCATATAATTCTTGGTGCTGTTGCACCAAAAGCACTAGCTTTTCATTGTCGAGTTCAGCCATGTTTTCTTTTCTGTTTTGGAACTACGTCACATCCGGTTGAGTATTCCGTGGCCGGTGAACAGTAAAAGTTAAAATATTTTAACTTTGGACGGTATTCTCTGCTGGCCTCACCCAAGTTTAACCGTCCTTCTCTCAGCCACTAACATGACATCCGGTTTGTCGTCTGCCATTTGCCTGATTTCATGTGAATGCAGCATACATCTTAGAGCGAAAACTGCAACCATCTAATAACATTAAGGAGGATTCAGAACTGTGCCTGTTAGCATATATGTTTTTTGGGGATAGTCATATGTTGTTGTGGGAGTCAGTGGAAATTGACTTATTCTGCCATTTAGGTATACAAGAGCATCATCACTAATGATGCTTTGCTTCAACTCACACCCTGTTTTAAACTTCCAACCATTAAAATACCACCACACTCTGTGCACACTGGACTTCACATAACTGACTGTGAGGTTGGGAGCATAACTCTGCATACTTCTCAAGCATCTCTGCAGTGATTTAGCATGCAAGCTGCATACATGGTCAGACTACAGTCCCTCAAACCTTTAAAACAAGTGAATGGGTAAAAAGCACACAGGCAGTGGGGCTTACTGAACAGTGAAATAAAGCCATATGGTCAGAGAGCTTTGCCCCCTCTCTCAGCAAGCAGACGAACACATGCCGTGCACACTAAGAGAAGTCTATAGACCTTGGTGCTCTTTTCTGATGCTGAAGAGGTCTGGCGGGGTTACGATGTGGGGAGTATTTTCCCAGCATGGCTTCAGTCCACTGAACCCCACAAAACGCAAGTTAAATGTTAATGAATACAAAAAAACTTCATGTGAAATCTAGATAAGTTTAAACACTGAAGTCTCCTCAGATGGACTCGCCTCCATTTACAGTACACATATGTTTGCCATTTGGGACATCTGTCTATGTAATTAGTTTACGACTGAGCCTGAATTGCTAAGTTTTATAACAGATAAAGGAAGCACTAAAGAGTGAAAAGAGCAAGATGGAGTTGATGAAATGGAGTAAATGGAGTGAAACACTGAAAGCGTGACAAAGGAGAGAGTGAGACAGCGAAAGGTAGATGTAGGCTTTTTTCAGTGCAAGACCCAAATGAGAAATTTCATCTCTTGCCCTGGGTCCCAGGCTCATTAAAACATATCACTACTCTTGTCATGTGGGGACCCAGCAGGAACACGTCTGTGACCCATTCTGGTTCCCGACCATTAAAAAATATTAAGCTAGAGGAAACAGGGGGATAGAGATAAGAGGGGAACAGAAAGGACAGAAGAGGTAAAGGGGGAAGTAGAGGCAGACATGCAGCCGGCAGAGAAAGGAGTCTGCATTTCGCTGCCTCGCTTCATCTCTCGGCCTCCCCCCTGTCTCCCCCCTTTCTTCCCCTCGTTTGCTGCCATGGGGGGTAATGTGGCATGAAATATGTACTTAAAGCCAAGCTCAGGTGCTGCTATAAAAGGAATAAAAGACTGTCTGGGTCTGTCGTATGCATGTGAGCCCATGTGTACACACAGTACTGTATGTGTGCAGGCATGTGTGTAAGCACTGTAGCATATGCTTCAGTGATTTGCTCATACGTTTTGAATAAAATCTGTATGATTGTGAATGTGCTGCTGTGTGGATTCGGATGTGGAGAACAACACAGTTTTTCTGTGTTTGCATGTGCGTGAGTGTGTGTGTTTTAGAGAGAGCATCCTGCCTCCCAGCATCTCACATTCACACATGCAAGACACAGATTACTCCTCCGCGTTGGGCAGAGGTGTGAAGACATTAAAATAAACTCAAACACACGCACTCAGGTGTGAAGCTACCTAGTTTTTAGAGCAATTCAGTTGGCAAGGTGAAGACAGAGGTTGACACAAATTTGTACGGAATTTCTTGTTGCCAGCTGTGCATAATTTAAATAAATGCTTCGCACTGCCATCACACACACAAAAAACACAAATGTGTGTATTTGTAGCCTAATGAGCACTCTACATTATTTCCTATTCCTAATCCTAAAAATCACCTCTACATGGCTGGCACACAGTGTCCAGGCATGGCATGAGCAGTGACTTAAGAAGATCATTACCGATTTTATGTCCATGGATTAACTATGAAGCTAGAACTGGGATTTGATTATCTTAGCTTTGCATAAAGACCAGAAGAAGAGCAAATACCTGGCTCCCCAAAGCTCAGAGATATGCCTATAAGGATCACTGAAGCTCACTAGCTTGTATGTTTAACATACACACAGGTACGTAGAAGCAACAGGCTGTGATTTAACCAGGTGTTATGACCTGTAACTTTTTTTGGCAACCAACAACATCACCACATCTAGCTCCATAATAGGTGTCCAGATATGAGAGTGGTATTGATCATGTAGCATACAATCTAACCTTAATCAAACCATAACCAGAGGTGACAAATTCTTTTCCATAAAATTTCCTCTTTAAGAAGTGAGGGCTGGCCCAGAATGACCCAAAGTGACCCAGAGTAAAAGGTCAAAATCAAGTATTTTAAAAGAAGCTCCACTCAATATTTAGAGAATTATTAGCAGCAAACAACTATTGGCT